>NC_133758.1:114581841-115861503 GCF_036562045.2 Rhinolophus sinicus
AACCACGTGGCCATGCGCATGGTCTCTGCAGTGGCTTAGCCAGGGGAGAGCGAGCTGGCCAGCTGGCCGGGCCGTGTTTGAGGCAGTGCTTCCGCAGGGTGGACCTCCAGGGGCAGCGTCAGCATCACCTGGGAACGTGTGAGATGTGCAGCTCTCTGTCCCCCAGCCGAGACCCAAGGGGTCAGAAACTGGATGGGGCGAGGGGTCGCTGAGCAATCTGTATAGCACACCACATCAGACACCGGCCAAACGGGAGAACTGAGAGCTCAGGTGCTTGTGGCCCGACAATGACCGGAGCTGCCGTCACTGTGACCCTGTGCCCTGCTTGCCCCTCCACCCCTGTCATCCCATTGAGTCTGCACTGCACAATGCACTGGGACAGCACAATCGCGGTGATTTCTGGGGCTCACCTCTGAGTAGGGACATAGGATGTCAGCCCCATAGTAACAGTGGTGTGGGCACTGCCAGGCCAGGGAAGGCATGGAGCCGGGGCCGCTGGATAGCGGGCTTCCTGGAGGAGGGAGGGCTTGAGGTACCCTGGAAGGAAGAGGAAGACTTGCAAGAGGAAGGAGAAGGGCACTTCCGAGAACTGGAAGGAGAAAATGTCTCAAGTTAGAAGCAGACATCACAGCCACCCTGAGGTCAGACATGGGGTCGCTTTGCTCCGCGAAACCTCCCGGCTGCATGGGTGCTGTCTCCGGCTTCTCCTTCTGCCTGCAGCTATCTCCCAGCTGCTCCCCTGAGATGTCAGCCCGTACAGGAGGAAAGGTTGTGAGCCGGGGTAACCGGGCCACCATCTCCCACAGCTGAAACAAGAAAGGCCACGGAGGGACACGTACTCTAAGTCAAGGTTCCCTACTTTCCCAGCAACGTTGTGGGATAAATGCCCTGAAAACTCCTTTGGCTACGAAGCTTCTTCAAATGCTGAATTTTACGTACTGAGCATCATTTTTAATGTATAGCTGAGCTTGCAAGAGAGTAAATGTTGTTGTATTGGCCTGAAAATGAGGACGGGTCACAGACGAGAAGGGCGAGAGAAGCTGAGGGGCCGTGGCTTGTCAGGAGAGGGGCTGCTCTGTTACCCAGGCCGCCCCTGGGGTCCAAGGTGAGCGGGACCCCAGAGGCTGCACTCAGTGGACAGAACGGAACGCAGGGGAGCCCGAGGAGAAGACCCCAGAAGGGCACCCTCTACAGGCCAGTCTGGCAGGAGAATGGAGGGAAATGTCGTCGTAGCATCAGTTCCACTGAAAACTTAGTTTTTGGATGAATACAGCCAGCCATGCACGAAGGCCCATTGCAGTGGCCCAGATGCCAAGCTGGGAAAGAAAGGCAGAAAGAGCCGTTTCACACAAATCCACTGGGAACGTTAACGTAGCTCATAGATGTTGTAGACGGTGAACGTTTATAAACCACCGATGAGGAAGTGACAGGACTTTGTCATCTGACAGAAAGAAAAAAAGTTTTCCTTTTCTTTGTAGTTTTTCTTAGAAACACGTAATGAAACATTTTACGGCAGAAGAGTGGTGACAATTGTCTGTACCCACTACCCCCACTTTTTGGTACAATCTAAGGATGGCGTGGGGTGGGAAGAAGAGGGAGCCAACTCAGCCAAATAGCACAGAGTCATTTAATCAAAAGAGGAAAGAGAGACGGTCTAAACTGTAAGACAAATTCAAATGGATGTTTTTATAAAAGGCATTGAGGACTGTGATAGATATCTCCAACGTCGGTTCTCCGTAAGATGCAAAAATGCTCTTTATTTGGTCAGTTTTATGTTAACTTTGGGTCAGTAGTGATGCCAGGCAGCGTATTATGGAAAGCTGGGCCAATGTAAGCCACATACTGTTCTCTAGAGTCCTGATTATAAAGAGATAGAACCTAGAAGAAGCAGACGGTGTTTTTCTGAGCTTGCCTTTCTCAAACGGCAGATGACTCAGCTTTGCTTCATGCCAGAGCGAATCCTCGTCAATTCGAGTTTGAGTCCCTTGGCAACTTGGCAAGTCCCCGGATGTCGGGGTATCTGAGGTGTTGATTCAACCCCATTCATGGTCTTTGACCTGCTGGACAACCTGGAGACGGCGTTTCTGTTTTGATGATAAACGTCATCAGCTATCAGCCTACTCCCCACACTTCCCGCTCTCTTCTGAGGGGAGGCCCAGAAATGCGTAGGTCAGAAAGGACTGAATTTGTTGTCTCAGAATTAGTTTAGGATATATTGAAATCCCTGGACAAATGGGACCAAAATTTGCCCCGCAGAACACGGGAGAAAATCTTTTGGCTTAGAAAAGTGTCCGTGTAGGTCTGCTCAGTAAGACTCATTTAACATTTTCCTGGTGCAAGAACCTTAGTGGGACTTTTCCTTGACATGTGATTTCGTGTGACTTGGAATGGACTCGCCCCATTTATGGGCCTGGCTGAGTATGTTTCTGCAGCACACACCCTCAGGGATGGATTAAAGAATTTGTTGGCTGGGGCTTCTTTTATAAATTGCAAAATAGGAATAATGGTACCCACACTGCAGGGGGCATTGGCGCTAATAAGGAGGTAGGTAAGTATTACCCGTTTCAACATTGCAGAGTGTCAGAACCCAACGGCCACAGTGTGGTTTCCACGTATCACTGTGTGGACCTGTACCACCGCGTAGTAATTAGCCAACAGTCTAATATTGTAGGCTACTCCTAAAGCCATGACCTCAGCATAGACGGGAGTCCTGCTTGGAGATTTGCTAAAAAATCAGGCACCTGAAATCACAAGGAAGTTTCAATTTCAAGGCAGCTGAACTGAGTCGAAGGACTCTCAGCCACCGTCAGAGAAACTGGCCATCCTGTCCACGTGGAGGCCTCCCCAGAAGGTGATGTCCCTCTGCCCTGCGGACCTCTCCGTAGCTCCATCTGCCAGAAGGCTCTGTATTGTGTCCTAAGGAAACACCAATGTTCACATACGGGAAGCAAACTGACTCCCTGTCACTACTGACACCCTCCTTTAGAAACATGAAAAAGAGTCACAAATCAATCAACAACTTTTTTAATGCCTGAAAGAGGGACAACAAACTGCTCAAAGGAACTAAGTCCAAAGGGGGTGAGTTAATTTAGGAAAAAGAACAGAACTTTAAATATTTTGGATCATTGCTTCAGAAAATGTTAATAGGTGATCGCATACAGAACACAAGAACAGGCTATTATTTTTTTAAAAATTAATAAAGAAAGAACATCCAAAAGTTCTTGGACATTAAATGCACATCCTCAGAAACAGACACACTGAGGCACATTGTGATGAAAATGTTGATATTCACAGATAAAGAGGAGAAGCTTACCAAGTCCTAGAGGAAGGTCCTGTATAACCGGGCAGAATCACTGGCCTCTGGGGTCTCATCTGTGAGGCGGGACGCCAGAAACAGTGGGGCTGGATACAGGCTGGAAGGGGAGGGTTGATCGGAACCTTACTTTGGCTTCGCTCTACTCAGCCCAGGATGAGGGTTAAGTGAAGATAACCTTCGGGCTTGGAGCGTAAGCTAGATCCTAACCTGCATTGTTCTGAAAATGTAATCACTCAAATGTGCAATCCAAATAACGGGAAATAAACGTTGGAAAGAGAAACATGACATTCAGCTGTCACATTTAATACAAGGTTTTTTAAAATATGAGTTTCTATAATGGAAACACCAAAACATAAAAAATATATCATTTATATTTTATGTTTATATGTTATATTTATAATTATACATTATATTTATAATTTTGATGTAATTAATTTTATGTGTATTTATATTTATACTAAATATATTAGTACATTGAATATTTTAAAGTATATGTACATATTAATTTACATATTTATATGTATATTAAATATATTTTACGTTATGATATACATTTAACATATATTTAATATATATATATTTATGGAAAAATTAAGGCAATTCAGACATTTATAGACAGGACTCTTCAGTTTCAAGAGGCAGAAATATGTCTTGAACTTGGTAACAAAATGGTTTTTTGTGGGGTTTTTTGGCCCACGTAACTGGTCATGGCTGGGTCCATGAGCCCCTGGGCTGTTTTGGGCTTGTGTCCCTCTCACCTGAATGACAGCCATTTATCCCTGACCCCCACTCCATTGGTTCCAGCATGATGAGACCACCTTCCCAGGGCCCTGGCAGGAAGGTCCTCAGACAGCCTTGATTGTCTGGCTTAGGACATGCGCTCATCTTAGGAGCTGTCACTGAGTCGACAGATCAGATTGGCCAGCCTTTGGTACATGTCCCGCCCATCCTCTGTGACAGGGGCGATTAGACTGAGATGCTGAGTATTAGGTTAGCTACAGGAAGGAGAGTTTCATTTAGCACAAACAGGGAGATGGCTGGACGGACAGGGCAGAGGCTGTTTCCTATGTGTGTCTTTAAAAGCACAGCAGTCGGAACACAGCCGTGTGTTATGATGACAAAATGGAATTTTTCTCCGTCCAGGTCTCTAGTCAGCGCACTAGGCCCACAGGATTAGAGTTATGGGTCAGGCTTTAGAGACCCATGTTGGTCGGACCCGCTGGTCGACACCGAGAATTCTTCATTGTCCTGGGTTCTTGAAGAAAACCCTATGTGCACACATATGTATATACGTGCAGTGACGCTCACCAGTGAGCTGGCTGCCTGTGGTCTCCGTCATCTCCGAGAGCCAGGTCTGCGGGCCTTTTGGACAAGAACGCTGACAGAAAATGGTAAATAGGCTGCAACTACAGAAGCTGTCATTTTGAATGGAATGAAGACGTAATCATCACGTTGAAGGACCAAGGAATCAATGACAGGAAGAAGGCACCACACGGGGGCCACCAGTCAGGGCAGAGTCTCCGTGACACTGGTCACAGAGGGTCCCTTCAAGGCTCTCATCTGAAACCCACCCTCCACCCGCCGGCTCCTGAGTATTTGCACACGTGTGTGCACACAGTGACACAGTCACGTGTATCACGTGACAACCACGGTGTCTGACACTTCCCATTCAGCCTTGTGTTTCTGTGCTTTTGCTCATTCTTGGACCCGACTGCCCTCCTCCACCCGCCCAGACCAGACTTGTTTCCCGCTCTTGCATTGACCATGTGCTCCCCACCCCCACTCTGAAGTCATCTCACCTGCACTGTGTGTTGGTGGCTTTGACGTGGGCGCGCATCCCCCTGGGAGGGCATCAGGCCTTTCCGAGGGGGTCCCTTTCCGGATGTTGTGCCTCCATATGGATTCGTTGCTAAAACTGAGGTATCTGAGAGCTCACCTGGGGCAGCGTCAGAGCCAGGGTCCCCCTGACTCCACGTTCAGGACGCCCTCTCCTCCCTCACAAGACAGGCGTTGCTCTCAGCCATCAGGGGTCTCACGGGGCTGCAGTTACTCAGGTGGACAGACCTTACACCTGACGCCTGACAAAGGGAACGTGGAATTCCTGGGAGAGGGCGGAGCAAGTGAATAAGTCAAGTGATTTGTCAGCAAACTCTTTGGATCATTAGCTGGTTTCCAAGTCCTCTTGTCAACCAACTTGACAAAGAATCTAATTGAGTCGTCAAGTTACAGATCATGAAGCATACATTTTGTGACAGATTAATTAAGTGAGATACAGAAGAAAGGTTTGAAAGACCGAGTGGCGTGATGTCACCACAGAACTCCTCGGTTACCTCCACTTACTTACGGGAACAGGGTTTCCTGCCCCGTGTTGAGAAGACTGAGTAAAGGCGCTGCCTCGCTCTCGCAGTGAGTCCTCCACTGACTTCTAAGGAAACAGTTCAACAGGCCTCGTTTAGCACAGTTTGAGATGCATTTCTAAGGACATGTTACCTTTTTGTTTAGCAAATATCAAAAGTCCTAAAAGACGTACGCACGTTTATTGGCTGTGTCCTATTCATTATCACAGTGATAACTACTCAGTAGAGAAAAACAGAATTTACCATGATGTGGTGAGAGGAAACAAGAACTAAAGTCTAATTTGTGTGTGCATTTTATACAGAGAGGTTTGATCAACAGAAGAAGATTTTCAAGCAGAAAGTACATGCAATGAGCTGAGATTACAGGGGGTAGTGGGATGGAAGTAAGTTCAAGAAAGACGAGCCAAGTTCTAAAACTCTGCCTGTGAAAAGCAGAGCTTGCGTTCCTTTCTATGTGGAGGGTTCTGGGCATCAAAATGCTATCGTATTTAGATTCCTTTTATTAGATTTTTTAAAAAGATGAAACATTTGAAAATTTCATATTTACAATGCAGTAGAAAGTATTACATCTGTTGCAACCAATGGAACTCATGATGGAAATTTTCTGGTGTCGATTGAACATTTTAAACACGGTTGTTCAAAATTATTTGGGGGATGTGTATGAAAAATATTAGTGACATACATGGTGTAGGTTTATACCAAGAGTTCAAGAGCGCTTTACCTGTCTGTACCTACCTTATTTTCCCTTGTTTTTCCCAGGCAGGGAACTAAACCCAGGCAGGTTGAGATGCAGAATGGGCATTTCTTGTTGGCCGTGAGTGGCACATGGAGACAATACAACCATCGGTGGTGTTACGAGGATGCATTTGGTCTTTGACACGTTGTCTCTGGGCCGTGGTGAAACTGTCTCTTGACAATTCTCCTTTCATAATGACCAGCAAATAAGCAGCATTGTAGGATATCAGGTCTTTCATTTGCGTTCAATAAAATAAAATAAGATAAATGAATCCATTGCAAAAAGTACTGGGAACATGTTTACATTTAGTATTTGAAATTTTCTTTGGTGATTTTGGAAAAGAAAAACTCAATGGATCTAATACTGAGCTGAGAACGAGTGTGTTCACCTTGAGGACTTAATAGCCTGAAGTGAGCATTTCCTTCTTTACGCTTGAGCTGGAGAGTTTCCCAAAGGTCTCCTTTAGATGTAATGGCATTTGACCCATGGGCTTGTGTAATGTTGGTGGAGGACGACGGAAGGGTTACTGGTCCTGACATAGGCTCGGTGGCTGTTCATTTAGAAGAGAATTTAATCATAAATTCATATGAGGCTTCTGTTAAAGACAAATGAACCGTTTTTCACATTTGCAATAATCACTTTTTTAGTTCAAAGAGGTTGCTCATGCCTTAAGACGAGCCAACATGCCAATGCATTAATTAACTCAAAATAGTGAGTTACGCTTTTAGGGCCGACAAAAATAGCAGAAGGGATACAAGCAGTGCTGTATTCCTTTTAAGATTCCCACGAAGTCACTGAGAATTGTCAGAAGAATGTTTACATCCTGTATTTTGATTTGGAATTCCAGAGAAAGATAGAATTCTAGATCTAGAAGGGACTTGAGAGCCTGTCAGAACCAACTTGCTTCTTTTACTAAAAAGGAGGGGGTTGTTCAAAGTCCCAAGGACCGGGAGCATGACATGGGGTCTGGGCCCCTCCTGTGTCCCCTGGTGCCGCTGGCTGTTGGGCTGGAGTCGCTGCAGCACCCTGGCTGCATGGAAACCCTCAGCTGAGGGTGGGAACTGGGGCACACGGAGCAGCTAGACGGCCCTGCACCATTAGCTCATTTAGAAATTGTCAAAACATGTCATAGCTCGTGGGGTTAATAACAGGAATGAGCCAGAAGGAGAAAAGATAATGAGGGGGCAGGGTGAGCACCATGGGGGCGTCTGGTTCCAAGGAACAGACTCTCAGACTGACAGAGCTGAGAGCAGAAAGATGAAAACACACCAGCCAGGCTGCGTGCCTCACAGGAGTGTCGGTTCCCACCTTCGGATCATGCTGGAAGCACCAGACGTGGTCCATGCAGGTCCCCAGCCTTTGTGCATGCTGCCCTCTCTCCCAGGCTTGCAGCACCCGGCCTGGGCTCTGAGCTGGGTGCAGCGTCACTTCTGTCCTCTCCCCTCTGACTCCCTCACGGCACCCACTGCCTGTGGCAGGTGGCATTGCACCTGGCTCCTGCTCCCTCCGGCATGCTCCGTGACCACCCTCACTATGCTCAGGTGAGCTCCCTTACCTGCTCCTGCCCAGCGCCAATGCCCGGCCCTGGCACAGGTGCACAGGTGGGCCCTCACTGAACACCTGTCATATGGGTTCAAGGATGGCATCCCTCGGGCCCTATGGAAGTTTACCCGTGAGAAATGGAGGACTCACCTAGGCAAGAGGGCAGGTCTGGTAATCGCTCTGCTGACTGTACACTTTTAAATGGTTTAACACGTGCACACTGAATATAGACTTCTCACATCTTGCTGGCTTAGGGTTCGCAGTTGGCTGAATTTAGAGCAGTGACTCTCAACTTTTCTCTTTTTATTGCTACAAAACTTCTGAGGAATATAAAGCAATTCAGACAAGCATTCTCAGTGCTGGAACTGGATTGAAAGGGGGTGGGGCAGGCTTGGAGCCCCACCCCTCAGGGATGCATTCTGAGGGGGCCCGGATGCCAGGAGAAGCCAGCCGCAGGCGGTCCTAATGTTTCCAGGGGGCCAGTTGGGCGTCCTGCTTCACCCCTGAGTGAGAGCTGTTGGTGCGGTCGGGGGAGGGGCAGGGCGGCCCTAGCACTTACTCAGTACCTGCCGTGTGCTGTCCCCCTTCCTTTGACCAGCCGGCCCCACTCTACCTGAGCAAACTCACCCAGGGTGGACATTACCACATGGCATGGCACTGTCGCCCTTGCGTACGTGTCTGTCCCCTCGGAAACGGTGAGTCACCAGAGTCGAGACTCTTGCATTAGGAATCTGTGTTCCCAGGTCCAGTCATGGGGCCCTTCCCAGCAGTGGACGCACGGCGGGGACCTGTACTGTGGATTGGCATCCTGTTTGGTCTCTGCTGCAGCCCTGAGGGCCAAGTAGCCACCCACCTCCTGACGAAACTGAGCCAGAGGGGTCAAGACAGCTGACCCGGGCTGCCATCCACTGCTCTGTGGGGATTCGAACCCGGGACCTCTGTGCTCTCCCACCACATAGAAAAAAATGCGTTCCTTTACTTGACCTTGTTCAGTGAGGGTGACAAAAGCGAAGGCAGGACACAGGTCTGCTCGGCCATCTGCGCTGCAGTGGATGGCAGTGCAGAGAGCAGCTCTGAGTGGGGTCAGTGCCGTGAAAGGACATCTCAGGGCTGAGTCACAACACAGGCTGTGTGGACAGAGTGGCCGGCCACCAGCCCAGGTGTGACAGCAGAGCCGCAAACCATTGTCAGAAAAGACTTGCTTGTGTTAATTCACAGGCAGTGTTTCTTCTCCATATTTGCCCCCAATTAGGAGTCTTGCAACAAAAACCAGGAAGGAAGCTGGAAGAAAGGGTCCATTGTGGGGGCGCAGTCACCGGCCAGGAGACACTGCCTGTGCATTTGTGCTTCTGCACAGTCGCTCCTTTGTCTTCTGTCCTTCACTTGTTAGCTCTCCTGTGAAATGTCTGCTTTGGAAAGTTTCTGTCCGTTTGTTCATTTCATTGTTGGGGATCTCCAGTGAACCAGCTCCAGGAGGAATGTTCTCCTTGGTGTTCTTTTGGTTTTGTTCGTGCTCTGTCATTAGTCTGCTGTCCTGTTAAAATGACGGTGGTGTGGGTGCCATGGCGACGTCACCGGACTAGCAGGGCACTTGGCGTGGCCTTCACTTGGTTTAGCCATTCATTCATTCGTCAGAGGAATGAATTTTCAATGAAGCACAGTGAAACTACAGCCAGCACAGACCTTATTTCCCCAACTACCATAACAGTGCTGCCTTGGATCGTATGTCTTGAGGAGCCATGAAGTTTAAAATCAATTTCTACATTAAATTTTTAAAAATAAGAACCCTGGTACACAGCTGTCTCAGAGTTGTGCACACCTGTCCCTTCCAACTCCAGAGTTAGTAAGAGTCCTCTTCTCCATGCAGAGATCTTAAAACACCTGGGCATTCAGAAAGAAAGAAAGTAACAGCCTCATTCAACTTACACGTGATGTGTTTCTAAGTAGCCTGTTACATGTGCTCAGGGGCCACGTAACCTCAGCCAAGGACACTGTTGTTCTGAGTCTTTTCAGTTTTACTAGAAGCTTCTCTCCCAAGATCGCCTTGTATTTAAACCAGAACTTACTGTGTCACTTATGAAGATGAAGGGAGAGCAGATGCCGACAGTGCCGTTAATATTTCAGGCCAAATTCCAGATGTTCCTGTGGAATGTTTGTCACAAGTTCCCCAATAGTATTGTTTATGTCTCAGTTCGTTTATACTTTTAAAACCCCTACTTTTTAAAAGAACTCATTTTAAAGCAAATTCAGTTATAACCCAGGGTCAGCCTGGAAACCATTGCACCCACCGCGTCATTTCTGAATCTTTGAATGTGTTTGTCTGTCGTCACACGCGATTCAAATTCAAAAGGCTGATTCATAATATGTTGAATGTTGAGGGGAAATCTTGCTCTCCATCCCTCGCATGCCTGTGGCTCCCCAGGCTGAAACATTTCTGGAGGAAGCCGTGTTTGAATGCCTCGATTCCTGGCACCCCAAATTCCAAACTTCTGGTGTGTTGAGCAGATTGGGGTGCCCTGGTTGGGGGGTGTAGACACTGAGGTGTTGGCTGATCTATCCTTGCCGTGTTTTGTCCAGTGAGCCTGCCCCTGAGGCCCGGCAGCCCCTGTGGCATGGACGGGGCCCCCCTGCTGCCCTCAGAGGCCGAGGAGACTGTGTCTGTCGGCAGCTGTTTCGCATCTGAGGACACAACTGAGGACTCAGGGGTGATGAGCTCCCCCTCAGACATCGTCTCCCTGGACTCCCAGCACGACAGCACCAAATCCAAAGACAAGTGGGCCACAGACCAGGAGGACTGCAGTGACCAGGACCTAGCTGGGACCCCGGAACTGGGTCCCCAGAAGAGCCCCTCGTGGGAGAGGAGCTGCCCTGGGAACTGGCATTTGAGGTGAGTTGTGGGACAGCTGGGCGGGGAGGGCCGTCCTGGTCTGGAGGAGCAGTTGTTTGTCACGGTGACCAAACACTCGTTAAGAGTCTGCTGCCGGCCAGGTGCCCTCCACATGGTCACCACTCCTGATTCGGGCGTTTGCTCTGTGTGACCCTGTCTCCCTGCTCTTTCCTGATGTGCAGGTGTCTATAAATAACTCCTAGTCATATCATTTGTTCAGACACTTTTATAAATGGCACCCTACTCGTCCTGTACGTTTTCAGTCAGCATCCTGTTTTTAGGATTTATCCATGATGAGGCATGTGTCATTAGTGCATTGTTTTTGTTTTTGTTTTTTTCATTTTTTAATTAATGGACACTTAGGTCATTCAGGTTTTCCAGCACTGGACACAATAAGGAAGCGATACACGTGTCTGTTTACACACAGAGAGTTTTCTAGAAGAGAAATTATTAAACCTTCAGGAAAACTCTTCAGCTGCATGGAGTGCTGACAGATACTGTCCGATTCCACAGCCAGTGGGGTCAGTGCTGAACTGCCTGCCTGTCCCGTCTGCACCAGGGTGTGGGCCCGTCGGCAGCTTGAGCTTGGCGGTCACATAGGTGTCAGGTGGTATTTCATGTGGTTTTAATGTACAATTCTCTTATTAGGAAGGATGACAATCTTTGCATATGTGTACTAACAATGTGATTTTCCTTTTCTGTGAATTGCCTTTTAGTAGACTTTGACCTTTTAAAAAAAATTGCAGTTACTTTTTTTTTTAAAAAAAAGTCATCAATGTGTCCTTTCTCAGTTATTTCCACAGATAGAGTCTTTAAGACTGTGGCTTGAATTTAACTTTGGGTTTTTATTGTTGTCCTATGAAAATTGCTTTTTGATGTTGTTGAATTCATCCTCTTTCTCCTGAATATCTATGATCTTGCACATTTAAGAGCCGTTTCCCATACCTTAAAAGACTGAAGTTTGTCTGCATCTCTTGCTAAGTTTAGTGTGGCTTTCTCACATTTAGGTTTCTCCTCTACCTGGGGTTTATTTGGGGCTGTGGTGTGAAGAAAGTATCTTATTTTTTCCCACTGATTCCTAGTTCCACTTTGGTCACATACGAAGTTTCTAGCACTTTTCCATAGTACTGGCTTGTTTATCCATCATTGACCCCGCACCACACTATCCTAATTCCTTTCTTTATTCTCATATAGAAAAGCAGGTTAATTCTTAGTAGCCCATCACTGTTTTTTTTCACCTTTTAAATAATTTTAAAAATTATTCACACAATGTTATAAAACAGAAATAAAAATAAAGTAGAATAATAAAAATAATTCATAAGTCGGTCACCAAAATGAATGAATGCTATTGTATTTTTCATGTTTTGTTCCACTTTTGTCCATATGAACATGCAAATCTTCATCTGGTTAATGGAATTCTAGCATCAATAATATTTTATTTTGATTTATTTTTACGTAACAGTTTATCAAGAGCATTTCCCCATTTGTCAAGTATACTCTAATAATTTTAATGTCCAGCTTTTCAATCTTAAGGACAATTTCAAGGACAAGTTTATATTTCATCAGACAGGAACCTAGAAGGTGGCAATCGGCCCATTCCTTCTGCACCCCAGACGAGATGCATTTAGCTGAGGTTGGCTGTGCTGTTTGCATCTATGAGAGCTGAGAAAAACTGTGGTATTTCCTTCTCAGTCCATGTAACGTCATGACAGACTCCCTCTCTGCAGCAACCTCCGGGCCTGTTCTGTTCGTTTGCATGAGGATTGCACACACAAGCCTCCACATCTGACACTGAGCAGACGTTTGTAACTCTGCCCTGGGGAAGCCGTGTCAGTCACAGTTTGCTTTGCTGGTCTTGGCCCTGATGTAAAATCCTGCTGATTTGTGTCCAAATGCAATAGTCCATGTTGTCTGTGGCCACAGCCAGGATGATGACGGAGCCTTTGGAAGCCGGCGCTCTGTCCGCCTGGGAGCAGGGCATGTCTGTCTGGCCTCATCTCTGGGGTGCCTCTGAATTTGAGTAGCATGGGGAGGGGGCTCTGGAACCAGACAGGCCCATGGTGGAATCCCACCGCCACTAGCTAACTGGATGTCTGGCCGTCGAGAGCCCACCTCACTGCCAAGCCTTTCATTTGCTTATGAACGTACAGGTCCTGCCTCTCACCTTTCAGAGATTTGGTGAGCCTGTGAATGCCCCGTGCACATGGCACAGTGTGTGCCCCATCGCTGTGGAGTAGGACCCATTGCCAGTTATGGCTGTTAGTTTAGGAAACGGGTGCCAGAGGATGGGCAGCAGGGCACTTTCCTTCTCTGGGTCAGCGTGGCTGTCACACGGGGTTGAAAATGATCCCAGCCCTGTCTGTGCTGTTCCATTGTTTGTCCCAGAGTTGAGATCGACTCTCTGCCATGATTTTTCATGGAATGACCATAGTTTTTTTTACAGGAGTTTCCTCCACCGACAAATTGGACATAGTCAGAGAGGTCAGGCAGGCACACCACACATGTATGTCCAAATGCTTGGTTTTCAATAAGAGCCTATAGTGTGCTTGCTGCAGGGGTCGCAAACTCAGAGGCCGCAGAGAGAGGTGGAAAGTGCATGTTTTCTCTAAAGAACCAGCCTCACTCCAGCCTCCAGCTTTTGCCCTATGGGATTACAGACCCAATAGGGCCGGTTCTGAAGAGAAGCCAGAAATCTAGGTTTTTGTGTGTGGCTTCCCTAATTTTCAGTGTTGCCATTCAATTCGAACATCCAGGGCCACCTAAATACCTGTGTGTGCTGCGTGCGGCCTGTTCCCGACGTGCACTCTGAGTGTGGAAGGCCTGGCCCTTCCTTCTCCGCTCTCTGATTTCCCAGCTGTGGAGTATCCGCAGCTGCAGTTACTCACGTATTCCCTCCATAAAGCTCTTAAAAATGCCTTTCACAAGTAAATTTGGGAGGTCATTCTGTCTTCCTGTTAGTGAAAACCTCTCACAAACTCTACAGCAAAGAAGCCTGTTACGTGTTCCCCTCTGGAGTCCCTCTCAATGTTTGTCAGAATGATGGTCCGTGAAGCACTTGGGAAGCGCTGTTCTCTGGATGTCACACCCTCCACACTGTCGCGCTTAAAGCATTTGGCAGAACACACCTCAGGTACACGGAGAGAGAACGCCCCTCTCGAGCACAGTGCCTCCCAGACACAAGCTGTGTGGTCCTGCGCTCAGCACACAGCCGGCTGAGAGCCCTGCAGCAGAAAGGCGGGGAAGCCTGGAGGGGGCAGGCTGGGGCTGGGGCTGGGGCTGGGCCAGACCGCGGGAGCTGTCCAGCACTGCCTCGGAGAGGAAGTCTGCAGAGCTCAGGCGAGCCTCGAAGACAGCCAATTGCAGGTGGCCAGACTGGCCAGTGGTCAAGTGCAGAGACCTGTGCTAAGGGGCTGGCAGCCCAGAATCCAGCTGGAATTGTGTGGGAGCAGAACTAACCACCACTCACGGAGGTGTGGCCTGGCCCTGGCCCCTGGACAGAAGCCCTGTATCAGAACACTGCACAGGAGTGCCGGTGCAGCAGCTATGGAGAGGACCAGTGATGAAGAACCCTTTCCTGATATCCCACACTCCCAGGGGAGGATGGGCCAGCGAACAAGGCCTGTCACAGTGTGCTCGCCCAGCCTGCACTGCATCTCAGGTGCCCTTGAAATCCGTGCATCAAGACCATGTTTCCGAGGGCACTCGAGGGGACATACCACTGTTCTCGGTGCCTGGCTCTGCCCTCATGATTCTCACACCGAGTTTCTGCAGCTAATCCTAAGACAGCCATTATGTCCTCAGAAGACACGTTCTTCCTGCGTGGCAAACAGTGACAATCCAGGGCCTGGCGGTGACAGTGAGACACCCTCCCCCCCACACAATTGTCTGAATGCCAGATCTCAGAGGCTTGGGCAAAGCCAAAGTGACCCTTTGCTGTGACTGGCAAAGCTGGGCCTCTCCAGGTGGGGAGTGGATTCTGAGAGTTTGTGGAGCTGTCCCCAGTCATCTCTGCCTGCAGGAACTCCACGACACGGCCAGCCCCCAGTCAGATGAGGAGCGTTCTGATTTTCAGCTTTGCCTGAGCACCTTATATTGCCCTCACTCCGCTGCCCCTCAGGTGTTCGCTGAGTCCTGTGGAGAACAGAGTAAGACTCTTTGTGACCTGAGAAGACCCAGAGTTAAGTACCGATTTGCTTGAGTGTCTCTCCTTTCTCTGTACTCTGCAGATTGCAGGCACGTAGGGTTCTTTGGCTGGGGCCCCATGGCCTGGGCCCCATGTTCACAAATCGAAGGCAAGTACCATTTCCTCCAGAGCTCCCGCTCAGCTGAAAGCACCTTCTTCACCTGGTCAGCCCAGTGGCCAAGTTTCCCAGCTCCTGTCCATGCAGTTGACCTACAGCCTCCTCTTTCATCAGTGGCAGTGTGGGCTGGGCTCCGTCTAAGGCCCTTGGAGCCAAGCTTTGGAACTGAAGAGTCTCAGGAATAAATACTGGTCTTCTAAAGAGGGCAAATCTGAATGCTTGGTAATGACTGGAATACGTTTTATGTGCTGTGATCTGAAAAGGATAGATTTTCCATCAAGTCTTTGACTGGATCCAATTATAATTTTTCATTGCAACATAACTCTATGTCCTTGACCCTGTAAGTGGGACATCAAATTCCCAGAGTCATCCCTCCACTTAGTGCCTCCAGTAAATAAGTTCCTTAAGGAAGAATTCAGCCCAAAAGCACACAAGCAAGAGAGTGGCATGCGGTTATGAGCCCCTCATTGTGGGGACACCTGGGAGTGGCCTTCTGCGTAGCTCTGCCCTGGGCAGGTGGCTTGTCACCAATACCTGCATTTGCTTGCGGGTCTCTTCCCAGATGCATCTTTCCTTTGTATGTGGCCCAGAGCAACTCAAAGGGAAGAGTAAAAGTCCATGGTCAGATTGCCTGGGGTCATATCTGCACCTGGTGATATGCTGGGGACTGCATGCCCTTGGGCCAGTCACTTGACCTGTCACTTCGATGTCTTGTCAGTGCAATGAAGCCGTGTAGTAAGTGCCTGCTGCTTAGAAGACAGCCTGGCATATTGCCAGCCTTCAGAAAATGATAGCTGTTGTTATTGCTGGTGCTGTTGTTATTTACAGCTGCCTGTGGAAGGGTGCAGATTGCTGGGAAATCCTTAAAATGTGTATCTAGCTCTGATCATTTGCCTCTTTGAACTATTTATAACACCTTTGTTTGAAAAGAAACTATACACACACACACACACACACACACACACACACAGACTCATGTCTGTCTGGAGATAGATGGCGGAGAGAAACTGAGAGCGCTGTTGCCTCCTACCTCCTCCGGGGGAAGTGACAGTGGAACTTGCATGATTTTTATACCCTTGAATTCAAAGGCAGTCTTGCTGTAACAGGCAGCTTACCCATCAGTGGATAAACAGTGTGGCATTCAGTTCTGGGGTCCCTTCACAAGCATCAGTTCATTCTGCAGGAGCTGGATGGGGTGTGTGAGGGACACTGGGTATGTGGGTTTTGGGCTCTGTGTTTTGAACAGTAGGGCCACACTGAAATCATGCGCGGAGCCCCAGGAGACAGAAGGTGTAGCTTCTCCAGGTGAAGGGCACCTCCCTGAATTGCCCTCTGCCCTCCCCTCCCTACCTGGCAACCCCTCAAGTTCCTTCTGAGCCCTGCTTGTCAGTGGGCGGTGGGCATGATGGCTAGAGAAGTGAGAAACTGTCTTTTACCTGCAGGGTTTATGGCTTCAAGTCATTTTATGGAACTGAGACTGCACAGGTCACTAGTGGAGGGGCCGGAAAAGGGTTTTCCACTAGATCATACCAACTTCTAGAGCCCTGGAATTTTATCACTACAGGAACTGTGACCTGGGATGCACTTGGAAATAAATTGTACCATCCAGAACCCTGGAACTTTGTAATGCTAGGACCTTTGGACCTGGGGAACATTTAGAAACATTTTATACTGTCTAGAACTAGGGAACTGTGTAATTACAGGGACTTTGTGCCTACAGGAACATTTAGACACATTTAACACCTAAAACCCTGCAACTTTGTAACTTCATTTACAAAGGAGCATTTACAGCACGTTTAAGACTTTAAAGAACCTTAGTACAGTAACCACTGGCCACACTGGGCTATGAGCACTTGCCTAGTGGCTGGCCCTAGGTGACGTGTGCTCCAAGAGTAAAACATCCTCCAAATTTGGTCTGAAAAAAAACTCATCTTATATTAATTACATGTAGAAACAATGAAAATAATGTGGGTTGAATATTGGTTTAAGTATACTAATTACTTAAGTATACTAATTAAAGTTAAAGTTAAAGAAGGTATCTAATTAAAATTAATCTGACCTACTTATTTTTACCGTTTTTAATGTGACTACATGGAAATTTAAAATTACATGTGTGGCTCATACTACATTTCTATTGGATACCATTGTTCTAGAATCCTGCAGCTTTGTAAATACAGGAGCATTTGTTAATGGAATGGGGAAGTTAAGCATATAGGACTGTCATCAGCTGTGTATTTTCCCAGGTTTCTTGCCTTTAGTTTATCAAGTAATTTTTTTGAAATCTTATGGGTTGCTTTGGTTGTCATCAGCAGATGCAATTGCTACCTGAAAGGGACATCTTTTTCCTCTCCCGCTCTTTTTATTTTTTCATAATTCTGCCACTGAATAAATTATTTAAGGAAACTCTTCTAGCCACATCAAATAGAAAAATGACTGAATGTGCAAGAATGGGTTGTAATCAGCCCATGCTCGTCTTTTCTTTCTCATATGAAATGAAAACAACAACAACATGAAAAGCACCTCTTTGTCTTGACACAGATTTGACCCAACTGCTCCTAGTTCTGGTTCCTGAAGGCGTGGCAAGTCATCAGGCCTGCATCCCCTGGGGACACCCACCTTGCTGCCCCCGCCCCCACCACTTCCTGGACAGACTCTGGTTTGAAACTTGTCAGTACTGTCCTCTGTCCCTCATAATTTGATGCAGCAGTGGCCTAACCGTCATCGTGTTCTCTGCAGTCACCTCCGTGTGACAAAAGGCTGCTGGTAATGTTTATTCAACATGTGCAGCCCAGTATCAGAATGTCTGTGCTATGTTTGTTCTTTATTTCCTTGGCCTGAAGCCACAACCAACTGTCAATAAGAAACATAGCTAAAGACTGGCTATGGGTTGGGGGTGGGGAGTGGTGCATCTGTGCATGGTCACCTTAGGCTGCACAGAGGCCGATGCTTCCTGCCAAGTCTGGACTCCTCAGGGACATACGCAGGCGCTGCAGCTAAGCCCACAGCAGGCTGCCCTCCAGGCCCAGGGAGAGGGATGCTTATAATCCATTAGTAACCCCTGGGGAGAAGTGATGGTGGGGTGAGGAAGGAGAAACAAACATGGCTAATCTCTCCCTCCTGAGATTTTACATTGGAAAGCAAAACTAGATACCTCGCTACTGGCTTTGCATTTTGTCAGTTAATCCATTCACGCTGAAGCCTGGGGCCCAGAGTGGAAGCCTTGCTTGGCCTCAAGGAAAGAGCCGGGTGGTCTGCAGGCCCCGCCCTCCCCTCCTGGGCAGGACTGGGCTCAGCAGCCTCCTGAGAAACAGCAGCCCAGGACCTGGGCTGGCTGGGCAGATCCTGGCTTCCTCGCCAGCGCTGGCTCGTTTCACGTGACCACTCTCTCCCCCTGGGCAAGCAGCACCCTAAGAAACCAGACTCATACTGGAGCCTTAGAGCAAGCAGGCTGAGCCAGGGGCTGAAATGGGGGACGTGTCTGCAGAGCTGGGAGCACAGCATCTGGCCAAACCTGTGAGGTGTGGGTGAGGCAGATGGAGGAGGGGCAGGGCAGGAAGGAGAAGCAGGTGGGAGGGAACAGCAGGAGGTGGAGGGTCCCCAGATTTCAGTGACAGGGCTTGGCCTGCAGAGGGCAGGAACCAGCTCAGCTGCCCTGAGCCCCTGGGGCTGGGCTCCTGAGGCTTTTTATCCCCCTGCCCAGGCAGCAGGAAGACAGTGAAGGGGGGGCTGGCACTCAGGCTGCAGCCGCCTGGTCTACGGTCGCCAGGCTCATAGCTACACCCTGGGACTGTTAGGCACTCAGTAACAAAATTGTACCCCAAAATGTAAAGTGCTTTGCAAGAAAGAATTATTGGTCATTAGAGGGCCAAAGGATTATTTAAAATTTGCCCATTTAAAAGATTATTTTGTCACTCAAGCTGCTTTGTACCAAAATGAACATAATTCTAAAAAAAAAAAAAAAGGAAGAAATATTCGTGGTACTTTATGAGTTTAAACAAATCACACTGGCGGGTGGTGTTTGTGTACATTTCGATCTGAGCCTTGTCCATTGGCAAGTTATTTTTAGACCCTCACAATCATGTATATAATTACAGTGGACCCTTGAACAACGTGGGGGTTATGGAAGCCGACCCCCACCCACTCAAAACCCCCCAGTATAACTTTCAACTCCCCAGACACTTGCTTGTCGCTCAGTTTCTTCAGGGGGGTGGTTCCAGAATGCACCCCCTCCTCCCTACAGGGACCGAGACATGAGGACGCTGCAGTCCTCATGTAAGATGGTGTAGCAACAGTGCATACAGTTGGCCCTTAGTACCCAGGGACTCCTAGCCTCGGAAGGAAAAACTGGTTTTGATCCCTGGTTGGTTGAATCCAGGGATGCAAGACCCTGGGATCTGACCGGACGACTCTATACCTCTTGACAAACACCCGCATATCTCTGGGCCCACACACTTTGCACCAGGGTGTTCAAGGGTCAACTGTAGATGTCTGGATTTCCCTCAAACATGCTGGCTTAAGCGCTGACGTCTTACTGGCTGATTTCCACACGCAGTGATTTCTCTAGCTCCCTCCCCCTGGAGCGCTTCTCACCAACACAATGAACGTTGTTGTGTGTCTGCCTTTCCTTCCCTGGGATTCTTTCCTTAAGGGAAGTTATCGGCAGAGAGGCTGATGACCCAAGTTCTCACAAAGGTAAAGCTTCGTCTTTGTCCCTTGGTGTCCATTTCAACATTACTTTCCAGTGAAAGCCAGTAGCAATGGCGTGAGTGTCTCAGAATCACTGCATTTTCGTCAGCCTGCAATGACTTTTTTTCTCTCGTTTAACATTCATAAAATGATAACATCCGTGGATTTGTATCTTAAATTTGTTTTTCGTTCTTATTAATGTTACTCTGTTCTCATAGAGAAGTGTGATTGTGCATACTCTGAAGTCAAGGCACATCCTTTGAAGTGAAAGTATAGATATAAGTTTGTGATATTAGCTGGGCTGTAAGCATCCTAAACTAGGAACAAACATTTTAAAAGTGCTCGGTTTCCCATTGCAAATACTGTTTTGTGTACAGCACTGTCCATTTTTCTTTGCCATATACTTTAGTAAATATTCAAAGTAAATTTACTTAAGCAGTCACATTCCATGAAAGAGAAAAACACAACTTCAGTAAAATGCATTGAAATACTTAGTCTAAGGCAAGAGCAGTGGGAAAGATGGTCTGCTTCCCGGGGTCCTTAGTTGTCGGTCCACAGCCAACCTCTTTGCCTGGCTGCTCAGAGGGCATCAGCTCAGACTAATCTGGGAGCCACTTCCTGGCTCCGAAAAGGACAGTCAGTCGCCCATTAAGAAAGACTCATTTATCAGAGTACAGACTTTGCTATGTGAGGATGGTTCCAAGCGTACTGCATGCATTATTATCTGGGCCCAATTCACAGTGATGGAAACGGGTCCTCAGTTATAACCATCAGCGGAGAAGACCGGCAGTGTTCGTAAGGCAGACAGTTGCCACATGCGTGTGTCTGTTCTCTGATGACGAACACGTAGACACAAGTGCCCTTGTAAAGGCCATTTTCAAATTGCTTTGGCAGCAGTCGTCCCATGGATGCTATTGTCTCATCCCAATGATGCAAATAAAGCAGGATTGACTCTCACGAGTAGGCGGGCTGACACCTTCCTGGACGCGCGGGTGGCAGGATGGCCCTGCACACCCAACATGGTTGGTCCTTCCCTACACTTAAGAGCCCATGTGGCCTTGGACAGGTCTGTTGGTCTCCTGACACATAGTTTTCTACCTGTAATAAGGCAGTGACAACACTGTCTGCCTTACAAATTGCTAATGAGAAGGAGAACAAGATCATCTGTGCAGAAGAGCTCAGCTCCAGGCCTGGAACAGGCCGTGACACAGGCGTGCTGGGCGCTTGGCTGTGAGGCGCTACCTCCTGTCAGGTCTCGGAAGACGCCCCTGAGGTCGGCCAGGAGAGGGAGCTGTATTTCTGTCACTGCTGTTACCACTTTTGCCTCCATCGTCATCATTTTTCTATTTCCTATTAAAGACCCAGGAAGCACAGCTCTGCGGGGGAGGTACTCAGGCCCTCCAAGCCCTGTCCCCTCCGTCACCTGCCCAGGGTGTGAATTAAGCTAAAGTGAAAGCAGGGAAAAGGGACCTGCTGCAGTATGTTGCCCTGCTGGGGTGAGCACAGCCTGGCGACACCTCTGTGCCAGACCGTGCAGCTTCCATCACCAGAGCCTCCCAGGATCTGATGGAACCGCCCCCAGGGCTTAGCAACGACCTGGCTGTGCGGGGCTGGGGGCTGAGAGCCCAGTGCCTGGCAACCATGTGTTTGCAAACTTGGTATCCAGATGGTCTCACTCCTTATTACTGTCTGAGGTAGGAGCCAGGTGCAGGCGAGTACAGTACAGATAAGCAAGCAAGTCTTGTTGGCTTGTCTGCTCGTCCGTGCAAAGGCTGCTGCTGCCGGGTACGGCTTAGTCCTCGGGCTGTGGGTGCACAGGGCCGGTGTGGGTGCAGAGCTGCTGACCCTTTGGGGCCACACCTCACACACACACACACACACACACACACACACCCCATATACACCATCTGTGTCTCAGTAGCTCCAAGGATGACATTGGTCCAGTGAGTGTAGAACAGTATGAATGTGAATATGATTTATACCGTCCTCAGATATTTCTAGAAAAGAATAAATTAAGTAAGTAATAAGAGGAGTGAATGAATGCTCTTGCTTTCTCTTTGGTCTTCCCTAGAACTGAGAAAGCCGCAGCAGCCGCCAATGATGACAGAGACCTGTTTATCACTGGACAGTTCCAGCAAACCCTGGCAGAGCTGGACGGCGATCTGGAAGGTAAGAACTACCCTCCCACACTCGGACGTCCTACTGTGTGGCAGCAACGCGCTGTGTGTAACGACCCCACATGGGTGTGCAGGAGGGAGAGCAACTCCGTTTGCAGAAAGCCTGGGTGTGCGGGCAAACGTGCAGCTGAGCACAGCTCCACACAGGGCTTTTCCTCAGGGGGCTGCGCAGCGCCGTGCAAAGCCTGCACAGCTGCCTACAACCTGCCCTGAGTAATGCCGATGTCACACATCAGCAAGTCTTGCACAGGCATGAAGAAGAGGAAAACCAGCCCTGCAGGACCCAGGTGAATTAGGGAAACCTTGGTGACACACAGACACACAGGTTTCTTTATGAACATGGCTAGCCTTTCCATCTCTCAGGAAAATGCAGGGCACACACCTGGATGGGGGCCTTTTGTAATGCAGCAGCTCGCACCTGCTGTTCTCGGGGTGCACCTGGGGGCGCGACACCGTAAGGCCAGAGCTGATGCAGATAGGCCTGTGGTGAAGAGCAAGACGGGGGCAAACTCCAGATCCACCTTTGTGTTCTGTACAAGGACACAGTGTTTCCAGAGGGCTTGAGATTAGGGATCTATTCTTAAGGGGAGGACGTTGGCAAAATGTGTCTCCCCCCTTCATCTTGAGACATCGGGGACCCGCCAGCTGCTCCTGTGCTGAATAAGGAAATGGTGCCTCCGGCCCAGGTACATGTAGATTAGAAACGGAAATGGTACTTTACAATGAACACAAATAAGTTACACAAAAGTAGCCTCAGGGAAATCACAGTCTGATGTGATACCTTGAGCCTCAGAGCCTAGGAATCGTGCACCGTGCACATCTGTGCACATGTGTGACTCGTGTTTGCACTTCTTTGCAGAAATGGAAGAGAGTTACGAAAGTGACACCAGCTCTCTCACCGGCTCCATCAATGGGGTGTCTCGTCCGTACATGCAAGGTGCTGTCATCGCCGAGAGTGATGCGGACATGATCCCAGTGACATTCATAGGGGAGGTTTTGGATGATCCTGTGGAGTCGGCATTGTTTTCCAACAAAAACAACAACGCTGGCTCTTTTGACAGGGGCAGCGCAGCCAGCAGGCTGTCCTGCCTGCCTCCCGCCCAGGCTGGGCCCAGCCAGCAGCATGGAAGGAAGAGGGCGGAAGCACTGGCCTCACCCGCCCCTGCCCGGGACGCTGGGAGAGAAGCCAGCACGGCCTCGTGCGACACCCGTAAAGGTGTGGGTCCAGGGGTTATGGAGCCCAGGGTGACTGCTGCCTCAGAGCTGCACACGCGTGACCTAAAGGCCCAGGACAGAGACAAGGAACGTGGCTCTGCTCCTGCTGGGATGGCACAGGCCGTCAGGAGAGCAACTTCTCCGCCACTGGAGGAGAAGGGAGACATCACTAAGGACGCCTCAGCACCACTGTCATGGTGTCAGCGAGGCCAAAACCCAGGCGGAAGTTTCGGACTGAAACATGGCCTTACAACGTACAAAATTGTCCCTCCGAAATCAGAGATGAGGTGTTACGACAGGGGAGTATCGCTCTCAACGGGCGCCATTAAGATTGACGAGCTGGGGAATCTGGTGAGCCCCCACGTGAATGGGGGCAGGACCATCGCCCTGTCGTCCTCTGCTCTTGAAAAAGAGACGCAGCCCGTTGGAAAAGTCAGAGAATCCCGGAGGTCCCACTCTGTGGAAAAGCACTCTGGCTGGCACACAGAGGGCTCGGCCAAGAGACCGGTCACCCCCACCCCCGCCGCGCCAGCAAAACCGCTGCATCCCGAAAGCAGGCTCGGAGCAGAGCCCACCTTCCTGGACCCCAAAGTGACATCGCCCCAGCAGCAGTCCCCCCAGCAGGACGATGGGAAAAATCTCGGGGCAGGCGAGAGCCGGCCGCCCACGGCAGCCACTTCTCACAAGAAAGTGCCAGCAGCTAGTGCCGCACATGTCCTGTTTCTCAAGCCTCAGAGAAGAACATCCAGTCAGTATGTGGCCTCTGCCATTGCCAAGCGGATAGGGCCCCCTAGAGCCCACGCCGACGTGGTGAGGAAGCATGGCAATGCTGGGAAGACCCACGCAGGCAGAGCGCCAGAGCTCACCGGACGGCCCCCCTCTGCGAAAGCCGGTGCCACCCCCAGCCCCGGCCCAGAGTCACGCTTAGGTAAAGATGAGGCAAAGTCGCCGTGTGGTCACCTTCCCAGCACCAACGGGGAAGAATCAGCAGTAGGAGCCCATCCCAGAGGCCAGGTCAGTGGCCCCCATGGAAAGCTGTCCACTCAGGACTGCCCTGCTGGCACCCACAGAAGTCCCTACGTCCCAGTAGTCACAGCTTCCCACAGGGATCATGTTTCCGTGGGGCAGAGCTGTGGTTTCGGTGGGAAGCAAAGCACCATTCACCACAGGACCAGCTCAGCATCTGACCCCACGTGCAGGCCGGTCAGCACCAGCCCCCCACCTCCTCGCTCAGGAGCAGACCAGGCTCCTGACAGGGCCCTGGTGAATGGCTCCAGGTGGGTCTCCATCCACAGTGAGCCCCCTCCCTCTCCGAGAGCGTCCGGCATGAACAGCCACGCCGTCCCCGAGCAGGAGCAGAAGCCCAGTGTGTTATGCACGGACATACATGACACCGACGGTCCATCGTCACCCAGCATCTTCGGGCCAAAGAAGAAGTTCAGACCTGTTGTCCAGAGGCCGGCACCCAAAGACACGTCCCTGCACAGTGCCCTCATGGAGGCCATCCACTCGGCGGGGGGCAAGGACAGGCTGCGCAAGGTGAGTACCACGCAGGTACCTGTTGCAGGGGGCCTGTCGCCTCCGTGCTCGGGCCTGGTCCTCAGCTGGCACTGGGGGAGGGGACGGCAAGGACACGCAGGGGTCCGCACGGGTTCATTTTCACCAGATTTCTGCTTCACTGCCCACGGAGTATCCGAGCAGAACCACTAGGACAGAAAGCCACTGGGCCTGTCCTCTCTGCCTTCAGGCCCTGCCTACCCCAGGCAAAGATGTCCCAGTAAACAGTCCTGGTGGTGGAGCGGTGGGTGCGTCATCCACGCTGGCCCTTGAACAGTGGAGGGAGCAGGTGGGCAGTCCGCACAGGCCACTCCTGCCCGACGTCCTTCAGTCACAGTAGGAACTGTTTAGGGCACCCCTTCCCCTTATCTAAGCATTTGACGCATTGCAAATATCTCATTGAATTGCTACACCACATAAAATTGTCTCCAAAATCAGACGAGGTGTTATGACAGGAATATCGCTCCCAACGGGCGCCATTAAGACTGACAAGCCGGGGAGTCCCCATGTATGACTGGAACTGCTTCCTGCATCTTGCAGGTGAGCAAACACAGGCCCCGGGTCACACTGCCAGCCAGTGGGGACCCAGGATCCCCACCCAGGTCTGCAGGACTTAACAGCACCTATCAGCTCTGGAAAGCGAGGACATAAGCGGCATTGCCCGAGGCCCCAGATACATAGCCTGTGGTTGTTATGTCACGTGGGATCACTGCAGCCTCTCAGTTGGGTGTGTCCTGTGGGGAAGCATCCTGCCTCTGACAGAGAGGGACTGTAGGATGGATCCCACAGGACTCAGCTGCTGGGCATTGGTTGTCCTTTGTGCTGCCTGCCACCTGGCATTTCTCCATCTCCTGAGTGACGTGTGCTGTACTGTCCCTAGACTGCAGAGCCCAGCTCAGAGGGAGGCATGAAGAAGCCGTCCTACACGGACACGGAAAGCGAGCATTCGGCCCTGCTGGCAGCCATCCGAGGGCATCGCGGTGCCAGCAGCCTGCGGAAGGTAAGGCGAGAGCCCACACGGCTTCCTGGGCCCTGTGGGGGCTGCAGAACGCAGGCCGGTGTGAGCTGATGGGGGCCATCCGGGGAACGGCCCACCCGGCCGCCACTCAGACCGGCCACTGCACAGGACGGGCCAGAGCGCCCAGAGGCTCCCCTCCCTTTCCCACCTGCCTCCCCAGCACTGAGTCAGTTCCTGGGGTGCCCAGCGTGGCTTCAGGGCTTAGATCACCCCAGAAGTAACACCTGGCACTGACCTGACCTGACCTTAGGAGCCAACGGGGACTCGAGTTTAGGGTGAGAGGGTGTCATCCTGCTCCCACACCCAGGACCCCAGGAACAGCGAGTATGACGGGCACACGCAGGGCATGGCGTGTGTGTCCTCCCGACAGTCAGTCGTGCTGGTGTGTGCGGCCCTCAGGCCGGTCCTCACGTGCCAACACAAGCAGGCCGCAGGGAGCTCAGTAAGGCACGAGTGCCACCTTGCTCCCTGCCGCCAGTCACTGGCACTGGAGGAGCTCGGGACGCGAGCAGACACCCCTCCGGGCTGGCTGTGGGGTAAGGCAGCCGTGCACTGCCCACGGAAAGGCCCTTCAGGTGTTGTCATTTAACCGTGTCTTTGCTAGGTGACGTCCTCTGCCTCTGAGGAGCTCCGGAGTTTCCGGGATGCTGCGAGGTCTGCAAATGGGTCGGGACCCACAGGGCTGGAAGACCTCGGCGGTCAGCCCCCGCCCGCCCTGCCGCCCCCAGCCCCTCCGGCTGCCCCGGCTCTCTCCACATCCAGGACAGTGTCCAGGTCCAGCTCAGGCCCCCTCGACAACCCGGTGGACGCCAGGCAGGCTTTGATGGACGCCATCCGCTCAGGCACCGGGGCCGCCAGGTTGAGAAAGGTGACGGACGAGGGGCTGCGTGTGAGCCTCTGTGGGGTGACAGGGAGGTGGAGGAGGGCCACGCACCTACAGGTGGGACCACCAGGCACGAGGCAGCAGCCAGGGAGGAGGGTTGGCAGCAGTGCGTCCTGGACCACACTGACCGGAGGGGCCATGTACGCCCTCAGCCGGGTGGGGAGGTCAGCCCAGATTAGCTCCTGGGGTTCTGGGGGGCTCACCTCCCTGCTGGCCCCTGAGCACACGTGCACCACCTACCCTGATGGGTCCAGGGACAGGCTGAGCAGGAGCCTGTGATGTGTCCTGCAGAGCACATGTCACACTCGGGGTGAGAGTATAATTTCTTTCTTTCATTTCCCTCCCTGGCATCGTGTTTGAAAATGATTGGGTTTGAAGTCCGTGAGGCAGAACACACTCTGCGTGGACTTTGCTGGGCTGCTCACCTGCCTGGGTCCCTGACAGCCATAGGATTTGTGGCCCCCACGATGACAGTCCCAAGTTAAAGGGGTACTTGGGCCGACGGCTTCTGAGAGCTGTTTCCACTCCAGACCAGTCCGTAACTTGCAGTGGGTCTGGGGAGTTTTGCTGGTACAGGAGGCGAGCAGTAGGTCTTCTCCTCTGAGAGATTGTTTCCAGATACTACGCGCGTAGCCACATGCGCAGGAGGGCTCACTGCTAAGGGTCCTCATTTTCCATACAAAGTGCACAAGTAACTGGGACTCAGACAGGTCAGTGTGGCTACAGACAGGACCTGGAAGCAGGTGACCCCTGCTGTGTGCTCTGAAGGGGGCGGGGGCCCCAGGACGGTGGGCCAGGTTCACGTAGGGCTGGCAGCACTGCTCAGAATAAAAAGGCAGCTTGCATTCCTGTTCCCCTCAGGAGCCAGTGGCAGCAGAGGACAGGGGAAGAGGCCCTCCCTCCTCAGGCGGCATGGCCCCCAGGGGCAGTACCCACTGCAGCCACAGGTGCCCAGAGGGGCTTCCTGCGCAGGAACGGCCTGCACGCCCACTGACCAGAGCTTCCACAGGGCCCCTGCCATGGCTCTCGGGCCCCCAGAGCTTGCCCCGTGTGACAGTGAGGAGCAGTGGCATGTGCACCTCGGTAGGACCCGAGACATCACATAGCTCGGACGCTGGCCATTATCACCGAGCGCATAGCCCCACCCCCACCTCGGGACGCTGGAGAGGAAGTGTCCTTAACCAAATGGCACTGGGCAGGGGCAGGCTTCACACTCCCCCTCCGGAGGGGAGGGCAGTTAAAAATTGTGGAGGGCTTGTGGGTTTTCTTTCTTTCGTTTTAATTATTTTTGTTATTTCTATGGAATGTATGTGTTGATGAACTTATATAGTTATATTATGTAAAATGAGGGAGAGTGAAGAAATTGGGGTGAATGGCTAAGTAAGGGTCCTGGAAGTGAGAGCGCGTGACTTCTGCTGGACACACATCTGTACCTTCAGCCTCGAGACACGTCTCCTCCAGACGCGTCCAAATCTCGGGCTGAAAGTGCCAATCTTTCAAAAGTCGTCCTCGCAGAGTCTAAGTGACATGGGCAGGGATCTGCCCTCATAGCCCCGCTGGCCCCCAAGGATGTTTCTTAGTTTCTCAAACAGGGTTTTTCTCAAAGTAAAATGCACAGGACATCTAGATCCGGACTCGGACTTTCTGGGGCTTTGAGCCTATAAACCTCAGTTTTCAAGTATTTCCCAAAGGGCTCTACACGCAGGTTTGCCAGTGGGGCTTTCGGTGTCCTCTGAGTAACACTGAATGCAGTATGGAAAGCCTGTGGCCACACACTGCACTCGTCTCTGACATACAGTCACCTCGCTGACGGGCTTTGGATCTTTTCAAAATAGACACCGCTCTCTCCACCTTGCAGGAGTCGTCAGAAGCACGGGCCCAGAGAGGTCAGCAGCTTGCCTAAGGCCACACAGCTGGGAAGTGCCTGACCACTTCCACTTTACACCCCAGGAGTTCTCTCTCTGAGATGCTCTCCTGTGCCTTCCAGAAAGAATGAAAAAAAAATAAAAAGAAAACAAAAAAAAAAAGGAACAAAGGAAGCTATGCTTTGAGAAAGAAAGTGGGGAGAAAAGCTGGGAGAGTGGGGTGGGCAGAGAGAGAAGGGCCAGCTGGGCATTTGGTGATGACGCAGAAGGGAGTGTGTGCAGCTGCATTGCCAGGCGGGCAGCACGAGAGCTGGGCGTGTCTGGGAAAGGTCCTTGTGGCCATAAAGTTCTGGCTGGGGCCCAAGGCCAGGCGGCTGTTTGTCACAATCTCAGCTTTCGTTCAGCTGCCACAAGTGGCATTTGAAAGCCCACGTTTTGATTGTTTGTTGGATTAGTCTGAGTGTTGTGACCTGCCTTCTCCATCCTGGAAAGGCCAGGGCAGTAAATATTTACATGGCACATCTGAGCTTTTCATGCCTGAACAGTTTACAAGATGCCCTTGGACTAAAGGCCAGGTCTGAGTGACCAGGAGGAGTGTGACAGAGGAGACCATGCCCTTTACTCTTTATCACTGCTCTACTCAGATGCATGTTAACGGGTACCTGGGGCTGACGACCGGACAGTGTCACTGCTGTGCCCAGTGGCCCGGAACTTGTCCCCACTCACACTCTGCATCTCAGAATCACGGAAAACCTGCTGAAGGAAATGTGGCAGCATTTTCCAGCAGCCCCAGGTCAGCTGCTGTCGGGGACACACGGGTGTGGCTGGGCCAAGCTGGCTTCCCCTGGAACCAATGATTTCTTCTCCTGGAGGTGTGTCCCTGACTTCATTTTCTAGTGGCTTGCCATCCTAGTTGGTGGGGAGCGGACCTGTGGCACAGGGCACCCGTGCAGTTCAGGCAGCAGGGCCGGCTGCTTTTTTCTAAGACGCTTGCTCAGATGGCACTTGTCTGCAAGGCGTGGGCCGTGGAGATTTCTGCTGGCTTTGCACAAATGTGCTCAGTGTATATTATGGCACTTGAACCTCTAAGGCAGGGGTGTCCAAACTGCGGCCCGCAGGCCAACCGCGGCCCACAACCCATTGTTAATTGGCCCACAGCAAATTCCAAAAATATATTTAGTTTACTTAAATAAACCAGGTGAGGCAATACGTACTTCACCTCAAGTGAGTGGCCCGGCTGTTTGTGTATTTTACCACATATGGCCCTTGGTGAAAAACGTTGAAAAAAGTTTGGACACCCCTGCTCTAAGGTGTCTGAAGTTTAAAGAGAAATGCATGGAGCCTATTTGAAAAGATAACTTACATGCTCTTTAAAAATAAGCTCATCTGTGTTTCCCACCTTTGGGGGCCCCTCTGGGTCTCTTAGCCGTGTTGGCTGCTGTTGTACCCATCTCGCAGATTGTCCCCTGCCTTTGGCTGCATGTTCAGAGCCCCCTTTGGACACCTCTTCCTCTGCCCAAGCCGGCACTCGGGCCCAGGACCTAGTCCTACGACCTTCTCTCTCCCAAATCTGCTCACTCTCCCTGGGGCAGCCCCATCGCCGTCCAGACTCCGCTGCCCCCACTTCTGTCTCCATCCCAGGCATCGCCTGTGCATCCAGTGCGTTTCCAGTCATCGTGTGTATGCCACACGCTGAAACTCAGTAGGTTCAGAGTTGGGTCATGTCCCTCAACACCCCTTCTCGTCCTGCGTTTCGTTTCTCAGCTGGGTGTGGAGGAGGCTGATGGAGCTGGGAGGCTGGGGGGCTGGCATGCTCGTCAAGACAAAAGGCAGGTTGGGCCGTGAGGGCCAGCAGTGTGGGACCACGTTCTGGTCATGTGAGCCTGCGGGGGTGCTCCTTGCGAGTATTTGATCAGGTGCAAGTTACCCTCTCTGAACCTGCGTTTCCTCATCCTTACGTTGGAGGCAATACCCGCAATGTGAACAACACACTAGCAAATCGCTTATGTGGTTGAGCTGAGGTGTTAATGAGATGAGACTTGTCCAGTGCTGGAAATGGTGCCGTACGTGCAGTGAGCACACACGAAATAGCCGGGTGGTGCTTGTTAGTGTTTAAAGAAATCTCTTTGTGTCCATGGATATTCGCTGTGATGACACACTGAGAAGCAGGACGGGAGGCCTGGGCATGACACCGTTCATTTTAGAACACGTTGAGTGCCATGAGAATGCCCACGTTCTTCCACACAAATCTGTCCCTTTTTTAAAAGATGCTGTCAACCTTCGCCCTTAGAGGCACAGAAATAGTCCCTCAAAATTCTGCCAATCAAATTGTCCGCAGTTGAGCTATTGCAGAAGGTGTGGGGCAGAAGGAAGGGGAAGTCTGAGCTTTCGCCTCCCATTGGAACAGTCACGTGTGAGGTCGTTCCTGCCATAGACACTCAGCAGCCCGAACGTTATACACCCGGGATGTAATGGTGAGCCTGTCGTGGTCCCCCAGGAGCCCCACACCAGCGGTGGGGCGATGAGGCTGTTGGGACAGCGTGGCAGGCAGGCTGGGGTGTCTGAGAGCATGGCCAAGTGGCTGTGATCTGATTGGCCGGCTGAGGACATGGAACAGGAGAGCCTTTCGGGGTGTGCGAATGAATGCTCGTTCTTGAAGAAGGACGAGTCGTGTCCCAGCAGACAGAGAAGCACCACAGCTAGAGGCCACCGGGCAAGTAGGACAGAGGCAGGGCTGGAGCTGGGGCACCTGACGGGCGCCTGACGGCTCTGGGAGAACGCTGGGTTCTACAGCTGCGTCGTGCACGCCCCAAGGGTTCCATGTTTTCTCTCCTGAGCAACAGTGAGACCTTGACAGCCTTTAAGCATGTTTGTGCCTCTGAGTTTTCTCTTTGGAGCTACGAGTTGAATGGGGACCAGTGTAAAACGTTGGCATGTCGGGAGAGTGAAGTGGCAAGGATGGGTCTGCCAGTAGGTTCTTAGCACGCGGGCATCTGCGCCTTGCCTTCCTGACGGACCCTGAGTAACTGGGGCTCTTTCTTCGCTGCAGGTGCCCCTGCTTGTGTGACCCCACAGTAAGAGCAGAGCGCGGCCGAGACCCACCTGTCGGACGCCCACAGTCACCGCGGGAGCACGCCCCAAGCGAGGGCCTCAGGATTCGCTGTGCTTCCTCGTCTGCAGGCCAAACCTCGTCGTTGATTTCCGTCCTGTATAATGGCTCACGGGAGGGGAGCACCGCTCTGCTGCGTGGCTGTGTGCCAAGGAAATGTGTCTTGCCTCTGAATATTTAAAGTTGCCAATAAATGACTCTGTTGGCAGGTTGATGGGGATATAAATGCTGGAGCCCAGCACGACACTTAATTATACAGATGGGTGAAGTGCAAAGAATTATGCCTTAGACCAATGTTTGGACCTTCAAGAGTTTTTGTTGTTGTTGTTTTTAACCACATGTCAATGCTTAAAACCATCTAGTTGTTTAACGTCTTTTGAGTTCTAGGGGAAAAAGATCTAAACCAATTGAAACAAGCTGAATGTAACATCCTACGTGGGTAGTAAGAAAAAAAGTCAAGGCTTTTCAACGGTGATGTTGTAGAGTAATGAAACTGCTAGTTCTTATTCCTCAACAATTTGGGAGACAAACCTCGTGGAGGGGCCACACGATGATCGGAGCAGCTGAGGTGTAAAACTCTGCGGTGACACCCAGAATGAGAATCACATGAGCACTGTGGACGGGGCAGCTCTGAGTTCTGCAGCGGCAGCGGGGCTGAGATCAGGACGGCAGTGGCGTGCACGGCCAGTGCCCACCTGGACAGTTGTCCCCCACGGGCTGTGAAGTAGACCGGACCTCCCTCAGGAGGGCTGTGTATGGAGCCTGGTGACCTCCCTGGGCGCCTTGGAAACCCTGCATGGGGCCAGGAGCCGGGATGCTGGTGTCTGCATGTCCCTGAGGTGGACCCAAGATTGTGCTAAAATTTCATGATTTGAGAAAAAAATCTGGACAGTTGCCCAACAGATCAGTGGTCTCCCGTGTGCCCTATGGCAGTCTTCCTATAGCGCATGGCACGCAGTCACCAGTATTTTTAATAAAGGGTGACTGCAGCCGTGCTTTTTCACATCTCTCCCTAAAACATACCGTTATATTGAAAAACAGCTCCTTAAGAGGTTAGTAGACATCAAGAAGAGTTCATGAGATAAAATCTCTGTCTTAAGGATACGACAGACAGGGTGGGGTCAGCTGAATGTCCCGGGCCACTTCCGATCCGGACGCCAGTGGTGTGGAAACCTGGCTCCGCAATGTCTCATTGCCGTCACCCACCTCCCCTGGGGTGGTGAGAGCACCCAGCCAATCACCCCAAAGCCACGCTGTCTCTACTAGTTGCCTTTTCGTGCCACAAATAAAAACACTGAAATTGTAGCCATGGTGTCAATTTTATGACTTCAGACCATAGTTTATTAGGAGATCCTGTCCCCAAAATAGAAAGGAGAAATTTTTTTTTCAATCAACAAATATTTATGGCTGCTGTGGGAAAATCTGGGTTGACGCTCACAGTGGTGACCCCCAAATCTGGCTCTCTCCCGATTGCACCGCAGCAGACGATATAAAGCCAAGAGGAAATGATCCTGTCTCAGGAGACTGAGACACGAAGCATTTTTAGTGTCATCGTAGACAGGAAATGTACCCTTCTTCTCCCTGGGCTCCAGGGCTGGGAAAGGGCCCCTAATTAGTAAGGCATACCATGTACAGTGTCTGTGGGCCTGAGGTGACAGGTCTGGGTACGGGGACACGGGGGCTCTGCTGTCAGAACTCTACAGCCGGGGATCTCGCTCGACACAGCTGCAACCCTGTCCTGTGACCTGGTGTCACTTCAGCATCCAGCAAACAGTGTGGGTCCTGTGGGAGATCTCATCCTTCCTACTTTTTTGGGTGGCCTTGTAAGCAGGGAGGTCCCCACTGCTAATAAACAAGACTTAGAAACCAGCAAGGCCCCATGCGATTTTCTGGTGAGCAACTGCGTGACCTAATCTGAACATTTCCTGGTCCCAAGGGCAAAACACCAGGAGGGTTCATGCAGAAAGTCTCGTTAGGGGACAGAGCGGGAAGCTGACTCGGAGGCGTCTTCTAAGGGTTCCTGGGCTCCCCCAGTCCCACCGGGGCTCAGCTTCCTGATGAGGAGTTCTGGCTCGGCTCTCCCAGACATGGCGGCTCTGAGTCCCCTGCCACCTGAGCCCTGTCTGATAGGAGATGAGAGGGGCGCCCTGGGGAGGGGCGAGACAAGCCCAGTACGCCCACTTGCTCCCCAGTAGAGATGCAGCTGCTGTAAGAGCCGTCGGCGATGCTTATAAGCTCCTCTTGCAGAGGAGGAAAGTGAAGATCAGAAGACATGACTTCCCAAGGTGACCCAGCTGGCGCGAGTCTGAGTGAGGCCCAGGAGGCTCCAGGGCTGGGGCTGTCCCAGTGCCCTGAGGTCCCCAGGCAGCAGAACCAGATGTGGGGCCACGAGGGGACGCGGCAGCGGGTTCCCGGGTGGGCTCCTTGTCAAACACCACATCTGGAACATCTTTCCTGACATAGATTCCCCAGACCACTGGCTCTCAAGGGGAAAGTGGTCACATTCCCAAGCTGGGAGGGTTTATTTATTTTTTCTTCTCTATTTCCTCGCTTTCACCAGATTTTCTTTATTAAGCAAGTGCTAATTTGATCATTTAAAACATAGGCATGGACTCACTGTGTGTGAGTCCAAGCCTGCCTGGGTGAGGGGCACGGCTCTTGGGTAAACAGTGTCCAAGTGCCGCTGGCTCCCCTGTCCCTGGTCCCGTGACGTTGAGAGTCAGTTCTGACTCGACTCCAGCTTGCCTCTGACGCCCTGGGAATCTCCATCTTCCCTGTGGCAGCGTGGCTGTCAGCCCATGGCCCTGTTTTCCATGGGCTCCCGCCTGAGAGGGGTGACCTTTCTGAGGACTTGTCCCATCAGGGTGGCAGTTTCAGCTCTGGGAACTGCCGACCGGTGGGAACGGTGGGAACTCCACACCCGCATCTCAATCATCGCTCTGGTTGCAGGTTCGGCCCACAGGACAGGTACTGCCAAGAGGCATGTTGCAGGGTGGTTTGAACATGACGCTGGAGTCAGAAAGACCAGCTGCGATCCTGGCTGCCACACAGTGCCCAGGCCACGTGACCAGGACAGCAATCTAGCCTCTGAGTTTCCTCATCTACAACGGGAGCAAAAGGGCAGCAAGGACATCGTAAGGTCGTGAGTGCTAAAGAAGACACACGTGCACTTAGCAGGGAGCCTGCATGTAGGAGGCCCCCAGTAGACGGTAACTGTTATTACAAGGAAGCTCAAGTATTTGATTCAGGCTGTTTGGCACAGAGTTGAGAACACTGGTCTGAAAAGACAAGAGCCGTAAGTCCTAGTCTAAACTACAGCGGGTGGGGGCGGGGGCCAGTCTCCCCTGCTCCATGAGCTTCCATCTCTTCATCTGTAAAGTGAAGGATTTGGACTTAATGAGCTCTCGACACCCAATATTCTGGAATTGTGTGTTTCAGGCAGAAAGATCTCTCTGTTGCTTGTGTCAGCCAGAGTCCAAGAAAAAGCCCCACAGAGATGGCTGATTTGAGGAAAACTTAATACCAGGGTGGGCAGGGGTCAAGGACAGTGGCAAGCCCAGGGCCACCATGGGGAGGGTCTTACCCAGCCCTCAGTCGGGAAGGGCAAGGCCAGGAACAGACACCGCAAACTGGCAAGGGTTCTAGAGGTGGCGGAGGACAGAAGATGTGACCTCGGAGAGAGAAGTATAGCTACTGCCAGACTGTGGCCTGGCACAGACAATAGACACCCCAAACTCTCTCTTCTGCCCTGCTGTCTCTTCCAGTGCTTCCCATGGTCCACACCCAGCCAGAACTCACAGGACAGGGAGCTCGGTGCAATCCACAATGGCCAGCCTCCCAGGGTAAAGACCGTGAGGTGGGAAAGACAGAAAACGTTCTGGAAGGGCGAACGGAATAGCCCAGTGCCTGATGAGGAAAAGGCAAAGGAGACAAAAGCTCAGTCCGTCATCACAACAGCGGTGTCTGAAAACACAGGTGCCTGTGGTGGGTGGACACCAACACTGACCATCTGGCTTCTGTGGGACTGTCGGTCTTCCAGGTGACACAGGGTGTAATGTTCTCTGCACCGATGGCAGGTTTGCAGTCCCCCATTTCTGCTTACGTTATTATGACAGAGGAAATGTGCATCCACTGCTCTCGTTTACCAAAGTTAATCATTCGTTAATTTCCCTTCCCAAATCATGCACGTGGCCAAGAAGCCCAAAGCTGCTCCCAGCTTTCCGTGTAATGAATGAGCTTGTCTGATTGCAAGGATAAAAAGTCAGTCTCGTATTTTCATCATTATGATTTAGCAAGCTACTTTATTCCTGTCTCTTACGGCCCTGAAATGAGCCAACTCCCAGGGGAAAAAACATTTAAGAAAGTGGACAATATTGATGAATTATAGAATAACTGCAAAGGGTGATTCACTAGTAATGTGGAATTTCCAGGGACCCAAAAATGGCACAAGCTGGAAGATGCCAGCAGTATGAGTTAGGTACCGAGAATTTCCAGTTAGTAATTGCATGGCCATGTGGCCAATACATCAGCTTTGGAACTCTTAGGAGATTTCCAGAACGAAGAGAGAAGAGCACAGGTCTTGAGCAGGACTTAGACATGAACGGGCATCAGTAGGGCTGTATGTTCCTCTCCTTAAATTCTGGCGGCCACTGGGCTATGTGCTGGAGAACCAGTGAGAGCAGGGCCCAGCCCCTCCCATAAGGAGATCTCTGTTTGTGGGGCAGGGAGGGGGTGCAGACAAGTGGTGGGGCACGTCACAACAAGTGCAGGGTGCTGTGGACACGTACAATATAGGCCCCAAACCCCAGCTAGGGGTGTCCAGAAGCTTCTTGGAGGTGACACCTGAGTTGATGACCAAAGAATGAGGAGTTAGCCGTGGGTTCTAGACCGAGAGAAAGGGTGCAGTAAAGCCAGAGCAAAACGGAGCGAGGTGGACATTTCTGAGGAAAACCGTGGAAGGTTCTGGAGCTTTCTAAGCTGCAGCGTGGACGTCATCCCGGAGTCCATCAGGAGTCACTGGAGAGTCTGTCAGGAGGAGCAACGTAGAAACATCCCTCTGTCTACAGAATGGTTGATGGCTCGGAAAGGAGCAAGGGGAGGAAGTAAAGTCAGTAGGAAGTGAGCTCTAGCCATCGAAGTGCAGGGAGTGGGAGAGGGGTGAGGGCTGGCAGTTTGCCTGGGGGAAGCTCGGAGGGTTTTCTTGGCGACCGCAAGATCCAGCTCATATGGAGAGTTCCAGAAAGGATCAGAAACTGCAAACAGGCACAAGGCCACCAAGACGTCCCGTATGTGACCAGTGAAGGAATCAAGCCTCAGTAACCAGGTGTGGTGAGTAAAATACGTTAAACCGGGGACACTACCTTTCCCATCATTTATGTGTAATTGATGCAATTGTAGGTTGCACTGTGCTTTCTCTAATTGCAAGGGTATTTTTGTTTGTTTGGTTTTGTTTGTAATTGTACCTATGATGAGAGAACCTTTTCTGCATTCCCAAAGCTAGCTAAGCCTGGGCCTAGGTAGTGCAGCTACCTGTGTTACCTTTTGCCACACCGTCCATCACGTGAGCCAGAAATCCAGGAGGGGCGGTCAGAGCTATAAGGGAAGTATATGCTGCTTTGGGATATTACGCTGGTTAGTTTTAAGAAGCAAAAGACGCAGGAAAAACCTTTGCCCGTCTCTCTACCTGCCTAAGAGAATTTAGACAGAGGACCTGCTCCAGAAGGGAGGGACCGTCACAGGTAAGCGTGTTTAACATGAACGAGGTGAGAGTCAGGGAGGACCCACCGAGGCCCCTCGGGTCAGAGTCCTCTCTGTGTCTCATTGTTAAAGATGCCCCAGCAAACATTGATTCACCAAACATCTCCTTTCCATCTCCATGTCAATTGCCTCCCTGCCCTTTCAAGTCCCAACCCTCCCTTAGATCCAGATGGCACATACGCCTGCCCTGCCTGTATGTCACCAGGCCTCAGGTGCTTATGCACCCCAGATGTGTACACACAGTAAAGGGGCTCATTTTCTCCCACTAATCTGTCTCATGTTAGCTCATTTCTTAGCCCAGCCAGCAGAACATAGACAGGTGGGACTAAATTCTTTGTGCCCCCACAACATGCGTCTCTCCTACTGGCTGACTCCCAGAGGTCTCGAGGGCCGTGACAGGCAGATGCACCTTCCAGAAATGGAGAGGTTTCACCAGTGACCTCAAGTCTGGGGTCTGAACTCCCAGACAGGACAGTAAACACCCAGGGGTCAGGATGACGTGGGCACCCCAAATAAGCTCTGGGAGATGGAACATCAGGGCACCCGTGAAGCTCTTGAGGTCACTGCTATGGGCTAAATTGTAGCCCCTTAAATTCATATGTCGAAGAGCTGACCTTACCCAGGAACCAGTGGGTTGGCCCGACAGAGCCCCACGCATCCTGATTCAGCGGATCCAGTAGGAAGCAGACTCGGAAGTCCCTGCTTCCCCAGGGCTGGCGTGGACACAGTTGTGGCCTTTGGTGTTTTCTTGTTACATCTTGTCCCCAGCCAGACCATCATCCTCCTGTTGTCATTGGACAGGCCCCACAGAAGGTTCCAGACTGCCGTCTTCTCCAGGTTGGCAGTTCAATACAGTGGAAGACCTCAGCGAGGCAGATGGGAATGCTCGCAGGATGATTGACATGCCGTGAGCACCCTGCCACTGGCCGGGCAGAAAGGGAGACTGAGAGATGGGGCCACGGGCCGAGACTGCTCCGCCAGTGAGGGGGCTGCTCACAGACGCAGGGGCCTGGCCTAGGGCCGCGGGGTCACCGTGTCCGTCCCCGGGCTCTCCCACAGGCTGCCTGCCTGTGCCACATGCACCTGCATGTCATCAGGAGGCCACCAGGGCCTCTGAGCTTGTGCAAGTTCTTTCCTCGCTCACCTGTGTCTTTTCATGGAGAGCGAGAAATCGTTTTCTGCCTAACGTCAAAATAAAACTCATGAAGTGCTGGCTCTTCAAAGGGATGGCTCAAATACTGTCCTTTAACCCCAATATAAAATGTCCCCCAAATCCCAAGGAAGGGTGTCCTCTACTTCAGGAGTCGCTGTCTATACGGCAGAGGCAGAAGAGGCCAGCTCCAGCCGTGGGGGTGGATGAGCAGGGGCTGGGCAAGCTCACCCGTTTCTACCCCAGCTCCATCGCCCACTGACCACAGGGCTTTGGACAAGCCACAAAAGCCCTTGAACGTGGCTTCCTGACCTATAGGAGTCACTCTCTTGCTTTCTGGCCATTAATCCTCACTTTGCTACACTTGGTGATGCAGGGATCCTCACATCACATTCTGCTGAGTGCCACCTCCCAGCACCTAGGACCCTGGTGAGGACCCAACTCCCCCTGACGTGCACCGAGCCATCGAGCCCGATGCCCAGCCCTCAGAGAGGTGGGCTTGTCCAGCTGTCTGTGTAGTGGCCTCCACGTTCCTCTAGGTGTCACAGAAACGTGAACAGTTGCCATCATGCCGTCACTAAGGAGCACGGTGAGCAGGACAGCTGCAGGGGCCGTTCCCCCCACAGTGGACCCCATGCTGGTGGACAGTGGCCCAAGGCTGTCCTTTGGGCAAGGCCATTCTGCCGTCTGCTGATCTGCCAGCCTCACTCGGGCCACTGCCTCCGTGGCCCACTGCTCGCACCTTCACCATCTGCCTCCACTGATGCAGGTTACGGGGACGTCGTGCACTGAACGTTCCGGGTTTGCCCAGTGTCTGTCTGCTTCGACATTTGATCATGTTATCTGGACAAGGCAAGTGGCAAAGCTCTCACACTGTGTGAGACAGTCCTGGTCGGTGTGAGGAGGCGGGAGAGGGCATGTGTGTGCGAGTGTGTGTGTGCGTGTGTGTGTATGTGTGTGCATATGTGTGTGTGCATATGTGTGCGTGTGCCTGTGTGTGTGTGTGTGGTGGGGGTGAAGAGACCCGCCTGCTGCCAGGAGCTAGCCTGCAGAGGTATCCAGAGGTAGGCGGGGTCTTCTCGGGGTTCCCTCAGCCAAGGATCTAACTTCACACAGCTCTCACTCTGCAGGTTTCCTGCTCCTACTTGAAAACCCTCTTGTGTCCAGGCCTTGACTTCCCAGCCCTGCAGGCGGCAGGGAGAGATGCCTATCTCCTCACCACCGTGCTGCACAGTGGGAAGCCTTCAGCACCGCTTTGCTCTGGCACCAGACAGTTGCTTTTTACAAGAATTAACCCACCCATCTGCCTTCCAGTTTGCAGAAAGTTTCCCCCCCCACACACACACACACATGCTGCCAGGAAAGGATGTGTGGCCAAGCAAGCTTACTGGTAATTAACATGTCATGGCACCTATCACGAAGAATGCCTGGAACACTTGGCAAACAGCTGCACAGAGTTTCACAACCAGGAGCAGGTGCCAGCCCTGCTTCTAGCAGCAGGCAGGTACTGTGGCATCTGCATCAGCACCGCCATTGCCAGCACGCGCGGGTGACTCTCTCTGCATGCAGGTGACTTCTGATTGCTTAACAGGACCCTTTTTAAATAGTGGAAGTCTGCACAGGCTTTGGGGATTATCAAAGTACAAACAGTAGGAAGCAGGGAAGGGGTGGGGGTGGGGCTTTGTTCAGCTGGCATCTTCTCAGGCCGGCTTGGCCATGTGGACACGGGGAGTCTTTGGTGGGACTAGATTAAGAATCAAGCAACAGACAAACCCCAGTGCTGGCTTTAATTCCTGCCACAGAAACAGTTCCATTCAGCAGGAGGAGCGAGGCTCACGGCATCCCAGTTTGAAGGACAGTGTGGCCGCTCCTCCTGGAAACCACTCTCTGTGGAAGGGCCTCCATGCATTGCTTCTTTCATCTTCAGTGTCTACTGGAGACGAGTGGGCGGTGATATGGTCCCATTTTGTAGACGAGGAAACAGGGAGGCATAAACACTGCCCATAACCGTTCCCCGAGGAAGAGGCCAAGCCGGACATAGCCCCAGTTTACCCAACTGTACAGCCTGTGTGTCATTGTGAGGACACTCCCATAGGGCGAGACTCCCATAGGGCGAGACTTTTACCTTCAGAGAAGGGCCGTTGGCCATCAGCACTGATTTCCTAACTGGGAAAAATTGTTTGCCACGCAGGAGAGTCTAAACAGTCTCATCGAGGAATAAGTTCATAATGAGAATTAAGGTTTTCCAGACTCTCACATTTTGACTCCTCACATATGTAATGCTTCTTGGTTTCCAGATGGCCTGGGATGCCACTTTATTCCCTCTTAATTCCAAGACATTTTCAGGACACTGCTCTTAAAATTCCAAGTGGATAGATCTTGTCTTTTTATTTGTTTTCCTTTTGTTTCCTAATTTCCAGTTTTGTTGCATTGTCATCAACAATGTGGCTGTTTCAATTTCTGCTTTTTGGAGTTTTCTGAGCTTTTCTTTATGGCCTGGGACATGGTAAGTTTTATAAACAGCCCATGGTGTATTCTTCCTCTGCTGTGTAATGTTCTGGAAACATACGTGATGTAAACATATTATTTTATACTCTATATCTTCACTTTTTTGTCTAACAGTTTGGAGTTATATAAGTTTCAGTGCCATTGTAGTAGGTGATTAAAGTTTTATATATTTGGTGGAGTGTCAATTTCGCCAACAGAAAAGATGCCACTTTGTCCCATGTAATGTTTTTTGCCTGAATTCTATTCTTCATAGTCACATAACAATTTAAGCTTTATTTTTTAACATTTGCTCTTATATCTTTGCTCATCCCCGTTTTCAACCTGTCTGTGTAATTTAATTTGGGTGTTTTTGTTTTATTATGAACATGGCATTGGAGTATTTTCAAACAAAACTTGTGAGTCTTGTCTCCTGTTTTGTGCATACTTCTAACATTTTTTTAAAAACCTATTGAAAACTATAATTTTTGGTCAGTATCAAGAATTAATCATAGTTGATTATTTCCTCCCCCTTCAAGCAAAATAAGAATCTTAACACATTTTTCCCTCCAGTGTCTTGTTGCAATTGCCTAAAGTTTTCATGACTTAAAGTTTTCTACATTATATCTTTGTTTCCTTAAGAATTATTTTTTAAATCATTTTTGTGTCAGTCACAGCTGTGTGTGGCCAAAAATTAAATAAATAACCCCCCCCCCACACACACACGTGCACACACAAAGAAACCCCACAACTCTGGCCCATCTGAGCTGAAGTTACCAGGTAGTCCGTTTGTGTCTGGAAAGATGGAGAAGGGGGTGTGGCCCCCACCACTCCCAACATGGTTTCTTAACTGCTTCTAGGTCTTTGTGTCCCCACCTCAATGCCATTTTCTCATCAGGAGTACCTGATTAGCTGACTCCTGGTCACATAACCACACCCCAGGTGGCAGTCTAGCATTCTAGCATTTCCCCCCAGATTACATCCTCAGTACATTTCTTTCACAAAGGATTCATAGCAGGTAACTGTGCCAAATCCTAGCTGTCTGAAATTCTCCTTAAACTGCCCTTGTTCTCTAATTAAGTCTTAGCAGGTTCAGAATTCTCACTGGGGCTGGTCCAGGTGGAGGGATGTAAATATAGAATAATACACCAGGGGCACAGGAGGGCGGTCAGGTGGGGAATGAGCCGTCCCCAGGGCCCTGAGAAGGGGCTCAGCTCTGCTCAGCCTGCGGACACTGCAGAACTTCTGCCTCCTCCTCGAGTCAAACACAGGCACCAACAGGGTCCCTCCCAGCCTGGCGGGCACGCACCCCAGCCCAACTGCCCTCCGCTGCTCGCCCTGCCCTGCGTCCTCCAGGCTCACTGCCTAACATGTTCACTGGCCTATTTGCTTATCGTCTGCCTTCCTCCGTGAGAGCCAGGGGTTTGTCTTGTGTGTTGCAGTGTTCCTGAGGCCTGACCCAGGATGAGCACTCGATATTTGCTGAATAAGTAAAAGTGTATGATGGACCAACAGCCCGCCAACACCTTCACTTACGGTCGCTGGGCCCAGAGACTGCACACACTACCTCACCTAGCCATCTCAGGGTCTCGGCCTAAAACACACGGGGAAGCTGCGTCTCACAGACCTGGATGCTGGCTAAGTGATTGCAGAGCACAGGTTCCACCATCTCTCTTCCCTGCACTGACAGAAGTGCCAGTGCCCTGATGGGTGTCTCCGTATCTGTGAAAGGAGGGGGGGCAGAGGGCCAGTGAGGCTCAGGTTCCCTGCGTGGCGCTCAGAGCTCGTCCTGTGCCTGAGACCATCCTGCCCTTGGGTTTAGCTCAGGAAGAGGGACGGAGAGCCGTCAGAACCTGACACACAGCCCACCCAGAAGGCTCAGCCACGCCCCTGCCTCCCTGCAGACCCCACCAGGAGACAGGGAGCTGGGGTCTCGTGCAAACCTTCTCCCCCCATGCTGGGTGTGCCAAGTTCACAGCTGCTGAGCACGTGGCCACATTCTTGACTCCAAACATTAAATAACAGGAAGCGTTTTGTGCCTTTGTCAAGAGAGGGTACAGGGCTCCCTGAAACAGTTCCCAATCTGGAGGTGTGCTGTCCATAAAACCACAGGGGATATTTGCTTTTGTCTCTTGACTGGCCGCCATCGAGAATATGTAAGCACCTTGATTGTGAGTCGCTGTTGTTCCAGCAGGGTGCCCTGAGAGGCACAGAGAGAGTGGCAGTGCCCTGAGAAACCCTGGCTGTGTCCCAGGAGACTGATGGTACCCTAAGAAGCCCAGGAAGGCTGGCCGTGCCCAGAAGGACTCGTGGTGCCCTGAGAGGCCCTGGCTGTGTCCAGGGAGACTGGTGGTACCCTAAGAAACCCAGGAAGTCTGTGCCCAGAGGTACTGGTGGTGCCCTGAGAAATCCTGGCTGTGCCCAGGCATTCCTGGGTTGTCTTGTGCGTCTCGCCCTGGATAAGACGGCAGGTCTATGACACGTTCAGTGACCCTGTGGACTCCCCGGGGGTCCACCCGTCTTCCACTGACTTCACTCTCCAAAGGTCCCCGTCACAGAGACGTGGACGGCAGTGGTCCCGACGGACACTGGCCTCCAGGACAAACCATCATGCAGCTCCCAGGCCAGCCTGCCTCACTCCAGGGCCTCCCCTGGCCTTGACCTCGTCCAGGGCGAGACGCACTCATGATTGTGCCACGGCTCCTTGCAACTGCCTGACGTGACCCCATGCAGAGTCCTGTTTCATTTCTGTGGTCCTGGAAACCAGCTGATCTGCGGGGCTCGGGGAGGGGGGGGGCAGCTGGGGATACTGCCTTCTGCTGTACATGAGAACTAGCCTTCAAACCCCTGATTCTTAGACAGGAACGGATGAGCATCGCGACTGATGGGGGGTCAACCTCCCCCCATCCCGGGAGAGGACCCAGGCCCGCTGGCCAGGGCACTTTGGAAGCTGTGCACTGTGGGCTGACATGATACCTCAGGGCCAGCTTTGAGTCCTGGTGGCCGGTGCCACAAACGGGCTCGTTTTTTAAACGGTGAAGCTCCAAGGAGTGTTTTGTTGTTGTTGTTAATCAAAAGCTTATCTTCTAAAAGAACTATTTTATGTTTTATTCTGAAATATGTAATACAAACTCTATGCTACACTTTCTTTCTAGTTCCTGGTGATGAGCAACACCTGTGTGAGGACAGCTCCTTTCTCTCAGCTGTCATTATATAGGTGACAGGTTTGTTATGGACCTTCTGAAATGGGGTGAGCAATCATGTCTTTTAAAATGAAAAACTAAATTGGGTTAATATCCAAAATACATAAAGAACTCATACAACTCAATAGCAAAAAGAACAAATAACCCAATTTAAAACTGGGCAAAAGGCCTGAACAGACATTTCTCCAAACACATAAACGTGGCCAACAGCTGCATGAAAAGCTGTTTGACATCACTAATCAGGGAAATGCAATCAAAACCACAATGAGATACCACCTCTCACCTGCCCTTTGTAACAATATGGATGGACAAGTAGGCTTTAGCCTAAGGTAAGTCAGACAGACACAGACCAATACCCTATGGTCTCACTCATATATGGAATCTGAAAACAACAACAACAAACTTACAGAAAAACACATTAGACTTGGGGTCGCCAGAGGCAGGGGTGGAGATGGGGAATTATACCTACTAAGGTGCAAACTTTCCATTTTAAGACAAATGAGTACTGGGGATATTACTGTACAAGATGATTAAAAAAAAAATTCCAGGTGCGATCCTTGGAGGGGGACGTTGAATTAAATCCCCAAGTGGAGACTGAGGCTTATTTCCGCGGACTCCTTCTTAGGGGCCTGTTTTGCTTTTTTGGTGTTTGGTTATCTCCCCACCAAGCAAAGAAGAACAAAGATGTTAGTAAAATCGTTGATTCTATCTGTAATCAAACAATTGCTTGCACTGTGTGGTTAGAAACAGACAAACCAGGAAAGATGTGAGTCACAGTGACTTATATGGGGAATGACAACTGTCTGCATCCAGGGCCTATTTCCTGCGCTGCTTTAGTGTGACTTCCCTGCAGCCCCTCCTCCAGGGATTAAGCTTTTGTCAGCATCCTTCACTGCAGGTTCTCCCTACATTTCACACAGGCTCCAACTTTGGGCCATAAACTTCTCCCACCCCAACACACAGACATTGCTTGAGGCCAGTTGTTCTAAACGGGATTTCAGCAAATCAGCTTTTACCACCTGCAGACCTCTGGGGGTCCTCTGCTACCTGTGCAGGGATTTCAGATCTCACTGTGGCTGTGCTCCTTGAGCCCCTTCCCTTCACCTGCAAAGATCTCTAGACCTCAGATGCACCAGTCACAGACAGAGAAGCTTGTGTCTGGCTTAAGGAGTCCATTCTCCTGTGAAAATACCCCCTGGGAGTCATTTACACCTGAGTAAGAATTAGTTGCCCTGAGCTATTCTTCTTTTTTTTTTTACAATAGAAGAATGATTCAACTTTCTTTTCTTTTTTTTTTTTAATTTTATTTTATTAAATTTATTGGGGTGACAATTGTTAGTAAAATTACATAGATTTCAGGTGTACAATTCTGTATTACATCATCTATAAATCCCATTGTGTGTTCATCACCCAGAGTCAGTTCTCCTTCCATCACCATATATTTGATCCCCCTTACCCTCATCTCCCACCCCCCACCCCCCACCCCCCTTACCCTCTGGCAAATGAGCTATTCTTTTTAAAAAATTAATTAATTGACATTCAATATTATTTTATATTAATTTCAGGTGTACAGCATAGTGGTTAGACATTTATATAATTTAAGAAATGATCCCCCTGACTAGTCTAGTACCCACCTGGCACTATGCATAGTTATTACCATATTATACACTATATTCCCTATGCTGTACTTTACATCCCCATGACTATTTTGTAACTACCAGTTTGTACTTCTTAGTCCCTTCCCCTTTTTCACCCTGACCCCTAACCCCCCCATCTATCACCCCAACAAATCTAGTACCCATCTGACACCATACACAGTTATTACCATATTATTGACTATGTTCCTCATGCTCTACCCTACATCCCCATGACTACTGTGTAACAACCAGTTTGTACCTCAATCCCTTCCCTTTTTTCACTCACCCCCCAACCCTCCTCTCATCTGGCAACCATCAAAATCTTTTCTGTATCTATGAGTTTGTTTCTGTGTTGTTTGTTTATTTTGTTCTTTAGATTCCACTTGTAAGTGAAATCACATTGCATCTGTCTTTCTCTGTCTGACATACTCCCCTCAACACAATACCCTCAAGGTCCATCCATGCTGCCACAGCTGGCAAGGACCCATTCCCTTCCATGGCCGAGCAATATTCCATTGTGTATATGTACCACGTCCTCTTTGTCCATTCATCCATAAATGGACACCCAGGCTGCCTCCACATCTTGGCCACTGTAAACAATGCTGCAGTGAACATATAGATGCACACGTCTCCTCCAAGTAGGTAGGTTGCTTGCCTCCGTTTCATTTAGTTCTGTCTCTGGAATTTTCTCCTGTTCTTTCATTTGGGATGCATTTCTTTGTTTCCTCATTTTGGCTGTCTCTGTTTTTTTTCCTATGTGTTAGGTAGAGCTGCTATATCTCCCCATCTTGGCCAGGTGGCCTTATGTAGTAGGTGCCCTGTGGGGCCCACGGGTACAGTCTCCCTGGTCACCTGCTCCGGGTGCTCCAGGAGTGTCCCTTGTGTGGATTGTATGTCCCCTCCTGTTATAGCTGAGCCTTGGTTGCTATTGGCACATTAGTGAGTGGGATTGACCTTCAGGCTGATTGGCTGTGGGGTTTAGCTGTGTCCACAGCTTATCGGCTGCTGTGTGGGGGGCTTACCCCACTGACTGGGATTTTCCCCAATGGGCTTTGGTGCCTGTTGAGACCACCCTTTGTGTGTGCTGCTTGTGGGGCTAATTGGGTGGTGCTCTGCTGTGGTCTGAAGGCAACCTCCAAGTATGTTGGTTCTGGGGCCTCTTGAGAGAGGCTCTGGTGCAGGCCCAGGTCATCCATTGACTGTAACCGGCCAGGGACTACATGGTAAGAGCTACAAAATAATCTGCAGTTGTTCGCTGCCTGTACTAAATGGGGAGGCACGTGGGAGAGGCCATGTTGTGAACCAAGGACATTTGCCACCAGCATCGGGCCTGGGGTAGCTCCACAAAAAGCCAGGACACCCCGAGGGCTGCTGCCACCTGCCAGCTCCCTTAAGGTTTAGCCCCTGATAAAGCCTCATGAGGTAGGCAAGTTGGGTGAGGCAGGGTCTCAGGGAGTCACTAGAGTAGGAAGAGATGTGGTCACCAGGTTAACGCAAATTCTGGTTTGGAGCCAGTGCTGAGCCTGGAGCTACTCAGCAAAAGTCTCAGAGCTCACTGAGGCCAGTCGCCACCTGCCTGGGACCCACGGACTTGATAGTTTTCCCAGGAAGAGTGTAATGCCAGTGGGGCAGGCTGCTCACTGAGAAAATGCCTCTGGCATTGGGGTAGTTGGGTGGGGCGGGGTCCCAGCGGAGCTCACCAGGCCAATCAGATTCAGACTTGGCCTGTGGGGGCGGACTCAACTCAGGAAATATGGAGCCCCAGCTTCTGGCTACACAGGAAGAGAACCCTTCACAGGGAGAATGGTGACTGTCCTCCAGCCCTTGCTTTGAAGCCACACACCTCTGGCGGCCCCACGAATGCCTCTGCCACCACTCAAGTTGCTGTCCCGCTGCTGGAGCCCAGGGTAAGTGCCTGCAAGTGAGTCTGTGCACGGCCGTTTAAGAGGATGCCTGGGTTTTCTGCATCCTTCCGTCCCACCTGGATGGTCGGAATCCCCACTGTTTTTCACAGCCAGATGTTGTGGGGGCTCCAGGCTGGGGAGGCCGGGGTGGAGGTGGGTCTCTTGCTACTCGGGGGGAGCCCCACAGCCGAGATATCCCTCCCGGTTCTCAGCTGCCACAGGTGGGTGTGGGGTCAGCTCGTTTCGCGTCTCCGCCCCTCCTATCAGTCTCGCCGTGGCTGCTTCTTTGTATCCTTAGTTATAAAACTTCTGTTTCATCAGACTTCAGATGGTTCTCCAGGTTGGTTGTTTCGTAATTTAGTTGTAATTTTGACGTGTTCATGGAAGGCAACAAACAGAGTGTTTATCTATTCTGCCATCTTGGTTCTCCTGGCCTGAGCTGTTCTTAATGCCTGGATCTGATAGGGGTCCAGGGAAAGAGTCAATGCATATCTGGAGTGTGGAGAAAGAAAAGCAGAGTGAAAATTAGGGGGGAACGGAATACTGAGGGACGCTGCTGGAATCACAGGGCAAGCTGTTTACTGTTTTGCAAGTAAAAGAGAGGCACTGCATGATTCTGTGTTTCCCTTTTACTTGGTTTTATTTAAATCACATGAGCCCCAGGCTGACAGTTGCTAATTTGCAAGTGTTCTGAGGTCCTGGGAAGGTGGTGTGGTGGGTAAAGTGCCTCCCACCTGAACATGCAGGTCCAGGGAGGGCAGCCTGGACCTTCCCGGGGGCTCAGGTAGATCCCAGGAAGCCTTCCTGAGCCTCCCTGCAGGATAGGACCCTCCTTCTGTGCCGTAGCCTCCTGAAATTTTCTGTTATTTCTCATATCGGGTTCTGTCCATTCTCCTCTGTCCCTTCTCCCTTGACTACGCTCATTAAGTACGGAAGCTACCCCCATGCCTGGCTCTGTGTCACATCAGAGTATAAGGGCGGAGGCGTTGGTTGCAGGAAGGTGGGCCTCTAGAAGGAGGATTAGACGGAGGGCGTAAGTAGAAGAGAGGGGATAGCGGAAAGCACAGCCTTTAAGTATTACAGGCACCTTGAAATCCCAACAGGCAAGAGGCAGATGCAGCTTTTTAAAACCACAACCTTTGGGGTTTTAATGCTATCCCATCGAATATGCTGAACCATCGTCAGCATCCTTCATTATTTATAATAGTAAAAAAAACCACAAAAAACCTTAAAAATCAAACTGTGCCCTGACAGTCCACAATGTGCCCTCATATCTGTCTCCGACGTGGATTTACATGAATATTCACTGCCAGACTGTGGCCCGAGCTACACTGTGAGTCTTAAGGTGAATGTCACCGAATGGCTGTTTCATCAACATCCATCTCGGAAGCAAGCCATTGAATGTGAAGCAGAAACTTTCAGTAGATTTTGGAGACAGGATGCAGAAAATCAGGTATTACTGTCAAGCCATGATAATCTTGCCTTGTAATTAGGAAAGGAGGTGAGAAAGCTTGAACTTTTCAGGTGCGGAGCATGTGTGAAAGGGTGAATGTACCATCAATATTCAAGAGGCCCCAAATAGCTGGGAAATATCTAATTATACCCCCACTATTTAGCACATTGGGAAAAGCTATCAACTCACATATTTTTAGTTTTTAAAAAATGGTTGAGAGGGCTTTTTGCCCAAGCCAAAGTGAGCTGGCTGCCGGGGCAGGCCCAGGAAGCCCTGAGGACACAGGGGTTTACCTGCTTAGTGCAGGTGCAGGCGTGGGTGGAGAGGAACGGGCTGCTCACCTACCTGCTCACCATCTCGACCTGAAGGCTGAGACCTTCCCATTCCAGTTTGTGGCCCCAGCTCAGTGTGAGACACATGGTACGTAAAGGATGAACTTGAGGGTAAGAGAAAAGTCAGAGGTTTGAGGCTCGAGGCCCACTCAGACCACCACTGAGTTGAGAGACCTACACATGTCACATGTCATCACTGACACACAGGGTCCTCAGTTGATGACATGTAAAGCTGGAGCCCTGGGATGCTAAAGGTCATCAGGGTTCTTTCCAGCTCTTGTCCTCATCGAATGACCACCTACAGTGGCTAAAATCAGCTGAGGATAGTCCACGGCAGGCAGGCACTGCTGTCAGCCCGTAGAGACTAATACCCACAGCAGCACTATGGGTAGGCTAAAACGCAGGGGCAGGGTGGCTGCTGAAAAGAAGTCAGATTGGAAATCGGTGATGTGGCATCTCTCTCAAGATGCTAGAAAAGGAAGAGCAAATTAAGCTCAGAGATTTTGCTGTCCCTTCCTCCACGTGAGGACACAGTGAAAAGACAACCATCTGAACCAGGAACCAGCCACGATATCGGCAGGTGCCTGGATCCTCCTCCAGAACTGGAAGAAAGACATTTCTGTCGTTACTAAGCCATGTGTGATCACGTGTGAAAGGGTGAATGTCCATGACATTTTGTTCTGGCAGCCTGGGCGTCCTAAGACAAAGATGGATGTAGCTGTTAACCTTTTAGCAAGACTGTTCAAGAAACAGTGAAAATAAAAGTTATTGCTACCGCTGTTTAAAAGGGACGCTGACATGAAGCTTCTACAGGCGTTAAGATAATAAAAAGTAATGTAAGTAACTGTCTTCACTAACTCTTCCAGAGACTAGAGAAGGGGTGAATAATTAACAAGTTATTGTCTGAGGCTAGGACAGTACAAAAATGGCAATCCTTCTCTTGAACAAAGAAGCGCAATGTCCAAACTGGCAATACGTTTAAAAGATTAAGACATCATGAGTAAGTCTCCAGGAAGGCAGACCTGGTTTCACATTTAAAAATCAATCATTGTAATTTACCACGTGATCGGGATAAAGGAAGGAAGTCATGGGCATCACAAGTGATAATAAGTGAAAGTATTTGCTAATATCAGAAACCTATTCATATTATTTTTTAAAATGACCAAACTAGGAATCAAATAAACTTCCTAAGATGTTGGAGCTTGGCAAGTCCACAATTTGCAGGGCAGGCCCGCAGGATAAAGCCCCAAGGAGGAGTCAGCGTTTAGTTCGAGTCAGAAGGGGGTCTGCAGGCAGAACTCCCACCTCCTCAGGGGATCTCGGTGTGTTTCTCTTGAGATTTTCAACTGATTGGGTGAGGCCCACCCACGTAATGAGGGTAATCTGCTTTATTCAAAGTCCACTGATTTAAATGTTAGTCTCATCTAAAAAATAAATCCATAGTAACATCCAGATTGGTATTTGACCAAAAACTGGGTACCATGGCCCAGGAAAGTTGACAATAAAATTAACCATCACAGAAACTAGACTTTTGGTGGTTAGCATGCACGAGTATATACAGATATCAAATTAAATAATGTTGTACACTTGAAACTTACACCATGTTATTAACCAATGTTACCTAAATATAAAAATATTAGCCATCACATCCACTTACATTTGATATTTTATAGGGAGTCCTTTCTAGTGAGATAAAGGCAAAGAAAGTAAAATGATCTATACGTTGGGGAAAAAAAGAAATAAAACTGTAGTTATTCACAAATAATAAATGGTATATGAGGGAAATCCAAAATAATCTACCAACTATTAGAATTAATAAGTCAATTTATTAAGAACAATGGATACCGTACCAGGGTACAAAATGGATTGTTTTCCTACACACAAGCAACAAACCAATAGAAAGTGAAATTTCAAGTAGCATCAAAAAATCAACCGCCTAGGAATAAAGCTAAGAAAACATGTGAACACCTCTACACAGAAAAAGAGTAAAGATCAGTAAGAAGAGCTAAAGACCCGGATTTACAGAGGAAATCAGTCTTGCTCTTCACAGCAGTTATGTCCTATAAAGTTGCCGCGAACACTGGATTAGCGAGTCTTCACCACTGCTCCTGGGGAAAGTTACAGTGTCGCGATCCTGCAAACCTTGGGTCACATTTTTGTCAATTGATCAATACATAGCCTTGTTTTACATGCATTTCTGTGTAAAGACACCTTATTTAATATATGCTGTTGATTCATTACCGTTGAGCTCACGGCCAGTAGCTGTAAGTTATATCCACACACAGCTTCTCGCACACGTGTTTTCTCCACAGGGCACGTCAGAGCCTTCTTCCACGTAGGAGCCCAAGACCTCACCTCAGTGCTACACTTTGGGGGCCATTTTAAACAAAAAACAACCACAAAGGCACAAAAATGTGAAAAATGTTGCAGTAAAGTAACTGTGAAACGAACACTTGTTTACTAGCAGGATGAGGGCTAAAACAAGAATTCTGTCCTAGCTGGGAACGTGCCCATCAGGCAACTCACATTTGTCATTACTCTGCTTACAGCCGCAATGACCGTGAGAGTGCCACAGGTATTGATTTGGGGACTACGAATAACTCTCAGCAAGTAGGCTCATTTGGAAATACGGAATTCACGGGTAACGGTGATTGATGGTCCCACCTTCCAGGAGTAGAAGATGAAAACAAAAATCACTTATCCTCGCGTTGACCTATACGTTCACTGAAGCCTTGGCTGGCATCCCAGTGGACTCTGTGGAAACTGATTCCAGGATGCATTTGGGAGTGTAAAGTGTTAATAACAACAAAACCACCTTGAAGAAGAAACATAAAGCTGGAACACACATAGCACCAGCTACCAAGACTTGTATAAAGCTCCATGACTTAAAATATTACCCGGTTGATTCAAAGACAGAAAACTGTACCAGTGAAACAATCCAGGAACTGAACCACACATATATGGCCACATGATTTATAGCAAATATGGCATTTCAATGTGCCACCAGAAATCAACAAAAAAGATAAATAACCCAATTAGAAATAGGTAAAAGATTTCTCTAAATTCTTCACACATAAAAAGGATATCTAAATTGTCAATAGCATATGCTAAGAGAATTGACATTATTGATTAGCAGGAAAATGCAAATTAAAACCAATGAGATACAAAATGCACTCATTAGAATGAACAAAATTTTGAAAAGTAGGACAATACCTAGTATTGGAAGAATGTAAATAAACTGGAGGATTCATAAATTGCTGATGGAAATACAAATTGGAACAATCACTTTGGACAATAATTTAGCATCATCCACTCCACCCGTACAAATATAACCTTATCGCTCAGAAATTCTTCTGTTAGTCATATACCTAATAAAAATGCCTAAAAATTCACTGACAGACATGTACAAGAATGCTTATAATATTTTAGTGCTACATTTTTCACACTATTCATTATAGCCCCAAACTGGAAACAACCTAAGTGCCCATCAAAATAGAAGGAAAATACGCTGTGCTGCATAAAAAAAAAATCAACACAACACAACAACGTGGATGTGTATAAAAAACATTTTATTGAGAGAATGAAAGAATTATGTACTGTGTGATGCCATTAATACAAATTTCTATAAAAGGCAAAACCACAGTGTAGTGATTTAGTCAGAATAAAGGTAACCTTTGAGGGAAGGGGGACGGCTTGGAGGAGACAGCAGGATGGCTTCTGAGATGTGGGTAATGTTCTGGATCTTGACTGGGGCGATGTGCTGACATGAGTACAGGCGTTTTGCAGGTAACCACCAAGATCTAGACTTCTTATTTGGTGTATTTGACTATATAGTTACTTCAATAAAATGTTTACTAAAAGTTCCTCAGAAAACTATTTTCCAACCTAGAATTCTCTATCCAGCCAACCTAGTGATTATAATTGAAAGTAGAAAAAAAGAGAAAAAAAGATTTCAGGCTTGTAAAGTCAAAAATCTTTACGTTCTTCCCTTTAGCCTTCTGGAAAGCAGTGGGAAGACATGCTTGATAAGATGATAGAGGAAACAGTTTGACAAACTGTAAAGGCCCAGATGCTAAGTATTTTAGGCTTTGTGGCCGAATTGTGTCTCTCAACACTCATCACTACCCCTGGACAGCGTTGCACAGACAATAGGCAAGTCAGTGGGCGTGGCTGTGCCCCGGGCAAACTGTTTACGGGAACAGGCAAGGGGCCATATCTACCTCACCCTTGAATTAACCGTGAAAGAAGAGGGCATGAGGGACAGGAGGGAGGAGAAGGGAATCCTCACTCAGGCCAGTGGGAAAGGGAAGCCGCAGGGGAGCCTGTGTGATTGATCTGCGCAGCCATCTACCAAATCACACTGGAGCGCCCCAGAAGAAACAAGACAAGCACGTTGGCAACTGCAGCACAAGAGGAAGGACAGGATAAGTCAATATTGTGCGCCACGCAGCTCAGCTGTCTATAATGCTTATAAATTCATCACGGTGGGGGCACTAAATATTTCTCCAGCCCAAATCACGATACAGCTGTTGGGTAGGTAGAGGCATCAGGATGCCTACGTTAGTGGGTCCAGGATGAGAAGTCAGTCACGTGTTCATCGCCCACGGTGGGGCGCTAATAGCACCCAAAGCTAAAGAGTCAACCAGTAGCAATAGGAGCGTATTATTTAGAGTGCGTGTGTTAAAAGAATTGGTAAAGAAGGTGGGGAAGAGGAAATCGTAGCCGCAGAGAGAGGAAACACGCTCCTGGTTTTCATAGCCAGTCTTGCAGAACTGTTTTACTCTTTAAGCCATATGCATATTTAATCTAGATAAAAATAAAAACCAAATAAAATAAAGGAAAGTGAATGTGTACCCCTAGAGTCTGAAATAATCAGAAGTGAAACCCAAATGGGTTGACGTAGCTTGAAATTCCTTGGAGGTGTTATCGTAAAAATCCAACGCCATGTTGCATTCTCCTCCACAACTTCTGCTTCTTAATAGTTCTAACCTTGACATCCCAAACCTCGTACGCCTGTGACTACAAAATATTACTCCTTTCAATTTTTATTTTTGTTACATATTTTTTTTCTATTTTTTTATTGTGCTAAAAAGCACAACATAAAATTTACCGTCTTTTTTTTATTATTAGTTTCGGGTGCACAGAACAACGTAGTGATTAGATATTTACACACCTCATGAAGAGATAACCCCGACAAGTCCACTGCACACCTCACACTGTATGTGGTTATTGCAGGTTATTGTCTGTATCCCCTGTGCTGTACCTGACATCCCTGAGACTATTTTGTAACCACCGGTTTGTACTTCTCAATCCCTTCACCTTTCTCACCCATCCCCTCAACCCCCCTCCTTCTAGCAACCATCAGTGTGCTCTCTGTATCCATGAGTCTATTTCTGTTTTGTTTGTTCGTTTAGTCTGTACTTCAGCTTAAAATTTACCATCTAAACCATTTTTACAGGCAGAGGTCAGTGGCATTAAAGTACATTCACATTGTCGTGCACCCATCACTGCCGTCCGTCTCAGAACTCTTCATCCTTCCCGGATGGAAACTCTGTCCCCTTTCAGCGATGACACCCGCACTTCCCCTCCCCCAGCCCTGGTAGCCACATTCGACCTTCTGACTCTATCAGTCGGATGACTTAAGGCCATGTCAGTGTAACCATACAGTACCTGTGTGTTCGCGGTTGGCTGCTCACTGCGCACTGTGTCCTCAGCCTCACCCAGGTTGTGGGATATGTCAGAATGTCCTTCCCTTACGAGGCGAGTATATTCCATTGTGTGTACACCACCTTGTGGGTTCCACTCACCCGATGACGGGCACTTGAGTTGCACCTTGTAGCTGGGTGGACTCCGCTGCTATGGAAGTGGGTGTGTCTCTTTGAGACGACACCTTCCGTTTTATGTTCACTTATGACATGAGATAGCACACCTCTATTCCTGAGATTCTCTCACTTCATATTTGCATGGAAACTGGTCACCTCTCCCTCCCTTGCTTCTTTGCTACTCGTGTACTGTGCACACACTGGCCTAGGCGCCGTGGATTCAGCAGTGAGTCGGGTGAAGAGCTCCGTCCTCTCGTTGACGTATCTTTCCATGGGGACAGGGATGGCCAGTGGAAGGGACACGCGCTGACAGACGAGAAATGCCCGTCAGGTTAAGGACTGAGAGAAACAAAACATGCACTCGTGTCCTCCTCCAGGCTCGTCCCCGGAAGCCACATCTCTACCACTCCGTCCCAGAGACCGCCGTGAAGCACCGCTGTCCTCTGCTGGCACCCACGCCACTGCATCCCACTCTGGACGAGAGGGGCACTGCTCTCTCGTCGGGCACTCCTTCTGAGATGGAGAAAGTCCTCTCCAGCCCTCCCAGCCTGACCAGACAAAGCCGGGCCTCTGAAGGAGACTGCTGAGGCCAGGGGTGATGACAGAGATACTCAAGCCTGTGTCCCTGTCCAGAAGGGCCACGTGCCATGCTGCTGGCCTCCGGCCACTCGCCACCACTGGGAATCACCAGGCACCACTGTGCTGTGGAGTGCAGCCAAATCTAAGTAGCACGCGGAGGCCAGCAGCAGAGTCCAACTCAGGACGCGCTCCTGCAGCCCAGGCCGGCCCGGGCCTCCTCAAAGACTGCTCCAGGCAACAAGCTCCTGTCCACTCACTTCCTCGTCGTCTGAACACAAACACACAGACAGACAAACAGACGAAGAGGGTGGCAGCACACCACCAGCGCTGTCTGTAAGAACTTGGAAGAGCCAAACCTAGGCACAGTGGAGGGGGAGCAATGTTTTAATGAAAATTTTCACAAATCTGACTCATCCAGGCCAGGACCTCACAACTTTCCAGCCTCGCTGTGGACACGGCGGTTCCCCCAACATCCGTCTTCATTCCTCCGACCTCACAGAATTCCGAAATCCCCAGGCATGCAGCAGTGCTGGTCGTCAGCCTGCACGGAACCCCAGGCTGGCTGCAGTGTCCCAGGCCACCCAGGAGGCCGCAAATCTTGAGAAACCAGGTCTCACATACAGATCATTCCACTGGCTTATAGTTCACACTGAGTTATGTGCATTTGACCCAACAATGATTTCCTGACGGATTGGGAGCTCTTTACCCCTATTTTCTGCCTAACAGCTTTTAAACTAAGCCCAAGTTGGTGAAGAAGCTTGGCTCAAAGCAAACATGTAAAAGAAAGGTCTCCCGAATTCTTGCTGTTGGTCTGTGTCCACCTTCCAATGTGAGTGGCATGAGATGGGCACCAGATTTATCTAAGCCAACAGTTTGTGTCAGCGCCCTGCATGGTGCCTGGAACATACTTGGCACTCAGTGAACATTTCAGTGAAGGGAAGGAATCGGAAGAGAGGGAGGGAGGGAGGGAGGGAGGGAGGAAGGGTGGGAGGGAGGGAGGGAGGGAGGGAGGAAAAAGGAAGGAAGGAGGAAAGAAGTTGACCTCTGTTTTCAGGGTGAATAGTGAATCTGTGCTGACTTGTTCTTTAAACATGTCTTCCCTCAATTTCCTGTCCCGCTCCTGTCCTGTGACAGGTGACTTTCATCGGGTTCAATCTGGCATTAATTGTTTGGTTCCCACCTTGGCTTTTTCCTCATCCCTGCCCCTATTAACACCCAGAGAAGCTGTCTGGTTTTGAAGGAGCTCGAAGCATTGTGTTACCCAGAGAAAATGTCTGGGAGCAGCCAGAATGGGTGTCCTTTGAATCTCATCAGTTATAGTATTTCTAAAAGGATGTGTCATCTTGAGCCATAACTCGGCATCGCACCGACCACCCTCTCCCACTGCAGCCGCCGCCCTGGGGCAGGGCAGCTGCGTGTTCAGTCAGTCGGAGTTCCGATGTCACTTGCTGGTATGATTTTAGCTTCTTGTTTACTTGTTCTCTGAGGCTTTTGGGAACAATCCAGTTCTCCTGTTTTGACCCCTGAAAACTCAAACTTCTTTTTCATAATGTGGATGGCACCTGGGTACACCCGGCATCCAGTTGTGTCAGGTGAATACCATGTCGAGAATGGCTGGAAACTGCCATTGGTGGTACCGTGAAATTTCCAGGCAGGCCCCTGTTGGGTCGAGCTGCAGCGTTTCTCAGAGACCATTTGCAGGCCCTTCCAACTGTTTACCATAGAAGTTCCCACTCTTGTCTTCTGTCTGTGGTTCTGTCTCCCATACTCTCTACTGTGAACATTTCATGATTTCTCCACTCCCTTCTCCCTCCTGAAGGAGGGTGACCTGGGTTGACAGAAGCCTGTGAGGACTGGTTTCCAGGAGCTGGTACCCGCCCATACCTTCTACTTTGTAGTCAGTTATAGGTTGCAAAGATAGCATTTTGTGTAAAAACCTACACTCAGATCTGTGTATCGATGCCATGGGGAAACCATGCAATGAAATTGTGGCAGATGTCATTTTCTTGTGAGGCCACAACTCCAGCAATGTACCCTTTATATGTCACATTATTGATATCGTACCTGAACAGGAGTGGGATACGATGATCAAAAGTGAGGTGATTCCCAACGCTTATGGTTCAGCTCTGTTATACTGACATTGATATATAATGGGCAATGAGACTTGCTTTGTTTTATGAAACAGTGAGGCCAGTCCTGAATAGGTAAACTCTGAAGATAGAATGATGGATGCAGCACAGACGGAGTGGAGAAAAGATCCAGGACTGTTAAAAACAGGAAGAAGCAAGGAAATTCCAGAAGAAAACAGAAAAGCACTTGTAATTGGCATGAAGGATGATTTAGAAACACAGTGACCGTCCTCCTTCCTGCCTGCGAGTCCCTCTAGCTGACTTTCCGTGGCTTCCATGTGACTCTCGTGTGGGAGAACAAAGGCAGCAAAGGTGGTGCCCCTCCCCTGCGGCTTTGGCCTTGGCTCTGTGAGGGCCAAGGAGACGCGCTCTGGCCGAGGATGCCGTGAGAAACCACTGGAGCCACCAGACACTGACGAGGACCTGGACACAGTCAGGCCAGTGCTGCTCCCCGCTGTCACCACCACCAAGGTCTAGCGTCCCACAGTCTGAGGGGAATTCAGGTGTTGGTGTTTGAAAACTCTCCTCAGGCGATTTGAATGGGCAGCCAGGGCTTACACTACTGACAGGACAGACTGGATTTGCTGGTTTGACCGTCTCTGGGGCCTTGGACCACTTACTGACCTCCTCAGACTCGGTTTCCTCACCTGTGAAATGGGATGAGAGCAGCACCTCCCTCACTGTGGGCTCTGACAGGCAATGGTGTGTGAAGGGCTTGGACATCAAGCCTGCACTGCAGACACCACCCCTGGCTGGAGGACTCTGTGGGATGCTCATGGGGGGAACACGCCTCAGGCGGTGACACAGCAGAGATGCAGTGATCCCAGGTCTCCTAAAGCCGAATGCTGGGCGTTATCTTTGGCCTGTGCAGGTGCGGACCACCGGGGAGTGTCCCCAGCGGGACCCTTACAGCTGAATGCAGGTTCTGTGCGTGTCCCTCAAGGTCCCAGGAGAGTCAGGCCAAATGCCGTGGGGACCCCAGGATAGGCCCTGCTCCACAGCCACACCTCCAGGGCTCTTTCCAGCTCCAATGGACTAAGGCAAAACAGGCTGTTGGAAAAAGCCTGGCCCCACTTCACAAAGGACACAGCAGCACCAGTGGTCAGCTGTTTGTACCCATCCAGCTCTCAAGCAGGGCCGAGTGGCCTGCGGGCCTGGCTCTGGCTGAGCATGTTTCAGCCATGGGGTGGGGTCTGTCCACCTCTGCCAGCACTGGGTCACAGCAAGTGGGCAGCACCCGGGGCCTCAGGCCATCGCCTGTCACTCCAGCCATTGGGCGGCACTAGATTTCAGACCCGCCGAGGGAGCTGCTGTCACTAGGTCCTGCCAGAATGCTCCATGAACACTCTTGCGTGGGAAAGGGTCCTGGAGCTCCCCTGGCCGCAGCCGGGAAAGCCCCTGTGGCTGCTGTCTGGGACTGTCCCTCATCCCTGGGCAGCATGACGTCCTGGCTGCCTCCTTTCTGCCACCATCACTCACTCTCCCACAGCACAGACAAGGGTGGAAGTGGATGTTGGCTGCTTCCTGAGGTTTCAGTGTTCTGTTTTCTCTTCCTCATGCCCGCCCCCTTCCATGTGCATTACACAAACTGGTACCAGTCTGGTGAATCCTGAGGTTCAAAGGAGGGATGGCGAGTTACGGGCTTGAGAGGAGGAGGTCTGGCTGTCAGGAAGGGGGGGCTTGCTCGTTACCCAGGCTGTGCTCACGCAGAGGACAGCTTGACTGACCTGCATGTGGCCACCCAGGACAGAAGAGGAAACTGAGGCTCAGAGAGTCATGCAACTTGCCAGTTACATGCAAGGTGGGATTTCCCATCATAAGTGCCCGACTTTAGGCTCCTGGAGCCTCCCACTTCACCCTTCCTCCCTCAGAGGAAAGAGGGAAAATGTGAGAGAAAGGTCTCAGGATGTTTTGGGTTATACTCACAGAAAACTTGCTTTATACAATGAGTGTTAGGGAAATCAGGCTCTTCAAACACGTCACCCTTCCGGGGCAGCGTCCTGCCCTTGGTGGCTCGTGAACTGGACGCTCAAGGGTTGCTAGGCCCACAGCCCCTGCAAGGAGAAGCAGTTCCCTGAGCCCAGGGCCTGTGCTGAGGGGGCCACACAGGCAGCTGCGTGATGGACATGTTTTCCTTCTTCCACCTCACCACACCCAGCCCGGAATTGGAGACCGAACCGCAGGGTTTAGAGAGTCCCGGAGTCCGTCCAGGCTGCTATGGCGGACACCATGGTGTGGGCAGCTAGGCAGGGTAACCCAGCAGGAGGCCTGTGAGCTCAGTTTGATAAGGAGGCCTGTCTAGGTGATGAAGACCAGCAAACCACAGGAATTATCTGAAGCAGCTGAGAACCGAACTCCCCAAGAGAATTGAACGAAAGCAGAGAAACACTGACATCGTTGCTTAGGTGTCAGTTCAGGTAAGGGGTTGGGGACATGCCCTGCTCTTACCTGGGAACAGGAAATCCTGACAAAAAGGCTGCACAACGCCTTCCCTGGCCTCCATCTCTGAAGAGGAAAAAAACAGATGCTTTTAAATGTCATGAATATGGGACTCGTGATGGTATAATGTTATTTCAAAATAAATTGCATGGCCTGAAAATGAACTTTATATTTACTAATTTCTGACTCACTTTGTCAAAGGGGCGAAAACGGAGCAAGTAAAACTGGGAAACGTCCTTGCCTCTTTTTCCTAACATCACATTTTCCAGTGATTCAGTTCAATTCCCATGATGTCGTGTCTTTGAGATTGTCCCCAGCGAAGCACGGATCTCAGAGTTGTGCCAGGGTCGCCGAGGGAGAAACCTGCCTTCCAATCCAGGCAGCAGGATATCAGCATTTAATGAGATTCAGGCTCAGTTCTGTATGTGACATGCTGCTGTGAATGTCAATGTCTAAGTTATAAAACAAATCGTGGTAAGTAGTTTACTAAAATAGCATGTAACGATTGTGTAATACTTCATGGCTTTCAAAGGACATTTTACCATTTGTGGCTCTGACCCTGTAGCTGGGGTAATTATTATGATCCGCGTGTTACAGAGGAGGAACGCAGGAGGCAGAAACATTGAGTAATTTTCAAATTCACACAACAAATAAATGGCAGAGCCAAGAATAGAATCCACATCTTTATTCTGGCGTACTTTCTCCTCAGAAGAGCAAAGACATGGAAAATGTTATCAGGACTCTGAAGCCAAAGACGAGCTGCTGCTCACATATACACTCTGGACAGTTGGGTGGTGGAGGTTTTCAGTTACACGTGTGTTTAAGACACAGAAAGTGGAAGGGGCGGGTGAGTGGAGGGGCTGAGCTTGAAGGTGTTAATAAATGAGAGAAAAAACTGTTCTGCCCTCTTCTGCATCTAACATCTGAGGCAAAGACTGTGCTCTTCAAAGTGGGTAGAAATGAAGTGGATACCGGGAAATCCACATCAAGGTAGGAGATAACAAAAGGGAAGTGAGCAAGTCATTGGGCCAGGGCACTGATAGACAGGAACAAGAGATCTGGAACCTGCAGGTTTGGTGTCAGGGACTGGGCACAGAGGGGGACGGGCTCCATGTGGGCCGTCTGGAGAGACCACGTTTCCACCACACACGTACACACAAAGTAGAGTTACTCCCAAACATTGGTTGGTGACTTAAAAGCATCCTACTGAGATTACATGATTAATGATGTGAAGACAGTTTATGCACTCACTGTGCTAGAAATCCTTTGACTATAGGAATTATTTTGTCTTCCCAGCAACTACCACCAGGATTTACACGGCAGAGGCCCTTGATAAATGCTTGCTGACCAAACCTGAACGTAGAAAACGAAGTGGCCATCTTTAGCAGCGCTCGTAGGTTCCATGAGAGAGAGCATAGAAACAAGACCACCCACCATCTTATCTACGTAATAGTTGTACAATGCTACATCTAATAACAAAAGGCACAGTTTTCAAGTGCACCTGGTTGTTCAACAGAGTGAACCGTTGCTGGACCATAAACGAAATCTAAACAAATTTATAAAGATTAAAGTCTTACTGAGTATATTCCCTTACCACAACAATTAAAAACCAATAACTATAAGATGTAGAAAATCCGAACTATTTGGAAGCTAAACGACATACTTCTAAATAATTCATGAGTCAAAATAGAAACCATAAAGGGGATTAGAAAATATTTTGAACTAAATCATAATGAACTACGTCAAACAAAATTTGTGTAAGATATCTGAAACAAAGCTTAGAAGAAAATTTTGCTTGTATTGGAAGATGTAACATCAGTTATCTAAATTTCCATCTTAAGAAGTTGGGAAAAGAGAAATTAAAGTCAGATTAAGTAGACATAAGGAAATAAAAATAACATCATAAATTAATAATAAAAACAAGAAGAGATAGCTATGAAAGACAGATAGCAGAACAGAAAAACACTCTTCAGGGAAATTAAAGAAGTCCTAAATAAATGGAGAGATCTACCATATTCATGGATTAGGAGACTCAATATGGTCAAGACGTCAGTTCTTCCCAAACTGACCTGTAGGTTTAGTGCACTTCCAAGCAACATCCAATCAAGTTTTTCTGAAGAAATTGACATGCTGATTTTAAAATTTATATGGAAATTCACAGTACCTAGAAAAACCCAAACAATATATTTTAATAGACATTATTTTTTAGAGCCGTTTTAGCAAAACTGAGCAGAAAGTACAGAGGTTCCCATATAGCCCCTTACTGTCACCATCCCCACCAGATGGTACATTTGTTACAACTGATGAACCTACATTGACGTGTCGTCATCACCAAAGCCCTTAGTTTACACCAGCATTCACTCTTGGTGTTATACTTTGTACAAGAGTGGACAATTGTATGATGACATGCATCCATCATTATAGTATCATACAGAGTAATTTCTCTGCCTTAAAAATTCTCTGTGCTCTGCCTATTTATCTCTCTCCCTCAACCCCTGATCTTTTTACTGTCGCCATAGTTTGCCTTTTCCAGAATGTCATGTGGTTGGAATCATACAGTGTGTAGTTTTTCGTATTGTCTTCTTAGTCACGTACTTTTAAGTTTCCCGCTTATCTTTTCATGGGTTGAGAGCTCATTTCTTTTTAGCACTAAATAATATGCCATTTATTATTCATCCATTGTCTGAGTGGACCACAGTTTTATTACTTACTGACTGAAGGGCATTTTGGTTGCTTCCACATTTTGACAATAATGAATAAAGTTGCTATAAATATCTGTGCAGATTCTTGCATGAACATCTGTTTTCAACTCTTTTGGGTAAATACCAAGGAGTACAATTGCTGGATCGTATGGTACAGATGTGTTTAGTGTTATAAGAAACTGCCAAGCTTTTTCCCAAAATGGCTGTATGTTCCCACCAGCGATGTATGAGTGTTCCTGCCATTTCACTGTCTCCCTGCATTTGGTATTGTCAGTGTTCCAGGTTTTGACTGTTGCATTAAGTGGGTATAAAGTGTCCCATTGTCACTTTAATGTGTAATTCCCTAATGACATATGATTTTGAGCATCATTTCATATGCTTATTAATTTTTGAAAAGAAGAAAAAAGTGGAGAACTTGTACTATTTAATTTTCAGACTTAACTACAGAATTCAAGACAGTATGTAACTGATATATTGACATACATCTAGACCAATGGAACAAAACAGTGTCTGGAAATAGGGCTCTATTATAAACAGCTCCCATTTATGTGGCCAAGTGATTTGTGACCAAAAAGGACAGTCTTGACCCAAAATGGTGCTGACACAATTGGATAGCTATATGAAAATAAGTGAACCTTGACCTCTACTTCATACTACATTAAAAATAAACAATATTTATATAGACCTAAATGTAACAGCTAAATTATAAAATTTCTTCGGAGAAAATCATTGTGACTGTGTGTTAGTTAGTCAGTGATGATTTAAAAAGCACCCCAAAGTCAAACCACAGAACAAAATATTAGTAAAGTGAACTTCATCAAAATCACATATTTTCCCCTTTTAAGAGAGAGTTAAGAAAATGAAAAGACAAGCCACAGAGGGGGAAAAAACATTTGAAAAGCAGATATTTAACTAAGGATTTATATCCAGAATATATATTAAGGCATATGCAACATCATTAGTTAGCAAGAAAATATAAATTAAAGCTGCAATAAGATGCACATGCACGGCTGAAATTTAAAAGACTGACCATAGCAAATGTTGACAAGTACAGAGAACAAATGACAATATCACGCTTCCTGTTGCAGCAACTTTGAACACCACTCAGTAGTGTTTTATAAAGCTGAGCATCCACTTACCACATAATCCAGCAATTGCACTTCTAGGTATTTACTCAGGAGAAATGAAAACGTGTCCACACAAAATGTAAGTGAGTGTTCATAGCAGTATTATTTATAACAGCCCCCAGTTAGGGACATCCCAGGAGTCCATCAACGAATGAAGGAACAAACAACTTACGCCCATACTATGGAGTACCACTCGGCAGTTGAAAAGGAGCGAGCCATCGAGGCATGCAACAACTTGGATGAATCCTGAAAGTGTTACGCTATGTCAAGGAAGTGAAGAGCAGGCTCATAATGTGTGATTCCTTCTGCCTGAGGTTCTACAAAAGTCAAAACTTTAGTAACCAAAAGACGAACTGTTGTTGCCCCAGGTGAAGAGTCTAGGGACGGGATTAACTGCAAAGGGGTGGAAGGGAACTGTTTGGAGTAATAGAAGCGCTTGATATGTTGCTATACAAGTGCCAGAAACTGAAATTTGCTATGAGTGATGTAAATCATACCTCAGTCAACTGGGAAAAAACACAGTGACAAAAACATAATAGTGGATATAAAAAAATTAAAATTTTTTAGAAATGAAAAACAGACATTAAAATTAAAATTTAATAAATCAAAACATAGAATAAATTCTAAAATGAGTGCTAAAGTGAATTAGTGAGCGGGACATAGTAATGAAGAATTTACCCAAAACTCAAACTAGAGAAACAAAGATTTTTTTTTGGATTTTTATTTTTTTAATGAAAGAATAGTTAAGAGACATAGAGGATAAACTTAGAGGCTACAATATATTTTTTAGGAATTTCGTGAAAAGAGCAGAAAGGGAATCACAGAAAATAAACCTTTCACAAGATAATCACTAAGACTTTTCTAGAATTGTGGAAAGATGTGATCTTTTGGACAATTCACTCTGAGTTCTAACCAGGGCAAATAAAAATAAAACCGCACCCACACACATGGCTGTGAAATGGCAGAACACCAAGAATAAAGAGAACATCTTCAAGATAACACATAAAAAAGAGAGATGGCCACAAAGCTGTAACACGCTGCCAGCACTCTTCTAATCAACAGTAATGAAGCATTATCTTCAAAGTTCCAAGGAAAAACGGTTGTCAGCTTTGGACTCTGAACACAATTATTCTTCTAATGAGAGTGCAAAATACAGACATTCTCTGATTTTCAAAGAGTTTACCAGAGTAAAAGAGTTTACCAACCACAGATCACTAAAATAACAAATTGAGAATGTTTTCTTCCTCAGGGAAAGGAAGCTCCGACGAAAGCCGGAGCACAGAAATAGGTCATTCAATTAAATTAGTCACTGACTGTGAAAAATGACTTTTCTATGTTTTAAAAGAAAAGTTTCTGTAACAAATGGTGGTGAGGCTCTGCCCTGTGCTGAGGGAGGTGAATGACACCCCCACACCGAATAACATTAGACGCTGAAAATATTTATACTGCTGCATGGCACATAATGTGTCATTACATGACAAATCAGATATGACCAAGCCTTTGAATTGTATGAAATTTTGGTGCTTCTCTGGCTCTCTGTCCACCTTGGTGAGGGGTCTCTGTGCAATCCACTTGTGGGGCTTACCCCCACCCACCCCACAGAAATGTCATTATCCGCGTGATATTTTTGATTCTTATATTGCCCCCTACATCTTGTACATTAGATATAAAACTGGCCGGTGCAATTCATGTTTAGTGTACCTGCAGTTTGAATGTAGGTATTGATGCTGTGTGAGAAATACGAGTGTGACTGCCTCTTATCTGAGTAATTTTCACTCTCCTATCTTTGTGGCAGAATCACTTTTTAAAAATTATTTTTGCTGTTTTGTTGTGTCTCGTTCATTTCCCTGTTTCTTAATTTTTTTAACTGAATATCACACATACAGATGAGAGGGTAGAACATAAAAAATCCAGCTTAACAGGCAGTGAGCATAATCGTGTGACCATCTCCCAGTTCTAGAAATAAAACATCCTCCCCACCCAAGAAACCACCATGTGACCCCTCCATCTTTCCAAAGGGATGCAGACCCTTACTTCCATCACTGGTTTAACTTTGCCTGTTTCCCTGCTTTTACACATAGGCAATCCTATACTATCATATTTCCCTGAAAATAAGACCTAACCGGAAAATAAGCCCTAGCATGATTTTTCAGGATGACATCCCCTGAACATAAGCCCTAATGCATCTTTTGGAGTAAAAATTAATATAAGACCAGTCTTATTTTCGGGGAAACATGGTATATGTTTTCTAAGTCTGGCTTTTTTTCACTAAGCAATATGTTTGATGCATTTATATTGCTGTGTGTGTTTATTTGTATTGCTATGCAGTAGTATATTGTATGACTATCTCAGAAAATATCCAGTCTCCTGTTGGTTAACTGCCCACATTTTGGTGCATATGTTAATCCATTACTATAGGGCGTGTAATAAGTAGAATTTCCGGGTCCTCAGGTACGCATACGCTCACCTTAGGTCGACAATGTCAGTTTTTCAAATGTGGTTTTGCCAGTAACCGGACCCACCAACAGTATCTGAGAGGTCCATTGCTCTCCATTTTCACCGAGTGGTTACACCACCTGTTTTTCTGGGTGTGCAGTGGTGTCTCACGGTGGTTTCTCTTTGCATTTCTGTCATTACTAATAAGGTTGAGTTCTTTTTCACGCATTTCTTGGTCATTTGAGTAACGTTTTCTTTGAAGTGCCTCAGTGTTTCTTGCCTACTTTTTTATCACATTGTTTTTCCTTTTCTTATTGATTTGAAAAAGTTCTATATACATTCTGGAAGCAAGCCCTTTGTCAGTTATACGCATTGTAAATATCTTCTCCCACTGTGCTGTTTTAAAATCTTGTAGTCACTGTTGGTCATTTTTCAAAATTTTAAAATTCAAAATAATTTCAGGTTTACAGAAAAGACCCAGTAGTCCAAACACTTCTCATGTACCCTTTACCTACATTACACAAACGTTCATCTATTACCATATTTTTTTCTATTGTTTTCTCTTTTTTCTGAACCATTTGAAAATCAGCATTTAGTTTGCCCCTGAATACTTCAGGGTATATATTCTGTAAAGCAAAGACATTCTCTTACATAACTACAGTACAATTCTAAAAATCAGGAAATGTACATGGATTCTACATCACTATCTGCAGATCTCATTCAAGTTTCCCCGATTGTTGTAATGATGTTCTTTATAGCAAGATGAAAAAAAATTGTCTGTGGTCCAAGTTCTAATCCATAGTCACCATGCTTTATATTTCATTACCCTGTCTTTGGTCTCACTAAACCTTAGCTCTTTGTGCTTTATGTTATTTCACAACATTAACATTTCTAAAGAACGTAAAACTGATTTGGTAGACTGTCCTTGAATTTACCTGGTTTCTTTCTGTTTTGATCCCAATCACCCACCTGGGGCAGCAGACACAGAGGTGACATTTTACTGCCTGGCTTCAGGAGGGCCACCAGAACAGGTTGTCCCGGGCTGGTGACGTTACCTTTGATTGCACGGATTCAGGAGGGTTCTGACCGTTCTCTCCACTGTAAAGTGGCATTTTCTTCCCTTTGTAATTAGTAACTGTTCTGCGGGGAGGTACTTTGAGACTATGTAAACATTTTGTTTCTCAAAAAATATTTTACCCAGTAGTTTTAGCTGCGGATGATTGTTGCCTAAATCAATTATTACTACAATTGTTGCCCAATGGTGGTTTTTAAAGGAATGCAGAATTATTCCTTTATGATGGCATGATTCCTTCTACATGTGTTGATTGGTGTTCTGTTGTAAGTACATATTTTTCCATTCTCTGCTTCGTCCATGCATGTGTAGGGGTGTGGATTTCTGGATCCGAATCGCCTCAACTGGGTATAATCCAAATTGTTCTAGACTTTGCCAGGGGGGCCCCGTTAAGCTGGCTGTGTATCTTTTTGAAATGTTTTCATCATTCTTTGAGCATTCCTTATTTTCTTGAGCAGTAAGATACTCTGAATTTGCCTTTATTTTCCCAGTCCCAGCTCTGGGATGAACTTACTTATCCAGGAGTCTTTATTCTTTTTAGTGGAAAATATATTTAGAAATCAAGAACTTGGTATTAAGTGTGCTCATTGCTGCAGAGTGTCATTGCTTTTGGCTCTAGTGGACAGAGCTAGGAAAAATAGATATAGATGATAGATAGATAGATAGATAGATAGATAGATAGATAGATGATAGATAGATGATAGATGGATAATAGATATGAGAGATAATATATAAAATGAGTTCTTACTGATTCCTCCAGTTAAATTTTTTACACTCTATTTTTGCCTAACATCACAGACTAAATCCATTATTTCTTTAGAAAAAAAGTATTGAAATTAGATGATTTTATGCACATATTTTGATAATTGGGCAAAATATTCACCCAGATTCCTTCAACTCTATTCATTCTTTCTGCAGTTTGCAGGGTCAATATTCAGTGTTTGTAACATTGGGTCAACAGATAGAATATTATTTTTGAAAGTTAGAATTCACATAACCAGCTCCCTGGAGGGGAAAAATCACTTTGAGTAAATTGTGCTCAATGATCTTTCTTGTACTTTAGCTTTCAGATCTGGGCCATTATAGACCCATTTGATGGAATTCATGAGATACTGAGTATTCCTCCTGGCAAAACAGACCAGGAGTCTAGGCGGCAGGAATACAGCTGGGCAGCGGCACCTGCCACGTGGACCAGCAGCTTTGACTTTCTGCGTCTAAGGAAATCTCTGCTCCTCGGGACGTCTCCTTCTGCCTGTCTCTGTCTCTCTCATTTTCTCACCCTCTGTGCATTTTAATATATATGATTTTAACACCAACTAAATGATATGTTAAAATTGTGTAAAGCAGGCGAGTTTCTCAGACAGTAGCTCGTGAATTCTAACGTCCTGATAAGCTTTCTACACAATGAAAACAAACATGTGAAGAGAGGGGAAAAATACCTAGAACCTGACAAGTCACCTCGTGCCGACATTGAACATGAGTTCAATCTTGGGCGACCTACGGCAGCAATCTTAGTTTCCAAACCTGGTCAGAGCTGGAGCTCAAAAAAGTATAAAAATGAAATTGTAGTTTTCATTAAATAAGCTGTCTTCATTGTAAAAAATAGAATTACGAAGGAAGTACAGATGTCCAAAATAAATGTTCAGCAACATTAGTGATTAAGAAATCATTTAAAAAGTAACCAACTGTAATTTGCTTGTCACGTTGACGAAATGCTAATACCGCTGCCAGCAGGTGGAGAGACAGACCCTTTCAGATGCAGCTCGTTGGAACCCAACGTCCCAGGGCATTTGGCTGGGTGAGTGGCAGTGCTGTCACACAGCCATGCCGTGTTTCATATGGTCGGACCAAGTAATTCCACTTCTAGTCTTTCATCTTAAATAAATAATCATAAATATAAACAGATTCAGCTCATAGGTTGTGCATTACATATTGTTATCGGTAGCAATATCTGACTAAGTAAGCAGTTACACACAATAATCTAAACTCCTCCCCCCCAATAAGGAACATATTTAAATATCCACACACACTGTGCTTTTTCCCCACCCTGCCAGCTCGGCCCCCCTCTATCCCCTCACCACACCCAGCCTAGACCCGTCTGCCAGGTAACTCACCAGGGCTCACGTTGGGCAGGGCAGTGAGCCCTGGTAACTGTCCATGGTGGCCGGGCCTGCTCTGTGCCCCTCTGCTCCTCTCCTTGCTCTCTAGACTGTCCCACAAGCTTCTCGCATTTCCAGAAGTCTCCACCTCCTTGCCCTGGGAAGAGAGAATGGGCATTTCAGTAGCTTCCTTCTGCCTCTAGGTGGAAGCTAACCCTCCAGACCAGGGACTTTCAGCCTTCGAACACATTCAAATCACCGATGAATATTTTTAAAACTGCTGATGACAGGCACCTCTCCAGACCAATCCAATCGGGATTTCTGGGGACGGGACCCAGGCAATGTGTTCTTTCAAAGCTTCTGTAGTGACTTTCATGCACAGTTAAGACTAAGGACCACTTTCCTAAATCAGATACTCAAAGCTGGGATGAACTATTCTCTTTCATCTGCCCACATCCTTCCCACATGACGTTTCCATCTGATGTCGGGCCGCTCGGCCGAGTGGCCTTAGGTTCTCAGCTGACACATTCCCTTGGCTGCACACCTCTCTGTGGAAGCACAGATGGTGCTTAGAGCATGAGCTTTGGGGTCAGAAGTGCAAATCTCAGCTCTGCCAAGAATAGACATGTTTCTCTTTGTGGAATCCCTGCCCTAAAATTTCAGGGGGAAGGGTGGCCCCTGTGTCTCCATCACAGAAAGATCTGGAGTTTTATGGCTGCCCACCCAGTGATCACAGGTGCCTTGGGAGAACTCGGCCAGGACTTTCCAAGTACAGTGAAACCTGCCATGTGCCAGCCAGCCAGAGGGTGGGAGTCAGATGTGTGTGAAAGGTAGGATCGTTTTAAGAGCAGCTTAGGAGAGCCAGGGTTTGGTCAGACATTCATAGTCTTCTGCTATTTTTAAAAATTCTGCTCAAACATCACCTCCCACTTATGTCTTGTCCACTCCCCAGTATAACAGATCCTGCATTCTCGGGGCTTCTGGGGTCCTTGTGCGTTGTGATATAGGCCCCCAGGGCACATGGCCATCGGGGGCCTTTTCATTCAGTTGTTGGTGCTTATTCAGTCTTTGTCGTGGCTGGTTCACGCTGGGACTCAGGCAGGATGCATCAGCCCTCTCCCGTCTTTTCCCGTTGCCCTTGGTTATAAATTCGGTTTCCTCTCCTCTTGCTCGGAAACCCATCCCAGGAGGTACTGAGGTCCCTCATTTACACAGGCCCTGCCGGGTCCTCCTGCCTCCCAGCTGTTTAACTCCAAAGGTAAACTCCAACTCAAGCAGACACTTGCACTTCCCCGGATCTGAAAGCACTGACTGGCTAGCCCAGCGCTGTTCCCAGCTCTGCTGCCAAATCATCCCTGAACGCATCACACAGGGAAACCCAGAGTCTTACACCACAGACTGTCATGTCCCATATACTGTCGTGTCTCATCACTAGAAGTCATGTGAATTTGGCTTTCTAGGTCCATTTGTTTTCACAGAAGATGGACATTGTAAATGTTTGCCATCAAGTAAAATTGAAGTTGTAGGAAGATACACTTTGATTACGCTAGATTGTATGCACGGTTCAGGCTGCAAATCACAGACAGAGCATCTAGGCGGTACGTAAAAATGCCGACTGGTTAAACAGCTAATCAGGGTCCAAGAGTGTTCCATCATGGTGGTCCCTGGGCCCTCACACCCGTGGTCTACAGCTGGTTCTGCTCACAGCAGTCTCCTCTGTGGACCTTCTATCTGTCCACTGATCTGGGGCCACAGAGGACACCTGTTCACTCTCCCTGTTCGAGACCCCTCCCCCATCACTCCTCTTGGTGTGATCCCAGGCCGGTCTCCTTGTTCCCATCTCTGCCCATCTGCAGAAAGGGGAGGATGGATTAATTTGTTCTTCTGGCCCCAAAATGCCACCCTGTGTATAGCATAACTTCATACAATCCTTGCAAGTTTTCTCCCTAGAGGACCTGCTTTAAAAATACACAGGACTTACTTGTAATCAATTAACAATCTTCTCTATGAAGTGACTGTTTCAAGCATCCTGGACTCTCTTAGGTCACTGTTTCTTCTGAAATGTCAGTATCAATATGCACCAAGTTGCTTAGCAACGCTTTCCCAGCCGCCTGCGCCCCGCCCCCATTCCCGGGGATGCCCCCTCCAGTCCCTATTGGAATTACCTCCAGTTCCAGATCCATGAAAATCATGCCAATGACGTGTTTCTCTACCTGCATCTGTCACACACGCTATCAGGCCAGTCAGGGCTCTGATTTCAGGAAACTCGGGACCCACGCCACACGGTGTGTTAGGCATAGCCCGAATGACACTGCGTTTTGTCTCCATTCCCCAACCAGGGAGAACTTGGAAGAATAACATTTTAATGGCTTGGAAACTGTTCCCAACAGAATGGTCTGAGAATGGATTTTTCAGGGGTTACGTCACTCAGTGCCAAACAAAGACACAGTGTGTCACTACCGCCCACATGACCCCACTGTGGGCCGTGTTTTCATAATGATGAAGCGAGATCTAGACACCTCTCTTGTAAGTGGCAGGAGGAACACCAGCCCAGAAATGAAGACCGGAGCCCCAGAATGGGAGCCACCAGAGAACCTTAAAAACAGAGTAAATCTTGCTTTGTGGTTTGTTCTGAAGAATAATCACAGCTAAGATGTGTTGGCATGTTAGGCATGTAACACACATCACCTCACATGCCCCTGACAAGAGCCCTCCAGGACGAGTCTCCAATCGTCCTCATCTTACAGAAGGGGACGCTGGAGGCTCAAAGAGGCTGGCTAGTTTGACCAGCTGCCACCGAAGCAAGGCCAGGGACAAACCCCAGGTACCTGCTACAGAGTCCCTGCTCGCTGCTGGTGACTGATGAAGCAAGTTTGGATGACAGTTAAAGTACTTTTCTCCACAGAGAGTGTGTTTATCTAGGATTTTTCAATATAATCTCCATGTTTAAAAAAAAGGCCCTTTGGATAGAGAATTTATTTGAATTAAACTTAACTTTGTTGGCTTTAAGGGTTTTTACAAGGCTTTTGTTTCTTTAATGGGTTACATATTTGCCGAGGGCTGTCTCCAGCTGACCCCAATTCTTAATGAATTCCCTTTCTCATTTAAAGGACAGGAGTTGGCTTCATGGTCCTTTATGGAAAGCTTGTCTTCTCCTTCACACCTCGCTGTCCTTTCTGGCCACCCTGGAGGTGTGAGGCCATTGCCCAGGGCTGGCTGGGCTGGCTGCTGAGCTGCAGGACACACACCTGGCACATGTGTCTGACACCCTGCGGACCTGGCAGTGGACTCGGTGTTTCAGAGACATACAAACACACTGTCCCTTCCTGGGACCATCTGTGGTGTGGCCCTGTATCTTCATTCACGCCTTTAGTGACACAATTTTGCGTATCGTTTCGGCTCCATTCGATTTACCAGTTTTTCTCATCTACTCTAGACTCCAGTTCCCCCGAGCGAGCGTACGGCTGCTCCCTGAAATCTCAGGACTGCTTCACACCCCCGTGCCTTTACTGTCCCCTGGGCCATGACTGGCTGCCCCTTCACATCTTGTTCCTCCCTAACTTACCTCACCCATCAGGACAGGGATGGCTGGCATCAGAGCTTGACCCCATCCACTCACAGACCAGCTCCTCCACCTGACTTAATGACCCACCGCCATCGACAGCTCCCGGACCTTCTCCTGACATCAGCGCCTCCACCTCTGAAACCTGAAAGCATCCTGTGTCTGCCAGCGCTCCAACCCCAGGCCTCCTGGTCCCCTAATGCCTTCCTCTTCCTGCGTTCCCTCCCAGCTCAGGTACCTCTGGTCCTCTAACCTCAGCCCTTCCCCCACATATCCGTCCATTTCCCATGGGCTGGCATCTTGACCTGCTCCCCCCAGAACCCTGAATTCCCCCAAGCCCCACACCTCCCCGTGTGTCCAGTCTGAACAAGGGTGCCATCTGCACCCACAGCCACATCCACTCCTGTCCCCAAGCAGCCCCATGTGTCTGGAGCACATCCGTAGACTGACTCCCTCCCTGGGGTGCACTTCAGACATCGCCGTGGTCCCATCCCGTCCACCTGTGGGGCCAGTTCCCTCTCGCACTTTCCACAGCAGCACCTTTGCCGCAGTTCTCCAACCTGCCCCCTCTCCACCTCCCTCCTTCCCAGCTGAGGACTTGCCCTCCTACTAACAAGACCATAGAGCCCACTGTGTGCCAGCCCCTGCCTCCTGCACCCGCAGACTAACCCGGGACCTCTCTGTCCATCCTGCTCCCCTTTCTACAGAGAAACAAGGCACATCTGCTTCAGTCAGGACCCACAGACCCTGCCTCCCGAGGGACCTTTCTCCTTTCTCTTTTCGTTTCTTCCTCTCCTCCCCTCCCCTCCCCTCCCCTCCCCTCCCCTCCCCTCCCCTCTCATCTCCTCCTCTCCTCTCCTCTCCTCTTTTCCTTTATATTTAATCACTGCTTGCCTACTGTCTTTTCTTTTGCTACCTAGAAAACTCTGAAGTCTCTTCCATTATTTACAAAAACAAACAAAGCCATCCTTTGGCTCCACTTCCTCCTTCCTCACCAGGCCTGTGTTTCTCCTTACCTCCCACCACACATCCAGAAAGAACTGGATTTTGGACCCACTTCACCTGCCACCCCTTCCGAGGCTGCACTCTGGCGAATGGCCCCGCGGCTGCCCCAGACGCCCTGTCAGAGGTCATCGGGGGCCTCCCCGGCCCACCACCGCTCAGAGCCTGTCCTGCTCAGATTCCCGCACTGGATTTTCAGCCCGGTTTGCACAGCCCTGTTCACTGCAATGGAGGCTGTCTGTCCATCTCAGCCAGCACTCAGTGGTGAAAGCGTCGGCCCGAAACAAGTAAACACAGGAATAGACGCGTACGTGCCACGGCCTCTTCTTGGAACTTTTCCCATCTGGGTCTCCCTGATATTCTTCCTTCCACATTTTCTCTGGTCACAGCTTCTCAGTCAGGCACAGCGGTCCTGAGCAGGTACCTAGCATCGGACCTCGCCTCCCTCACGTCCTAGCGGTGATAACGTTCCAAGTCACAGAGATACACAGAGATGGGGAAACCAAGACAATAACACGCCGCACAAGGTTTCAGTAATAAAAGGAAGTAACGCAGACAGTGCTTCACACAGTGCCAGGCGGATGGGGGAGGGGGCAGGTCTGAATAAATGGAGGTGGTGACGATGGTGGCGGGATGAGGGCAGCACTGGCCCTGGATGCTCTCAGGCACTCCCGCCTTTTGGCTGCTAGCCGTCGTGAGGCAGCCCCAGACACAGACCGTCCTCCGTCTGAGCTCCAGGCCGGCAGGTGAAGTTTACAGGCAGAATCACCCCTTTCCTCCTCCAAGAGTGCTCTCCTCCTCCCAGCCGTTCTCAAGGAGTTTTACTGTCCTCCACCCGAGTCACTGCCCGGTGGGAAGTAAGAAAGAAACCGGAACGCAGATTTACTTCACTTATGGAAGAACCAATCAAAGTAGCTTTAGAGGACATGTTAGAGAAAACGGGCGAAATCCTGCTCTGGACCAGAGGTTGCATTACAGTGTCCTGTCAATGGGCTGTGTGTCGGGGGGATACCGGTCGCAGCGGAGATGTGCTTGTTTTCAGAAGACACAGCTGATGTGCTCAGGGACAGAATGCCTCGTTGTCTGCAAAAACTGCTGTCAAGTGGTTCAGAAAATACGTGTACATACGTACGCACATCTTCACACATACACACAACTATTGTCACACACGTATACAAGTAGAGAAGGTGAATATGGCAAAGAAAACCTGTTGTTGGCTCTGCGTGGCGAATATGCGCATGTTAACCATAGAACACTTCCAACTTGTCTGTATGTCCGACCTTTTTCATGATAAAAAGTTGGGATAAAAACAGTATAAAAATGTTTGAAAGCAGCGCCTGTGCCCTGATTGGAACGTGTCCCTGGAAGACTGGGAGTCTCTTCTTCATTCTGGAGACTCCTATTTTCATCCAGCAGCTAAAGGCCAGATTTGCACTTGGAGCGGTGGCGTGATTACACCTCCCTGACCTGCTCTGGTCTGAACTCGGACTTCACTTCTTTCCCACGTGCTGTCCCTGAACTCTGCCCTCCCAGCCTCCCGGGGCAGTGGGCGTGGAGCTCAGCCCACCAACAGGATTTCACTGTCAGTGCTTCACTGTCCGCCCCAGTTTGTGTTATATATATTCTTTGATCATTTTAATGTACTTCATCCAAATCATTGGGAAAGGGGGCAGTAAAGGGTCAAGTTCAAGGATGAGCCTTTGCCGTAGTCCCAGAACCACCGTCCAGAATTATTCCTTGAAGCTGGTGAAAAACCCACTAATTGTATTACTGCCCAGGGCATCTCTCTATCTTGTCCATAGAATGAATCTCTCTCTCTCTCTCTCTCTCTCTCTCTCTCTCTCTCTCTCTCTCTCTCTCTCTCAGAATTGCAACAATAGCACTCATTTTCAGTCTCACGGCATCCATGAGGGGTTCCAGTGTTCCTCTGAGATGCCCCACAGGAGTCCACTGCTGTAATTTTCATGGCCCCTTAGCCCTCTGGACCCACAGAGGGGACTTAAACGGACCTAGAGCAGTTCAATCAGGGGCCACAGATTCAAACGTCCGCAGGTGCCAGGCAGGGGTGGTGGAGGGAGGGAGACTGAGGAATGGAGATGCTCGTCTGAAGGGCGTAAGCAGCTTGCTCAGAATTTGCCATCCAGGAATGAGGGTCCACTGTTGCCAAATTTTCTAATAGTGCGAGACACTAGAACTGCAGGGTATTTTAAGGAGAACTATGCAGATTTTTAAGTTTCTGGTTTGCACTTTTGAGATTCTGTGCAGGTCAGATGACATCCATGCATGGAACATCTCCCAAGAGCAGCACCTGCAGGCAGACCCTCCTGACCCTCTTCAGCATGACTGAAGACCGGCTGCATTAGCATTTGTGTGTGTCTTTTATTTCATTCCCACTCCCCCATCCTGCTTCATGCTTACCTGAGCTAGCTCTAGAAGGTTCTATTCTATGAAGGGCCAAAGGGTTGTCTTATTGTTATTGCTGGTGCCACTTGGTTTTTTTTTGGTCTGTCCGTCTTCGCGTCCAGCATCAGTGCCACGATGGGTCACAAGCCACCGGCCTGCTTCCGCATCCTTCTGAGCTGGTGTGCTGTCGTCCAGAATTCCTGTGCCCTCAGCACACATCTGTCTCCCGAACACTATGCTTATAAATGCACGCTTCTCTCATATTCCCTGTGGAACGTGATGCCATTTTTCTATCTTTTATTCATGTGCTATTTAAATCTGAGCTGGCTAAAGTTCCCTGGGCTGCCTTGCAGTTCTCTTGAGTTGTGAGCCCTGCCTCTGACCTTTTAAGAGAGTCTGTAGTTTTTAAGTGCTAAGAACACTTAATATGAGATCTACCCTCTTAATGCATTTTAATTGCACAATACAGTATTGTTGGCTGTAGCCCGGTCTTGTAGACAGACCTCTGGAACTTAATCGTCTTCCGTGATTGAAACTTCCTAGCCGTTGAATGGCACCTCCCCATGTCCCCCGCCCCAACCCCCCACCACCATTCTACTCTCCCTTTCTATGTGTTGGACTATGTTAGGTCCCTCCTGCGGGAGGAATCCTGCAGTATTGTCTCCTGTGACTGGCTTATTTCACTCAGCATGGTGTCCGCCCGTTCTCCCAGGGTGGGAACCTAGTCAGAACCAGGCGCAAACCAGTGAGAAGCCCGCAGGAGATGGCACCAGGTAAACCCTCATGACCAGCTCCTACAGTCATGTTCCTGTTCCTAACCTGGGTTTTCTGCCTTCATTTCTACTTGTACTCTGAGCCCTCTCACCTACACCTTGACACATGCCCCTCTCAACGTAGCCTTAACCTGGTCCGTATTTTGGCCCAGCTCTGTCTTGGTTCATTTTTTTAGTGCCGAGTATACCCTTTTCCTGCTCCAGAAAAAAATGAAGCCCTGACCCGCATGGGCTTATTTGCCACCTGTATATTTTCTTTGCTGAAGAGTTAAGGTCTTTGGCAAATTTTTTAATTGGGTTGTCTGTTTTCTTATTGTTGAGTTTTTAAGAGTTCCTTGTATGTTTTGGATAACAGTCCTTTATCACATGTGTTGTTGCAAATATTTTCTCCCAATCTGCAGCTTGTCTTCTTTCTCTCTTGACCTTGTCTTGCACAGGGCAGAAGTATTTCATTTTGATGAAGTTCAGCTTATCACTTATTTCTTTCATGGTCAAGGTGTTGTGTCCAAAAGCCATTACCATATCCAAGGTAGTCTAGGTTTTTGCCTATGTTATCTTCTAAGTTTTATAGTTTTGTATTTTACATTTGGGCCTGTGCTCCATTTTGGGTTAATTTTATAAAGGGTGTAAAGTGTGTGTCAAGTTTCATATTTTGCACGTGGATCTCCATTGTTCCACCACCATTTGTTCAAAAGGCTATCGGTGCTCCATTGAATTGCCTTTGCCACTTTGTCAAAGATCCGTTGAATATATATATATATTCAACGGATCTATATATTATATATAATTTTATATATGTATATAATTATATATATATATATAAAATGTTTTTTCTTTTCTGTTTTTATTAGCTGGCATTCTGTTATAAAACAATACTTGTCCATGGTAAACATCTTCAAATGATTCAGAAGGACATAAGGTAAAAAGTTAAAGTTCTTCACACTCTAGTTCCAATGCCCAGCAGGATAAAAAACCATCAAGACAATACATGTTTTCTTTCAGACATTTTCTATGTGAGTATCTACTTACATATTTGTTAGCCTTTATTTTACAAGTTATACTCTATATACTTCTGCTTTTTTCTTTTTTAGTTTTTTAAAAGATTTTTATTAAAAATATAGCTAGCATACAATATTGTATTAGTTTCAGGTGTACACAATAGCTATTCAACATTTGTATACCTGAAGAAGTGATCACCATGATAAGTCCAGCCACCATCTGACACCGTACCACACTATCACAATATGATTGACTATATTCCCCATGCTGTACATACATCCCTGTGACTTATTTGTTTTATACCTGGAGATTTGAACCTCTTATTCCCCTTTATCTCCCCCCCCTTTTTAAATTTTCAATTACAGTTGTCATTCAATATTATTTCATATTAATTTCAGGTGAACAGCATAGTGGTTAGACATTTATATAATTCAAGAAGTGATTACCCTGATTAGTCTAGTACCCACCTGGCACTATACATAGTTATTACTATATTATTGTCTATATTCCCTATGCTTTACTTTATATCCCATTGACTATTTTGTCACTATCAATTTGTACTTCTTAATCCCTTCAGCTTTTTTACCCTGCCCCAACCCCCCTCCCATCTATCACCCTGATAAATCTAGTGCCCGTCTTACACCATACATAGTTATTACAATATTATTTACTATATTCCCTAAGCTGTACTTTACATCCCCATGATTACAGTAACAACCAATTTGTACTTCTTAATCCCCTCCCCTTATTCATTTACCCCCAAACCCTTCCTGTCTAGCAACCATCAAAATGTTTTCTGTATCTATGAGTTTGTTTCTGTTTTGATTGTTTGTTTTTTTCTTTAGATTCCACTTATAAGTGAAATCATATGACATTTGTCTTTCACTGTCTGACTTACTACACTCAGCACAATACCTCCTAAGTCCATCCATTGTTGCAGATGGCAAGATTTCATTCCCTTTTATGACTGAATAATATTCCATTGTATATATGTATTACCTCCTCTTTTTCCATTCAGGCACACTCAGGTTGCCTTCATTTCTTGGCCATTGTAGGTAATGCTGCAGTGAACATGTGGATGAAAACATCCCCTTGAAGTACCATTTTGGGTTTCTTTGGATAAATGCCCAGAAGTGGGATTACTAGATTCTTCTGTCTCTTGTGATAACCTTCATTTTAAAGTCTATTTTGTCTGTTATAAGTATTGCTACTTCAGCTTTTGTTTTGTTTCCATTTTCATTAAATAACTTTTTTCATCCCTTTACTTTCAGTCAATATGTGTCTTTTGATCTGAAGGGAGTCTCTTGTAGACAGCATATGTTTGGGTCTTGTTTTCTTATCCATTCAGTCACCCTATGACTTTTGATCAGAGCATTTAATCCATTTACATTTAAAGTAATTGTTGATAGATATATAATTATAGCCATTTTATTATTCATATATATTTTTTTCATCTTAAAGAAGTCCCTTTAAGATTCCTTGTATTACTGGTATAGTGGTGTTGAATTCCTGTAGTTTTTTCTTGTCTGGGAAGCTCCTTATCTGTCCTTCGGTTCTAAATGATAGCTCTGCTGGGAAGAGTAATCTTGGTTGTAGGTCCTTGCTTTTCATCACTTTGAATATTTCCTGTCAATCCCTTCTGGCCTGCAAAGTTTCTGTTGAGAAATCAGCTGACAGTCTTATGGGAGCTCCCTTGTAGGTAACTAACTGCTTTTCTCTTGCTGCTTTTAAGATTCTCTCTTTGTCTTTAACATTTGGCATTTTAGTTATAATGTGTCTTGGTGTGGGCCCCTTTGGGCTCATCTTGTTTGGGACTCTCTGCATTTCCTGGGATTGGATGTCTATTTCCTTTACCAGGTTAGGAAAGTTTTCAGTCATTATTTCTTCAAATAGGTCATTGATCCCTTGCTTTCTCTCTTCTCCTTCTGGTACCCTATGATGTGAATGTTATTATGCTTGATATTGTCCTAGAGGCCCCTTAAACTGTCCTCATATTTTTGGATTCTTTTTTTCTTTTGGCTATTCTGTTTGGGTGTTTTCTGCTACTTTAGCTTGTAAGTCACTGATTCGATCCTCTACTTCATCAATTCTACTGTTGATTTCCTGTAATGTATTCTTCCTATCAGTTATTATATTCATTATTTCTGGCTGGTTCTTTTTTATGTTTTCTATCTCCATTTGTGTTAGATTTCTACCTAAGTATTTCATTTTGGGGTGCTAACATAATGATGTTGTGTTTTTAATTTCAAATTCCACTTGCTCAGTGTCGGTACTTAGGAAAGCAATTGACTTTTCTATATTAACCTTATATGCTACAGCCTTGCTATACTCTCTAATGAGTTCCAGGATATTATTTTTGTCAATTCTTTCTGATTTTCTACATAGAATATCATGTCCTCTGTGAACAAAGATAGTTTTATGTCTTCCTTCCCAATATGTGTACCTTTTATTTACTTTTTCTTTTCTTATTGCATTAGCTAAAACTTCCAGTATAATGTTGAAAGGGAGTGGTGGGAAGAGAAACCCTTGCCTTGTACCTCATCTTAGTGAGAAGCATTTGAGTTTATTACCATTAAGTATAATGTTAGCTCTAGGGATTTTTGTAAATATTCTTCATTAAGTTGACAAAGCTTTTCTCTATTTCTACTTTACATGAGAGTTTTCACATGAATGGTGAAGTCTGACTTTTAATATGTATTTATTCTTTCAATATTGATTATCTATGACATGCCAGGCTTTGTGCTGACAATGGGAAGAGAACAGTCAAAGAACAGACTCAGTCCTTGCCTTCATGGTGCTTTCTTTTCCATGCACTGGTTAAGTCATAGCAAAGTTACCTTCACACACTCACATACATGTGCTACACAGTCTAGTCAGAGGGACTACGTGCTTTATGCTGGTTCCACTAGATTCCTCCCAAGTAGCTCCATTTTCACAATTCTTATTAATAGTGTCCAAGAATCTTTTGTCCAAAAACAAGGCTATGTATTTTTTCTTTGGGTCTTGCTTCTGTGACATTGCCATTTTTAATTTTGTAAGGTTTCTTTTCCATGAATGCATGTTCAAGGATCTCTTCACAGACCTTATATCCTTTTCATTTATTCCCAGCCCAGGTTCATGAGTACAAATTGAATTGTTAGTTTCTTGATACCTTATTAACGTAATGAATATCATGATAGTTTCCCAGTAACAGGTCCTGTTACTTTTGCCAGGGACTACTTCTTGCTACAATAGAGACAACTTGACACAACTGTGGGGGCTAAGATAATCTTCATAGGCTTGACTGAAATTAACTTGGCTGCAATTAGACTTAAGGTCTTTACTATCTGCAGTTGGATGGACATGGGCAGTTTTGGAATGGCAGCCTATTCCCTTTCAGAATACTAATTCATTCAATTCATTCTAATATTTTTGGTTGTTGCCAGGAATACAGCAACAAAAATGGACAAGAAAGTTTAAAAAGTCCTATCCTCAATGAGTTTATTTTCAAGACAGAAGACATTATAAAAGCAATATGAAAAAGATATGGGGTATGCCATCTATTGATAAGTGCTGTGATGAAAACAAAAGCAGGAAATGGGGACACTTCCTGTCTGTTTCCTCAAGAAGGAAAGCTGACTTAAAGGTGACATTTGTATGAACCCAGAGGTGGTAAGGAAGTAAGTGCACCATCATTTATGGGGGGAAATCAGAGGATGAGGGAAGAGCGAGAGCAGAGAGGAGCTTGCCTGGCGTACTGGAGACACAGCAATGGGGGGACAAGGGCAGAGACATCAAGGAGGTGTGAGATTGGGAAAGGACTTACAAGCCATTGTAAAGATTTTGTCTTCAACCAGAATGAAGGGAAGTCATCGGAGTTTTAGTGGAGAAGAGACATGCTGTAAACTTGCGTTTTAACAGGACCATCTGATGCTGTGTAGAGAACAGACCAAAGATGAGCAGGTGGGGAAATGGAAGAGAACTCAATCTTGCCTGATATGTCCACTCCTTACTCCATGTTTTCTGCACCACACATCTTAGGAATGGCACCCATGTTGGGGTCCCACCTCAGGGTGGGCTCTCCTGTCAATCACCTCTGGGGTTTCAAGGCCAAGTTCCCTTTCTTCCAGGATCTTGAACCTCCTGATGCTGGGCACACCTACACAAAGCTGTTAGGAGGGTCTAGCGAGTACTAAACAGAGCTCTCTTTGGATGGGACAGAGGGAAGGGACTAACAGTTGAATACCTAGCCACCTTTTCCAAGCTTAGACAAGTTCTGGGCACTTCATATGTGTTACTTATTTAATTGTCACAACAATCTATAAAATACAGAATGCTTGGAGATTCAGGGTAGATTTTGATGTTTGAAATCCTCCCCTTACCTCTCTTCCCTTCCGGGTCTCACTGATAGGAGACAAAGTGTAGCAAAATATTAACTTGATTATGAAAAGTTTGGGGCTCCCTTGAGAAGTAGGTTAGAGGACATAATGGGGCTTCACAATTCAGGCTTCCGCTGAGACCCCAGAAGCTGACAAAACCAACTACCTGTTGGTCACAGGCTAAATTCAGCCTGACCTCGGGAAGCTAACCACAAGGTAAGGTGGAGTGCGTCTGGACAGAAACTTTAAGTCATTAAACACGTGCTCTGAGGGCTGTCAGGATCTCGCCATGATTCTTCCCCTCCTTAGGAGCAGTGAGCAAAGGGAAGGAGGAGGAGCCAGGCTTTCCAGCTGCTGGGTTAGGTGGGGCAGGTGGAAATGAGTGATATCACGTTGGAGGGCCATGCCTATGTGTGCTTTCCTTCACTCTGTCTGGGACACCTCGTTCCTTCTCTTTGAGATGCTCAACTTGTCAGTAAATGTGTCCCAGCCCCTCCTCCAGCCAACGCTAACTGCAGGCCAGGACCTGTGTCTCACCTACTGGCTGACTCCCAGAGGTCTCGAGGGCCGTGACAGGCAGATGTACCTTCCAGAATGGGGAGGTTTCACAAGAGACCTCAGGTCTGGGGTCTGAACTCCCAGACGGGACAGTAAACACCCAGGGGTCAGGACGACGTGGGCACCCCGAATAAGCTCTGGGAGATGGAACATCAGGGCACCCGTGAAGCTCTTGAGGTCACTGCTATGGGCTAAATTGTAGCCCCTTAAATTCATATGTTGAAGAGCTAATCCCCAGGACCTCAGAATGTGACTGTTTTTTATAAATAGAACCGTTAAAGATGTAATTAAGTTAAAATGAGGTCATCAGAGTGGGCCCTGATCCAATCTGACTGGTGTCTTTATAAGAAGAGATTAGGATACAGACACTGAGGCACAGAGGGCAGACCATGTGAGGACACAGGGAGAGGGTGGCCATTACAGCCAAGGAGAGAGGCCTCAGAAGGGGCCAACACTGCCGTTACCTTGATCTCAGATTTGTAGTCTCTAGAACTGTGAGACGATAAATGTGTGTTGTTTAAGCTGCCCAGTCTCTGGTACTTCGTTGGGCAGCTCTAGGAAATTAATACAACCACCTGGATGGGGATCCTGGTAATCTGGGTTTCAAAGCAGCACTGAGGCTCTAAGACCCCAACAGAGGTGAAATCTCACACTGACGTGATTCCGAAATAGGATTGTGCTTGTGAATAGCGTTGTGAGTATTCTTGCTACAATTTGGGTCGTATGGTCTCCATAGCCGTTGCTTAATTCCATCAGTCCAGAATTCCTTTTCCTCTCCGCCACTTTGTCACATTCTCTCCTGTCATCTTGACTAGTTTGACTCCCCTCAGTCCCCTCATCATTACACATTAAACATGCTATGTCATGTCTTCTCTGCAACACACAGACCCACCCAACGTGATAAAAAGCCTCATCCTTATTCCATGACTGTAGCAGAATGTCCTTATCTGGGACTTATTCTTCTACTTCTTCTTGTCACTGATGTTTAGATCCCATTCAATCTATTGGAATCTGCATTTCCACGTTCTCTGTTTGTATACATATAGTCCAAATGGCATATAAGCAGTAGTCGTGCTACGCCTGCATTCTGCGCCCATGGCAGACATCACTAATCCATCTGTCACCGCTGGCCATCAGGCTGATTCAGGCACGTAACCTGTTTTCAGCACGTCTCCAGGCAGCCACTGCCAATGGATCAGAGCAGTTAGAAGTGGGAAGACCTCTTCATCTTCTATGACCAGCCTGTGAGAAGGGAGTTCTACTTACGAGTCTCCATCTTCTCTATCAGCAGGGAACACACACACACACACACACACACACACACACTCACACACTCACACTCACACTCACACACTCACACACTCACACACTCACACACACACTCACACACTCACACTCACACTCACACACTCACACACTCACACACACTCACACTCACACACTCACACTCACACACTCACACTCACACACTCACACACTCACACACTCTCACACACACACACACTCACACACTCACACTCACACACTCACACACACTCACACACTCACACACACACTCACACTCACACACACTCACACACTCACACACTCACACTCACACACACTCACACACTCACACACTCACACTCTCACACTCACACACACTCACACACACTCACACACACACACACACTCACACACTCACACACTCACACTCACACACTGATGAGCCTTACCTTCAGGAGGAAGACAAACGTTGCCTGCTGGTCCCTGGACTTGCCCACGGACCTCACCCGCATCTCCATTACGTCTGGATTGCCAAGCGAAATTCTACCTCCCACGGTCCCTCTGGAAATTCCCTAATTGCCACAATGACAACCCCGGATCCCTCCCAGCTCTGCCGGCCCTTAGCCTGGAGATTTCCTAATGGAAACCACTCACTTCTATGGAAACCCCAGGGGGTAATTAGCAGTCTGGACTGCAGAGCCCTTGCTCTCCTTAGAAGGAAGGCAAAGCCACTGCCAACACTGCTGTCAGTGTCACCCCAGCTCCTCCGTGAAGAGAGCAGATGAAGGAGCTGTTTCATGTTGACTGTCTTCTGTGTATTTATTGACTGAAACATTGGAGCTGTTGCTTTTCACATTTGTAATTTTAGATCACAGATGCCTAGCATGTATAATCAAACAGCAAAACTCACATTTAATGAGAAAAATGTCAAGTGTATTGTTACCCACCATAAAAGCTGTGAAAACTATCGCTGCCATCTGCAGTGTGCCTTCTGCTGCTGTCTCTAAGAATTTCCTAGTAACAATATGAAATTACCAGTAGGGCAAATATTTAAAAATGGAGCCAGAAGGAAGTATGACCGACCTCTCAGGTCATGTCAGTGTACCGTGCTTGCCTGGGTGCCCACAAGAGCCTGCTACCGCGTCTCTTGGCGTGTATATCCTCCAAACACATCTTCAGCCTTCCTGTTGGAATGATTTTCTCAATGCTAATCTGGCTATACTAACCACTACTTAGAAAACATATGTGGTGTTTCCTCTCCCTGCCACTGCCAGCCATGCTCTGTGCCCCAGCTCCAGCCTACCTTTCCAGCCTCCCCCCCCACCCCACACCCTGCGTTCTAACTAAGCTGTCACTGGTTGCTAATTGAACTTGCCGTTCCTCTCCCCTTCCATGCTGTCTCTCTGACAGGACACATTTTCGGCTGCTCCACGTGGTGACTCCCATGCATCCCGAAACAGCTACGTTACACGTCACCTCCTCTGTGGCTCTTACAGGCAGCATCAGTTGGCTCATTCTTTGTGTGCAGAAGCAATATATGCCTGTAGGGGAGGATGCGTCACGTGGAATCCTAATGCGTTGCTACCAGCTTCTCCACTTCCAACTCTGAGCACCTCTGTTGCATGGACAGTAGTTATTTCATCCATGGGCCTCCAGGCCCAGCCCAGCCCCTACTGCGATGGGGCAGTGGCTGTCCCTGGAACTGACTTGGATGATAAATTCTCTGTAAAAGAAGCAGGAGTAAGTGGGGTCTTACGCAGGAACTTGCTCTTTTGACTTTGGCAACACAAAGCCTTGGCATTATGCAGACTGTGTTTACTTCTAGGTTTTCTCTCTGTATGTTGGCTCTCTCTCCTACCAAAAGAAATGACAGCCCTGTCAGTCAGGGAGCAATTGATAGTGATAAAAAGTCTCCTTTTAGACAGTGAGTTCACTTGTTCTTAAGTCATTCTTGGCCACAAACTGCAGGCTCATTATACAAGGGAAATGTGGTATCTCTGAGCAGCCACACGCTTAGAAGTTTATAATTTTCCCCAACTGATGACTAAGGTCTAGAGGTTTCACTGCTTATTTGAGCGTGGCTTGGGTGGGGACATGATGGCAAACACAGCTTCCTCTCACTCCCTGGAGCTGATCTGTGGAGGTCAGGGGGCAATACCTGTTCTCAGCAAAGGCCCCTCTGACGTGTCTGGTGTTGGAAGGAGTAGGTCCAACTCTCCACTGGCACAGACCCCCTGCCTCTGAGCAGGTGCTCACCGCCCAGGCTGCCTCACCCACCAAGCTTCCTCCAGCTCCTTCTGAGTCTCAGTCAACACTTGCTGTAGCAAAAGATAAACTCATCTTACATGAATTTTGGTGAGAGGAATGAAGCTTTTTGTAGTATTTTGGATTATCTCAGCAACCCCAAAGAAAGAACAGATAAGCAGGCTTCAGATGGAGGTGGAACTAGGCGATGGAGAGTAAGAAATAAAGTTCAGGGCCTCTTTCTTTCCCAACCTCACCCCAGCACCAAACAGGTGGCCAAGTGGGACCAGCCCTGAGGTTGTAAGTTCACAGATCTCTGTTCAAGACTGACCAGATCCTTTCCATCCTTTTTCTGATTTCCCAGCGTGAACACAGTCCATCTATTTCTCCTAGGAATCAACTCTGGCCAGGACATTTTTTATAATGATAAAAGGATCAATCCATCAAGAAGACATAACAAACATACACATGTTAAACTAACAAAAAAAGCCTGAAGACAACGAAGCAAAGACTGGAAGAAGCAAAGGGCGAAACAGACAATTCAACAATAATAGTCAGAGGCTTCAATACCCCATTTTCAATAACAGATAAAAAATGCAACAGAAGATCAACAAGGAAGTCGACTTGAATTATATAATAAAGCAACCGGACCACACAGACAGCCACTGAATGCGCCACCAAACAACCACAACATACACATTCTTCTCAAGTGGCCGTGGACGTTCTCCAGGGTAGACCATAGGTTAGGCCGTGACATAAATCCAAGCACAAAGAGAAGGGCTGAAATCATACAAAGGATGTTCTCTGACAGAAACAGAATGTACTTAGAGACAGAACTTTGAGAAATTCACCAGTATGTGGAAAATAGACAACACACTCCTAAATCATCAATGGGTTAAAGAGGAAGTCACAAGGGAAATTAGAAAATACTTTTGGAGGAAAAAAATGAAAACACAACATATCAAAACTTATGCAATGAATCTAAGGCAGTGCTTAGAGGGAAATTTATAATTGTACACACTTATATTAAAAAGAAGAAATATCTCAAATATTTCAGCTTGAGAAATGGAAAACTGAAGAGCAACCTAAACCAAAAACAAGCAGAAGAAAGGAAATAATAAAGATTAGAGCAGAAATAAATGAAATAGAGGATAGAAAACAGTAGATAAATCAACAAGATCAAAAGTGGCTTCTCCGAAAAGATCAGCAAAATTGACAAACTTCTAACTAGACTGACCAAGAAAAAAGAAAGAGAAAACTTAAATTTATAAAATTCGGGATGAAAAAATAAGCATTACTATTGACCTTGCAGAAATAAAAATGATTCTAAGGAAATACTATGAACAATAGAATGCCAACAGATAAAACATCCTAGATAAAATGGGCAAATTCCTAGAAAAACACAAACTACCAAAACTGACTCATGAAGAAATAGAAAATCCAATAGACCTATAACAAGTAAACATATTGAATTAGTATTCAGAAACTTCCCACAAAGAAAAGTTCAGAGCCAGATGGATTCACTGGTAAATTCTACCAAACATTTAAGAAAAATTAACACTAATAGTTCACAAGCCTTTACAAAAAAATAGAAGAGGAGAGAGTATGCCCCAATTCATTCTATGAGACAAGTATTACTCTGATACCAAAACTACAGAAAGACATCTCAGAATATATATGTGTGTGTGTGTGTGTGAGTGTGTGTGTGTGTGTATATATGTATGTATGTGTGTATATATATATATATATATATATATATATATATATATATATATATATATATATATGTCTTAAAACTAAAAAGACAAACAAACAAACAAAAACAATTTAAAAGTGGGCAAAAGACTTGAATGGACATCTCTCCAAAGAAGACGTACACAATAACAATAAACACATCGAAAGATTCTCAAAATCATTATTCATTGTATTCATTATTCAATATAAATCAAAACCACAATGAGATACTGCTGCTTTACACCCATTAGACTGGTCTTTATTTAAAAAAAAAGGGAAATAACCAGTGTCGGCAAGGATGTGGAGAAATTGGAGTCCTTATGCATTGCTTGTGGGGATGTAAATAGTGCAGCTGCTTTGGGAAACAGTGTGGCTGTTCCTCAAAACATTAAAGCATCTCCATATGACTCAGCCATTCCACTGTTAGGTATATACCCAAGAGAACTGAAAACATACAGCTGCACAAAAACTGCACATGAATGTTTGTAGCAGCATTACTCATAACAGCCCCAAAATGGAAAAAACCCAAATGTCCATTGACTGATGAGTGAATAAACAAAATTTAGTATGTCCATACATGGAATATTATTTGGTCACAAAAGGAATGGAGTATTGAGTCATGCTACAACATAGATGAACCTTGAAAACAGCATGCTACATGAAAGAAGCCAGGCACAAAATGCCCCGTAGTGTATTCCGTTGGTATGAAATGTCCAGAATAGGCAAAACCATAGAGATAGGAAGTAATTAACTAGTCACCATAGGCTGGGAGGAGAGGGAAAGAGGGAGTGACTGCTAAGGGGTTTGAGGTTTCTTTGTAGGGTGTTGAAAATGTTGTGGAACTAGACAGCGGTGAGGAACGCACAACTTTGTGAATAACTGAAAAAGCTCTGAATTGTACACTCTGAAAAGGTGGATTTTATGGTATGTGAATTATATCTCAATATAGCAAATACAAAAGAAAATAGCACAAGGCCAGGAAGAGAGAAATGAAAGTGTGCTATCGTAAAGTTATTATACCAAACGTGTACTCTGTTATTGTTTCTTTGTTGGTTTTGTTTCATCTTTAATAGCCATCAACACTATTCATCAATTATCTCCAGTGTTTGTCACTTTCAGGGAGATACTGAAATTGTACCTCTCAGCCCCCTTGAAGTTAGAAGTGAGCATATGACTTGCTTTGCTGAATGAAATGTAAGCAGAAGTGGCATGCACCACTTTCTTTTGGAAGCTTTAAAAGCCGGTATGTGATTGGCCACACCCCTTTTACAGGGACAGCAATGGGAGGCGTGTGTTGAGATGAAGCTTCTGTCAGCCTGGGTCCCAGAATCCCTGTGATCAGCAAAGCCCCTGCCATGTTAGACATGTGGCATGAGCAAGAAATTAACTTCTGTTGTGTCAAGATTAGGGGTTGTTTGTTACTGTGTAATAATTTAACCTATCCTGACTAATGCAGCTTCCATAATATATATATATATTTTTTTACTTCACTTGAGTGTTTTCATATTTATTATTTTTTAAAATCACATAATATTTCAAAGAGTTAAAGTTTATTCCTTGTATTATCTTTGTAACTTTTCTGTAAATCTAAAATTAAGCCAAAATTTTAAAAAGCTTATAAAAAATTAGCAATTATTAAATGTTCCACACTAGGCAGGCACTGATGTAAGGGGCTTTGCATATATTAGCTTTTTTAATCCTAACGACATTTTTTTTAATTGGGGAAGGGGAACAGGACTTTATTGGGGAACAGTGTGTACTTCCAGGAATTTATTCCAAGTCAAGTTGTTGTCCTTTCAATCTTAGTTGTAGAGGGTGCCGTTCAGCTTCAAGTTGTCCTTTCAGTCTTAGTTGTGGAGGGCGCAGCTCAGCTCTAGGTCCAGTTGCCATTGTTAGTTGCAGGGGGCACAGCCCACCATCCCTTGTGGGATTCGAGGAGTTGAACTGGCAACCTTGTGGTTGAGAGCCCACTGGCCCATGTGGGAATCGAACTGGCAGCCTTTGGAGTTAGGAGCATGGATGGAGCTCTAACCGCCTGAGCCACCGGGCCGGCCCTCATCCTAATGACATTTTGAGGTGTACACTATTACGTTTATCATCCTAATTTTGCAGATGGGACTATCAGGCCTGAGAGGTGACGTGACCGTTGGCAGCCACACAGGTAGTAAGAGCAGCCCAGGCAGGCTGCTTCCAAAGCCTACCACCTCTCTAACCATGTGCCTCTGAGTGAGAGGTGACAGCCTACGTTAGTTTTCCTCTTGGACATACTTACCTGAGCAGAGTAACCTGGTTCGTCTCTCCATCTCACAAGAGGGTCTCAGCTTACCTCTGCATGAGCCTTCCTAAAATATAGGCTTTGCAGTTCTGCATGGTCCTGATCACTGTCCCCATCTTCACCTCCTGAGGAGGGTTATGCTGACTGCACCGGAGTCTGCCCCCCCTCGTCCCCCGAGGCAGAAAGGAGAAGCCCCTGGAGGCAGGTGATGCTGAGCTGCAGGGAGAGCCTTTTCCCAGGAAATGATACCTTCTACCAGGAAGTGATGTCAATACAAGCGGTGATGGTGTGAGGTGGCAGCCACAGGAGACACAGGCTCCCACAATGCTGGTGATTTCTGGGAGAAAAGCACAGGCAGCCTAATTTGAGTACTTTGGAGGAGGAAGAGCAGAAAAAAGTGAAATAAAGTGACGGAAAGTATGAAGAGGACAAATTCTGTTCGTCCCAGAGTGAATCAGGAAAACCACTTGATGTCTCAGGCGGCGAGTGAGTGCCAACACAACAGACTTAAAATTACACCCAAGGAAAGTGCACTGGGCCCTCAGTCTCCTGGCTCATGTCGTGAAAAGCACCTGTTTTCCACTCTCATAGCAACCATTTATTAATGGCTGTCATGTGCCATGTTTGTGCTGTTGGTTAAAGGTTGTGCTAATTCTCACAGTGAAATTCATGGCCGTGGGGACTTTCTACCCCCGTAGGTGACAAACCTGTCCGTCACTTGTTCTCACATAGCCTGTGAGCTAAGAGTGTTTCTCACATGTTTAAATAGTTGGGGTAAAAATTCAAAAAATGAATAAGGAGAGTAAATTGTGTGATATATGAAAATTATACCTAATTCAAATTTCGGTATCCATAAATAAAGTTTTATTGAAACACGCCCATGTGCACTGATTTACATGTTATCTGTGACTGGCGAGCAGTTGGGACCCAGGCCGTGACCCACAGAGCCTAAGATATTTACTAAGTGGCCCTTTGCAGGAAAAGTGCCAGCTATAGTCTAGATAGAGAAACAGTAGTCCTGGATCGCTTTGTTATGATTGGGAGAATAAAACTCCAGAAAGGGACTGAGCCCACAGATGTGAAAGGTGAAATAAAATCTCAAAAACAATAAGCAGAAGGCAACTAAAAAAAAATCTTAATGCATGTTCTCATCAATATTTAAAACAAAAATTCAATGCCAAAAATGCCTGTGTGTGAACTGCCAAAATTTCCTGAAAACCTGCCGTTCATGAAGCTTCAGAAGACAGACGTTCCATGTGGGGGGTACAAAGCCACAGTGTCGGAGCTGTGTGACAGAGGCCCGGAAAGGCCAGGAAAACGTCGTCAGGAATCAGAGTCAGCGCCCTGCTGACAGAGATGCCTACACTCCCACCTCAGGGCTGTCGTGCAGGAAACCAACCTACTGCTCATGTGTTCCACAAATGCTGCTGGGCGTTCACTCTGTTCTAGCAGCTGGAGATAAAACAGGAAGGTCCCTGCTCTTCGGAAACTATATTCTAGTGGAGGAGACGGGTCCTAAATAAGAGAACAGATTTTTAAAAACCACTTCTGGTAGAGGTGAGCCGAGGCAGCCAGCAGAGTCACGTGGCAGGTAGGAAGTGGCAGGTGCCCTCAGGTAGAGTGGCCAAGAAAGGCCCTGAGCACAGCCCTGGAGGAGAAGTCAGCCTGAGGACCAGGAAGAATGGCGCAGGCAGAGAGAAAAGCGAGAGAGAAGCTCCGGGGTGGGAATGAGTCAGGCCTCCTGGAAACAAGGAATCACGGATTGGTCACCAACGGTGTGTGTCTGTGTTGTGGGGGAGGGGAACCCGAGAGGATGCTGGGAAGGGAGGAGGAGCCAGGAGACCAGGGACCCTGAGGGCCAGAGCCTGCAGGTCAGATGGCAGTCTGAGTGTGGTGGTGGGCTGGAGTATGCCCTCCCAAAGATATGCCCAAGCCCTGACCCCCGTGCCTGTGAATGTGACGTTATTCAGAGATACAATCCTTGCAGATGTAATCACGCTAAGGTTAGGCCAGACTGGAATAGGGTGGGCCCTAATGCCATGACTGTGTCCTTAAAAGAAGAGGGGCGGGCACCCCAGATACCACAGGGCAGGAGGCCACGTGATGCAGAGGCAGAGATCTGCAGAGTGGCTGCTGTGTTGAGATAGGACTGGGAAGGCACTTAGGGGAACCTGGTATCACAGGGAGGATGTAACAGATCACGGCCGGGGAGCTGGCCCAAGATTCTGTCAGGGCTGCCAGGCAGGCTGCGAGCAAAGGCCCTCCCAGATTTGTCCGCCTGAATCCACAAGGACCAAGAATTCTACGACCCAGATTAAGGGCGGGGACCGCATGGCTGGCTGTGGCACAGCTGAGATCCTTGCCCCCTGCCCGGTACCGCGGCTCCCTGGAGAAAAGCTTCTGAAGGGCAGATGCTGTGCTTTTCCATTTTCCTGCATCTCTACCGATTTTCCCAGAGCACCGAGTGCCTACTCTGGTGACTGGTGACTGGTGACGGGTGCAGTCGCATACTCGAGTGAATAACCAATCAATGAGAGCTCATGGCTGCATTGACACCACAAACGTAGAAGAGGACCCAGTCCCAGGAAGCAGGTTCCTTGCCACCAAGGCCCTGTGTTTTTTCTTTTACTTTTCCTTCAACTTTGCTAGAATCCATTTGTTGCGTATATGAAAAGTAACATCTTTTATCCCCAAATGTAGCAGTTGTCAGGAATACATGGGCGCATTCTGCCTCATGCCTGGGATGAGAAAATCTAGACTCTTCTTACTGGCAGCAGTAACGGCAGAGGACCACCCATAGCCCACTGGTTGGATGAGAGATCGCATTGCAGGGGAAACTGGGGCTGCCCGGTGAGTCCCCCAGGGGTGAACAGGACGGGTTCCTAGCAGGCCTGCACATGCATCTCGTGGTCATGACAGGAGACTGACAGAGGTTCTCGTGAAACTCTTCTTGTGGAATTTAGGCAGCAAAGCGCATGTTGACTTTGTGTCACTGAGAATCCCAGGATTTATTATTTCTGAAGATAAGCAGTAACCTTGACTTTGGCTTGGTCAATATTTATCTCACGAGTCGATAAATCTCCTGCAATAAATTTCCACAAAAGCCAACAGCTTCTGATCTGGGGCTGCACTCCGCAGAGGCCCCTAACATCCCGGCTCCTTTCACAGAGAACCAGTGGTCAAACTGGTGACGTACTTGCAGGGGCCCTTTATTTTTAGTGACTTTAGTCTGGTTATGACAGTAAGGCCTTATCCAAATAACTTACTGTGGGTGGAAATTACAGGCTCCGAGTCGTTTTGTCTTCTTTTCCGTAGTTTTGACCAAAGAATCTTCTCCTCTTTTTCTAATGCTTTTTCTAAGCTGATCCCAAATGCTAGTGTCAGACCCCGTCCCAGTGGGCTGGGGGACAAGCCTGCCTGCAAGCGAGGGCCATGCCTGACGCCCATCGTCTGTGTGCCTGCCACCGGAGGCGTCAGCTTCACTGTCCTTTTCTATTTCCACAAGGCAGGGTCTCCTACTAACCTCCTGTAAGCTCAAAATCCTTTTTTTGGTGTTTGTTGGTTGAATACTTTGTCACCCTTTAAAAATACAGTGTGTTCCCCTGGGAGCAGCCAAAGACAGCTTTTCTCCTCTAACTGGAGGTGACGTGATGGTCGTGTCTGAGATGACTCAGCCTGGAAACCCTGAAAGGACCTTCCCTACGATGATGCTGCAGGAAGCCCCCCAGGTGCTTTGGGTGGGATACGTAGCAATTTGTACGTCTACACCAATACTTGTCCTGCCTCCTTCTTCACTGAGTGCCGACGTAGGGTGCTCACTTCCCACACAATTACTGGATGTTACGAGGAGGTTACTGGGGTCCAAAGCAGCCTGATTCACACACAAGATTTTTCCCCCTGTATTTCTTTGATCTTGTCCCCCGAAGCTTTATTGAGATATAATTGACATATAACATTGTGGTGGATGTAATATGTGTTTGTTTTAATCACCTCTAAATCTGAGGCTTTGACATATAACATTGTGTAATTCAAGGTGGACAGTGCAATGATTTAATACATGTATTATATTGTGAAATGACTACCCTAATAAGGCCAGTTAACCCGTCACCTCACACAGTTATTGATTTTATTGTGTGTGGTTTTTTTGTTGTTGCCGTTTAGGTTTGTTTTGTTAGTCTAGGTGTTGAAGAGTGGCTGTGCCCTTCTGGAAATATCAGACACTAAAATGACATTCCCTCTCCTGTCTTTCATGTTCAGTTATCAAAATTTGGAATGTCCCCTAATTAAGACAATCGCTGAGTAGCCCTCATGTGTCAGAGGGAACATACAAGTGCAATTCTGTCCATCTGGTCTAGCACAGACTGTTTATTTCTAATAGAAGAAGATAATCTTTCCTCTTAATTTGAAAAAAAAGGCGCTGGACTTTGGGTAGAAGAGAACACAGCCCTGTAGTTGCTTCACAGAAAAGACCCTTGTATCTCCCAGCTGCCCGTCTGCTGTGTCCTCTCTCGCCTTGTAAGGGCCGTTCTCATGTTGATGGGCACGTTGGTGTGTAAACACCTGCTTTGGGGGGCAGTAGCTTCTCCTTTGCACTGTACATTTTCTACCACGTGATAGTTTGGGAAGAATATTTTCTGGCTGGCCTAAGTTCACTCTGTCATCCACCAGGAAGACCTTGCTGTTATTGTGTGTTTTTCTCTTTTTTCAGGGGTGGGTGGACGGACAGACTGGTTGATTGATTGCCAGAATTGCTAGAGAAGTTAAGTTATTGATGTAATATTCTGTAAAATCCAAAAAATATAATAAAATATAAATATAGACTTTGTCAAAATGATCCTAACTAGCTAGTCAAGTATTCAGCATGGCAAGATACTCCCTAGAAAATAGGATGTTTCTTCCTTAGTATTTATATTGAGAGACAGCAGCAGAGAGGAGCCAGGCCCACGTGGACAGGACCCAACCTCTCACTCACCAGCTGTGACTTTGGGCAAAGTCATTATCTCTCTGTACCTGTTTCCTCATAAGTACAACTAAGATTATTGCCGTACGTGTAGGATTGTTAAGGGATTTCGTTGAGCTAATATTTAAAAAGTACTTAGAATAGTGCCTGGCACATGGTGAGGACTATATTAGGTGTTTTGTAAATAAATACACTGGTCTCTTGTAACAATAATGTCTTCTCCTCTCAGCCGGCCAGTTTGTGTACGTTGTTACTGTTGGTCCCCAGAGCAATTCTCCAAGGCATGTATGATTTTACAGAGGAAGAACTGGACCCAAAAGAGGTCAGGTTGTTTGCACTTGGTGGCTGGGCAAGTGGCCAGATCTGGGATTTGAATTCAGGTCTTTTGAGTCTAGAAACCCTGGTTGTGCATTTATTATAACATTGCCCCCCATAAAATTGAAAAGCTACTTGTATTGGGAAGTGACTGTATACCTGCCATTTTCACACATGCTCTATCAATGACTGCAAGCTCCCATTTCAAGGCAGGAACTAGGACTCAAGGAAATCCAGTTTCCTGTGTGAGGAGCAGACCCACGACTCAATCTCAGATCTTGTGAGACTGAAGCCCTGACGCTGCCCCCGCCTGCAAAGCCACAGGATTCTCGTGTTGAACACGCAGTCTGAGCATCTTTCACGTTGCCATCTTTCCACACCCTGGCCTTTCAATTTGAAAATTTTCAGACCTATAGAGAAGTGGAAAGAATAGAAAAAGAAAAAAAACAAGATCTGAATATCATTCAACTAGATTCAACAACTCTTGTTGTTGTAAGAGTCCTTAAACATACAGAAGAGTTGAGAAGACATATTAAGAGGGCCGCTTTTCAATGATAAGCGTGCCGTACACAATAAATCTAGCTTTGATGAATATGTATGTACCAAGAAACATAACATCGAAATTCATAAAGCAACCAGCATAGAAGCTATATGAGCATCGAGAGAAACACAGCCAACTTTAATTCATTTCTCTTCACCCATGAAAGATCAAGTAAGGACACAAAACATGCATAATGAGCGGTGCTCAAAGGACTGGTGGGAGCCCAGAGGGGGACCTAACCCAGGGCGGGAGAGGAGCGACAGGTGAGCGTGAGAAGGGGCAGGTGTGGGCCAGCCAGGGCAGCTGGAGGGCACTCCATCAGAGATCTCTGGAAGACCATACCCACCAGCCAAGGGGAAGCTTAGCCCCAGCTGCTAACGGAGTGGGGACATGAAAACCACAGCCCTTGAAGAAAAATGGGGACAGGAGTCCTCCGTCTGCCTCAGTACAACAGCAAACAGACCCCCTTTGAGTGAACCTCCCCCTTTGGGGGCTTCCTCAGCAAACAGCCTCCGCTCAGTAGCCAGGTCATGTGTCTTCAGAAGCCAGCGAGCAAATGTGTAGAAGCAAGGGGGCCATTTAAGCAGAGCATACAGTCCACACTTTGGGGCCATGTTCTTCCCCGAGGACGCCGGCGTTTGTCCTCTGATTTGTACCGAAGGTTTTCTTACTTCCCATCCCTGGTCCAAGGTCTGAGACGGGGAGTGTTTGAGGCGGTTGATTGCATCTTGTTGAGCATGAGCTGTTAAGGATGATGCGTGTTGTGGAGGGGGTGGGTGTGCCAAGCCCTGAAGGGAGTGCGGATCTACAGGGGGAAGCTCAGGCACCTGTCCCTAGCTCCTCCGAATTCTAATCCAGAGTTTTGTTGGTATATTCTAAAGTGTAACCTAAGAATAGTAAACACACCCAAATCAAATGTAAGTGCAAAATGCCATCTTCCAAATCAATAGATGGTATGATTTTCTAATACATTTAAACCGAAAAATGAAACGAGCAACATCTTCAAAGTACTGACACAAAAACTCCCCATAGAATCCATGCCTAGTGAAAATATCTTTCAAAAAAGAAGGCAAATAAAAACTTCCAGACATAAAAAACACTTTCCCAGCACTCACCGCCAGCAGAGCCAGAACGTGTCCTCGCTTCAGGCAGAAGGAAAATGACATCAAATGGAAATTTGTGTCTCCTCAAAGGCATAAAAGAGCGTCAGAAATAAATATGTGGGTCAATTTAAAAGCTCTTTTCTTATTCTGGTTTGTAAAAACTCTTTAAAAGATAATCATTTAAATAACAACAAACGCAGATGTCTCCTAGGGTTTAGAACTAATGTCAGAGTTAAAGGTAAGGCAAAAAGTCACAGAGGCGAGGAGAGGAAAGTAGCCCAGGGCTGACGTCGGTCCTCAGACCCGTGAGGTGGAGCAGCCTCGCGCCATAGCTCGCGTCTTCCTGTTGGGGGAGACTCAACACTTGGACTCGGAGAGCTCGTCTGCAATCCTGGTTTCCTGTGGCGCTTTGAGAGACGGTGGGAAAGACCACTAACATTTCTGAACTTCCGCTTCTGTGTTTCGTTTTTCTTTTTTCTCTTTTTCTATAAATTGGGGGCAGTAATTTTTTGACATTACTACTCAGTGCGTGGTCCACACAGCATTGTAGAGATTCAGAATCTCGGGTCCTACTCCAAAGCTCTGAATCAGAATTTTTATTTTAATAACCTTTTCACATGATGCATACGCAATAAAGATTGGGGATCAACGTGGCCAGACCCATTGGACAGAGGACAGAGCAAGCGCTGCCTCACCACGCACACAGTCTGTCCACATAGTGTTCGGACTCTCGGTTCTCGTTCCCTTAGGCACGCGTCCTGTCGTGGTGGCCAGTGTGATTTTGAGACTAGCCAATGACGCCAGAGCAATACTTAGACTTTGCTAACCAGCCTCGTAGGTGAGAGGGAAGCGTACAATTATAGCAGGGGGGAGTGCTGGCTCTGTCCAGTGTGAGTGTCCAGCAAGGCTGCCCCCAGGCCCTTTATATCTTACCAGGTCCCAAGCATTTCGTGCTGGAGTGACAGTCAATGACTTGGGGGTGCTTGGCCACTTGGTGGGCAATTTTGTACCCATCTTATTGTGAACTCATGGAGAGCAACACTATGGATTACTAGGAATTTCTCTCTGCTCCTTGCAGCAAGTGCTATTGTGGGAAGGAGAGGGTTTCCTCCGTGTGCGTGGGGAGAGCAGGACAGGGAAACAGCTGGGTTCATCCCCAAAGGGTCTGGGACTTGGCAGTAAGGTGCTGTGGGCTGCAGGTGGCTATTGAAGCTGGCTGGCCTCTTCCTGCCTGCGCCGCCAGACAGAGGGCAGCCCTGCACTCCAGGGGATGCTGCTGCCTTTCCCTTCTTGGGAGAAGGACAAGTGGCTTCTGGTCACCTGAGGGTGGGGACTCAGGGCAAAGGGCTGTGAGATTCCTGGGCCATCCAGGGCCCTGGTTTCAGGGCTCCAACTGCGGCACGCTCTGCGAGGCTTGGACAGATAGGCCTTTGGCTCTGGGAGCTCGCTCTCTGGGGCTGGATTTTCATGTGTGTGTGTGTCACAGGCTGATGGCTAGGACTCCCTTGCCTCTCTTGTGGGAGCCCCCAGTTTAGGGTGGGGATCACCAATCTATTTTTAACAATTACCCCAGGTCATTGATCAAGCAAACTGGTGGGATGTGGTGGAGAAAGTTCGGTTCCCACAGAACAAACCCATAGCTCCTGTAAAGTCGGGGAGAGTCTCCCTCATGGAGGGCTTGTCAGAGCAAGATCATCAAGGTCGTGCCCCCCATTTCCCAGTCAGGAGGTCTGGGGTGGGGCCTGGGTTCCCAAGAAATGCTAACCCTGCTGGTTGGAATCTCACTTCAAAAACAACAAATTTAGGCAGCACTTTATAGTTTATAAAGCCCTTTCACACGCTCTATCACACTAGATCCAGGCAACTAAGGAGATAAAATCAGTTGGATTTCAGGAGTCCTGTGAATAACAACGGGAAGGCTGGATGTGGAGGGAAGAGCGGGCTGGGAGTAGCTAACACTTACTGTACTTCAGGAACCGTGAGCACCTGGTCAGGGAACTTAAAGAACCCGCCCAAGACTGACCAGCTTGAAAGAATGAGCTTGGACCCGGCAGTGCTGTTGCCTTTCCTACAGATGGCAATAAAACTCTTCTCCAGAAAGTACTTGCAGTATTAATAAACCCCAAGCCTGGCTTAGCCCACCTTCCCTTAGTTGCAAAGAGCAGGCTCAGTCCAGTGGGCTGGGGGACAGGAGGATACGTGTGGATCCAGCGGGGAAGGAAGCCGCCAGAGCCAGCAGACCCCGCCAGCGGCCAACCCTTCCCACTCCCCTCTCTCATCGCACACTTTTTTGAGGGGGTCCGGGGGGTACCTTTGCCTCTCAGCAAATCTGTACTTTCCTCTATCATTTGTTTTCTCCTGCTTACTCATATATTATCTCGTGACATTGTTTTGCCTGCCACCCTCACTGCAAACTAGGTCAGTCTCTCCATATTTCCCAAACAGATGCTCTAAGGCAAGAATTGGAGGGACGGGACACTGTGTCATGCCAGGCTATGTCATCGCTCACTCCCTAGCCTCTGATTGGCTCCCAAGGGCCAGGTGACTGTCCTTAGTCCAACCAGCTTTGGCAGGGAAGAGAGGTGTGGCCTCGTCCCACACTTCAGGGCCCCAGTCCCTGCGCAATAGGTTTGTTGGTGAAATGAGTTAGTATGACCCTGAAATAAGAAAAAGGTTGAGAGGTTTCAAGTGTATCTAGTTACAGCTAATCCCCACATACTTCCACTCGGTCATTTGCTATTTGCAATCGTACCTTGTGCTGTGTCAGCAGCTCTCGGCGTGGTGAAGGCTCCCAGGGACCCTCCCAGGTAAAGAGTGAGGAAGCCATGTCACAGCTGAGGTCCAGGGCCGTGAGGGCCGCTGCCAACAGAGCCATCTCCTCAGGGCCTGGGACAAGTGCACTGTGCATGTAACTTTTTTAAATGGACATAAATGTGGTGTGAGTAAATATCAAAGACAATGTCAGTCCATAGAATCTGTACCAGGAAACGCACTGGAGCCTTGAGGGACTGGAAGTGCCATAGGGATATGCTCTCCTAAAAAGGTCCCTATGTACGTGCCAGCTGTTGTCACCTTCCCTCGCCAGCAGCTGCACAGCCCAAGAAAGTGAGGACCCCGGGAAGTGGTCCCATGTTTCACACACATCAGGACCTCTCGTACGTTCAGTTAATGGTTCAGTCGAGACCATGACAGCAGTCCACGGCAGCATAGAGCCCATGGGCCGCACTCAGCCCCCCACCCCCACCCCCGCCAGACACAGAGTAGGTGTTGGTGTAAAAAGGTGAGCCCCAGAGCTCTGACGACAGGGGCAAGAGGGCCATTAAGCAAAGATTCACTCATAACAGACTTGGGGGCATGAAAGCTGGGGTTCAGGCAGATCCAGAGTGTCTGAATTGAGTCTTGGGTCTTCCTGTGGCTAAGTCCCTGGTTCTCCAAGGTCAGCGGGCCAGACTGGGTTAGAACACGGATGGCTCACCCATCCCAAGTGTCTGATTCGTTCAGCCTGGCTGGGAGGCCCAGAGACTGCATTTCTAGAACATCTGCAGCAGGTCCAGGGACCACCCTTTGAGAAGCACTGCTCTGCTCAGTGTAGGGGGAGATGGGTCACCTGTGTCCTCCTGGGTGTCTGAGTGGGCAGTCATGCCACCACTGACCACAAGAAGGTCAGGTTTTCCAAGTAATGACAAGCTCCGTACTGGACATGCTGAGTTTCAAGTGTGTGCAGGGCACGCAAGCCAGAATTTCTGGTAGACGTGGAGCTGTGGCCAGGTGCTGACGAGCAGTCATCATGGAGCCGGTGGGAAGGGCGGCATCGGAGGGCTAGGAATGACGCTGGGAGGATTATGTGATGAGAACAGGGGGCAGAGGCCCAGGGATACCAGGCAGCCTGGTTCTCCTGTCCTCCCCAGGGCCCCTCGGTCTCTCCCTCCCCTGTGTGCCTCCCTCCATTTTGCTCTCTCCCTCCCTGATGCACACCCTGACAGTTTGCCTTCTGTCCTTTGCACTGCAGTTCTCCCCTGAGCTCTCACAGAACTCACATGCTGTGGATTTCTCAGGAACACTGTACTCTCTCAAGTTCTTGGTACCGCTCCCCCGAGCTCCCAGCCTGGTCCGGCCCTGCGGGTGTCCTCGCAGAGGCTCTGCATGTCCCGAGCCAGCCCCAGCATGCTCTCTAGACCTCTGGAATCTCGGACAGAGCCTGCTGGCAACAGAAATGGAAATGTGGGGTAACTGGCTGGTCAGTGCTGAAGGAGCCATGGTATCCCAAAGAACGCCAGTCACCAGGGCAGAGGACGCACGTGGGCAGGTGCCAGGAGCAGGCAGGAGGGGCAGGAGAAGCCTGCAGTTCAAGGGAGCCTCTGCCTGGCTGCCCAGCGTGGCCTCTGCCTCTTGCTACAGGCATGGTCCCGCAGGACAGCCCTTCGTCCAGGGTGACTCAAGTAAACCTTTTCTTCCTTGACGCTTACAAAGGAAAGGGAGGCAAACAGTCATAGTTTAAGGAGACGTGTAAAGGAAATTTTTTAAAGGCAGCTTGCCCTGGGCTGTTTATTGTGGTGCTATTCATAGAAGCACACAAATTGGAATGGATCAGATGCCCCACAAGACGTGCCTGTGGAGGTGTGACTGGAAGAGAAGGGTGCCTGCAAGCAGCTAGGACGAAACAGAGTCCCCAAGTCCCTCCTGGGATGGAAATAGAAACAGACCCATCACACATACTGGGAAAAAGCAAAAGGTTATACGAGGTGTGATCAAAAAATACAGTGAATGTTTAAATTAAAAAAAATTATTACAGTCAAAGACACATTGCCATGAACCCCCCTCAAAATACTCCCCCTCACTTCAAATATACTCATTCCAACGTTCTTGCATTCAACTGCATCTTTCTGAAGCAGTTCTGAAAGTCCTCTTTCGTGAGTGTCTCTAGTTGCGCTGTCATGGCTGCCTCGATGTCCTGAATCATTCTGACTTTGGGGAAGAGCCAGAAGTCACACGGTGCCAGATCCAGTGAATAAAGTGGATGAGGACACACCGTAATGGCTTCATTTGACAAACTGCCGTACCAGAAACGATGTGTGTGACACGGAGCGTTGTCATGATGGAGGGTGATTTATGGCACAGTTTAAAACACAACGTCTCTCAACCGTCGCTCACAGCTGACTGACTGCACTGAACAAGTTGAAACTTGTCACACACTGTTACTAAGGTTTGACGCACTGCTTCCCATATTGAAGATCCCTGCCTTTCCGTTGGACGGCACTTGCCAGCAGCTTTCACCGTATTTTGTGATCACAACCTTGCATAAGTAGTTGGCCTTTTCAGTATTTTTAACTCTTCCCTGTAAACATGCGAACACAAGGGAAGTTTACATGAAATGGGTGGCAATAAGAAGACATGCTCAGTGTCATGCAGCATTGCTTTCTCTTTTTCTTTCTTTGGTTTTTATCCACCAAAGTCCCGTCCTTCCCCTGCATCTGCCTCTGAGCTGGATAGGTGTCACCAGGGCTGTGTGAGCTCCCCTAGGGAACGCGGGATTAGGGGGCCCAGCTCAGAGCTCACCTTGCAGGCAGCCCTGCACGTCCCTTTCAAGGACCTGTCAACATAATGGGGGGTGGGGACAGGCTGTCCTGTCCCATGCAGGAGGTCGAAAGGTACAGTCCTTGGACATTGTCATCCGACTCACCAGGCTGCTGTTCTGAGCTCTCCCTCCCCCCTGGGAGGAGAGCACAGAGGGCCACACCAGGTGGGACCATCCTTCTGGCCGGGGGGCACGGAGAGCAATGGCCCAGGGTCGTGAGGCTCCCCAGCGTGTCCTGACTGCTCCCACAGGGGTGCAGTCCCCAGCGTTTATCAATGGCAGGGCCGCCCCTGGGACCCCAGAAGGTTGCCGAGACCATGGAGACTCCTCCGTTTTTCATTCATAGCCTGTGTCCCACAAAGAAAGGGCGCCGTTTCTAGACCCCCACTGAGCTGCCTTCCGCTTACTTGTCTTCGGTCTGACTTGTTCCCATGTCCCCGCCTAAACCTCCCGCAGCCTCACTAGGACAGGCGCTGGTTACTCTGATCACCAGACGTGGCAGAGAAGAGGTGGCCAGCTGTGCAGGCACTGCCACGTCTGAATCACGGAGCTGCAGGACTGCAAACATGACCCAGTAGTGTTGTTTCATGCTGCTAAGTTTACAGTAGAATATTGAAACACTGGGCAAAATTAAGGAAAAAATAAAAATCCACTAAACCACCGTATGAGGTAAGAATCATTATCGTGACTTGACAGCTGAGGAAACTGAGTTTACAGGGGCTGTGTAATTTGTCCCAAATCACACAATGAATCAGATGCATAATTAGAGTTGGAACCCAGGTCTGTCTGACTCCAAAGCATGAGTTCTTGACCAGAACAGACATGGAGCCCAGTCTGTGCACCCACTTGGACACTGGGACAGCTGCCTCAGTGGGTGGCAGTCCCTGCTTCCCAAGTTCCCGCTGGACCCTGCCAGAATAGCCCCCAGCAGAGTAAGTGACATGCAAACGTGGGTGCTCCCAACTGCTGACGTGCTGCCTGCTCGCCTGGAGCCCCAGGTGGCCGTGGCTGTGCAGCCCTCCCTGCGAGGGTGCCTCCTCCCCGGATTCCCATCCTCCTCCCCCCCCTCCTTAAGGAAGCCTTGGTAGACTCTCAAAGGCCATCCTCCGAACTGCCTTTTCAACGCCATTCAGTCAGGTGGTGCTCGCAGAGAGCGTTTATCGGTGTTTGTTACCTGAACGAGGTGCTTGCAGACTTAAACCGTCCTCCACACCCATTGACGGGTAGATGCTCTCAACACACAGCCGCTGCAGCTTCCACGTGTCCTTCTACCCTCCTCAAACCCTGCAGAAGTCTTGTCCTAAGGGGCCCATTGGTGGGGCTGGGGACACAGGTCCTGTGTAGACCTGAGTCCCCGTTCTGGCCATGGGGTGTCGTCCGCCTTTTCCTGTGTGCAAGACTTGACCTCCTGCCCCACTTCCTGCTGGACCAAAGCCCAGTCTCATCCTTGCCCAGGCACTGGGTACCGCCCTGCTCTTCTGCCCTTGACCGCACCTTGCAGCTCCTTCCATCCATTTGTCCTATGACTGCTTTTTGAATGTCACCTGGAGTCTAGCCCCAGTGAGGGCCACCCCCCTGCAAGTCTCCTACCTCTGGTGGATTTTCTAGATACACTGCCTGGCTGTGTTAGCGGCAACCCAGCTCCAGCCTCTGTAGGGACTGCTGCTCCCACTGCCTGTTGCTGGGTGGCTCTGGTCTCAGATGGCAGAATTCCCAAGCTAGCACCCCAGCCCCGTCCTCAGCCTCCCTAAAAGCGGGGGCCAGGTAGGGGGTGGGCTGAGCTAACATCCCTGACTTGAGTAAATAAAGGCTCTAATATCTCCCTCCACACTGGATCCATAGACACACATCTAACCCCCAATACACGAGAGCCCCTTTTTCCTAAAGGGGAGACGTTAAAAGACGTCCCTTTAGGCTGTACATTTATATAGCTGTTTATATGGCAAATAATAAAATGCCAAAACGTGACAGGGAAGACGGTTAGTGGAAGAAGATGGGACTTGGGTCAGATGAATGTGGCTCTGTTTACTGGTCACTTATTGATTGTCACCTTGAGCAGTCACGTAGCTTCTAAGGAGGTCTCCTTGACTCTAAGACTGAGACAATAATGTTGACCTCGATTTTATTGCCAGGATTAACTGAACTATGTACGTGAAGCGCCTGACACTGTGGGTACCATGACGTGTGCGTCACTCATCCATCACCTGCCTGGGGTGAGGCCGGGGATGAAGAAACAGGGTCTGTTTTGAGGATGAAGGAGAAAAAGAGAGGAGGGGATCACAGAAAAAGCAAGGGGCAGAAGAAGAAGGGACAATATGGAGCTTCTTGCGGAACCAGCTGCACTGACCTCCACTCCACCTTTCAGTTCGATGACTAAATGAGGACGACGCTGTGGCGCTCACACCTGAATACACGGGGCGGACTGCACGTCGCCACCAACCACGGGTCTTCTCTGTGCACTCGGAACAGCCACACTTGTCGGACAGAAACACTGGCCCCAGCGTGGATGCCAACACTCGCTCACCCGCCCTCCACCTGGATGTGGTTTCTTGTCACCACGAGTGCCAGTTACAGATCCGTTATCAAGCACATCGCCAGGATTAGCTGTTCTATTTTCTGTGTAGTCTCACACCACTTGCAGGCAGACTAAACCTCTTAAAGAATGTATGCTGACGAACTGAAGCAGCTCCTGCTTTTCACAGTTGCAGCATGAGGTTTGAGATGCGGCCTCAACCACGTCCATTCCCCGGGGCTGCACGCACACCGTGGCCGCTGGGCTAACACGAACTTTCAACAGCTCGAAATAAATTTTACCAGTTACATGGTTTTGTTCTGATTTCACATTCTCCTGTTACCTCTGGAACGTCGCTGGTCAAAACCATCAAGCGTATTGGACTGGAAATAGATTTCACTAAGTAAAGTTTGTATGATAGGAGATATTAGTGGGCAATTAACTTCTCACTGAGTTAAGGGGCTACGTTGAGTTTCTGTAAGTGACTGACAAGGACCTCATGTTTTAGAGGCATGACTAGGTTTGGACACCCAGATTCAGGACTGGGTATCACCCTGAGGACCCTAATTCCCAGGCTGCTTTCATGAGGAAGCTGCATCGAGAGGGTGGGGGACCTGGGCTTTTCCCTGCTGTGATAGCCATGTCCTTTGGCCATCGCAAGGCAGGTTGGCAGGGCACTGGCCTCCCAGCTGGCAGGACCTGCCCTAGAGAGAAGCAGCCTGGTGTTAACCTGTGAGCACGTGGCCAGTGCAGCCCCAGGGGAACTGCTGGGTACGGGGACCCCTGTTGCCAGATGTGCTAATTTTTGAGAGAAGCAATGAGTGTGATTTTATGCAAAAGATTCCAACTTTTAGTCCTTTTCTAGAAATGTTAAGCATAGTATAGACCACCTCCCCAAAGGCCAGTGGTCACGTCACGAGCACAGGCTACCCTTCTGAGCCCCCCACCCCGTGACCCCCAGGAGGGGCCTCTCTTCTCTGCCCCCAAGCCCCCAGCTCCTCTCCCTCCCTGTCTTGCTTCTCCGGTCCCACTATGGCCCCTGATGGGCTCTGTCCAATGCTGAGACTCTTCTCCCCTCTCTGTCACAACTCTCCATCGTCCCCACCGGCAAAAGTCTCCAGCTGGTCTCCTGGCTCCACACTGAAGCCAGATCGAGTTTTCTAGGACACAACTGGGACCCTCCAACCCCTCAGATCTCCCAGTGGAACAGGCGGCCATCCGTACGCAAAACAAAAGCTTGACCCTCACGTCCCGTCATCTACAAAAACTAACTCAAGTTGGACTTAGCTCTAAATGTAGGAGCTTAAAACCATAAAACTTCCAGGAGAAAACAAAGAAAAAAAGTGTGGTCTAGGGTTAGGCAAGAATTTCTCAGACGGGACATAAGAAACAAACCGCAAAAGGATAAATTGATAATTGTTAACCTACAAAATTAAAAACTTCTGCTCTCTGAAAGATACTGTTAAAAAAAATAGAAAAGTCTGGTGGAATATATTTGCAAAACACATACCTGCTAAAGTACTGGTATCAAGAATACAAAAAGAACTCTTAGAACTCAATGATAAGGAAATGATTGATGCAATAATAATAATAATAATAATAATAATAATAATAATAAAATAATTGGACCAAAGACGTATACTTCCGAGGAGAATGCAGATGAACAGCACGTGAGCACGTGGAAAGCACTCACCATTTGTTGTCGTGAAGAAAGTGCCAGTTAAAATCAGAATGAGACACCCTCGCACACCAGTTGGGATGGCTGAAATTAAAGAGGCCGACAGCACCAAGTGCTGGTTGAGACGCAGAACCGCTGGGACACTCACACCTTTTGGGGGCAGATGCACACGGTAAAGTCACTTTGAAACCAGTTTGGCTGTTTCTTATAACACATTTCATATGGCCCCGCAATCTCGTTTCTCGTTATTTACCCAAGAGAAACGAAAACTTATCTTCCCAGGAAAACCTGCATAGCAGTTTCATTCATAATTGCCCCACAGTGGGACCCGCCCAGGTTTCCGTCAGCCGGTGAATGAATGAAGGAGGTGCGTCCACTCACGGCACAGTAACCAGCTTTAAAGGAGACGCTCGTGGTGCACAGAGCGACACAGATGAATCTCACACACAGTGAGCAGAGTGAGAAAAGCCAGACACAAAAGGCTACATACTGCGTGATTCCATTCATGTGACAATCTCGAAAAGGCACAACTATGGGGACAGAAAGTGCATAGATCAGTGTGTGCAGGGCGTGGGGACGGGGACACATTGGGAGGGACAAGAGCGAACTTTCTGGGATGATGCAACTGCTCTTTATCTTCACTGACATTACATTCACACAGCGGTTAATTTTTCCTGTAGGCAAATCCAACCTCCATAGATCAGACTTAAGAGGAAACATCCTTCAGCGAGCCTCTGTTTGAATTGCAAAGCCATTTTTGATTCAAGGCATCTCAGGAAAAGGAGAGTTTCTATTAAGACATCGTACGGAAAATGCATTTCCATGGAAATCTGAAAGGAGGCCTGCGGTGGCCCAGACCCAGGGAGACAGGAGATCGACAGAGGGCGTCCGTTCAGGGCTTGCTTTCAGCGCTTGCCTTCACACATGGGAGCAGCTCCGGTGGTCCTCACCTGGTGTCTGTGGTCCAGACCTCCTCCAGTACTTCCGATTCGGGCTCCCAGGAGCAGGCTTCTGATTGGCCCATCCTTTCCTCCACAGGCAAACCCTTGAAATGGGAATCCCTGGGCCCAGTGTCATCCCCAGTAAATCAACTGCTATGTAGGGAACCAAAAAAGGTGGGGGTGATTGGGAGACTATGGACAGTCCACTGAGGGGGGCACATTGTGTTGGTCAGCCCCGCGGCAGCAGACAGGTCACACACCCTCCCATCACCTTTGGGATAATGTAGAAATGCCTGAGGGTGACAAATAAGTCCCTTCTGGCCTTTCCAGCCTGGCCTCTTGTCACGTCTCCTGCCTGCCACACAGCCTCCTCCAGCCCCGCTCCCAGCTTTCTATGATGGAATGTGACTACTTGGTAACTTTTCTTGGCTTTGGTGAGGTACCTGCGTCTCCCTCGACCTGGCAGACCTTTACTTTGGCTGCCTTTTAGGCACTTAGCATCTTGGATGCTCCAGGACTCTGCTAGGGTGTGGAATCTGCTGGGAAGCAAAGCCGCCAGGCTCCCCATCCAGGCTCCCCATCTCTGTACCCTGGGGCCGCCTGTACTCCTCTGGCTTGGACGACTCAAGGAGCCACTGTATTTGGAATACTGGCAGCTGTGGATCATGGGGCAGTCTGTTCAAAATGCAGAGTGACCCTGGGGGGCGGTAAACTCCTCAGGGTGGGGATGAGCCCAGGGGTCTGCAGGGTGAACAGATGCCTCTGGTTCCTGGGGGGCATATTATGATTATACTGTGATTGCAGATCAAGCCCTCCCCACGGTGAGGGGCTGGGGTGGGCTGGCAGTGCTTATCGCCTCTGATGGCTGGCTGGGGTCCAGCTCTGCCCTCCAGGTGCATCGCCTCCCACGCCTCTGCCCTTGCGTGGCTGGGCCATGGACTGGCCTCTGCCCATGCAAGCAGAAGTGAGGGCCACTTCTGGCCAGAGGGCTTCACTGTCAGTGAGCAGCTCACCTGCACACCTTCCCTTTGCCAAGGCTGCTGGCAGGTATGAGATGGTGCCAGGGATCACAGCATCTTGCCTGCTGCTCTGCTGCTAAATTCCTGTGCGTGGAACCACTTCCCAGTGATGAGGGGTTTCCCTGGGTGCCCGCTCAGTGCCAGGATGACAGCAGTGAAGAGCACACAGATGCCCTTGTCACATGCTTACAGTCAACAGAGGAGACAGGTACCAATTATAGAATCCATCGGATTCTCTCAATGCAGCTGAACAAGCCTTTGCGCACGTTTGGATAAGTGAGTTCCTCACCCTCACAAAATGCCGCTTCCAGTCCTGACACCTAGCTGCAGCCAGGCCATTTCCCCTTGGGGAAGCTCTTGAACACAAAGCCACACTGCCTTGCGCCTGGCCGGCTGGGTGGTCCAGGGTAACTCGAGCACTGAATGGCTGATGTCCACCCTGGCTGCTGTCATGTGGGCGGTGGGCACTTGGAATTGGCGGCAGGGAAAGGGATTCAGGTGCAGTTTGCCCACAGTACAGGCGTGGCCAGGACATGGGTCCAGGGGACAGCTGCAGCTTCTACCCCCACAACAGTGACACGTTCATGAACTTGGATTGTAAAGTGGCCCTGAGTGGACTTGCCCAGAAAGGAGATGCATGCGCGTAATCTGCGGAGAGCCAGGGACGGTGGGGGCTGAGCGCCTGTCCCAGGAATTGCAGGGATCCATGTAAGCAGGAAAACACTGGAGGACATTTATTTTGATCCCCTCTCAGTAAATAGTAATGTTTGAAAACCCACACGTTTAGAGACAGTAAGTTGACACCTGACCCTACACGGGTTCTTGTGATGAGGGGAAAGGAACACTATCAAGGACATTATCAGATCAACGGGCAACGCTTGGATATGGACCAAGACCAGACACATGTATTTTATCAATATAAATGTATGAATTTGCTAACTGTGCTTCCCTACTCTTAGGAAAGTCATCGAAGGATATAGGGGTTCAGGGCTATAGTGCATGAAACCTGCCTGCATGGGACTCAGGAGAAAACGATGTTCTGTTCCCAGGTGCCGTTCAGACATCTACACAAGCCCGTGGCTGGTGCAGGCTGAGTGGTGCCTTCGGCAAAGCTACAAGGTTCAACCTCATACACTTGTAAGAAGTTGGCCCAAATTGAGTTTTCTCTTCTGTAATTTTCTCTCGAGTCCTTTGTGTTCTGTTCTCCCAGGAATCCAAGATCCTTCACGTCATTCTCTCTAGGTTTTCATCTCATGGTTTTCTGGGCTTGGACCAATGGGTAGACATTTTCAGGAGGCCTATTTCAGTTACAGGAAAGGGTGACCTTTCATGATATATCCATCCAAAGGTGTGAAAAGCAGGAGCTATAAAAAGTGCCTGAAAAGGGCTTTGGCACCATCCTTATTCTGCACTTACCAGCTACTTGACCTTGGGCAAGGTATTTAACCTCTGCGAGGTTGGATTTCCTAATCTGCACGGTGGACATCTCCCAGTGACAACCTCAGAGGGCCAGAGTGGGGGCTGGGTGAGAGATTGGTGGCCGTTTGGCATAAATGAATGCTCAGAAAAAGTTATTGTTTTAGCTGTTTTAATAACATGAAGATCCAGAAAAAGACATAATTATTGTTATCCTATTTGTATTGTAATTTTGACTCCGTAGACACGTTAATAATTATATTAATGATAATGGTTTTCATTCATTCGCGGTCTCCTCCGTGCCAGTCACTGTCCCAGGTATAACTTCTTTCAACCCCTAGGATATCACCCTCAGGGGGGCTTATTAGCCCATTTCAAAGATAAGGACACTGAGGCTTGGGGGCGCTGAGAACCTATGTATGGCCTCCCTCTGCCACCCGCATTCACTCCAGTGCTCACACGCAGATGGGGAAACTGAGATCAGAGAGAAGAGGCCCCAGACCTAGCTGGCCGTGAGCGGGCACCGCAAACCCAAGATTCCTTTCCCCTCGGGCTGGACCGCGGTCCAGACAGAGGCCCCAGCATTGGCGCCTCCTCGGTCCTCCTTGCACTGTGTTGGTGATGCAGGATTTGGACCATACAGTTAAGACTTTGAGTTTCAAAGAATTCGTTTGCAAATTGCCTTTCGGGACAGGTCCGATGTGTCTTCCGCCGGCGCTCGAGCCTGGGCTGTCGGGGTCCCGCGTCTGGGGCTCCCGGGAGGCAGGACCAGGGACCCGGGCGCCCACGCCCGGCTGCGGGCCCCGAGGGTCCGGCCCCCTAGCCCGCGCGCCCGCACCACGCCCTGCGCCTAGGCCGCGGCTCCGCCCGCGCTGGCGGCCGCCGAGCGGTCCCGGCTGCGGCGGCGGGAGGAGGAGCAGGAAAAGCGGCCGGGGGAGGAGGCGGAGGCGGCGGAGGCGGGCGGGGCCCGCGCGTTTAAAGCCCCTCGAGGGGGTGGGGAGGCCAGGAGGAGGCTGGAAGGGCCGAGCGGCGCGCCGGCAGCGGGCTCAACGCTCGGAGGCCGCGGAGACCCGCGCGGAGCCAAAGTTTGCGCGCAGCCCCTAGGCTGGGCCGGGACGCCCCGCGCGCCCCACCCGCCCCCTGAGCCAGCTCCTGCCCCAGCTGTGCCGAGGGTCCCCCGAAGCGGTGCCGCGCAGGTACGGAGTTGGGTGGGGATCGCGGCCGCAAGTTACTTTGTGGTCCGCGCGGCGGGGCCCGGCGGGCGGGCGGTCCCCGTGCAGTCATTGTCTGCGCGCTGGCCGCCGGGCCGGGGACGCCGGGCGCCGCGGGGGCGCGGCGGGCGGAAGGGCGTCGCCTCCGGGCTGGGGGCTGCGGGCGCGGCGGAGCCGGCCGGGCTCTGCGCGGGTTCCCCGGGAGCTGTGGAGCCGGGCAGCGCCTCCTTGAACCATCCCGTCCGACGCCGGCAGCTCACGGGCCAGGGCCAGGCTAGGTGGGGGCTGCGCCCGTCCACGGTCAGGGCCGAGGCTGCGCTCCCGGGCCGCCCGGAGGGTCCCCTGCAGCCCCCCTTGAGCCCACGCCAAGCCGGGCACTCCCCAGCCCGACGCGGCCCAGTCTCGGGATGGTTTTTTTTGGGTTCCGTTAGTGACCCCGTTACCCGCCGCTGGGGCCTAACCCCAACTTGAGGGCTCGCGGATTAGCCGCCCGCCAGCCGTGGAAATGTGATAAGAGCCGTACCGTTTGCAGAAGGAAATTTCTGATGCAACTGTCTGCCTTCGCCGATTGCCTCTCCAAAAGCCTGCCTGGCGAGGCCCTGCAGCATGTGCGCTATGGAAATTAGGGTATTCTCTACTTTTTATTGTGTTCCTCTTCTCCTGGGGTGGGAAGAAATGCCAACTTTTTGTCGTTTGCTTTGACGGAAACCTTGGGTACTGTAGGGAAGCCACAGGTGACTGAGACGGTGCTGGATCCGCGATGCACTAGAAAGAAGGGTTTCTCGCAAATGTTGTACCCAGTTTCATTCAAGAGATGCAAAGAAAAGACCAAAACAAGTAGCGCTCGTGAGTGAATACGCGTAATTGCACAACTTTCTGGGTGCTGCTGTTTACAGGGCCAGGCCCAGAACACTTTGTTTCTGAAAATGCTGAATCAGCCGTTTGGAGCCCCCAGCTTCAGAAATGGTGCTCTACTTAACATTTCGCTCGGTTTTACTCAGAACACATGTTAGCGAGCAACAGGCGCTGGCTGGGGTTTACAGCATGAGGCTGGTGGTTTCTCACAGCAGTTGACTTGGAGCCCCCCCCCCCTTTCTTTCTAGAAGGAAAAGTAGGTGGAATCTAGATTTGTATAGCAGAAGAAATTAATTCCAACTTGTGGGGATAGTGAAGTGTCTTTTAGCGGAAGATTTTGTTCAATAAAAGCCCTGGAAGCAAATTTGTTTCCAGGAATGATGTGGAGGCTGGCTTTTTCGGTTAACATCAGAACTCTAGGATTACTGCACGTAACATTTGAGTTTTATTGGGAATACTTGAAAGAGAAGGGCCACACAGGCCAATCTCCAGATTACAGGGAGGGAATCTGAGGACAGACCGGGTTACACACCCAGCCAGCGCCAGCCAGCGCTTGTGTAACTGAGAAGTGTAGCGACTGATACTTTGTAGCATTTCATAGTTTACGAGACATGTTCGAAGCCTTGTTGCTTTTAGCCCTCTACAGCCCCTGGATCCCCATTTTACAGGTGGGGAAACTGAGGCTCAAGAGGTTAAATTGGCATGCCCAGGGTCACATGGCCAGCACATGACAGAGCTGTTACCAGAGCCCAAGTTTCGGATTTCTTTTTTCAGTCCTGTGTGTTTTATGCTTCTGCACGCGTACATCTGCCTCTGAAAGAGAAATAGCCCAGAGGACGTCCCCTGCCAGTCACACACCCAAGAACTAGCAGGGCCCGTTACCACTCCCTGGCCTCCCAGCTTTCCAGAGCTCTGTCGTTGTCGCTGAGGCCATTATCAACATTTTCTTTTGTCCACCCATTGATTATATGAAAATATATATTTATTTTCGGAGAAAATGTTGGTATTCACTGAGTCATAAGTTTGATATGGTAGTTACGTTTGTTGTAATTAAAAAATGGTGTTTTAATAAAAGCTGTGTACTCCTAAAATCATCAATTGCATATTGCCCGAGTTCTGTACCATTTTGGAGGCAGTGTTGGCAGGGCAAAATGCCTTTTATTTGTGGACCAGGACCCTGGAACTGGGCAGGCTCACGCCAGCTACTTGTTGGGGTCTGGGTATGGTGGTGGCCGCCAGGATCGGAAGCCAGGGCTGTACTGGCCCCGTGGCAGTGACCGTCTCTCTGGCCAGTCAGCCTCCACTGGGAGAGAACAACAAAGTCAGAACTAAGAGCTAGCCCAGAACCTTTGATTTTGATGACACGGCTGGTTCAAGACTTTACTGTGTATAGCAACCAAACTCCTGCTTGAACAGAAACATCTATACATCTAGGACTGTAGAAATTGTGGGTTGGTAGACCCAATGCTTTAAAGGGGGCAAAGTGTACAGAACCTGTTTCCTCCGAGTCCTGTCCACCTCTTACCTGCAAGGAAGAAACACCTGTGTACTGGTAGCGTGTAATTAAGTGTGTGGAGGGGCGAGCAGGTCTGCCTGTCAGAACTCGGAGAGCTGGCTGCAGGGGACTTCTGTTCTGTTTCACGGTAAGGACACCTTTGCATTTGCAGTTTGTGGCATAAACCCCATGTCATATCTGTCTCAGTCTTGTTAAACCAAAGTTGGGTTTGTTTAGGGCTCGTGAGCAGAAAATACTTGCTTGCCTTTCAATTAAGCAATCAGTCTTATGTTTAAAATTTAAATAACACTTTTTCTGCTGGTAGAGATTTTTTTTTTTAACTTATTGTATTTTTTTCTTAACTGTAGAAGTATGGGAGGTTATAGAAGAAATTAAGACAGTCGAGCTACTTGGTAGGCAAGGCTTGGCAAACAGGTGCTTTGGGGACCTGGAAACTTTCTACCAGGTCTGTGCTCATGGGTTCGTAACTGAGCTTATCCTCCCAGCACTGGCTGGCATTTAATTTGGGTTAGTATTTTAGCCGCACACATCTTGGGAGCTGTCTCTGTCCCTCATCTTCTCCCTCTGACGGGACACCTATGGCGTCAGGGAGCTTCTGAACTGGTCTTGGCACAATGGGCTTTTTTGTCTGTGCTCCTGGTGGTCATGGGGCCAGTTAACCAGGAGGAGATGCAAGCAGGTGAAGCTGACCACCACCAGCTCCTAGAAAGCCTGACGGCCCTTCTTTAACAATGGAAGGAAAAATGGTGTGACTCTCCTTTGAGATGGCAAGAAAAAAAGCCATGCCCTAGAATTATCAAAAATCATCTTGGAAGTGGAATTGAATGGTTTTGACTTCCTGCCTCGGGGACCCACGGACTCCTGGCCTGTGCGGTGGAAGGGGTCAGCTTGGGAATGAGAGGTGCTTTGCTCCCCTAACTGCTCTCCTGCCCTCTTGTGCAAGCAGGGGTGTCCAGGTGGGAATAACTTCCCTGCCCCTTCAGTCCTAGTCCTGCTTTAGGACCCACAGGGTGAAGGTGGTGTCATGGCTGGATACCACTGGGAAAAGGAGAATATCATTCCTGTTTTCAATCATTGAATTTACCTGTGGATTTGGAGCCGATGCTCCTAGAATGTTCAGATCCTTAAGTTGAGGCTCTTCTTTGGGCTGGAGCAGCCAGAGTGGACTGTGTGTTTCAGCCTCCACTGTGGGGATGGGATCTGGGAGGAATTCCCCTCCCGCCATTTTGCTCCCTCTCGATATTCAGGGCAGTGGCAATACTGACCATTGCACACAGCGTGCCATCTCAGCTGGACTCCTGGTTCTTCCATTTACTAGCTCGGTGAGTCCAAACCAGTGAACTAGCTCACCGGCTCACCGGTGCTGTGGGAGTCCCGGGGATTTTCACCTTGAAGTGCTGTGGTGAAGGTAGATGCCCTTGGAGTTGGGTGAACCCCCTCACAGTGCAAGGCTGCTGGCGAGAGCTCGGAGACACTGCTTCTGACGCATTCAGCCATGGCTTTGAGCAACTTGTGTGCTTGCTTATCCTGCTTTCTAGTCATCTGCCAGGTCTGCTGAAAGGAGGACCCTGCTTTTTTTATTTTTGCGTCCTGGTGCTTTGTGCAGGTTAGCTGTCTACACGTAAAACCTTATGGAATTGATAGTTACCTGCTTTGAGCATCAGCCCCTATGAGTAAGAGTCCTTTGCTTGCCTACGTATGGCAGGTCATTGGAACTCCTCACAGGTCCAATGGTGCAATGTCCTCCTCACCTGGCTGGTCCCTTGCGACCAGGAGCAAAAATGCAGAGACGGCTGAGATGCCCAACCTCAGATGGGCTACAGAGCTGGCTGTGCAGCGACCTCTGCTGTCCAGCGACCTCTGCTGTCCAGGGGTACAAAGCTGGAGGATACCTGTCTTCAGAACCCTGAGGTCGATTGGTGTCTAGGGTCTGCAGAGAAGCTTGCTCACCTGGGCTTGAGATAAGTGTGGACTGCTGGTCCTGGTGGGTTGACTGCCCCTGGGAGCCACGCTGCCCACCATCCCAAGGCTGTGCCGGGGGACAGCCCTGCGTCCCTCTGAATCCTGGCTGGGGTTTTGAGCCAGGTCAACCTGCCTGAGCACCCGCAGCTATAGTCGCTCCTGGGAACGTGGCCTCAGAAAGAGCTTCATGCACATTCGCCCTCATCATCACATCGTCATTGTCACCACAGCTGGCAGCAGGGTTGGCGGCTGGGCTCCTTGCTTCTCTGTGAAATGGGACTGCGTGGAGGGGCCACAGTCTGTCTGGCCCCATCTGTAAGCTGTCAGGCATGTCACACCAGGAGCTCCATGACGGAGGGCCTCTGAAAGGGACAACCACGAGCGGTGCCTGTGGCCCCCTCTGTACCTGCTCTCTCATCCGCTCACGCGGGAGCCCACAGGCAGGACCCAGCGCCACTCGCCGCAAGCTGCCTGGGTCCCACGTGAGACGCTCTTGGAGGAGAGACCCTGCAAGGACTCACTTCTCTGATGAGCTGGGCCTCTGGTTTACTAACTTGTTTTTTTAACTTTCATCCCTCAGAGTGTCTGGGCAGTGGTTTCTTCCAACCTTTTATGAGTTGAGAACTCCCTTTAATATAAACATTTTATAATACCATGTATCTAATAGTAGTAATAATTTTAGGATTCCCTGCTCCAGGAAACCCACAGTGACCAACAGCTACTATGAACCGAGTAACTTTTAAGCTCAGAAGTTTGTGCAGTGGGCTCATGCATGTAGGAAGTCTCCTTTGGCCAAGGACGATGGCTTGCTCTAAATCTGGGCGCCTCCTCGGAAGTGCTGCTCCCAGCAGGCGGAAGGTGGGGCTGGGTGCTGTCCAGAGCCCTCTAAGTGGCCGATATGGCCAGCACAGGCTGCGGGTGGTGGCCTGAGAGCCTGCAGGTAGCTTTTTCTAGAATGCTCGTCCCTTCTCTGAAGATCTGTGTGGATTGCATGGAACCGCCTCCAGGAAATGAGACTCTGACACCTAAGCCCCTGGAGGAGGATAAGGCAGGAAGGCCTTCCCTAGCTGGGTCACCCCTTCACCGCAGGCTGGGCCTGGCCCATCTCCCCTCCCCGGGGCCAGTGAGGACTCAGTAGGGCTCAGGAAGCCTCTGGAATGGCCGACCCCCCCCCCCCCCAGGCGGGGCCTGTCTCCTGCTGGCCTGGCCTCACCACACAAGTTCTGTCCGGTTGAAGGGTCACCTGGCGCTCTAATCCCTCAACTCTCAGGGCAGACTGTTTTTAAGTTTGGTTTGATGTTTTTAATCAGAGTAATATATGTGCATAAAGGCTAAATTCCCCAGAAGTCATCAGGATTATCCGTTGGTGTTTTCCTGTCTTTACGTCCATTTTTAAGCAGATGTCTGTGAAATGCGTTGCAATTCCATCCCGCCCTGCCAGCCCCCAGAGTCCCATGTGTTCTGAAGTCCCTGCCTGGGAGGGGAGGAGTTGGGCCTCTGTCCCATCCCCCTCGTCCACTGCCCTCTCCTGGTCCCCGCTCCTGGTGACATGGCTGGACCAGCAGTACTGCTGATGCTGCCGTGACAGCCGCAAAACGCCGCTCCTGGCAAACCCTGTGGGCACAGCGATGACTTCTTCTGTCTCGCGGCACATTTTGTTTTCTCCTGGAGTTGTTTTCGCATCTGCTTAGTCCTTTATGAACTTATCACTCCTCAGCCCCACCCCCCTCCAAACTGACACAGTTGTGCAAATGTCCTTTCACACACCCTGGGTTTTCGGCCAGTTTTATCTTTTGGAAACAACCTCTCCTGTGCCTTTGGGGCTCCTGCTCTCCTGGAATCTTCTCCATCATCCCGGGGAGGGTGCCCTTTGCCTTTCTCTTGGATCTTGTGACTCCTTTTGCCTGGTTTCCTTCCAAAATTTGATGGCGAACATTCCATAATAACTTCCAAAAAGGAGGTGCGTGCAGATTTTTTGAGACCTTGCATGTCTGAAAATGTCCTTATTCTCCACTCAGAACTAATAGTCTGTCCGAGAATAGATTTCTACGTTGGACATTTGCTTTCCCTCGAAAATGCAAGGGCTACCATTGTCTTTAGGCAGAATGTGGCTCTAAATAAGGCTAATAGGGTTCTTGATTCTTTATATGAAAAATGTTCAGGGTTTGTTGTTGTTGCTGTTGTTGCGCTTTTTCATGTCTGGAAGCTGGTAGGGTGTTCTTTGTGTCTCTGTTTGGAAATTCCTTGAAAATGAGCCTTGTTGGGGGTTTGATCTGTCCTATTTGTTATGTCCAGAGCCCCTCAAACCGGAAACTCAGATCCTTTGGGGCTGGGACATGTTTTTGAATTAATTCTTTAATTTCTTTTCTTCCGTTTTCCTCTTTTCTCTTGTGAGAATGGCTTTTGTTTGGTGGTTAGCAGCCTGGACTGGTTCTCTATCTTTTATCCCCTGTTCTGTGACTATTGCCTTGTTCTGGCTTGTGGAGCATCTCAACTGGACTCTGACTTTTCTAGTGGATTTTAAATTTCTGTTTTCATCTTTAATTTCTAAGGATCTCTTTATTTCTTTTTTGATTATTCTTTTTTTAATAGACTTTATTTTTTAGAGCAGTTGTAGATCCACTGCAAAAAAGTTGAGTGGAAAATACAGAGATTTCCCATATACCCCCTGCCCCCCAACCCCCACTGCCTCCCCCACCAGAATGGGACACGTGTTGTCGTCAGTGAACCTACAATGACCCAACATCATCACCTAAAATTCTTATTCTTACTTTAATGGCACAATATCCTTGGTTTTTAGAGACACTGCTTTCCCCCCCCTTAATTTCTTTTTGGAGGTACTAGTTTTTGTGTATGTTTTTGTTTTACTTTTTCCTAAAGTTTGTTCTCTCCGGTTTTTGCATTATTTATTTATTTTAAAAGTTTTCTCTGTGTTTGTGTCTGGTTACCCAGAACTCAGAGTCCGCAGCGGCATGAACTTCTGTGCGTGTGTTATTCGGGTGTGTGAGCCTGGGGAAGCCGGGGCTGGGGGGAGGGCGGCACGCGGCACAGGGCTGGTTGTTCTGGATTCCTTGCCTGTCGTTGTTCCTCGTCCCTCTTGCTCTCCCACATCCGGACCAGCTGCTTTGAGCTGGGAGCCCTGGGATCTGTCTAGGGGGCGTGTGACCGAGGAGGCCCTTCAGCCCTGGGGACCTGCTCTTCGCACTCTGGAGGCTGCAGGAGTCCCAGGGGAAAGCTGGGGACTGCAGGTAACTTGCTCAGGATCTTGGGCAAGTTCCTCTGTCTGCACCTTGATGTCTCCTAGATTCTCAGGGTTGGTTCCGTGCCTTGGTTTACTCTGCTGCATCTCTACCTCCGGGAGCAGCCCAGGCCCATGGTGATCTGCCCCGACTGCGAAAGGCTTGTTGCCCTCCATTTTGGGGTGCACACTCCACCTATGGCTGCTCTCAGAAGCTGCCTCAAATCTGCTTTTATTTGATCAACTTTAAATATGAAAAGAACATGGGTCTGATCACCTGGAGCCCCTTTCTCTTAGGGTGAATATCAGCTGTTTCTTCACTCTCCTTGTCTGGGGAGTTGGGGGGTCCTGTACTGGCCTGTCACATGTCTAACTGGTGATGAGCCTGAGATTTCCCCCCAGCGCGGTGCTCTGTATCATTTCACGGGCGGGTAAGAAAGATTTGGGGTTTGGAGAGTGGCCAGTGTGTGTGTGTCCTCTCCCATCAGAGTGGAGGTGGCCCGCGGGGGAGGTCTAGAGGCCCTGGAGCGAGCAGGCGCATTGCGCTGAGAACCAGGGAGCGGGAATCGTGCGCCGGAGGGCCCCGCGGGGGCTTTGGGGCATAACCGCTTCACGCCATCGGGCTTTGTTCCTGCGATTCCTGGAGCGCACGTGGACCTGGCCCTGCTCTCCTCCACACCTTCCTCAGAAGTGCCGTCCCCTTGAAGCTGAGGGGTATGGTCCGAGGGCAGCGGGGCTGACGCTCCGCTGTAGCGTCACGTCTGGAGTGACGGGGCTGGGTCCCGCTGGACGTATTTGGGAGGCGGGGCGGTATCCCACCCTTGCCGCGATGGTTTTGCCGCTTCTCGGCGTTGGAGCACAGCCGGCTGTGTCTGGGGGTGCCTAGAACCCCGGGATTTTACGTTGCGCGCCGAGCTCACTGGTCTGCGCGGAGCCGTGCGATCCCGCGGCGCGATTTTCCCATGCTGCGCAGTGCGCAGTGCGCAGTGCGCCGCCAGTGCCGCATCCGCGGTCGCGCAGCGACACCGTGCGGCAAGGCTGGCGCGGCCGGTGCCCGGCGCCGCTGCGGGTGCACTGGCGGTCCCGGCCGCGGTGTGGCTCTGTTGTCCTTCTATACGCCGGCCTGGGAGGGCCAGCCCAGCGGTCAGCGCGCCGCTCTCCGCGGCCGATGTGGTCCAGCGGATGCGAGCGGCCGCATCTTCGCCGAAGCGCCGCTCGCCAGCCCGGTGCTGGCCGCCCGTCGGAGCCCAGGATCCCGTAGCCTCTTGGATGTCCGCTGTGAAAAGAAGTTATGTAACCATTTCCAATCTTAATTGTTTAATATGTAACAAGTAATAACTGCACCCAGATAAACCCGCCGCTCTCTCTTAGACAAGTGGCGGGCAGTGGGTGGGGTGCAGCCGGGGAAATGAACAGATAGGGACTTGGGGGGAAATGGACCTTTTTCTCTGCCCAAAATGAATACCAAGGCCTACCTGATCTTCTTTTACACCTTGGTGACATATATAGTCTGTTAGAAACGCTTGGGATGAACACACCTTGTCACATTTCCTCTTTCTCCAAAGATCGTCCCCTGCCATTGAGGGACCCTATCCGATGATTAAGGTGCAGTGAGGGGATGTGGGGAGACCTCACACCTGATGGAGCTGTGCTCACTGCCCCAGACACAGGTGGCACTTTCTGACTTTGGCTCTTCAGAGAAATACATCACCTGTTTCACACATTGACTGTCCCTTCTATCAACTGCCATTTGTCGGTGGATGGCAGGAGTCCCTCAGGGTGGTGATCAAGGTCTTGGAGACGCCTGCGCACAGGTAGCTCTTGTCCAGAGAGGCTGCTGTCTGCTCTGCCCAACCAATGGCCCCCTCCTCGCTGGGTGCTGGAGGAGTGGGTGCCTGCCCACTGTTCTCTGTTGGTATGAAAGTGGTGACCACCACGGGGATTTGACAGGGTGTTGCACAGAAGTGCTAGGCCGCAGGGCGTCAGCTCAGAAGTGTCCCTCGGGCTAGGCACTGCCTTTGGTCTCTGGCAGCTCTCTGCCCCTTTGCTTTCCGTGGGGGCTTGCAGGGGTGTCATTTTAGCCCAGGACTCACATACTCTGTTGTTGGGTGGGGCTGGGGGGTGGCAGGGGAGCGAGGCTTATGGTATTTTCCCCTCCCCAGCACTCGCACACATAAAGGTGGGAAAGACCCTCCGAAACACATGCATTTCCAATTTGGGGGGCAGGCAACCATACACTGCAGCACAGTTTCATTGTGGGCTGTGGTGTTCGTGCACAGGGGGCACGGACGGGGGGCACCTCTTGCTGCCCTTGTCCCTGTGCCAGTAAAGCAGAGACAACAGGCACCACCGTGTGGGATAGAGGGCGATACACACTAACTGAGAAAGAACACCGCGGGTAGAATTCAGGGACTCACACTGTTGGTTTCCAGGAAGTTAGAGGAATTTCAGAATGGTGGAATAAAATGTGAGTTTTTTAAGCATCATCTAAGGATCTCCATCCCTCGTTGGTCTTTGAGCCGTCACTTAATTACCACCCAGAGCTGGGTTTCTGAACTTACAGAGAACACTGACTCTTTTGAATTTTGGAGTTTGGCAACATTTCAACATTCATCGACGCTCAACCGTCGTGGTCCCACAGGAGCCGGGCAGCCTCTTGGGGTGTGGTCTGTGATTTAGTAAGAATGTCTTAGGAAACTTGCATGGACAGGAACACGTGTACATTCCTTTCAGACGGGGCAGGTTACACTCAGATAATGCCCAGGTGGAGGAATTTACAGGTAAGACCAGGCAGTGTCAAGGTGTGACCTCTGAAGCCCCTCCTTCTCAGTGCCTATGCCCAGGCCCTGCTCTCACCTCTGAAACTGACTTTCCGGGGTTGGGACGTGGAATCCCACATTTTTATGAAGCAGCCAGGTGACTTTTATGGGCACAAAGCTTAAGAAGTTATGCTTTGTTCAGAAGTCACCACAGCTCAGCGGCTGTGTTCTGGGCCTTGTGACCACTTGGGCTTCTAGTGCTCAGGTCAGAAATTTAGCAGCTCCCACCTGTCACAATTATTGCCTAACCAGGTCAAGGGCAGGACGAGGTCGCATTAGGGTGGTCTGAGCCTTGGGACCCTGTAGATCTGGGAAAATGTGTGAAAAGAGGCCATTGTGTGGGCCTTCTTGTTTCTTTCTTTTCCATGAGACTTAAAAAGAAGTTGGCCTGGTCCCCAGGGTCACCCAGCACCACCCAGGGCAGCACACCGAGAAGCACGGCCAGTATTTGGCATGGGCACACGGCAAATCCAAAATTGGGGTGATGTGCCTGATTTACTCGTAGTTCATAGAATTCACTGGTACGAAATGACCCCCGGAGTTCTTACCCATCTCAAGCCCTACGGGTACCTGAACCCTTTCCATGAAGTTCATTTGGATTTATCAGGAAAAATGTCCCCTTCCCTCCTGTGTGGAGTGGCTTTGTCCTCCCACAGCTGGGAGAGGTCAAATTAAAGGGACAGGAAAATGCTGAGCAGCGCCTTAGATTAGAGACCAAGAGGTTTATACTGAGCCCACTTGCTTCTCCCTTCCCTTTTTCCTCCGTCCCTTGGGCAGGGGGTCCAGGTGTCTTCCCCAGGACCCCTCCTGGCCTGTGGGGATTTGCCTGTAGGTATCGGGAAGGGGCACAGCTGAGCTCAAGATGCTCCTGGCTCAAATCTGATACTAGGGAGGGAAGAAAATCCTAAATGTATTGATGGTTCCTTTACGTCATCTGTACATAATTTTCTCCTTGGCTGTATCTGGGAGCCAGCTTCTGAGAGTGGTCAGAATAGTGTTGGCGGCTCACTTGGTCATTTGCTTGTGCCACCGATGGATGGTCATGCAGCTCCCAGAAGTTGTTGAGCGCTCACCTGGGACAAGAGTTTCGTGGAAGGCTCTGGATGGCTTTGACAGGGACCTGTGCAGTCATTCATTCATTCAACAGGTGTTTGGGAGCCAGTTCTATCTCCTGTCTGTCCCAAACCACTTACATTTAGAATAGTGATAGCTGTGGAGTAAGGGGTGGTAAGCTGAGGGATCGTATGGGTCAACTTAACAACTAAGAAGTGATATACACGTATCTTTCACTTATTTTCCTGGAGGGCGCTAACAAATTTCAGTACTGACATGAGTTAAATATTAACAGTGTCTGAAAACAGTACCTTGTAAATTTTAATATGTGCCTGTATCTTCTAAAGATTGTGTTAAAATGGAGATTCTAATTCAGTGAGTCTGGGGTGGAGCCAGAGAACACATTTCTGCCCACCTGGGTGGTGTTCACGCTGCTGATCAGACAGCCACACTCCGTGCACTGAGGTCTTAATACATTTCCTCCATTTTATTTTCAGTTTCTTTTTCTCTAGAAAGTCCCTGAAAAGGACACTTTATCCTGTAAGAGCTATTGCTAATGCTATTACTTAATCTAGGAATTTTGCCAAGAATTTTTCAGCGAATGGCCCTGCGTTGTTACAAGTGGCATTCTTAGTGGCCGTACTTTATTCCCTCTGTAAATATTTGCACAGTGTCCTGCTTTGACATTTACTTGGGTCCCCATGGGTTTTATTTGGTGCTTTCTCTTTTGTTTATGATAAGAGAATGTTTAGAAAGGTTTGTGTCCTCCCCCCGACCCAATTCCTACGTGGAAATCCTAATAGATGGGACCTTTGGGAGATGGTTGGGTTATGAGGGTTCAGCCCTCATGAATGGGATTCGTGCCCTTATAAAAGGGACATCACAGAGCTTGCTAGCTCCTTCTGCCATGTGAGGGTGCAAGGAGAAGTCTATGACATGGAAGAGCGTCGTCACTTGACCAGGCTGGTTCCCTGATCTTGGCCATCCAAGCCTCCAGAACTGTGAGCAATACATTTCTGTTGTTTATAAGCTATCTGGTTTGTGGTATTTTGTTAGAGTGCCCTGAACAGACCAAGATACCACCTATTCCTCGTTTACTGAGTGCTGTTATCATGATAGGGTGTTGAATTTCTCAAGTGCTTTTTTCTCCATCAAATGAGATGATCATGTATTTTTCCCCCCTTCATTCTATTACTCTAATTGCTTTGCATATGCTGAACCATCCTTGCATTCCATGAGTAAGTCCCGCTAGGTCAGCTGTGTAGTTCTTTAAATATGCTGCTGAATTTGGTTGGTAAGTATTTTGTTGAGGATTTTTGCATCAGTATTCATCGTGGATATTGGTCTATAGTTTTCTTTTAGTATCTTTGGCTTTAGTATCAGGATAATGCTTGCTTCACAGAATGAGTTAGAAAGTGTTCCATCCTTCAGTCTTTTGGGAGAGTTTGGGAAGGGTTGACTTGAGTATTTCTTCAAATATTTAATAGAATTCTTCAATGAAGCCATTTAGTCCACGGGTTTTCTTCATTAGGAGGCTTTTGATTATTAGTTTAATTTCCTTACTAGTTATGGATCTATTCAGATTTTCTGTTTTTCATGATTTTGTTTGAGTAGATGGTGTTTTTAGAATTTATCCATTCCATCTAGGTCCAATTTGTTGATATACAGCTGTCCATAGCATTCTCTTATAATCCTTTTCATTTCTGTAAAATCAGTAGTAGTTTTCCCACTTTCATTTTTAATTTTAGTAATTTGAGTCCTCTCCTTTTTCTTAGGCAGTCTAGTTAAAGGTTTGTCAATTTTGTTGATCTTTTCAAAGAACCAACTTTTGGTTTTGTTGATTTTTTTCCTAATTGCTTTTCTTTTATTATATTTATTTTTTATTATATTTTATTTATTATTACTCTAATCTTTACTCTTTCCTTTCTTCTGTTCGATTTTGTTGTTTTTTTTCTTTTTCTTTTTGTGGTTCTATGAGGTGTAAATTTAAGTTTTTTGAGATCTTTCTCTTTTTTAAAGGAAGCATTTATAGCTGTAAAATTCCTTATTATCACTTTTGCAGCATCCCATAAATTTTGACATGTTGTGTTTCTGTTTTCATTTGTCTCAAGATATTTTAAAATTTCTCTTGTGATTTCTTCTTTGACCCATTGATTTTTTAAAGAGTGTGTTAATTTCCACATATTTTAAAATTTTCCAGTTTTACTTCTGCTTGGATTTCTAGTTTCATTTTATTGTGGTTGGAAAAGATACTTTTTCTGACTTCAGTTTTTGTTTTTGTTTTTTTAAATCTGTTAAGATTTCTTTTGTGGCCTAACGTATGGTTTCTTCCTTCCATGCCCACCTGAAAAAATGCCCACCTGAAAAAATGTGTACCCTTATCCTTCTGTGATGGGGTGGAGTGCTCTGCATGTCTGTTGTAGGCAAGTGGTTTATAGTGTCGTTCAAGTTCTGTTTCCTTGTTAATCTTCAGGCTGGTGCTTGGTCCATTACTGAAAGTAGAGGAGTAAAGTCTTGAGCATTATTCTAGAATTTCCCATTTCTTCCTTCAGTTCTGCCAGTGTTTGCCTCATACCTTTTGGGGCTCTGATTTTTGGTGCATATTTGTTTATAATTGTTACATAATTTTGGTGAATTGACCCGTCTCAGTACATAATGCCTTTCTTTGTCTTTGTAACAGTTTACACTTGAAGTATATTTTGGCTGATGTTGGTGTAGTTAACTCTCTTTGTTACTGTTAACATGAAATATCTTTCCATCTTTCCACTTTAATCTGATTGTATCTTTTGATCTAAAATGAGTCTTTTGTAGACAGCATATCATTGGATTATGTATTTGTTTTTTTGGTTTTTTTCCCCTCCATTCTGCCAATCTCTGCCTTTCGTTTGGAGGGTTTAATCATTTACATCTAGTTACTGATAAAGAAGTACTTCCATTTTGCTGGGGTGTGTGTGTGTGTGTGTGTATCTTAATCTTAGAGCTGTTTGGCCCTTTATTTCTCTATCATCCTGTCTTCCTATGCTTTAAGGAAGATTCCTTAGATGGGAATATTTATAAAGTAAATTGTATTTAGAAGAACCTTTTACAAAACACCAAAACCGGAATTGGTTGTTATGGGCCTCTGGATTTCATAGTCCTGCTCTTGTCATGGTGGGATGATGGAGAGGTGTCTGCATTTTTCCACACGACTCCAGAACCCGCGTGCAGGAGATATCGTGCTGCTGTTTGAGCAGGAGGAGAACAAGAGTTAGACTGGGCGGTGTTTTCCTTCCTCCCTTGCACTGAGCTTCCACGGCTGCATTTGATCCTCGGCAGCCCCACAAGGGAGGGAGAGAGAGCGTCTTTCTTCTATAAATGAGGAAATGGGAGCTTCTCACAGTCAAATTCCTTGTCCAGGGTGAAGGGGGCATTAGCAGAAGAGTTAGGACTACTCTCTCATGTCTTCGGACCCCTAGCCACACGTTCTTTGGACCCTGGGTGCTGCCATAGAAGGAAGAAGGGAGAGGGGATCTGTTTCCACCCAAATCCCACTCCCTTGAATGAATGGGGACGTGGACTAAGAAGTGACTCTCTCTGAGGGTGTTGATTCTTTACTGTCAGTGTTTGTAAATATTGAAGGGAAATGTAGGTAAATTCATTTCACAGTGCCTTGCACAGAGTAGGTCTTTAATTCCCTTTTGCTGGGGGAGTTTTTCAGGAAAGATTCCATGTTGTTGCCAGTCCTGGGACTTGTGGCTTCAGAATGGTCTAGAAGCTGTGAAGTTTGGAAACATAGGTGATAATATTTTGTCCTGTGTTGTAATGTAATATCAGTTGATCAGACGTGGTGGCCACCTCACAGTTTTGAGTATTGCAGCAAAGACCTTGGGTTTCGAGGCTTTTGGAGGGAAGGACCTGAGGTGGCACCAAGACTCTCGCAATTGTACCCCATCTTTGTTTCTCAGAATGTTTGCGATCATGGGGGTGGTTACGGCATGAAGGAGGCCACGTGACTTGCTCGATGTCTCCATCACAGTCTCGCTTGTTCTCTGTTACTTCTTCCTGTACCAGGTTCCGGGGCACACACATGCCGTTTCAGTTCATTTGACTTTTTAATAACCTCTCAGGGTCGATTTGGCTTCCCGAAGGTGAGAACTGTATGTTCAGCACACTAGTTTTTTCCTCTAGTCTTGCAGGGTGCTGAGTCTTTATGGATAGCAGCAACGGGTATTATAAAGGTCCTTGCCCCATTCAGAAGAGTAAATCTCACGTTCTGAGGTCAGGAATAGATCCTCTTTCCCCCTGGTAAACGTGTGCTCAGTCCTGAGATCCCGCAGCAGGCGAGAGTGGGCAGCTCTGAGGAGGTCGGGGAGACAGTCCCTCTCTGTCCCCCACAGAGTGTTCCACATGGGCTGTGGGCTCCCACGTCACACAGTTAAAGCAGAAGGAAGCAAACAGCCGGGGCCAGCATTAATTGAGAACATCTGTGTTTTCTCAGTGGGGAGATTTCACCGTGTGCTGACGTGTGCTGCTGAGCTTGGGCCCCCAGTTTCACATGGGAGAGGGAGAGGGCAGATGGTGACACGCTGGTGTCTGTGTCAGGAGCCCCAGGGAGGCCAGCACTAGAGCTCTGCTAGAAAACTGGAAATACTGGACATGTGACATTTTCCCTCTGACTCTCCCCTTTTGGTGGCTTATTCCGGAGGCAGGGAAGAATGTTCTAAATGACTCAGAGACGTGCGTCTTGCCAGAACCATGCAGGATAAGCCTTTGGGCAGCATACTTGAGCCACTCTTCAAGGTCACAACCTCCCGGGATGCCCTGCTCAGAGCTGCCCTCCGGGATGGAATGCTGTCCCCGGGGGTTCTGGCCAGGGACATTTATGTACGGGGCCCAGGTCTCGGCTGAAAAGGTCTGAAACTCCATATTGTTACTAAGAAAATCTTTTCTGAACGAGGAAGTCTCCACACTTTCTCTGAACAGCTGCATGGGCGGCCACTTCAGTGTCCCGGTGGTGGCTCAGACTGTCCCAGGCTCCACGGCCAAGTCCTGGCTGCTGGCACGGTCCGCTGCCCCGGGGGACACCGCCAAGGCGGGGTCAGGCTGTGGAGGCTGCAGTTCTCACACTTTTTGCTTCCAGAACCCCTGGACACGCTTAAAAGTGGCTGAAGCCCCTGAAGAGCTTGTGTTGATGTGGCCATATGTATTGGCAGGCGCCATTTTAGAAATAAAGACGGAAATTTTAAAGACATCTATCCCTCCATAAAAATAATAAGCCCATTATATATAAACGTAAGTAACATCTTTTAAGGAAAGAAATAACTATTTCTCAGTTCCAAAATGCTAATGAGAAGGGGGAAAGGCCAAATAACATCTTCGTGCCTCGACAGTGATTTTGACCTCACAGATGGAGGGCGTCGTCACCAGCGTATGAGGTCGCTCCAAGCTGGGGTTCCAAGTGGGAGGGTCCTCAGCCAGAGGCGCTGATGTGGGGTGGGGCGGGTCCTGGGGTACAGGGTCTCCCCTGAGCCCGGCCCTGCAGCACCACCTCCCTTGTGAAGATGGAGGCGTCCTGCCAGGGCCCCCTCAGTGCTGTTGGGTGACTTTTTGTCCCTGTTGCGTCAGCTGTGTCCCAGGAGGGACACCTGGTCTGCAGTTATTAAGCACCAGATAAGGGGGGGAGCTGAGGCCTCATGTGCTTTTTGGGTTAAAATATGGGGTGGCGTGGAGATGATAATGCCGGAAGTGATGTGGCAGCTTGATCTTCATTAGTTGAAGTGATTGCATTTGGTCAGCTGTGAGTCTGGGGGGTGGACGGGAAGCTCTGCCCAGCCTGCCTGGGGCTGTGATGCACAGGACAGTTACAGTGTGTCGGCCACCAGGGTTGAGTTTGTGTCCTCAGGTCACATTAGTGGTGGGGGAACTAAAGGGTCTGTAAAGGAAACTGAGGCAAGCATCACTCTAAGTACCATCCAAGAGCATTTGGGGGTACAGGAAAGTTAATCCCCAGAGACCAGGAAGACAACACAGCTGGCGGTTTGTATCTGACACGTAAAAGGTGAGCTGACAAGAGACAGCAGTGTCACACGTGGGAGGGCAGAGGGAGCCACACTGTATTGCTGCCACAGTTCATGCTGGCATCTGTGGGGTGCTGCCCCTGCAAAGACCCAGGCACTGTCACTGCCTTCCCGCGGCACGCAGAGCCTCAGAGGGGTGTCGGGGGCCACAGGACCCTTGGCACGTGGCGTGGGTGCAGCTGGCCAGAGCTAACCCTGTGGAAAGGCAGACTACAGGTGGAAGGTGACCTGCTTTTCTGTCAGGTTAAGCTGTTTTTGCTCGCAACACTTCCGATACCAGATGTGTAGGGTTTTCCTCCTGACACCAATTCTCCAACTCTCTGGACACCAACTGGGTGTCCTATAAGTCAGTTTAATTCTGACACTACCCACCTGGAGTTAGTGTCGGATCCCATAGGTAAAAGGCTCCAGACCACCACAAGCCTGCCCCACTTCAGACGCCAACCAAAGTCCAAGGCCACTGTACTGCTAACCAAATGGCTTTAACCTGGGGGGTTCCTGCAGCCCCCTTCTCCTGAATTGCTGGAATGGTTCCCAGAACTCAGGAAGGCACTTTACTTAACGTTTATCAGTTTATTATAAAGGATACAACTCGGGAACAGCCAAATGGAAGGGATGCCTGGGATGGGGGTGGGGGGGTCCCTGGAGCTTCCATGCCCTCTCCAAGCGTCCCTCCGTTCCAGCACCCCAGAGTAGTCACCAACCCACAAGCTCTCGGAACCCTGTCCTTTAGGGATTTTATGGAAGTATCATTATGTAGGCATGATGGATTAACTCATTGGACATTGGTGATTAACTCCATCACCAGCCCCTTCCCCTCTCTGGAGCTCCTGGGGTGGGGCTGGAGTTCTAACCCTCTCATCATGACTTGGCTTTTCTGGGGACCAGCCCCCATCCCAACTTATCTTGGGCCCCCAGCCACCTGTCATCTCATTAGTGTACAAAAGACAGTCCTCACTAGTGAGATTCCAGGAGTTTCAGGAGCTGTGTGCCAGAAACTGGGACAAAGACCAAATCTTTCTTCTTTATTATACCTCACAGGGACAGCATGGCAAGCCACAGAGCATTCCCGGGGGACGTGCGGAGGTGTTGAGAAACAGTTTACTTGGGAGGTGAGGGGGAGGGTAATGGCCGTGAGCAGTACGTGATCTGTATTTGCACAGGGAAGTTATTTCAGTAGCTAAAGCAGGTTGTTTTGGTCAAAATGGAAGATTCCTGAGATTCCTTCTCAGGTCTCAACACAGCCTTCCTCCCCTGGGGCCGCCCTCCTGTGTGGTGTGATGGCTCTGACCTTTTCTGAGCACTTGACATCACAAGCATGGGAGACAATAGAATTTAAAAAATCTAAATCTCTGTAGATTTAGATGAACAATCTTTATAGGAGACCGTTTGAAGTTAGTCTGTTGGGACTGTTTTAATAGCTCCATGGCCAGAGGAGAATTAAGTAATGGACGCTAAGTGTGGATTAGATGGAGCCAAAGTCCGAGATGGTTTTGCAGAGGAAGCCCCACAGCCCTCACTGAGGCTCCACCTGAGTGAGGAGCGGGAACTGTTTCCGGGAGCATGCGCCTGAGCTCAGGTGGGCTTTGGCTGACCTTTACCCCTGGGCTTTGCCTCTGGCCCAAGGGGCAAACTTTTCAGACATGAGAGGACCTTGGTCAATGTTGTGTCAAGAGCTAGGACACCTAAAGAAGTTACCAGGTGTTTAGGGTCATTCCCCCTGGGAATTACCAGCAGCTGAGGGTCCCCTGCGAGGTACCGGAAAGCAAGTTCATCAGCATGTGTCCCAACACGTGCATGCGTGTCTTGCAGACTTGATCACAGGAGTGATGGTCATACAAGCCACAGCCGGTTTCTCCTCCCATAGTCTCATGACAGGGTCTCAACCACGATTTGGCCACATTTCTGCCCTAAAAGACGGTTAGAGACCGTATTCTAGAGGGCTCTGTACGTGACAGCGCTATGATCGAGACCAGCGTGCACACTCGGTAAATGTTTGTAGAGTGAGTTAATGAAGAAACAATGAACGTCGGGACTAGGGTAAACGTGTAAGAAGCTGATTGCTAAGGAAGGAACCCACGCCGCTCAGCTGCCTGCCGTGAGCCCTGGCTTATGGGGACCTTGAGATGGCGTCCCATCTTCCACAGCAGAAGCCTTGCCGATTGGCACAGAAAGCATATTCCCTTTCTTTGGGGTAATTCTAAATAGAGAGTCATTTGGGGATTGGAGGAGGCAGTAATGCTAATCTTTACCTTTTCTGCACAATTACTGGAGCCAAGTGAAAGCAGAGTAACCTGCATCATCTACTGTTTCCAGCTTCCCACCTGGGCTTTTCCAATGATTTGTGACCCGTGGCTTTTTACTTCCTTTATCTTGAAGGAAAACAGCCAAGGTGTCACTCCCGGGCTTTGTATCGTCTTTGCACGTCCACCCCATGAGCCGGATGGGAGCAAGTGGTGGGTGCCGAGAGGCTGGCAAGCCTGGCGGCGTTTGCAGTGTTGCTGCTGGGTCTGTGTTTTCGGAAAGCAGAACCTTCCCCCCAAAGCAGCTGTCCCGCCGAATCCTCATGTAAGAAGCCAGTGAGTGCCCACGGTCCGCCTTGACCGAGAAGGAACTGCAAGATCCCAGAGTATCACGGGTTCCTGTGCTCGCTCAGCTGGCCTCCCAGGTCCCAGGCAGGGCGGACAGTGTCATCAAGAGGCTCACATGGGCCCCTGGTACACAGCAAGGGAAGGAAATGGTGGAAGGGACGGGTAGAAAGCTGTGGCATGTGGTGGGAGCATCTGCTCTGAGCTGGTCCTGGTTTTTCGGGTCTTCAGCCCTGTGGCCAGTCACGTCCGTGAACACCAGGACCAGGACAGTTGGGTCCCGTCATGCTGGGTTCACTGGGAGGGGAAATCTGAGAGATGCCCCTTGATAAGACCACGTAAGAGCTGTTCCTTGGGCCCCAAAGCACGCAGTGGGGGCTAAGCCATACCTGCACTTGGCGACAGCTGAGGGTCAGCTGAGGGCACCACTCATGGCAGCTGCCACGCTGTGACTCAGAGGTGGAACTGGTGGACATGGGATCCAGAAGAACGTAGCGCCTTGTGTGCCAAACCAGAACAGTCTGCTTTCTCAGAGTCGCTGAAGCCTGTGTGTCCCGAGCGAGCGACTGTGTGGCTGGAGGAGAGCCTGTTCTCAGAGGAGTGGGTGACCAAAGGGGGGGGGCTATTTATAGTGTGAGGTTAGGAAACAACAAATGCATGCTTCTTCCCTTTGTGAACAGTTTTGTGGGGTGGTCGATATGGCTGTAACAGAACACCACAGACCAGGGGCTTCACCTGTCATGATCCTGGAGGCTGGGAGGCCGAGGTCAAGGTGCCGGCACACTTGTTGTCTGGGGAGAGTTCTGGTCCTGGTTTGCAGATGGCCGCCTTCTCCCTGTGTCCTCACACAGTGGAGAGAGAGAGAGCCAGCTCTCTGTTCTCTCACTAATCCCATTATGGGGACCCCACCCTCATGACCTCCTCTGTGATCCCCCAAAGGCCCCACCTCCTAATCCCACCACATTAGGAGTTTGGGCTTCAACATATGAATCTGGGGGGACACAAACATGCCACCCATCGCAACTTTTCAGGTAGCCCTGTGCGTTCCTGTCCTGTACAGTAAGCGCTCATGTTCAGTCACCAGTAGGTTCTTGGAAACTTACTTTAACCTACATGACGTATAACAAAACCACTACTACCAGAGGCTAGTTGATATAAACAAGAGTTAGGTTCCTATGGCATACTTCTGGCCAGAAAAATATCACTGAACTTCTACAGAAAGACCCAAAGCACTTCTAATATAAAATAAATGTCGCTACACATACGTTTAAGAAAGATGAATAAAAACAGGTAAGATCATTCTTTTCCAACCCGGTTATTCCAGTTCAGGGTCAGGCAGCCCGAGCCTCTCCCAGCAGCTCAGGGTACAAGGTGGGGCCCCACCCTGGACAGGACACCTTCCATCTCAGGGCCACTCACACCTACCTGCCTCAGACTATGACCATGTAGACAGGCTGAGACCCTCATGTGCACACCTTTGGGGTGTGGGAGAACACCGGAGTCCCCAGAGAAAGTCCACGCAGATCTAGGGAGGATGTGGCCCCGGCCAAGAATCATCTTTTCCTTCCCCCTCCTCAATGTTATAACGAAACAGTGTTCAACAAAATGATGGTATTTGAGGACCTGCTGTACCTTCAAGTTTCAGGTGTTGCTTCTGGAAATGGAGGCTCAGGACCCGGGCTGGTTGGCACTGGTCTGCAGACCTCCGGGGGCTGGACCGCACGGTCAGTGGGGACTGAGCAAGCTGCTGACGGGGCTGGGCAGGGGGTGGAGACGACTGAATACACAGAGACAATGGAAAGGCATTAAAAGTCATAGAGGTAGATTTTGTGAAGGTAATAGAAGTAGGTTTAGTTGTTAAGTAGTAGTTTTGGACATGCCTGTCTGCTGGCTCGGTTTTCAGACCTCCCCGCTATTGAAATTGTGCAGCTAAAAACCACTACTCACTGTTTCCCAGCCACTTTTGCTTTGGGTAAACTGCACATGTCCCCTATTCAAGTCTTGATTTTCTGAGCTGAGGGGCCATTTTTTTCCTTATGTGTTGTGGACCTGAGAAGAAAGATTCATCTGATAGAAACGCCAAGAAGGAATTTATCTGCTGAGATGGACTCCCCAAGGTCAACCGAGAGCCCACATTTTTAAAATAATAAGAGCCCAGTGGACGTTTGCTGACGGGGCTTCTCACGGCTCTGTACACCGGAAGACCCTCAGACTGAATTCTCAGCTTCCTGCTGTGTGAGTCCACCATTATAAGGGAGTGCCTGGTTTCTTCTTTCAGCCAACGGGCTGAGACCTGCCTCGTTCTGCGTAACTGTGTCTCATTTGTGTGTATACCGACCAGTCAGAACTGCTGTATACTGACCAGTCAGAACTGTTCTAGAATGGCCAATCAGAATGCACAATACTTACTAAACAATCAGAACTGTATGATTTTGAAAACTTCATTTGCATAAAATTGAACCAATTGGGAAATTGAGTGGGAACTTTCTCTATCAAAGACAGCCTCCCTTTTGTCTCGGTGGAGTGCATGCTGGGTCTCCACCCGAGGCTGTGTTGCCCTGGTTTGCAAACTGTTTCACCTGAATAAGGCTCTCCTTTCACTCACCTCTTTGGGAACTTTGGTTTACTGTGTGCTTGTCGTACTTTAACCAGGACCCACAGTGGTGAGTTGTGGAGCGTACTGAAGGACACAAAGAAAGAAAGGGTGTGATTATCTTTAAAATATAAACTTCTGAAGGTTGGAGGATATTTGATTTTGGAGTGTGCCCCGTGACTTGGCCTATTTTGATCATGGGCTATTTTCAGAGTGGTCGTAAGCATCCACACAAGGAGTCCATTTCCCCTAGATTTAGTGACGAGAGATCTGACGCAGCCATGGCCGTGCCTTCCTCACTCAAAACTTCTGCAGCATGAACAGCTAAATTGTGGATTTTATCCACAAGCAGTATCGTCTTCCCTTACTTTCCTCTTTATTTGGTTTTATTTTTTTGACCTAAGGGGAGAAGGAAAAAGCAAAAGAAATGAAAGTAGAGGGGCAGAGGCCTCCCCGCGTGTCTGGAAGCGGCTGGAAGCAGAGCCGTCCTCAGTTGTGTCCATGTGACTTGCTGAGGCCCTTAATGGCTCATTGTTTTAGGCGTAGAGCAGTGATTTCTCTGGAATTCCTAGAAAGGGCGGGAGAGCCAGCTCTTGGTCAAAGGGAGGATCCAGGGCTTGAGAGTCACAAGGGACTCAGTGCGAGGTTTCGGGGGAGGGCTGGGGAGGGAGGAGAGGGACGCAGGGCCAGTGGTCTGAAACTTGACAACAGCGCTGCTTACTAGAAAGACAAATTCTAAATCACAGAAATAAATCATGTTCCTTTTTGTAAATTGCAAACCCGGAGTGTGTAGAGAGTACACTGGCCCCTCTGGCTCTCTCTGCTCCATCCTGGCGGCCCTCCCGGCAAGCCAGTGTTGGGCAGGCTTCTAGATCCTTCTCTGGGTGGGGTTGGTGGATACACACACACATCTGCCACTTTTCCCTTGTTCACCACTGTCTCCTCCTCCCTCTCCTTAGCTCCTTGCTCCTTGTGTCTTAATCTCTGAGGGCTGTCATGTGCTCCCGCCTGCCAGCTCTGTGAGAAGCACTGTGAGAACTGCATCATTTAATCCTCGCATGAGGTCAGGGCTGTTTTATTCTCATTTTGCAGTTGAGGGAATTGAGGCGCGCGGAGACGAGCTGCTCCAGGGCTGAGCCGGGCTGACATCAGGCCCATGGGCTCTTTCCAGGGGGACCCAAGCTTGCTTGCGGCCTAGCAGCCTGGCGCTTGCCTGCACAGCAGTTACGGGGCTGCCCTGGGCGTGTCTCATATGATCCCCGAAGATGTGAGCTGCTTGCCCTGTGCTGGGAGCTGGGGACAGGGCAGTGCCTGGGGCAGATGTGGTCCCCACTTCTTTGTGGGGAAACAGACACACACAGACCGAGTTGGGGGTGGGGAATGCAGCCACAGCACACCTGGATATGTTTGCAGGACTGGTGTCCAGGCGCTGCAGCAGCAGCTGGACGGGTTGGGGGAGGGGAAGTGGACAAAGGTGGAAGTGTCCCACACAGAGGGCACAGAACATGCAAAGGCCACCAGGGAGGGGAGTGTCTGAGGACCTGGAGGAGGCCGGGGGTGGGGCAGACCATGGGTCAGCGGCTCCCTGGGAGCCTGGAAGGGAGGCAGGGCACCGTGAGTCAGGCCGGGTGTCCTTTGGTGGGCATTGGGGTGCATCTGAGGGCCCCCTGCAGGCTTGTGAGCAGGTGAGGGTGCAGTGGGTGCTGGAAGCTCATTCCAGGTCAGATGACAGTGGTGGCCTGGTGTTGGCAGCCCAGAAGGAAGGCAGTGGGTGGATTTCAGATACTTCTCTAGCACTAAGTAACTAGGCTCGTGCATTGCAGGGAGGCAGGTGTGAGAGAGGAAGGACAGAGGACTTCTGGGTTCTGCCACGTGAATTTGGCAGGGTCACTGCTGTGATCTGCATCGAGGGAGAGGGGCATCTGTAGACGTTTGGGCAGCTTCCAGTTTTCCATGTTACACTGTGGCACTGAGTGTGTGTGTGTGTGTGTGTGTGTGTGTGTGTGTACACGAGTATATGCGTGTGACAGTAAGCCAGGAGAAGTAGCATTCCAGCGCCTGGAACTGAGGTTTGGGAGTTGCTGCCACGTGGCCGCCCACAGCCTGCCCACGGAGCTCCGCCTGGGACGCGGAGAGTCCTGCTGCCCCCTAGGCGCCCCCTGCTCTCCGTGGGCCTCCCAGGCCTTGTGATTTGTAGCGGTCTGATGGCTTACACATTGTTGCCGTGTGTTGCTAACGTTAATATTTCCACGGTTACTAGTGAACTTGAGAGTGTTCCATGTGCACAGTGAGCGAATTACTCGCTTCTGTCCAGTCCCCCTTTTCATGCCAGCCGCTTAGCCCGCCTCTTGTTTGAATAGACATGAGGTCTGCTGCTGCTGCCTGTGTCCTGTGTGCTCCGTTCTGTCCCCTCCACCCAGACGGTAGGCGTGGCGTCACTGCCGTGGCAGGCCCTGTCGTAAGGTCCACCTCATGGAAGTGACCTGAGCTGCGACATTCCAGCTCTAACGTCGGTCCTCTCTGAAGCTGCCCGCATATCCTGCCAACAGCAGCTGGAGGTTTATAATCACTTTTTTAAAATTTGCCTTTTCTTCAATTCCATTTTGTTCACGTATTTCTCAATTCGACTTCGTAAGTGCCTTCTTCCCATGTGAAAACAGTGGTCTCTGATATCAGTACAACCGTGAATTTCTTTTTTTTTTTTTTTTTTTAATTAAGGGTATCCTGTCCCCCTTTGAAAAGGCCTAGACTTCATTCCAGAGCTGTCTGGCTGAACAGGCTGCATCTCCTGGCCATGAAAGTTGGGATTTGTTGAATGTCTAAATAGTCACTGTTATTACTCTAAATATTTAGCATGAGAAAGCTAAACAGAAGGAAAACTTTATGTTAACTCAGGAATTTGTGGAAGATATCAAAGATACTAAACAGAAATCAAGAGGTCCTTTCTTTCTAAAATATTTTAGAAGTAAGTTAAGACATTTATTTTTACCCAACTGCATGGATTCTTTAAGATTTCAAGTTTATGTCATGTCTGACTGTAAAGCTGTAGGAGAGCTGTCCTGACCGATGGGTCAGTAGGGCCCCATTTCCTCATTGGTGTGAGTACAGCCGCCAGAGCGGGCAGGGAGCCTGTGGGTCTGAGCTGGGGTGTTGGTGGTACCCCTGTGGGTGCCGGATGGGCTTTGTAAACATTGCCAAGCGGGGTGTGCAGCAGTCTGTCCCATGTCTGTTGACCGGTCCTGCTGTTACTGGGGGAGGTGCTGTGTCTCAGTAACTCTTTACAGTTCATCAAGCCCAAAACTCGTATTGCCTTTGTTTTCTCTACTGTGAAGTTCAATATTCACTTTCTAAAACAATAGACGGAAATGGGTGACAGGGTGACCAGCTTGACAGGCAACTCTGTCATTTTTATTTAATTGCAGATTAATTTCTTTTTGCCCATTATGAAGAAAACAAGCCAATTTCACAAGCGTGTGTTGTAAATTTGAAGGCATGTGCATGAAAGGCATTTGGGAATAGTCCTGGGACATTCGGAACAGAACCCAGGGAAAGATTCGTTTCTCTGAAAAAGATGGGGAAAACCTCAGCATATGGGGCTCAGAAGTGACCACGTGACCCTAAGTTCATTTCCCAACATGCTGCCCATTGTCATTTCAAAGGCCTTCATACATGTGTGACCAGTCACCCTTTATTTTATTAACTTGTGGGCAATTTAGCTACTAGAATTTAGAGATGTTCCACTCGGCATAATCATTATAATATTTTTCAGGCGTACACATTCTTGGCGAGGGTAAAAGCAGGTATCTTTAATAAAATGCCTTTATACAGGTGATTTAAGCTTTGTGAAGCTTAAATCACAAAATCATGCATCGTGTATGACCCCTTTTGCTGCTAAAAGGATCCACGTGCCCTCTAAACAGACAGAGCCATCACAAGCTCCCAACAGGTAAGGTCTGTTTGGTTTTCACCAGTAGGAAGTGCCTTCCTCTGCAGGAGAACCGTCTGCTAAATATTGATTAAGGTGAGATCAGTGGACTCCTATCGTTGCAGGCAGAGCGAATAGCGGGCCTTGACTGCAGTGTTTCTTCAGGTCTCACCCTCCTGTCTCCCTGTGTCCTCTCCCCGTCTTCACTCACGGAGCCGAGCTGGGCCGGGATCGGCGGGTCAGCGTGCTGGGCTGGATGCCACGACCCTCCGTGCCACTGACTCCCTGCTCCCCCCCCCCAGCACCCTTTCACTTTGTGTCAAGTGGGGGTGATCATCTGCCCCCTGGGCCACTCTGACAATGTCCTACTGAGCCCTCACAAGTTGGCAGCTGTTATGTTGGAGATGGGCCAGAACAGAAGCGGGGTGGCGGGTCTTGACTCAGCCTGTGTTCTGATTTGCGTGTTGCCTGCCCCCCGCCCCCCAGCCCTGAGATTGGGTACACGGAAGTAGTGAAGGTCCAGGCAGGTTGCCTCCCCCGGCCCCAGTACTTCACCTGAGGCCGCCCTTTCTGGAAATGGACCATCTCTTTCCCCTCTGAGAGTGCAGAGCTGGGCCTATGGCTGGACTGGTGAGTTGGGTCCCCAGAGAATATCAGTGGGGGTAGTGATTTAGGGACGAAAGATTGCTCTGGAGTGCGAATTTCCAAAGCTGTTGTAGCCACAAAAGGCTTTCTTGACCTGAACTCTTTGCCTGTCATCCAGCATGTGAGTGAGGGACTCACTGGCTGAGCTGGGGCCTGGAGGCAGCAGGGCAGTGGGCGTGATGGTCGCCTACGGTCACCGTGACAGCTCCCAAGATGCTTTCTCTGGAGGTAAGTCTGAGGTAGAAAGTCTTCGGTTCTATAAAAGCTAGTGTGTATTAGTCCATGGCTGCACACTGCACACTTAGCCCTGGCTGGATAGTTCCCGAAACATGTTCTTATGGGATGTGCGAGTCGGGGAGGTGGGGGGGGGGGCATGCAGGCCCTTGGGCGCCACACTCCTGCCATTTGGAGGCCTGGTCTGGAATGTGTGTCCTCTCCATGGCAGAGCGACCTCGTCGGGTGCAGGCCTCCCCCTCACATCCTCCATGAGCCGCTGCATTAAAGAAAGCAAACTTAACCTGAGAGTAGACTCTACTAGCTTGAATACATGATTGAAACCATGAGTAGATTCGTTCTCAATGTCCTGACTTTTTCGACTCATCCCACAAGTTCCTAGCGAGCGCCCATTTGGTACCAGTGTTGATTGTCCTAGGTGCGGGGGGACGGAGGTCTGCAGGCTGGCCACAGCCCCTGCACACACGGAACGTATTTTTAGTAGCAAGATGCTCCATTTAGAACTCATCTTCTCTTTGATCTAACAGTTGGAGCCCAGTCCCCTGGGTTTCAAAAAGATGCTGCAACACAAAATAAGAGGGTCTCAGAGGGACCAGGGAGAGTGGCTCACCAGGGAAACGGTGTTGTCACAGAGGCTTCAGCCTGGGTTGTGGCTCAGCCCTGGGCCCCCAGCCCTGGACATGGCTCCTGGAGTGATGGGGCCTGGCCGTAGGTGGGGAGGGGTGGTCGGCTGGGCACCAGGACAGCCCTTGCACTCCTTCTGTGTTCACTGCATCTCTCCAGCCCTGTTTGTTCCGGGGTCTTAGGGGGGAGAGAGAGAAGGGTACAAATGGCCTTAATTGTCTGATTTCCTCTTCTCCCACTCAAATGTCTAAGCAGCCTCTGAGCATTTCCCTCAAGGCCTGTGGGCCCTCTGCAACCACAGCTCAGCTCTACTGTGCCCCAGTGTTTGGCTAACTTGGGTGTACCCCCTGCAGTAGCCCCTTGGTGGGCTCAGCCTGCGGGGGGTGGGGGTGCTGTCGTGCCTGCGCAGGCAGAGGCGGCATGCCCCCAGCCATCTGCATTCTGGTCTGGAGGGAGCAGGGTAGGACTGATGAGGAAGGCACTGTCCGAGGCAGTGGCCCAGGCTCCAGGACGCAGGCGTGGTGTCCTGCAGGTCAGAGGCCCAACACCTAGTTAATTCTCCCTGCAGCCGGTCAGCCATATTGAGGCCACACTGTCGTGCACCCCAAGTCCACACTGCTTTACCGATTTTACTCACACTGTTAATGGTGAAAATGATTCTTTGGAGCACAGTGGACTTCCCTTTCTCCTCCTATAGCCCAGACTGTGGTCCTGGAGGGCCCTTCCTTCTGGTCAGTGCTGAGTTATCTTGGGACCCTGGGGATCGGTGCAGGCTGTAGTGAAGGTCCAGGCAGGTCATCTAAGGTGTCTGCTGTCTTTGTTCCCTTTTCAAGTGGCCAGCAGGATCAGACTGAGAACTCGTGTGTGTTGGTGATGTGAAAGCGTGGGTCTTCTGGCATTGACAGTGGGCGTCACTTGACATCACAAATGTCGGGGAGGAGGCCTGGAGCTTGAGTGTCATGGTCTATATGTTCCTGTCCACTGCTGGTTACTGACAGCGATGGCTAGTGACCTCTAGCCCTTCTGGAGTTCTTACCCCAAGGATGCCTCTTGCTGGGTCAACATGCTTGTGATCATGGAGCAGGCCATACAACAGAATGGCCCTGAGATGGAGGAAGAGGGACATGGGGACCGTCACAGCTTCCATGTGTGAACCTGCTTGGGGGAAACGAGGACAGATGCAGTAGGGAAGTCTAGTGTGTGTGTGTGTCTTTGGTCCTCATGCAGTGTTATAGCTCCTTTAGCCTTCCACACAAGTTTTGAGTATGGACAATAAGAACAGCATCTCCCAACATGTTACTTATGGCCATCTTTGAAGTTTTGCAAAGAACGCTCTGCCTTGGTACCTCCTGGTACCAAAGGGCCCCCCAGGTAGCAGAGGGCACTCGTTTTTGGTGCTTCCCCATGGAGAGCTGCCGAGGGCTTCTGTGTGTTTCTCCATGGGATCTGTAGGCCTCACATTCCAACTGTCTCCAAGAACTAGATTTTCCTTTTTTCTTTCCGAGAGCGGGGGCAGCCTGGTGACAGTATTGCTGAGGGAGAAGCAGGATCAACAGGCTGTTACAATTCATGCTAAGTTGAAAGGAGGATTAATTTTTTTTAAGTTACAGTCTCAATTAAGGGAAGATGAAGGAATGTAATAACATGCGATGAGATTTATGATAAGAAGGACAAACTCTGATTGAATAGCTCCATTTAAGGCATTTCATGCTTTCAGAAATAACAGCCATGAGCCTAAAGACGGGGTGGGGGAGCGGAGGGGGTGACATTTCAGAGGTGCTGTTTGCTTTGTACTGTCAAGGGTTATTTTGACCAGTTCCTTCATAGATAAATGAGTGGACGTCCAAGGGTCCAGAGGGTACATGATGGATGTGAACAACTTCATTGGGAGATTATTACTTTCTTAGTCATTGGAGTTCTTAGAGCCGATGGGGGAAATGACTGCTTTGAAAATGACAGATCCTGCAAATTATGCAAACTTCAGGGAAAAAACCAGGTTCCCACTGCTTATTCCTGTCGTCTCTGATAACGGAGGACTAGTGTGGCCGGAGTATATATAAATCTACTTTTTCTGGAAACAAAACAATTTAAAATCCCAGTTTATTATTATACAATAAAGAATTTTATAAGTTTTTACAAAATGGATTAAAGTGTTTGCGAACATCTAGAACTTTGGAGTTTGAAGAATTTTTAGCGTCATCTATCTAGTTGAGTATAGACCCATTAAACCTATTTTTCGTGAGAAAACACGAGGGTTTTTTGTTTGTTGGTTTGTTTGTTTTAAAGTTGAATGGAGCATCTGTTTGTAAAGTAGGAGTGCTGAATCCCCATGATGTGAGGGGCATGCCCTCGTACCTTTTCCCCTTTGGGGGAGGGTCTCGCCTGGTCAGAGTTGTTCTTTATTCCACTTCAGAGTCTGTACGGCCGTTTTGCCCTGACCCACTGAGGATGGGAGGGGTGACATGTATTCATCTTGTTTTCTGTCCATTGTGTACCAACAGTTAGCTCACATCTTATCAGGGGAACCCTCCAGAAGAGAAGTTGTCCTATAACATTCAGGCTTAGGTTGTTTCTCGACTGGACAGATTTTCACTGGAGTAAATATAGGCTTTGTTGTAAAACAGCTAGAAATTGTATGGGGACACAGTGAGTGACCTGAGAGCCTTCAAATGGATTTGAAGCGTTTCGAGAAAAATGTAGAGGGTGGGAGTGTGCTGGGCGGTGGGGGTCACAGCCGCTCGTGTCAGGCTGTGTGTCCTGAGCTTCGCTGTCTCAGCCAGCCCGCGGTGACTGCAGTGAGCAGGGACCTGGATGCTGTGTTTGAGCCCGGCCTTGGTTCTGGCTCTTCACCAGGAAACGGGACTCCGAGCAGAAGGCTGGCGCCCGTTCCTGACATTCCTTTCAAGCCCACGGAAACAGAAAGGACTCCATGGAAAAATCAGTGGGTTTTATGCGAAGCCTAATGGTTTTATTTTCCTTCACTGCTTCCTTGAGCCTTTACTCTAGTGAAGCAGCAGAAGTGGAATGAAGCACTTTGAAACATGGCTTTACTTTCCCTGAGGCTCTCTGGCTCTCTCTCCACCGCCCCCTCCTCCCTGGTCCCTCCCCTTCCGCCCCTGTGTCCTCTGCCTCCTGTGTCCCCCACCCCCAGCTTCTCCCCCTCCCCTTCTCCCCTTCAGAGGCTGGTGGGTGGAGAACCAATTTTCAGGAGTTGCTCAAACTCTGAGAGAGGTGGGGGTCCCGGGGCCTGTGAGCAGCATGGTGGGGCCTCGGTTGGAAAGATCCTCGGGCTGCTCTGTTGAGAAAGCTGCAGCCTGAAAACTGCGGAGCAAAGCCATGTGCCCAGACCAGACGCAGCCTGGGGAGCAGTGGTTGAAGTCTGGATCCGTTGGGTGGGCGCAGGGGAGACAGAGTGGGTCACGGCGGACAGCACGGTCGGCCTGAGCAAGTCGACACAGGGGCCTTCCACGTGCTGAGATGGAGAAGCGGCAGGGGGCGAAGGCAGCCAAGCTGCGGTGGCCATAGGAGCTGGGCATGTGCTCCCGGATTCAGGGCTGAGGCCGGGGGGCAGATGGGACAGGCAGCAGGTAGCTTTCAATGTCTGTGTGATGAAGGGGAATGAGCAGGCCAGCGAGCGAGGGAGGGGACCGCCTGGAGAAGCGGGTGCTGGGACCCCGATACTTAGGGGTCTTGGAATTGGGGAGATACCTGTGCCGGATACTGAGAAGGGGGCCCAGTGAGGGAGAGAGCAAGCAAGTGGGGGTAGCCTCCTGGCGGTCCCTGGAAAAACACTCTGTGCAATGGCGTTCTTTTCGGGGACTGGATTCCGAGCCCCTCTGACATGCACGGTGGATTTTGAAGTCTGCTTCTCAGTCCTTTGCAGCCGCAGAAGCAAGGCTGGCTCTTCTCACCTGCGGTTTATAGGAGCCAGATGCTGTGAGAGCCAGAAATGGGGACGTGCTTTGAGGACGTCACCAACGAGCAGGGCCCGCTTGTGGAAGGTACAGCAGCACCGGTTCTCCTCAGACGCAGCGACTGTGTCACTACGTTTGGGTGGTAACTCCTGCACCGGGCACAAAGTTAACAGGCCCAAAGGGTCTTCAGTGAAAAGCAGTCTCCTGGCCCCTGGGCCCCCGAGGCAGCCCTGCTTCAGATCCTTCCTCTCCTCCCCCACTCTCCAGTGGGACGGGCCGCTGCCCACGTCTGTGTCTCCTCCCTTAGCGCTTGGCCCCTCACCCCTGTGTACCTCGGGCCCCTGCATAGAGAGCCCTTGTTTGGGCTGCTACAGGATGCTTTGTCGTCCAAGGAGCCTGTATTTTCAGGCTGTCAGGTTGTCTGCAGCGCTGTGTGCAGCTCCACAGGAAGCAGCCAGCGTGCTCATTAACCTGATCACTGCATCCTGTCACAGCCCCGGGGCCTGGCACCCACGACCCCTTCTCTGAAGCACCAGGGACCCGCGATTCTTGCAGCTCTGGCACTGGACCTGGGGCTGTCGGGATGGAAGGGGACTCCGAGAATCCATGCAAAGACTGAGGCGAATATCCAATGCCACTGTCTCCCGTATTTTGTGATCTCAGTCCGAGGTCTGGGGAGTGTCCTTTAGAGACACCTCCTTGGTGCTTTTTCCCAGTCGATGTCCATCAGTGAGCTGGGTTTTCCTGTCGTGACCGGTGCTTTCCGTTTAGGTGGGGGTTGGAAGGGCCCTGGAGTGCATCTGTTTTATAAAGTGTTTAAATCCAGGGGCTGTGCTCCAGTGTCCTCCATCTCACTGACCAAGTGGGAACCGGTGTCCCAGCAATTTCAGCTCTCATTTGTAAGCAGTGACGACAAATGCCAGCGCTGTGCTTTGCGTTGGTAGCATTCACTCCCTCCCACGTGAAGACGGCTTGAGGGGCGGTAGTTCGTCCTGGGCCGTGTGGGTGGCATCGTGGCAACCTCTCCCTTTTTGACTTAATTGGCACAGTCTCTTACTTTTTGTTTCTTTTTATAGTTTGGATGTACAAAGCCCTACCCCTTGGAAGGCACCCAGAGGCATTTGTAATTATTCATAAAACTCAAGAATCGAGGATTATCACATCATGAGACCGGTCGCGAAAACAGAACTTTCATGAATTAAAAAACGTCTATCAGGGAAAATAAGTTCTTTTAAAAAGACCCCAAGTTTAGGTCTATGGGAAGGTAATCCACATTTTAAATTTAGAATTATAATGTTTTCCTTCTTCCTCCAGTGTCGCCTGGTCACATATGGGTAGGACGTTCTCATCCGCACAGCACCTGACCCTTTCTTTTCTCTGGCTCCAGCCTGCCGGCCGCTCTGGCTCCATTCTGCTCCCCTGTCTGGGAGGTCCTGGGTTTGCCGTGTGACCCGGGGCAGGTTGTGCAACAGCTCAGAGCCTGCGTCCTTCTTTGTGATATTGGGACAGTCACGCTCACAGGTTTCAAAGTTGTCTAGGGTTCGGTGCTTGAATGAGGGATTTGTCTTGTCTCCTGCACACGATTGCTTATCCTGAGAGGGGTCTCTTTACTGCATCTGCGGATATGGAACACGCTCCGGGTGACGTCCGTGCGGAGCCCCTGGGCCTGTGTGCAGGACCAAAGGCCAGTGTTGTTTACCCTGCTGATGCCTTTATGATGGGGGACGTGCAGCCACTCTGCCTGTGTGTGGGGAGCCTCGGCTGTTTTCTGCGGCCGTCCTTGCTCAGGTGTGTTTACTGACTTTGTCCGGCGATGCTTATCTCAAGTGAGTTGGGTCATTCCTTCCAGGGGCCTCAGGAACCGATTAGCATTCCAATCCTTTGCTGACGCATGCCCTCCGTGCCTGCACACTGACCACGGCGGAAGTGCAGGCCCAGCTCTCAGGCCACAGCGCCCGCGTGGTCAGGGGAGCTAGAAATGGAAGATGCATGTACCATTGGCCTCCCCTGGGTCCCACAGACCGAGTCCTGTTCCCGGGAGCTGCCCCGTAGCTCAGGGCCTGGGCTCTGGGTCTGTGCAGAGCCGAGCTCAAGGACCGACTGCACAACTGGCCGGCATAGCGACCACAGGCGAGTCCCTTCCGCTCTCAGTGTCCAGACCCTGCGTGGGGACAGTGACCGTGTTCCACGTGGGTTGTTGAGAGGAGTGGATGCTTCACACAGATGAATAAACAAATAGACAAGGAGTGTGGCCGTCATGATGTTGAAGTCCGCTGTTGATACTTGAATAGAATATTCCAGACAAATCTCTCAGAAAATACTGAGAATGTGAAAAGCAGAGGTCAAATGCAGACGCTTGTGCCTAAACACACGCAGTTTGAATGGTGAGGTCACTCTTGGCTGCAGGTAATTGACAGTGACGTCCCTGCACCTTCTCCCCTTCTGCAGAGGCCTGTGGAGAAAGGACAAGTTGGCGTTCTGAAAGGGATTCTTTTATCTGCACGCAGGAAGAGGAATGGATTTCTAACCGGCAGCAAGCACGCCAGCTGCAGCCTGCAGGGTGGAACTGAGGGCTGCCATTTGAGGAGCTGATGGCTTTCTTACTTCAGACGGCTTAGGGGTTGTAGGTTCCCCTTCCCCAGCCCCCAGAAAGTGAGGCATGATTCTTCAAAACTTTATTGTAGTTTTCTCCCATTTTTCCTCATAAAAAGGAATAATAATTATAATGAAAAGAGATGAGAGCAGTGGTTCTCAGCTTTGGAAACACCTGAGGAGCTGCAGAGCCCCAAACACTCTTTTTGAGATTTTATTTTCTCTGGTCTGGGGTGCAGCCCCGGGCACCTGGAGTTTTAACCTCTCCCCACCTCCCACCGGATATGCAGCCCGGTGGTTGGGACGAGGTCAGCAAGGTTCTCACGGGTCAGTGTATGGTAGAACCGCCCCCCCCCCCCCCGGGGCTCCTACAGCACCCCCTGCATTGCAGACCCACCCCAGAGCTCCTGAGTTAGCCAGTCAGGGTCTGAGCTGCAGAGCTGATATTTCAGTGTGGTCCCAGCTGCTTTCTGTCCAGGGACCAAACAGCAGGGCTGGAGGGTTCTGGTCACAGCCTGGACTTCTGGACTGACTGTCACCTCCTCAGGCCCCCCATCACAGCTCTGGGACCTTGACTGATGCACTCCATTTTCCTCTTGTAAACATGGGGGCTGAAACCACATACACGTGTGTGTGTGTGTGTGTGTGTGTGTGTGTGTGTGTCTGTTTACACACACACACACACACACACAATGTGCACAAGTCCTACCAAGGACTTGGAAATCAATTTTTTCCCCCTTAAAATAATTGATAGTAAGAGCATCTGAGTCCCTGGGTTCCTTTTTGTTGGGGGAGTTGAAGGAGGGTGGGTTTTATGCAATTTCATCTCCAATGTTTTCTCACTTAAGGGTTTTTGTTTGTTTGTTTGTTTGTTTTAGTTTATTCTGATTTGGGTATATATCTTTAATAAAATTTATAATTTCATTCAAGTTACCAAATTTATTTATGATTGTCCATAAAATGACTATACAATTAAAGAAATCATTATATTCCTCTTCTTTTGTTAAATTTTTATATATTGGTGGGTTTTTACTTGTAAGAGATTTGTCTTTCAGTCATCTTTCTTGGATTTTCATCAATTCTGTTATGTTTTGCTTTCTGATTTGTTTTCGACCAGATTTCCTTCCTTCTGGTTGAAGGATGGATTTGCCCTACTCATTTAAGTTCTTCTTTCTTTTGTAGGTGGTGCAAAGGTCATGCATTAGTTTTCCTTCTGTTGTTTCTCTTCCTTCCTTCTGTCTGTCTTGACATGTGATGCTGTTCATTGTCCTAATTGTCCAGAGATGACTCTTGTATTAATTTCCTCCTTGGACCAATTATTTAGGCCAGAGCTTGTTTTTAATTTTCAAGTGGCTAAGTTCTCGTTTTTTATGCACACGTTCCTAATTTCTAGTTGTGTTGTGTTTGGTTCTAGCACGGGGCCTGTTGGCACGGGGCCTGCTGGTATGGTGGCTGGCTGTCCCTGTGTCAGCCTGGGCCTGTGGCGTCTGCTCTGTGTCTTCACGCCGGCTGGCAGAAGGAGGCCTGGCCCCTGCAGGTGTTTCTGTGGCTCCAGAGATCTTTAGGTGTTAGCAAAATGTACTGATACTCTCTGTGGCTGAGAATTTTATAAAGCAGTAATTTCAAATATTGTAAATACTTGCCAGTGAGAACTTTTCATAAATGCCCATGTCTACAGTCTCATCAGGCGTAGTATTATGCACTGTTTTTACCTCACTTTGAGTCCTTCCTTTGCCGTAAGTGATCAACAGAAGTCTCCAACGACAGTTTTTCTCAGTTTCTCCTTGGAGGTCTTAGCATTTCTGTGTGTTCATTTACTTTTGTGTAAAAGTTTTATTGAAGTAGGATGTTCATTCTTATCATTTAAGATTCGTTTATATTGTTGCTTTGTTATTTGGAGGATAAAGAGCTACTGCTATTTTCGTTCTTCACTGATTACATTTTTATCAATGGGTTTCGCTTTAAAAGTGTGGACGTGTGTCTTTGTCCTAGATGATGCTTGACTGTCACTGCCACTCCTTTGGCCTTGGTTTCTGTGCTGTTCTTAGATCTTTGCCCATTCTGTCTCTACCCTGTTTCTAGCTGTCCTTTGAAAGCTTTTCTTTTTCAGTTTGCTTTGGGTATTTTTTTCCCATTGGAATATTTCTGAATATTATTTTGAACAGAAGGGAACTGGACAGTTGACATCCATTGCCACATGTCATCAACCTCTGAATCAATTGTTTCTGTTTAGGACGCTCCATCCTCTGTCTGTTTTCCATTTTCCCTTTGCTGTTTAAAGCAGTATTAATTTCTTTTTTAGCCTTTTATTATGATTTAGAATGCAAATATCTGTTTTAAATTCTACAAGTGATTATGTTAATGTATCATGAAATTTGCTCAATTATATTTTTCCTAATAAGGAGCAGGTCTTCTGTCTTTTATGGAAGGTACCACTTTTTTTATTTTAAAATCCTGCAATGATTTATTTGAAGACTCGAAACTTTTCTGTTTTATGTTAATTTTTGATGCTTTATCTTTTTTAAAAAAATTAATATTTTTTAGTTACATTGAAATATAGTTGACATACAGCACTGTATTAAGGTGTACAGCATAATGACACATATTATGACATGATGACCACAATATTTAATCTTTAAACGAAATTTTATTATTTAACTTGTCCATCAACAATGGCACTAGTTAAGCCTCGTTTGTTTGCAGATCCCTCTTGAGTTCCTCCTGTGTGCTCTTCTGGGTGTAGCAGGGAACAAGGCCAACTTCTTGAGCAAGAAGGGTTTAGCCCATCTAACACGTGCAGTAAGGTTGGTGTCAGAGACGACAGGGCGATGAGCGTGCAGTGTGTGCTGGAGGGTTGGGGCGGCAGGCGGTGGCTGTCATCTGAATGTCTGGGGGAAGAGAGGAGAGAGTGGGAAACAGACGTTCTAGAGACTCCAAAGTAAATTTCCTAAGGAGATGGAGTTGCTTTTGTAGTTGTGTTTGCAAGCAGCATGAAATACACATTTTGGATTTCTGGTTCAATAAAAATAGAAAGTGTCCATTTAGCACAGTTTGTGACTCGGGGGGTTCTGGAAGTGGCTGGTTGCCTTAAGCAGAGCAGCTGCGTTTTTCTAGGAGTGAGTCAAAGGAGGAGGTGGGTACAAATGCTCAGGTGTATGCCAGGTCTGGAGCAGCCCGCTGACCCTCCGCCAGGAAGGACGGGAGTTCGGCAGGCGAGGGCGAGTGGGGTGGCAGTGTCCCGGCCAGTGGCAGCAGTCTGTGCCCTGGAGGGTGTGTGGGTGTGCAGAGAACAGCTGGTGAGCTTGGAGGTGGGGTGCTGACCACACCCCCAAACCTGACCTTATTCTCAAGTGTGGGTTGCTACCTATTGCCACGCCTTGAAATCAAGTGATTAGGTCATGAAAAGTGTGTTTTATTAAGGAAATGGCACAGAAGAGGAACCATGAGTGTGAATTGCAGGGTGCGTAGCACGCACTGAGCCCCTTGTCCATTATAAAGGGTCAGGAGCATCATGGGACGAAGACGAACGCGGGGACCCGCCCATGCGCTGGCCAGCATCCCAGTTCATGTTTCTAGAATACAGAGTCATCCTGATGGGACAGGGAACCGGGACAGTTTAATCGACTGTAAACATAACCAGAGCTGGTGGCGCTACGACAGGCGTATGAATGTCACCTGCTGCCTGGCACAGTCTCCGGCATTTCAGTTAGGAACGCCCAGTGTGCTGTTCAGAAAAAGTGTCACCTACTGTAACATTTTTTAAGTTTATGACAATTGTATCATTTTAGCTTGACTGGTACAAATTGCCCTTAAAATGGAGAAAAATAAATAAACATGAAATGAAAAGAACAAAGACACGTGCAAGTTCAGTTGCTGGATCCAGAAGTGTAAATATTGACATTGTTAAGAAAAATGTTGACTCTAGAATCAGCAAACTTTTGACTTTGCTTGGATTATTTTTTCTGCACTATAGTCTCTTAAGGAAAAAAGTGCCAACTGTGGTGAAAATTATTTAAATTTTTATCGTAAGTTCAAAACTCAATTAAAACGGTCAGACTCCATTACATTCTTTATAACGGCATTCTTGCAAAGGCATACTTAACTTTCACAGTCTAAAGGACGTGGGAGAGCAACACAGAACGCTGAATGTGTCAATGAGCTCCTTTAATCAAAGGAAGAAAAAGGACAAATTGACACGGTTTCACTGTCATTCTACAACGGTTAACGAGGAAGTCTTTTATCATTAGAGCTTTGAAGCTTCACTGTATCCACCTGCTTATGAAACTCTTCCTCAGTATCTGTGTGGGGCACATCATTGTTTGAGAAATTAGCTGATGATTTAGAAACGAATCTCTTTGGAGTAGCACAGTCTGCCATCAAATCTGTACCATGGAGGACGCTTAGAACTACTGAGGCTTGTTGTCCAGGGCCGGTGTGGGTATTTCCGTCTCCAGGAGAGCACAGATAATGGCAGTGCCTGTCGCTCTGCCAGCTGTGGGTGGCCAGACCATGAACGGAGGGCTTGTGATATGAGTTCCGTCTCACCTCCCAGACACCTGGGTCACATAGTCACAGGACTGAGACAGGGCCAGGCTGGTCCAGATAAATCGAAATGGAAAATGTGTAAACAAGTTCCAAGCAATTATGATGGTGTTCTTTGAAGAAAAATAAGTTTGTACGGAAGCGATATCTGGGACCACTGCTGTATACATCTCCAAGCTTTCGTAGCCTAAGAACTTCTGTTGAATCTCATGGTGGTATTAAAGAATTTAGTGAAAGTTGATTTTATTCAAGGAAGTTCACTGAATAGCCAACTATTTGTTTGTTTTTGTTTTTTTAGCATAAAATAAACAAAATACGAAATTTACCATTTTTCAAGTTTAACCATTTTTAAGTATACAATTCAGTGAAGTTAAGTACATTTACAGTGTTGTGTGACTGCTGCCATTTCTGGAATTTTTTCATCATCCCCAAAAGAAATTCTGTACACATTAAACAACCCCTCCGCACCCCAGCCTCTGGTAACTTCTATCCCTCTTTTTGTCTCTATAAATTCTCCTCTTCTAGGTACCTCATGTAAGTGAGAGCACATTTGTCCCTTTGTGACTCATTGCACTTAGAATGGTGCCTTTAAGCGTCATCCATATTGTAGCGTCTATCAAAGTTTCATGATTTTCAGGACTGAGTAATGTTCATTGTACGTGTGTACTAATTTTGCTTATTTATTCATCTGTCAGTGGTCACGTGAGTTGCTGTCCCCTTTTGGCTGTTGTGAATAATGCTGCTACGGACATGAGTGGACAAGTGTTTGAGTCCCTGCTTTTGATTCTTTTGGGTATATGCCTAGACATGGAATTGCTGGAACATATGTTAATTCTATGTTGACTTTTTAAGGAGTTGTCATAGTGTTTCCACAGAGGCTGCACCATTTTACATTCTCACTGGTGGTGCACAAGGGTTCCCATTTCTCCACATCCCCACCGATACGTGTTGTTTTTCGTGATCCCTCACTGTGGTTTGGTTTGCATTTCCCTAATGACCAGTGACGCTGAGCATCTTGCCGTGTGCCTGTTATCTCTGGAGAAATGTGTAGTCAAAACATTTGCCCAGTTTGGGATTTTGTTGTGGTTGTTGTTACCGTTGTCATTGGGCTGCAGGAGTTCTTTATGTATTCTGGGTATTAATCCCTTATCAGGTATAGGATTTGCAACTGTTTTGTACCTTCCTGTGAGTAATCTTTTTACTTTCTTCATAGTCTTGTTTGAGGCACAAAAATTTTTAACTTCGGTGAAGTCCAATTTATCTTTTCTTTTTTCTTTTTCCTTTGTTGCTCGTGTCTTCGGTGTCATGTTCTAGAAATCATTGTACACTCCACTGCCATGACATATTTTTTTTTTCCTATGTGTGCTTCCAAGAGTTTTGCAGCTTTAGCTCCTGCATTTAGATGTTTGATTCATTTTAAATTCATTTTTGTGTGTAGTCTGAGGTAAATGCCCAACTTCATTATACTGTATGTACATATCCAGTTTTCCCAGAACCATTTGTTGAAAGACTGTCCTTTTTCCATTCAGTGGTCTTGGCGTCCTTGTTGAAAATCAATCCGCCGTGTATGAGGATTTATTTCTGGGCTCTCACTGGCCTACGTGTCTGATTTATTACCAGAGCTCTGGAGCAAGTTTTGAAGTCAGGAAGTGTGTGTCCTTCAACTTCATTCTTCTTTTTCAAAATCCTTTTGGCTATTTGGGACCCATGAGAACCCGTATGAATTTTAGAAAGGCTTTTATCTATTTCTGCAACAGACACTGGTGGGGCTTTGATTAGAACTGCATTGCATTGAATCTGTAGATGGCTTTGGGTAGTTTTGTCATTGTAACATATTAAGTCTTCCAACCTGTGGAACAGGAGGTTTTGCCGATTTTTATCTTTTGTATATTCTTATAACAGCATTTTGTAGTGTTCCGTGCACAAGTCTTTCACCTCCTTGGTTGTTTTCTAATTATTTTATTATTTTTGATGCTATTTTAAGTGGAGTTGTTTTTTTTTTTGTTGTTTTTTTTTATTTCCTTTTCAGGTTTTTCATCATCAGTGTATAGAAACACAACTGATTTTTGTGTGTTGACTTTGTATCCTATAACTTTGCTGAATTTATTCATTAGCTGTAATTGTGTCTCTGTGTGTAATTTTTAGACTTTTCTACAGATAAAACACGTTATCTGTGAACAAATACAATTTGAAGTCTTCCTTTCCAATTTGAAGGCTTTTTATTATTTTTTCTTGCCTGATTGATCTGGCTAGAGCTTCCAATAATAAAAGTTGTTGAATAGAAGTGTCAAAAGCAAGCATCCTTGCCTTAAGGGGAAAGCTTTCCATCTTTCACCAGGGAGTATGATGTTAGCTTGGCGTTTGATGCATTTTATTAGAGACCAGACTTAACCCAGTCCTCCCGCTGTGTCTGACTGTAGTTTACTTGTCCCAAAGGAACCTGCTCAGCAGAGCTCTGAGACGTGTATTTTTCTGGCTAAGAAGCAATCTCATTTGGCAAATACTTTCAAAGGTGATGTTTAAGTAATGAAATTGGCATACTTAATTGGTATTTTCAGTACTCTCAACACCCATCGCATTTGAAACTTCAGGGGGAAAATAACAATATGTTTCCATATATTGAACACATCCAAGAGTTCCAGAGGGCAAGCAGTAGGCTCAGAGTGAGGCAGCGAGAGAGTGGGACGTGATGGCCGAAAGGAGCATGGGGCAGGGCTGTCCCGTGGTCGGGTGCAGAAAGGGTCCTACAGGACCAGGAGGAACTGTTCTGTTTGACATTAAGGGGGAGCCAGCAGACACCAACCCCTCCCCCAGGCCCTCAGGGATGTGGGTGAAGGGGGAAAGCACGACTGTACTTAGGATAGAAGGTGGAAGGATGTTTGGAAAGGCTGGAAGGTGGTGCGTGGAGAGCCATCAGATACACGTGGCAGTGGGGAGGTCTCTGAGAGGCGTCATGGTGTGGCCCTGGGATCTGGCAGCAGTTGGTTGGGTGGGCGGATTGCTCAGGGTTCTCCAGTGCAGCAGAGCCTGTATGTGTATACATAAAGAGGTTTATTGTAAGGAATTGGCTCACGCGACTGTGGGGGCTGGCAAGTGAAATCCGCAGGGCAGGCCGGCAGCCTGGGAACTCAGGCAGGAGTTTGCTGTAGTCTAAGGCAGAACTCTTTCTTCTCCGGGAAACCGAGTCTCTGCTCTCTAGGCCTTCGTCTGATTGGATGAGGCCCACCACTGTCGGGAGGGAAATGGCTTTTGCATACAGTCAGGTGATTGCAGTTCTTAACCACTTCTGCGAAATACCTTCCGAGCAACCCCCAGCTTGATGTTTGGTGAGGTGGCTGGCTGCAGAGCCAGGACAAGTCCACACACGACACTGACTCTCACGGGGCAAGGTTGACTTACAGGCCGGAGAATTTGGAAGGCCTGGGGGCTTGCAGGAAGCTGGAGGGAGGTTACCAGCCACAGCCCTGTCCTGAGTTAGGGAAGGGGGAGTTCCGGCCTGGGGCCCTCCACCCCCTTGTGAGCACCTCCACTGCACATCGCTGGGCCTTCTCAGCCCAGCACCCTGTTGTGGGTTGTTTTCGTTTTTATGGTGGTAATTTAAAGGATCCTAGAGAGACGCTTGCAGAAAACATAATTAGTTGGTGGTAAATGTTACAGATTTACGATACTTCTATTCCTTTTAGCTACACCAGCAGTTTAGCAGTGTTTTAATATTTGGGTCTGTTTTAGTTTTCTAGGACCACCATAACAAAGTACCCCAGAGTGGGGGGCTCAAACAACATTGATTCTCCCCCAATTCTAGAGGCCAGAAGTCTGAGACTGAGGTGTTGGCAGGGTCCTCGAGGCCTCTCCTGGTGTGGCTGGCCGTCTCTTCCCTGTGTCACCACATGGTTTTCCTCTGTGTGTGTCTGTCCTAAAATCTTCTTACGTTGGATTAGGGCCCAACGAACACCTCGTTTTAATGTAATTACCTCTTTAAAAGACCCTGCCTCCAAATACAGCCAAATTCTGAGGTACTAGGCGTTAGGGTTTCAGCAAATGAATGTTTTACTTTTGGGGGTTGAGGGAAGAACATGGCTCTGCCCATAACTGGGTCTTATCTTGATTTTTTATTTTTATTTTATTTTTTTTGCTATTTTGTTCGTGGAATTAATATCTCTAATTTTATGTCTCCCTCAGTCTTTCATTTTTCCTCTGGGAGGCTTTTATTTCTGAATTCTAAAAATATCACACTGTAACCAGACTTTGCTAAAGACATCTGAAATGCGAGGAGCCCTGTCCCGCGGCAATTTCTGGTCTTTTTCAGGTCGGAAACCTGGGTTTCCTTTGCACTGACCTTTGTTCTCTGCGTCCAGAGTTATGTTCTGGCCTTGTGTTACAGTTTTACCACTATATTTCAGTCATTCTCTTCATGGGCTATTTTCAGTGTTCCTGGAATTTCTCCCCCGTGGATGTAGTTTTCTGCCATTTGGATACTCCCAATGGACAGTTCATTTTGTCTTGGGCCGTTTCTTCCCTGTATTTTTCCTGCTACTCTCCTTTTCCCTGTGTTGCTTTTCCTTCATTGAGAGAAACAATCCACTTTCTTAATCTTTCTTATTGTTTTCATAGTAAAAGTACTTCAGGAAATAAACCCTCCACACCCCGGTGAAAAGAATAGGACACAGACCCCATGCCCTCATAGTGGTGGTTCTTCTTACCACTTACTGTCCTCGCTCCTCTTAAACGCAGTCTCAGAGGTGACCATGCCCCCCCCCACCCAGGGGCCCCCACCTGTCCCTGGGCCTGTACTGAGGGGAGTGTGGAGTGTGGGAGGTGCCACCGAGGCCGCCCCTGTACATGGTGGGGGCGGCCCCTGTACTCCTCTTGGAGCTGTTTTGTCTCCTCCCTGAGGACCGGCGGAGCCCCCATTGTGAAAGCTGCCCTGTGTGGATCGGGTGTGGGGACCCAGTAAGCTGGGCAGTGGCTCTTTGTCAGCGGTTACGGAAAGTCAGGCTTGGCGGGGGCGCCGAGAGCCTCTGCTCCCAGTGAACTCACAGCTTATTTAGGGGGTGTGAGACCAAGAAGGAGGATTTACAACTCGGTGTGGCAGATGGAATGATGGATGGAAGCCCACCATGTTGCCCAGAGCCCAGAGGGGACACTGACTGAGCCCTCTTGGGTGGTAGTGGTTGATGAGGGGCAGTCTGCGGGGGCTTCCCGGAGGAGGTGATCTCCAAGCTCAGCCCTAAACGGTAGTAAGTGATAGCTAGTGTCAGAGCTAGGACAACACCTATAGGTACAGAGGCCTGAGAAAGCCTCATGTGGCAGGAATTACAGCTTGTTCAGGGTCTCTGAGCCAGAGAGGAGACGAGGGTCCCCAGAACCTCTGGGATTATGACAGAGAATGATAGTTGCCGCTGCTTCTGAAAATGTGTTTAATCTCCAGTGGTTTCTGGGTGAGAATAATAGTATTGAGGGTCTTTTGACGTGACCTCTGGTTCCTCTCTCTTCCCAGAATCCACCAGCTGCATCCGAAGTGTGAGTCGTCGCAGCCGTCTGTCCTCACAGGAGTGAAACCCTGCTTTGTAAGAGTTAGCAGGGGAGACGCCGCCTCGAGTTCACTTTGTAGGTATTCTCCTGTGTGTTAGTAACCTGGCAGAGCACTGTGTTACGTTCTGAGGCCAAGGGTGGTCCCTCCCCAGCCCATGCCACACTGTTGATCGTCCCCTTGGTGCCGACGTGTCAGCAAGGCGGGGCCTTCTCAGACGAGTCCACTTGGAACGTTCACGACTGCTTTGTATGCATCAGGCATGTGCTTTGTGCCAGATTGAAAAAAAAAAAAGAAAAAAGAAAAACAGAAAGACAGGATCTCTGTTTCCTGCTTGTCGGGAGTTCATTGTGGGAGCTGGATGTGCCTTGTAATGTCGGGGATGGTGCGTCAGCTCACGGCGGAGTGGGAAAGTGTCACGTGAATACTGTTCTTGAAGGTTGCAGTTAGAAAACGTGCCCTGCGGGGAGAGCGTTGAATCACTGTCATGGTTTGCTGCCCACTGAAAACTGGCCAATAGAGCCAGCTTTTATGCAGGTGGTACCAACAGGACCCCGACGACACATGCTGACCCACTCAGTGCTTTTCTGGAATTAGGCGCAATCCATATTTCCCACAGTGTGATGGAGCCCTCAGGGTGTTAATCATTGTTATGAGAAAAGGAGTCCAGAGGACGTGTGGGTTAATTCCAGCGGGTTGAGGTCACCCTGGTCCCTCTGAGTGCCCCTCTACCCCACAGACCCTGCGACCACACAGGGCTTTTCAAGATGGTACAGTTGGTGACAGTCCCCTTGTGTTAGAAGAGTCGGCAGTTGTTGCTGCTTGAGCAGACCTCCTGCCCAAACCTCCACGTGGTGTCCCAGGGCGGCCCAGGGGCCAAATCGCTGCCGAGCCCATTGCGAGCCGCGCATGTTGCCTCTGGTGTGGCTTCTCACAGTCTCTCTTTATTCCAGGTGCTGCAACACAGTGCGTGTAATTTGAAGAGGCCAGAGGCACCATGGCTTTAGCTGGCTGCCCAGATTCCTTTTTGCACCGTTCGTACTACCAGGTAGGGGCGAGCGTGGACGTCGGATTCTGGCGAGTGCTGCTGGTGGAGGGCCACGGCGCACATGTAGTTCATAACCTTGAACTGTTTCATTACTAGCAGGTCACCAGATGCTCAGCTGGGGCTGCTGGCGTCCCAGTGCCGGAAAGCAGGCACGTTCCCCAGGGTCCTTGCCTTGCCTGAGGAGGCTCTCCTCATCATTCGCCTTTGACGGTGCCACCCCCTCCTACAATGTGTTCATGGTAGAGCAGACTAGCCTGCAGGGAAGCAGGCACAGCATTGTCACCTGCTGGGCCCTGAATTCCAGAGGGCGAGTTGGAATGCCGGTGAATATTGGGTTAGTCAAGTGGAGACGGAGCTTCCATAAGGCCGAGGGCGTGGGCAAGGAACAGGTTTCTTGGTGTGTGGCTTCTTGACCTCATTGTCACATGCCCCTTGTAGGTGGAGTCCTCCCCCCCACCCCCCAGAACACTTTATGGGGGAATAAGTTCATCTCCGTTCCTCCACATTCCCTCAGTCTTCTTCATGGGCTTCAGGGCAGGTTCCTTCACCTTCGGAAGCAGAGTTTCACCTTGATTGTTACCGTACAGGCAGCAGGCTCCACTTGAAGGAATGGCCCTTGAGGCTTTGGGTTTGGCAAGTGGCTCTCAGTTTGTCCTTGCCAGCCCTTCACCATCGAAAGCACACTCACCGCCTGCTGTCGGCCGCCATTTCCCAGGAGGCGTCCGTGTGCAGTCCTTCCGGGTGCTCTCCCCTTGAGCCGATTGTCACACTTCCCTGAACTTGGTTTTCCCTCCCTATATCTGCAGTCTCTCTGTAGCTGCAGTGATCAGGTTTTGCCTTGAGCATCGTGGCTGCAGAGGGACATGTTTTTAGCTTATTTTGGTGTCACAGTGAAACAAACCTTCAAAGGAAGGCTGGAGATGAGGACTGCTGCTCGTTGTCACCGTTGAATTTGAGACAAAGCCCAAATTGGCTTCGATCCAGAAAAGAGGGCTAGAACTTGAGCAGACTTGCGACGTTGACTGGGGCCTCACGGGCCTGTGCAGTCGGCTCCAGGCTCTGCCCTCTGCCCTCTGCCCTCTGCAGTGGGGGATCGGGTCCTTATTCTTAAAGAAGGTGGGGTGACCACACCCCGTTGATGGTTAGAACTCTGTGCTACACCCATTGGCTGTGGGTCCAGTGCTCCTGTGGCCGCTTAGCTTTGACCAGTTATCAGGGCCCAGAAGGCACCCCTCCCCCACCTGCTGCCTGGCACCGGGCACCATCCGTGAAGTATAGGAAAATCTTTTCCTGGGGGCGTCCCTCTGAAAGTCAGTTTGGTAGAGTCACCTTCAGCCGTAGAGACAGAGCAGACCTGAAGCGAAGGGTGACGACAGAGGCCGTCTTACTTGCCCCTCCCTCCCACTGGTGTTTTTGATTTCCTGCCGGTCTGTACAGAGATGGCAGCGCTCCAGCTAAAGCCAGCAGCTTACTTGATGGACGTGTCAGCTGTCTGTCACTGCCGCCCCAGTTGCCCAGGGCTGCTCTGCAGGACCCAGGAAGCCGTAGACAAATGGTGGGCATTCCCAGAGATAGGGTCGCCCTGAGGAAACACTCAGTCATGCCGGTCAGTGGCTCTGGAAGACACTGTCTTGCTCTTATAAAAATCCAGCAGCCACACTTGGCAGCACTTAGCTTCGATTCCTGGAAAATTAGATGACAGTTCCAGAATTTCTCAGAAAATGGGGTGATTTACAGTGAGTTCCAGTCTTGAGCAATCTGCAATATAGCAATTATAGATACAGCTCCAAGTTTTTATAGAGAAGAATGTCTCCTTCAGATCTTTACCAGACAAGTGATCTCCCAGTTCTAGCAGCCCCCTGATAGCTGTGGCGTGGCTTGGACATGGGCTCCGTCACGGAGTCTCCGATACGTGGAGTTCTGGACACACAAGCACCCAGATCGATGTGTGCTGTCAATTATCCTGCTTTCTGCTTTAGTGACAGAGGCCCGATTGGTGTGGGAGCCGTACAGATGAGGCCCTAAGACTTCAGATGTCCCTTTGTGATATTGGCATATTCTGGGGCCTTGGGGGAACCATGTAACTGTCCTGTCCCTCAGTCACCCTGCTGGTAAAAGGGTTTGTTGTGTCGGGGTTGTGTGAGGGTTGGGGCACATGCATGGAAAATGCCCAGCAGGCCCAGCCACTTCCCAGGTGTCCTGTCCAGGGTTGTCACCTTGTTCTCCTTGGACACTGACTGAGCACAGCCCGGTGCCAGATGTAGATCCTGTGCTGGGGAGGCAGCTTTGCGAAGCAGACAAATTCCTGGGGCTCCTGTGTGCTAGTGAGGAGGCAGACATGCGACAACTGGCAAATAGGACCATGGGAATAAGAGTAACAATTCTAAAGCAAATAAAATAGGGCCGTGGGAGACAGTGGCCAGGAGGTCAGGGAGTTCTTCCCGAGGAAGTGCCCTAAGCGGGGGTGGTGCCCAGGCAGGACTGGGCAGGGTGGAGGAGGAAACGGCCAGGCCTGGGCTGGCCAGCCGGGCGGGGTTTAGGCTTTAGTCGACCAGGAATGGGAGTTCTTAGGGGAGTTTATGTAGAGAGGCCCACAGTCCACTGTCTGCAATTTTAAAATCTGAAAAGCTCCGAACTGAGAGGATTTTTTCATTACTCAATCGGGGCAGAATCTGACTCGGACTGAGCTAGATTCTGAGTTCCAGGACCTTGCGTTATCTTTCTCAAGCCCAAGAAATGTTTAATTCCCAACCGCATGTAGCCTCCAGGGTTTTGAGGAAAGGATTATGTGTGCCTTTTATGAGAGCTGAGGTAAAGAAAAGCCACATTCATTATCTTTCAGAAAAATGCAAAAAATAGAAAATAAAATGAGTTCAGGTACAAACATCCGAACAGAAGGTTGAACTGTGCTTTAGATCTGAAACAACTGTGTATACATTTGATGTAGGTTATGAAGATGCCTGTTGAATTTCCAAACATTTATTCCAAATATTCATTTTTACTTTTATAATTTTTCCCCCTGATTTCTGGATCGAAAACCTATATGCTGGTTTTAGAAGCAACGCACTGTAGAGACCGGCCTTCTGATCCTGCCCTTCAAAGATCCGGGAGAGTGGGATGCAGCACCCGAGGAATGGGTCCCGCCCTCCCTCTGTCATTTCAGAAATTCCGTCCCGGCCCCAGGCTTTCGCAAGTTGCTTCTCTTGGCTCCATTTCAGATCTGTATCCCTGAGCCTTCAGGCTGAAATCTCTCCTTCTAGGGCAGGAGTTGGCCCAGGACAGCCCGTGGGCCAAATCCCGCTCCCTGCCTGCTTTTGTAAATAAAGTTTTATTGGAACAGAGCCACGCTCCTTCCTTCCCCTCTCATCTGTGGCTGCTCTGGGGCTCTGTCAGCACAGTTGAGTGGTGCCTGGCCCGGTACAGAAAATGTTTTGCCAACCCGCTTTAGAGCACCGATTGGTGGACACAGGCCAACGTGGCCTCCTTGTGTCAGTTTGTCTCCTCCCCAGTGTTTGGGGACAGGGCGCGCAGCCCTCCGCTGAGCGTCTGCTTGCCCATCACATGCAGCTGTGGGTTTTCTGTTGGGGGCCCGACATCTGGATTCCTCCATCTTTTGGCAAAGTCTGGAGGAGCTGGAAGGTGACATCATCCTGCATGAGCCACTTGGGATCAGTCTCTGGATCTGAATACCATTCCCAGAGTGTGTCACTGTTTTTGTTTTTTCTTTCTTTTTCCAGAGAGTGATTCTTCTGCAGCTCTTCCGTTTTTAATCTCACACACCCACAATTTGGTAAAGGGACATTTTCACTGGACTATATTTTCTTCAAGGAATTTGTGGACAGTGAGTTCCACTTACCATAGATAGATCTTGTCCTTGAAGGGGGAGGATGCAAAGACCATTTGAAACGTCCCTTACTTTTATGAGACCTTTCCAGCACATAGGACATTTACCTAAAATGGTTTTGCAAATCATTTGTGGTTATAATTCTGCATTTAGTACCAAACACTGTTTAATAGAGATGTTTTGTGATGTAAAAGCAGGCCATTTATTCAGTAGGTTCAGGGGCGACTTGCTGGCCATTCTAACAAGTTAACATTACATTAACACACGTAGGTGTTTTGATCTCTGTTCCTTTTCCTTGTCATCAGGGACGGGGGGCGGAAGAGGGGGACCCAGAGGACAGAAGAGCAGATTGTGAGTGGAAAATGTGGGATTTCATGTGTGAAAGGTTGCTGTCTTGCCTTGTCACACGGCCAGGCCCCCTCGTCCTCGTGTAAATGGGTCATACTAGTGACTCAAGCGTGGATGGTGGAGTAACTGGGGAAGGAGAAGTAAAGGCCAGGTAGCCGCTGTGCAGACCTGCTTCGTAAACAGGGCGGTCTCCCGTTCTTCACCTTCTACGTTGAGTATAAAAGTGCATCTGCTCTTCTGTTCCATTAAACACTGCGGGTTTGGCCGTTATGAGGCCTGAGTGACCAGGACGAGCTCACTGACTGACTCATTGGCTTTCTCCTGGGGAGGGAAGGAAACCCCTGGAACAGCCTGGCGTGTGTCAGCAGGTCCCATAAGACAACCAGATATCCATCCCAAAAGTTTTGACAGCGTTTTGTTTTTGACAGGCACCCCAGGTGGTGCTTCCGATCAATCCATGAGTAACTTTGGGAGAACCTCAGCCCTCGATGAAAGCGAGGATGGACACTAGAGTCGGTGGCACAGGAAGTGCTGCGCCATTGTTTACTAAAAGGCGTGTTTGTGGAATCACATTTGTCCATACTTAGAATTTCACCAACTTGGAATAGTCAGCTGCTTCTCTGAGCCACAGCAATTACACTGGCAGGAGTTCCCCCACCTCTCACTAGTGTTCTTAAGACACAAAACCATTGTAAAATTGGGCAGTTGTGTCATTGTTGGTGTTGCCTGACCCCTGACCTCCAGGCCTCCTCTCCACATGACAGCTGCCCCTTTCTCTGTAGCCAAACCTGGTCTTTGTTTGGAGTCACTGGTACCTGGTTCTGAGTTTTCGTCAATGGGTTACCTCTCCCAGTGAGTTATGTCCAGAATTATAGACCTGGATGCAGTCAGAAGACCTTAAATACTGAAGTGCCCATCCTTCTTGGGGCCTGGGAGGAGACAGCGGGGTTCAGAATCAGAGTGGTCAGCGGAAGCTCTGTGAGCCATGTGGATTGGGGGCCATTGGAGGGTCGGCCCTGAGGCAATCCCGCAGCTGCATTTGGGAAGGTGGTGGCCTCGGGTCACACAGGACCAGCCGCTGGCAGAAGTGGAGCTCCATGGTCACGTCCGCGTCCTGGCCTGTGTGTCCTGCAGTCCTGAAGGTTGACCGCTGTGCTTGGAGCCGTGCAGGACCCATGAGCTGTCTCTTCTTGGGCCCTGGGAGTTGGTGAATTTTAATTTCTGCATTTGCTGTGAGGTAGGCCTTGGAAGTCCTGCAGGCACACTTTCAGGGTTCTAGCAGAGGACGAGGCCCTGTATGTGTGTGTCGGCTGCTTTCCCGCACTGGCAGTAAGTGGGAAGCATGGAGACAGCCACCCCGTCCTTTTGGAGTTTGAGCGTTTGAACTGTTTTGGCATTTGTGTTATTCCCTTAGCTACTCTTATCTTCATAAACATCTGATGTGTGAGGCCAGTGTCCGGAGGTTCCTTTTGGGGTGAAACTTGTGAGCACGCTTTGGGGGACATGCTGTTTCCTGTGCTTGCAGCACATGTCCCCATAGGCCACTGTCAGAGCTGCTCTGTCACCTCCTACTTCTGGTTGGACTCATTTCAGGAAAAAGGAAATCAGAAAAGATGTCCACCGAATTTCCATTATACAGTCTCATGTGGACACTTGGTTTGCTGTGCCATCAGCTACTCACAGATGGCTCTTTGCCTGTTCCTCATGTAAAAGTTGGTGATGGAGGAGGCAGAGATGGAGACCGTGTAGGTGATGGCGGAGGTGATGCTGGAGGCGATGCTGGAGGTAGTTGAGGTGGTGGGAGGAAGTAAAGTTGATGGGAGGAAATGGATGGAAGTGATGGCAGAGGTGATGGTGGAGGTGATGGCAGAGGTGAGGGCAGAGGTGGCGGCACCAGCAGGACTAGTTGTGAAAACAGCAGCTACTGGTTACTGAGCAACGCTTACATGTGTGACCACACTAAACCTTCCACAGCGTCCTGTGACGTGACCCGCACGCACACAGGGAGGTGTCGTGTCCTCCCAGGTCGCTCGGCCACTCGTTTATAGACATTCTAGTGCGAGTGTTCGTCCCTGTTTGGCGGAGCTGCTTCGTTGATGTGGGAAAGCCGACTCAAAAGACTGGAGCAAAAATGACTTGGCAAAGGCATTTTATTTTGGGAAAACCATTCGTCAAGATTGACAGGCTCTGGGCACGAGGTTTCTTTGTAGCATGATGGAAATGTTCTAAATTCAGATTGTGGCGATAGCTGGAGAAACCTGTAATTATACTGACATTCTTTGGATTGTACACTTACAACAGATGAAACTTAGGTTGTGTAACTTACATATCAGGAAAGATGTTTAAAAAAATGAAAGGCCAGTGCATTTGCCCTCCCCCTCGAATAACTGCCATGGGTGTTTGTGCGCCCAACGTCACGGAATAGGTAATTGGATTAACGAGAGGCACGTCATACGCTTTTGCGGGTAAAGTCAGGAACAGCGGCCTGTGCAGGTAGTTACCTCGAAAGAAGTGCCTGAGGATGGAGCACGTGGGGCGGTCTGTGTCTTTTTAGGTCTTAGTGCCTGGGTACACTGAGATTTCAGTGAAAACCTGGGGTTTTTCTACATACTAGCATTGTCCCTGCCAAGCGCGGCATCTTCCTGTTTTGGCGAAAAGTTTGTTGAACTCTCCTGAAAGACGGTCCTGGTATTTTCATGTGAGAATCAGCAGCCTTTGTTGACACGATATCAGTAGAAAGCATTCCCCTCGCTCTGTGAGAAGAAGGCCGATGGTGAGTCTTTCCTTTTTCTCATCGCAGGTCATGGGAAACAGGTGAAGCCAAGTTTGTGACTTGCTTTTGGGTCAGTTTGATATAAATCTCTTATTCCCTATACTCTTGCTAGACACAAAGAGCTGTATCTAAACAAGCAGTGTCATTTTGGCCAAAAAGTGGCCCCAGCTCGCTTGTTAGGAGTGTTATTTCCGTGGAGGGGGGCTAATTTTCCAGACCTGGCAACTGGCAAAACGTGGGGTGCTGACATTGCAGCTTTTACCAAGTTCTCTGCTGTTTGAGGAATTTGCAGGATTGGTTAGTAGAATGACAGGATGGTAGCTAAGCGGCCCGTAGCTCAGTGCTGGGGAGAGCTGCGCTCTCCGTCACACCCCTGTGGCTTCTATGGCTGTCAGCTGTGGGGCCCTGGCCCAGTCCCCTTCCTCCCTTTTTCCTCGTCTGTAAGAATGGGGGGTCATAACGGCACCTATTAAAGAAAGAACTTAAACGAGGCAGCAAGAATTATCTAGCTCTGGGCCTGGTCCCCAGAAATTGCCATAGAAACCCTGCCATGTTTACATCCATTTTTAATACAAATTAGTAATCGTCTGTATAGCTGTGGGAGGGCCAACGTGCAGTCCTAGTCAGCTAACTGGCCGTGTCTGTTTGAAACTTCTAGAACAAGACACGCATACAATAGACAGAAGTGGGCATTGGGCGAAGACGGAACTTATATATAGTAGTTGACAGGAGGACGCCTCCCCGCTCTAGAACTGCAGGAAACACAGGCAGCGTAGGACATAGTCTGTCACTCTCCACGAGGGCAGCACTCGCAGTTTAGCGGGCTTTGCCTTTGGATCTGCGTGACACTGTTACCTGTTCTTGTGTGAAATGACAAAATCCAACCCAATGGCCTTTCACACATTGACCTCCAGAAGCTTCTTCCTGCGGTAACTGGGGTGGGGGTCCAGTGATTTCACTGGGCAGCCCACTCTGCTGGGCGGGCAGGCGCTGCCTGGTGGGGAAAGGCCCGGGGGAAGGCCCGTGAGCGGCTGGGACCTGGAGGGTGGGATCCCATGTTACTAAATCTTTCCCAGCCTTACAGCGGGGTTGGCCAGAGCAGCTGTAGGGAAGGTTGGGGGGCTGGGAGAGCCCCTCAAACTTTGTCCCTGGATGTAGCCATTTCCCCCACACCATGCTCATGCATTGTTGTTTGGTTGGTTGCTTGGTTGGTTCTGTGTACCTGTACTATCTAAATTTATCCACATTAAGATTTCAGCTTGTAGGTTTAGGTCCCGCATTCGTTCTCGCTGGTCGAAGACATTTCAGATCCCCTCACTCTGTTCTTTGTGGCTTTGGTATTTGTTTGAGAAGGGTGCCTTCTGTGCTCCCTGAAAAGACTGTGCCCCAGGCAAGGCTGAGGGCACAGCCTGTGACCCTGTGACACCACTGGAGAGAGATCCCTTGTATAGCCTTCTCGTCCCTGTGGCTAGTGCCGTTCACTGAAAAATAGGTAACTTTCATCCCTGGACAAGCCCTTTATTTACATCATTTTAATTTTACCCACAAACCGACCTATGAAGCCACCATCCTGCCCCAGGGGGCACCAAGGTGCAGGGCGCTCTCTGAAGTTACACGACGAGTTAGCAGGTAGGGACCTGGGATTTGACCCTCGGGTCTGGCCTTGAGCTCTGCATTCCCATTTGTTACCTGGCAAATGCTGTGCTGACTGTTACACTCCTGTCGCATAGAATTCCCACAGCTGTTCTGCAGGGTGTGCGTGGGTTTGTTCTTTGGGGCAGGAAACTGTCCCTACTGCTCAGTGGACCTTCTTTGGTCTCTTCAGCAGGTTCCCTTCCCTTGGTTCTCTTGTACTGCTCAGAACCAGCTGAGGCAGGATTTATTAGGTGCTCTCCTTGCCACAGAATACAAGTGCCAGCTGACGACTGACCCCTGGAAACCTGCCCCTTGTCTTCTTTGTGCCCAGGCCATGTGGAGATGCTTTTCATGGAAGCACAGTTTGTGTTGCTGGGGGGTCTGACAGGGCAGGGGTGTGTCCTGGTGACAGTGACCCGTGGTGGTCCTTCCACTCTGGGCCTCCACCCTCACCCCTCACTGCCGCCCCCAGAATCAGAGGTGTCCCTGCCCGAGAACGAGGATCAGTGTAGACCTGGTGTCTAGAGGAGAAGGGGTGCACACGATCCCCTCAACCCCCTTACTTCCCACCTTGAGTTGTAGCAAGGCAGCAGAATGAGGGGTAAGAGACCGTTTTCATCTGGGCTGTCAGAGAAAGCTCCAGAAGGAGGCCGCTTCAGGGCTAGGGCTTGAGGATGTGTGGATGGCATGCACAGAGGGCAGGACACAGAATATTCCAGATAGTGAGGAATCCGTAGGCAGCGCAGGACAGGGAGGTGCACGGGCTGTGAACAGTGTGTTTGAAGTAGAGGAAACCTGGGCCGGGAAGGCGGCCCCTGGAACAGGCCATGTGCGTGACTCACTTCAGGTGGAAAGCTCAGACTCTGCCCCACTGCCTGCAGTCGGGACTGGGCAGGGCAATGGCCTGGGAGTCTGCATTTCAAACACGTTCTTCTAGGTGAGGCTAGTGAGCTGCTCAGGGCTGACCACACTTGGACACCCGCTCCTGGTGGGCAGGTGCTCAGGCCTTGTCACCAGGCTGTGGGGGAGGAGAAAGAATTTATCTTCTGCTCTTCTAAGTTTTCTGGCTGGACTAATAACCAGGTTAACACGAGGCAGATTAACAGGGAACAATGACCAAGTTTATCACGTATGTACATACGGGGGTTCCATAAGACGATGGGACTCAAGGACACACACTGGACACCTGAGGCTTATGTGTCACCTTGAGCTAAGGCGAGAGGGGGGGATTGGGACTTGAAAGGGCAGGGAGGCAATTGACATGGAGATGGAAAAGCACATGTTTGGTGAATCAATGTTTGCTGGGGCATCTTTAACAATGAGACACAGAGAGGACTCTGACCCGAGGGGCCTCGGTGGGTCCTCCCTGACTCTCTCACCTTGTTTGTGTTAAACATGCTTACCTGTGACGGTCCCTCCCTTCTGGAGCAGGTCCTCTGTCTAAATTCTCTTAGGCAGTGAAGGGAAAAGCAAAGGTTTTGCTGTTTGTTTGTTTGTTTGTTTGTTTGTTTTTGAGACGTTTGTTTCTCAAAAGTAATAGGTTAAGATCATCGATATCCCAAAAGGTGTATTTTAGGGTGGCAAGCTCTGCTCCCCTCAGGGCCCGCCAGAGTCCAGTCCCGGGCTTGAGTCGCGTATATGTAATCTCTACAAGCTGGGTTCCTTGTCAGTGGAGTGGGGAGACAGTGGAGCCGCCAGCCTACGTGGTCAGAGGCCCCGCAGTGGGCAGCGGGTGTACTCCTGGGCGGGAGGAACTTGCAGGGCTCAAGAGCTAGCAGAGCTGATGTTCCTGCCTGGGGCCCAAAAGAGGCCTAAAGGCTCAAGGCCAGGACATTCCTGCAACCCCTGGGTGTGGTTCATGAAGGAACGTTCCAGAGGAACAGCACTGCTGAGCTGGAGAACTAGGCCCTTGGCCCACCCTCTCCTGCAGAGCCCAGGGACCAGGCTGCTGGCCGAGCCGCCCCTGCAGCAGAGCGCAGCTCCAACGAGAACACAGCACAGGCCACTTCGGAAAGTACTTCTAAAGCCATCTGGGTTTGGGAGTCCAGGTGACCCTCGCAGCTCTAATTAAGGGGCTTCACCGCTGCCCCTTCTTTAGAAGCAGCAGCAGGGTAATGAGGGCTCTGGTTTAGACGGCGTTAGCTGCTGGCAGCCGCCTTCGGGGCGAAGCCTCACTTCCCTTCCAGTCCCCGGCCTCCTGCAGAGGAGGGGGCTTGGAGCACTGGCCCAGGGCCACCGCCAGGCCACATGTCATCCTGACCCTAACGTGGAACAGGAAACCCCCCAGACAAACACTAGCCCTGAGAGGACATCAAGCCAGCACAGTGACAAGCTTTTCCTCTCGCCCCAGCTGCTATTACCCCGCGTCTGGCAAAGTGCATTGTTGCCTTTGAAGAGCAGACGGACATTTGTCCCTGACTTTCTAGAGTGGACAGGAGGGTTTTCTGTGTTCTGTGCCGTAGGGGCTAGCTTCTCCCCGCTGCTGTTGTGTTTTGGCTTCATTTTACAAACGGCACCATTTTTCATGTTGTTTCATCTTTCCTGCTTTTTCAAGGTAACAGAATTCTTGTCTGAAGCTTCTAAAAAGTACATTTCTTCTTCGACCTGGGAGTTTTACATAATGAACAGATGAGCCTATTGTTGAGATTTTGTTCTCACTGCTATGGTTTGTCGTGCAAACCTATCAGATTGGGACAGTCCTTTAGGTATAGAGCTGCCAGGTGAAGTATAGGGTGCCCAATTGAGTTTAGATAAACCACAAAAATAAATTTAGATAAACCACAGAAATATTTATAGGAGAAGTCTCATGCAATATTTGGGATATACTTGCACCAAAGAAATTAAATTATTGGTTTATCTGAAATTCAAGTTTCCCTGGACATCCCATATTTTTGTTTGCTAAATGTGGCAGTGCTGTTTAGACAGGGTTGCCTTAAATTAGGTTTGAAAGTTGCTTGCCTTCTAAATAACTGTCTCAAGGGGGTCTGGTTTGCTTGTCAATGCTGACAGGAGTTCTCAGGGAAAGTGGTGTGTGGACCGGATGGCGGGTCAGACCTGAGCTTGCACAGGAGACACCAAGGGTGCATGTGTACTCACAGGGCACGTCCATCCCCAGAGAGGCCTTGCTCGGGGCGCCTGCAGGCATGTCCCCCACCCTTTGAAATATGTGGGGAAGACAGCTTCTTTGTTTAGATAAACCAGTGTCGGTGGGATCTGATTTCAATCAGATGACCCAGTATCAATGCTCGTATTGGTAATGGGTGGTAATCACCCATGTATTTCTAAGTAAATATTCCAGATGAGGAGTTTTAATAACTTAAGCAAACTATGAAACTATTCTGAAGTTCCCTTGGAGGAAATGTCTGAGGAACTTGGGTCTGCTGACGATAAACATGTTGGCAAACTATGAGGGTGGGAAATGTGGGGCGTTGGCCCAGGGATGAGTGAGAAGGCACAGATCTGTTTGACCGATGAGCAGGCTGACGAGAAACAGACATATGTGTAAGTAGGGGCGTAATGTGTGATCAGTGGGACCTTCCAGATGCGAAGATGGGGTGTGAAACGGGCCTGAGCGAACTGGTCACCATTGGGGGTGGGGGTGGGGTATCAACTCATAGTCTCATCTCTTCCTGTTCGCCCAAATAAACGTCGGAGAGTTGAGAGGGTGATGCATTGAGTTGAACAAGAAATTAGAATAAAACATGAATGGATGGTTTTTAGTCTTCTTCACAGAGGGTAAAGGCAGTTATCAGGTTTAAAATTATGACCCAAAAAGAAAATTTCAGTAAACTCAACTGCGTTGACTTAAACCTCTGAGAATCAAAAATATAATTAAATCTAGAGACAGACAAAGTGGGAAAGTATTTATTACAAATATGACCAAACTCCATTTCCTACCACAGAAAGAGCTCATCCTGGGGGAATTAGGGAGCAGTTTGGGGGTTCCCACCAAGTTAGGCCTTGCTTTGTGCTTCACATTATAAACCCCCACCCAGCAATCCCTGAGGGGTTACTGAACCCATGTTACAAATGGCCAGTGACTCAGCGAGTCCAGTTACCTGCAGAGCCTGAGTGGGGGGCTGTGGCCCCTCACAGAGGTGACTGGAAAGTGCCCTCAGGCACTCATCCAGCAGGTCTGTCAGGAGAGTCCAAGGGAACAAGGACAAAGAGCTAATGAGCAGATGAAAAAATGTGCAGCCTCGGTATGTAAGACCTGCTTGTGAAAGCCACAGGGCGAGGCCACTGCTCACCTCGGGGATTGGCAAGACAGAAATTCCAGAAAAGTCAGTCACTGTCCTGGCCACCCCAGATATTATGAAATGGGCAATTCTCCTCTATTTGGGGTGGAAGAGTAAAACTGTGTGAACAGGTTGACAGTATGTATCTCGACTCTTAAAAATACACAGGTGACCTTTGGTCTACTTATTCTGCTTCTAGGGATCGTAAGTGAATAATCAGAAATGTGTACAAAGTTTTATGCACAAAGGTCTTTATTCGATCATTATTGATGCTCTCTGAAATTTGCAAATGACTGAAAGCGTCTCCCTAGAGCAGTTTAGAATCTGAAAAATATTTACCAAGGTTTTACAATAACCTCTTACAGTGTTAATTGGAGGAGAAAAAGCAAAGCACAAAAGTGTTCATGCCATATGATTTCAACAGTGTCAAGTCCATGAACGAGAATGCTAAGAAGTTACCCTACTGTCATAGGATTTAGCGAATTTTTATTTTATATCTGGTCCACACTTCCAAAACATTAAACAGGTTGTTTTAAAAGAGGGAAATGTTTCTCTGAGGTGGTAGAAGAAACATTGGATGGACAAACTTTGGCTGTGGGGCTGTGGAGACTAGATAGGGAAACCCAGTTTGGGAGATCCCACTAAATTTGGGGGCTGGGGTACCACCTTCTTCAGTAGCCTCCATCACCTAGCTCCAGGTGCAAACACCTTGGCGGGGTTCTTGGTGGCATTCCTTCCACCTCCCAACCAATCTCTGTCCTCTCTCCTCATCAAAAACTTATATTCTTGACAACCTGTATGTGCACCGATGGGGCCTTGATGACAGAAACCTGGTGTTACACATCTACTTTATGGAGTATGCTAGGGCTCCGGAAATGCTGATGGAGATTGTTGCCATGGAAAATTCCAGAAAGATAGATTAAAACACAATTATATGTGTCACATGGTTATGGTTCCATTTAAAAAAAAAAATCAGGATCACGTGTAACCCCCACGTGATTCAACGATACCAGGTGTACTCTCCATAAATAATTCAGACACTGCACACATATACACACAGTGTGTGTGCATTTTTGTTTCCTCCCTGAAAGCACAGACCCAACCTGATAGGACAGCATCCCTGGGTGAGAGTCTACAGGTTCCTTTGAATGGTTTCTTTATACTTTATTTTGATATCTGAATTTTTCATGATTAGCAAGTATTACATCTATGATTAAAAACAAAAAGAAGCTATTTCTTATGCAAGGAGAGCAACCAGAAGACTGTGAAAACACCTGGGGCCATAGGGCTTCATTTGAGTTCCCCAGGAAGGCGTGAATGCGGCTGCCAGCCACTTCCTTCCTCCTCCTAAGTGGCAGAAGTGGGTGCCTGGCCTGTCTGGACTCTGTCCCCAGCTCCCCACCAGACCCACACCTGTTTACCGCAGGCTGTGGTCTCCCGGCGAAGCAGAGTCCTGCCATCCCTCTCTACCCGCCAACAGGCAAAGGCTCTGACACGGAAGCCACTCTCTGGGGAGCATGTAGGCCACCAAGCAACTTTTTGAAATGAGTTTCTTGGGCAGCCTGGGTGGGAAGAAGCGTGGGCTCTGAAGCCGGCGACCTGGGTGTCTGTCCTAGGGCTGCCCCTTCCCTGGCTGGGTGACAGGGGGGAACATTTCCTTGCCTTATTGTCCTCATGTGGATGACGAGGTCCCACCCTGGCAGTCAGCTGTCATGTGGCACACATGCGTGTGGCAGGCCCCTGTGCAACGGCAGGGACAGGGTTGCTGATGGTCAACTGTGTGCTTTGTTTATGACACTCATCTAATTAAGAACCGTCCAAACCTGTAGAGAACTTGAATGAGTTTCTTTGAGCCAAACTAACAAAGATTGCCGGGAAGCAAAATCTCAACAGATTGAGAAAATGCTCTGGAGAAGGGCAGTTTGGCAGCTTATTTTATACGTTAGAATCAAGGGAGGAGACTAAGGGGGAGTACATGGAATCCATGGGTGGTAGACTAAGGGGTTGGGACAAAGCAAGACTGGGCAATCTCTGGGATTGGATATAAAGTAAAATGGAGGGACACACACTGCTGTTACACTGGTGGGCATGGGACAGTTAGTAATTCACATTTACATCGCAGAGATGGTTTGGGGGGGACAAGGTAACAGCCAGGAGTTCTGCGGTGGTGTGCTCTGGGGCCTGGGCTGTGCCCTGAGGGGTCTAGGAAAGGAGATTACTCTGACATTCCAAGGGCATGTTATCTTAGATGCACAAAGACAAAAGATAGACTTACTTAAGGTAAAGAGTGACCTTTGTCAGGGAAGCTACAGGCCTACGTGACTGCCGGCCACAACCGCTTTTAGTTAGGAATTTGTATGTTCAGACCATCCTCTGGGGTTACTTTCGGTCTCTTATAAGGCCGTCCACGCAGGCTCCTGAGCTTGTCAGCTTTCGCATGGGGCCCCTTCTTTGTCCACACAACGTATTATTAGTATTAATGGTAGATTTCCCTTGCAGTCCTTATACTTTTGGTACAGTTCTAAAATCTTTCTAATTACGGAGGTAATACATGTGCATTACAAACATCTCAAAGATTTCTTCAATATGTAAGAGAAAGTCTGTATCTCTGCAGCCCGAGTGAATCACTGCTAATATTTAGTTATTAATATTCAGTGCATCGATATCAGAAGGCCCACTTTGCTTTCCCACATTTTGATGAATCTTTCATTGGCTTGATTATAATCCCATGGAGATATTTTTCTAGAGTTGTGGGCTTGGTCATCATATTGTTATAACTTTTGCCTAAAATTTCCATCCTCACCCTGATGTCTGAAAAATGCCACTGAACTCTTTCTGCCTTTGGAGGGGGCCAGTAATAAACAGCCTCTGGGTATATCTGCTCCAGGTAACAGACGGTTGGGAAGGGAGGGGGTTGTGGGGGAGGCTTGAGTACAGTAATCATTATGGAAAAGCCATGTGCTCTGTGGAATGCTAATTATTTATATTTGTTGCTCAAATCTAACAGTTGACAATACTTCTTGAATTGCTACTCAGAGAGAGGAATTTAGCCATAAAACCAGGAGTGACTTCTCTTCCAACTCCCATGCCAAGCGGGTTGCCCCTTTTCATGATTAACTTCTCCGTTACAGCATATTTTGAACAACTGTCATTTAAAACAAAAAAGGCAAAGATGTGGAAAGAAAGTGGGGAGTGAGGAGGGAAGGAAGCGCTGGGGATGGTGGACGTCGTAGACAAATGTGAAATGCATCTTTTGACCAGAACCTTCTGTTCCTGTCTCCCTAGGACCAGGGAGAGCAGGCATCTGCTCAGGACCCAGGAGACCTGGCAGCACCCAGCTTCCCAGCCCAGGCCGACCGGCTCAAGAATCACCAAGGTAACGGGTGACAACAACATGGTGACCCAGATGCCGTCCCACCCAACTTCAGCTTTGCAACAATGCTAGGACTTCGTGTTTTAAGAAATTGTTTTTGTTACTCATATAAGAAGATTCTCACTTTTTTCCCCTGGAAGGAAACCAAATTCTGAAATAGAGAAAAAATACTTGGGTTGGGATCTTCATATACCAGGGGTGCTAAAAAAATGTGTACACGTGACTTGTGTTCATCATTTGTTACCAGTATCCATTGAGTATTACAATGTTAATACAGTTATTTCCTTTCTGAAAATGTGTACACAGTTTTTTGGCACCTTCTCCTTGTAGTGAACTGACTCCAGGGAGCAAAACTTTAAAATTGATTTCGTACGAGTCCACCCCGGATTCCCCTGAAAGGCATCTTGATGGGGTATATGGAGAGCTCCTCCAGGGTGACCGTCTCTTGATCTTGGCATGTTTGTATCTGCACTTAGCCTAGTTTTACATGGGTACCCTTGGTAATTCTCTACCTTTCTATGGTCCCTTCTATCCCTTCTAGTTAATTTCTGATGGGCCATCGTGGGAAAGAGAGGAATGAGACCAAAAGGGTCAAGGGTTAGGAAATTGGGTGTCATGAATGCAAGCTGTGATGTAGGATGGAGACCCGAGAAGGGAACTTGCCTCTGGTCATGAGATGGAACAGGGGAAATGCACAAGGCTGGCTGCTTGGATTGTTGGAGAGTTGAAGTACAAGAAATTAAAGGGTTTGAACTGGCAGGGATTAGAATAATTAAATTTTTAAGTTGCATAATGAGAAAGGGTGAAATTTATCAGAAATAAAAGCTGGGAGCTGACCATGAAGTCCAAGAGAAGTTTTCTCAGGTACCAGAGAATGTACTTTGGTAAGAGCAAGTGAGGGTTTTGTGTGTCAGGCATAATTTTAGGGTCATCACTTAGAAAACTTTCAAATGAGATGACGCAAGGGAAAGAGGACTGATTTGTTAATATTGGCTTTGAAACCTAGGAAAATCTTAATGTATGACATTTCACTGCTTACCAGTGGTCTCGTTTAAATGGAAACAATCTAAGTGTTGGTAGTAATGGTCATATGAAATTGTTGTTAATACTTCAATCAGAAGTTAGAAAAAAATCACCCTGAGAGGACTTTTCACACTTAGCTTCCCGCTCACCCCCTCATGTCTGTAAGTCGTACATTCAAATGTCACATGCACATCACAGTATGCGGGTGGTTCCCTTGGGGGCCTTGTGGCACAGGAGGGACGGGCCTTCCTTGTGTGAACGGGAGCTGAGTCTCCTTCCGTAAGGAGCTACACAGCAGGTGCCTGAAGCTGGCGTGACAAGCCCCAGCACCTAAAGGGGGGGCCTAAGGAATGCACCGCCTGCCGTCACGGCAAACTCGGCTTCCCAGGGAGGTCATGCTTTGAGCACACCCACCATGCTGACACCTTCCCTGCAGTCCCCAGTAACTCTGCACACAGAGCGTATAAAACAGTGAGGCCGAAGGACTCAGCCTGGCCTGGACACAGGACAGACACGTCCATAGAGCAGTGAGCAGAGCCAGTGCCGGTGCCCACCGGGCTGTAGGTCCAAGGGCAGCACTGAAGGCAGTTTGGGCCAGTATGTGTAGCCAGGAGCTGGGGTGGAGCAGCCCTGCTCCTGAGACCCTGGGAAGCAGTGTGCGTGAGCCCCCAGCCAGGCAGCCGGGCACAGCTGTCGCAGGCCTCTGCCTCACACCACTCCATCAGGCCGCAGCCCCTGGCCCTGCTCCACTAGCTTACGGGGGGAGGGGCGGGAAGGCGGGAAGGGAGAACAAAGCACAGCCACCCCAAATGAGTCTGCAAACCTGCATTCCCAGGCATGTAATGCATTCCCCTACCATGAAATACAGCTAGCAGAGTCAACAGATGCCAGTTTACATACACAGTAAAGATAAGTCTGACAAAGTGTGTTTGTAATGCTCAGGGAGATGAATGACAGAATAATGTCTGTAAAAGAGAACAAGAAACTAGGATACACAGTGGGGAGAAATGAAGTAAGAACAGGTGGGAGTGAGAAAGAGTCCCTTAGAAATTTTGGAAAGGAAATATTTAGTTACTGGCATTTAAAACTTCAGTCTACAGAGAATTCATGAGCTGGAGTCACCTCCCTCCAGCACAGAGAGACATGGGAAAACACGAATGGGTCAGTAGACGCAGACACATGCACAGCCTTGAGGAGAGAGGGACGGAGGGCACGGCGGGGTCGCTGAAGAGATGCTACCTGAGAACTGGGCAGAGTGGGACAGAGACACTCCCCGTACTGTACTCAGAAAACTAAAAGGAAAAACGAAGATGAATTCACATCTGAAAGCATTTAGCACTGTTCCAGAAAACAGAAGACACAGAGGAAATCTGCAGGGAGGGAAAAGCAGATTCTCCAGCACAGGGACAGACAGCTGACTCGGGCACAGCCGAAGCCCCGAGGTCCTGCAGGATTTCCCGAGTGCTGAGGCGACCACCTGTCCATCTAGAATTTTACACCGACAGCTACTGAAAGCAAAATGAAGTGGTTTTGTTTTTTGTCTTTCCTGGGCCCAAATTGAGAAAACTGGTTGCCGGCAGCCGTCACTGAGGGAGTTGTTAGAGGTTGTGCTTCAGGAGGGAGAACTGTGAATGAGTGTGATCAGCCGTGGAGAGCAGAGGGGCCGTCGTGTCGGCAGTTTAATGCCATATGAACTGTAAAGAAAGTTAAGCTGAAACTTTGGACAATGACACACTGGGAGTGTGTGTGTGTGTGTGTGTGTGTGTGTGTGTGTGTGTGTGTGTCTTTGGAGAATGGGGTTTGTTCAGTGAGTGGTTAAATCATAATAAGACCCCAGTGGGGAGAGCAGAATGTAACTTGAGAGTACATGGGGAAAAACTACGCTTAGTTGTGTGTTTTAAAATATAAGGTGCAGCTAAAATGTTGACTGTAATTATTAAAAGAATATGCATTTAATTTATAGTTTCTAACCGAGCAGGAGAAGCTGGAAGGGAATCTATATTTTATACACACAAGCAACCTCAGCAGAAAAGGAAGAAAAACAAGATGTGAAGGGAAAAAAGGATGTCAGACAGAAAGTAGAAAATAAGGCAGGAGGAGGAGCCTCCACAGAAAGCGGGAGCAGGACCAGACGGCCCGGATTAGCAGAAATACGTAGACCCTGCACACAGCACACAGACTCTTGATTCTTTTCTAAAATCTGTGTCGCTTTGTAAAAAGTTGACCATATATGGAAAGTTGCACTAAATTTTAAGCAATCTATTTCATGCAAGCCACGGTCTTTGACCCAGTGTGATTAAATCAGAAGTCAACAGAAAAAGCTCAAAACAAAACGTAAATATGTGTGGAAACTTTAACATACTCCCTACTTTGCTCATGGGTTAAAGAGGAACTCACAAGGAAAATATCAGTTGTTTAGAAATGAATGAGAAAATGAACGTGCTACAGGTAGAAAGTTATAGAATGCTGACACAATGGTAGTTAAGACTAAATGTCTAAGTTTTAAAAGAAAAGTTGAATTAGAGAAATGAAAATTGAGTAATTTTAAGGAATGGGGAAGTAATTACAAAAACGAAGATAAAAAATTATTGAAATGATGAAAGTATCGATTGACAGGAACAAAATCAAAAGCCAGTCTTTTGTAAAATCCACCCAAACCACAAACCTCTAGCACAGACACTCCAGACAAAGAAAGAGTCACAGGAAAACCACAAGAAAAGCACATCCGAGAGTTAAAAAAAATAAAACAAGGAAACCGTGAACAAGTTTGTGCTAATAAAGGTGCAAATATGAGGGAAATGGATGATGTATTGCAGAAATTAAAAAAAAAAAAAAAAATTGCAACACCAGGTGCCGGCCAGGACGTGGAGCAACAGGAACTCTCATTCATTGTCGGTGGGAATGCACAATGGTGCTGCCACTTTGGAAGACAGTTTGGCAGTTTCTTACAAAAATAAACATTGTCTTACCCATATAATCCAGCAATCATGCTCCTTGATATTTACCCAGAGGAGTGGAAAACTTTTGTCCACACAAAAACCTGCACACGGATGTTTATAGCAGCTCTATTCATAATTGCCCAAACTTGGAAGCCACCCAGAAACCCTTTAGTAAGTGATGGATAAACAAACTGTGGTCCATCCAAACGGTGGAATATTATTTAGCGCTAAAAAGAGCTATCGAGCCAGAAAGACATGGAGGCATCCTAAGTGCATATGAGTGAGTGACAAAAGCCAACCTGAAAAGGCTGCACACTGTGTGGTTCCAGCTGTATGAAGAGGCAGAACCATGAGACAGTGAAAAGATTGCTGGTGGCCAGGGGTGGGGGTTGGGGGACAGATGATTAGTGGGGCACAGAGGAGATTTAGGGCAGTGAAAATACTTTATATGATATTATAATGATGGACGTATGTTATTATATACTTGTCCAAACCCTTAGAATGTCCAACACCAAGAGTGAACCCTAAGGTCAACTGTGGACTTTGGGTGACGATGATGTGTCCATGTAGGTTCATCCTTGGTCATAAATGTCCCATCTGGTGAGTGATGTTGACAAGGGGGAGGTAATGCATGTGTGTGTGGGGGGGGTACATGGGAAATCTCTGTACCTTCCTCTCAACTTTGTTCTAAACTTAAAACTGAGCTAAACAAACAACATCTTTAAAAAAGGAAGAAACCTGGAGCCATTTGAAAGAAGAAGTAACCTAGAGATTACCTAAGAAAACCAAGAATATTTCTTCCATGTAATGTGAATTAACTATTATATGACATGATGGAAAAGACAGCTTCTGAGAAGTATAAGGAACACTCAAAAGTTTTAGGTAGAGAATTCTGAAGAAATAAAGAAGAATAGTTGAAAGAGAAAAACAAGACAAAACATAAATGACTCTTGGAGAAATCTTAATAAAGACACAGTTCTGGAAGAATTCTGTCAGTTCAGTCCCGCCCCCTGAGAAATGTTCAGGGAGCTTTGCAGATGAGTGTCACAAAACCTTCAAGAGACAAATGATTTTTCTCTTTCTACAGAGAGGTTGAGGGCGGCGCTCTCCCACTCACTTTGTAATGATTTTTATCTTTGCAAGAGATCGTACAAGAAGTCTAAATATAGGCCTATTTCCCATGTTAATATGCAACCAAAACATCTATAAAACATTAATGAATCGAATTTAGCCGTTTATATTAAATAAAACACAAAACCAACAAATGTTATAACCAAGTTGGATTTATTTTAATAATGCAAGGATGCTTTACCATCATTAGACTATGAATGCATTTAACATGTTAAAAGATTAAAGAAAAAAAGATCATTAGAGACAGAATATTTAATACATTTCTCCACTCATATAATACGAAACAAACAATTACAATAAAACTCTTTAAAAAACAGTATACTGAAAAGAAACTTCCGTAACGTGTTTAAAGTATATTTGTCAGAACGGTCAGCCTCCATCCATCGCCTGCGATGGACTTCGGGAATCACACAGGATTGCCCACTGTCACCGCAGGTGTTAGCCAGAGTGATGAAACAAGCAAAGAGACAGAAGCACAAACAGTGAAAGGAGAACAGGAGTCTGCCTCCCTGCAAATGATAGTATTATCCACCTAGAAAATCCACACAGATATACAGACAAACTTCTAAAATGAATGGGTTCTGCAGGCTGGCAGATACGATGTGTCATCAACAAATAAAATGTATAGTATTGCATGTAACGGTAGAAACTGATCAGGACGCGTAATGCAAAAAAGAAATCCCACTTACAATAATCACAAAAATTAAAAAGGGCTCCGGGAGTTGGTGCAGCTGTATGACCTGACATCGTAAGATGTTGCTACAGGACTGAGAAGAGACTTGATGATGTGGGGAGGTGTTCTGTGACCACAAATCAGAAGACTTACACAGTGAAGGTGTAGAGGTTGAGCTTTCCATTTAATGCAGGTGCAACCCAATGTCGAAGCGTTTCGGTGTGACTTGACCAGTGATTCCTCACTTTAAAATGAAGGGGACCCAGGAGCAGCCGGGGCAGGTGGGAAGCAGAGCAGGGTGTCTGAGGGGCGCTCTGCACTTTTCCACAACAAGCCGTCATGTGAGGCATCCCAAGTAAGAAGGCATGTTACTGGTCCAAGGACAGACAAATTGGCCAAAGGACCAGAGTGAACAACCCACAGTGAGACCCACGTGAACCCAGTGCAACACAGAGAAGTCACGGCGGAGCCCTGGGCACACGTGACCATTCCTGTGGGGGCGGGAGGACTGGGCCTCTGCCACATACTATCCACAGTCATCAATGTCAGGTCAACTAAATCACGGAAAGTGAAAAACAAAATGCTTTTTATTTTGTTGAATAAGGAGAAGTGAGAATCTTTGCTCTCAGGCGAAGAATTTCCCAAATAAGACTTAACAACCGCGAAGGAAACATGATAGCTGTGCTACATTACGAATCCACATATCTGTGCGAACGTGACAACATTTAACAAACTACCAGGCACACTTCAGCCTCAAAGAAATATTCACAATGCACGTACCAGGCAGAATACTAGTATCCTCAGTGTATTTTTAAAAATCCTATAAATAAGAGGAACAATCAAATTGGAAAAAGTGGCAGAAAGCGTGAGCAGGCAGTGAGCAGAAAAGGTGGACATTTCATGTTTGTGCTGGACCCTTATTTCACATGGAAAACGTGGAAACCGACTCAGCTGGAAAGGGAGGGAGCCAGTGAGCTCTGTGATCAGGAGCAGAAAGGCACAGGTCCATCCTGCAGTGTGTCCAGGTGCCACCCGTTCATCTCTCCTCGGTGGTCCCCACAGCCCCGGGCGTCTGCAGTGAGCAGGCTGGGGTGCCCTCCTCCCCAGGTCTCCGGGCCTTCCCTTACCGTATTTGTGCCTGACAGGAACTTCAACACAAGGGGCCTTTGCCAAAGAGACAGTGCTGTTCTTTCCTTCCTTCCTTCCTTCCTTCCTTAATTTTCATGGCACCCTCAGTTGCTCTGGCCCCAGACCTTAGGTGTGTGGATGGGTTTAATGTAGAGCTGGCTGGCTCTTTGCAAGGGTCCTGATGTTCGGAATAAAAGATCTGCTGTGACTTTCCTTGACCCATTCTTCCCTCTGACAAAGAGGATTTATCACTCTCCTTTTTATTAGTTCGTTCCTAGTGTAAGCAGCTTACTTTGGTGTGGCAGTTGCAAAAAAATCCCTCACGCCGTTCCTAGCCGCACACTGTGGGAAGGGACACATTTTCCTTTGTAAGGGGGTGGTTTTGTAATAGCTGGAATTGCTCTTCACAGTTCTTTAAAAGTATGTTTTTATTATGGTAAAATATACATAACATAAAATTAATCATTTGAAGTGTGCAATTCAGTGGCGTGCATTGTATTCCGCAGTGTGGAGCAGTTATCACCACTATCTCTTTCAGAAACTTTATCACCCCGAAGAGAAACTCTGTACCCGTTAAGCAATAATTCCCCCCAGCTCCTGGTAACCTCTGTTCTACTCTGTCTCTGCATTTGCCTGTTCTAGTTAGTTACCTCATGGAAGTGGAATCATATAATATGTGTCCTTCTGTGTCTGGCTTATTTCACTCAGCATAATGTTTTCAAGGTTCATCCTGGTTGCAGCATGCGTCAGAATTTCATTCCTTTTTTGGCTGAATCATCTTCCATTGCACGTATATACCACGTCTTGTTTATCCATTCATCCGTCAGTGTGCACTGGGTTGCTTCCTCCTCTTGGCGGCCATGCATAATGCTTGGTGAGCAGGGGTGTTGCAGATGTCTGTGTGAGCCCCTACTTCTCCTTCCCTTGTGAATATCCTTAGAAGTGAAATTGCTTGAGGATGCGCCAGTTCCAGGGGTCGCGTTTTCTTGACAATATTTTGGAGATGTGAAATTGTCGAGATTTGTGATTTTGAAACCCATTGTTTCTGATGGTTGCTGTTGCTCACCGTGGAGGCGGAGCTGTCGGCTGTGCTCTCACCACAGCACAGCTGAGCAAAGGTGCCCCAAGGAGTGGAAAGAGGTGTCAGGTCCTTGCGTGAAAGTCACCAGTGTCGCCTGCAGGCGCATTTCATCAGGACCCATCCGGGCAGAGCGGGGCTGTGTGAACACCACGGAGAAACCTCCTGACACGTGTTCAGAAACTGCCCGCGATGCATTGGCTTGGGTGCAGACGCCCAGCTCCAGCCTTTGGTCCCTGAATCCAGGATGCCTTCCAGACCCTGGCCTGTCACAGCCCCGTCCAGCAGGTCACAGCCCTTTCCTGGCTTTCGTTTCTTCTCTTGGGTTTCTTTAAGCTAAAGGTGTTGGTTATTAGCATGCAGTTGCAATGTGCAGACCTCTGTTTGGTGGGATGCTTTCCTTTCCAGTAACTGGAAGTGTCGAGAAAGGGTGTGGAATTTTACAAGCCCCGACAACACACTGGATAGTCCATCTGCCAAGTGGAAAAGGCCAAAATTGGACAAGAACATGAGTTAATAGGGATGGTGAGATGGATGCAGAAAGATGGTTCTGTTTTGGTTCTCCCCTGTAGGGAGCCAGTGTGGGTGTCATCAGATGTTGGGGGTGGCCAGGCTTTAGGCCGGCGGTCTTCTCCTCTGTCGGCTCTTCTAGCTGTGACCCATGACAATGGGCAAGTTAGTAGCCACTTTGCAGTTTGGAATCTCCATCTTGCGTAATTATTGTGAACAATAATAGGGACGATGGTGATAACTTGGAGTCCATGCTAAAGGCCCCTGCGTGTCTTGTGTCTTCCCACTTAGTCGTCTGAGCTACGGATAGGGAAACCGAGGCAGAGAGATAACCTGCCCAGAAGTCACAGAGAGGTTAGACAGCGGTAAAGCGGGAACCGAAGCCAAGTCCATGCAGATTCACATTCTGAGATAACGTAGGGGAACGTCTCACATGCGCCTATGGGCACAAACTACCCTACCTGTTACTTTGTGTGTCATGTTTTCCCTCTGTCCCCTGAGGACCTATACTTCTTGTGAGTAAGAACCATGTTTTACTTCTCTTTGAAGGTTCTGCTCTAATGCCTTGTCCATAGTTGTATTTAATCAATTATTATTTAATGAATTCCTGAACTCACATGCCATAAATACACTTGCAGGTTCCGGAAAAGTCCTGAGTTTCTGCCTCTAAGCCCCACGTGGGAGGTCCTGGTAGCTCCAGGTGAGCAAAGGTGAAGACCCACGAACAAAGCCCTTCCCTTCCTGCAGTGCCACGTACGGGGCCTCGGGAGCATCAGGGTGAGGGATGGGGACCCAGAGGATGTCAGCTGAGGGGACAGTGTGGCTTCGACTGATTCTGAGCCAAGTGTACACTGGTCCACTGATGCCCTGTCATCCACTTCATCTTGTAGTGTTGTATCCATGAGAATGTCTTCAATAGCCCACACCACTCACACTCACACTCACACACACACACACACTTTATTTTCTTAGTATCATTTCCTCGTAGTGAAACTATGCTGTCTTCTAAAGATTATTTTTTTCTGAAATGCTCAACAAAATCCTGACTAGTAATGAATAGTGGCCTCTGGTTGGGTATCGGTGACAAGTTTATAATTTTGATTTCTCTTACCCTGCCCCCATGCACAACCATCTTTTATGAGGGTTGAGATGCAGCAAAGCTAGGAGAAAAATCATCTGTGTTCCTTTTGCCACAAGGTCACTGTACCCACATTCTTTGCGCTGTAAGGGACACCAGAGGCACGGCTGGCACACTGGGCGGTGGCACGTGCCCATGTCATTAAACGAGTCTTCCGCAGCTGCGGTGTAAGTGAGAGTGTTACAGTCCGTGAGGAGATGCATCCTGAGTCCTGCCTCTGTCCTCTGTTTCTTACATGTTTAGGCAACTTCCCGCTTGTAAAAACGGGTTTTTAACCTGTCAAAAGCGTCCCCTGTTCACCCGCTGGCTCCACCTGACTGTGCTCTGCGGTGGGCACACAGGCCAGGACGCTGCCCAGGTCACACAGGTGACCGGGAGCGCTGGCTCTGACCCGGCTGGGGCATCAGCGTCTGTGCCTCTCACCGCCGTGCTGTCCAGCCGCTGGATCAGCCCTCTGTCCTTATCAAGTCCACTCACAAGCTCCTGTCCTCTCGAGTCTTCAAGCATTTCAGTGGCTCAGCCTGAGGTTCCAGCTTTCCTTGTCCTCGAAAGCAGCCAAGTGGCTCGGACCCCCTGGACCACCTCCCCATCCTGGACCACAGTTTCCTTTCTACTGTGCTTAGTGCACCTTTTCCACTTGGAAAATTACTTGTCTTCACGAGGAAGGTGGGTGCAGGAAAAGCACTGAGGCACCGACTCTCTCGCTCTTTCCTGGTATTGGGCGAACCATGGACCTCGCCCGTCTCAGTTCTCGCTGGGAGTAGAACTGAACCACCCGTTGTCATCCTCTGTAATTTCTCAGGTCTCGGGTCCTCTGGGTCCCCACTTCCCTGATGCTCTGACAGCTCACGCCATTGGGGCGGTGTCCTCTTAGCAGATAATTGCGCCCATTCACCATTCCTGTGTTCTTGAGCTGTCAGGATGCTTGCCGTTCAAAGGAGGGCTTTCCTCCGTGAGGCCTGTATTTCTGGTGCGTTGGTTTTTTAATCCTCTTGCTCTGTAGTTTTCCTGTTTCTTTCATTCATTCATTCATTCATTCAACAAATGCCTGTTGCTTGCCGAGGCTACACCAAGCCCAGGGGACACAATAGTGAGTCCTTTCTAACTTATTGGCCACATATCATAGGCATCTTTTTGTCAAAAGAAGTTCTAAACGCCTTTTAGAATTTCCAGGGTACAATTTAAATATAATTTATTATGCAGGTCAGTGATAAAAGATTGTCTTTATATTTCCCTTAGGTAAAAAAAATCAGAATATGCTGTCTCCTAAAATCTAATGTTGTATTTTTCACCTAAATTTACTGATTCTGCTAGGCCACAATTCAGCAGCCATTCCAGGTAGATTTTTGGGGGGATGAGTTATTTTTCTTATGTAATTTTAAACTCTCTACCCAAAGGAAAATCTCAAGCTAGAGGTTTTCCGTGAGGAAAGGTAACCCTTTGTCCTACGGGACAGAATGTACAACTGCCTTCAGAATCTTTAACAAGGTGAATGTCACATTCGCTAACATGGCGGAGGTTATCTACCCAGCATGAGTTCATCCCGTCTCCAGGTCGGTTCTCAAAACTCGTGGTTCCTTGCCTGTGGGCAGCACCTGGCTGGTTAATCCTGTCAGCTATTCTCAGAGGAGCGGACGTTTCCGTGGAGTTCAGTCACTGGGCGCCCAGTGTTAGAGCCAGAAGCCTGCCTGGTGGCCCCCACCCCCCTCTGCTATTTCCCTTAGAACATTCCAGGGACTGGTAACCGACACCCGTCCAGCTCTGGATTTAGTTCTGACCAAGAAAGGCTTTAATAATAGTCCTGACCTTTTCGAGGGTGGGGACATGGACTAGAGGAGATGCGGACACAGGTTGTTCCTCCTTCCATCTCTGTGGGTGGGTAGATTTTAAATGTATATTTGGAAACTCAGCCTAGTCGGCCTAACCTACTTGTGTGTCAAATGGCTGAAAGTACCTTTGCATAATGAACACTTCCTGTTTAAGGGCTTGACGTAGTGAACTCCAGCCACTGACACAAAGCCGGGGGTCTTCTGCATCAGAGCAAGATGGTTCCCGCCTACTTGGAGCACTGAATGACACCAGTTTCCTTCTGTTTTCCCTACGATTGCCTCTTTTGGCCATTCTTTGTGACTGCCAGAGTTTTTTTCTTAAAATCCAGTCTGGGAACCTCACTGTCTTTCTCAGACACTTTTGGGTCCTTCTGTTGCTACAGGATGAACTACAAGCTGCAGGGAGTAGGGTCAGGGGCCCACGTGGTGAGGCCTCAGTGTTCCTTCCAGGTTCTCACGTTTCACGTATACGCATGTCACCAGGGCCCTGGGCTCATAGAGTACTTGCTTTTCTGGAACGTACTATTTAATTTTTTACTTCCCTACCTTGGCCTATGGGCACCCTCACCAGTAACACCTTTAGCTGCTTCTGTATGTTTACATCCTACCCCTTCTTCTGGTCCTAACTCAGGTGCCCGGGCCCCCTCCTGGATGTCCCTTCCCCTCCCCCGCCCATTAATAGCTGCCTTCTCGGGATTCCCCTGAGGCCTTCTACATCACCCCAAAAACGGCTCACACTGTGCTTTGTTTCATCGCATGGCAAGGGCGTGTCTGTCTTTGCAATTTATTTCTAGATTCCTTGAGATCATGCTTTTGTTTCCAATCTTTGGGGAAACCTAAAAGGATATTGGCGTTTTTAGACACGCCGGGCAGGAATGGAGGCTCCATGTATTTTAACCTCCCTGAGCTTTGGTTTTCTAAGTTGTTGAATGGACATGACAGCAGTTAGCTCCCAAGCGTGCCCCAGGCGTCACCTGAGGTGCCCTGGTGACTCTGGGATCTGGCCGCCCCTCCCCCACGCTTCCTCCTTCCCATCGCTCTCTTGGGCCAGCTCCAGTGCATTCGGCATAGCAGACAAGGGGTGCTTGTTAAAGGAAATAAATCCCAGGGCTGAGTGTCTGTGCTTCTTGGGGACAGGAGACAGGAGTGGTGGTCCGTGACTTGGGACACACACACACCCTTTTTTCCACCCTCCTGCTGGAAATGGAATCCTCCCCAGGGTGGTGCCTGCAATCCACCCAAGCGACACCCCTTCTGTGCTAAGGTGGGGAGAGCTCAGCATCAGGGCACAAATCTGAAGAGAGATTGATCTTGGCGGCGTGAAGCTGCTGCCACCTGGGAGGGAGGGCAGCAGACTCATTTCATGGACGCCATGTGGGCGTGAAGGCGAGGAGGTGATGTACGAGGTGCTGTCTTCTCTGGGGGGCTCAGCCACGTCCTGTAAGGCCCCCACACGTGGGGGAGAGAGCATACACAAAGGGAGAGGGGTTCTCACTGTGGAGATGCCCCAAAGGGAGGTGGTGGTGCCTGCGCTTCTGGGGTAGAGACAGAACTGGATCCGTCTGTGGTTCCTGCAGCCTCAGGGACAGCCAGGTAGGCCTGACAAGCTGGGGTAGGCTCCCGGCACAGGTCTGGCCTGCTAGGTAATGCTTCCTGCACAGAGCCGCCTGTGCCAGGACCGTCCTCCTTCCTGGACACCAGCCATCCCTTGTTGGAAGTAGACAATCTGGCATTTATTCACCCTGTGGCCTGTGTGTAACCTGCCCTGTGGCCTTTTTCCAAGGAGCTACAGGACTGACGAGTCAGCAGCCTCTGGAGAGTTTGGGAACTCTGCCTGGCTGTCTGACTGTTTGGAAAATTCTACAGTTTGATTTATGGTGGCTGGTGACTCCATTTTCCACGTATTCAACTTTTACTGAGTACCTACTGTGTGCCAGGTGTGAAATGAGATGATGAATCAGAGGTGACCATGTTCCAGCCTTCTAGAAACTCAAGCGTGGTGAGGAAAAAATAAAGAAAACTAAACTGTAAGAAGGAAGCCACACGTCCGCCTTTGGAATTGGATGGCCCCAGGTTGGTCTCGACAGCTTGGTAGCTGAGAGACTGTGCCTCAGTTTCTTCATCAGGAGTCTGTAAACATGCCTCCTGGCCTGGTTTGATAAGGTCAGAAACAGCTTGAGTTATGTGATTTCCTTTTCTGATGCTCAAGAAATTGAAGGTATTGTGTATCCTTATTAATAAATGCAATGTTTTATTGAGAGAGAGCGAGCGAATGAACCCTCCTCTCACTCACAGGTCCAGCCTGTGGAACTGCTCCGTCTGTGCCTGACTGTGAGAATCCGTGTCCATCACACCTGGATTCTGGGATAGTCTCCATGAGCATCATGTCTCCTGGGCCATTATTCAGAAAGTACCACTTATACCCATGCTGTTATTTCTCTTAGTTGAAAAAGAATTATCGTAAGAATTATAAGCCCTCACTGAAGCGCTTTGTTCATTTCCTGACCAGCCTCCACAGACGTGCATTCAGAACCAATGCAACCTGGCTTCCCGCACTAGGCCCCCAGGTGATCCCTGCCCATCACACAGGCTCCAGGGCACAGACCTAGATCACCAGGGCCCCTGCTGCCACTTCCTGAGCCTCCCATCTTTCCGGTTAAACCCTGATTCCATCCTCATCCTGGAAAGCCAGCCCCTCTCTCCTGGGCATTTCAGCTCTGGGAGATGTGCCATTTCTTGGAATCCGTGGTCCGTTCTCCTGGAATGACTTTCCCCATCCTGACGCCTTGGAAATCGGGCACTTCTTAGAGCTAAGTGCCCTCTACTTGACTGTCGTGCCTGTAAACAGAGATCTGGTTTTAAACTTCCTCTGTCTGCCAAGTCGTGGGCACAACCATCCTGGGCGTTTCTGGCCCCTGGGATAGTGTCCTGGGCCCTTCCTTAACTCCGCTGAGCTTCTCTCCATCTGTGGAAATTCACCCCCCATTCATCCCTAATCTCTCATAAGACATCCGGTCTCGGGGGGGCCCCTCCTGGAGGCTGAGGTGACTCCTTTCCGCGAGGAGCCCACTCTCTTACAGGGGGCTTCCCCCTCAACGTCCCCACTCGCTGTCACTGAGTTGGAGCAGGATTCAGCTCCTTCGTGGGGGCAGTTGTTTTCCCAGTGGTAGTTAGAGAAGTTTCATATCCTTCCTCGTCACTTTTTATTGAGCGCCACACTCCTCCAAAGCTTGTCACCTCAGATGTTCAGGTGGCGGGGATCTTGTCTGTTTTGTCAACATCTGTCCTTCCAGTGCCTGGAAGTACATACTTGGTGCTCAGTGGTTATTTGTTGAATGAAGAAAGACATTGGCTACGTGCATGGATTTTAAATATTTGGAGTTCAATACACAGAATCAGAGTGTTTAACATTGAATGGGGGTAATAAAGACTCGCTGGTATCTATTTACCTCCTAAAATTGCCTTTTTGAGAATGCAGTTTGAGTGAGGGACACTTTTGGGCTGCGACCTGGATTTCTGTCTTCAGTCTCAGTGCTCTTAGACTAATGCGTGTAAGGTTGATGAAAATGAGAACCTTCCAGAACGACATGTTATGTGTATTTACATGGTTTCTTGCACCCAGGCTTCTGCTTGATTTATGATGTGATAGAAGAGTCAGGAATCAAAATTGGAAGGTTGAGGAAAAAAAACAGCTTAAATCGGTAAAAAAAACCCAGCTTAAATCGGTAAGGAACACTGGAGAAAGATGCACTCGATCTGTGCCCCCTTTGAGTGATATTTTGTGAGTGGTTTTTGTTCTTTCCCCCACTCGCACTGTCTTAGAGTACAAACAGCTATTGCACAGCTGAATCTGTAATTTTAAAGTGTAATTTGTGCTGCCGGTCCTAGTCCCTTGCCTGGCAGACTGTCACTTTTGGGCACTGGAGAATTCCTTTCCTGTTGTATATGCTCCTGGTGCGGAATACAACAGCCTTAAAAGACCTGAAAGAAACGCAGGTGATGTCCAAGGGCTTCCTGCAGCCATGTGGCAGGAGAAAATCCAAGAAAGAAGGAAGATTGGCACTCCTTTCTGGGTGACGTTCGCGAGACGTTGGGTGCCAGTTCTTGAATTTCTAGAATTCTTCAATTCAAGTCAAGAATTGAATAGAATCACTGAGTGACATGAATAGCTTTATTTATTTATTTACTTATGATGAGATTATTGTACATAGATTTAAAAAGTAGAACAGACTGGAATCAAAGTCCAGAGTGAGTAATCGTGATCTCACCTTTTTGCTGTTGGCTCTGGTGGTAGAGGTAGACTTGTCTGACTGCCAGGATAGTTGCCTTTGGTTCTGATATCTGCCACAGACTGTGTGACATCTTCTCTCCATGTGTGGCAGTCGCCTGGGCTGCCACAGCGTGGGTGGTAAGGACAAGTAATTTGTCAGGACAGGGAGACACAGCCTGGGCTCCCTCCCTGAGGGTCACTGCAGCCAGCATCATGGGCCACTTCCAGCCTTGGCCCCTGGCTGCTCCGGGCAAATGGGATAGGCGCTGTTGGCATAGCTGTGGGCGGGGCATAGTTGTGGGCGGGGCATAGTTGTGGGCGGGCACAGCTGTGGGAGGGGCATAGCTGTGGGAGGGGCATAGCTGTGGGAGGGGCATAGCTGTGGGAGGGGAGACGTGGATAGACTACATTCCTATAGGTTCTGCTCATTCAACCTCCGCTGGTGGTGGAGCTTTGCACAAGCCATTGTAAGATACACACAGGTAGGTCAGTGTTTTGGCGGAGAAGCCTGCACATTTGTACTGAAAACTAACGTTTGTTGGGAATAGGAATCCATGTTTAGTGCAACTTAGGAAATGTGCATCCTGGTTGTCATGTCCCTTCACAAGCCAGTCTGTCTGGAGAGTCATCCAAGAAGCCAGCTCCAGGGGTCCCCCGCCACCCTCAGCCTCCACAGCCTGGGGTTTTCGCCAATCTTGTTTTGCCTCCTCCCTGGGTCCTTACACCCACCTCTTAGATGGACTGTTTCTCTTCTGGGAGTGGCCCTTGCCTCTTCTCCACAACTGAGCCCTTGTCCCCACTGGTCACCTTGGGCCACATTCCCATCGCACCTAAACTGGCCCCCAGGAGGCAGGCCAACAGGATGCGTGCCTTTGCTTCTGCACCGGCTGTGGAGGGAGCCAATGAGAGGAGGAGGAGGAGCCAGGGGCGGGGCTTCGTGCGGAGCGGAGCCCTGAGCAGGAGGGCGGCCCTGAGCAGGAGGGCGGCGGGGCGCGGGGGCATCTGTCCACCAGGGGCGGTGCTTGAGGCAAAGGGCCAGTCCGCCTGAGTGCTTGGCGGCGCCCCTGGAGTGGGCTCCTGACGCAGGGTCTCAGTGAGGTCCAAGCGTGTGATTCCATTTCAGGCCAGTTTGGGTCCAGAGTCCCTTAAAGATGCCCCAGTAGATTAGCCAGACAAAGCCTTAAGTTACCATATTTGAGAAAATTAAACATTACAATTTTAAAAATGCTTTTATTATGCTTTTTAAAATTTTGATAAAACGCACCTAACACAAAATGTACCATTGTAACCGTGTTTTGGTGTACAGTTCAGTGATATATAGTAAATTCATGGTGTGCGTCCATCCACAGAACTCTTGTCACCTGGCAAAACAAATTCCACAGCCATCAACCAGTTTCTCCACGGCCCCTCCCCCACATCGTTCAGTTTTCTGTCTCTGAGGCTGACTGCTTTGGGTCCCTCATCTAAGTGGAACCTTGCAGTATTTGTTCTTTGTGTCAGGTTTATCTCACTCTACATACTGTCCTCAAGATTCAAACGTTTTGTTTGTCCATTGATGGACACTAGTGTTCCTTCCACCCTCCACCCCTTAGCTATGGTGAATCATGCTGCTAGGAACACGGGTTTGCAAATATCTCTTTGAGTCCCGGGGAGCATATACCTTCTTTTAGTTTTTCAAAATGGCTCAAAGATTCAGTCTTAATCCTTTGGTCCAATTTTTGACGCTATTGAGTCATTGACTGTAAATAAAGCCACATTCTTCGTTGCGGGGTTTTAAGATGAGCACGCGGGTCCCCTGCCGCCCAGCTGACTGAGCTGGGAATGGTACAGCAGTTGCTAATAAACAAAAACCATTTTCTACACTGAAATCTGGTTCCTTTGGCCACCATTTTTCAGATTCAGGTACATTTTCAAGTGTAAATCTCCATTTCTGATTTAAAGTAATACATGCTCACTGCAAAAAAAATTGCAACAAAACCAGATTGTGAAAGAGGACTATGATTCCAAAAGGTTTAAAAACTGCAACTTGAATGATGCCACTGAGTGTGTTTAATTAGATAAGTTAGGAAATGCCAAGCTGGTGGAAGTTGTGACACCGGCTGTGTCAGTGCTGGGCCTTCGCGCCTCCTGGTTCCCCAGCTGACGGATCCAGACCATTTCAGAAGAGCACCTTGGCTACCTGGGGGCTGGGGAGAGGGTGCTCTGCTTTCCTTCAGCTGGTGCCACCCCTTCTCACCGCCACCTCCAGGACTGGTACCCTGGGGCTGAGGTCTCAGGAAGGGACTGAAGAACGTGAGGACAGCAGGGAGTCCTGAGAGGGATGGCAGCCCAGCCCAGAAATACTTGCAGTGATTGGATGTTTAGAGTGATTTTTGCCAGAGCCGCGGACTGCGCTGCCCAGTGGCTCATGAGCATCACACCAGTTATGCACGGTGTTCAGTGTGTGTCAGATGAATGTCCTGTCTGTCCAGGTAGGTCACCAGATCTAAGTCTTTGCTAACATTTTCCTCAGGCTCTGGGACCTAGGTGGCACTTAAGTCCTTTATGTCCCCTCAGGTAGGGTCACAGTCCGAGTATCCGCTATTCAGTGATCTTAGTTAAGTGTGTGAACAGGATCTATAACAGTTACTTAAAAATAACAGTGGTCACATAGGTCAGCATCACCCGAACAACAACGGGACCGTTCCAGTGTTTACTTCTTGTTTTTATGCCTTTTGTTTCCAGTAAGGTTTTATACATAATTTAAAATGTACCTGCTACTTTGTTTCTGCGCTCTGTGATGCTTTTATAGCAGAGGCTTGAACAGGAAATGCCGTTTAGGCCGGGAGACTTTAGATAACGCTCAGCGGGAAGCCCTTGCTCCGTGATGAACTGTGTTTATCTGACAGGCTGCGCAGGTCCCTGGGTTATGTTGATTTACTGCTGTTCTCACTGGGTTTCCATTTTGCTCATTTGCACCACATACAATGCATTGCCCCAAGACAAGCCCATGCTTTACAGGGTGCTCTCAAACCCCTGAGTTTTAGGGAGAAGTGATGTTGGGGACGACCCGCCCAGTGGGCGAGGAGGGGGCAGAGCTGCTGCCTCAGGTTGCAGGCACTCAGCTGAGAGCCCTGCTTTCGTGGTCAGCCTGAGGTGGCTTTTCATGGGCTTGACTCCCTCCTAGCAGGCCGACTCCACCATCTTTGGAATAAGCAATTTGACTTCTTTGAAAGAAAAGAGATCAGAGTTCTGATTGAAGCTTTGTCACTGTGGAACTTTGACCCCACTGAACGTCAGATTATTTGCCTCACTGCTAACTAGCTATTACTGTACTTATTATGTTGAGGATTGAAGTAATGGTGATGCCACCTGTAGGGGCACGTGGTAAGCATTTGGTCGTTGTAGCGATCAGTGGCTCTTGTATTGCATGTGGACACGCAGCTCGGATGGCAGGCCCCCACCAGGCCACCAGGTCCCTGGGGGCACCTGGAATCACTGCTTCTTTGAGCCCCGCTGTGCCTAGCAGTGAGATGTGACGTTTGTATCTCGTACTTTCTAAGACCCCTTTGAGGTCTTCAGTGTCCTATGGCACAGCAGGAAGAAGCTTTTCCTTGGAGCTCCTGGCCTGTGACCCAGGCTGCCAGGACAGTTGGCAGATCACTTAGTGTTCTCCTGACGGTGTCCTGCTCTCTAGAACGCTGGACTGTGCTCCATCCCACTCCCCGCAGAAGTGGGGGGGGGGGGGACATCATGCAGGGTGATTTAATGGGGAACTTACCCCTTATACTGGGAAGGAAAGGAAGCAGCCTGCTGTGAAAATGCCAGATTAAAAATGCCACTGGGAGCCCGCATAGCGTATGTCCTGCATTCGCTTTCAGGTTTTGAAAGCACCCGTGAGCCTGACTACATCCCATTGCCCAGACAGGGGCTAACGAACCTGGGGTTCCTTCAGCCACTACTTAGGTGGTTGCAGCGTTTTGGAATTGTAAGACTCCGCTCTCCTTCCATGAGGGAGATGTGATTTTAGCAACTCATTCCTGAAATGTTGATTTTTCTCCCTCCATTGTTAACCCTCTGCAAATCCAGTGACCGCTCGAGATGGTAGGCTCCCTCTCGAAGGAGGGGCCTGGCCCTTCCTCTTTCTGTCTCCAGCTCCTTGAATGGTCCCTACCCCACAAACAATGCCTGCAGCCCTGCTCATCTGTGTGGTATAGATAAGGGCTTGATTCTAAATGGAATCTCATAGACTTCGTTGTGCATCTAAGTAGCAGCTGTGGAGACTTAGGGTAAATAATCCTAGTTGTAGCACTTCCTTGGACACAATGTATGTATGTAAATGTAGCCTTCAGGCCAGCATGTTACAGACCCCATGAAAGCAGCTTGCAGTCCCACAGCTTTTGTATTATCTACCGAGTGGTCCAGTAGGATCCTGGATCTGTAACTTGCTGTGGGCTGGTCTTGGAGGGGTCCAGATAGAGCTCCAAAATAACAGAGGAAAATGCCAGCGCTCTCTAGCAACTGGATACATAACGAAACTTGCGTGCAGACTTCCCGAGTACACACTTCTGCGTTTGGATTAGGAAAAGGAAAGGCATTCCAAGAAAAATCATTAGGATACCAGCTGTCAGTACAAAGCAAGGAACAAATTGGCCTGGCCTCAGCAAATTGCGAGGGTCATTTGGATTTTAGCTTTATCTAGGTGTATTGTACCCGGTGTGTGTGTCCAGTTTCACCTCCCCTGCTGACCCTGAAGGTGTTTGGGGTTATGACCCACCCAGGTGGCCTGCAGAGCCCAGCAACTGCCCCCATAAAGTAGGCAGGAGTCGTGCAAATGTATATGGTCAATAATGAAAAACAAACCTCACACACATTCTTACTGGTTGTTAATCAGGTTGATACACATTTTCTCAGTTAGTAGACACTAACAATGGCAATTCCTGTTGTCTGTAGAAGTTGGGTGGACAGGAGACAAAGCCATTTTCCACAAAGGTGGGAAAAGAGGTCTCTGTTGTAAACTCTGGAAAGTCAGGTGTGTGAATGCATAACTGCAATGCTATGTTTGTATTTCTGTACATACACTGGGCAGACGGATTCCAAGCACTTTTATTTCCTGCCTCAACGCCTGCCTGCCTGCCTGTAGTAACCACTTAAATATAGCACCGGTTCCATTTATTTTAAACGACATGATTTCAAAGTTACATTTGTATTTGGAGTTGTGGTGAGGGGATTTGCTCTTATATTTGCTCATTATCTTTAAATATCAAGACTAGAGAAGATTACTATACTAGTGTAATACCTGATTTTCTTATTCTGCTTCCTTACGTCCAAACAGCTCTACGTATGAAACATTAAATGCATGTGATTGCAGTACGTGAGAATAGAGATTGATCGGTATGCAAAGATGTTGCCGTTGACTATCGAGTTATAGTTGCACAAGGTTTTACTTGCTTAGAGGTCAACAAAAATAGCTTGCCAGTGAAACACGGTCTAGGTTTAAATTACTTTTGCAGGCGGGACCTTTAGTTTGCGTACGATAGAAATGTGTGACAATGCTGGCCTTGGCATGTGTTCAGGACTGTTCAGATATAGTACTGTAAAGAAAACCCCCTTTTTCTTCTGCATGCTCACTGACTTCTGCACACCAGACCCGTGGGGGTCCCGTACTAACGATGCTGAGACAGCAGCTGGGTGTCCCACAGCTCAGTGCCGTTCCGAGTACCTGGATCCCTTCTTCCATCCTTTGCTCGAGCAGCCGGCACAGCTCAGGAAAACAGTTTACTTCTGAGATTACCAGTTTATCACATGGGATAGAACCCAGTAACAGCCAGATGGGAGAGATGCATAGGACGAGGTAAGGGGGAGGGCTGTGAGGCTCCCATGCCCTCTGGTGCCACCCTCCCGTTGCCTGACCACGTCCACCAACCCGGAAGCAATCTGTACCTGTCCTTTAGGATTTTTATAGAGGCCTCATTACACAGGCAGGATTGATCAAATCATTGGCCACTGGTGATTAATTCAATCCCAGCCCATCTCTCTTCCCCAGTTCAGAAGGGTGGGGCTGAAAGTTTCTCTAATCACTTGGTTGGTTCCCCTGGCTAAGGGCCCCCATCCTGTGGTTATCTGGGGCTTTCCCAAAGTCACCTCATTAGCATAACCTCCCTTAAGGTTGAAAGGAGCTTGTTGTGAATAATAAAAGAAGCTCCTTTCACTTTTATAAAATGTGTGGGGCTGTTTGGGGAGCCAAAAAGAGCAAATATGTTACCAAAAGATGCTCCTGTTCCTCTTATCACTTGGGGAATTACCAGCATTCTGTGATCTGTGTGCCAAGAACCATGGAGGAAAAGATGTATTTCTTATTCTGTCACAGCTTCTCAAGTCCCCTGGACTTTGTTCTCCTCAGGGACCAAATCTACTCTTGCCACTGTATCACCCTAGACGGTTTTAGCCTTGTAGGCAAGTGTGCCCCACCCACCCTGCCTGACAGCTCACAGTGTGTGCCTGTCTGTGACACGGGAGGAAACGAAGACCTGCCTGTCATCAGAGGCCAACGTGGGCCTGTGCAGGAAGGACAGTGACCACGGAACCTGAACACACAGAGCAAACAGCATGTCTGTGAGGTGCCAAAACGGTTAGGTAAAGCGGATGCCGTGTCATCTTTAATGTCTGGTTAAAGGAAGCACTGCCTAGGTGACGCGGGAACCTAGCAGTTGGAGGGAAGGAGGCAAGATAGGGCTGCACGTTCATTGCTGTCCTGGAATTGACGCTCTCCTGCCTGCAGTTGGCTGGTCATTGCCCGGCCTCTTCCTGCCTCGGTTTCAGAAAGAGATCGACCCAGAATAATGTATGAGCCGAACTTGAATTTGTTCCCTGCTTTCCCATCCATCTGAGAACCATCCCCGCCTCCATTAGTAATGACACCGGGGCAGGTGCACATGTGAGTTACAGATCAGATGAGCTGCTCAGATATTTGGGACAGAAGTCAGTGCCCCGTTTTAGACTGGGTTATTCTAGGGAGGAAAGCAGCTATTAATAATTTGATTTACCACCATGTTGTTTGACCTATATATTTGCGCAGTAAATACATCCTTATGAATCTGTGTGAAGTGAAATTTTAGTTAGAAAACCATTTTCCCTTCCCCTGCCAGGATTTCTGCCAGAGGTGCATTCTCGTGGAAAGTGTGTTGGCATCGAGTTCACAGGGAATAGACGCGTCATCTTCACATTCATTTCCAGAAGCATTTGCTTTGTTAATGCCCTGGTTATCTGATTCCCCCACTTGTGACCCCGCAGGAGGCTTGGACAAGTGGCTGGTTATTGACCCACATGGATTCATGCAGGGGCCGCACGCAGGGAAAGGAGCATGAGCTGTCCCCGATGGACTAGACACGGAATGTGAGCCATGCGAAAAGTGTGCAAGAACTGAGTGCCACGCAATGCAGGGCTGACTTAGTGTGGGGATATTTTTAAGAACATGCACAAGTGTCTTCTTTGGAATTAATTCCTTTAAAATCCCAGTTGGGAAGATTCCATTATGAGTCCTCGTTAGAATGTAACAAAGTTTAAATAAAATCAGATAACTGTAAGTAGTTTCATTATCTAAACAGACAAAATGCTACTTGGCCCTACGGGAAATTTTAAAGTTTGTTCTAGAGGCGATTTCTGATTCTTTGAAAAGTTTTATTTCTGCTCTAAGAGCGATGGAAAATAGGCAAGTTTGAAACCTGCCTGTACAGTGGTTATATTTGATTTATGAAAATTATAGCCTACTAAGTGCATGCTATCAGATTAAGCTAGCTGTGCTTGGGGGCAGCATAACTAAGTGTATTGGAGCAGAAAGTAGTTTTATAAAGACTGCGCCTAAGAGGGGAGCGGTGGCATTTTGTGAGGGCCTGAAATGCATTCATACTTTGGCATCCAACTCACCTTTACCATTTACTTTGAATAATGTCAGAATTACTTTGTGTTCTGGAAAGCATAGTGGCCTGCCTGCAGGGAGGGGCGACCCAGCAGTGACCTGGTTGGCCGAGAACAGGAGCAGAAGGGACAGGACAGGAGACATGGCAGGCTGCCCTCGCGATGGGCACGGCCCAGCCTCTCAGAAGCGCCAGGGCAAAAATAACTCAAATGAAAACCCACCTGAGGGAATCAAGACTTTTTCACTCCTCAGAAGAAATCTGTTAGCAAAAACTGTATTCTGTTTGATTTCTAAAGCAGGAAGAAAGGGATGAAAATCATGGCCTTTGTTCCCTGCTAGGTTTTCTCCCATTTTTAAGCCAGCACAACACGAGGCTGTGTGAATGCCACAGGGTTCCCCCTCACCCGGCCTGTCCTTGGCCTCCAGGCCACGGCAGCGCAAACCTAAGGTCATTCCGTAATGACAGTGAACTCTGTGTCTCACCCGGAATTGATGAAATGGCCCATTAAGATAGAAACGTTGAGTTGTTAAGAGGGGGTGAGGTCGGGTGGCACATGTCCTTAACTGTTTTACGGAGCTTAAACTAAGCAACTGCTACATGTCGGCTCAGTATGAACACGGGAGATGAGTGGTGTTCATGATGGATGCACCCTAGGACGTTCCTGAAGCCTCAGATCCACGAACTCCAGTGTAACTTACACCTTTCCTCGTGAGCTGAATACCCTGACACCTCAGTACACGTAGGGCACGGTTAGTCCCCTAACTGGCTGGCTGGCTTTGGGCAGCCATCGTCCACGATTTTTATCGTTGCCCACGGTTGCTTCCTTAGCGAGGACTTGTCTAAGGCCATACAGTCTGCGGCAGCCAGGGGACCGTGGGCGTGTGTGCCTGCCCCTCAGGTCCTGATTTTCTGTCAAACCCTCTTCCCTACTTACCAACCCCCACCCCTGTCCTGCTCCCAGGACTCTGAACAAGAGCTCTGCCTGCTGACTATGATGTCTCCCCATGTGATGCATTAATTATTGATGACATGGTAATTATTAATTATGAAGTCAGCGCTTTTGTCCTTTCAATATCTGGCCACGGGATTAATATTTGACTCATAGCCTGTGCCATGACAGCATCTTACTCCCACGCAGGCCCTAGAAGTGCAGGCCCTGCAGGCTGATGTTGCCATGGCAGAACTCTGGGTCCCTCTCCACCCCGCCCTCCCCGTTCCAGCTCCATTCTGTCTGCCCTCAGGACCCTGTGTGGCATCTGTCTAAAGCCTACCTCGCAAGCATGGCGTCTCGGCTTCCATGCCTTCGTCAGGCAGGTGTCTGTGTCTTTTCATTTTGGTCTGTCTTCGTGCGCCCTGACAGCTTATGAGAGGAGGGAAGCTGAAACTTTGTGTTGGGAGCAGGAGACAGGGAAGGCAACGTGTTCCGGAAAGCTCCGTAAGCTCATCCATTGAGCGTGTACCTGGTGAGGTCAAACTGGTAGCTGCAAAGCTTGTTTTCAAATTCAAGGTCCGCTACTTAGCACTCGTGTGATCTTAGGCGAGTTGCTGGAGTCCTCTAGGCCCGGTCCTCAGCTGTTAGGCTGGGTTAATGGTCACCACTTTATATTGTTTTGTAAGAAATAAATGGAATAGAGCTAATAAATAACACTGACCCAGTGTTTCACATGTGCCAGGCTGTTACGGAGTAGGTAATAACTAACTCCTCACACGCTTCCTACTGGGGCCACTGTTAGCCCCAAGTCCAAGAGCAAAGCAACAGAAAAGCAAAGCCCCTGGGCCCAGGCCAGCGCTCTCAGCGTGTCCTGTCATGCTGCTGCTTAGGAGCTACAGCCTTGGGTAGGATGAGGGTCTTGCTGTCCCGTGCCCTACGCTCCTTGCTTGTTAAACGGGTGTCACGTGGGCTGTGAGGGGGACAGATGAGAATGTGAGTACGTGACCTGCAGTGTGCTGCCATGGACAGCCTCAGCTGTTATTTGCCATGTTGTTAAAAAATGACAAATGTGGAAGTCGCAGAAAAAAAGGAGTCAGTATAGTTAGAACGTATTGGGTTACGAATGAGAGAAACCCAAACTAGCTCAAGCACAATTATTATAGGATGCAGGAATGTCTTACAGAGCTCCCAGCAGGAAGGCAGCCAGGCCTAAGAAAGGACGGAAGCTGAGCCATGCACAGCTGCCCAGAGCCCCGCGCACGTCCCCAGCTTCCAGCTTTGTCCCTTTCCCACATCTCTGAGTGTGCTGGGTTACATCGCTCAGCATGTACTAGCCAGGCTCTCCAGAGAGACAGATCCAACAGCGTGTGCATTTACACACACACACACACACACACACACACACACACACACCCCATATGGTACATGTGGGGGGGGTGTATTTCTGGAACTGGCTCACATGATTGAGGAACTGTGGGTCCAGGGTGGGCCGAGGGAAGAGTTGCAAAGAAGAGTTGGAAGGCAGAATTCCCTTCTCAGGGGACATCCATCTTTTCTCTTACGGCCTTCAACTGATTGGACGAGGCCCACCACATTGTACAGGGCAATCTGCTTCACTCAAAGTCTGCTGATTTAAATCTTAATCTCATCTAAAAATACTGTCACAACATTCTCTAGAGCCATGTTTGACCAAATATCAGGGTACCGTGTTCTAGCCAAGTCGACACACAAAATTACCCGTCAGAGTCACTACATGTGCATCTCTTTCTGGCATTTTCTGTCATTCTCTGCATCTACCTCAGGCCATCTTCTGTGGAAACAAGCTTCCTCCGGCTCTCAGGCCAGCTGAGGGCAGAGGAGGGGCACCCGGAGGGCCCCAAGTGCGTGAAAGGTTTCAGCAGCAGCCCACCATGAGCCTGTGGGGGCACAGCTTTGGTGGCTTGAGTGGGCCAGGCTGGTGTCATTGTCAAGTGCTGTTCTGTTCCCGTCTCTCCTCTAGAATTTCAGGGAAGGGGGAGCCCTGATTGGCCTAATGAGGGCTCTGTGTCCACCTGTGACCGGCCAGCTGCGGCCAGGGCAGTGAGGCGGACCCCCGGGAGGGAGGCGTGGGTGGGCCTGAGAGGTGTCTGCTGCACAGACTCATAGACGTCAGCCGCATTGTAATGACGGGATTGCCTCTCCAATACCAATGAATACGAATACATCAAAGCGTGTTGTATAAATACAAAATGTATACTTATCTCAGTTAACCTCCTCCTCCCTCAGATATTTTTAAATGTCGTGAGTTTCCAAGTCTGGTTGCCGAGGTGCCCATTTGGCTGTGGCCCCCTCACTGCTGCTAAAGTTTCTTTTCTTCTTTTGCCTTTTCATGCCCAGAGGATGACGTGGACCTGGAAACCCTGATGAGTGACATGAGCACGTCCTTGGAGAGTTTGTACCCTGCGTGTAACATGCAGTCGGACACAGTGCCCCTGTGCCAGAATGGCCAGCACACCCGCAACCAGCCACCACCCTCAGGAACAAAGTCCCAGCCGCCGCAGGGGTCCCCATGGCAGAAGGTGCAGCGCTCCCAGCCCATGCACATCCTGGCTGTCAGGTGGGACCAAGGGCCGCGCGGCGCCATCGTGCACACATACTGCTGCTCTCTGCTGGGTAGATGGCGGTGGGGTGAGGGTGTTGGCCTCGTGAGAGCCATGGGCGGATGCGTTCCTTTTCTCTGTTTAGCATGACAGCACTGGGTTGGACTTGGCACTCAGCTCAGGCTAGATAACATTTATTGAGCACCTCCTCTGGGCCAGGCACCGTGCCAGGTGGAGGGATATGCAGGGAAACCATCAGAGAAGAATGCTCTGGAAAGAATGAAATAGTTGGGCAGTGAATTGAGGGCTCCGAGGCCTCACTGCCCAGAGTGGAGTCCGGGGACCAGGAGCAGTAGTGTCCCCTGGCGCTTGTCAAAAATGTGCCACCTCAGACATTTGATCACACTGTCCAGCGGAGTAAGTGGAGGAGGCATGGCCTCTGTGGGGACACTGGCAGGCGGGAGGGACTCTGGGAAGTGGAGGGAGGCTCCTGGCGCATGGCAGGCCTCTGACCTAGGCGTCGAAGAGGGGGAGCGACTGTGGGGAGCGGGGAGAGGTTTCATGAGCCGGAGAGGTGATCCCTGTGGTCGCAAAGGGCAGGACTTCCTTCCTTTGTACAGGTGCATGACATCCCATTGTGTGTCTTTGTCACATTTTCTGCATCTGTCCATCCATAGATGGACAACATGGACAGTGTGCCAAGTAAATAAGCCGGTCACGAAAGGCGGATACTACATGATTCCACTTTTATGAGGAATCTGAAATAGTGAAACTTCTAGAAGCAGAGTGGAATGGTGGTTGCTAGGGGCTTGTGTGTGTGTCTTGCAGGGCAGGGATGGGAGGGATTAGCCACAGTGTACAAAGTGCTTCCTCATTCTGCCCTCCCCACAGCCCCTGGCAGCCACCAGAGTGTATTCTGTCACTACGGATATGCCCATTGGACATTTCATGTAAATGGAGTTGTATCAGATGTGGCCGGTGTGTCTGGCCTCTTGCACGGAGCATAAGTTGGGAGGGGGGTGGTTTTTTTTAATAAAGATTTCACTTTTAAGAGCAGTTTTAGGTTCATCACAAAATTCAAAGGAAGATAAAGAGATTTCCCACACAGCCCCACATACTGTACACGGGGCCTCCCCCGTTGTCACTACCCCCACCAGTGGTGCATTGCTTGCAATTGAACCTATAGGAACACGTCATTGTCACTCCAAGTTCATAGCTTACATAAGGGTTCACTCTTGGTGATGGACATTCCATGGGTTCGGACAAATGCATGACAGCACGAAGCCACCGTTACAATATCATACACAGTGTTTTCACTGCCTTAAAAAACACAGGACTTTTTTAAATGTTCAAAACAACCTACTAAAGAGAGAAGCTTTTGTGAATAACTGGAATGTCAGCGTCTTTGCTCTTGTCCTGTACAAGGGACACACGTGTCAGATGGACGCTCTGCCAGGCAGAAGCTGTTATGGGAAGAGTGCGATTTGTTAACAGTAAAAATAAACTTTCTGGCACATTGTCAAAGGCTCCTAGAAAGGGCTTCCTATGTTCTCAGCCTGAGCTCCTTTGTGCCGTGGAGAGTACCGTATTGAGAATCAGGCATCACTTCCTGCTCCACGTGCAACGGCTGGACAGGCCTCCTTTAGAATCAGGACAACTTGTCACATGGTCACAATGTCCATTTCTCTTGTGGCAAACCACCCAAGAAAGCTAATGGATCAGTAATGCAGTCAAATTGTAAAATTAGTCACAAAATTATTTGAAGACGCAGCCTGCACACGGGGTTTATGGGGTGTGTAGAGGAAAGAAGTGGGGTGCTGAGCAGGGGACTGAGCTGCAGCTCGGGGTCTGCACACTGGGCACAACACCCTCGGTGGAAAGAGGGGGCTCCACTCCCAGGAAACCCCTGGACATGAGGGCAGGAAGCTGCCAGCAGAACCCCCAGGGAAACGAAACACAGGGCACTTTGCATTGTTTTGTTTTGACTTTGAACTTGATTTTTCTGCTGTTTTCATAATTACCTCTGGTCCATCGTCTGTGCATTTTGCTCAGCTGTGTGGCAGGTGAGGTTTGCATTCCTGGGCAGAGGGAGGAGGTACGTCTGGAGAAATGCCAAAGAGAGGACTGTGTAGATTCAGAAATGGTTCTCAGTGGTGTGAGTGGGGTACAGCAGGGTATTTCTAGGGTGACACAAACACAGGCTTTTGTGCTCTGCGGCGGACAGCTACATGGACCATTTATTTCCAATTAATTCAGTGTCAACAACCTTTCTGTGGATTTAAGCATTTGTTCCACAGTTCAGGTGAGGCCCCAGGAAGCATCTTCTAGTATTTTCATTTGGTTCAAGAAGTATTCATTTCAAGGTCATTGAAAAACAGTTGTTCTCATGAAAGAACACGGTCTTACCCATAAGATCTCTTTGCACATCAGGTATGTGGGAACCATGATGAGTTCGCTGGAGAAAATGAGCCGGGCCCGTTTGTGATGCGAGTGCACACTCAGTGTCTCTGACCTGAGTGGGCCAATTGGAACCCTTTGAGTCAGAGATGGCAGCTTCGTTTTTTGTCTATGTTTAATTGTGGTAAAATACACATCACATGAAATGTGCCATCTCAGCCATTTTTAAGAGTACCATTCTGTAGCGTTACATGTCTTCACACTAATGTGCCACCACGCTCCAGAACTTTGTCATTGTGCAAAATTGAAATTCTGTGCCCATGGCACTCCCACTATCCCTCCCCCTACCCTTAGACCCCGACATTTCCATCCCACTTTCTGTCTCTGTGAGTTTGACTGCTGTAGGGACCTCACAGAAGTGGGTGCATACAGGATTTGGCTTTTTGTGACTGGCTTATTTCACTTCACACAGTGCTCTCAGGGTTCAGCCATGTTGGAGCACATGTCAGAACTGTGTCCTGGTCAAGGCTGCATGACACCCCTTTGTGTGGATAGAGTGTATTGTGTGATCTATTCACACGTTGATGGACACTTGGGTTGCTTCCACCTATTGACGGTTGCGAATAGTCCTGTTGTGATCGCTGGGTACTTGCCCACTGGTGTCCCCCTTTCTTTTGGGTTCATCCCCAGGAGTGGGATTGCTGGGCCATGTCTGCGGCAGCAGCTTTCAACCAGCGGTTGTCTCTTTCCTCCAGGCGCCTCCAGGAAGAAGACCAGCAGTTTAGAACCTCTTCTCTGCCAGCCATTCCCAACCCTTTCCCGGAGCTCTGCGGCCCAAAGAGCCCCCCTGCGCCCCCGCAGGGCTCCTTACCTCCGACCCAGGCTGTGGCAAAGCAGGTGAGCATGTCCCTGGTTGGGGTGCCAGGCTTCTGGGCTGTGAGGTCAGGATGGACATGCCGGCTCATCACTTTGGGAAAAAGGGAGGGTAACTGGATCTTTTCTCTTAGTTCTTTTCCTCTTGCAACTCTACCTGTTGTCTGATGAGACTTTTTAATTTACTGGCCAAAATTGTATTTATTAAGTCAGGGATGTATCTATATGCTTTAGGAGTCTCATAAACATGGTAGAAAATAATAACAATAGTTTGGTGCTTAAAGGTGACTTTTACTTTTCTGAGTAATTTTCACCATCACGTCATCTTCATTACCCAGTCATTGCGGATAAGAGAGGGTTAAACGCTGGGGTTTCTCAGGCACCTGCCCTTCATACAGTAGAGCATCCACATTACAATTCTGACTTTGAATATGATCTGCCCAAGGTGGAGGAATTTTCACTTGACCCAAAAGGTGACAGCCACCTTTTTAAACCAGTAGTTTCTACATTAAAGTAGGACAGTAAGGTGCTTGTTATATACCCAGTGACCCCATGGGCGGAAACTGAGGCCCAGGGAGTTTCAGGAACAGGCCCGAGGTCACATCGCCAGTAACCAACTCATCAGAGCTGGGCTGGCTGCCGACCCTCCTGGTTGGCTGGTCCTGGGCCACGGTGGGTTGCAGGCTCGGAGGGACACCCAGTGACATTGCAGTGTGTGGTGAGTGAGGGTGGTTGAAGTGTAATAATACCAGCCATGAAGACAGCAACAGCCAACACTGACTGAGAGAGCTGTGTGTGCCGGGCACTGTTCTAGGCGGTTTGTTTGTTTTATTTATATGTTCATTTATTCCTTGAAACAACATGAGAGTTAGTTACAAATATTATCTCTATTCTGTAGGTGGAAACTGAGGCCCAGCTTTAGTTCGTGGAACTGGGATAGAATCCAGTGCAAGTGTTGGGCTGAATGTGACCCAGTGAGAGTGGCCGAGCTGAGTGTGACCTGGTGTGAGTGACAGAGCTGAGTGTGACCCGGTGTGAGTGGCGGGGCTGGGTGTGACCCGGTGTGAGTGGCGGGGCTGGGTGTGACCCGGTGTGAGTGGCGGGGTTGGGTGTGACCCGGTGTGAGTGGCGGGGTTGGGTGTGACCCGGTGTGAGTGGCGGGGTTGGGTGTGACCTGGTGTGAGTGGCGGGGTTGGGTGTGACCCAGTGTGAGTTGTGGGGCTGAGTGTGACCCGGTGTGAGCAACAGACCTGGGGTGTTACCCAGTGTAGTAGATTTGGAGTGTGACCCAACGTCAGTTGCTGGAGCCTCTGATTTTAACGACTAAACTAAGTGCTTCCTGGGTCCTTCACATTCACTCTGTTTGAGTGTAGTTCAGTGTGCTTTGCCTTTTCTGTTGGAATCACTCTCCTCTCCTCTCTGCGCATCCCACCTTTGCTGTCTCAAAGGGCGCTATGCCGCCAACCCCTTTTCTCTGCAAATCCTCCCCTTCTGAGCCACGCAGGGGCTGCATTCTTAGGAACACATTTCTTCTGTGCCTGCCAGCCGCCCAGCACCGCCCCCCTCCCCACCGCGGGCCTCCCAAACAGGCCGCGTCCTCCCACCAGCAGCACTTGGTAGTGAGGTAAGTGCCCCCGTCTGGAGCCAGAGCTGGCGGGGCTGTGGCACTTTGTCACATGCCTCAAGTCCATCTGGGATGTCTGCCTCTCTGGTGACCTTCTGCTTCAAATAAGGGTCCAGACACGCTGTCTGTGGATTGGTCACTGAGGTTGTTTACAAAGTTACTCATCCTAAAATAAGACCGTGAAAATATTATCTGGCTCTCGCAGCAGTTGGCAAGAAAACGGGCCTCCACCCCCATGGACTGTCCAACTCTAAGCAGAATCAGGAAACCCAGGAATTTTGCCTGCTGTTTTTCTTGGGATCGGTGTTAGTTCCCCATGAGAACATTGTGTTGGTGTCTGTGTTTCTGTCACCCAAATTCCTCAAGCCTGCGGGACCAGCCGCGCAGGGGCAATTCCTCCCCACTCCTGGGTGGACAAGGAAACGGCTTCATGTTAATCAGAAAATATCGCACTGTTTGCTGGTCACGTGCCCATCCTAACAGATTCCATCGGGAAGAGCCTGCTTTTTTCTTGCCTTTTTTTTTTTTTGTAGCATCTGTTTCATGGTGGTTATTGCACATTTAATCCTCACAACACTTCTACAAACTGCAAGGAATAGAGTGTTTTCAAGGGGGAAGCTGAGGCCAGCGAGATGAACTACTTCGCCCAGAGGCAGAGACAGGAAGTGAACTTGGCCTGCGTGTTCTCCCTGCCTGCCCAGCCCCCAACGGGAGGCTCTGTGTCTGCTGGGCCTCCCGTTGGGGGCTGGGGTGCCTCTCCAGCACTGGCTGCTGCTGAAAAGGAAGCTGTGGTTTACGACGTGGTGGGAGCTGAGCGCGCATTTCTGAGTGGCCCTTCATTCCACGGAGGCAGGAGGGGCTGGGAAGCGCCTGCCATTTAGGCAGGAGCCTCTTCCTGGCTCCCATGTTGTCAGTTAGGGCCTCAGAGAGAAAGGCCTTGGGGAGAAGGCAGCCCAGTGCTCAGAGGGGGTGGTGCCACGACTCTCCAGTGTGCAGCCTGGGTGCTGCCCTGTGCCTGGGATGGAGGGGACTCCTCCTAGACTGAAAAGGGTGGCACTGTGGTCAGCTGAAAGGCCACCAGTGATGGGGAAGTGACAGGGGGCGGGCCAGACACTACAGCCCTGCCCCTGCCCGCCCCCAGCTGCTAGGATGTGGGGCTCCTCCCAGGGCAAGTCAAGGACTTTGTGCATTACATGCTCTCAGGCTGCGTTTGGCTGCAAGAGACTAAGGCTGGGTTGGCTTCAAATGTGGAGGAAATGTGCTTTTGTGTGAGGAATGGGAAGACTGAGGCCATGGGCAGCCTTGTCTGTGTCACAGAATTTGCATCCTGTGTTAGGTCACACGTGGGACGCTCACCTGAAGCAGCCCGGGGACACTGGCCGGTGAGCCAGGGCCCCAGACAGGTTCTGTGGTGGAGAGAGAAACTGAGGCAGGGTGCAGTGTGCACTGACCCAGGAGGACGCCATGCGTCCAATTGGGAGGAAGCAGATGCTGTGAGCAAGCAGGACAGCTGGCTGGGGACATTCCGAGGGAGGGAGAGGGCGGAGGGGAGTGTGCAGAGGAGGGCTATTGAGAGAAGGGCATGATACTACAGGAAACGTCTTTGTTCTGGACTTACGGCAGCTTTAAAGGCTCACGGGTGCTTGGGACGGCTGGTCCGGCGGGTCTTTCTTGCAGCCAGTCGTGATTTTCACGTAGCCGCATAATGCCTGTCACCGCAAAGGTTTTTCCATGTGTTCCGCAAACACAATTAGTCACGTATTTTAATCCCTTTGTTAATAGGGCATAAATATCAGCTTGGTTTCAGTCCGCTCTTCTCCTTTCTCTTAATTTTAAAAATTAATTTCCTGGAAGTAAATTAATTGCCTTGTGTAGCGTTTTGCACACACATTTACTCATGAGCAAAATTGGGTCTCCTGAGGCTTCGACTACGATTTGATGCGAGTGCCATGACCTCGGACTATCTTTGGTGAGAAGTGCCCTCAGTCGCCAAGTGCAGGTTACTGACCAGCATGTACCGCTGTGGACGTGACCACCCACGCCTGCTTCCCCCTGCCTGGGTCGGGCCTCTGCAGGCGTCCTGGGGCCAAGGTGACTTCTGCTGCCAGCCTCCACCCTAACCCCTCAGCCCACATGTGCACAAGCCCTCTGTTCTCAGCCCCTCCAAACTGTGCCGCACCACTTTTCGGGGTACCTTCAGCAATCAGAGCACATTAGGAGCTGGGCCTCATGGCAGCTTCACTGAGTGCCAGGGGACCCTAAGGGGCGCTGGGCGGGGGGAACTGTGGTTGCCCTGCCCGTGTTGGACACTCAGGGAAGTCATAGCGTCGTGTTGGGACAGGAGCCCGGGAGAGCAGTGCTTGACCTGCTGCCCGATGACGGTCACTTAAGGCCTTCCCAGCACAAAGGTCCACCCGAGAGACCCATCCGCCCAATCTGTCACTTTGGGAGATGAGCCCTCTTTATTCAGCCACCCCCTCGCTGGCAGCCCTTTCTCTCCTTCCTTTCACTGCCTGTGTCCTCATGAGTGATGGGTGGACAGCTGCCACTTCCTCAGCACCGCCAAGGCCCCACCACTGGAGGGAACGGGAGTCCAGCTGCCATGGGGATGACTCAGGCCGCCTGCGCCATGGCCCCTGCTGGGGGCCCTCTGTCCCCTAGTCAGCTCTCCATGCTCGGTGCCTCCCGCCACACCGCAAGGGTGCTCATCCACCAGAGGCTGCCGTCTCTGGACACGTGGCCCCACTGGCCATGCTGTGTTGGAGCTGGCCTCTGTGGCTCCAGCAAGGACTCTGTCCCTGTCCTCGGCCACCCAAGCTGTCCCAGCGTCCTCCCACTCCAGGCCTGCTCCTCTGCTGGACTCCTCCCCCTCTGGAATGTGGAGGGAGGGGGCCCACTTTCTGCCTCTTTCCTTTGGCCGGCACAGCCAGTCACGTGACTTCCCTGGACAGTTTTCTGGAGAAGAACTATAAACTGTTTTCATTGTTTTTTAAAATTACAGTATACAAATGGAATGCTTAGTTACCATTTCTCTGAGGAAGTTAGCTCAACAAAGGTTTTTGGTTTGCCCTGGCCTCCTCTCTGGAGGTCTCTGCTTATCCGCTCCTGCTGCAGAGAGGCCCCTGCAGTTGGGGACCCCAGTGGCTGCACCCAGGATGCCAGTTCCAGCCCTTAGGAGTGATAGCTCTTAAAGCCTGTCCCCTTGTCTGTCAGAGGGCCGGTCGGTCACCAGGAAATTCTTACGGAGCATCTGTGACAGGTCACACCCAAAGACCTGGCACCAAGCCTCAAGCCCACTGCCTTCCCGACATTTCACAGCAACGCGCTGAACCAACAAACATGGCTCAATAAACCTAAACGAACGTTCACGTAACATTTTATTACTCATGAGGGGACGTGTGGACTCAACTGAGCCAAGCAGAACCCGTGATGACGTGGCCCCCACTGCTGCCATTCCTTCTGCTACCGTTGCTGCCACCAGGGGGTTCTGTGATGTGGGACACTCGGCAGAGGTGTCCTGGGCAAGGTGCGTCTCCAGGAGCTGAGAGAGCCCTTGGAGGTCATGGTGAAGGAGGGGACAGACGTGTTAGCACGTTATTGCACAGCAGGAAGATGCAGAAACTGAGCAGAGGGCCCCTGAGCAGCCTGAGTCTTGTGTGTGTGAGTTTCTGTGGCTGCTGCAGCCATGTCCTTGTGTGTCAGCCTGGGTCTGAATGACACATTGCTGTGACGTGCCCCTTCCCAGGACTGCTCGGCTGGGCCCCCACTGTGTCCCCTGGGTCTGAGCTGTGGGTATTAGAGCCGCAGCTGGCTTCACTGCCTTCCCGCGTCCCCACCCAGTGGATCTCTGTGTCCCCTGTCACCTGCTTGGAAGTTCACATTTCCTGTTGGGTTTTGGAGGATCCGCAGATGCCACGGGGGAGAAAACCTGTGAAAGGAGCTAACGCGAGCTCCTCGGATGCGTTGATCACAGAACTGCTTTCTCCGTGGCTCCTGCAAATGTCCTGCGAAAACAGCCGGGAAGGGCCTCCGCTGTGCAGGACCATTTCTGAGGTGCCAACACGCCCCCTTCTCAGATCAGGGAGCGTTATGAACACTGTGGTGTCTCCACCCTGAATGTGGACCTTTTCCGTTTAAGTTCTAAATTCACCGTCCTTCACAGCTCATGTGAATGTGTCCTCATTGCTGGGAACAGGCGCAGGACACGCGATCACACTTTCGGGGTGCTCCCTCTGTGCGTCCCAACAGTGCCAGCCTGCATTCCCTTGTCTTGGAAAGGGGAGCCTTGCGGACAAGGCCGTCAGGGCTGAAGGAAGGTCTGAGCTGTCGCCAGCAAGCTGTGGTGTCGCAGGGAGCCATGGCCAGAATTTTCCTGACTAGGAAAAAGTCGAGTAGCAGGAGTGGTGCGGCCACTCTTCCCAGGGTTCACTCACCGAGAGGATGAAAGTGAGCTGCGGCACCAAGAGGACCAGGCTGGAGGCCTGCTTTCCAGGAGCTGTGAAGAGGAAGAGAGAAACACACGTCCCAGTGACAACACGACGGACCCATGTGACCGGCCGGAGCCCAGGGAGTGGCCTTGCAGACTGGCCAGTGTGGCCAGGGCCACAGGACTGGCGTCCCTGCACTCAGCTCCCTGGGTGGAGGGGGGTCTCCTTGCTGCTCTTCATTCCACCCAAGGAGATCTTTTTAAGACACCTTTGTTGTTATTCTCTATAGAATGATATCATTAGAAAAACCGCTTTTGTCAAAATAACAAAAGGGCCATGCAGGCCCTTCTAGAAAAGTTAAAAAAAATACAGATGAGCAAAGCAAAATCGATTCTTCCAAACAAGTTTGTCTGTTTGGTGTAAAACAGGCGGGGAGGCTGCTGGCCGGCCTCTCTGTGCCTTGACCCCAACCCTGCCCGCCCACCCCCCAGCTGGTGAGAGCTATCCCCAGGGAAGTCCGCTCAGGGGCTCGGAAAACCAGGGCGGACTTCCAAGAACTATTTTGGAAGTTATTTTTCGAACTTTAACTTTTTTAGGAAGGATTTGCAAGGACTTAAAATATTTTTAATTCTCCCTGAAACCTTGAAATGAATAGACTGAAATGCAGATTTTTGTTTTTGAAAGTAAGTTGGAGTCAGTGCGATTAAACATGGCCGTGCGTGCTCTTAGGAGGGTGAAGAGGGCCCCGTCCTTACGTGTAGCAGCTTCGGCTCCCATCCCTTACGGCTCGAGGTAGCACCATTGAACCTAGAACAGAACTGACACAAAAGCGGTAGAACTGCATTGTTTTCCCTAAAACTAACCAAGCCTAACCCTGGTTCTGCCCTGGTCTGAAGTAACTTTAATTTCCTCCGTGCTTGCTAGGCCTGCCCTGTTTGGGGTTCAGGGCACCCCAGAATCCACAGCCTGTCGTGTCGCTCCTGGCAGGCAACAGTCCCCAGTGCTGGAAGCTTCTTGCCGGTGGACAGGTGGGGCCAACAGCCCTGTGCCCCAGCTTCAGACCCTGGCTCCAGAGGTTTCCATCTCCTTGATGCTGGGCAAGCCGTTCTGCCTTCCTGAGGCTTCCATTCTTCCTCTGGTCCTGGATAGTGCAGCTGCCTCAGGGTGTTAACATTGGGTCACTAGGCTCTCAGAAGTGGTGCCGCCACCCGCCAGGCACAGCTGACCCGCGGGTGGTTCCATCGCACTTGCCCACCTCCAGTCTCTGGCCTCCTTTCTGTATTGACCCTCCCCCGTGGGCGCCCCCTGCTGGCACTTGGATCCCAACCTGGCTTCTCCATAAGCACGCGCTTTCCAGTGTATACAAGAGGCTCCAGGAGTTACTGACAATTCCAGCTAACATCTTCACTTTGACAAAATGCATGTAGACTGGATCTAAGACAGCTTTGGACGAAGATGAAGCACTGAGACAAAGTAGGCCCAAGAGGTCCCGGCCCAGAACCCTCCCAGCTCTCGTGGTTTCTGTGCAGGGGTTTGCGGGTCCCCTGTGCTGTGCTCAGTCTGTGTGCTCAGAGGCGGGCTGTCCGTCCAGGGCTGTCCTGCACTGCAGACGCTCTGATGAGGGACAAGGTGCTGAGAATACCCCATTTTGTGTATTTACGAGGTAACGTGGGCCACAATCACGAGGTCTTCTGAATGGAGCACCACATTCTGAGCCTGTAAGCAGCCATCAGGGCTGCTGATGTGTGAGGCAGGAGTGAGATGGGCAGCAGAACACGACCCCCACCGTGGACCTGGTGCGGAACCCTGAGGCGAAAAAGCCAGGCTCCCCAGAGTGTCGTGTGGCACCATGGAGATGATACACTTTAACCCTAATTGTTGTTCAGCGCCTTCCTTTGTGTTTGCACAGATTTAAGCGTTTGCTTCTCACTCTGTACGATGAATGTATAGAAAGGGACAGCAGAGCTGTGGGAGGGATGGGACGTTCTCTGACCTCCTCCGGGCTGTATAACAGGCTGCAGTGCCAGCCAGTCGGAGGCCGGGCAGCCTGACAAAGCGTCGCTCCCCCAAGTAACTCTGAACACTGTTGACATAATTATGCCCTCATTAATGTTACTTTTATTTTCAAGGCAATTGGCTGCTGCATTTCCTTTGCAGTGCGGACAAGGTCACTGAGGGCTTGGGGGCTGGCTTCTCCCGCTGGCTTGTCCCTGCTCCATCTTACCAGTCATGAGGTTGGCAAGCAGGAGCTGCAGGGGTCTTCAGGGTTCTGGCTGCACCACCACCCCCGCCCCCTGCCAGTGTCTGCCAGCCTCCAAGGGGGCCTGCCTTGTCCCCAGCTCCCTGTCCCAAGTTCCATCCAAGCGCCCCCCTGGGGCCTGCACAGGTGCTGAGAGCTTTTGAAGAGAGGCTCTCCTTAGCTGGCGCCAGGCCAACACCTAGGGCAGGGGCTACTCACCCATCCCCATTTTGCAGATAAGGAGACTGAGGCACAGACCAGCTGGATCACTCAGCCAAGTTCCCACAGGTAGTTAGTGACCAAGCCAGATGGCGGCCCGGTCTGCTTCTAGGGCATCTCAGTGGCACCCCCGCCCTGTGCTGGGGGCGATGGGGGCCTGGGGGGGTCTCGTAAATGCTGCTTTGACGTCCATACATGGGGGGACGTGCCTCGCCTCTGTGCCTCTGCCGCTGACTCTCAGAGCAGCGCCCATGGCACAGACGGGAAAGTCGCTCCTCGGTAGTTACTGAGCTGCCTGAGCGCACACAGCCAGGAAGTGGCTGAGTGGGGCTGGCACTGCAGGGCTGCCCTCCGAGGCCCCCCCTTCCTGGCACTACCCACATCCGTATGTTGCTTGGGCAAGTTACACCCTGGAGAAATGTGAGCCCGAGGCAGAGACCTGCCCCCGCAGGCTGAGTCGCCGTGGTCAGAGGCCTTGGCCTGCACAAGAGAACCTTCTGCGGCCGCCCTGTGCTGGGGGCTGGAAGCACCTAACTGGGGCACCCCAGCCTGCTCCCCGGCAGCCCTTGGCCTCAGCCCGGTGCACTGAAGCTGGTGACACAAAACCCTGATTTGCTTCCAGAACCAACCCCCAGCACCACCCAGGCGCTGACCGTGGGGACAGTAGGCCTAGTGCAGAATACTCTAGAACTTCTGCCTTTAAAAAGCACGGTGGCAGCTGGCTGGCTGTTCCTGCAACACTTTTCTTTGTGTCTTACGTATTCGTTATAAATACTCTTTATCTGTAGTTCCAAGCATGTGCCCGGTTTGAGCTCGCTAGTATGTGCAGTGGCTTTCTAGGTTTCTGTCTTGGGGGGTTGTTTGATCTGGTCAGCGGGCCTGATCTGTTCAGGGAGGTAGCTGGACAGTGCTGTGTCGGGGCTCGGTGGACAACAGGGGGTTCCAGGTCCTGTGTCCCTTTGCGTCTGTCCGTGTCACAGGCCAGCAGCAGTGGCCCCGCTTCCCCGCCCCCAGCAGGTCCTGCCAGCCAGGCCTTCTCTAGGACTCTAAAAGCAGTGGACATGGCCGTATGACAAAGGACAGCTTAGCTTTTAATACTCAGGCTATATATAGACCTCCGGGGGTGGCCGGGCACAGAGCAACCGAGAGGTGAGGAGAGAGTTTAAAGAGAAACAAAATGGGGCTGAAAGACGATTTTAAAACTGGTGCCACAGCTGATTTGGGGCAGGAAAAGGGATAAATGGACTTGGAGAACGCATTTCAACATCATTTAAACTTCCAGAGCAGATCTTGTTAATTGTAATCACAGATAAATTCACTTAGAAACTTAGAGAAGGAAAATTAGTAACACACTGGTTTTGTAGTTGAAAGCATGCCCTGGTGTGGAAGACGTGGTTGATGACACAGCGTATTATTATTATAATATTATAAGGAATTGTGTGAATCCACTCCTGTTTTCTAAATTTGTTTTCCTTTTATGTTCATGCACTTTTTAAAAAAGTTTTTACCTATAGACAAGAGACGTATTTTCTTTGTTTTAAATTATATTTTTATAGACGTAGTCATGTCAGCTGTGTTTGAATACTTGATTTGTTTTGTATAATTATAACTTTCGTTGAGTGAAACATAAATTCTGGAACAGAAGGGTGGATTTCTTTAAGGGTAAATGTGAAGTGAAAGCAGGTCTCAGTTCTGATACAGCCTGGAGATTTCTTTGGGGTTGGGGGTGGCTGCAGTGGTGGCTGCCCACCTGGAGGGCTAGTCTCCAGGCTGGCCCAGCCTCCCCTCCCCCTGGGAGCTCCAGGCTGAGTGAGCATTAACTCCTTCCTGGCCAGGAGCTGTGGAAGGGCTGGAGACAGTCTCATGGGACAGCGCCATCCCTGTGGGATTTCTCCCCAGCACTGGCCCTCCCCACCACAGTCCTCGGGGGAAATCAGTGTTCAGACAAAGTAGCTCTTGGTTAGAAAAACTCAAGAAAAGGGACAGAGAGAGAGTACTCAGAGCTGCAGCCAGTTTGTGGGGACCCGCTGACACCCCCAGGCCACAGGAAGCACCAGCTCCAAATTTGTGGCTGATGGCCTGAGGTGGGGGACAAAGACCTCTAAGAGACTTGGCAGAAGGGCCCAATTTGGAGAACAATCGTGCTCAGGCTCTGAGTGCGTGCTTATTTCAGCGCCAGGGGAAAAAATTAGCAGGGGCTTTTCTGGGGTGTTGGTGTGAGCGTTGTGTGGCTGTCCTGTTGTCATCACCTCCACCTTGGGCTGGTGGGCACTTCAGGCAGTGGGGAGCCAGTGGGGGAGCGATTGCATCAGGCCCAGCGAGGGACCTGATTGGTCTGCCCAGGTGGCTGATTCACTACCTGGCAGACAGAGCCCAAAGCAGCCTGGGAGCAGGTCCCCTGCCTGCCCGGAGACAGCCTGCCCACCAGGGCGTCCACACAGCCAGCCATTGGTGGGTCAGTGCGGGAGGGGCGCCCAGCCCGCCAGGGACGGTGGGAGAGGCCAGGGACAAACTCCCTTTCAAGAGGCAGTGTGAACTTAAAATGCCATCTTGTTCCTCTGACTGCTTTTTCCAGTCTGTTGAGGTGAGATTTTTTTTTTTAAACGTCTCACATTCCCCTAGAGGTTGCATCCTATGGTGTGTGCAGAGTGTGTTTCCTGCCCTCTGGATCGCTCCGCTGGGCGTCCCTTGGCCTGGGAGCCATTCATTTCTACTGGCTCTGAGCAGCACCTAGAAAATGGAGTTTGCTTGTGATTTTATAGGGGGAAGGGGCCAAAGAATTCTGTGACTGTGTTCTTACAATGCCCTTTTTCTTAGTATTTTAAATTTCAGTGTATTCACACTGATTTTTCTCCTAAGCCTCAGTGATCATGACCTAGGAGGTGAGTGACAGGAAAAGGTCATGGGTACCAACCGCAGCACCCTGGACCCTGGGAAGGGACAGCAGGTGGAGCCATCGAAACCAAAAGTTAGGATTTCTGTTACTCCATTTGTTTTTACAATTGTCTCCACTGTGAAATGTCCAACTCCAGCCACCAGCCGGACATCAAGTGACTTCTGCTGCTTCCTAAGACAGGTCGTTGGGCAGCCTCATGTACCCTAGGTCTAGCCGCAGTGGTGTCCCAAGCATCCCGGGCATTCTGAGGACGTCACACTGTGCTCCAGCCCATCGGAGGTGGGCGCCGGCCCGGCCTGCTGCTTGGAGCACGGTGGTCTTTTTCTGTTTGATTCTGTTCCGTTTTTATTTCTTAAATACCCGAAGGTGTTCACCTGGTAGTGTCCCCTTTGTATGTTGCAGGATGTTAAAGTCTTTGGTGAAGATGGGACATGCAAAGTGGTGGAGATTCTCGCAGACATGACGGCCAGGGACCTGTGCCAGTTGCTGGTGTACAGAAGTCATTGCGTGGACGACAACAGCTGGACCCTGGTCGAACACCACCCACAGCTGGGGATAGGTAGGGCCGCACGGGGGTGCCAGCATCTGCGTCAAAGCCGTGTCCCCGGTCCATGTTGCGTCCACCTCTTCTCTCTCCTAAAACTCCATCTTTCTCCCTCTCGGCCCTCTCCCCTCGCTGCTTTCAGAGTCTTTCTTTTGGTCGTTGTAATAACGTGACGTTTATGGATGGCGATGTGATGGTTTAATAGAATCTCCGAAGGTCACAGAGAAAATTAGAACTGGAAAAAGGGGCTTTGAGCCGGTGCTGTTGGGTGGCTTTCTGCCCTCAGTGAAGACCGGTGCCCTGGGCACTCAGTGCAGACTGAGGACGAGAGTATGCGGATCTAAGGGAAATGGGCTCAGACTCAGGTTCCCGACCCCGCTGTGGACCACTGGCTCCTGATGCACATGCAGTGAGAGCAGAAAAGGCAATTATGGAGCAGCTTTGTTTTCACCTGGATGTGTCTGGGGCCCCCCTGGCGTCACCAGAGTGAGGAACGGAGACACACGCTGGCGTCAGGGTCCACGGGTCGCCTGCCCCGTCTATCCTGGGGCCTGATCGCAGGCGATGCTTCACAGTCTGCGTGCTGCAGCGTTTGCGGGACTTTGCCAGGGTGGGGCCCAGGGAGGTGGGAAGGGGGGTGTGAGGATCCAGGGTGTGCTGTGGCCCCGCCCCCCCTTACAGCTGGTGTTTCCACTGGTCGCCGGGGTTCTCCTCACGATTTGTCGGAGACAAAATGCCTTTTGCTTTGGATGTAGACGTCTGCCTCTGCCTCACTTAGGTAGCTGCCACCTTACTTTTCTATTTCTCCTTTTACCTGGTTAAAAAAAAACAAAAACAACAACATTAAATCTATTAACTGACCATCATCAGGTTTTTGGGCAGCTGTTATTTTTCCCCCCTGTAACTACAGAAATATTTTCTCTGAGTGAAAATCTCAGCAGAAGTCACTGATTTGTTTTCCACATGGAAAATCCATTTCAAGTGACTGACATTGAGCCAACCTCTTTTTTGAAAGCAAATGTAAGTGTAACCGCACACCCAGATTGTGCATGGTTCTTCTCTTTTCCTGGCCTGGGGAAACGCAGGGCAGGGTCTTGGTTCAGGTGTGGCCACAGGGTCCCTCCATAGCCGGGCCAGGGACAAGTGGGCCCATCCCTGATGCACCGGTGGTGCCAGGCAGCCCTTCCTGGGGGACCGTGGACCTTCTGGCAGTCATGGGGAGGAAATCCCTTTCCTTGGCAAATCCGGGCTTTGAATAGGTCTTTACATGCAAGGCTTTCCTTGTCATGTGGAAACCACAGCTGAGCGAGCTGCATGCGGGCGTGGCCCATCTCAGATGGGCGAGTGCCTGGCGACAGCCGTCCTTGGCAGACAGAAATTCTTTGTCCTCATTCTGAGACTTAGCAATGCTTCCCCTCTCACCTTCATCCTTCCTTCAAGATGGCACTTTTCTAGGGATTCAGCTCTGGCCGTGTGAAAGGAGACGGGGGGCTTTGAAGGAGCAACTTCCCCTTTTGTGACGATTCCCGAGGGTTTGGTTTTCTGCCACGTGGGCCAGTCCACACGTTGAAGGTGCCAGGGATTTTCTCGTGTTGCTTGTTCCATGACTTCATAGGGTTAGTTTCCTGTCACCCCCGCCCGGCCGGAGCGGCCTTTGAGGGCACCTGCGGGCTGGGTGTGACCACCGTCGGAGCAGGACAGTGCCACGTCCCGTTCTTCCTGCTCCACGTGGAACCCGAGACTTCCAACTGTGAGGGAAATACCTTCCAGGGCGACAGCACTGCTGACTCAGGGGCCCTGATGTGTGTGTCCGAGTGTGTGCGTGTGAGCACGCGTGCATGCGTGCTGCGTAACATGTCTTCTTCCCCATCCTCACAATGTCGCAGTTGGCGGGAACACACTGAGTGTGGATGGTGTGGCACTGGGCTTCAGCCGTGGGGACGGTGTTTGCCCCCTGATGATGGCACAGCCCGCCCTGTTCTCTCCTCTGGCAACCTGGTTCCAGGACGCGGAAGCCGGGCTGCCTCAGCCGCCGCGCTGTCCCTCCGGTGGTCATCCCCACCCGGGGCCTTCCCACTCGCCTCTGCCTTCGGCTGCTTCGCAGTTGTTGTATCTGTGTCCTGTATGAACATTGACTTTTTTACGTTCAGGGCAAAATCGCTTGCTAGGAATCTTCACTGATTCTCTCCTTAACTTTCTGTTGACGCCCACTCGTGAGAGGAAATGTGTAAAAGTAAGGACTGACCTGGACGCCACAGGGTGTGTGTCTCACGGCCTCTTCCACCCTCGGGTCGTACAGTAACGAGAGGCGTGATTTAGCTTCGCTCTGCACCCCGTCTTCGCTCTCGGTGTTTGAAGGAGGACGGGCAGCCACCCAGATGTAGTGACGGGTGGTGACACTGCCTTGCAGGCTCCACCTGCGCTTCTCACACGTGATCCTTCTTCTTCCAGAAAGGTGCTTGGAAGATCATGAGCTGGTAGTTCAGGTGGAGAGCACCATGGCCAGCGAGAGTAAATTTTTGTTCAGGAAGAATTATGCAAAATACGAGTTTTTCAGAAATCCCACGGTGAGTCTTTCCTCTTCGGGTTTGGGGGGTGGAACTCTTGAAATCTTGCGACTGGTTCTTGGGTTTAGTAGGAGCAGATTATAAAGTGACTGAGTGAGACTCGGGGGGCAGCAGACTGCTTTGCCCATAAGCACTGCTGCTTCACAAAGCAGCCCTCACGCAAAACTCAAGCTCTGCTGCTGCACTAAGCGCCTTGGTATCAGCCCAAGGTCATCCATAGAGCCTTCTTCCAGCAGTAATGGTGGAAAAGGGGCTGCATCTCTTAAGGAGAGAGAGCGAGAGAGCAGGGGTTCTTCATTTGGAGCAAACTGGTCAGATACTCAGAAGAATAAGAAATTATTCTCTGAAAGCCGCAAACATTATTTTGTGATTGTTTGTGGAAAAATGAGTAGAAAAATCCGTATCCAGGCATGTTCAGCTAGTTCTCCGTCACTTTCTTACCTTTTCTATTTGTGTTTTGGGGAGTGGGCACTTGTCTTTGAAATATGAGGATAAGGGGCCTCATACCTGCCATAGCATGTGTGCCCCTACCTGAGTCATGAGGCAGAGCCTCGGAGACTGGGGAGAAGACCCAAGTCAACTTCCAGCCCCAATAGGTCAGCTGCTTTTCATTTGAAAGTAGGAGACTTGATAATTATTTTGGGTGATACACCGGGAGTCTTTTCACGTCACTACGTTCATCTTTTAGTTTCAAGAGTTCTTTGTCTCATGCCATGCACTTGTGTCACTGAGTTACGATGCGTGGCAGCCCTCTGCCTCGGTGACACTGTGAGACGTGAATTCACATTCAACATAAGAGACGCTCCAAACTTTAACTCAGCGTTTAAGGAAACAGTTCAGTCTTTTGAAGCAGACGTTTCCACTGTGTGACAAGGGGATAAAAAGGGCTCTCGCTTTAAATGCAAGTGTATGTAACTGTCACTATAGGAATGTTTTTAGAACTGGTGTGCCCGTAAGTGTGCTTTTCCCCACTTCGAAGCTACCCTGTAACATGTTTGTTTTTCCATTTCCTTAGAATTTCTTCCCAGAACAGATGGTCAGTCTGTGCCAGCAGTCCAACGGCAATCAGACCCACCTTTTGCAGGTACGGGGTGAGACAGTCTCGGGCGGAAGTCTCTCGAGCTGTCATGGCAGCCTTGTGGAAGCTTGGAGCGATTGCATTTGTGATCACAGATTAGCCTTGGCTCCCAGTGGGGCGTAGAGTAACCAGAAATAAATGCTTACTTGGGAAATCTATATGTAGCTGGCTCCTTCAAAGCAAAACAAGGCCTTACAAACAGGAAAAGCTTCCTGTGACTTGGAGCAACCCCAGTGGAGGGCAGGAGGGGGTGCTGCGGGCTCTCCCAGCTCTGTTGGAGCGCGGATCCCGTGAGGACACCTGTCTAGTTGTCCCTCTACCTCATTGTCTGGTCCAAGAAAACGCGGCTTTTGCCCACAGCCCTTGTCCGTGGAGGGAGCACGAGAGGCCTCTGTATACTTGCTGCCCATTCCCAGGGAAGTAGGGAACAGAGAAGGGAGTGTTGCTGCACCCCTAGATATGCCTCTGTGTACAAGTGTTAGGGAGAATAAACCGTGCAGCAGGGCGGCACCACTCTGCCGGTGTCGCCAAGTGTAAGAGAAGCCACTAAGACTGAGTTCCCCCAGAGCGCAGCGCCTGGCCTCTCTCCCTGCATGGTGAGTCGCAGGACTTCTCTCTGCCTCTGAGACCAGAGCCTCTTCTGCAGTGTTTGCAAGAGTTGTCCCCATTTAATTGTCATGGCTCGTGCACAGTGATGGCGAAATGGCGAATTGGTTTTCTGATTGCCTGATCTGAGGTGCTTTGTGTGTTCGTGGGGATGCTCAGTGACCTCTTGAGACACCAGAAGAATTGGCCCGGGGACATCCGGACTCTGTCTGGCTGGCCCATCCCCTCTGCGGGAGGAGCCGTGTCCCCTCAGTCCAGTGGGGAGGTCCCTCCAGAGTCACCTCCCAGGCCTACCCCCCAGAGGCTCTCAGCCTCCCTTTCCCTTAGAAGGACTTGCTCCCCATGAGAGGAGTTAGCTGGGACAGTGAGCTGTCACCAGGGCGTTCCAGGAGAGACAGACCCTGTTTACACACCTTTCACTTGGAGGGGACATGGGGAATGTGACAGCAAGGCGCTTGGTCCTGATCAGTTGCTCCTGGCACTTCCTCTTGGCCAGACTTTGGTGACCAGGTGGGGTGTTTTATGGAAAATTAGAATAAAGGGCAGGATCCTTAACTGTGCTGTCTTAGGAGGAAACGAGTGACATTGTGTTTTTCATCAGTGTTGGGAAGGTCCTTTTGCTCGTTTATGTTTGCATACTAATTGCGTCCTATGCAACACCAATTTAGAGGGGGTTTTTGAGACTTCTGAAAGGAAGCATATCATTTGAAAACTCTCAGTTTGACCCAAAGAAGAGGGTTTTAGTAATTCAGAAAATGTCAAACTGTCAGCAGTGCTCATAATGTAGTTGCTTTAATTATTTTATATCCAGCATGTCTGACTTTTCAAATGTGCTCTTCAACAGATTTTTCTGAACTCCAGTAGCTGCCCTGAAGTTCAAGGGTTTTTGCATGTGAAGGAGCTGGGGAGGAAATCGTGGAAGAAACTCTACATGTGTTTGCGGCGGTCCGGCCTGTACTGCTCCACCAAGGGAGTCTCAAAGGTGAGTTCTACTCCCCCTGCCTCGCACACCAGGCTGGGAGCCTCCACAGTGGAGGGCGGGGGGCTGCCTTTTAAAATGGCCCTGAGGCTCCTCTAAGCTCCTGGGAACTGATAAAACTGTGTCCCAGCTAAACTCAGTGTTAACCTGTCCCCTGGTCTGCCTCACACACCAGGTGGTAACACAGACCTGGGAACGCCAGGCTGCATCACCCCTGCACGCTCAGGGCGCGTCCACGCTAGCTGTAAAGGCGAGAGTACTGCCGCCCTAAGGCAGTCTACCCCGGGCTGTTAGAGCCATTTTATGGAATAAATTGCGGTTCTGTACGTGTCTCCAGCAGGAGGGGGAGAGCTGAGATGGAGGACGCTCAGGCCTGCCAAGACAGCGGTGCCTCGCAGCCTCCCTTGTGGGGCCTCCCTTGTGGGGCCTCGGCTCCGCTCCCTCGCTCCCTCACTCTTCTCCTCGTGTCCACGTACGCCCTGCAGTGGGCGTCATGCCCAGCTGACCTCGGCCATGCGTCCCCCCCTAAGAGCTGAGGTGTCCCCTGCTCTTGCCTGGAGAAAGAGGGAGGACCCTCGGTGAGGGGGCTGATTACTGCTGTGCTCTGAGAAGTCAGCAGCTGCCCGGGGTGCGAGCCAGAGAGAAGGAATGTGGGCGGGTGACGGGCTCCTTCCTCTGCAGAGGGAGCGGCTTCCGGCTGACGCAGGGCGGGGAGGGAAACTTCTCTCTGGTTTATGGCTTCCTCACCACCCTGGGTGCTGAACCAGGGGCATGTGCAGCCTACAGCAGGCCACAGCGCTGGGGTGGAGGGTGCAGGAGGACAGGGGTGGGACCAGGTGTCCACAGGAAAGCGGCAGGCACAGCTGGACTGGGAACACACAACGGAGTGAAGTTGGGATGGGGCCTGCTTTTGAGTGTGTGCTCCTACCTTCGAGATCCAGATTTTTTCCGGTTTTCAGTTTGAATATTTGGTTATGGGGCTCTGATTTGGCACGGTGTCAAATACATTCTAACAGTCTTATGTCTAGAAAGGGGGTGGACTTTTTGGCAGAGGTTGGGTGAATTGGGTTTTAACTTAGCGTTTCTTTTATACGACGGTTACGATGTGTAGAATGTCAGAGGGGAGGGGAATGCCCACACACGCTGCCCTCTGCTGGCGAGGAAAGCACACACACACTCTTGGCGGTGCTGCAGGCATTCTCCCCAGTAAACCTGAGCGGCCTTTCCACAGGAGCCCAGACACCTGCAGTTCCTGGCCGACCTGGAGGACTGCAGCGTCTTCTCCCTGATTGCTGGCAGGAAGCAGTACAGCGCCCCCACAGACTTCGGCTTCTGCATAAAGGTACGTCCCCTCCAGCCCTGCCTACACGCTGCCAGCCAACCCTTAGCATCCCGCTGGACACTTTGGAATTCAAACAGTAAATTCCTCTCTTGGCCGTTGCTTTTTTAAAAAAACAGAAACACAGCTTCACACTGGATTTATTCATTCATATAAAAATATTTCTTTGTACTTACGATGCCTGGGTCCTTGAGTAGCTCAGAAGCCCAGAGGAAAGCAGGATGGTTAAAACCAAACAAAACAAGGCAGTAATACCTGTTGATGGGCTCAGTGGCCTAGGGCCACGGCTTCGGCCTCCAGGCAGAGCTGCGGCCTTCGCCCCCCCTAGGAGGACACCCCCGCCCCAGCGTGTTGGGTGGCCTCCAGGGTACTGAGTGAGCACATGCCTTCTGTGTGTGCTTCTGGTCACTGGGAGACTTGGATAAGATGACCACAGCGCTCCTTTCTTTCTGTGCGCATGTGAGTGGGGACATGTGCTCACGTATTTACTTGCGCACACAGGTGCATGCACCGACATGCATATATGCACGTGTGCACATGCGCACGTACACACAGATGCACATGTGTATGCACACACAAATGCACACACACACAAATGCACACACACACAAATGCACATACACACACACACACAAATGCACACACACACCTATGGCGGGGCCCACTCTTCTCCCCCGGGAGGCTGTGGTGATGTCGGTTAGCGTAGAACTAGGTAAAATTTACTAAATACTCCCTATGCACGAGATGCTCTGCTGAAGGTTTTACCTCCATCATCTTGTTGAGTCTCCGCGGGGGTTATGGGGTGGGAACCACAGCAGCCTTGTTGCCCGTGTCTGGTGCCCAGTGAGTAATGCGCCTGGAGTCACCCAGCTGGGCTAACTTCTGAGCCGGAGCGCGACCCCATCTAAGGAGACGATGGGGGCTCTAAATCCCACCCCGCACCGCACTCCGTGAAGCGTCCTCAGGTTGCTGGTGATAGGAGGCGACTACAAAGCAGTGCATGGCCTCGGGAGGGGCTGGCGGGGTAGCCGCGAGGGCCCAGGTGGCAGTGGCTCTCTTATGCCACAGCGTTGGCCACAGGCAAGCTGGTCATTCATGTCCCTTCCTGGGACAGTGTCCCCCAGCATTGTCCCTTGCATCTGAGGTCAGAGGGTTCACGGGGAGATCCAGATAAGCTAACACCTGCATGTCTCCTCCATCCCCGAATAAACCCTGCCTTTGGGTGGGACACCTGCCGTCTCTCCGTGGTGAAAGCTAATGACGGTGGCCCCGATGCCTCAGGCTGCTGGCCCCGCTTCAGGCCCCTCCTCTAGGGTGACACTGGTGTCCCTCTCTGGGTCTTGCGCACGGCCCATCCTTGGGACCACTCAGAACTGCTCAGCGCCGAGGGCTCTCCCCCCTCACTGGCTCGCCCTGCCAGGGCCCCTCCTCCAGCCGCCTCCTCAGTGCTCCTGGGAGGCGACCGTGAAGACCTTTCCTCTGTATCTCTGGAGCAGCTCTCCTCCCATGAACACACTTCCATCCTCAGAGTCAGAAGCGCCCTGCCCCTGGTGCACCCACACCTTGCCTTGCCCTCCTCTGAGAGCCCCTGGAGGAGGGCTGATGACTCAGCTAAGTAACAGGAAGGAAGGGCGCTGGGCGCAGGGTGTGCAGACACCTGCCTGGCCCCATCAGGACGTCAGCTGTCGTCTGGTGTGTGTCGAATCCAGTCCTGCTGGCTGGAGCAGGAGGCGGGGCTGGCTGGCTGGCTGGCTGATGCTCACTGGGCCCCCTGTACCTCCCTCAGACAAACAAAGTCATGCATCACAGCAAGGAGCTGCGTCTGCTGTGTGCCGAGGATGAGCAGGGCCGGACCTGCTGGATGACAGCCTTCCGGCTCCTCAAGGTACCTGCGTGCTCCCTACAGACGCCCGGCTCTTGCCCATTCCCTCCAGTGTTGTGTGTTGTCACACACCTTTCCGTGGGGTCTCAGGAGCTTCTCACGGAGGCTTCATGGGGGGAAAGTAGCCCCTTGCTTGTCAGGGCACTGTTGATATTTGGGGTTGGTGTGGGCCACCCTGTCATTATAGGACACTTAGCAGCGTCCCACTCGATGTAGCACCCTCACCAGGTGAGACAGACGCAAATGTCTCTAGACATCACCGTGTGTGCCCTGGGTGTGGGGGCAGGGAATGGCTCATAGTGGAGAACCTCTGGGTTAGGGAATATGAATAGGAAGGTCGGGGCCAGGAGACCAGGGTGCAAAGGGTTCACCAGGAGGGTGAATTGTTTTCATAACTGACCATCAGACTCCTGCCTTCCCGAAAACCCAGGGCCATGGGAGGCCCATGACAACTTGTACAGGTCATCACAGTGCCTGAGGGGAGAGAGTGTCTCCTTACAGCAAGTTCTAAAGGAAATGTCCTGCATGGGGCCTCATACAGGATAACGCCCTGATGGCAATTTCATAGTAACTAGCAAAGTGATTCCACCAGCTCCTGAGTGACAGCTAAGCACGTGACGGCAGAGCACACGTCACTTTCCATTTCCCACCCAATGCTCCTGTGTGCACACGTGTACCCCATGTGTCTGAAATCACTTGTGTTTATAAAGCCCACACGAGTTGCAAGTTAGTTGACCGAGACAAACTTGGCTCATATCCAGGGGTCTAGAGAAAACTGATTTGGTCACCTGTGGCCGACACATGCAATGGCCTCAGAATCTTGATAGTAAAACCCCCAGCCCTCACTGGCGCTTCCAGCTGGTCCGAGACTCATGGTGGAGTCACTTGAAGAAAGGACCAGCAGAAGGAGGCTTAGCTCACAAGTCTCTTTGGAGATTTCCTAGGAGACGCCACAGAGCGTGCGCTCTGGGGACGGGGGTCCCTGTACTTCTCTGTCCCAGAACCTTATTTTGTTTCATTTTTGCCTCTGATAAAACAAAAAGATTAAAATGAAAATTTTACTGTTTCATAACAGAAGAGGATATGTTAGTGTTGGAATAAGATACTGTGTATCGTGGACTATTCCTTTACAAGCGAGATTTAAATCTGAATGCCCATCAGCAGGGACCTGGTTAAATGTGTTACAGGATATCCATTCACGGAACACTCTGCAGCTATAAAAAGAGCTGGCTGGCTCTCTGGGCTCCCTTGTGGAAAAATAGGATACACTGTTAACAATTCAAAAGCCCAGTGCAGAACTGTGTATAGAGAGCGTGCTACCACGTATGGGGGAAACATTTATATTCGCTGTGACATGAGTAAACACTATAAGACTGCAGGAGAAGGTACAGGGGGAGCAGAGGCAGCTGTGCAAATGGGGGCAGGAGTGGGAGGGAGGCCTTGGAAGTGTTACATATTTGTGTTTTGTGTTTGTTTGCTTTTGGTCTGCATACATATACTTTGTTTTGGAAAAGGCAGAAAGGGGAATGAGGGGGGAGCGGTAGCACGCCCGGAGGGGCTTTGGCAGCCCCCAGCCCTGGTGACTGACTCCGCCTCCCCCTGCAGTACGGAATGCTCCTGTACCAGAGCTACAGGGTTCCCCAGCAGAGGAAAGCCTTGCTGTCCTCCTTCTCCACTCCGGTGGTAAGTACAGCCGTGTCCTTCCACAGCCAGGCCCCGCTCAGCTGCCACATCCACACGTGCGGTGGACGTCTCGTCTCGGACGAGGTTGCCAGGAGAAGCTCCGGGGCGAGCTCTGCCTCAGACAAGCAGCATGTCCCACAACATCCCGTGTCCCAGGGGCTGGCTTTGTGGTCTCACCAGTGGGACTGCCAGGAGCGAACTCCTGTGCCATCCCCGCCCCACCACGCAGTCCCCTCCAGGCAGGTCAGGTTGATGCCCAGAATGGTCCCCAGCGGCCTGGGCTCCAGCCAGGGGCCGTGGTCCCTTCATTTCCGCCCTGAGATCCATGGGTGCGGTGACCGTGATGCTTGAGTCCTTCGCTGCCGAGAGTTGAGAGAGCGTAGTGAGCCCTCCTGGTCCTCAGGACATACTTGGCTTCGCAAAGGTGCAGAAACGCTCATCGTCTGCAGTGTGATCTCAAAGGTCCTTCGTGTCTGTTCCTAGGACACTGTGCCACATTGTGACACAGAGAGAGGCCACATGTTTCCCTGAACTGCCCTAGCTGAGGGAAGGATGTGGATGCCGGTGGGGACTGGGCTCAGCCGTGGAATCTCCGTTTCTCTGATGCCCAGTAGTATCGGCTAGGGACCTGAGATGGACCATGCGGTCCACACCCCGCAGGCACCAGCGGCCTCACCAGCAGCTTTTGAATACCGAGAGGGAACTGGAACATTTCTTATTCTTCTTAAGAGAACCCCTAACTGGTTTTAGCTCGAGGGCCCTTTCATTGCTGAATTTTCAGCAGACCTTCAGAGAGTTGGGAGGTGGGAGGGGCTCTCCCATCACCCTTTTCCTAGCCATTCCCCTGAGTGCTGCTGTCGCCTGGTGCCCTGCCCTTCAAGACCCTGTGGCCTTATCTTTCCAGCGCAGTGTCTCTGAGAACTCTCTCGTGGCGATGGATTTTTCTGGACAAACAGGAAGAGTGATTGAGAACCCAGCTGAAGCTCAGAGCGCAGCCCTTGAGGAAGGACATGCCTGGAGGGTGAGCCGCGGCCCCTCCAGGACAGGCCCCAGTGCGGGTGGCATGCCAGCACAGGGCTTCTCCAGGAGAATGGCTCTGTGGGGCTGGCAAGGGGGTGAGGTACTAGGGAGGGAAGGTGGCAGCGAGTTCTCCACTGCCGGGCTCCTCACGTTCTTAGCACCCGGCCATCCCCACTCTCCTGTCCCCTGGGTTCCCCAGGAAGGAACAGGGGAGGAGCAGAGCCCTCTGGCCTCTTGGCTCATGCACCAAATGGCTCCTGCTGAGTTGCTGTCAGGCATCTGTGGAGAGCACGGAGCCCGTGCCTCATGGCTGGACCACTGACTGGCCCCGCAGTCTTGAATGTCCTCTTCACTCTGAGGTCCAGTTCCTACTGTCCACGCAGAAGACAGTCACCCAAATTCCAAGCTTGCCTGAGTATTAACGACAATGTACAAAACAGGAGCCCACAACGCTGGCTCAGACGCCATTCCCCTAACTTCAGTTCCGAGGGTGCCCCCAGCCCAGCTCTCTGACGAGCAGTGTTCAGACCCCCCCCCCAGAGTGCGAGACGAGCTCGTGCTCTTCTGCTGAGATTTATCACCCTCCCCGACACCCTCTGTGTGGGAGATGAGTCTTCGCCTCGGTAGTGGGTCCAACAACAACGCGGATGCTTCCCTTTCCGTTTTTGACAGCTGTAAGCTCTTGTTCTCCACGGGGTGGCTTTCACTCCAAGGTCCAGGGCCCTGCCCCTCCCCCCAGGCCAGGCTTCCCACCCCAGGTGTGTGCACAGGTGCTTGCAGGTCCGTCTGTCTGCTGACGCGTGCTAACGTGGCATTTCTTTTGCAGAAGCGGAGCACCCGGATGAATGTGCTGGGTAGCCAAAGCCCCCTGCACCCATCGACCCTCAGTACAGGTAAACACCGCATGTCGGCCTGACCTTTTGTACGTAAAGAGACTAACCCGTGTGCCCCAGAGCTGCAGCAGGGAGTGGGGCCCTGCGGGGCCGAGGCAGCCGTGCTGGGGTAGCCGTCTGTCCGCGGCCGCCCACCCTCCTCTCCCCCCCACAGTGATCCACCGGACACAGCAGTGGTTTCACGGCAGGATCTCCCGGGAGGAGTCGCACAGGATCATCAAACAGCAGGGCCTGGTGGATGGGTAAGGACGTCTGCCCGTGGGAGCTGGCACCCGCTGAGCTTTGTTGTGCGTTGTGTGGCATGTGGTCTGCTCAGCTCCCCAGAGCATCCGGGACGGTGAGAGCCTCACAAAAGAGGAGAAAACGTGCTCAGAGGTAGGAGTGTTGCATGGGGGTCACCCACCAGTAAGTGTCAGAAGAGCGCTCGCCATCCATTTCTGTTCATACTCATCTGTTGTCATCGTCTGTCTGCTTGTTGAAACTACGCAGACAGAGAACACTAGCTAGCTATTTTTAATTAATAAGGCCATGGACAAATGGGGGGGAAAAACATGTTTGCTTGCACCTGTTGATTTGTGCATTAAATCAGTCAGCTTTTGCTGAGAACAAACATCCCCAAACCTTAGGGGCTTAAAAGAACAAAGTATGTCATTTGTCATGATTGGAGTCTGTCGAGTGTCTCTTGTCACGTGGGCCAGCTCAGTGGGGGCTGAGATGGCTTCACTCACATGTCTGGTGACCAGTGTTGACTGGTAGCCGTAATGACGGGGGGACTGGATACGTTTCCAGCAGCCGTCACTGAACTTGCCTGGTTCCATGTGTCAGCACAGTGTATAAGACCCTTGTTTTCCATTATTCCTTCATCAGTTCTTAGCTGAAATTCTTTCCCTTGCCATATATTTGGTTTCCAGGAAACTGTAGCTAAATACTTGATTTCCCCTTAATTGTCAATTTTCAGAATCGTGACTTAGTGTTCTATCTTCTAGTAGTGACAAATGAGGTGATTTTTTGTTTGTTCGTTTTTTAAACTATTATTATAAACTTAGATTCTTATGTGGTTGATTTGTTTCAAGCAAAAAAACGCATTATTCTTGATGCTCAATATGTCCTCTCTTTGGCCAGTGGGATCTCTTTCAAGTCGGCCCCTGGGTTCTTTCGACCCAACACTTAATAGTTTCATTTCATCGGTGACAAGGTACGTTTGGCTCCCATGACACATTTTTCCTAATTCTTTCTCATGGAAAATGGTGTCTGGAGACCATAATCTGTAGGTCTTTTCCATGGACAAAGCTCGGACGTGTGCTTTTCTAAACTGAAAAATAAATTATGGGTTCACATTGAAATTGCCAATTCAAATTGAAGTTTGCAGGGTCTTTAGTTTTTTTATTTTATTGCATCTCTCTTCTCTTATTCTGAAAATCTTACTAACAACATTAACTTACTTGTCTTACCCCACTCTGTACTTACTTGCTTTATCCCATCTAGCATCTCGAAAATACTAATACTATATTTCTTCCATAAGACTCCTGGATTCACATTTTTCCGCAGTCCTTTTAATGCTTAAGGAATGTTAAAAGACCAAGCTCAAAGTCATTCTCTGGGGTTCTACAACCAAACTGCTATGTAGGCAGGTTCGTTTAATTCCTTTCTGATTTTTTGTAAGTGGATCTGATTTTTCTCTTTGGCTCAATGGTGATTTTTAAGTGTTTGAAAACATTTCTGTGGTTCCAGAGTCAAAACTATAAAACAAGGCACTTTCTCTGTTGGTTGTGCCCTGCTCCCCACCCCACGGTAGGTGGCCATTTTTATCAGTGTTCGTTTATCCTTCTGTTGTTTCTTTTCTAAAAGATAGGCGAAACCTATTTGTTTTCTTATTCTGCCCTCCTTGTCCTGGGTCCTGAGCGTTGGCTGCCCAGGGCTGGGGACAGGTCGGCTCATGGCGTATCCATGGCTTCCAGGTGCACCTTATGGCTCCATCATTTCATAGTTTTGCTGCTCTCTCTCTGCTGGGAGTCCTTAGACGTGGGAGTGTCAAGTGAAAGGGCTCCACTGCTGAGTGACCTAGGGAATTTGCTTAACTGCTCTGCACCGCTTCCCCACCGTAAAAGGAGGGTAGTAGCAGCGTCGCTGTGATGGCAGAGTGAGTTAATATGTGAGCTGTGACACTGACCGCCGTCTGCCCCTGGCACCGGCAGCTCTGCTGTGCTGATACTCTGATTGCTTTTAGCTGCTGGTGCAGGAGCTCGGTTCTTCCGTGAGTGCACGGGCGCACACTCGTAAGAGCTCCCCACACCTGACTCCAGGTCTCCACAAAGGTGGGGACTGACCTGTATCTCACCACTTTGCTTCTGTGTCGCTCAGCGACTTCTTTCCCTGGTGGGACCCCTTGGTGTGCGTGGTCCCCCCAGTGCAGCTCTCAGAAATCCTGGATTCTGGGTTTGCCAGTTGTGATCGTGTTCTCCAGCTGCTGTGGACATCGTGCTGTAGTGCAGGACACTGACCATGTGACAGCCACTGTCTTCACAGACCCTGTGGGAGAGGTGTTATTCCACCCTTTGCGGGTGATGGAACCCAGTCATGCAGCTCGTACGCAGCCATCCCACAGCACTCGTGGCTCCTTGGTCCCTGTACACGGCTGCAGGCTCCTCCAAAGCAGCCGTCATTCCAGATATAAAACCCTGAGGCGTGACCGCGAAACCCAAGCCTTTGGGGCCACTGGCGTCTGTATTTCCTGGGGTCGTGCCCCCAAACTTCAGGGCAGACAGGGCGGCGTCTGTGTCTGCTCCTCTGTCAGGAAGTTAATTAAAGGGACAGGTGAGAAAGGGACAGCCCCAGCTTTTCCTCTGGGATGCCCTAGAGTCCTGCACTCCCCTGGGTTTCCAGTAATGATGGCAAATTTAGAGTGAAATGACTGAGAAAAGCAAGTGGGCTGTTGAGGCAGGAGGCACCTGGCACGGCTCTGCCCGGGAGAGGAACTGGACCTTGCCTTCCTCTTGCCGAGGAGCACACACCACCTGCAGGCCTTGTGTCATAGCACCGTACTTCCAGGCGCCCAGTGAACCCTGGAATTCTGGTTGGGGTCTCGAAAGTGTATTTACGTGCTCTGAAGTAAAGGGGTTGTATTGTCAGGGAAGACTGGAAAACCCAGAGGCCCTTGGGAGTCATGGTGAACATTCCCATTTTAAAGGCTCTGAGAAGTCCTGTAGTAAAATAAAACTTTTACCTTTTTAGCACAGGATTTTCTAGCCTTGTTTAACTGCACTTCATTTTAACGTTATAGTGTAGAAAGTGATGATGTAGCTGAATACTGCAGTTTGGTTTCTAATACCTTTAAAGTATGTTTCTACTCAGGCCATTTCGTCATCGTTGGATTAGGGCCTTGGGACTTTTCCTTTCTAATGTACAGCTGTTTATCTCACCAGCTGATTCCCAGATTTGTTCATGTAAAAGCAATGATTTATGCTTCTTTGTGCTATTTTAACATTTTAAATAGTTCAAAATAATTTCAAATTGCAAGAGTAATATAATGAATTCCTATGTGCCATTTACCCAGTTACCCTAACGGTGAATATTATAGCACATTCGCTTTGTCATACTCTCTTTCCGTTTCTCTCTCTCCTTTCGTTTTGTCTGAACCGTGTGGGAATAAGTAGTGGATGATGCCCCTTTATTCTGAATTATTTCAGTATGAAATTTCTAAAACAAGGTCTTCTCTTATTTCCCCGCAACACCGATATAAAAATCAGGGGGTTAACGTCAATGCAGGCCATCGTCGAATGCACACACTGAGTCACTTTTTAGCAACAGTCCTAGTTAAGTTTCTTATGCAAGAGAAAAGAACTTCGTAATCCTAAATCCTCTCATAGGCCGGCATGTCTCCTGAGTCTTCCATTGACACTTGTTATGAGTAGAAGCCAGTCATTCTAGAATGTGCTGCGGCTCGGCTGAGTCTCTTTGCTCCTGGTTCAGTTTCAGTGTTGCATTTTGGCAGAAGAGCCCGGAAGTGCGGCTGAGACATTGTCACTGCTTCCCGTCAGGACAGGTTGTCTCAGTCCCCATGGTGTTGACTTGAATACTCGATGAAGATTGTATTGACTGGTTTTTCTAGTGTAAAGTCACTATTTTCCCCTCTGTAATAAATAAGTACTAGGGGGTAGATGCTTTGAGACTATGAACATATTCTGTTTGTCATCAGATTTCATCTGCTGGTTGTTGCATCCATGGTAGTCTGTGGTGACGGCCGGACAGTGGTTCTCTGACCCATATTCCTTCTCTGTGTATTTAGCAGGCCCTCTGCTCTCCGGAAGAGCTATTCCTTCTCCCCTATTAACTTACTTGCTCATTTATTTACAATACCAGTGTGGGCTCACGATTCTTTTCTATTCCATGGATTATGATCCATTCCTTCTGGCATTTACTTTGATGCCCAGGTTTGGCCAAGCTGCCTCCTGGGTCATCATTCTTTTAGCACTTCCTTACTCTTTGAACAAAATGTTTCAGCTTCATCTTGCACGTTCACTGCCTTAGTCATAGAATCCACAGTGTTCCCAAGGAGCCCTGGTTCCTTTCACTGAAGAGTGACATTCAGAAACCACAGTCTGGGTGCGAAGGGTGCTGTTGCTGCTACAGGCTACTCGGATGCTGAGGTGTCCTGAGGCGTCATGGCGACAGGCAGAGCAGGGAAGTGTGTGTGCGTGCAGGTGTGTGTGTGTGCGTGCAGGTGTGTGTGTGTGCGTGTGTGAATGTATGTGCGTGTGTGTGTGTGTGTGTGTGTGTGCGCATGTGCAGATTTATAAACATCAACTCTGGATTTTTAAAATTAACGATCAACTGATTATTTTCTATTCTCCAGGCTTTTCCTCCTCCGTGACAGCCAGAGTAATCCAAAGGCATTTGTACTCACACTGTGTCATCACCAGAAGATTAAAAATTTTCAGATCTTACCTGTAAGTATTGATTTTTTCATACTAATCCTCTTTTTTTTTTTGCTTTCTGGTGTTATTCTTAATGCCATTTTCAAGTTACAGACTAACCAGACTGTAGATCATTAATTATCATACAGTTCCAAGCTCACAGGTGAGAGACTTTAGAGAGTTTCTTGAGAAGTTTGTTCTGTGAACGTGAACAGTGTTTCCCAGGAAGTTATACTGAGAAGGGCGGTCTAGTCCCAGCTGCCGCGGAAGCGGCACCTGATGGCAGGAGCAAGGTGAGGTCAACTGAGTCTACCTTTGAACAATTCCAAAACCTAGAGGAGAACCGTGAGTGGGGAGCCCGGTGCCAGGAGCCCAGGTAGGTACGGTACGGTAGGCTTGACTGTTGGCCACTTGAACTGAGGAAGCGTCTGATTTGTGCTGGTGTGCTCAGAGGTGATTCGAGAAGGCTGTAGAGACTCGTGTTCACGGCCCCCTCTCCCCCCAGAGACTCGTTACCTCGCTCCTTCCAGTGGGTCCTTGGGTCACAAAACTGATTCTACCTTTGAACAATTCCAAAAACATAATTATCGAATATGTTAGTCAACACCACCTTTTTCACAAATCACAGTTAGGTTTGTCAGATACAACCTAACTCTCTCCTTGACGTTCCCCAGTTCAGATTCTTGTTCATGATTTGGGCGTCATGTAGGAGACAGGTGTCCAGGCCTCCAGGAATTCCCAGTTTAGTTGCAGAAAAGATATACAACATGAATACCAAACGTTTTACATAATGAATTGGTACTCACAACTTTCGTGAACTATTTCCGGTGGAACCCAAACCCAGGAAGTTTTCTGCCAAAAGAGGGTAGTGAGATATTGTCCTCTCAGTCACTCTGTCCATTACAAGTAAACCTCTGAGAGGCCTTGAGGTCACTGAATGTGTGCTTCACTGGTGGGACCTGGGGGTTTTCAAGCTGCTTTGAGCCTGGGACCTCAGAGTAGCCGTCCTAAGAACCACAGTGGCAGGAAGTGTGAACTGGAGAAGCTTGTGGCCATTCTTGGTTAGTGTTGTCAGCTGGGCACAAGCAGCCTGCTAAGCATCTGCTGTGTGTAGCCTCTTCCCACTGGGTTCTGATGCCCTTATTTTACAGATGAGAAAGGGACAGAGTCTGGGTTTGAGCCCAGTCTTCCTAGATTCCACAAAAGATACGTAAACCTGAGAACTGTTACTTGAGAGAAAGTGCTTCATTCACAGTCCTTTTTGTTTTCACTGCATTGTATTATAGACACAGATGTTACTCTCTTTGCCTAAAATATAGGACGAATTGAAAAAATACTTTAGAGCAGGCAGAATATGTAATGCCGTTCTCCCCTATAACCCGAGTCCTCGAATTAGCAGGGGGACAGTAAGTTGATACTTACAGCAACAGGGTTGCAGCTCTGTGTGTGAACAAAGACGCCTGGGTGTGTGTGTGGCTCCAGCAGTGTTTGTGGTGTTCAGAAGTGGTTCTAAGTTTGTTAATGGACTGAGGTTTGAAGCTAACTTCCTCCATGGTAACATGCAGTGTGGCTTTCCTATGTGCACTGTGTTATAGTCATTGAACTTAAAATTTGCTGAGTTAAAACTGATCTTGACCATTGAACAACATGGGTTTGAACTACACGCGTCCCCTTGTGTGTGGATTTTTTGTCCATAAATACTGTAAATGTATTTTCCCTGCTTACGATGTTCTTAATAACATTTTATTTTCTCTAGCTTACTTTATTTTAAGAAAACAGTATGTAATATAACATACAAAATCCATGTTAATCAACTGTTATGTTAAGTCATTAAATTTTGGGGGGAGTCAAAATTTATATGTGGATTTTCAACTTTCTGGGGTTCGGTGTCCCTAAGGCCCCGCATTATTTAAGGGTCAACTATATAGTTCTTTCTGGGAAATATTGTGCAGCTCCTCCATTTCAGTAAAAATAGTTACCAAATAATCCAGCATCTGGGAAAGTTGCTTTTCCTACATGATCTTAATTAATCTTTTACAGCAAATCCAACATTTGCTTCATAATGAACAAAGTGAATATCAGGGCGTGAAGCAGCTTCCCCTCCCCAAGGTCCTATAAGAAGGACCCAGGGTGTGTTGTGTGGACGGTGCCCACAGGTTACCTGGTCAACCTCACTCTCCCACATAGGGCGTGCTGTGTGGATGGATACTCACAGGTTAACTGGTCAACCTCACTCTCCCCCATAGGGTGTGCTGTGTGGATGGATACTCACAGGTTACCTGGTCAACCTCACTCTCTTTTGTGGGGTATGATGTATAAATGGATGCCCACAGGTTAACTGGTCAACCTCGGCCTCAAAACAGGCGAGCTGAGAAGAACTTAGAGCTTTTTCCTATGACCACATCAGGGAACAGGGGAGCCAGCTGTGGCCAGCGGACCTTAGGGACTTGGTAGCTCCCAGCCCCAACACCCCTCTCCCAACCTTCTGCCCTGACCCTTTCTAGCTCGCCTTGCTGACCCATGTGCTTGGTGTAGGAACCGAACCACGGGCAGCTGGAGCAGCCGCTGACCATGGGCCCTCTTCCGCCCCCTGAGGTATGTCTCTAACCTGGTGAGTGTTCTTGTGTCTCTTAGTATGAGGACGATGGGCAGATGTTCTTCAGCCTTGACGACGGGAACACCAGATTCTCTGACCTGATCCAGCTCGTTGACTTCTACCAGCTGAACAAAGGAGTCCTGCCGTGCAAACTCAAGCACCACTGCATCCGCGTGGCCTTGTGACCTCAGATTTCGTCTTGACTAACGATGGGAGGAAGTTGACACTGGAACGAATACAAGTGTCTGCGTTGTCAAGAATACACATGACTCCGTACCTTGGGAGCGAGATCAGTTCCTTCGGTGCCAACCAACCAAGATTGATTAGTTTGTTGGACTTGGCAATGATTTGCTGCTGCGGATCCAAGAGGATCCCTCTTTCTGCGCCGGCCAAATCGGGGGTGGGGGGTGGGGCACGGAAGAGCAAGCGTAAATTTGAAGATAAACTGGAATGATCATCTTGGCTGGGCCACGTGGGAACCAGAGCGAAGTAATTGGAAATGAACTCTTGCCCTGGAATAATCTTGACAATTAAAACCGACATGTTTACTTTTTTGTATCGATCACTTTTTGCACTCCTTGGTCTTCAAGGTCGGATTTGGCCTCTGGTGGAGGGGATGTGGCTTTTTGGTGCCTACAAGATGGAAAGACAGTTTTGAATGGGCCGACGTCAGAGATGGAGCACGGGCCCCCAAATGATTCCAGAGGGTGGTCCCGCCTTCTGCAGGTCACCACAGGTGGATTCAGCTTCCAAATAACAAACACCCTCACCCTTCCCAGTATACTTGAAAAGCATTTTTTTAAAATGAAAGGTGTCACCCGTGGTCGGCATTTGGCATGTTTTGTGGACCAGTCAGACAGCCCTGGTCTGTCAATCACTTCTCTATGCACAGGTGTCCATGCTCATGTTATTAGCATGTCGTGTCTTCCACAGTTCAGGAGACTTGCTGTGTTTGGAAAACTCACCGTTCCACACATGGCAAGGCTGAGTGGCCGCTCCTCCAGTTGGAGGCAGGCCAGCCTTTGTGAGACACACCTGGTACCCAGCAGTGGATGCCATGCCTCACTGTCCGCCTGGGGTGCTTTCAGCCTGTTCTAGAATGATCACTGCCTTCCCTACTGCAGTGGCATGAGTCCTTTCATGGCTGTTCTCCCTCGGGGATTGAAGGACCTAATGAGAAAATGGCGCCTGCGTGGCTTCCTGCAGTGGCCCGTGGGTTTCCATGCTGACAAAGATGGAAACATTGAAAGGGACGCATTTAGAGGTCTGTCCTTGATGACCTCCGTCCTGCTGAGACCCTCGGAAGCCAGCGGCACGAGGCAGCTGGAGGCTTCTCAGCTGCTTGTACCTCAGCAGTTTGGATGTTGAGGAGTTTCTGTCAACACAACACTGCTTCCCCCGCCGGAAGCCAAGTCAGACGGTGGTTGAGCTTTTCCTCAGCCCCAGTGCCCTGTCCCCCAAGCTGAGTTACCAGGTGTGAGCATGGCCCTGACTTTTCCTCTGGTCTCTGACAAGCATCCCGACTCTGTGGTGAAAAGTGATTTTCAGTCCCGAGATAGCGGCTCTCACCCTTGACTGACCCCTCTGAATGTTGTGCCACTGGCCTGTCCCCTGCCGACCTCACAGTGCTCCCCAGAAACACACATACACACAGTTCAGACAGACCCAACGGGCTTCGGTGACGCAGACCTGCTGTCAGTCAGTCTGTGGTTTAGAAACACTGTATTTCAGTTTACAGGCCACACTCTAATCGTTTCCCACGAAAGGTGTACTTATGCAAATGAAGAATTTTCAGTCAAACATGTTTTTAACCCAAACGCTCAATTGAACGCGTTTTCCTCCTATTATCGCCAGCTCATTGTTCACACCATTGACGTCAAGTCTTGCCTGGCAGCGTGCACGCTGCTCCTAAACTTCACTGAGGGGACTGACTCTTTAGTGATACTGTTACACAGTTTTCTCGTCACTGGTTGGATGTAAAATCTTTAAAAGTCATACAAAACAAAACTCCACGATTTCCCCTTCTGTTTACATAGACCAGTGTCCACCAGTGACATAAGACTCTCACACCCCCTCCGATAGACCGCTAGTGTCTGCAGTATTTCATATTTATAAATATGCATTTTATTTAAAAGGAGACCAGAAGCTTGACTCTGACTCAGTTTTGTATGTAGCTGGTATGACATAGTCTTTTGGACCTTCCCGGCCACAGTGAATTTTTGGCGAGTGTAGCCTTCGCACAGTACCCTGCTCGCCCCATACCGGGTGCCCGGGAATGCCTCCTGCAGCCAGCCAGTCCCCCAGGAGGCAGGCGTCCGGCCCCGCCAGCCCGGGGCTGAAGGACATTCGACTCGTATTTTTGTATTTAAAATGACATGAATGTAAACGGGGCAGCTCAGGGTCGTTCTGCAGCCTGTTGACTCTTCCTGTCTGCCTGTGATTTTTGTTTCATAATGAAAACTCCATGTAGCAACCTGGACTAAGTTGAGAAGGAAACCGCCAGATGCTTCGGGCGTTCGGGTTTCCTAGACCTCTGTTACCTTACGTGTTAGACTTCCAGAACATTTTATTGTTTGCTAAACCTTGAAGAAATACGTGCCTCAGTCTAGAAGTTTTGTCTTCTCTTTTCTGCACTCAATGCCTGACAGTTTGGCCAATCGGTGCACCTTTCGGGGGAGGGACTTGCTCTTGGCAGGTGGGGAAGTCATGGCACAAGCCTCAGTTACCAGAAAGTGGCCTGACATGTAAACATTTTCAGGGAACGCAGAAGGTGTTCACTCAAGAGACAAAACCTTTGTTCCATGCGCTTTGCTCCTCTCTGTGTATAGCTCTTCGGCTCATGAACCTAATTGTAAACTTTCAGGTATTTTTGTACAAATAAGGGACTGATGTTCTGTTTTCTTGTAATTCAAAATAAACATTAATACAGCGTTCTTCATTTTCTGTCGTGTGGAGTGTCTGTTTTTGTATGTTGATGCGCTCCGACTGATCAGCCACTAAAAGCCTTTGACAGTTATTTAGAATATTAACAATGGGCTTTTCTGCACCAGTTAAAAACAAGTTAGAAAGGAGGTGATGTGTGATGGGCATGCGTGCTTGGCCCTGCCAAGAGGCTGGGGTCTCCTATGAGCCACCAGGCTGGGTGGGCTCCGTGTGGGTGCTGGGACCATGGCAGCGGGCCTCTTCCTGCAGCCCACACCTCAGTGCTTCTGAGGTAGTCAGGTCTCCACTCAGGTTTGTCAAACACCTCAAGAAACCCAGAAAAGTTCACATTTGACAAGCCCCATGGCCTATTTTATACTGCGGTGGGACAAAGTGGCAAGAACCTGGTTTTTCTAATCGAGCACGGAATTGGCAGAAAGATGAAGAGAATGGATGCCTTGTGTCTCTGGTTCCCCATGACCTCACATGGGGGACCCTGATATACCACTGACCGCCCCACCCCCCCCAGGCAGGCAGGGTCTGAATATATGGTCACGAGCCAGCCGCGTCCACTGGCTGGAGCACACCAGTGACATTTTGAACTCTCTTGTCACTTGTTTTCAGAATCTGAGTCCTTGCTTTCTGATAGCCTGCCTTAGAAGGCAGGCCACTCTTAGGGGAGAATAATAATGAGAGAGAGAGAGAGAGAGAGAGAGAGAGAGAGAGAGAGAGAGAGCGCATATGGTGGGGCTGGTGTGTAACTGTAGGGTGTGTGTGGTGTGTCCAGGGTGTGGGAGGGGGGTGTGAGTGCCAGGTGGGGGGCACGTGGTGGGGTGCAGAGAGCCAGGCTGCACAGGTGCACTGACGTCAGAGCGGTAGCTGTGTGGCAGTGTAAGGTGTCATGACAAGGAACAGCCTGCCATTTTCACCCTTCCAGAGCCCAGGGTGGGGGAGGAATTGCTGGGCCAGGGTCTGAGATGTAGGCTGTGCTGGTCCCTCCAAAGAAGATGATGCAAGCGTCACACTGGTAAGCGGGATTTCTTCCGGGATCACATTTTTAAATTGGTTTTTAAAATATGTTTTGGGTAATTCATAAAATTATAAGAAGGGATTTTTTAAATACTAAAAGCATTAGCCTGTTACATCTAAAAAGTAAAGTACCCTAGAACTGGGTTTTAGAATGAGAGCGTGAACTCAGTGTTGTCTGTCCTCATCTTGGAAGTTGTACATTGACAAGAGTCCCCTTCGTCTTTCTGCCCTTTCTGGTGACTAGACAAGACAGGTCTTGCCACTTTCACTGTCCACTGCAGTAGAAAACAATGCCATTGGCCTTGTCACTGTGATCTGGGGCGTAACGAAGTCACGGGGTGAGCAATGCTCAACTAGGAAACATGTGACAATATCAGACATTTTTGGTGTCACAGCGGAAGGCTGCTAGATTCCAGGCGCTGCCAGGCACCCACCAGATGCTACTGGGCATCTGCTGATGACTGGCCTGGGCCTGGCGGGCTGGCGTCTGCACCTGTGCCAGACACAACCCTCGAATGTCCCTTCGCTGAGGCACAGCCCTGTCTTTCCTGGTCCTGCTCCAGGTAAGAGCTGTCTCCTTCCTTCACCAACAACGCTCCTTAGAAAGTGGTTGGTGTTCTCAGTGCCTCTTGTTTTTTAACATCCTGTTACCTCAGCAGTGTTTCCACTGTGCCCGGATGGTTGCGTCCCCTTCCCTTGCACACTGCATCTCCACTTAACAGAACCCCACTCCCCAACAAAAGTGTTCCAAGTCCTCGTGGGCCGGGGCAACTTAACGGCGCCTGCCTGAGGATAAGTGAGGCCCCCCCCACCCCCACAGTGAAGTCGGGGTGTCTGCCAGTCACAGCACGGAGGGATCTTCAAGCTTCATTCAGTTGGAAATATGTTCTGTGGAAAAGCTCCATGGCCTAACGAAAGCCCCCAGGATGTACATGTCATATCAACAAGGTCCAAAGCAGACACGGGAACGCAACGCTGTCCATGATTTATTGCTTCTGAGCCCACAGCTGCCTGCTGCCGGCTGCTGTACCTCTAGAGGCGTGTGGGCTGTCCCTGGTCACCAGAGCGCACCCTGTCCTTTATGAGGGTGTCTGCCCCGCGGGGATGACGCTGCTGCCCTCTCCTGTGTGTCAGTCCCACGCCCTATGGGATTTTTCTGGGGTTACTAACAAAACACACTACTTGCCCTTCAATCCTTGTCTCAGGGTCAGCTTTGAAGGGGACGCAAACTAAGATCAGGACACACTGGAGCCAGACAACACTATTCGGGGTGGAAAGGCTTTCTCGCAGAGGCCACCCCCACAGCCCCAGGCGGCAGCATGCGCTTCCAACTCTAGTCTCGGGAGGATTTTTTCATCTTTATTAAACTTATTGGGGTGACCTTGGTTAGTAAAATTATACAGGTTTCAACTGTACATTTCTATAATATGTCAGGAGGGTGTGTTAATGTCGGAACAAAGGATTTCACAGTTCCTCTTGAAAAAGAAATCTGTGAAAGGAGCAAGGATTTTTCTTTCTTTCTTTTTTTTTTTTTTTAAAAAAAAACTGGTAGGGGAACTGGCATCCTCCCACGTGTCCCAGTGCGTGGTAAAGCGGTGATGGCTTAAGCACTGCACGGACATTCACGGACAATTCACTAGAACTTCAACAACGGGCTCAAGAGTCAGGTTAGGAGACAAGGACCCTTTTCCAAAACTAGTGATGGGAGAATCAGCTCACTATTTGGGGGAGCTGGGTCAGCGATTAGAGAGCTCTACCCTGTGCCTTACCCCAAAATAATTCCCAGGTGGAGTGAAGAGCTAAAAGATCAAAGCACCACAAGGAAACGGGTAAATACATATGCCTTCTGAGTAGAGCAGCACTTCGCAAACCTGGCACCAAACAGCCCGGAAGCATGGAGTCAGGATTCAGAGATGGGAGCATATAAACGGGGAGAACTCGGAACATCCAGGAACAGAAATCACAGTCAACGTGGGGAAGGGTACTGAGTGTGATGAAATGTGGTTCTATTATTAAGTGGGAAAAAGAGGTTGCAAATGGCATGTACAGTTTTATCTCCAGCTTGTGAACACGTGTGCACTCCTGGAAAAAGTCTCACAAGCTCTCCCGGTGTTTACAGCAGCTCTCTCTCAGAGGTAGGATTGTGAGTGTAAGTTTTCATTTTTGCTCTCCGAACGTTCTTTCATATTTCCCCAAGGAACGTACGTTCGTTTTGGAAACGCTTTTAGGTGGTTTCTTTCCAGAGAGCTAACGTGCCTTGTGCACACTGGAGAAGGCCATGCACGTGTGTGCGTGGGGATGAGTAGCATGTCCCCTGGTTAAACTAGGAACTACAGCGAAAGAACGGTGTCACGCAAAGGAAGAGCTGGCTGGCATGGCAGCATGAAGGAACCGGCCAGGGGTGTGTGTTGGCAGGAACATTCCAACAGGAAAGTGGATGCCCTCAGATCATACAACTAAGACTGGGCCCATCTCAACAATCATCTCCCACTACCACTCAAATGCCTCTGTAGGTTTGACTCCTGGGAGAGAAACTGTTGATCAACGTGACATTACAATTCTTTTTGTAAATTTCAAAATGGTGTGCCCTGTTCTCTCTTTCTTCAGCCTGTGACAAATGGCCCTGGTCACAGCCACTGTCCTCCTTGCCTTGTACCTGGTCCGTTAGTGAACTTGTGGAACACAGCCTCACATTCACTCTGCTCTTTGTCCTGCTGAGCCCCAAGTTTGGAACACCTGCAGGTTTGCCAGAAAGACCAGCCCTGCGTCCCTGCAGACTTCTCTTGTGCAATCCTGTGTGGCTGTCTCAGCCCTGCCTTAAGCTCAAATATAATTCTGTCCACTTTTGTTTCTCTAGAAGTTTGTGAAAATCCCATCCGGAGTCCTGTTTCACACATCTTAGCTCTCCTCCCACTGTGTTTGGGGACAGAGAGCTGGGACGTTGCAGCTCAGTTTGAGGGCTGCCCCAAAGTCAGGCGGCCCTCGGCCAGGCAGCCTTCCCACAGGGCAGGGCTGTCCTAATGGGGCTGAAAAGTGGGAATAGGGGCTGCTGGGGAAAATGTAGGATTTTGGCGACTGGCCAATCTAGCGGTAAGAAAGAGCCAAGATGCCAGGGCTGTACATGAAACTAGGGCTCTGCAGCATGAGTGTCCCAAGTTCCCCAGACACGTGCCGCTCCCCCCAGGTTTCTGGCGGCGTCCTCGACCTATAGCACCATCAGAAATTAATGCTTAACCAGCATAAGGGGCTGAGCGTGCAAGGGCGGGGGAACTTGAGCTGAAACTGCAAGGAAAGCAGCCTGCCTGAGCACTGACCCCCAACTGCTTCTCCTCCAAGCTTCCTCAATCCCCAAAGCCGGAGGATCTCATAAAGCAGAGCAGCCCGCAAGGAATTACAATTCCCAGCAAGTAAGTCTCCGGTTTTACAGTTAATCAGATTATTATTGTTGAAATGGCAACTCTGGTACCTTGACCTCTGATGCCATAGTAGTGAAGGTCTGCTTAAAGGTTAACTCACTTGAGGGCGGGAGGTTGTTATTGGTCCTCAATGCTGTCTGTCATGCTGCAGGCTGGCAGAGCTGCAGGAACAGCTCTGAGTATCACACACAGTCACTGGTGTGGCCCCTGTCTGACAAGGTAGGTGCGGGAGTGATCGCATGACTGTCTCTCATTAGCACAGGGGGCAGACCTGCACTCTGCTTCTCTCACCACTTTCCACCAAGGCGGTTTGGGCACATGGTTCTCCTGCCTCTGTTTCTTCCTCTGCAAAATGGGGATCTTAATATTATAGCACCGGGAGGATTAAATAACGTAATGTTTGGAACATATCGGGCACGTGGGAGATGGTTAATAAATATTAACACGTCCCTTATCTTCTTTGGTTACTAAGAAGAAAGATCACGTTTTCTCATGTTTATGTGACATTTCTGACAAATGCTTGTGTTTCTATTGAGGCATCTTTTTCTTATTGAAAAGGTGTTTTTATATGATTATCTAACCCATAGTTAGCAACATGCGTTTTAAATACCTTCCCCCACTTGGTACTTTGTCTTTCTAGTTTCTACAGTTTGAAGAACAGATCTTAACAGTCACGCAGGCAAATGTGTCTGTCTTTTATGGTTAGCTGATTTAGTGGGTCGTTTAAGAAATCCTGCCCCTCCAAGGTCATAGAAATATACTTCTCTGTTGTCCTGAAAAGTTTGCCCTTCAGTTAAGGATTTACTCTACCAGGAATGTATTTTTGTATGTGGAGTGAGAAACAGTTCAATTTCATTTTTTCCCACCTGTTGACCAGTTGTCCCAGCACCATTTCATAGTCCATTTTTCTCTGTTGATCTGCTTCTCCACAGATGTCACTTTTTCTTTTTTGTGTGTTTTTTTTTTTTTCCCCTGGGTTCCCTATTCTGTTTCGTTGGTCAGGCGCCTATCCTTGCAGCAGAAACATTTCATTTTTACAGCTTCATCTGTCTTGATAAGTGTGGAGCAAGGCTCCCTGTAACATTCCTTTTCTAAGAATATGCTGACCATTTTTAGACTTTTGCTTTGCCAGGTATATTTTGGAGCCAGGTATACATGTGTTTGGAGTTTGATTTAGAAAGTTATTGAATCTGTTCATCAGGTTGAGGAAAAGATATTTACAACATTAGGAGTTTCTATCACCAACGGGCGGTATTGTCACGTATTTGGGTCCTCAGTGTCTTCCCATGAGCTTTTATGGGTTTCTTCATACAGGCCTTGCACGTGTTTGGTTAGGTTTTGTTCGGGTCCGTCCCACTGGCCAGCCCATCACGTGGGTCCTCTTGTCGTTGGTGCTGTGGGCGGGGCAGCGCTGGCCCACGGGTGCCCTCACGGGTGGCGGGCGCAGCTCACGCCCGGAGTTCGGAGCCCGACGTCGGTTTCACCCTGTGCAAGTCTTGACCTCCGCTTCCGCTTTCCCTTCCTACCTGAAATCTGAAGCCTGTCTACTGTCTCTGCTCTTGCCCACTCCAAGCCCCGGCTGACCCAGGGAAGCCGGAAGGCTCTCACACACTCGCTCTGCTGCTCCGCTTCAGGATTCCCATGGCTTCTCTTTCCGTTGGAGCCTAGTCCAGGCCCCGCCTGCTGCAGCCTCCGCTCCGGGCTGTGCCCGCCACCCCCGCCCAGCGCCTGGCACAGGGGCTTCTCTCTCTGTGTATTCTTTCGTGATCTGCCTGCCATCCTGCATTGGGACACCAGTAGACCCAGCCACTCACGGCAGGAGGACAGGCTGGCCTGCCAGTGAGGAGTGTGGGTGATGCCCGCTCAGCCACATGTTAGCTGTGTGACCTTGGGCAAATGTCTTAACCTCTCTGTGCCTCTGTCGCCTCGTCTGTAAAATGTGGATACTGATAATATCTACCTTGTAAGGTACTTGTGAGGGATTGAATGATGTAAATATGCCAATAATAGAAACTTCATAAATGCCAGATGTTACTAGTGACTCTTTGTGAGATGGAAGAGTTCACACTCTTCTCAGCCCCTGGTCCAGAGGTCAGTGCTGGATGTCAGCCTAGCACCACCCTGTACCCCCTACCTGCGTGGCCTCCATGTATCATCCAGGGTTTACCAAGGGCCTGTGCTGGGCCGAGCTGTGTGCTGGGAGGGGCTTCCCTGCAGTGGGCAATGGCCCACGTCTCCTGCTAGAGCCCTGCACACGTGCCCCCTGCGGAGCTGGGTCCTGTCCCCACACACGCACACAGTCGCAGGGCCTAATCGCCTTGCTGCTCTGATGTCCATGCCCAGCCCCCATCCCCTGTGGAGGCGGTGTGTCAGCCTGGTCCCTGGACAGCCAGCCCACCTGCTAAGAAGCAGCCCTGCCCTGGAGGCCACCTTCCCTGGCCCATCAGCCCCCACACGTCTCCACCACATGCGCTCTGTGAAGAGGTGCTACATAACTAAACCCAGGGTGGGTGGCTTTCTAGGTGGAGTTCCTGGCTCCTGACACAGGCCCTGAGAGTGTGTATCTGTGTGGGGGGAGTATGTGTGTATGTGTGTGCATGCATGTGTGTGTGGTGTGTGCATGTGTGTGTGGTGTGTGCATTGTGTGGTGTGTGCATGTGTGTGTGGTGTGTGCATGCATGCGTGTGTGTGTGCATGCATGTGTGTGCGTGCATGCATGTGTGGTGTGTGCATGCATGCATGTGTGTGCATGCATGCGTGTGTGTGTGTGTGTGTGGAGGGAGCAGAGGAGCCCACCTGCCTGGCCTGGCCTGAGTGAGGTCGCCTAGGCCCCCTTTCCAGGTCCACAGGGCTTTGGGCTCCCCTTAAGAGAAAGGAACCACGCCCTCCTGCACTGATGAGCCCACCCAGGCAGTGGAGGAGGAAGAGAGCCCGCAGCACAGTTGGAAGAAATTTGTGCTTTGAATGCTGGTAGTTCAGGGGTAATGGAACGGCTTTGAATCAGATGAACCTGGGTTCAAATCCTCGCCGACATCTGCTTCTTTCTCCGATTTGGATTTGGAATGAGGAGCTTAAGGGGCATGGCACACTGAGCCTCCATCCCTCCTAGTGTGGGGTCCCAGTAGTGCCAGGAGAGAGGGTGGGGGGCTGGCCCAGCCCAGGTCCCAATGCTGTCGCAGAGCCAGAGATCCGGGCTGCCCAGGTCCAGCCCGGCTCCTCATCACCCTGGAACAGAGCCGGGGAGCCTGGGTTGCTCAGAGGTTGCCCAGGGTCTCCGGGAGAACTAGCTGAGTTCTGGGTTCTTCACAGTGAGCTGGAACACAGGGTGCCGTTCCCTTGGCCTCTTGCCCCCCGCCCCCACCCCCAAGCCCTTGCAGGTTCTGCTGTCCCCTAGGTCCTGCTCTGCCCTTCCCAGCCATTCTCTCCTGGGTTGGGGGTGGAGCGGGAGGCGACTGGAGGGGGCGACGCTGCCGGCAAACAAGCCACTGGCTCTGATTGGCTTGGGGGAGGCGGACACTCTGTCTACATAAATGGCAGTCGCATCCTCTGTGCCTTTAACTGTCACCGGGAGAGGAGAGAGAGGGAGGACAGAGCACAAGGAAATCCTGGCTGCTTGTGAGTATGCTCTTTGTCCTCAAAGCCTGGGACCAGACTGGAGAGCCCGCTCCTGGGGCCATGACCCTGGGTTTGGGGACTGCAGGCTGGGTTGATTTCCACGCAGGGACTTGGCATCCAGCTGAGGGCAGGTGGGGGTGCTCTAGGAACTTGGTGAGGAAACAGGTGCCAACCTGAGTCTACTGCTTTTCGTGTGTCATCTCTGAGGGACAAGCAGGAAGACTTGGAAACTTGTGATGGTTTTTAGCCCGTGTTCTCTGAGCCTTGATAAGATGTAACTGAGTGGGAATTGTTTTCCAGATGGTTCACGATGCATCTAGAGCCCACAGGGCGAGGCGATGGGTGGAAGGAGAGGGCTGAGCCAGTTAGACACGCCCGGCTCCTGCTCTCAGCTGTGGAGGGGAGAGAGCCGGACGGCCTCATACAGCCTGGTTGTGAAGGACCGGGCAGGTGGGCATCATGGAACACTTGTTAATAAGCAAGTAAATTGCAGTTCGGAAAGCAGGAGCAGCTGGAAAATGCTGTGAGTAGTCCTTGTGCCCCAATACTGTGTTTCCCTGAAAATAAGACCGGGTCTTATATTAATTTTTGCTCCAAAAGATGCATTAGGGCTTCTGTTCAGGCGATGTCATCCTGAAAAATCATGCTAGGGCTTGTCCAGTTAGATCTTATTTTCGGGGAAACACAGTATCTTGTTTTCTCCAGTTTCCAAGGGAAATCGCAGCAGCTGGCCTGGGTTTTTCCCTTGATCCCATCTCTCTCTTAAACGCTGCTCACAGCTGATTGCTCATTCACATCAGTGTTTTCCTCCTAAAGGGAACTGAAAGCAAACGTGACAGTTGCAGTCTAAAAGCCCCCCTCTTTCTGCTTAGGGGTGACCCATAAGGTCCTGGCAAGGATAGCAGACATCCTGGAACAATTTGGATCTAGGCAAGATGGGGAATGTCTGCATGTTTTTGAAAGAGACAAAATTGTGTCACTCACTGTCGCCTCTTTCCTTCCCCTGTCTGGGCACACAGCCAGGTTAGTTAAAATAGCAAAAATAAGACAAATCCACTTTACACCTCCACTGATTCAAAGAAATAGTGGGCAGTATACTTACATATGCTTTCCCCTCTTCAAGATGACTTTCTGAAGGTTTCCCGGCTCCTCTTGGAAACTCCACTGGAGTCTGGTGGAAAGTGTGGGAATGGCTGTAGGAGGGTTAGACCCCCACGGCGTTTTAGAAGGGTGGTCCTGAGCTTTCTGTGGGTGCTCACGGGGTCCCTGGAGGAGGATGCTGAGGGCCCGTGTGGACAGTGGATTGGACACGGCTCCGAGAACAACTCCCATTCCGTTATGTTCTCCATTGGCTTTGGGGGCCCCTGTAAGCGGCGGGCGTTGGGGCCCGGGCCAGAGGGAAGCCTTCTGGTCCCGAGACTTGACAGAGCCACATATGGAAGCATTGTGAGCTGTGTGGGCTTACACAGCCCCTGCCTTCCTGAGCCTGTCACCTCATTTCTAGGGTGGGATCGCATTGCTCTTCGCAGAGCTGTTGTGAAGATTGAGACTGGTGGTAAAGTGCTTACATGGGTGCCCTGTGTGCAGTAGCTACTCAGTATTTGTCCCTTTGGAACGGGTGTGGGACAGCAGAACTTGGTCAGCCTCTGCCCGTTTCTGTTTCCTGGGGATCAGCCCAGCTGGGGCTCACTGCTCCCCTGGGGCACCTCCTCTGTGTGTGGTGACAGGGCAGGACCCTGAGTACCCTCTGGTGGCAGGCAGTGACCCCCCCAGCCCAGGCCGGAGGGCACAGGCCATGTGAGGACATAGGCAGAAGACAGCACAGGTGTGTGTGGGGTGGGGGCGGCGGAGGTGGTACAATCACAGATGCCCACGCTCACTGCTCCGTGACCAGCTGTGTGGCCTTGGCCAGGCACTAGCCCCTGTGAACCTTGGTAGCCGGCAGTAACAACACTCCCCGGCAAGATTGTTGAGAGTGTTAAGTGAGGTAAGTCCTACAGAGCTGAGCAGGAGGTTGGGAAATACTGATTCGTTTGGCTTGCTGGGCTGTAGGGTGTGACAAGGGCCAGTGTGCTCTCAGGCTTTGACTTGGGGGATGGGAGGGGTGTAAATGCAGGCTTCTCAGCCACGCTGGTGAAAGGCCAGCACCCGTGCCCAGAGAGTAGTGAAAAGTCCACAGTGAATCGAGGAGTCAGTATTTCCCACTGAACCGATTTGTGAAAACATGGAGACTCCCCGAAGGGTGTGCCAAAGCACAATGAATGGACTCCCAGCGACAAGTGTCATAACAGGCGATAAATCAGCCAGAGCCACAGATGTTGCAGCTGTGATGAAAAGAATCAGCCAACTAGAACGTAATTTAATAGACTCGAGTCTATAGAAAAGGCAGATGGTTGTGACCTTTTGTGAACTAGTAATGTGACTTCAAGAGAATAAGAGAAAGGGAGGAAAGAATGCAGGAAAAAATAAAGGGGGGAAATGGTAACGCGGAGGAGGGGTCTTCCCACGGAAGAAGAATTTCTTCTGGAAGAACACTAAAATGGAAACAGAAGGAATATTAAAACTAAAATTACTGGGCAGTGATTCCATGAACTTTTTAGAACAGCGAACAAGAAAGAAAATGATACAATTTGAATGATTTTAAATTTAATTTTTAAAATTTAATTAATTTCAAGGTAAAGTATGAATGAACGATAGAAGCTAGTGGAGATGGGGTCATGTCTACCATGCCTGACAGTGGGTGACGTTTATATCACTTTAGTTTTTGTAGAAAGAAATTGGGCAACAGGCAAAAGAACTGAGAAATGCACCCTCATCATTTCATTGGGGAGTTAATATGGTTGAGAGACAAATGTAATATGGAAACAAAGCCACGAGCACCCTGATGCCGTGGCCCTGCCATTGTCCTCCTAACCGTGCCGCCATCCCCAATAGCCACCAGCTGACAAACCAAGTGGGAGGTGGTGGTGTCCCAGGGACACCGGGACATCTGGGCTCGGCAGTTTCCATAAGGATAAATGTGAGCACTGTGCTAATATAATTCTGCATATTGCAATTATGCATGTAATGTAATTATGCACATTGTAATTAGACACATGGGAGAAGGAAATGGAGAAAGGGTCCCAAGTCACGTGCTTATCCTGAAGACAACTGTTTGAATTGCCTGAAATCAGGAGTAGATTGGAATAATATCAACAAGTTTCACGTTGCTGACTTTTTTTTCCTTTTGAAATTGCAAAAGTTATGAATTTTTTCAATCGCTTTACATTATATCACAATATGATTACAGGGGTGTGAGTGGAAAGCATAGTGTTTTTCTATGGGAGTACAAGCGAAAATCATGACATAATTTCTTAATGGCTCCTTTCCACAGAGAATTGTCGGCCGGGAAAATACTTAGGTGGGGCTTGTATGATAAGTGGGGAATGAATAACAGATGGTGGCACGAGGTCCATTCCTTCCCCGTCCGAGGAGCCGGGCTTTCCCCTGAAGCTTCATCTGTGCCCGTCTCTCTCACATGACCCTGGTGTCCTGTCAGTGCCAGATGAGCCGATGGCTCTGGAGAAGAGGCTTCTGCCTCTCCCCCAACATCAGTGACAATGCACGCTGGAGTCAGACAGCGTTACAGTCCAGGGTGCCCTCTGCCCGCAGCATCTCGCAGCCCCATGCACCAGGGCGGGAACTGAGGCTGAGGCTGGGAGAGGTCACGACGTGGGCTGACAGCCAGGGCTCACACCCGTTTACCCGGGACCAGATCTGCTGTTCTTTGTATGCCCGGTGGCCACTAAGAGGAAGCACAACCTGTGAGACTGAGTGTGGCAGGGAACCGTCCAATCCGGGCCGGGCTGGCCAGGCAGGAGCAGGCTTCCTGGATGCCCAGCACTGACCGGGTGGGAGACCCTGTGCGTCTGCTCCAGCCTCTGCTGTTCTCTCCTGTGGACAGCAAACTCCGCTGAGATGCTGACGTGGCATGAAGAGCGGAGAGAGGACTTACACGCTGGGAGCACCAACCGTAGGAATGGTCCTGTGTCCTGTTTAGAATTCTGTGTGGTGCTTCGTATGGTGGCCATTGGGCAGGTTGAAGAAGCAGTGTCAGACAGGTCCTCTGGCTCCACCATGGGCACACCTTCAGCCAAGAGCTGTCACAGGCCCACTGTCTTCTGGTTTGTCAGTAACATGGAGACAGGGGAGCTGTCCCATGCCCAGTGTGGCCTCCAGGGCGTACTCAGGAAATCGTTACTGGAGGATCAAGGAGAAACTGGTTTTCTGAGTTTCTCATCTTGAGGTTTAGTCCTGCTTTTTACAGGGTTTGTCGCCCATAGTCTGGCCAAAACTGCCGGGCACGCCCTGCATCTGTGCTGGAGTACACTGCCACCAGGAGATGCCAAGCAGTGGTCAGGGTGTGGGGTCCTGCGGTGGCCCTGACCTTGCTAGCCAGCTGTGCACTCTTGGTCCGGTTGCTCAGTCTCTCTGTGCCTCAGCCTTCTTGCCTGTTGAAGGCCGTGATGAAGGTCCTGACAATGTCATCATGAAGATAAAATAAGGACACACAGGCACAGCTTGCCATAGTACTTGGCTCATGTAACTTCATGTAAGTGTTAACCCGTTTCTAAACCTATGAGAGGATCCCTATTTCAACAAGAATGCCCCAATTTACAAAACGTACTTGCGTGAGGGGAAGAGCATGGTAGGGGATGTGGGTGAGGTCCCTGCTTCATTACTGGGAGCACCATTTGGGGACTTTGGCCTGCAGGACAGAGTGGTTGGCAGGAAACACGGCTTCTGCCTCAGCTTCCCTACCGACTAGCTTCATGCTTGGGAAACAGCCCCAGAGCAAAACTGCAGGATTTCCACTGTGTGAACAGATGGGTCTGAGGGCCATGGAAGAGAAATGGGAGTGAAAGCATGTTTCATGCAAGGGGAGGAAGGAGCTGGTTCTCTACAATCACAGCATGAGGTTCATTTGCTCAGCTTAGTAAATTTATGTTTACTTAAAAAAGCAATAGACTTACTTAGAGCAATTTTGGGTTTACAGAAAGAAAAGTGGAGCAGGAAGCACAGAGTTCCCACGTAACCCTGCTCCTCCACATGCCGTTTCTCCTGTAGAGGTGAAAACGTGTGACGACACCACCGCAGTGTCAGGCGCTTAACACGTAACCCCGGTGACTCCTCCCCACAGCACTTTGCGGAAAGCACGTCACACACACTCGTTTTCACAGAGGCTGAGAGGGGGCCGCAGGAAGCTTGAAGATGTGCCACAGCAACATGGTAGGGGGGATAGGGGCCCCGTGACCCCGTTGGGGGTGGCCCAGGCATCTCATGGGCTTGATGTGAGCGTCCATTGCTTCACAGTCTCTGACAAACATGCGAAGCCCTATGAAGTCCTAAATAATGACATTAGCTACAGTCTTCAGTGTTTTGAGGCCAGTGAACAGTTGTTCGTACCATTGGAAACTTCTCATTGTTAGACGCTTCCTGATGGTCTTAGCTGTAAGCTTGAGTCCTGCTGGGTTTATTTATGCTCCTGTATGCACAGAGGAAAATACTCATCAAGAAACCAGTTGATTCAGGGGAAAAGCAGTCAAATTAGTTCTGTGCTGGATTGATACGTCTGTGCTCCAGGGAAAAAAAGAAAGACAAAGCCCCCCAGTCCCAGAAGCACACGTGTTTTTTGAGTCATGATTTATGGTTCATTTTTCCTGGAATAGTGTAAAACGAACGTAAACACTTTCTTTTTTATCAAGACAGAAAACGAAAGCCAGGAAAGGCTGAACGCGGTCTGCAGGGCCCCAGGGTTGAAGCGAGACCGTGACTGAGTGCACCAATAGGCAGAACCACGGACAGACTCAGTGCCTCTGTGGCCCCCCCTTCCCAGAGGGCACTCAAATGGTGGACTTGGCTGGTCCTGTGCATTTTGGGTGTGTGTCACCACAAAAGATCTGCATCAAGGTCCCACACGCTCAATGCCACCCCCACGGCCAATGAAACATCAAGGGCCTGGTTGGGTTCTGGCCAATCACTGTGGTGGGAGTTAGATTCTAGTGGTCCAGGAAGGGGAGTGTTTCCAACTCAGACCTCAGGGACTCCTTAAGGAGAGGGAAGTCCAAGTTCGAGTTGAAAGCCAAAGGCCTAGTTGGTGCTGGGCCTGGAAGGCCAGAGGCTGAGCATGAACTGTACTTGAGAGGCCTGGGTGGGGGAGGATCCTAATTCTGTCCTGAATTCTGGGCCATCATGGTCTCCTGTGGCTGCTTTGTGGCAGACATGTGATGGGCTGGCAGTTCTGGCTGTCTTAAAGGCAGAGAGGAGGGTATAATGTGGCCTGTTTGAGCAATAAAATGTTCGGAGGACCGAAAGGTTTTCCACTCATTCCTTCACTCGTTCCTGCTTCATCCAGGAAATGCTCACAGTTCACATGGTTGTCCAGGGTCTGTGGTAGGTGCTCACAAAGAAAACAGGAAGAGCTGAGGACCCTGCTGTATTGGGGAAGCCCTCGGTTAACAGGCTGTCAGTGGGATGATGAATCAGCCAAAGCGAGCAACCCCAGTCAGTCAGGAGGTGTGTGGGCGCACACGGGAACCCACCCTCCCTGAGCACTTGGGGCGGGGCTGTGCTGTGCCCCTCACTGATGGAGGAGATGTCGGGCCAGACGTCCAGCCTGAGACGGCTCACCGCCCCATGCCGTGTGGACGGGGCTGCCCGTAAAATGCCGGGGAGCACAACTGCTGGCCAGCACCGCCACTGCCACCACATGTCAATAGAAGTTGTTCCAAGGGCCTGGAAAGGCATCAGTCATAGCCTCTATCATCAGCTACGTCTTCCAGTCAATATTTGCCCATCTTGGGAGCACAAAAAAATCAAACAGCTACAAAATGAGCACAAGATTCTCTGGCTTTGCATCAAGAGCCTCCTAAGAAAGTCTTTGTGGGAAATAAGCAGCAAAGAATAACCAGGTGTCATCTTACAGTTTGACTGGGGCTTTTCCTTTTGGGGACACGTTGGTGTGTGTCTGTGTATTTTTCCCTGAGGCATCCTGTGTTGGCCACCTGTGCTCTTCCATCGCCGTGAGACGGAAGCAGCGGATGCCCCCAGAACCCACACGTCTTCCTTAACCTTGCACAGCACCTCACTGTGAATCTTCACCTGTGCGTTGCGTGCGTTGCCCCTCAGTTGAACAAAGAGAGGTTGCTTGAATATTTATTTTAAAAGTCATTTGTAACAGTCAGCCACACCGTACGAGTTGTAAAAGGCGAGAACATGAGATTTGACTACATAAACACTGACATTTTTATAGGTCAGAATAAAATGATAAGCAAAATCAGGTCAAACATAAATGAAGAACTCGTCTGCAAAATCTACCAGACATCAGGGTGAACATATTAGAGAGTTTGCAATTAAATAAAAATAGTGGAAAAGAGTGCAATGAACAAGCAATTCATGCAACCATCACGGCAAATGACAAAGAGGTGGTGGTAAAACTGTTGAACCGCATTAATAAAAGTAAAATGAAATCGTTAATGCCTGTCAGACTTGCAAAGCCCAAAATGAGAACTCAAATCCAATGTTGGTGACTGTGTGGCAAAACGGGGATTCTCATTCACTCCCTGTGGGGGAGTATTTTGGTAAATCAAAAAAATAAACAAAAATTCTGAGGACAAGTTTGGCCATATAACTTAAGAACGCTAAAAATGTATTTCTCTATAAGAAATTATAAGATACGTTCTTCCTTTTACAAATTTTAAATGCAAAACAAGGTGCAGAAATTTAAATATGAGGTTGCACATCTGTGTTTTATAGAAAAGCTAATCACTAATTTATTGAAGGCTTATTTTGTGCATCTGTGCTAGGCTGTCCCCATGTACTTATCGAATTATCACAAAAAAGTTACCTGAGGTAGTACTGTTATCATGATTTTTGTTTTTAGTTAACATCAACCACAATAGCCATTTACTTCAGGTCGTGCAGCTAATAAACACTGAGTCAGAGACCTTGGTTCTCCATCCTCAAGTGTCGGCCATTAGGTGACAATCTGAAATGACCCAAATGTTCACCGATGCACACTGTGGATACTGGACATTCCAATTGTGAAACACCACACGATCCTGAGAAATCATGCCATAGAAAAGGATTTGAAATCATGGGACATGTGCTCTTCATGGCCGAGTGGAAAAAGCAAGCCGGCAGTTGGATTCAGTTTGGGGTTGCATTTGAACCATGTCAACAGGAAATACTTCCACTTGATGGAAAACCAAATTTTACTCTATGTGCAAAATTCAAAATTGTCAGTCACTCCCAGTGAAAACTTAGTTTCGAAGGCTGCAGGCCCAGGGGATTATAAACTGGGAGCCACACATTCCAAGCTGTGTGGCTTTGCACTGAGATGCTTTGGAAACAGGGTGTGACACTTGGATGATAAGCAGACCTTTTCTGGGCCCTGGGCTATGACATGCAAAGATGCAGTGGAACTTCAAACATGCACTTTAGTTTTTCTCCTGCTGTTATTTTGTCGTTTCTTGTGGCTGTAGCTCAGGATCTTATCTTATATCCTCACTGCTGTCACGCCTACATTCACCAGATAAAAAAATGTACCTAATAACATTGAACATTGAATTAGGGGAGCTGACATAATAATCAGCATTAAAGAACCTAAAACCTTTCCTTCAACGTCAGCTACACTGTTGGTGTAGCAGAGAACACGCTGAACGGAGAACATTGGACAGAACGCTCAGGAAAGGAAAGGCATCTTCAAGCTGATTCACATCTGACAAAGACCCTCTTCAGTCAGGCTTCTTTGAGCCCTCTTACCAGCTAGGTCCCCACTTTATCATGATGAGCCCAGTTTTGTCAGAGAATCCTGCTAAGCCAGTTTATCCAGGATGCCTCTACCTTGGGTACCCAGTGGAGCTCTTCCTCTACTCTGGACACCTGTCCAAGTGGCTTTTAGTAAGTTTCCATCTACCCTCTTACCCTACCCATTGGCTATCAATCCCTGCTTGCCTCTGTTATATTGGGGGTTAACTTTGGTCTCTCTCCCCTATTGCAGTAGTCTTTAAAAAAAATCTGTCTTGCTGTGTTTAACAAGTTTCTGGTGAATAATCTCTCTTAAACACCTTTAACTTCATAAAAATTGTCAAAACAAAACAAAAACCCAGCACAGACAATAGGAAACAGAACAAGTTCTGGGGATGTGATATCAAGATTATCACCCACGCTGTTTATAGTGGATGTAGAATTGTCCCCCATGGGAATGTCAATCTTGAATTATAAAGCTTGGAACTATGGCAGGAATTCAGGAATGCATCCCTTGCTTAGCATACAATTGTCTCTTACAAATATAGGAAACATTCTGGGAGGACACATGCCAGAATTTTGAGTCATAGGATTCTAGGTGGATATTTTTCTTTGTGGTGTTCAAGTTTCCTGTTTTGAAAATATAGTTGATTCTTATTATCCACAGATTCCCTATATGCAAATTCACCTACTTGCTAAAATTTCTTTGTAATCCCAAAGTCAATACTTGTGGTGCTTTTGTGGCCATTCACGGACTTGCACATATACAGTGGGATGGGAAATTTGAGTCACCCAGCTGAGCTCGAACAAGGCAATGCCGTCTGCCTTGTTTTTCAACAAGTAGTCTGTTTGGTGCCACATTCTACGTATTTTGGTATTATTCTTAGTTATGTCACTGTTTAAAATGACCTGCAAATATAGTGCTGAAGTGCTGTCTAGGGTTCCTACGTACAAGAAGGCTGTGATGTGCTACATGCAGAAAATACCTGTGTAGATAAACTTCACTCAGGCATGTATTACAGTGCTGTGGGCCATGAGTTCTAAGTTAATGAACCAATGTATATTAAACTATCATTAAAAAGCACACATTAGAAAGGTTATGTATTGATTGGTTGATAACAACGTTACCGGTGACCTGCAGGGACCCAGCCCTGCATTGGGAGCCATGGCTCAGTGTCTGTTAATTCAGTATTCACGGATAACCAGCATTGCCTGTATGTTACTTAAGTGATGAGCAAAGAAAGCATTATTTCTGAAATGAGGGTTGTACATGGAGGTGTGTCTCTGTCTGGTGAGGAATGCAGAGAATGGAAGCAGACTCTAGCCCTGACAGGGGTACATTGTCCCAGGCTCAGTGCTTCACACATGCGGTGTGATTATGCCTTCATTCCTTCCTGAGTGCAATATTATTATCTTCATTTCTCAGATGCAGCGAGAGGCTCAGACGGTTCAAATCACTTTCTCCAGCAGCTAGGAAGGGCCAAGGCAGAACAGTGGTTGTCATTAACTTGAGATGGACCATGAAAATGAATGTGTGTCCATGTCACCAGTGTAGACAATGAAAGAACAAGACGTAGCATTGTCTTCAGTTGAATAGCTGGTGAGTCGTAGAAGCATTTTGCCCCAGTCTCAGGATCCAGTGTCACTTCCATGCCATCCAGACCTGGAAGGAAAGTACTTCTTGATGAGACAAGTAAAAAGTTAACAGGGGCGGGCTTGCGAGCTGGCAGGATGGGACAGGCAAAGAGTTAATGGGAGTGAGCCTGTGAGCTGGCAGGAACGAGCTTAAAAATTAACCGCTTGGCTCTGAATCCCCGGGCCAGCACTGCACTTGTAAGCTGAAAAGCACCTTACATCCATCACAGGTGGGAACAAAACAGTTCCCAGTCACAACAGCAATCCCCTGCAAGCTGACATCCATCACAGATGGGAACAGGACAGTTCCCAGAAGAAGACAATTATAATGGCAGCCCCCCTGCAAACAGATGAGCACCCTACATCCTGCATGGAAAAATATAAAACCCCAGCTAAACAGAAACCCACTGCAGCTCGCTCCATCAGACGGCCCTGGCAAAACTCCCTCTGCCAGTATTTCTCTTCCAAACAGAGCTCTCTCTCTCTCTCCCTCCCTCCCTCCCTCCCTCCCTCCCTCCCTCCCTCCCTCCCTCTCTTTCTCCCTCTCTCTCTCTCCCTCTCTCTCTCTCTATTCCTGTGACTTTCAACAAACCTTTCCTTGCTTTCTCACTTTTTAAAGTCTCATGAATTCTTTCACATTCTGCAAATGACCAGGGGTAATTTCTACACCAAGACACTCCTGACTTGGGGTCTGGTGGCCCCTGGGGTATTTGGGGCATCACCCATGTGACCCTAGCAGTTGGTTTGCTTGGATTCACCCTACTGCAGTTTAGAGGTTCATGTTGGCCCTTTGATTTCTTTTTTCTCTCTGTCCAGTTCTCACCTCTGACGAAGGCCAGTCACCATGAACGCCAGTGAATTCAGAAGGAGAGGGAAAGAGATGGTGGATTATGTGGCTGACTACATAGAAGGTATTGAAGGACGCCAGGTCTATCCTGACGTGGAACCCGGCTACCTACGTCCCCTGATCCCCACCTGCGCCCCCCAGGAGCCAGACAAGTACGAGGATATCGTGAGTGACATTGAGAAGATAATCATGCCAGGAGTAAGTATGTCAAGGTTGGGAACGGGAGGACTGGGGTTAATGCTGGGTATCAGGTGACTCACATGTACTATTTCCCCTACTCCTCACCACCATCCCATTGGACAGAAACTCTTACCATTTCCATTTTACAGCTCGGGCCACTGTGGCCCAGAGAGGTTAGGTAATTAGCCTTAGGTCACACAGCTACTAACTGACAGAGCCCGAACTGCAGCGCAGGTCTGTGTTCCAGGCAGTGAGTGAGCTCTCCCCGCAGCCCCCCACGTCAGTCCCCTGCCATGAGACCCCGGTATACGGCATATGGTCATGGTGGTTGCAGGAGGAAAGACCCTGGTGGCTGGTTTCAAGTAAGTCCATTGCTCAAAATGAAGCATTCTCCTACAGTTTGTGTTTGGCAGCGGGTAAGGCGCTCTGTGTAAGAAATGGTTTATTTATTTTATTTGTGCATGGGCGATGTGGACTGTGCTCAAGCTGAGCTTGGCGTGTGGTGCTCGGTGGGGCTGCAGACAGGGGTCGCAGGACCAGGGCCTGTCGGCCACAGGAGCACCCTGTAGCTTTGTGTGTGCACAAGGTTTCCCTGCAGGGAGCTCGCCTGGAGCATCAGCGTGGCAGGGCGGCCTCAGGTCCTCCATCCCTTCCCCTCGTTTTCAGACAGGACGGCAACGCTCAGACCAGTGACCAGGGGGCAGGAGGGGCCCAGCCCTGGGACATCACTGCTCAGCAGCCTGGGATCCAGCCTTCTGCTCTCACTCCCTCCTCCCAGGAGACTTTCCCTGACATTTGCGCTCTGAGCCAAGCGCAGGGTCTGGTTCTCACGGAGAAGTTGTTCTTGCTGAGAGGCTGTGCAAACACACTAAGCCCTGGGCTTCCAGCCCCTCCAGGGGGAGGGGCAGTTAAATGTCAGCAGGTGGGGTCCTGGTCTGCTCCAGCTGCCATACAAAAGGTCGCTGCTGGGCAGCTCACACAACAAACATTTGCTTCTGGGCTCGAGGCCGGGGTCCCAGATCACTGTGCCCCAGATCTGGCTCCTGCTTGCATGTGGCAGCCTCCTCCCCGCGGAGGGGCCCACTTCATGATCTAATCAAACCCTAATCACCCCCAAAGGTCCCAGCTCCCAACAAAGCATCACATTGGGGTTGGGGCTTCCACACAGGAATTGGGGGACATAAACCTGCCGACCAAACGGGGAGTACGAGAGACTGTGGGATTCTTTACACTTGGTTAGATGGGGGCACTCACCGTGCAGAGCTGTGCGGGACGTGCAAGGCTGGGGGCAGGGCCCTGGGGGGAATTCCAGCCCCACCTGGTGCTTGCTGTGTGACTTCAGGGAGAGCAGCTAAGATCTCTGGGCGCGACTGGATGGCTAGTGTAGGGACAGCCATCTTGAGTGCTGAGTATTCATTGAGACGGAAAGCAAAGGGGCTGGTGTCCCTAGACAAGAATCACTCTTGTCCTTTCCCAGGTGTCAGGGCAGGTAGAGAGAGGCCGGGAGGCCCTGGCCACATCCTGCTCCCGTGGGCCCCTCCCCCCCAGAAATATGGAAAATTATGCTCCCTGAGTACATTGCTGAAAGTACGCGTATTAACATTATGGAGTGACCTTTTTTTCTTTGACGTGAATGTTTACTTTTTCCTTTTGATTTTTAAATGAAATTACAATACTTTCCAGGCCCCTGAAAACACTGTGAGCCTGGCCACTGAGCTGGCTGTTCCTCACGGCCCTCTCAGCCCTCCCCCCCGCCTCTCCTGCCTCAGCCCTGCAAGCTCCAACTGAGCTGAGTGCCCCCTCTCCCCAGACCATTCCCCGCCCTTCACAGTCCCACAGCCCCCTGCTTTTCCCTCTGCTGAGAAACCCCTGAGCCTGCACCCGCCGCCCCCCACGCCTCACCAGGCTAAATTGCTTTGTCCTCCAAGGGGCCTTCCCTGCCCCCGTCCTGCAGATGTGGGGGTGGCTGAGTTGCAGTGGGACCCCGTCTTAAGTCCCCACGACCACAAACCCTGCTGAACTCTCCTGGTTTGGGAGCCCTCCCAGTCGGCTGCCTTCATGCTCTGGGGTCTCCATGCCACGTCTCACAATGGACAGTTAATAACTGGTGTTATCCGTGAAGGAATGTTTGCCTTTTGGCCCAGACTCAAAATGACTAACGTTGGCAAAACACCCCCACAGGCTGGGGGAGTCTGAGACAAGCCTGGTGAAGGGGACCCTGGGGGACACACTGGGTGCACACTTTGTTTTACCTGAGAGGATGTGGGTGCTCAGAGAGGTGCTTTCCACGGCCTGAGATCACCCAGAAAATCCAAGCGGCTGGCTGTCCAGGGGTGCCCCCAGCCCCCATGCAGCTGATGTATGCTGGGTTAAAGAGTGCTGAGGTTGGGGGTGGGGGGACAGGCTGCTGGATCATGTCTCCTGGACAACAAGTAAGAGCTTGTAACCCGAGTGGAGACTGAATGACCATGCCTGGCACCTCCCCCCTCCTCTGAGAGGTGGGGGTGTCTTCAGGGATTTATTCTGCTCTCACATGAGAGGCATGTCATGGAGAAGAAATTAAAGAAGCAAAAACTGGGCCACAGCCCCACGTTTTCTCTCCTCCCCCGATCTTCTTCCTAGACTCTGAGATTCTCCCAGCCAGCCACAGTCACCTCGAAGATCTTCCCGCCCCCTGAAAGGGTGTGCCTGCATGTCCCCTCCCGCTTCTGATGCCAGGTGTGGCCTCACTGCTGCCTGGCAGGGCTGGGGCACAGAGGGGACCAGGCATCTGAGGGATGATGGAGCCATGCTGGGCTGGAGGGAAGGAGGTGGCAGAAAGGCCAGAGGAAGAAACCTCAAAAATCTGTCCTTTTTCATAATTTTTCTGATATAGACTTTGTTTTTGTGGAGCACTTTGGAAAACCAGGCTTCTAACACAAAGAGATGAGCCTCGGGTTTAAGCCGCACCTGACAAGCACACCTGCCCAGAATTTCAAATACAGTTGAGAGAACTCACTTGCTGTGGCAAACTGAGGGTCCTGAGTCCTGGGCTGCAGGGGGTTCCCCTTGCACCCAAGTAACCGCCTGTCTCCCATGCAGGTGACCCACTGGCATAGCCCCTACTTTTTTGCCTACTTTCCCACGGCCAGCTCGTACCCGGCCATGCTCGCGGACATGCTATGTGGGGCCATCGGCTGCATCGGCTTCTCCTGGGTGAGTGATGGGGTGACCCAGGGGCCCTGCTACGGGGACATGCGCCTGGCTTCAGAGGGTGACATCAGGTGGCAGTGCCCCTGTGGGAGCGGAGAGGGTGCTTCATAAGGAAGTGAAACACAGGGAAATACAGAGACAGTTCTGGAAGGTTATCAACCAAAAGGCAATCCTGCACAGCTGTAGTTTGGATTAAAATCTGTCCTGGGTTTCTGCAGTCCACGCCTGGAAATCTGCATTTCCACCAAGCGCCCAGAGGCGTTCCAGGTGATCTGCAGTTTGAGAAATGCCACTGCCCGTGTCCCATCCCATCTGTTCTCAGGGACAGGCCCCACCCTGAGGAATGCTGGTGATGCAGAGCAGGCAGCTCTGGAAGTGGGGCCAGCTCCTGCCCCCCCCCACACACCAGCCCAGCCCCATCTCATCTGGCGACAAAATGCTAGAAAGAGCCCTGCTCAGAAGGGGGCAGGGCTGGCCCTCCCTGTGGCTCTGCTCCCAGCACGGCCCCACTGGCTGGACGCCTGCTCCCCAGAGGCACAGCGAGGACACAGAGATGCCCGCCCACGGTGCCAGGGCTCCCTGGCTGCTCCCCCTGCGGGAACTTCAAGGTGAAGGTCTACCCTTGGCCTGTTGGGTCTGAGTGTCCACTTGCCTGTCCCTCGGCGCTGAGGGGACTCATGTGTTGACTCCACTGAATCAGGGCCTGAGGCGCGGGAAGGAAAGGGCAGTTTATGAACACATGGGGTCCAACACTGGGACGTGTCGCTGCCTGCTCCCCACCCCCCATATGTCCCAGGTTGCTGGAGTGGGGTCAGAAGCTGCAGCCTACAGGAAGGGTCAGAGCGTCCCCCAGCTCTCTGCCCTGCTCCTCTGTCAGGCGCCCTGAGGCTACCCTCTCCACGGGGGGAGGGGGAGGGGGCACTATGGCCACAGCCTCTGTGACCTCGATGACCTTCCTTTGTGTGGATGGAGTACACCCCCTTCTGAAGGTCCTTTTGTTTCCTTACATACCGCAGCAGACGCCATCTGGTGGTCCACAGCCGACCTGTCCCTTCACGGTGATATGGCTTAGATCCCCTCTTGTGTCTGTTCTTTCTGAAAACAGTCTGATTCCTCTGGGACCCTGGAGAGCTGCCACACCATCTCTAGGCTGTGGTGCTGGCTGAGTGTGGGGTCACTAACAGTGAGTGCAGGTTCCTCTGCCTGGAGCTGGGCTTCACTGGGATGGGAAGGGCCCTCCGAGGGGGCTGATGAGCAGGAGAAGGTTCTGTCATTCTAACCTGTGGCGCTTCAGGAGCTGGTGGACATGTGGACCGGAGGCCCTGAGCAGCACGGTGACGAACACATGGCGGGGGGTGGGGGGGGCGGCTCAGTCCATCCTCAGGCGGGCGAAGGCCAACTGCACTCCGTGTGCAGGAAAGTCCTTAGAGCACCATCTCGAGAGCTTCAAACACAAGGCCAGTGCCCTATCCAAGGCTCCCAGGCAGTTCAGCTGCCTAGAGGATACCTCCTGACTGGTCCAGTCCCCTTAGACTCACTGTGACTGTGGACGAGGTTCCAACCAGGAGGCTTTCTAGATCCTTCTGTGAGTAAACGGATGGTTAACTGAGAAGCACGCGGTGCTGGGGCGTCCCCACGGCCTATGCCTTCCCCTCGTCCCCCGTTCTCTCAGGAGTGCTGGTCAGAGCACCTGTTTGAAACATGCTCCTGGCATTCTCATGGCATCTGGGATTGGACAATTTTAACACGGGTCAAGTGGCAGATTAAACCCTGCTGCTGCTCCTGAAATTCTGCATGACCTGGCCCCTTATTCCGACACCAGCCCCTAGAGAACAGTGGCAGAGAAAGGGGAGGAGGATGACGTGCTCACCAGGGGACATGTGCAAACCCTTGCACACGGTGGGCACAGGGCTTCCCGTGGCAGGTCTGGGGTCTGGAAGTGTGGTTTCCTCCAGTCCCAAGTATGGGAGAAGTGAGGACACTGATGGGCCAGGCGCCCAGCACCACGCCGGCCCAGATCTTCCCAGTAATGCCTCAGAGCCTCTAGGTGGAAGGAGGGGACCTGCTGCCAGCCCGGTCCGTGGGTCCTGTCTCCGCCGCTGCTTCTCCCTGCATCTCCAACATTCACCTCCTCACCTGAATTCCCACCCACGATGGGTCTCCTGAAAATGTTTAAAAACGTCTGTTAAATTGATAAAATATAAGTGACAGCAGTGACGGAGTATTCCTGTCTATCACATCCCTTTATCAAACTGACAGGAAGTGGAGGGCAGCTGGCCTGTGGTTAATTCCCACCCTCCTTCCCACAACAGGCTGCAAGCCCGGCCTGCACAGAGCTGGAGACGGTGATGATGGACTGGCTTGGGAAGATGCTGCAGCTGCCAGAGGCGTTTTTGGCCGAGAACGCTGGCGAAGGGGGTGGGGTGATCCAGGTAAGGTGGGGAGGGTGGGGGGCCCAGCTCTCTGGGGTGCAGGTTCCACAGAGGGACCATGGCTTCAGAAAAAAGAGGTGTCCTCCTGTTTCTTCTGGAGAGTGAGCAGGGCTGTGCTGTTAGGAAAACCAGATCTAGATTTGATACTGGGTCCTCCAGGGCCCTATTCCTGGTACACAGAATGGTGGCTGTCACTTAGCAGGTGCCTAGTAAGAAACACAGCAGCAACTGACATTGGCATTGTGTCCCAGTTGCCAGTCACCACGCCTGAGCACTCTCCAGATGTTACTTAATTCTCACAACAACAACATGAGTTCGAGGCCATTTCGATCCCCCTATTGTACAGGTGAGGAAACTGAGGCACAGAGAAGGGAGGTGACTTGCCCATGGGTTCCCAGATGCTAAGTCCCACAGGTGGGGTCTGAGCCCACATCTGTGTGATGGCAAAGCCATGATCTTCACCACCACGTGGGGCTGTCCTCAGTGAGACAAGGGCAGCTGTGGCCACATGCGTCAAAGGCTTCTAGAAAGTGCTGGGCCTGTGGGAGCCAGAAGTTCATCTAAAGATGCTGCCTTTTCTATGTGCCAGTTTAATTCATTCTCTCATCCGGCACATACCCTTGAGAGAGACTATGTGCCAGAGCATGCATCAGGGGACGTGGCAGACACGAATGACAGTGACGGCAATGTGTCTGCCCACTGGGGGCTGCAGCACAAATGCCTCTAAGAAGTCGGGCTCTGTGCTTTTTAATCTCCTAGCAGCGAATATGGACTCTACTGAGCCCACCACCCTCCCTGACACCTTTCTTCTTATCAAGTATATGATGATAATATTGGGAAAGCGCTGTTTACTTTGAAACAAAAGGGGATTTCCCTTTTCAGATATTGCCTTCTCAAAGGCTGCAAGAACTAATTAAGGCAGCTGTCACTCTGCCCGCTGGACCACTGAGAACACTGAGGTACGGATACCCCACCTGGCTGGCGTGGCCAAAGGAAACCAGGAAGCAAGCTCCTAATTTCCGGACCTGACACTGCTCAGCCAGATCGGCATTTGTCAACTCCCGAATGTCAGTTTTCTGTTGCTGCTGCCCCAAATTCTAGTGGCTTCCAACAAAACAAATCTGTCATCTTAGAGTTCGGTAGGTCAAGCATCTGACACGGGTCTTCCTGGGCTAAAATTAAGCTTGACACCTTGGAGGCTATAGGCGAGAATCTTTCCTTGACTTTTTTAATTTCTAGAAGTTTCCTATATTCCTTGGCCATGTCCCCTCCCTCATCTTCAAAGCCAGCAGCGCTGCGTCTCTCTGACCCTTCCTTCATGGTCACAGTTATTTATCCACCTGACGACGGACGGCTCTCCATTTAAGGGTGCATGTGATGAGACTGGGTCCATCCAGATAATCCAAGATAATCCCCTGGGTCGAGATGCTTAACTTAATCACATCAGCAAGATCCCCTTTTCCAGGTCAGGTAAATAGTCACAAGTTCCAAGATTAAGTCATAGACACCTTCGGCAGATCCTTATTTTGCCGGCCACACAGGACATGTCAATGTCACTGTGGGGACCTGGGTCTGCCCTTAGCAATTGGATTCAGCAGGTTTTGGGTGGGCCCAGGAATGTGCATTCCGTCGTGCACCTCAGGTCGTCCTGACGCAGAGATCCCGGCCCCACTCTGCTAAACAGGCCACATGCTGTGACGGATGGGACTTCTCCAGACCAACGGGCCGCTGTGGCCAGGCTTAGACCCACTGGCTCTGTCCTCATCCGCTTCTCAGTCTTTCCATATCACATCACTGATTCTGAGTGGGAAGCTGATGAAAAGCATTGGCTACGAGGCCAGCAAAGCTTCCATGTGATGCTGTGACCCAGGCTGGAACTTAACACAACAGCAATGCTGATTTCCTCACAAATGCAAAGTATTTCAGGTGTGGACAGTTTCCTCCTGGTCACAGTTTACGCAGCCTGGCCAACCTCAGTGACAGAGACGACACACTGAGACAGCACGTCCACATGCCCTTCTGGCCTTGGGAAGGGTAAGGGGGCCGCGGCACTGACTGTCCCACATCGTCAGCTCATCCTGGTGGGGCAGGCGCTTCCAGCCCTGGTCCATTCGCCCTGAGTCTCCAGGGGCACACGGTCGGCCTTCTCTGACAAAGAGCAGAGCCGTATTGACAGAAAACACAGCATCCACAGTGGGAGGAGGGGTGCTGCTCACAGGGATGCCGTGACGGCGCACTGCAGCCTGGACGCTCGTGGCAGACTTACTTTTTCTGTATAATCCACACATTTCACCAAGGGCTCCTTTTTTCATTTGTTCCATTCATTTGGACAACTCCCTCCCCTGCCCCAGCCTTTGGTGAATCCCATTCCTCGGAGACCTCCTCTTTCTTCCTCTGGGACTTTTTCTCCCACTAAACTGTAGTTACCACGCGGGGCCCTCTGCTCGTTTTCTCAGGAGTTGGGAACCTGCATCCATCATGTTGGGCTGTCTCTTGTTTTCTTTTCTTGTCGTTTTTTCCTCTGTATTTTGGGGGAATTACTCATGATTTTCTCTACATCGTTTCAGTTTTCCACATTGCCAGTTTTTTTACCTCAATGTCCCCTTTCTATGGGTGAAAACTTGATATTCATTGTTCAAATGGAAGAAAGACAGGAGCATTTTGAGGCATACTTTCAGTGTGTGTGTGTAAACGAATAGGGATAATACAATATGTGCATTCAGATTTTTCTCTATGGTATTTTACTTACTATTTTATTGAGCATTTCCCATTACTCACATATTCTTTGAGAATATTATTGCGTGATTTTCTGAGATGTGTCACAATTCAGATAAATAACATGAGTACTTATGCTGTGCCAAAATTTTCAGTCTTGTAAATAATATTTCTGAGGACACCTGTTAGGATGAGGTGCGACGGTCTCCTCAGGTGGTCAGCTTCCTGCCGGGGCTCTTGGTGCTTGAACCCATATTGACCATTCATACTCGACCACAAATAAAAATGACCAGAGAGTTTCTGGCTCATGGGATTTACAACTGAAGCAGTTTCACTTTGAGTTCTTTTCAGCCCTAGCCCGATGCCACCTTCATCTGATGCTGTTCAAAACCATACCAAGGCCCCAAGATCTGAGCAAGTCTGCACTGAACTTCGAAGCTCCTTGGCGTGAACGCCTGCCCTGAGCTAGGAGTGTGTGCCTATTTCGTGGACTTTGGGTTGTCACTTTTCAGCCTCCAGATATTATTGAGGGCCGGTTGCATTATAGACAATCTTTTCTGTCCAGGAGGAAACTGAGCCCCAGAAAGGTAGTGTAGCCGGCCCGAGAGCACAGGCCTGTCAGAAGCAAGCACATACATCCACGGGTGGGGCCTGTGGGTGCCACACCAATCGCCCCTCAGCCCTCGGGCGACAGTGTGCAGCAGTGTGCATGCTTGGGCTGCGGTGTGCTCATTTTCCAGAGGCAATGGCAGCCCTGGCATGAGGTGGGATTAATCCTGGCACCTGTTGGCCCAGGGATGCAACACACTCCTCCTTGGATCCGCTCGGTTTGCTGGACGAGAGCAGACAACGTGTCTGTGTCTGTGTCTGTGTTGCCCTTCCCAGCTGGCAAGGCTGATTGATTGTCTGTAATTTGCAAGGGCCCAGAGGGCACCGAGCTTGGTAACAGCCCTGGAGCCCCAACTGCAGGGAATGCTGAGCCCCTCAGAGCCGTCTGCATAGGCGCACGGACAGGCATCTGAGTCAAATGGCAAGTCATCCTCTGAGCTGGGCCAACAGGGCTGCAAAGTGGTCTCTTAATTGGGTTTGAAAGCTCTCATGGAAGAAAAGGCAATTTCCTGCCATGTGTGGCATGACAACACCCAGGAAATAAAGGGCCAGTTCTGCTCACAGCATCAGCGACCCAGCTCAGCTCTCACCATGCTTCCTTCTGCCTCTTGGCGGGTTTGCCATGGCAACCTTTGTCTGCTGCCGTCAGCGAAGGTGTCATTATGCTCTCTGAGCGCAAGACTAGTCACCCCCTGCCATCCCTCCCTCATGCCTCCACAGGGATCTGCTTCCAACAAAGGGCTCAGAAATCCACGTGTCTTCTGCTCCCCTCTGCCAAGGCACTGGGTGCGCGAGGGACCAGTATGTCTTTGGGCATTTTTAAAATCAGTTTTTGTTGCCTGAAGGAGGAGACTTTTCTCTCAGGATGTGGACAGAGCCCAAAGGAAACCCCTAGTGAACTGGCATGGTGATTCTAAGCTTTTCCTTAGGATGTAGTTACGAGGGGACTGGACATTTGGGGGGGTCACCTGACTCCAGGGCCTCAGGTAGAAGTGGGGTTTGGAGAGAAGCCACAAGCCCACATGAGTTCTGGGGTGACAGGACCCCAACCAGGACCTGTGCCTTTAATAAGGTTTTAACGGTCCAGGTCCAGTGAGGACGAATGAGGCAGAGGACGGGTCCATGACACGCAGAATGTGGGGACACAGGAGGAATGGCCACCCAAGGGGACTGCCGGTGCCCACCCTCAGGCAGCTCCGATGCCCTGCGAGAGCTGCCTAACCACATCTAAAACCGGGTGGTCTGAAACCCACCGAAAACCTGTTAGAGAAAATACCAACTGAAGAAGACGTCGAACCCCTTTTAGAGGCTGAAGTAAGAAGATGACGTATGTGTTTACGTGTCCACCCATCCGAGCTGCAGACTCCAAGTAAACGTACTGACCTTTACGTTTCACCCGTCTTCCCAAAGGGCATGAGTTCAGAGAAGAATAAATGTATTAAATTGGTAATAAAAACAGGAAATCAGGATCAATGAAGGGAGAATCAAATGTTAGCGACAGGTTTTTCAGTTGTATGTTTCTCTATAAAACTCTAAAATCTTACCGGTCTCCACCTTTAACATTGTTTTCTTTCCAGTGTTAATCGTGTTTAGCGCCTGGGTCTCTCCTAAGATTTACTTCAGACACTGTGACAAGCAGAGAGAACAGGGAAAGCTGCTCATAGATGTGTGTGTGTGTGTGGGGGGCACCAGCCTGGAAGGGACCAGTGTGGGCTCCCTCCTAACCGTGCCCCTCGCTAGCCTCTGACTTGGGGCAACCGAACCCCTCCGAGCGTGGGTGACCCACCTGAAGATGGGGACAAAATTAGAAAACAGGACTGTCTGGCTAATTAAATGGGCTAGCCAGGTGGGTGCTGAGTCCGTATTACCTGTTACCCGCTCCCAACCTCAGAGCAGTAAACTTTGCACCGTTCTTTGCCAGAATGACTTGTTGGCATCCCTTGTGTGCATTTGCTTGGGCTGCCATCACCAAGTCCCATGGACAGAGTGGCTTAAACAACAGACGTTTATTGTCTCACAACGCTAGAGGCTAGAGGTCCGAGTGAGGTGGCGGCAGGGTTGGTGTCCCCCGAAACTTCTGTCCTTGCCTGCAGATGGTGACCTCTTCTCTGTGTGCATGCTGCCTGGGCCCTCCTGGGTCCTCAGCGTTTCCTCTTCTAAGGACACCGGCCGGGGTGGATTAGGGCCCGTGCTAAAGACCTCCTGTAAATGCAGGGATGTCTGTAAGGAGCATAACGCCAAATGTGGTCCCATTCTGAGGTCTTGGGCTTTAGGGCTTCAACGTATGACATTTGGGAGGACACAGTTCAAGCCATAGCTTCGGGGATGGAAAGAAAATCTTCTGAGGCGGTTTCAGAGTGTCGAGGAAAATATACCCCCTTTGGAAGCAGATGCAAACGTGTCTGCCCCAGTTGTCACTGACACAGAGCTGGGCTTCGATGCTGGTCCCTGGGCCCTGTCCCCTCCTCAGAAGGACATGGGAGTGGCACCGACTGAGGATTTGTGGGAAGTGCCTGCAAAGCGGGTCTGTGACACCTGGTGCACGCCGAGTGCTCGGAAATGCGGGCTATTATGTTACGGAAAATAGACAACCTGCTGTTGCAATGATAAGAGCTGCAGTGGCCGTCACAGGGGTCCAGAGTTTCCCTGCGTAAAGGAGCATGGGCTTCGCAATTTCAGGTTCATCTCTTAGGAAAAACACAGCGAGTTCGTGGTATGGCTCCCCACAGTGTAGACGTGGGTTCCTTTGCTGTGTGCTTTGAAGCTCATTTCCATCTTTCCTTTGATGTAGGGAAGTGCCAGTGAAGCCACGCTGATGTCCCTGCTGGCCGCTCGGGCCAAAGTGACAAAACGCCTGCAGGCCACCTCCCCGGGGCTGACGGAAGCTGCTGTCCTGGAAAAGCTGGTGGCCTACTCCTCAGATCAAGTGAGTGTGTTGCCTGGAAGCCCCACTGAGCCACCAAGATCTGTGTGTTTCGTGTCCAGTGGAAACCAAGACTGTGCGGTATCACATTCCATCTATGAACAGTGGCTCAGGTGTCACTAAGACACACACCTGCATTAGAGAGGACGTGTGGGTGCAGGTGGGACCTTAACAAATCCAGCTGAAAGTGAACGTGCTCTGAGGTCCCTGGTCACCTGCACTGGCTTTCCCCGCGAGTGCCTGGCCGCCTTCAGAGCGGCCCTGCGGAGACGTGGCATGTGGGACTCAGAGACCTGGGCTTGTATCCCAGCTCTGCCGTTTTAAGTGTCGTGATCTCAGGCAACTCGTGCACATTCTCTGAGCTGGTTGTCCCCGTCACACGGGGACACAAGCCCCTGTCCCTTGGTGCTGCTGCCCTGTCAGAGAGCGGCTGCCCTCTCAGGAGCTCTGCAAATAGGAGCATCTAGTGTGAGTCCACTGACCAGTCTGTCTGAAAAAGGTTAAAAAAAAAAAAATTGTGTGAGGTGGAACAGAAGGAAAGAGACTTGATTGGCGGGCAGTACCTCCATGAGGTAAACTCTAGTCCCAAGGGTACAGCAGACACGTGAGGACCGCACCCTCAGCGTGGGATCCCACAAGGAGGGGCGCCTTCCTGCTGCCGGCACCCTTATCTTTAAGGCATTGTAAGCCAGGCACCTCAACGGTGACAGCTCTGTCCCAGTTAGCAATACGTGCAGCGTGGGATCGATGCAATCCTCACACTTCAGTGCTTAATCAGGAGGCTTGTCTCCCCGTGTGTGGTCCGATGCCACACATCAGAACCCTCCACGTGAGGAACACTATTCATTTATATTTCTATCTCCCTTGTTCCCCAGAAGTACTCGAGGGACTTGAGGGAAATGCATGTCTCTGTATTCAATGAATAGATGTTGACATAGGCTGCTGTGAAGGTTAGGGTGTACCCTTTCCCAGGGGATCCTCTGCTGAAAATGAGTTGTGTTCTCGGTTCTCCCAAGGGTGCCACATGGCTGGTACCACTCTAGCCACATGGGAGTTACGTGAATTCATTAGTGCCATGGGCTCGGGGCGTCACTGTGCTGTGGCTCTCCAGTCCGGTTCCCCGGGAGAAGGGGCTGCCGAGGGGCTTGAGGTGTTCACTGTTTATGGGGCAGGGGGCTGCTCTCTCGGGAAACCTGCAGGAGTGAGGGAAGCAGGGTGCGGCTGGAAGGACCAAGCACGTATGTGGCCTCTGCTAAATCCAGCTGTAGCCTGGCCTGTGGGGGCCGCACTGGCATATGAGCTACCACACAGCTGTCCCTCCTGGAGGCAAGGAGCCAGCCATTTGTACGTCTGTACAGTCAGTCCTGGGGGGTTGGGTGTAGCCAGGTGCCGCTGTCAACAGAGAAGAGGCAGCTGGCAGCCATGAGCAGCTCCCATCCGTCACAGCTGGGGGTGGACACCAGGCCATGCAAGGGGACCTGGGCAGGACGACAAAAGCCTCCTGTCCAGGAGTTAGGTGCACGGACACAAAACCATGTCTCATGGACAATCTAAAACACCGCTGGCTTTAGTGACAAATCCTGTTGTCACTGCTTCCCAGTGCCCCATTCTCTGCTGCACCAGCCATCCTGAGACGTCTTCCCTCTGATCAGCTCACCCTGCGCTGAATCCCATTTCAAGTCTGTGCAGGCCCAGCGGGCTTAGGTCAGGGTGTGGGTGGTAAGTTTACAAACGATCACCTCACCCGTCATCTGAAGGAAAAGAACGCACCGAGTCCATGAAGAGAACACCTGAGACTCATCCGTTTCATAGCTGATTTCCAAGCCGCGTTTGAAAAGAGTAGGAATGGTGCCTTATTAAGTGCCCTCTGTGCCAGACGCCATACCAGGAATCCACGTCAGTGCTGGTCATTTTCACAGCTGTGCTTCGGAGTATCTGTTATGTTCTGATTGCAGACGTGAAGCCGTCGGGGTTCACTGTGGTAACTGCCAAGGTCACAGGCAGGGGGCCGGAGTTCACCCAGGCCCCCAGTGCGCCGAAGCCTGAGCTGCCCACTGGGCCCCACAGGATGACCGCTGGGAGCGGGAGGCGCGAGGCCCAGGCCCAGGACGGGGTGGAAGGAGACAGTGGTGGGGTGGCAAGGCAGAAGGTGGTGACTGCAATAGGAGCTGGCTTTCCTGGGAGGCCCTGAGAGAGGACGGACCCACCACCCAGTGACGGTGCCATGTCCTGGGTCCTTTGCTCCAGACACTACGTACTGAGCATCTGTTTACTGACCTGGCCCCCAAGCTGCCCTGGCCTCCCCAACCCCAGTGAGGGGAAGGGCCCAGATTTGAATCCAGGTGGTTTAACTTCACTTCTGGGGTGTGTTTTCCAAGATCTCATGGCTTACTCTAGAATTCAAACCAATGAGTGACAAACGTCACCAATGTTGACCCAGCACTTCACCCTCACAAGTGTCTGATTCACTAAATGAAAAAGCAAGATCCCACAGGACCTGAAACAACTCCAGGAAAGAAGGTGTGGGTGGGGGGTCAGGGGTTGCCTCTGCCTCCTCACCAGATGAAGGGGGGCATGATAGGGGGGCCTCTCTGCAGAGCTGGGGGCTTATGGCGCCTGTATGGAGCATGGATCTAACTCTGTGATTTCTTTCCAGGCCCACTCCTCCGTGGAAAGAGCTGGATTAATTGGTGGAGTGAAATTAAAAGCCATCCCTTCAGATGGCAAGTTTGCCATGCGTGCTTCTGCTCTGCAGGAGGCCCTGGAGAGAGACAAGGCCGCTGGCCTGATTCCTTTCTTTGTAAGTCCAACAGCACCTCTGCACAGGGGCCCCTGGGGGTTCTGAGCCCGCCTGGGCCTGGGGTAGGGCCTGGGAGCTGGGCCACTGTCAGGCTGCTGAGGCGGTCACAGGCCAGGTGGCACTTACGCTGTCAGCCTGCCCCTCCTGAGGACGGCTGGGGGAAGAGTCCACTTATTTTTCCTTCTGTTGCGTGAATCTCAGAACTAAGCAGAGAACCCCAGCCTGGAGGATTCTGCTAAGGTGAGACGTCTTATTTCCGCTTCCTGTGAAAGTGCCACTATGCCGTCACACGGTGACTGTTCTTTGTGCCATCTGTGACGGTTCTAGATGTTCTGTCATGACGAGTGTGACGGACGAGTGAACCGAATGGAAAATAAAGCACAGGAGGCCTGGTCCCTAGATCAGTGTTCTCAGTAGATACCAAGACACGGTGTCCGTGAGAGATGCAAGCCAGCACTCAAGTAGGGGAAATACCTCACTAGCCCAGTAGCACCTGCTTTTCTAGTGTGCAGGTAGGCATTTTCTAGGGGAAAGACATGGTGGGCCTGGCAGCTGGAGCCTGGGAATTGTCACCCCCGGAGTGGCCATGGCAGCATGTGGAGTCATTTGTGATGGCAAGTAAAACGTGATTGAGGCAACAGCACCGTGGTGTCCACCTGGCTGCACATGGGAACCACTGGGCACCGGGGGAAAGTACCACTGCCCAGGCCCACCCCAGCTCCATGGTACCAGAATCCCCAGGGATGGAGCGGGCACTGGGGACGGTTCCCAGCAACTCGGGATCCTCATGTACAGCCAGGAAATGCTGCTCAGCAGGCACGCTCCATCTGCTGGGCATGTCCCAGTTGTCAGAGCAACCCACTGTGATAGACAGCGAAGCTGCAGAGATGTGAAAGATCACAGGGTGTTGGACGAGACACACCTGATGTGTTGTTATCTTAAACCAGCAGCTGCAGGATGAAAGGGAGACAGGCCGGCCCAGACCCAGAGGGGCTGCGGCTTGAGCCTGGACTTACGGATCTAGTGGTTATAATTCTGCTCGGGCATGTGGCTCTGGGCTTGGTTCTGAGATGCATGTCACCTTCATTATGTGCTCAGGGGGTTGCAGACCCTCATCATCCGACACCCCCTGCTGGGATTGAGGGCACATTTGGCAGCTTTGGACCTGGAGGCTGGATATTTGCCCTCCAGGAACTCGTTGGGGCCTGTGATCACTGCCCTGGTTTCCATCTGATGGTTTGCTCTCCCTATGTGACAAGGTCAGGCCACAGGCAGAAGGCAGTGCCTGCAGGGCATATATCTGAGCAGAGCGGCAGGTCGATAAGTAAAGGAGGCAGAAGAGAAGGCTCTGGAAGGGAACGTGTGCTGGCAGCAGGGCCGCCACAGGCTCAGAGATGGGGCGCCTGCCCAGTGCCCCTCCCTCCCTCACCCGCATGAATGTGATTATACCTCTGCAGAGCGGCTAAAATCAGGTTAGCGGCACCGAGCTGAGCCGGGGGAGGCAGAGCCTGGAGCAGAGCATGTACTCAGTATTCAAGTGGCTTCTGGGAGTCAGGACAGGCTGACTGGCAGGCGTCTAGAACACTGAGCGCACAGGGCCAGCCTGGCACGTCCTTGCTGAGAGCCTGGGTGCCCACTGCCCACCCACTGGCCTTCCTCGTGGGCTACTTGGGGCTTGAGTTGGTTGGAAGGGACTCTGGCACAGGCCAGGGTGCTGGGTCCTTTAACTGGCAAGACAGCAAGAGTTGACCATACCTGCTCCCCATCTTCACGTGCCCTGCCCCTCTGTGCGTCCTTGACCCACCTCCAGAGTCTCCCTTAGGTCAGTGTAAAGTAAGGGTCATAACCAAGTCCCATGCATAAGGTTGTTGTGGCAACTGAATGTCATATCTGCAAAGCCCAGGCCTCAGAGGAGCCAGAAAATGTCCCCTCTTCTTGTTTTCTACTGAGGCCACTCCCAGGACTAGGCAGGATTGATGGTTTTTACAAAATGCTCTAGGCTCAGAGCAAAAACATCAATAATTATGTAAAAATCTAAGAATAAAGGTTTCTATTAACCAAAATCTCATCCTAAGAGACAAACAATATTAATATTTGGTGAACTCTTCTGTGCATACAGTCATAGAAAATCATTTTAACAAGGGGATATTTAATGTTTATATCATTTAAAAACAGAAGTGATTGCATTTCATTCAAGTAGAATTTAACTGAGGAAAATGAGACGAAATGGAAGGAATTGCTGAGTGACAGATACATCATTCCTAAGAGACTCTTAAAATTGAGAAAATAAATCACAAGAGACGTTAAGATGGTTGAATCATGCTGTGGTTTTTTTTTAACTACATACTTTTTTACCATTCTTTTAATGACATAGACAAAGCATTTTAGTACTCAGTTATATATCAGGAAGAAATTGCAAATACCAGAGAAAAATAACACACTGACTGGAATTCCCAGTCAATGACTCTTTAGTCAAAAGAAACGCATGCAGAGAATGGTAGCCCCTGACGGGAGAACGCCCACAGAGGTGCAGAGGAAGGGAGAGCGGAGGTGTGGGCCGTGTGAGCCACTGACACCTTACTGACAGGCAGGCACCATGTCCTGTGCATCTGGATGGTATGTGAGGAAACCCAAGCCCAGCCAGGTGCCAACGTGGCAGAGCCGGGCTTCCCACTTGGGTCTTTTTGCCCCAAGTGCTTGGCTTAAATGTTTCTGTTAGTTAGGCCTTTTCATTTTCTGTATTTCTGATGCATTGACGTCTGGGGCCTTGCGGCCCTGGAGGCCTACTTCACCCCCCACCCCCCCACCCGGCCCAGGGCTAGCCAACAACCAGAGCAAGGAAAGGACTCCCCTGCCAGTGAACCTTTTATATGCAAACAGCCACTCCAGAGCCCACAGGGCCAATCCTAGGCCTGCTCAGCTGCCGCGCCCGATCCTTCTGGCGGAAACCACAGTAAAGACTCTCACCCCCGTTTCCCCATCCCCCTGACCCCTGACCAACCCTGGTGCTTCCCCGTGTGGCCTGCGTGGCATGGGTGCCCCTTGTCCTGGGAACTTCGAGTATAACAAGCTGCCCTTCAATGGCAGTCGTCTCCTGATCTGTTGGCCTTGCCGTGCCCGAAGGATAATAAAACCTTCAAGGCTCTTGCCAGGCCTGAGAGCAGCCTCGCGGGGCCTGACTCCCTTGGGTGTGCCTCCCGGAGGCATGCACCTGCCATAGAGCGTCCAGGACTTGCTTTGGCACCACTTCCTGCCCTCGGGCAGGGGACAGCGCTGGTGCCCGGGCAGTGGCTCTCCAGCCAACGACTGGGCTGTGCCAGCAGAGAACCAGGGCGTGTCAGCTGAGCCATCCCCAGGACAACACGATGCCCCCTTAGAGAGGGTTGGGCTCTCTGGGAGGTGCACTCTGTGTTCCGGGCAAACGCAGGTGGTTGTAGATAAAATGGGACCAGGAAGACCTCCAACAGTGTCCCAGGTTGATGAGATGCCTGCGTTTCCACCCTCCCCAGCTCTGTTCTCGTGGCACATAGCGTTGCTGGGGTCTTAGTGGGGCAGGGGGCTCAATAACGGCTGCACAGAAGGGATGAAATTTCACACTTTTGTTCTATCTCAGGAGAAACCTCATTATCCAGACAGTACCTGACATCATAAGTCAGTTAGGCCTGTTGGTAAACATGAAAGGCTTATCGTAAACATAAGTGCTTTTTGATCATTTGCAGAGTTTGCATTCAGCACCTAGGCTGTGTCCAGCAAAGCACCAGTTCCTAGCGGTACAGAGAAATAAGACGTGGACCCTGGTATTACAGCTTTGAGGGCCTAGAGAGAGAGAGAGACAGAAAGCCTTGCGCGTGGCGGTGGCACGTGTTGTCACAGGGCCACAGGATGTTCAGAGACCAAGAGAAGCAGGGGAATCCACTCCATGTCCCCAGATGTGTGACCACTGGCAGCTGCTCAGCACTAACTCAGAACACAACGTTAAGAGTTATTTCCAACATCGCAGGGCTGTCTCATGAATCTCTTCAGGAGAGCAAATCTCCTGGAGGGTTGGAGTTAATCTTCAGGAGCAGTATGATTCAGAGAGAGGAAGGCAGCTGATGACAGCCAGTGAGTGACAGGCAGCCAGACTCCTGTGGTGGCTCTGAACCCACCCAAAGGCTGTTTGTTCTAGAAGAAACAGTCCAGCATGTCCTGCTGGGTGCTCATCACTGCCAGTGTGCATTCTGCATACACACACACACGTGTGCACACACACACGGACATGTGCACAGACACGTACACAGTACACACACACACACTCACTAAGGAAAGACCCAGACCTACTTCACAGGAGGTACGATAGCCAACATGTACGCTCTGTCACTAATGCAGAGCACAGGGACCTTGCCGCTCCGTCTCTACCCCTCGGCACACGGGCGGCTCCGACCCAGCCTGGCTCCTTCTCAAGGTGTCACGATGCTTCCAGCACAGATGAGTGTGCGCTCAGAGCCCTGTCTCCACCCAGCGGTCACCACGCATCACACACAGAAGTCTGGGCGGTGGTTGTCCCCAGGCGGGTTGTAACCGTGACCAAGACGTGGGGCTCACAAGGTTGTCTGCTCTTTACTCTCCAGGTGGTGGCCACGCTGGGAACCACATCGTGCTGCTCCTTTGACCAGCTTTCAGAAGTGGGTCCCATCTGTAAGTACCCATTGCATTTTCTTCTGGAGAAAGTTCTCGATATGTGTGGAGTTTCATAGACTCTCCTCGTGGGTTCTCCTCCCCAATATTAACTTAATATAACAAACAGAATATAACATACACTATAATGTCAACATAATACAACTTAACATCATGGTGGTTTGCCAAACTCTTTTTTCATTTGCAATAACACAAACCGCACGAGCTGGAACTCCACATACCAGAATTTGGACAAATTGGACAAGAGCAGGGCTTAGCTTTACCAACACACTGTTTATTTCAAAAGCCAGCTGTTGCTAGCAGTAAAAAGTGACATAAGTGCAAGGCTGACTGCCCCACTGAGGAGAGGAGAATACATTCTCCAAACGCCAGCACGCCCCTTCCCGAGGGCCGTGTACACATAGCGTGAGATCACCCGCCCTTAAAGTAAGTTTTCCAGCATCCTTTCTAGCCTTCTTGAGATTACTGAATGTAGTTAAACAAATTGTTTAAAGCGATTAAGCAAATCAATACCCAAACACTGGGTTTCTCCAAAGAAGAATCTGAGCTTCATACGTGTTACTCGCCACCTCCTCCCCCGCCCCCCAGCACTTAGGTTTTCTCCTAGTGAACAACACAGGAATTCAGTGTTGTTCAAAGGTGACCGTGACTGTAAGGCTGGTTGAGAGTTAGCCCTGGGATGGGTTTTGGTGGCCTGTCATCAGTTGGAGGCACCGGCTCCTGAAATCCCGTTTCTCTGTCCTTGGGACATGACGCTCTGGGAGGAGCTAAGCATGCGAACGTCCCTGGAGCTGGTCACACTCCAGGACCACACTGTAGCTTGTGCCGGTCTCAGGGCGTTTCAGGGGAACCCCTGGTTACTGGCTCACCCTCCGTGTGGCCCCACCACGTTTCTTCCCCTCTCCTAACCCGCGATCCGCCGTGGTCCATACTTGGGGAGTGGACCCCTTCTCCAGCGCTGTGGGTAACAGCATGGGGCACGGCCTTGGTCACAGATGAGCCGTGGTGCAGCCCAGGCCCACCGCTCAAACCTGTGTGCCTTCACTTCTGAGTTGCATCCGTCAAGTACACAGGAAAGCGACGCTTGTAAAATGATAGCATCTCCCTCACAGGATTCTTTAAAGGAAAACTTAGTGCTGTAGCTGTGAGCATTCCTGGGGTATGTGGATGGGGGTCCCAGAGCATGGAGACGGGGTTCCAGGGCATGTGGATGGGGGTCCCGGGGAGTGTGGATGGGGGTCCGAGAGCATGAAGATGGGGTCCCAGGGCATGTGGATGGAGGTACCAGGGAGTGTGGGTGGGGTTCCCAGAGCACGGAGACGGGGTCCTGGGGCATGTGGATGGGGGTCCTGGGGTGTGTGGATGGGAATCTCAGGGCATGTGGATGGGGGTCCCGGGGCGTGTGGTTGTGGGTCCCGGCGAGTGTGGATGGGGGTCCCAGAGCACGGAGACGGGGCCTGAGGGCATGTGGTTGGGGGCCCCGGGGCATGTGGTTGGGGGTCCCAGGGCACGTGGATGGGGAGAATGGTGGGTGGGACAGTGGCACAAGGATGGCTGGGAGGGGCTGCAGCTGACAGGCGGTGAGGCCTGGGTGCTGGTGGACCTGTCCTGGGCATGTAACTCCTGTGCTCTGGCCTTGGGGTCTCGGTGACCCAAAACACTCAGAGGGTCCAGAGGCAGGTCGTGATGTCAGCTGGTGACACCAGATGGGACACAGGGCTGGTGCAATGGCTCTTTGCCTCCCATGGAAAGGAGAGAAGCCCATTCAGAGGCCACTCCCATGGAATTCTGAGTTCCTTCTGCCGGAGTTTTAGGCCAGGAAAGTTTAGAGGGAACCCCATCCTGAAAGACCCTCCTTGCTTCTGACACTAATTCAGGCTTCCCCAAAATACCCTCAGTTTTGATAATCCGAAGAAAGACCCACAGAACGCCTGAGAGCATATCACCATTATGGTTTATTCCTGGGAGGAGACACATGGGACGGCGTGCGGGGGGGGGTCGCAGCTTAGAACTTCTGGTTCTCCTCTCCCGAGGGGTCATGGTTGGCTGACTCCCCAGCCGCAATGCAGGACAACATGCACAAGTGGGGCACCTCTCTGCCAGGGAAGCTCGCCTGAGCTTTCCATGTCCACAGTTCTTTTGGCGCTCAGTCACGCACTGCCCACCTGCTGCCCAGTCTCGAGCCACTCCTGGAGGTCCATCTAATTCCTGGGGTCTCTGGTTCCTCCGGAAGCCAGAGCTGATGTGGCCTGGCCCAAAGCCCCATCATAAATCATGTTAAACTGTCTGGGGGCCAAAGTCAGGCAGGAGCAGACACATGTCAGGCAGGGAGATCCAGGGCCGGGAGGTCACTGCCAGGAGCCGAGGGCAAGGCCAGGTCTCTTTTGGGAAGTTAATTCCTTACAGCACACCTTCCTCTGGGGCCCCTCTGTCACTCCTACCCACCACCGCTCCCGCAGCTCCAATACGCCCTGAGTGACAGAGCCTGGGGGTTGGCCTCCTTCTGGCCCCCTCCGGGGGACCCCTCCTGTCTGTCCTGGAGGCGTGGACAGCATGGATGGGTTTGTGGGTGTTTTTAGCCAAACATCCCTCTTGCGAGGGTGATGGCTGTGGAGGAGGACACAGGGCTAGGGAGGAGAGAGCCTGTCTTCCCCTTGGAGCTGTGCCTCCCTCTCACCCTCGTGGCGGCATCTTTCCTGACTCCACTGCCTGTCAGGCGGAGTCCTGCTCTGCCCCGCTGCACCACAGTCCTGAACCTAACACAGTCGTTGGCATGTCAGGCCGCACCCATGCCTCCAACGGAAAGTGCAGAGCCCTCAGCAGTGGCCAGGAGTGGCCCACACAGTCGGGAAGCAGACTCAGCTACCCCTTAGTGCATCTCAGCCGCAGCAGCAGGGGCTGTCCCGTTGTTTCCAGGAGAAACCCTAGTGTCCCAAGGCTTGTGCCCTCCCTGGCTCCCTGCCCCATCCCTGAGGGCTCTGCGGGTGCCCAGGGAGGCTGGCCCGAGTGAGGTGATGGAACCCGGACCCTTTCCCCGTAGAACATCCTCAGGTTGCTCCGTGATCCTCCGTGGGAATGTCATGTCCTTGGGACACTTTTGATCTTCAGGGGAGGAGTCTTTCTGGGATCTAGAGACCAGGTGAACAAATGCCGAGGGTAGACTGCAGCGGGAAGGACTCTGGGACAGGGCGGGGCCAGTTGTCAGACCACGCAAGGAGGGCATCCGCGGGAGGGCTCACAAGTCGCTTCTGTCCTTCAGGTAACAAGGAGGGCGTGTGGCTGCACATCGACGCGGCCTACGCAGGCAGCGCCTTCATCTGCCCTGAGTTCCGGCACCTGCTGAACGGAGTAGAGGTGGGTGTGCTCTTTAACAAGATCGTGTTTTCAAAAGTCCTGTGTAGCCAGTGGCCTGAGTGAGGTGATGGATAGGGATGTGACATTCAATTTTTCAGCACGTTATTTTCTAACCAATTCCAGTGATCACGCCCCTTATGACATAGGTGCGAACCTCCCAGATGGGCAAACTGTCTCCTGCAATGCACCAGACGTCTACAGCTGTTTTTCAGTCTGCACAAATCCTGGGCAGAGCTGTCACAGTTGGAGAGGTTTTCGCTCATAAAACTGTGGGAAAATATCTAGGAACAACGTAAAATCTTAATGGGTGTCAGATCGAGGAGTCATTTAAAATACCAATGCGTGATTCCATTTGGTCTGGTTCAATACGGTAGCTGTGCTCTGATCAATATTGAACGAGCAGCTATCAGTGCATTGGAATGTCCTGTGCCACTTTCAGAATTTGTAAAATTGAGGCCTGGAACGCCAACTAACACATCTGATTCTTTTGAGGAATAGCAAACAGAATTATGGACCAGTGTTCAGCTCCTCCACAGGGCTGCAGAGCGTAATGTGGTCCATGCACACAGCATGGAGACAGCACTTTGTGGGTATGCTCTGGTGTTTCATTTTGGATTCCCACAGGATTTCATTGTTGGCAGCAGCTCACAGAGCAGTAGGGTCCTCCTTGCAGGAACGCAGATGTAAATGTAACAGAGGTGCATTTGGCAGTGTGTCTGGGAAGGAGATATGTCAGAGGAGCCCCAGCAGCCGCTTTGTGCTCTGAGGCAGGGGCTCCCTGAGGCTTCGTCAAGCATGGTGCAGGGATTAAGAGCATGGTCTGTGGCACTTGACAGCCATTTGGATACCAGCTTTACTCTAGGGCGAGCTGTGTCCCGTTGGGCAGGTTAGGGATCCTCTCCACATCTCACAAATTGGTTTAGTTGATACCTCCTTCAAGCTGTTGTTGTTAGGAGCGGAGAAGCCAACCATACTTAAAGGGCTCAAAAACAGCATCTGGCACACAATAAGCACTGTGCATGGATTAGGTGCTGTTATCAGTTTTCACCATGGTCTGGAGAGACCGTCGCTCAGAACCTGTCTCCACTCTCATGTCGTGCGCCAACCCATTTTCTGGTTATGGACTTGGATCTTATAACGCCGTAATACCAGGAACGCGGAGGTCAGAGCTGTAGAATACAATTGTCTGCATCTTTGAAAACAACAAGCCCCTTCATGCTAATGAATAAGCAGCAGTCTGGTTTATATCTCCATCACACTCATTCATGTATTCCCTCATTCGTTCAGTAATGACTTATTGATCACTGAATGCGTGCTGGGGCTTCGATCAATCCGGGGTGTAAATGGAGCTCGCGAAGCCCCTGTAAATGTCAGGCGATATGTGAGAGGCTCTGGTAAGGGGGTACTGACACCCACCCTCTGTGGTTCACTGCTCATTGCTGGTTTGTGGGTGTTTGGTGCTGGGAAATGAAGAATAATTCTTTATGCTGTATAAATACCTTTATTACAGGGATGGCGCCATTACTAGGAGTGTGTTTTCCTGCAGCTCAAAGAAAGAAGGGCAAGGCGTTCCTGGGGGTCTGTGTGCCTCTCCTAAGCGTGGTCCTTTCCAAGGATCAGGTTTAGGGTTTCCGACCTTTTCCTGCTACCTCTCTTCTCTTCCCCACAAACTTGAGGTTTCACCTTTCCCAGGGGTGCCTGCTTGTCAGCCCACCGCAGCAGGGGGCGTGGCAGCGGGATCCTATCAGCAGCAGACAGGATTTCATGCCCGACAATGAGCATTTCCATCTTCCTCCATGATTGCGACTCCTTCCTATCGAGCAAGGGCCTAGCCGCTCAGCTGCTCAGATAAGAGGCTGCAATATCCTGCCCGCGGCCCTGCCCTGCAGATAAGGGACTTCTCTCTGTCAGCAGGAGGAAAATATCGCAGTTGGGAAATGGAAGAAGTTTAAACAGATCAGCCCCCCAGGAGCGAGCTAATAAAATTCTCAGCAAACAAAGCGTTCCTTTTACCTTTTGTTTCCTTTTATCAACAAATGAAACTGCTTGTAATTTCCTGTCTCTTCCTCAAAATTACCTTTATTAAAGGCTAGAAGGAAATTAATCTGCACCCCCAGAGTGGGCTGACGTGCAAGGTTGTCATCAGCTGACCTAATGTCCCTGTTGATGCCCACCTGGACCCTGGACCCCCAGGGCCTCCTCGGGGCTCATCCCTGGGACAAATGGAAAGGAGGTGTCCCAAAGCCTTGGGGAGATTAGGACATTCAGCCAGACGGGGCCTGGTATGGCCACTGCCTTTATTTCTGCTTCAACTATGGATTCTGCCCGGTGGCCATGTCCCTGGCCCTCCAGGTGGACTCAGGTCTTGTTCATCAGTCAGAGGACAAACCAGGGCACCCATTTTGAAAAATATAAGAATTCATCACTTAACGACTGCTCAGTGAAAGTGTGGAGTGCCCTGCTTGGCCACTTGATAGTTGAAATCTCTTGTTTTCTGCTAGAAAATATGGTGGCACCTAAAACTGGTGAGTGACCCTAGAACCAGTTGTTTGCAGCGGTGACCCACTGGGGACATGAAGCCCTGTCGCTGACCCAAAGCTCCCCTCCACCGGCTGTGCTCCAGCCAGAATCAGATCTGCATCTGCTTCCTGTTTCTTGAGGGGCGATTTGGTATCCCACTTGACAATGAAAGAAAACAGGCTCAGATAGGTCAGGGGGCTGCCCGAGGGAGTCCTGGAGCCCAGACCTTCTCCACTGTCCCTGTGTCCCCAGCCCCAAGGGTGCCGTCACTGCACGGGGACCCCTCTGCATGGTCTGCTGTTTCACTTGAGACGACACACTGACAATTGTCCTGTATGGCGTCTTGCCTTATAACTAAACATTAATAACTAAAATGTCTTCTTTTTGTTTTGATTATTCCTTGGCAGTTTGCGGATTCCTTTAACTTTAATCCTCACAAATGGCTTTTGGTGAATTTTGACTGTTCTGCCATGTGGTAAGTTTCCCTGTTCATTAGTCTTGAGAACAGTGTCCTGTGTGAGGAGCCGGCAGGTGTGGGGTGTGTGTGGGGGGGAGGTGCAGACAGCCCCTGCATGCTGTGCGCTCCGTTTCTAACCCACTGGTGGGACCCGTGCCGTGGTTCCACTGCGACCTGGAACATTCTGGTGCCACACGTGTGCACACGTGAGCGCCAGCCCCTGGAGCACATGTCACGCTTGCTCACCTGGTTTGAAGAAATGCTATAACAAGTTAAATGCCAGCACTGGATGACACAAGGAAGTAAAATATGTGAGTTTGAGGGCTGTCTGAGGAGGGGCCTTCAGTCCCTGGTGGGACGCGTCCACACCATCCTCGAGGCCGGGGGTGCCCCAGCCTGACATTTCCTGCAGTAACATGTGGCGTCCGAGTTTTTCATTTGAAATCATGTCTGCTCTTAGGTAGCACTCTGTGTCCTCATTGTCATCTCCTCTGATCCTATCACAGCTTCCCTGGTGTAGGTGACTGGGGGCTGAGGGGTTTAACCCTGCAGAGGGCACACACCCCACGCCACAGCCACAGGCCCGTGCTGGATACTAGCAAAAGGGGTGAAATTTTAAAACCGAGGACTGAGGGAAAGGAGTCAGATAGAATTACGTATCTCACAGGATGGAGATAAAGAACACACGTGTGCAAAGCGACTCACATGTTTGTAAACGAAATGGTGCACACAGAGCCTGTCGGATTATTACCGCGGACACAGGAGATACTGGACACTGAGAGCTGGTGTTGGTGTGAATGATGCAGTCAGGCCCCAATTTTGCTTCCACTTTTGTTCAAGCTGTCACTGATTCCACTGTCTGTCTGAATGCTGAAAGTAGTCCTGGGTCTTAGTCCTGGCGTGCATGGCCAGACCACAGGTGAAAGCTGGACTGCAGCCTCCCTGTCCCGTGCGTAGGCTACCCCTCTGCCTCTCTGAGCAGGGCTCCCACTGGGCACCGCCGTCCAAGTGGGACGGCCTGTGTGTCTGCAGAGGGGAAAGACAGTACGTGGGACACAGCAGAAGGGCAGATAACGGTGATCGTTAGAGGATGGAGTCCACGGAGGCAGCGCCCCCAAGTGGATGGAAACCACATGGCTGCACAGGTCGGAAGCTCACTGGGATGATTTTGAGAGAATATCGCAGAAAATTACACACAAAAGATGATGCCACTTGTGTTTAAACACCTTATGTTTATGTTGTTTAGAAATGAGTGAAACAACACTGTGGATTTCTCAGGAATTTGTATAGGAAAGTCAGTGGAACTCTGTGGGCGAGATAAACCCCTGAGATAAACCCTGTGCAGCCCCCGGCCTCCTCTGCGGAGGTGACCTGAGGGGTGCACAGGGACTTACCTGTGTGTTTTGCTCAAAGGCAGTGAGGTGGCTAGCTGACCATTTGTACCTTTTGGCAAGGTTTTAACACTGCAGAATCCTTTTTTTTTAAATTAAAAAACGAAACAGCCGGCAGGTCGTGCTGGCGTCAGTAGGAATGGCAGTGCGATTGTCACGACAGAGGGTGGAGTTCTGCTGAGAGACAGAAGTCTTCCTGCGCCTTTCTCTCTCACTGTCCCCTCTCTGTAAGGCTGGGCACAGAGCCTTCCCAAGTACAGAGGGACCCAAAGGGAATTCCTCCAGGGGTTTCATGCGGTGGTTACAATGCCACAAATCTCCCGTGCACACCTAACAGCAGCGTGACCTGTCCCTTCCACGGGTCAGAGTCCACACCACACAGCTCCTTACTGCCACCTTTAACCCTTGGAAGGAATCATACCGCACCTGCCTTGCAGAAGTAAACCCGGCCTCTTGCCGGCTCCTCGCTGCACCCCACCCTGTATTCTGTCTCAGGCTCGCTGGCTTCCATCCCCCAGGGACGCTCCCATCGATTTGCTTTCAAGCCTGAGCTACTGGCAGACTGACGTGTCTTCCTTAGTTTGCCCCTAAGATACTCTGTTTGCCACAAAATTGCTTTGAGTCAGTGTCAATGCTGCCAAATGAGGCAGAGAGGCCATTGTCACAAAGCTGGGCCTGGAAGGACAGAAAACGAACACCTCCCTGCTGTGTTCCTGCTCCTGACACCAGCCCCCCAGCTCTCCACACACCTGGTGTCCCACCGCAGTCCCGCCTCTGAGCCCCGGGAGTGGGCACCCCCCCCCACGGGGAAGGGCTCAGCCTGACTCGACCCCACCTCCACCTCAGAAAACAGTGGCAGCAGTGGGTCCCACGTGGCTACAAAGTGGGTGTTCCCACAACCCCCTGCTCTTTCAGGTTTGATAGTTAGCTAGAACCACACAGAACTCGGGAAAGAGCTGTACTTACATTTATTGGTTTATTAGAAACGAGACAAATGAACGAGATGCCCAGCCCGGGGTGGGGGCACGGGGCCCCTCTCCTAGCATATCGGTGTGTTCAGCAACCCCGACACTCTCTGAACCCCATCATTTAGGGGGTTTGATGGGCGTATCATTACGTCCGCATGACTGATCGACTCATTGGCCATTGACTGTAAACTCAGGCTCCAGCCCCTTCGCTCCCCGGAGACAAGGGCTGGGGCTCAACCTTCCAGCCTTCTGATCGGGACTTGGTTTTCCTGGCTAGGGAGCCCACCACCTATCATCTCCTTGGCGTACAAAAGATGCTCTTATCCCTGCACGATCCCAGGGGGTTAGGAACTGTGTGCCGGGAGCCAAAGACCAAATATTCATTCTTTCTTATACTGGCCTCTGCCCGTCCCCCAGGTGCTCAGAGCTCTGGAGACTCACGCTGTGCTGCAGTGACCCCAGGGGTGGCGGGAGCACAGCCGATGGGCATGTGTGCAGAGCGGGGTCCTGGGAAGGGGCTCTGAAGCCAGGGTGCCTGAGCCGGGCCAGGTGGAAGAAGGGACAGACAGCTAGGGCGTGGGGTCCCTCTGAGGTGCCTGCTCATGAAGCCTCAGCATCTGTTCTCTACGTCCAGGGTGAAAAAGAGAGCAGACCTCACAGGAGCCTTTAAACTGGACCCTCTCTACCTGAAACACAGCCACCAGGATTCAGGTAAGAGGGGTCCTCGCGTTCTGCCATCTGTTTCCGTTTTTTTTTTCATCGGAGCTGCATTTGAAATGCCTAGAAGCCTGAGGTGAAGGTTCCGGTCCAAGAGGCATCCCCATGGAGCGCTGTGTGGAGAGCCCAGGAAGGGCTGCTTCCCGAGGGTAGGGTGGTGATGAGCCCTCGGGGCCCCTCAGTGGGGCCCCCTCTCCAGACCTGCTCAATGCCAGAGCGGGGGCCCGGCAGCACGGCTTCCAGCACAGAGGTGGACACCTGCTAAAGTAATGACTGCCCCAGTGACTCCGTGACACGTGCGTCCACTTATGCCAGGACCAGTGGGAGAAGAAAGGGAATGAAGAGAGTTGGGTGGGGGAGGGTTGGGAGTAAAGAGAAAATCGTATAAGGCACACCAATGCCGCCCTCGCCATCTGGTTTGTAGACCTGCTCTCCATGCCTGGCACTGGTGGTGCAACAGTGACCAGGCCCAGTGCCCACCTACGAAGCCTGGTGGGGCAGAGAGGGGCATTCAGAAACCATTGCGGATGGCCCACGTGACCCTGGTGGCCTGGCCCTGCCCCTGTCACCACACACTGCAGCTCACCAGGCCCAGCTAGATGTCCCTTCCTTGGCTCCTTACGATACCTGCCTCTCATTACTGAGACCCAGAACAAAGTCTTCCCTTCGGGGACGTCTTCCCAGGCCTCTCCGTGTAAGCAGGTGACCCCTCAGCATCTCCATCTGTCACTTCACCCTGAAGGCTCCTACATGGCACGTGACCAGCAACAAAACCCTCGCCCACTGCTTGCTTGTTTATTGTCTTCTCTTCTAAGATCCTTGGGGGTGGTTGGGGTAGGGACTGTCACCCCACAGCTCCCCACTAGAATAGTACTTGCCTGGACAGAGGGAGCGGCCACAGCGTGAGAGGGTACGGTCACAATGCATCCCTGCGTTTATTCTGCATTTTTACATATGGTGTCTCGGTGGACGCATTGCCAGCCAGTGGTAGGACTGGGGCCAAAATAAATGGGACTTTTCTTTTTGATAACTGAAAATTCTTTCACCATGCTGGTGACAGGGAAACGTGGCCACACTGGGTATATAGGCTTTTCAGACAGATTCTTTCTTTCTTTAGAAAAACTGTACGTTTAGAAAACATAAGAGAGTAAATGGTGAGTCGGGAAGTTCCCATCACCCCACCCCCCAAATGCAGTCATGGTCCCATGTGCTTGAATTTCTTGCCGGTCTTCTCTTATGCATTGTGTCGTTTCACTGTTTTTACTAGTTGCCACGTGCAAATTTAGAAGCTGCTCAGCCCACATGTATGTTGTATAGTTGTGAAGACACACCGGGCACATAAATCGTATTAAGAAGCCCACAGTATAAGTGAAAAGGGGCCTTGGCATTCTTTCTGGTCGCAGTGAACACCAGTCAGGCCTGCAAACTGAGCCAGGTCTGCAGCCCACCGTGGAGGGAGCAGCTTCCCCGAGAAGCGGACTCGGCCTCTCACCGACCAGGTGGTTTACCTGCGGTGCTATGGGTCTGAACCCTTTCCTAAAAGCATCAGTTGCACGGTCAATGGTTTTCTACGGTGAAAGAAATGTCCTATAATTCTGCACTATGCTTTACGGCGGCCACTAAGCCACACGTGGCCACTGAGTACTTAAGATGTGGCTAGTCTGATAGAAGAACCCAATTTTTAATTTTATTTAATTTTAATGTGGCCAGTGGCTGTTGGGATGGTGCAGTTACATAAACCAAAAGGGAGGGACACTCATTCGCCTTCATTCACGATGTCATTGGGTTTTCGATAAATCCTTTTGGAGTGCTGATTTCAGGTCAATATGCTTTTGGGTGCTGTTCTTTGATTTCTGTTGGCATCTGTGCATCCCTCTCAGGTCCCTTGCGGTGACTGCTGTGGACGTTGGTTTAACTCCCTCCCACAGGGTGTAAGAGAGGATGGGTTGGGAGCTGACATAGGTGGTGTGGCTTTGGGCTTTGTCTCAGGGTCCCTCCTGAAATAAGGAGGTTGGCCCTTGCAAAATACCCTGCTCCTTCTCCCATCTGTCATTTTATGGCCCAAACCGAATGGCCTAAACCGAGGAAATGCCTGGTCTCTTCTGGCCAGATGGCAGTCAGGGAAGCACAGGAAGCTGTGACTCCAGGTTTTCACGTAAATACAGTGTAGACCTGTCTGTACAGTGTGTCAAGAGTAGTGTATAGGGTGACAGTGGGTTGCGTCAGGTGGACAGCTTGTCTCAGCTGACCTCAGTAAGGCCAGCTAGGGCCAAGCCACGGCCACTCTTACCCTGGAGTGAGGGACACGATGGAGCCACAGTGGGTCTGGTCTGGACCACATTAGAGGATCAGAACTGCGGCACACCTGCAAACTCCCCCGATTCCTTCCTAGGATGAGCGTGTGGGAACTCAGGCCCATGAGGGTGTTCGTCCAGTGTCCTTTCCCCCTTCTGATGCTGCAATTGCTACTTCAGGCAGGTGCAGAGACTGACTGCAAACCAGCCATTTTCATAGCCACTGCGAAGTCACTGCATCCAGGACAATGAAAACAACTCAGGGGCACTCGCTGGTGTCCGTCCTGTGCCAGACACTGGACTGAGAGCCGAGGATACGGAGATGAGTGCCCCTCAAAAGCCTGAGTCCTTTTTATACTCTAATCACTCTTCACGTCGCACATTCGCCTTCCCACACATGAATGAATGACTGATGAGGGCTTTCTGTGCATCCAACTTACTCCCAGAGAAATCTCAGATTCTCGTGCTCATGGACCTGCCAAAAGAAAAGTGGATGGGGTCCACTCATAATTCAGCATTTTCCGTTCGTGTTCGGGGCACCGTGCTCCTGGGGACCCCCTTACACCTCTCACCTTGGGAAGTGCCACAAAGAACACCCAGCTCCTGTTCAGGAGACCAAGTACCGACCTAAAGATGAGAACCATTAGGCCCGTAATCAAGCAGTGCGTCTAATGGGTTCTTGTTTCCCTGTCTTTCTCTTTTCCAGGGCTTATCACTGACTACAGGGTAAGTGGGAGAGCCGTCTGGTGGAGCTCCAGGTCCCTGGTAACGCAAAGTGTGACGATCAGGGTCCCACGAAAGGACACCACCTAACTGGGTTCTAATAGCAAACCAGGCCAGGCAGGGGCTGGTCACTGAGCCTACCACCTGCAGGTCTGAGGTTAGCAGGAAATGACGCTGCCTCAGGGGGACAGGGATTCCGCAGGCAGAGTCCTCTAAGGAGGACGTAATCTTTCCATCGTGCGGCCCCTCTGTTCCGTGCTGTTGCTGGGAGTCAGGAGCCCACAGCCCGGGCAGAGGGAGAGCAACGTGAGTGCATAAAAAGGGCTCCGGGCGCTGCCCCTTCCCGGCCCCTCTGCAGGCAGCCTCCTTTCCCAGCCAGGAGTATGCACTGTTCTGGCAGCTTCTGGAGGTGAGCAAGCCCCGTACCTCCCTCCTGGCCCCCAGGCTGCAGAGGGAGACAGAGGCACAGATGGCTGGTCACACACACACACACACACACACACACACACACACACACACACACACACGCTGCGATGACCATCCTGCAGGCTGCTGTGAGCTGCTGTTGTGAGACACACCTGAAACACCCTGCTCCTCTCTGAGGACGGCTTCTGGCTGAAGGGCAGTATGCCAGCTCCTCAGCTACAGGGCAGCGAAGGGGGGCCTCGGGGAGTTAGCGGCTTCCAGGAGAAACAGGCGGAGTGATGGGTCAAAGGAGACCCACTTCTCCTTCCTCGCGGCTCCTCACTGTGGCTCCCTTGGTGTTTCGTTCCAGCACTGGCAGCTGCCGCTGGGCCGCAGGTTCCGCTCTTTGAAGCTGTGGTTTGTCTTCAGGATGTACGGAGTCACCGGGCTGCAGGCCTACATCCGCAAAGTGAGTTTGTCTTCATTACTTACCTGGGCAGCTTCACAGAGGTCTTAGGGGACTTTAGGAATGAGTTAAGATGTCCTAATAAGCAAGTAAGTGACCAGGGGTAGTTTGAGCTATTGTGATGGGGGCATATTAAGGTGGTCAATGTACGAGTACGGCTCTTTCAAGACACTTCCAAGAAGACTGCAGGTATGGGGTCCAGGAAACTGTCAAAGTAAAAACACCATGTAGCTGGTAATTAGCCACATCAGCAGGGTCTAGTCAACAATGGCAACAGCAAGCACACACTAGGTTTCTCTCCAAGAACCTTCTGGAACGGAGAAAGCTAGAGTTGGGGTGGGGATGATGTTATCTAGCCTGGTGGTTCCCAAAGGTGCCCCAGCCCAGCAGCAGAGGTACGACCTGCTCTCAGGCTGGGTCCCAGCTGTGAGGGGTACTCAAGTGTGAGAACCAACCATCTTCTCTTTGTCCCATCACTTCTTTGTTTTAAACAATTGAGGAAACTGAGCCCTGAATATGTTCTGGGACTTGCCAAGGCCCACCCAGTTAGCCAGCTGTTTCCAGCTGAGTCCCTCCCACCCTGATGTCTTTTCTCAGCCATGGCCCCATGTGGATGCACGGAGGTCCTCAGCCTTCACGGAAACGGGACACACCTGCAGTTTCCAACTCTAGGGACAGTGACATGGCTAGCCCTTCATTTTAAATCCTGGCTCTGAGGTTTAGCCTCCGGGTTGGTGGGATGTCTCCAGGCCCCTCCTTTGTGACAGGTCCCATGGCCCACGTCTGCCCTGCAAGGCTCTTGTGGAGAAACCAGGGGCAGCAGAATCTACGTGGGAAGGGATAGAAAAGGGGTGTGTGTATGACAGAGTTTGTGGGTAGAGAGCCCCGTCCTCATTTGAGACCATATTCTCAACTATAATGAAGATTCAGCTTTTGGGGGGAGGGTACCCAATCCTGCCTGAAAGAAGAGTGGGGGACATCCAAGCCTCAGGCAGCTGTGTGGCTGGTCCAGGACCCAGCTGTGGGGAATCGCAGACAGCTCCCAGTCTTTGCCGCCCTCTAGTGGCACGCGGTTTATTATGTGACTGGGAACTGCTCATATAAATGGTCTTTTGGTCCCAAGCACACTGAGCCCCAGTACTCAGGCTCAGATGCTCCTTGAGCACCTACCAGTAACAGCGCCCTGTTGAGCACCCGGGTTTAGAATAAGCAAGACATACTCTACAGCTAGACCATGGAGAGCTCATGCTCAGGACGCATACTATTTGAATTAGCTTTTGAGCTCCATACACATCTAGAAGTCAAATCAGGTGACATTCAATGAGAGAAAGGCAGTTCTGAAATGTGATGGGGACTGGCATTTTCTTATCTCTCAGTGATGGCAAAACAGTCGAGTAACAAACAGTCATGGCGACCAAGGAACTGAAGCTTTGGCATTGGGCAGCTGTGTGAGAGTATGGCCTCAGTTTCCTAATCTGCAAAATGGGTATAATCATTGCCTCGCTGGTGAGGTGGGTTATTGTGAGGCTGGCATAGAGGAGAAGCATCAGCACTTGCCTAGCACACAGGGGCTACTCAACAGCTGCCACCATCTCTTTTCTAGAATGTTCAAATGCCTCTTTGCAATATTTACTCTAAAATTATTTTTTTTCAAATTGCTTTGGTGGGATAAAAACAGTCCCCGAGCAGAAGAAAATGACGGTTGGTGTTTTTCTGAAGACACTACACTTTTCCCATGGTAACACACCTTTTTTTTTTTTAATCTGTTTGGGAACAGCTGTTGAGTGGATGGCATGAACACTTGAAGAAAATGGCTAAAAGCACATAAATGAATTAATTATAGATGGGCAGCCTAACAAGCTTTTCTAGGTGGTTAGCTCTGAATTAAGTCATGATGAGCTGCTCAGACACATTTCCCTTCCCTTTCCAGCACGTCCAGCTGGCCCACGAGTTTGAGTCTTTCGTGCACCAGGACCCTCGTTTTGAAATCTGTGCGGAGGTCACGCTGGGGCTGGTTTGCTTTCGGCTAAAGGTATGCTTCAGTCTATTCTATCTTCTTCATTTCTTTTGACTGTGACAGAGGGGTATCATTCATTACTTCTGTGCTCAAAAACTTGCTTTAGCTCCCCAGAGAGGAGCGAATTCAGCCGCATCATTTTCCAGTGTGCCTTTTAGGCGTCCCAGCTGTGACCCCACATACCTGCCACTGTGCCGCATGCACAGTCTTCTCTAGGCACTGTTCACGCTTCCTCAGCCAGACTCGGACACTTCTTGCTTGTGCAGACCCTTGTCCCAGGATGCTCACCGTCCCCTCCATCTGTCCTTCTCGGCACAGGGCTCAGGCCAGTTTCCAGCATTCTCAGGTCTTCACCTGGGAAGAACTGGACTTTCTCCTTCCCACTGTCCTTCCTGCCTCTCGAATCTCAAGACAGAGCGAGGACACAAACACCACAATCATGCGAGGCTCACCTGACCAAGGATGCAAGGCCCCGCTTCCAGCCCCTTCTATGTAGACTACACAGCTTCCTGGGGAGGCAGTCACTGTCTGGAAACAAGAAAGACTGAGGGGGGTGTGTGTGAAGAGAGACAAGAATGAGTGCCGAGGGGAGCACCCTGGCAGAAAGGATGGCTTGCCATGGTCTGTGTGGTACAGCCTTCCTTCTGGTCCAGTCAGGTAGAGGGTGGGGCTCTGGGCTCCCTGCCTCAGGCTGGAGGGACGCTCCCTGCCAGAGGGCAATCCACAGTGATCCCTGGGTCCTCTAGTTCATGGGCCATTTCCCAGATTCTAGCAACAAGTTAACTGCTACACTTTGTTTTCTATATTGTTGAGACTTTCTTCTAGGTGTTTCAGTGAGACCCCTTCACTGCTGCCATTAGAATCCCAGTTTTGCTGTTTAAGCTCATCAATTTATAGATACCATATGTAAGAATCTTCATTTTTTCTTTAAAAACTTGGACTGTGGAAGAGTCATCTTTTGACAGCACATTACACCCTGAAGAAACTGTCTTGTAAGGAGAGGCTGCAGTCTGTTAGGGCCACAGAGTTACCATTTCATTGAATTTTAACATTGTAAATGACAGGCAAGTGGTCAGGTGGCTTCTTTCACTGACATGTGGTACCACTCTCTTGATCTCTTCAGGGTTCCAACAAACTGAATGAAGCTCTTCTGGAAAGAATCAATGGTGCCAAAAAAATCCACCTGGTTCCGTGTCACCTCCGAGACAAGTTTGTGCTGCGCTTTGCCATCTGCTCCCGCGTCGTAGAGTCTGCCCACGTGCAGCTGGCCTGGGAGCACATCAGAGGGCTGGCAACTGACCTGCTGGCAGCAGGGATGGAGTAAAAGGTGGGCGGCTGCAGGTCAGCTAAGTCCCCACTGGTGGGACCAGTTTCTTCCACGTAAATAGAGGATGATGACACCACACCCTGACCAGGCTGGAGAACCAGAAGGAACTATAATGATCCTTTAGAACCTCAAACAGACTTTTACTTTGTATCCTTCTATGAGAGGATCAATGGTGTATTTCTATAACTTTCCCTCATTTCTAGAACTTTCCCAATCTTATTTTACTATAAGACCCAGTCTTATATAATATGTAATATAATACAATATAATATAATGTAATATAATATAAGTATAAATATATATAATATACTATATCTTACATAAGAACGGGTCTTATATTAACTTTTGCTCCAAAAGACACATTAGAGCTGACGATCCGGTGAGCTCTTATTTTCCAGGAAACATGGCAACAACACACACAAAACAGAGTCATGTCAGGCAAACACTCCTGATGAGCAGTTTTGCAACCTGTATGTTTGCACACATCGCATCAGGATGCAGCGTACCATGATCGTGTTCCCATGTGCCCACAACAACACGCAGAGACTAGAGTGCTGAAAAATGACCAGAAACAAAGGCATGCATCTGACAGAAATCCCAGTTACTCTGGAGTCAGATAACTGCTATAACTTCAAAAGGTAAAAATAGGATTTAATTTTTTTAATGCTGGATATGGTAGTAAATCACAGTGCACCTATGCTGGTTTGACCAGATTCATTAGAGCAATGAAAATATTAACACCATGGTTTGACTTGTGCGTAGTTGAGGCTATCATGTCAAACCCATGTGATCCGTTCTGACAGAAAGGAGGAATTGTCCCTATTTTACAGAGCATAGAAAACAGAGCACAGATTACAGTTGACATTGTCAAATGTGTCAGAGAGAAGCTGGGTCAGCAATAAAAACTCATTTCACCCAGTTTGAACTCTTACATTGCACAGCATCTCATTGGAGAAATTGTATATTCCTTCTTTGCTTAAATGGAAAGTATGCAAAATTTTGATTCTTTAATTTTTTTGAATGTACTCATATGTTCATGCTATTTTTTCCCCCTGTAGAGCAAAAGCTGAAAAGAAGTATATCTGAAAACTGGAGTGAGAGGAAAATAAACATCATCCTGGCTCCATGGGACCAAGGCTGTAGGTGTCTCCACGTGTCTTTGTCCAGTTACCCAGAAGCTTGTGATTACGTCCGTTCAGTCTCTCATCAAAGAAGAAATATTATTTGTTCTATGAAAAGTTAATCCCAGTGGACATGGCTTTTATTCATTATTTGGCTGTGATTTTTGTTGATTAAAAAAAGTCATAGGTTTTTGTGCTCTTGAAGTTGTCATTGGTGGGAAAGGCTTATTGAACTATTTTTGGGGGCAGTCTATTGTTATAGGACTTGAGATTATACCTCTGTATTTAAATTGTTCTGTCCTGTGGCTCAGTGCTTAGTAAACAATTTGAAATGCAATGGTAACTGTGTCTGGTGTGCATTCTGTTCCACAAACCGATGGTTGTAACGTGGACTTATCCTTTTAAAAGAGCCAAAGATATGGCATGCTTTAATATCCTTGGATATTAGTTTATTCAACAAATGTTTCTTGAGTGCCTAGTATCTATCTGTCAGGCACTGTTTTAGATAGTTTAACAACATGCAAGTTTTACGTGGAGACGACTCCAACTTCTAGAGAAATAAACAGCAATATCAAGGAGCATAAAAGTAGAAACACCACCAGCAGGGTGGGCTACTTTCAGTCACGTAGGTGTCAAGTGTGTTAGTTGCTACTCAACAGTCATTTTCTCCATCCCCCACTCGAGAGTCACTTTCTCAAGAAGGAATAACCATAGGGCAGCCTGAGCTCAGAGAGAAAGAGGGAGCTACCGGGGCTTTCTGGGCAACGCCATCTTACTTTTTCCAAGAGAGAAGCATTCAGGGGGGACAGGTCCTGCTCCAGTTTGGCCCCTTCTTCCTGCTTTAAACACATCATGTGAGGCTGTGTTCCTTGGATTGTGGGGGTCCTCTTGGAACAAGGGGGTGACAAGCCTGTGGAGGAAAATCCCCTGGGGAAAAGACGGCAGAATGGAAAGTGGTCCTTCATGACATCCTTAGGTCGTGCCATCAGACCTGGAACTGCCAACCTCCAGACTTATGTGACATAACGACATTAATTACCGCACAGGTCGCTATTAGTGGCTATTCTGTTACTTGGTCTGAAATCGCAGTTCACTAAACTAATCGAAATGTGGTTCTGTTCTCGGAAGCCCAAGTCCAAAATAATAGGGGGTGCTTTTCAGTCTTCCAGGGAAGTGCTCCGCTCAGGTGGGAAAAGGGGTGTCCCGGCTCTGAAGTGGACGAGCTGCGGGACTCACAGCAGGTATTTCTGTCCCCTTATTCTGTCTTTAAAAAGCACGTCGGCTTTGCACCCACTCTGCTCAAATCTCAGGCGGTAACGCACCCAGCGGAGGGAAGGGGCCGGGACCGCGGGGACCACAAAGGACAGAGGGCTGGGTGCCGCCCAGGTGCGTCCAGGTGAGCGCCTTGTGGGGGAACGCTCTGATTTAGGGCACGTCGGCGGCAGCGTGTCTTTATTTAGGACTTGAAGAATGGAGCAGTGCACAATGACAAGCAGATAGTTGACGTTACCTACACCCTTAGAGGCTGCACAGTTAGCGCGACTCCCCCAGCAGAACCGCGCAGCCCGCCTCACCCAACCGCAGGGGCACGAGCAGAGCCCGGCCCAGCGCCCCGCCCAGCGCCCCGCCCAGCGCCCCGCCCAGCGTCCCCGCCCAGTGCCCGCCCAGCGCCCCGCCCCGCCCCGCCCAGCGCCCGGCCCAGCGCCCGGCCCAGCGCCCCGCCCAGCGCCCGGCCCAGCGCCCCGCCCAGCGCCCGGCCCAGCGCCCCGCCCAGCGCCCCGCCCAGCGCCCCGCCCAGCGCCCCGCCCACTTCGCGCGCCCTCGCTCCGCCCAGCGCGCGCACGCACGCACCTACGCACGCACGCAGCGGCCCGGGACTGTCGGCTGTGGGCAGGCGCTGCCGATCGGCCCGCGCATTTTCTGGAGGCAGCAGGTAAGCGGGGAGACGGGGAGGCGCGGCGGGGCTGGAGGTGCGGAGGGCCAGCCCGGCCCCCGCAGACCCTCCCGGGCGGCGGGGGAGGGCCGGGGTCCTGGAGCGTCCCAGCTGTGGGAGCGCCCCTCGCGCGGTCGGGCTCGGGTGCTGTGTCTTCTGGGGGCGGGGCCTGGAGGCTGCGGGCCGCGGCCGTGTCCCGAAGGCCGGGCGGTGACGAAGGGCCACCTCGCTGGGTTCCCTGGGCGGCCGGAGTCGAGCCGTGTGCGCGGCTTGGGCCGCCCCGCCGGCCCTCCCTGCGGCCTCGCGCGGTGACCCGGGACCCGGCGTCGTCTCTGTGATGAGAAAGGAGGCGGGGACCCCCCGGAGCGGCTGCTGTGAGGGGCGAGCAGCGTTTGATGCGTTTCCCTCAGTGCGGAGCGCTGTTCTGAGCGTCGTGCGGGATTCGCGGCCCCTCCGGCCGAGCAGCGCTGCTGCGCCCGGGACGCAAGTCGGGCCGGCGGGCGCGTCCCGGGCTGTTTGCCGCTGCGGGTGTCGGAGGTTCCCGAGGGGCCGGCGGGCTGCCCGGCGCGCAGTGGGAGCTCGGCCGGGTTGGCTTTATTCCAGGGGCGCCCTGTTCTCGCTGCCTGGGAGGATAGAAACGTGGCAGCAGGGAGTCCTCCTTGCAGACGCATCCAGCTGGTTAGAAAGACAAGTCACGTTCTTACAATAAGCAGCAAGTTAGCAAAACAAAAACAATTGAAATGCAATGCGTATGTCAGTGCGAATGAAGGATAACTTTTTAGAGCTGGGAAACGCCATAAATATTAAAGGCACTTGGAACAGGTAACGGGGACAGTTACCTTTCAATGACAGGCCGTGTCATTGATCAGTGCTGGCTGGTCAGTTACTTGTCATTCATTTCCATGCTTGTTGGATGAGGGATTGAGTTGGTAGGAAGAAGTAACACGTGGGAGGCGAATGGTGCACGAAGCAGTGAAGGTGGAAAGGACCGAGGACCGAGTTCTGGGAACAGTGACCAGAACTCAGCTGTTGGAGGGATTCCAGGATCAGGTGATAAAGCGGAATGAAGCCCTGGAGAGAAAGAGCGTGTTCATGGTGATGGGAAAGTTTGTCACAACTACTGTCCAAGTCACCGCTTTAAGTTTCCCATGTCCAGTGCTGCGTTTCATGTTAAAGTGGTGAGGAAAGCGGGACGAACTGCTCGTCAAGAGGCCTGGGTTCTCCTTTTGACTCTACTTGGCTTTACAGCTTTAAGCAAATTACAGTCTCTCTGGGTCTTAAGTGTCTTTATATTTTCAACAAAGATTTAGGGACACCTGCCTACAATGTGACGTAGTCTCTGGAGGGCATTATGGGAGCTACAAAGCTGTGTTAAATATGGCTCTCGCACTAAAAGAACCTACTGATTCTTAAGCTGTATTTACCGGTAATTTGGAAGATAAACTAAAATACATGAGTTCTTGATTTTCACTTTATTGCAATGCCTTTAGGAAACTTAAAAGTTGTCTTACATATTTTTCTTGTGTGGTGACAGGTAAGTTCTGCACATCCAGCAACATGATACATTCATCTATACTTGTGTTAAAATAACCTAAAAATGTAAGGAAGATTTAAAATGAATTTGCAAGAAGAAATCTGAAATGAAAGCACTTGAGGAGCAGACTGTTTAACCTGTTCTCATGTTTCATTTGTCATGACAATTTCACCTCTTAATACTTCATTTGAATTTGGAAAGTTGTGAGTGATTCTGGGGCGTCCTGTTTTAAATGCTCATTCCCGAATAAGTCCTTTAAAACATAATGACGGTCATTCATATTTTTGATCCATGCTGCTGTGACCTGTGGTGGTAGCGTCAGGGAGCACCTTGCTCAAGGTGAAGTGCATCCTGTCTGTGGTGAAGCCGCCTGTGTGGGGATTCTGTGCAGTGCTAACCGGCGCTGGGATCCAGTAAGTTCCTTGATACTCTCAGCCCCAGTGTCTACATTTGGCATAGCGCTGATAGTAGTAGTTTTCAGACCGTCTTTATACTCATAATTTGACCTGATTCTCACAGTGATTTCACTCACTTTACACATAAAACTGAAGACTTGACGATAGTAAGAGGCTTGCTTAAAATCATTCATTTAATTTTTCTTGGTGATCAGACTTAAACCCTATGCTTGGTTTGTTTTGCTTTGTTTGTCCATAGTTCCATTGTTTTTCCATATTGCCTTTCTTTTGCTGACTAATTATAAATCCTTTCCTAAACCATGTGAAAGCTTTCCCTATTTGCAGGGAAAATTATCGTATAACTAAAAGAGTTTAACCCATAATGAAGTATTAAGTTGGGTCTTTAATCTTTTATATCTTGAATGCTTGAAATTTATGATTAACTAGATAGTTCCCTTGCAAATGGTCTGTCCATGTAAATTTACCTCATAAATGACAAATCCAGTACACCTTCCTTCAGAAGAGCTGAGATTTAAAAAGTACATTTGAAGTATCACATCTTTGTTTTCTTCTTCTTATTGATTCTTCTTTAGTTTCGTCGTTCGTTATAGAGCCTCTAGCATGCCGGCCTCCAGCTCTAGGTCTGTGCATCTGAGTGAATGGCAGCAGAACTACTTTGCAGTTACGTCTGGTGTGTGTGCAGCAGGACGGAAGGCGGATGCCTACCGGGCACAGATCCTGCGCATTCAGTATGCCTGGGCGAACTCGGAGACCTCCCAGCTCTGTGCTGCCAAACTGTTCAAAAAATATGCGGAGAAATATTCTGCAATCATTGACTCTGACAATGTTGAAACTGGCTTGAATAACTATGCGGAAAACATTTTAACGTCAGCGAGATCTCAGCAAACTGACAGTGGCAAGTGGCAGTCTGGATTGTCAGTAAGTAATGTTTTCAAAATGAGTAGCGTCCAGGAGCTGATGCGAGCTGGCAGGGCGTGCAGAGACCCCGCGCTGGCACCCGCCAGTGCGCTAGCCGTGGTCCCTGCAGGGGCCGTTGCCTTCGAGCCTCATCGGTTTAGTGTTTGTGGTGGTGCTGGGGAGAGTGAGCCCTTAACTAACTCAGCTCATGGTGCAGACAGGACTCAAGACGTCCCAGAGAGCAATCCTCCGAAGGGCCCTCAGAATGCCCAGACACCCCCGGTGACTAACACCCCAAAGACCTGTCCCACACTCTCAGTGCCTCTTGGGGAACTGGCCACTGCCAAATGCCATGGCACACCATTGTTTGGGAGTGCCGGAAAGGAGAGCAGCAGGTCTCCAAAAGCCCACAGAGGATGGAGTATGTGCGCATCTGATCAGTCTTGTTTTCCTTCTGGCTGTGAAAATCCATGGGAAAGGAAAGCTTTCTATGCTGCTGGTGCCGTTGATGCGCCGTCCACCCCAGTGCTGAATAAGGCTTTTAGTAAAACAGGAGATAATGGCCAAAGAGAGGAGAGCGGCCTGCCAACCTTTAAGACTGCTAAAGAACAATTATGGGTAGATCAGCAAAAAAAGCACCAGCAACCCCCGCGCTCGTCAGGGTGTTCCTATGGCGGTGTGAAAAAGTCTCTGGGAGCCAGTAGGTCTCGAGGGATATTTGGCAAGTTCGTCCCTCCTGTGTCTAAACAAGACGGGGGGGACCTGAGCGGGGGCGTGCAGTGTAAGCCCGACGCTGCTGGGCCTCCAAGACCAGCACAGCCAGTGGACGAGAGGCTCAGGAACCTGGAGCCCAGGATGGTCGAGCTGATTATGGATGAGATTATGGATCATGGGCCCCCAGTCAACTGGGAAGATATTGCAGGGGTAGAGTTTGCCAAAGCCACAATCAAGGAGATAGTCGTGTGGCCCATGCTGAGGCCAGACATCTTCACTGGTTTGCGAGGACCCCCGAAAGGAATTCTGCTCTTTGGCCCTCCTGGGACTGGCAAAACTCTGATTGGCAAGTGCATCGCCAGTCAGTCTGGGGCGACGTTCTTCAGCATCTCTGCCTCCTCCTTGACCTCCAAGTGGGTGGGTGAGGGGGAGAAGATGGTCCGAGCGCTGTTTGCTGTTGCAAGGTGTCAGCAACCAGCTGTGATATTCATTGATGAAATCGATTCCCTGTTATCACAGCGGGGAGATGGTGAGCATGAGTCTTCCAGGAGGATAAAAACCGAGTTTCTCATTCAGTTAGATGGGGCGACCACATCTTCTGAAGACCGTATTCTAGTGGTGGGAGCAACCAATCGGCCTCAAGAGATTGATGAGGCGGCCCGGAGAAGGTTAGTGAAGAGACTTTACATTCCGCTCCCAGAAGCTTCAGCCAGGAAACAGATAGTACTGAGCCTGATGTCCAAGGAGCAGTGTTGTCTCAGCGAGGAGGAAGTTGAGCTGGTCGTGCAGCAATCTGATGGGTTCTCAGGTGCAGACATGACACAGCTTTGCAGAGAGGCGTCCCTCGGTCCCATCCGCAGCTTACAGACAGCTGACATTGCCACGATCACACCAGACCAAGTTCCACCAATAGCTTACGTTGATTTTGAAAATGCTTTCAGAACTGTGCGACCGAGCGTGTCTCCAAAAGACTTAGAGCTCTATGAAAACTGGAATAAAACTTTTGGTAGTGGAAAGTAAATGGGACACATGAACTTAAAAGGTGGCTTCCTTGTAGTATAGTCTTTCCCATTCTTTAGCATAGGAAACTGGGAGTTTGTTAACTGTACTTTTGGTGTATATTCCAAATTTGATACCTCAAATAGAATGGCAATAGCTCAGATTTTACAATTGATTGACTTTGCGTATGCTAAGAAAAGCTTGGTTTTTCTTCCAGTTATGACCTGGTGTGTATATGCCTGTTCATAAAAAACACGAGGGAACTTTTTTTGTTTTGTTTCTAATAGGTCTTTGTTTTCAAGATGTATAATGAATAGTGAGCTTGAATTGAAACTTTTGAAAATCGTATTTGTATATGAGGATGTATGTTTTATATACATGTTTTATTGGGAAAAGTTTCTTCTGAAGACCACATAATTCTTAGTGTGAGCTCGTGTCGTGGTTTACACTTGAAACAGAGCATTGCTTAATAAATTTAAGATCTCACCTAAAGCTGGAGTGAAAGTACCAGTTTTCACTTTGTCTGGTTTGTAAGCTCTTACTGTTTTCTTCCCTTACTGGGACTAAGTAGTCAAGCATGTTCTGTGACGGCAAAGGGTAGTCTAATATCAGACAGAACTGACAGGTGAAGAATGTTTTCCAGGGGACAGGTGATGTTTAATAATATTTTCTTTGATGCTGCTTCACTGCCTGGAGTATTGATTGGTCTCTTTCAAAAATAAATGTTTGCAGATTTGTATAATGGACCATTCAGTTTTATAAAAAATACATTTGTTGTGGAAACATTAGAACGTAGAGATGAGCAAAAAGAAAATAGAAGTCACTGTTAATCCTGCCACTTTGGGCACAGTTTAACATTTGAGAATTGGTTCTTCCAGGTGCTTTATACAGGAGCAGGACGGTGCTATGCGGGGCCTTTTGGAGCCTGATCTCTTTCTTTAAAGTGTATCATCATCATTTCTCATGTTCACATATGTCTGCGTGTCTTCCCTTATGTGACTGCCTGGGCTTCCACTGTTCGGGTGGACTGTAATGTCTCTCTCTCTCTCTCTCTCTCTCTCTCTCTCTCTCTCTCTCTCTCGGCATTCGGGACCTTAGGCTGTCTGCCTTTTGTTTATTATAAACAAAAATAAGTTGACTGCTTTGGTGGTCTGTACTACCTTTATGCCAGTCACAAGCTTTTACACATGGAGCCAGAAACATCAAATATAAAATTAGAAACTATAAATTATTAAAACACTAGCAAAAATGTGAAAGTATTGACAGTACAGTGTTAGTAAAGACTTGGAAAGTGGGGCGTTGCCACACCCTGGTGGGAAGAGGACAGCTCGGTCTAGTCTTTCTGGAAGGCAGTTTGATCTGTGCCCCAAACTGATTCCACTCCTGGACACCTATACTACGCAAATAAGTTCCCTGAAACATTTCAGTATCTGAAAACAGAGATAATAAATGTCCATCAGTGGAGAACTGTTAAATCCGTTCCATGGGGCTTTACACAGGTTATGTCTGTACAGCAGTCAGGCGAAGGCCCGGACTCTTGTTCAGTGAAAGAAGCAGGTTGCGCAGAACTCATGACGTCGACTTGTGAGGAAAGGCGCGCAGAAAGCGCCAGGAGGTTGTGACAGGGCTTCCCTCTGGGAGCGGGTAGGGCAGAGAATTCCTGCTTCTGACTTTACACACACAGTAGCCTTGCTTTGACCGTTTACAATAATGTACTCTTTTAAAGACTCAATTAAATCATGTTTTAAAGTATTAAACATAAGATTGTTAATTAACCTTTTCTGTGTTTTGTTTTTTGGTACCGATCAGTTCGTTAGTAAGTGATGGAGAGGCAAGAATTAAAAATCCCCATTATAAATTTCTCTTAGAAAACATGGATTGCGTATGAAAATGGGGCTGAAAAGAGAACCAAATGGCATATAAATCTTTAAAAAACAGGTTGAAAGCTCATGTTTTGCATGTATATGATTGTATTTAGAAGTAAACCTCTCAGAATCAGCATCCATAGCAAGAAGTCATTCATCAAACTCCAAATTGAGCAAAGCTGTCAAAATTGCTTTAAAAAGTAGTGAGACGCATACAGATTTCTTCTGCATTTTAAGGAATAAACCTGTTTTATAAAGGAATCTTTGAGCAAGTGACATATATGTATGCCACTACCGCTGTGACCACAGAAGTGGATAAATTCTATTTTACCAGAGTTCAGGGTTACAGATAATGTTGAACTCACATCTGGAAGAAACGGCCTGACCGTGTACATGGTTCTGACCCAGTGGAACACTGCAACCCCCATGTGTGAGAACCTTCTGGAAGCAATTTCACAAAATACAGAAAATTGCTGTAAAAGTAGGGCGCAGTTGCAATTTAAGGGAAATGGTGCAGATAAATCTATTTTAATGGATAAGCTTAGTAGATGCAAAATAAGTATGTCAGTACTTCATTATTCTTTTCAGCCGGTCTAAATTAGAGTGGAAAATGCACACAATATCCACTCTGCAATTGTGCACATAGAAATGAAAAAAAATGTTTTTCATGAGCTGTTTTAGTATTTTGGAAAAGTTTAATCCTGCTGTGTAATTAATTTCAAAGATTCTTTCTGACTCAGTCCCACTGTGACCCGTCGTGCACATTCTGTGTCAGACGTTACCCCAGGCTGCCAGGTTGCTCACCACTGAATGAGGTCCACAGCTTCTCTTTCAAGTAAGTGAATCTTTTTTGATTGATCATTAGGGTCAGTATTTTCATTCAACAAAAAACAGCTTAGTGAGATTGGGCCAACAGAGCAGCCTGGCATCACTGCCAGGCAAGGGGGCAATCGGCCATGAGCCCAACCCCTGCACCGTCAAAAGGCTTGGTAGGTCCTGGGTCGTGGAGCAGCATGGGGAGCATCGAGCAGAGCTTGTCCTGGCAGCCTTCGGACGCGAGGGGCATTCGTAAGGCAACTAAAGTTAAACTTTACTACTTAACATTCTTCTAAAATTCTACCCTAGTCAAGGAATGAAGGCCGATATATCTGTCCTAAGAAATAGGAAATTCAGTATAGTGTTTCCTTTATAGGATTAAATGTGCTAATTTATGTAAAACCTAGTACACACTTGATAATGTTCTAGAGAATATAGGACATTTTTTAAAAGTAAGGAAACCAATTCCCTGATTAATGATGTTATCAGCTTAAGATAAATGAGCTTCTTAAAGATGAGTTTTCAACTTGAAAAAGGAGAAAACAAAAAACAAACAAGGCTGAATTTTGCATGAGAAAAAAACCCGAACACATTTATGATGGTAACTGAAAGTATGCGCGGTCCCAGGGTCAAAAGTGAAGCCACGGAAACTGACTCTCCTATAAAACTAGAATATAGAATTCTAGATACTAGAATTGAAGAATCTTGGTGTTCCGTGTCTCAGTGTTCCCTGTTTTATTTTCATAAGGATAATGTCTCCTAAAGATTACGATAAGGAGTAAATGAGAAACATATTTGGAAATAGCAGGGACATAATATATGTTAAAACATTTTTCCTTTTTTTCTTTCCACTCTCCCTTTCCTCCTGTCCTCTTCTCTCTGTACTTTTTTTCAAGTATTATTTGAAGCTTCCTGATTAGTATTTGGAGAAATAAGGTGCTTTCAATGTCTACTAAAATTAAGAGATTTATTGTCAGGAAAATGTGTGTTGGGGAAAAGCAGAGGTGTGATATACAACCTTTCAGCGAAACTTAAGAAGGATGAAAAGCTCAGCAGTCTGAGGCTTGGTGCCTCATACACCCTCTCCTTACCCGAGAAGGCCTCTAGGAAGCCGCTTGTCAGTCATGCTACAGGGGCCGCAGTAGAGAAAGTGACCTCAGAAGGTCTGGGTAAGACTCATCCAATGGTGTGAAATCCCCAGGAGGCCTGTAGAGTATTTGAGAAAATGGATTCAGCAGAAACACTATCAGCTTAGCCCAACAGGGACAAATGAAGGGAGTGAAAACGAAAGGTATCTGTCAGACCCCCCACAGTCCTCCTGGCAGGAAACAGGCTGATACACCTAATCACCTGCAAATACCTTTTAGGAAAAAGGAACGATGGCTCAGGGGGCAGAACCCAAACTCAGCAGGCAAAGCCAAGAGCCACAGGAAATTATTCTCAGGCCTCAAAAGTTAGTCAAGACACTCCCAACGTTTGCCTGCCTGGATTTCAAAGCTGCTCTGGGTCAGTGGCTGCTGTGCTGACTGGTGCCCATTTTGAGCAAATGCGGATAGCTGCGGCCCTGTGCCTGTCCTGCCACTGTGTGTGACAGGGCACAGAATGTGCCCTGACCATTAGCTGGTCCACAGATCAAGAGAAGCTGTGCCTCAGGAGCTGCACTCGAGCCGTTCCTTCCTTGGCAGTATCTGAACTGGACTGGACTTAGGTGATAAAATTTTGAACTTTGAGTTGATGCTTGAGTCGGATGAGACGTGTGGAGGGTGAGTGTATCTTCCAGGTGTCAGGGTAGAATCACTGGAGGCCAGAGGGTGGATGCAGGTGGACAGATGCTAGGATGTTCCCAGGATCTGATGTTCAAGGTTTCCTGTAATCTTAACCTTACACAGCAGAAGTGAAGGGATATCACGTCCATAATTGGTTCACAAAAAGATCGTGGCTTCAGCTTTATTCACCCTCTCTGGCTTTTCACCTGCTCACGCTGATGGGAGCCAGCTGCCACATTGTGAGCTGCCCTCTGGAGAGGCCCCCTTGGCAAGGACACAGGGAGGTCTCTGCTAACAGCAAGAACTGGGGTTCCCGCCCAACAGCATGAGAAGAAGTAAACCCAGACAATCATGTAAATGAGCTTTAAAGTGAATTAAAGCTGAGCCTTCCGATAAGACCTCAGCCCAAACAAACAACTTGACTGGCCTGAGAGGCACCTTGAGCCAGAAACCCAGCTCTGCTGCACCTGAATTCCACACCCACAGGAGTTGAGATAACATGTTTCCTGGTGGAAGCCGCTGAGTTTGGGGATGCCTTGAATGGAGCAGCAGAGAACTAATCCAGCCAGTAAAACTGTATTTCTTGCACACTTGGATCTGTGGCCTCAAACTCAAACATACTCTACTGTGCAGAATTTCCCTCCTGACTGTGTATTTGCCCCTAAAAAGCTTGTAGTCAAAGAAACTATGATCTGCTTGCACAGATCCCAGAGCGCCTTTCCAGTAGCTGTTCTTTGTTTGAAAACTCCAGGGTCCCACTCCTTATTCAAAACGTGGCAGCTCACACACCTTTTTTTGTCTGATTAAAATAACTTTTATTCATTTAAAAATGCTTTATTTCTAAAAATTTCAGACCACAAGAAGTTGCAGAAGTCGTCGGAGGTCTTTCGCATCCTCGTGCAGTTTCCCCTGTGACAACGTCGTACGTAACCACAATACAGTCTCAGCGTGACCTGCTCCTTTTGTGCACAGAGAACCGAGTCTATTTGGCAGACTTATTAGGAGGCTCCTAGCCTACATGTAACATTGTTCCTTTCCTGGAGCCTTTCCCCAGATGAGGCTACAACGCTGTCTAGTGCCATCGAGAGGGCTGGACCCTCAGAGCCCAGCCACAGAATGGGTCTCAGTGCGAATCTATACTTGTCAGCAAAGGGAGACTCACGTCACCCTGACCGTTGTCCGAATGGCACAACAGCCTCCACACCCAGCCGTCTCAGGGGGTTTTCTCTTCCTTCTATGAAGGCCCCTCCATACCATGTCAACTTTTTAACCTCAAATAAAACTAGATGCCTTTTCTCCTCTTGATATGTCTAGTGCCAGTTTATTTCGCAGACGCAGCCACTGAACACGAGGGTCCAAAGATATATTTCCTCCTGCCAAGACGTCAGCCTCTCGGCTCCGGGAACCTGGAGGCCAAGGGCGAAGGGACAGCAGTGTGAGGCGTGACATCTGGCCTCGTTCTTGTTGCGGGTGAGTTCCTTGAACTCCTGCTCAGGCCAGGGCGAAGCTCAGCCGAGCTCATGGTGGGCCCCCCAGGGTTAGGATAGGGACATCCACCAAGGTTAGAAGAGCCGGGGCCAATGCAAGGCCCTCCCACAGCCCCATTGGGTGGCAGAGAGCCACACTCTTGGTGTTAGCCGACTTCATGCAGGGACCCATCTCAGGAGGCTTAGTAGCTAAATAACTGATTTTAATGGTGTTTGAAAATCAAACCATAAGAAATGATAAAACACATTTACCTGGTTGTAAACCTGTTCCACCCTTAACTTGCTAAGTTGCTGGGCTATGTTTTTACAGCCCCAGGGCTCAGCCTGTCCGTCTGTCATGGGGTGAGGGGGAGGTGTGCAAAAATGGCTCTCCCTGGCTGGTGCTGAAAGACCCCCAGAATCCGAGGTTGACAGTCAGCTGCATTTGCTGAGTGCCGCTGGCATCCGATCACCACTAGGTGGAGAGCTGCTCTCAGCTTTCCCCGGGGCTCCCGGAAGACCTGGGCACCGCTGTCTACACCCCTTTCAATTTTGATACCATTTGAAGGAATTCCAACTCAGATGTTAGAAAACGTTCAGTTAATTATTTGCTAAAAAGTTCAAATTGTGAGTTTCTTCATTTTTGTCTTTTAATGTACTGCACTTAAAAAAAATACATGCTTAATTCGATTTTCTTGAATGTTCTGCCTATATATTACTGGGAGGTTTTCAGCAGAACCTTCAGTGACACTCGCTTCTATCTATGTGGAAAGTGCCTCAAATCTCTTTTAAGTGAGTTGTTCTTTTCTTGGTCAACTGGACACAAAGAAATGGTGGAGATACAGCAGGGAGGCCAGGGCCAGCTTCCTTTCAGCCTGTGAGCTACTGAAATTTCTCTTATCTACCAGAGTGTTCCTGAGTCCTCCGCACCTCAGCACGAAAGACACTCAGTCAGGAACTGCTCCCTGGTAGGACATTTTGCAAGTATTTTTTTCACCCCTATTATCTCACTTAACCTTTCCTACTCTCGGGGTGAGCAGTTCTGATCTGTGCTTGCCGAGGAGGCAGGTCAGGCAGTTCTTCCGCACACAGGCCCTCACTCCACCCCGTCTCGGGACTGCTTCGGTTTTCCGTGCGGCTCCCGCACCCTCAGTCCTGTATTTTACAGCAAGGGTGCAGAGACGCCGGGACATTCCTCTGGCTGCTGCTGGCTGACGGTCACAGGCCCTGCTGGGAGGTCCCCAGGCCCAGTCCTCCGGGGACCCTTCCAGGGCTGCATCCCACCTGGCCCTGGGGTCCAGTGGAGAAAGACAAGCTGCACAGAAGGAAGAACCAGATGATTTGAGTGGGTGTTTGTCCCCAAGCGGAGCCTCAAGGAGAGCTCAAACTCCAGGCACAAAGGGGGACTGGCAAGGAGAGCGTCCTGGGACCCCGGAGTCCGCGCGTTGTGTGAACGTGTGGAAACAGCGGCTTTCACAAGGAACGTTTTCTAACTGCAAAGGAAATGAGGCAAGCAGTTTATGAGGAGAAGCAGAAGCAAGAGGACAGAGATGGGCCTTTTTTTCCTCTTTTTCTCCTGAGAGGAGGATGATCCTGCAAGAAAATACCAGCAAGTCCTTCCCTATTTGCTGGAAATCCCACCCTCCGCTCCTGCCCATCGCGGTTTCTGTTTTGCAGGTTGCTGCTGCCACGGAGTGGGGCAGCCTGGAGGTCACAGGAGGACCCACCCAGGTCTCAGAGGCACCGGAAATGGGGTGGAAATCTCGGAGATCCCGGGGCATCCGCAGCACTGGGGGAAAGGCAGTTCCCACGGCAGCCAACACCTTGCAAGGACCAGCGAGCCTGTTTATGAGAAGCGCATGTCCTCAGGCAAATGTGATTTCCCTGGCTGGCAGAGTGGAAGGCCTGGTCCCCAGCAGAAGGAAGGAACTGGAAGTGAAAGTTGCTGCATAATTTGAATATTGAAGGCTGCCTTCAGGATCAGGAGCCAGGGCAGGCTTAGTGGGGAGCAAGCTGGGAGTGTGGGCTGCTGGGGGCAGGAATGAATGTGCTGGGCACCGCCCTCTCCCAGGGGGTGGGCACTGGGGGCTGGGAGCGAGGCAGGCATGGGGGTCTCAGGCACTCCCACAGAGCCCTCCACACGAGGCCACGTTGTCACGTCTGCTGCGAACATGGCAGCCGGAGCCACGCGTGGCTTCTTGAGCATATGGAATGTGGCTATTGCACAAAGGGATGCAATTTCTCTTTTATTTCATTTTAATGAATTTAAATTTGAATAGCCTCCCGTGGCTCCTGTGGGAAAGTGTCATTCTGTGTAGAACCTCTGTTTGGGGATGAACCTGTAGGTTCTGGCATCTCCAGGCTACAGGTGTGAAAAAGGAAGCTGTTTGTGTAGGCAAACAGTTGACAAGTCCAGTCGCGCCTTGCCTTTCCAGGTGCTCTGTATGCAGCCCTAAACGGAGTATGAGTGTGTGGCAGGGTGTCACATTGTACCAGGGGACAGCTGGGGACGCGTCTCCTGGGACGGGACAGGCTGGCTGTGGCTCCGCCGTGCCCTGCAGCTCTGCCCTCCTGGAGTGATACTCATATTGATGATAATAAAAGGGGTGGTGGGGCATTGGGAGTTAAACCCATCTGTGGGCAGCTGGGTTAGATAACTGTAGTCACCCTTCCCACAGCCTTTTGATGCTGCGTAGCCCCTGATTCCCGAGGAGGCAGGAGTGTGTGGCTTTTCCATCCTCCCTTTTGTACTTCTCATAAAGGGCTTTAGGAAATGTGGCTCAGCGGTGACTTTCTGTGACCTTGACAAAGTCACTGTGCTTCCCTAGCCATAGTTTCAGTACCTGAAATGGATGCTCACGCCCACCTGCGCCTTCCTCCGGCCGGGCCTGCAGCTCCAGCGCTGGGCGGGGGCCTCCTCTTGGGCCCCTTTCCCCAAGGCCCTGCTGAGCCTGGGTGCGGAGGGCCCTTCGCAGGCTCAGCGCCGACCCTCCTCCCGCTCATGCCCCCCAGGACACGAGCCACACTCAGCGGGGTGCACGTCCCCCGGTGTGCACATGCACGCATGCTGCCCTCTGCCTCGGTTCCCGCTGCCTTCCTTCACCCACACGACTCCTTGTGTCTCAGGGCGGCTGCGTCCTGGCCGGCTCGCTCCCTGCTGGGTCTGCCCATTTCTGATGAGGGGTCCAGTCTCCAGCTGTCATAGTGGGTCGTCTCTGTCCTTGAGTCTGGTCAGCTCTGCCTCCCGCACGTTAAGGATTGTGAGCCATCTTGCAGCACCTGCCCCTTTATCACCACCTAATGCTCCTCTGTGTCCCCGAAGCCGTCCCCTTTTCTGAAGTGCACCCCGTCTGAAGTTAGTGCAGCTCCGCTGCTTGCTTCTGAGTAGTGCTGGCGTGCTGTGTCTTCCTGGCTCCCTTTTCTTTTCATTGGCTTGTGTCTTTCTATTTAGAGCGGGGTCCTTGCAGGCCACCTCCAGCTGGCCTGCTTTGTGGGTCCACTCTGACAGTCTCTGTTTTCATGGGCGCACCTAGACCAGTGACGTTGGAGATGAGTATTGAAGCAGTAGGATTAACAGCTACCACATGTGTTGCTGTTTTCTGTTGGTCGCCTTCATTCCTTGTTCGGCTTGTCTGTTGCCTTCCATCTCTCTGCCTGCTCTGGCTCTGAGTGCTTTTTATGACTGTTTCTGCGTCTCCTCTCTGCCTGGGCCTGTCAGGGTTAGGCCCACATGCTCTGGAGCCCGGCTCGCCTGCCTCCCCACCTCGTAGCTCTTTTGCTCCACGTCAGTGCCTTTCCCCCAGGACTGCTCAGCCTGTGTCCTGGAGGAGACTGCCCAAGGGGACCTGAAAACCAGGACACTGAGAGGACCACAGCCCAGGGCCTGTGTCCCATTGCCTCCTGCCTTTCTCTGGGGAGAGCGACACTGACCCTGGAGCAAGTGGAAAGGTGGGAGGGGACTTGAGAAGGAAACATCATGGGCCAGGGCACATCATCATCTAGGGCAGGATACGGCCTCACGGGCTCAGGGAGCAGGGCAGAGGGTCCCTCCTGCACCCCACACGGTGTCCTAGGGCTGCTGGGCCTGACCCCAGGATTTGCTGTTGAGGGTTTGGGGACGACTGAGCGCAGACTTCTCTCCTCGCAGTCTGGTGGAGGAGGTGGACACTCGACACAGCCCCAGGAGAGCCCTGACACAGACTTTCGCAAAGGCTCCCGGGGACACAGCGGCCTGGTCTGGAGAAGCACCAACGTGACTTACGTACAGTGAGCAGCAGCTGGCCATCCCAGCACCAGGCCATCCCAGCACCAGCGGGCCTTGTGACCTGCGCGTGCCTGGGAATCAGGCCTGACTTGGAAGTTGGGAGGAGGTTGGAGCGATGACTTGGGCTTGGGGTCAAGTCTGGGCTGGGCCAGATGTCGTTCTGGCCTGTGGACTTAAGCCTGACCAGGGTGCCTGACCGTGCGGGGTCGCAGTGATGGACACATCCCTGAGTTCAGAAGCAAACCAGTTTGGTTTTCCTGTCAGTGGAGGGACACATACAACTGCTTACCCTGGGGATGGGGACACCAGTTTTACAAAGGGATCGTGAGCCTGAGAGGGGAGCCCGGCAGGTTTTGTGAAGGGCAGTGCCCCAAGGGGAGGAAGGCCCTGAAAGAGGAATGGGGCCCTGAAACCACAGGCCTCCTACTGCGGGGGCCTGGGCCCGCCCTCGCCCACAGGAAGCTGGAGGGATGCTGGGAGGAGGAAGCTGCCGCAGGTGCAGGGAGCAGCGGCGTGGTGCTGCCCAGGAGCCCCGCACATGGTCCCCAGAGTGCGCTGCGGGCGGTGCCGCTGGCAGGGAGGGCGGGCAGGCACTGCCCAGCGTGGCCACCTGTGCCGGGAGCAGGCCGGGACAGGACCCCTGGCGGTGTCACCGTCTGAGGCCCAGGGATGTGGCAGAGCGGAGAGGAGGCCTGCGGCTGACTCAGGAAGGGAGAAACAACATCTCTGGACAATTCACACAAGGCAACGTCACATCAAGTTGGTTTGACAACACATGGGAAAGGAGAAGTGAAATTTGTTAACTGTACCGAGATCCATGCAGTTCACTTCAGGGGACAGCTTTGGTACCAAATAATCCTCCGTATGCAAATTCCCTCCCAGGCGGCTGATTCCCAGCTGTGCACAGGGACCCTGGCAGCTGCATCTGCTCCCATTCGCCCGGTGGCCACAGCCCCTCTGCTGGCCTGTAAGGGGCCTGCTGCCCAGGAGGAGGGACCCAGGGGACTGGCTTCTTGAGCAGCGAGGGGACGAGGGGCCGAGCAGCCGGCTCCCCCAGAGCGCCCACTGGCCCCAGAGAGCGCAGCCCCAGGGGACAGAGCTCAGGGATGTCGCCTTTCCTGTCCATGGCCTGTCCCCAAAGTGCAAAAAGCAAGGGGACTTCACAGTTGAGGTTTTACCTTCCTCTCTAGGAAAATACGGCCCAGAAATTGGCATTTTTGAAGCTGAGGTCTGGGCCCCGTGGTGCATTGAGTTCCCCATTTCTTCTGTCTACTTCTCTGTCGGGGCCCCAGCCTGTTGTCTCTGGCACCCACTTGCCACCCTCCCTGGAGTCATTCCCCAAGTGTCCTGTGTCCTCAGCCAGGGGCTTCCCCAGCCCCCTCCTCACTTCACCTCCTCTCTAGGGCCTGTTGATGGCGTCTCCTGCAGTGGGACAGTCCGGGAGGCTGCGCAGCTGGCTGTCCTTCTGCCTGGAACAGCTGCTTCCCTGCCCTGCTGTTCCGGCTGTGCCTCACCCTCCCTCCTCTGTGCTCAGGCACCTTCCTGTACCTGTCACAGCCTCCCTGACAGTTACTGACCCTCAAATCCACAACCTCTCTCAAGCTGACCTGTTCTCATCCAGTAGCTTCAAGGACAGAGAATAAGTCCCCTCTTCATCCCCCCCCCCCTCCTTTCCTATTAACGGCTCATGTCGGATCTGAGACTTGGGGTCGACTCCTCATTACTCTGATGTACCATCAATCCAATCATCTTAAAGAGAGGATTGTGCCACATATGTTTACTGAGCATGCCCTTGGTCCGTTTGGGCTGCTGCAAGGAAGGACCGGAGACTGGGTGTCTGACAAAGCACAGAAATTTATTTCTCACTGTTCGGGAGCTGGAAGTCTGTGATCAGGATCAGGTGATGAGTCTTCTGTCCTTGTGGTGGAAGCGACCAGGGAGCCGCCTGCAGCCTCTTACAAGGACACTAACGCCCTTTCCTCTAATCCCATCATGGGCGTCCACCCTCACCACCTCATCCTCCCAACGCCCGCCCACCTACTAACACCAGCACCTGGGGGTTAGGATTTCCACATACGAATTTGGGGGGGACCCAGACACTCATGCAGAGCAACCATCTGCTGTGCTCCAGTCCTGTTTTGACACAGGCTGTGGCAGTGAATTAGAAACACCAGCCCCTGCTCAGAGAGGTGGTGTCCTGGCAGCAGAAGTTCGCTGCTCTCCTCTGCTTCCCTTTCGCTTAGCCCTCTATCCACAGGTGAAGGCACAGGTGAGGCCTCGTCTCCCGCCAGGACAGCTTCCTGGGTCCGCACAGCTCTCCCCAGGCCTCTGACGCCCTCTGCCCCTCACGCTCCCACGGCCTGAGAGTCAGTGTGCACTCTGTCCTGGGGTCTGGTCCCTGCTCCCATCTGGGCGAGCAGGGCTAGGGCTCAGCCTCCTCAGGGGTGCTGAGCTTAGGTGTGTCCAGGGCCACTGCTCAGGCATTGAAGCTGTGTCCTCTGATCGGGGTTTTTTCGGGTGGCATAGCCAGTATTCTGGTTACCCTTGTCTATACCTGAGTTGTTTTAAACTCAAGAGGGTAAGAGACATTGTTAACATGTCCTCCTCCCTGGAAAAGGGGGTGTGGGCTGGAGGAGAGAGTGAAGGTGGCAAGTGCCTCGAGCAGGAAGAGGACTGGAGCCCACCGAGCCCAGCCTGGCGGAGCTGGTCCCGCAGCTGCTGGGGGGCTCCTGGCACACCTCCAGCTCCAGCCGGTCAGGTGTGGGCCTCTGCAGGGTGCGCTTTTAACAGCCACCCAGGTGGTTCTGAGCTGCGTGTCAGAACTGGGGTCATGGGGGCCCCTGGAAGCACTGGGCCCTGGGAGTGGGTGAGGGAGGCTCGAAGCAGCCAAGAGCTGAGAACTGGGAATTTGGGTGGGTGGTGGGAGAGGCCCAGAGGACGGCTGAAGGGGCCTCGCCGTGAGGCAGGATGGTCATTCTAAGAGCTGAGGGGATCCACTCCCTCTTCCGTAGAGGTGGTGAGCGCTGGGCTGTTTGGGGAGAAGAAGACACGACACATGCTGTGTGGGCAATGGCCACACTTGGCTTCACGCCTGTGGCCACTGTCCCACAGTTAATACTCTGGGTTCAGGTGCACAGAAAGGACAGAGGGGCTCCGGGCAGGGCCCTGGGCTTTGGAGGAATGCGGGTTCCTGCGCCAGTGGCCTGAGAACGTCCTGAGTCTTCAGCCGACTGCTCCGTTCCCTGGTGGCCCCTTCTGTGCCTAGCTGTGTGTGTGCAGTTGAGAAGTCATACCAAAAACAGACTTTGGGAACAGCCGGAAGGATTCTGTTCCTTGAGAATCCATGTGGTCTCAGTGCCAATGCCTGGTGTCGCCAAAGAACCACAGAACCTCCAAGATGCTTTACTTTGATAGAAAATATGACATGTTAATTGGAAATGTAACTGTTTGATCTCTGAGCCCCCAGTTCTGATCCCCAAATTTCATGCTAACATTTAAAGTTAAGAGCGTGACTTTTAAATTTACAGCACTCATCAGGAACAGAGGTGGCTGCAAAGAGGGGGGATAAGAAAACCCATGCAGGATACCTCCAGGGCTGCCCCAGGGGGCACATTGGAGCTGGAGTGGTCAGGGTCTCTGGTCCTGCTCCAGGTGTGCTAGGGACAGTGGCAGGGCGACCGCTTTGCATCCACGCCTCCCTTCCACTCGGCCTCTGGGCCCTTTGGTCTGCCGCCCGGCGCTTCTCACCTTCTGCATCCCACCTGGGCTGTCCTCCTGGGCCAACCAGGCAGACTTTTCCTGACTCCTCCCCATCCCAGGTGCGCACGTGACTGCTCTGGTCGTCACTGCCACCCCCTCCAGGCCAGCCTCCTCAGTGTGGGCTCACCTGTTTGGGCACACAGAGTGGCTGTGCCACCTCCTCACCAACAGTTTGCAGGGGACCAGAGGAAGGTATGCAGGCACCAGCGGTTTACAGTGTCAGAGGGCCGTGCTGAGAAGAAGCACTCTATGACTAAAATAAAGGTGTCCTCAGCCAGTGGCCACATCGTGCGCTCCTCGGTCGGGAGCCGGGAGGCAGGGAGTGATGGGTGCACGCACTGCATTCATCAGCATTCCTCCAGCGGGCGTCATGAAGCTCCGTAAGGGACCGAGCTGCCACGTGTGCACGAACCTGGTCCTCAGGCTCACCATCAACGCCTACCCTTTCAGTTGCTTCCCGTGAGTTTGAGCCTGGGTTGTTTGTAGCTAAGTGTGTAGAGCTTTATTCGATTTGGACCCAGTCACTGACAAATGACAAGGTGTAGCTATGAAGTGGTGGGCCCGATTTGTAAGTGTGTGCGTCATCACGTTTCTAGGTGAGCCACACGCTCTTCAGTGAGGTAACCCAGGGAGGCTGGGACCATCCCCAAAGGTGCTGTGTCGGCCCACGAGGGTTCTGAAAGCCCTCCTTGGACGTGAAACGGGACAGTCTGTTGGTCTCATTCAAGTTCCGCCTCATTTGGATCAAATGTACCACGTAAACTTGGTCACTCAGTGTATATCCTGGGTCTGAACCCAAAGGACATCTGGCTGGGTTATCTCTCTCAAAGGGACAGAGGGTTTGTACCCATGTTTGCAGTCATGCACTTCCGTGGCAGAGCAGGGATGAGCCCTCTGGTGCCTCCTGAAGTGTGCAGCGAGTGTGAGGTCCGGGACGGAGCGTGGGTGCTGCGCTCCCCGGCATGGCCTGCCGCATGGCCCTGCGTGGTTGGTGGGCAGCCTTGGGGTATGCTCATCGCCCACCACCTCCACCCACCCTCAGCCCCACACTCGGAGGCCCCACGCCCAGCACAGCTCGGACAGGAGACGCTCAGTGTTCTGGAAACATGGGGCGCGTGTGACCAGCTGCCCTCAGCCTGGGAGGGGCCGACAGCGTTCTTGTGTTTATTTGTTCTATGACTACAGAAGAAGCATCTCAAAATGTGTACAGAAGGATACTCTGTTCCTCCAGGGGTGCACCCCCGTGTTCACAGCCAAATAGAAATAATTTAACAGCATCATAGCAGTGGATTGGAAATACCACTGCATTTTCTCATTTACGATCCTATACATGTGTTTGCCAGAGCGGCAGGTGAAGACTCACAGCTGCATCAGATACAGACAAGTTGGACCTTGACAATCAACACAGAAACATTGTAAAAAAGTGTATTAGAAAGTATTCTAAACAATATTGCATATTAATATCTGTTACATATGTTCACAGTGAATGCTATCCACCAACAGCGTATGTGCTGCTTTTGTGATGCCTAGTCATCTTAAATAAGTCTGATTTGGGTTCACTTTAAAGTAGGAAATAAACACATTGAACTGACTGCAGGATATCTGGATTTTAAGTAGACTTGACCCTTCAGTATTGCTGGAAGTTAAGGAGTGAAGGACAGAGAAGGACATTTACTCCTTGACTTGACTGCACATATACATTTAATCTTTTGTTTTGACTAAAAGATGATACGATACGACTCACAATGTAATCAAAACAAAATAAGAAAAAAACACAAAAGTAGAATAAACACCGTCAAAGAAGTTTACATTTCTGTAACAGGTACGTATGATCTCTTTCTCAATCAAGATGTTAAGATTTCATTCCCGACTTGACTCGCAACTGGAAGTGGGACATGCTGGTATCTGAAGTGACTGGTGCTGGGACATGCATGCCCTTTGGTGACAGATCAGTAATGCAGTCCTTCTAGTGACTCTTCACCTAGGACAAGCCCGTGCTCTCAGGCACACATTCCAGAAGGGACCTGGGTCGGGAGCCAATGTCTAGGCTTTCTGCGTCCAGGGAGGTGGTGGCAGGAGAGGCAGGATGGCGAACAATTCTCGTCCTGCTCAACAGATGGACCTGCCACTTCTAACCCTCCTTCCTCTGCAATGTATTTTAACCACAATGACAGTGTGTGACACCCAGGCACTTCAGTACACAGCGGTCCCCAAGACACACACACTACCCGACAGTAGGACAGCAACAGAACAAAAAGGTAGAGGGCATGCAAAATTCTACTTTACCATCTAGAAGAAAACATGAACACCTTTTGGTACAGAATATGGCCTCTTTTGAAACATAATTTAATTACACCTTGACATCATAGGAAATCTTATTTAAATACAATGTTTCAAAGCAAAATGCTTTTACAATATAAAACTACAACAAAAAGTGTGTAAATAGTTATATTAACTATAAAAGGCAGTGAAAAGAAGGGGAAAGCATTTTAGAAAAGTACTCCGGTAGCCTCTATTTACAATTCTGGGTTGAACTTTGTGTAAAGCCACTGAGAAAAATAAAACCTGGCTACCACCTGACTTTGTGGGCTGGATGGAAAGCACAGGGCAGGTGAAATGGGCCAAATGGCGGGAAATGTAAGCGTCCCACTTTGAATCTGCCCGTTTGGAAGAGGCGTGTCTTTCTCTGTCACTGCGTGTTGAATGAAAGCTCTCAGCAGCCGGTTTTTCTATCTGTGCCATTGTTCAGTGTACCGCTACCTGCATTACGATACTATTGTTTCCAGTTTCAAAATGCCATACCGCTCTGTAAGCACAGAAGCCCATGCGTGGCTCAAGAACTGTATCTATGTGGGCTGCATCCTTTTTATAAAGCGCAAATGCACAGGAGAAGGTTCGTTTCTGAAGACTGGAGGGGACTAGTTCACTATAGAGTTTATAGTGACTCCAGAGCAATGAGTCAGGCTCAGACCGCTGGCCAGGAAATTCCCCCAATGCTGTTATGCTCAGAGGCTTGCCAGCCTTCGCTCTAGAATTCATTCAGGGCAGTGGACATTGAGGAGTCTGAGGGGCTCCCATCCCTTCCCCATCTTTGCCCAAGGAGCCCAAGAGGCACAACTTTCCCAATAACTTATTTTCCTGTGCACAAAATGACTTAGAATAATTTCCTTTAAAAATTGCATGACATAGCTGTGTAGTTTCCAGCCCGTGCTGGGTCAGAGCACCCCTAGGGGAGCTCACCTGCACTGGCCAGGGGCTGCGCGCACTGCTTCTGGGGCCTTGGGACGCCCATCTGGTGTGTGACCCCTGGCCTAGCACTGGGCCCGTCCCCTTTCATCCCAGGCTGTGGCCTGGTGTGACAAAATGCCCCTGAAAATGACCCATTAGTTGGCAGAAAATATTCTAGGACAGCTGAGTGAGTGGATTTTAGCTACCGTGTTCCCCCCAAAATTAGACCTAGTTGGACCATCAGCTCTAATGCGTCTTTTGGAGCAAAAGTTAATATAAGACCTGGTCTTATATAATATAATGTAAGAGCGGCCCTTATATAACATAATATAAGACCAGATCTTATACTAATTTTTGCTCCAAAAGACGCATTAGATCTGAGGGTCCGGCTAGGTCTTATTTTCGGGGAAACACGGTAGCAGTCACTTAACATACCAAGGCTTCAAATGCAACCCTGCATCTGTGGGGAGTGGGCTGTGAGCATCCAACAGTAAAATTCTCCTTGTTTCTAAATGCAAATCAAATTCCTAAGTAACTTAAAAAAAGGAAAGAAAAGAAAACGGAAGGTCATTTAAGAAAAGAAAAAGCCCAAGGTCCCAGATCCCTTCTTGCTGCTCAGTGTTGGTGGGGGGGGGCTGGGGAGTGGGGGGGGCGCCGGCCGGCTTAGCTCAGGTGGAAGCGGTGCTCGCCCCGCGTGATGTGGGACGAGAACTCGTACCGGTCCTGGCTGTGGTAGCCGCACATGTTGCACTCGAAAGGGTCGCGGAAGCCGTGGCAGCCCATGTGGATGGTGTACATGACGTGGTCCAGGAACAGCACCCGGCAGTGTTCGCACTTGTACACCTTCATGTGCTCCCCGCCCGTGCCGATCACGCGGAAGGCGTCCTGCGAGCTGTCGGAGGCCGCGCGCAGCGCGTCGTAGGCCGCGTGCTCCTCCTTGATGGACAGGCCGTTGCGGGCGTGGGCGTTGATGTGGTTGGTCAGGTAGATGAGGCCGCCGCGCTGCTCCTCGGCGTTGCTCTCCGTGTCCGTGGAATCTTGGCAGCTGTTGCTCGGGGACGCCTCCCTCTCGGATGACACGGACTTGGCCTTGGACAGCAGCAGCAGGTTCTCCACGGCGCTGTCCTGGGCGGAGTGGTTGGACCGTGCAGAGCCCTCCGTGTGGGGCTTGTGCAGCTGGTACATCTGGCTGATGACCGGGACCACCTCGGAGCTGCCTGGGGGCGTCTGCACCAGCGGGCGCAGCGACTCGGCCCCCAGGTAGCTGATGGCGTTGTTGATGGCTTGGTCCATCACGTGGGTCTGCATCATCTCAGTCTCCTTCTCGTAGCCGGTGCTGTCATAGGACATGTCCGCCAGGCACTTGTCCCCTGTGGGAAGCAGGCGACAGTCAGCGAGGCCCCAATTAGCTCAGGGTGTGGCAGCGACAGATGAAGTCGTCACCAGGGGCACTGACCTCGGGGTGTCCCAGGGCGCCACAGACACACAGCGCCGACACCCCCCAAACGGGAGGCTGCGATCGCTGTGCTTGTGGCCCCGCCGGAGCCTGCCCGGCGGGCACTTAGAGAATTCACGCGCGCAATGAGTAAATGAGCGTGTGAGCCAAGCGGAGCGCGCCAGTTTCAACAGCAGGGCTGGGAGGGACTAAACCCAATCCTCACATCTGCTCCCGCGGACCGTACAATCAAACACTATGGGAGTCAAGATTAACACTTGTGTTTTCCAGGGTCCTGAGTAGTTTATAATTTATCATAATTTTATTTAATTAAAATACACGGTTATATGATTATTCACAATAATGTGCAATGCATTTATTTAAAATAATATATATTTTAAATTCACAACTTTAATATTCTAGAATAAAATGTAATCAAAATATGTGATAGCTGTGTGTTCTGCACAATAAAATGACAGCATCCTTATCCACAGCACAAAGCTGAGTGAGCTCTGACTGAGGTGAGAGTAAAGAGGACATTCAGACATCCCAGCCATTGCCCTCAGTCTCCTTCGCCTGAAGTCCCACTTCCTTTCCCGCGTCGGTTGCCCTGGAACCATGTGCCCCAGAGACACATGGTGGGAAGCTGGAGCAAACCAAGCAAGCGAGAGGACAGACAGAGAGCCGTTCGCTTGTTCTTTCAAAAAATGACTGAGCGTGGACGATTCCCAAGGACCTACTGCCCAGGGCTGATGAGCGAGTGACCTGTGCCTCCAGCGTCTGCAGGAAGCTCGCTTCCCCGGGAAAGCTGAAATCTCAGCCCAGCTTTGGCTTTCTGGGATTAGCTTTAGAGTAAACATTTCCATAAAGAAATGAAACATTTCCTTGAAGATACGCCTTCTCGATCTATTGGTTATAAGTTTGGTATGAAACCACGGCTGCAGAGGAGAGTCATTAATTAGTGTCTGGACTGTTGCCTTGCTTCCCTTTCAGGGGTGGTTAAGTATTATTACAAGTCAAAGCACGTGAGGCCATGCAGGGGCGTGTCTGACAGGGTTACATTTTACCCCTCACTCTTCCCTTCAGTACATCTTCACGGAGCATTGGCCATGGACCAGACAGTGGTGACAGAGAGGTGAGCAAGTCAAAATGGTCCCCATCCCTAGCAGCACACAGAGAAAGGGGACAGACGTTAAAGCCTGATCCTGCAAACAGTGCATCAGGTCTGGGAAGTCCTATGAAGACAAAGGAAGACTTGCTAGGACAGTGTCACCCAGGCTTCTGATGGAGGAGGAATCAGCCAGGCAGGTGAGGTTTTGTGCCCCACACTGGGAGTAGCAAGAGGGACAGGTGAGAAGGAGCCTGCAGCTTTGGAGGGACGGGTGAAGGTAGTGGGGCCAGAGGCCTGGGCACAGGGCGAGCAGGGGGCAGGGCCAGACTGCAGGCAGAGCTAGGCCAGGGGGAGGCATTGTCCAGAGGAAGATGGAAGCCACTGAAGGGTTTGAAGGAAGGAATCTCTCCTCAAGTCACCAGAGGAAGAACAGATTGGGGAGGGACAAAGGTAGGGAATTACTTCCAGTCTGTCCCAGAATCCAGGTTATGGCTGATGGTGGCTGGTGAGGGTGGTGCCAATGCAGGATCCTTCATCTCCCATGCTGACACCTGACTTCAGAGCCTTCTGCTCATCAGAGCGACAGAATGGTAAACTATCCCATAGTTCACAGACTTAATAACAATCCTTTATTTTTAAAAAATATCTGTGACCATTGATGATTACTGAGGAATATGCCTCATCATACTACAAAGTATCTTTAGGTCTCCTTTCTTGCTTTGAAATGGATACTTTCACATAACGGCCTGACTTCCATTCATTTTAATCTACTGGTGGTCAGGTGGCACGTGTCTGATAATGGTCCAATGCGATCCTCTGATTACAGACAGAAAACGTGTCAGTGGCCAGTCACACCCTCTGCAGACACTGAACAGAATGGGACCTTGATATACGTTGGGCAGCAGGGATCATAGAGTGGTGTTGCTCCCCATCAGAGGTCAGAAAAAGTAATCGGACAGCATTACAGAAGCCACAAAATGGTTTTTTCTGTTTTTGTGTTGTGCTAAATGTCTTATACTAACCCCCAAATAGAATTAACCCTTTCTGGCTTATATCCCAGCCTGTCCCTCCACTTATCCTGGGAAGGAGAGAGGGGAGAGTGGACTTTGCAGCCAATTCTAATAAATATAACAGTGCTTACAGCCCCACCAAAAGTAGTGCTTTCCCACGTAATCATCCTGGTTCTCCCCAAAGTCATGGTTTCCCAAGCAACTATTGAACTCTGTTGTTTCTAAAGCTTGGTATCAACAACAAATGGATGTAGGAAAAAAAAGACATATATTTCGGATTGCCGTGGCATATCGAAACAACCCACAGAATTCGTTCCCTAGTACTCCACAAAGTAAGAAAAATAAAAGCCCACAAAATTAACTCTGGCAATAAACTAAAGAAAGAAAGGAGCCCATTCTAATGACATACATATATTAAAAAGTCAAGGACCAAGGAAAGAAAAGTCTGGCATGAGTCACATGGCAGAGCTCGGCTGCTGATCTCACTTCCAAAAACCTTAAGTATGAATCCACACAACCCTCAGCATTTTCCCTAATACCCTCATATCTGTAGAGAATGAATTGAAATAGGTGTGTTTTTTTCACTTCTGATCAAAAAGCAGTTGAAATCTCTGATAGTGAGAACCAGGTGACACAGGACAAGTGAGTGGTGAGGTTGTCTCTCTGGACAGGAGTGACGTCCTCCAGGCGGTACACTGAGGGGGCGTGGCCCAAAGTCTCAGCATATCCCCTAAGGATGGGAAACACTCCCCAACCAGGTACAGTGACAACTGGCTTAGGACATTTAACCCAATCTCAGCACTAGAGGGAGAGCCGAGAGAAAGTCTTTTAACAAAGACTGCACTCTGCCTCACCTGAGTCCCCCAGCCCATCTTTGGCATTATTTCAAGATTTAGAAAAGTCAGTAGCTCTCACAGGAAATAAAAGTGTTTCAGATACGGTGGGAAGAATCTGAAATGTCAATCAAGCTATATCAGCCCAAGTAGAAAAAGCAAGATGGAAAGAAATGTCATGGTTACTATGAAAATATTTTCTAGCAATACAAGGAAAAGAAGGAAGTAAAAAACAGACCACTAAGCCCATCCTAGGAAAAATGCTTAATTCAAAGAAGAGAGGAAATGTCTCATAATTGCTTTGTGACATGAGCTCAATTTAAAAAAGAATACTGAAAGAAGCATGCTAAAACAACAGAATGAGATGAAAAATGAGATTGCAGATCTCAAGAAAAAAATGATCCAAACAGTATTATTACAGAATCAATACCTGGATTAGAAGCAGCAAGTAATAGAACAAAAACTACTAAAAATCGAATTACTGACATAGAGGAAAAACAGAAGATAATAACAGTGAATAAATGTGAAAGGGGAAAAAACTGAAAAAAAAATCTTGAAATGCTAACAGATATGGAAGACAAATTATCCAACATAAGGATGACTGCTATCCCTGAATAGAAATCACAATTGATGGAACAAAAGATACATTTATAATAAAAGAGAATTTCCCAGAAATAAAGAAAAGAAAAAGGGAACCCCCAGATTAAAATGGCAGGAAATTTTTATTCAGAATGCAAAACACCAAGATATATCCTAGTGAGGGTATTTAACTTTCAGGTTAAAGAAAGCACTCTTCAGGCACTCAGGGAGAAAGTGAAAATCTCACCATCAGTCATGGAAAGATCCGGAAAGTTCTCAGTGGGGGATAAAAGAGTGACCCAGCACCACACACTCCCTCAAGCTGCTCTCCAAGTAGAAAGGCAACGGGCAGATAACCTCAAACAGCAAGGCACTCGAGACATAGAACAGCTATAGAACATTCTCACAAAAAGTTGCTTGAGTGTAAAGTCCAATCAATGAAGAGATTACTCAAGTAGAATTAGTGACACCTAAAACTAATATAATATTGAATATGAACTATAATTGAAAAATTAAAAAATTAAAAATAGGAACAGTCGTAAAGCGACTGGATCTGAACTTTGAATCAGTTTAAATGTAGAGCAAATAATAAACTACTGTGAGGACCGATTACAGAAAAGAATGTGAAATTATTAAGCTGAACAATGTAAAAATAATTATCTAATTAAACATTGGGAAGTGGGATAATGCCCTTATTTTACAAAGCAATGAGTCAGTAGCTACTGCTTAAACTGATACAAGTGGATTAAAAATGATTTAAAGGTCTTAATGTTTTTCATAATATATATTTTTAATCTTAGAGAAAGCCTTTAAAAATAGTATCTTCCTGTGAGAAAATATTTGAGGATGAGTCAGTCCTCCTGTTTTGGTTGCTTCGTATTCACCTCTTAAATTTAAGGCATGTAGAAATGATGCTTTCATTTGCAGTAGCACCTGTATGATACTATATGATAGGACCTTTACATATTTATTCCACACCTTCATCAACCCACCCATTCATCATCCTCTCTGTTCACATACAGTTGCATAGAAATAAAAGCTATTTAGAATGAATCTCAGCTACGCTCAATACTGGTCATTTCTGGATGTTGGGTTTTGTGGTGATGTTAATATATTCATCTTTGCATGAAAATTCTTTATATGAAGTTCATGTGTCATTTAAATAATACAATAGGATGTTTTCCTTCTTTTGAAAAAAGAAAATAAACTAAGATGATTATAATGAGTAGCAGGAATATTGATCGTTGTTGTTTACCTCTTCTGTATGTAAAACGAGTTTTCGCCACAATCACTGAACAGACTACAGAGAGGGATCAGCGTGGCGACGCACCGACGGCCCCTTCCTGCCGAGGCCCGTTGGTCCTGCTCATCCGTGTCTGTTATCTCAGAGGATGAGCTCTTTGATGACGTGGAGTGGTGAGGAATGTGGCTGGCAACGCTCACATCAAAGCCTAATTTACAAATGTTCACCACAGATGACATACCCATTAAGCAGAACGACATGCCACTCTGAGCACTGTGCCACCTGAAAATAGCACCAGCATACTGATAGGTGCGTCCTCGTGCCGAGAACACTGCCACACCTGTCATGCTTTTGGCCCTCAGAAAGCACTGGAGAAGGCAGGCCTGGAGGCCTCACGCCCACTTCACAGTTGGGGACACTGATATGCTCAAGGCCACCATGCTAGTCACAGCTGGAGCTGGACCCAGAAACCTTGTGTCCTGAAAGACAACCTGGAGGGCTCTGAGCTCCACCTGCATTGGGCCAGCGTGTACGACTGAGCTTGTACGTGAAGGACAAACTCAGCGTCTGGACAGAGGTTAAGAGGGCCCTTAGAGCGCCATCCCCGTTTTGATTGTAGAGAGTGAGGAACTGTGACAAGTAGGAATGGTTGACTGAAATCCCATCCAGTTGAAGTGAGGGTATTCAGGGGCAAGAAGAGCCATTATTTTAGAAATAAACTGCCAGCCACCAAGCTCGTGGGGAAACACCTGACAGAATACACAGCCGCTTGTGAGCTCTCCTTTCCGATCCCACCCTGCTATACAGGGGACTTCTGGTTCACCTTAGTTTTGCTTGAGCAAAGCTTCTTTTTTTTTTTTTTTTTTTTTTTTTTTCCCTAACATGGAAGCATCTACATGTCAAGGTGACATGTAAATTGCAGTCTCATGCGAGCTGCCTACAGCAGAGTTTCACAGGTCACCACATTTGGCCTCAAGTCTCCAAAAGCTGAAATGGCTGCACGTGCTCACTGACCAAGCCTTTGGCAGTCTCGCGTCCTAACCTGAAGGGTGGAGTGGTCCTCAGCTCCTCAAGGCCAGTGACCCTTCACAGGCCTCAGACGCACGGCTGCACCGTCTCTGCTCCATCTCCCCGGTCACCTGCCAGCTGCGCTCCCCACTGCACGCCCGGTCTCCCCACAGCCCACTGCGACTTGAGACCTCACCACCAAGCCTCTTCTCCTCATGAGCTGACTCTCACTCTGCTCAGGAAGTGGACAGTCTCCCCCATTCCCAGCATCTGAAAGCTCACATTTATGGGGGCGACTCCCCACACGGTGTGTCCAGCCAGTCGTTTGCCAAAGCATCTTTTAACTTCGTCCCCCACCCCTATGACAAACCTTTGACAAACCTTTATTTCAAACCTGATCAAAATGAAAGCTATTTTAAATGCAAGAGGGAGGCTGGAGCCCCCAGAACTTGGCCTCCCTTGGGTCCTTCCCCCTTCCTGCCGTCCTGTCTGCCTTGTAGGACAGCAGGCATCCTCTGGAACCCACAGCCCCATTAAACATTAACCACGTTTCAGACCCATCCTCTCTCCCAGCACACATTTCCCAGACTCTCATGTGGCATCTATAGCAGGAAGTCCTTGAAAGTGAGTAGATTGAAAACGGAAATCGTCTTCCAGAGCCTCCTGGCTCCATCATTTCTGTAACTGGCACACTACCGTACCAGAGTACCCCCGACTCGTGGTTTCCATCACCCAGTCCCCGCGCTGGCCTGAACCCCCTCTCTCATGCTGCCTCTCTCGTCCGTACCCGTTTCCAATCCACCACCTTCCCACTGCTCTCCTTCTCCCAGTCAACTTTCGGTGCTGCAGTCTCTATTTTCCCGGATGTGGCTCCAGTTAAGAATATGCCAGTGCTTTTTTTCTGCTTACTGAATGAATTAAGGATATTTTTTTCACCTTGGCATAAAAAGCCACTCATCCGATGGTCAGAGCTTCCTGAGACTTTATTTTCATGTACTCTGAGGGTACGTGAGTTAGCTTAGGCCACCCCTTCTCCGTGGTCACGGCTCAGATGTCCCCATTCCAGCCCCACAACCGGCATCACCATTTCTCTTTATTGTTCTCATCTGTCTGCTCAGAATCCTCTTCCATTTTTCCACTATCAGTACTGGGCTCAAATCCTATTCTTCCGTCAAAGTCACTGTCAACTTCAGAAGCTTTTATGGACCCTCTTTCCCGGACACGACCCTCCCCGTGGTCCTCTTTCTGTATCCTCCCCATGATAAGAGTTGGCCTTCATACTGAGCGTTGCTAAATGTCCTCACATCCTTGGTGTTAAGTCATGTTCACAAAACCCTGTTAAGTAAAGGAAAAAACCAAGGCTTGGAGAAGCCACGTAATTTTGCAAGAGGGCAGTGTTCGCGTGGCTGTGCCCTGACGCCCTCAGGTTCGTGGTGCGTTTCCACTTCCACACCCGCCGGGGGGGTCATTCTTTCCGTAGGTTCAGTGTCTGGCTTGGCTGATGCTATTGGTGCTTTTCTCTACCACCTACACTGGACAACAAGCTGGGGGCAAGGCCTGCCTCACTCGGCCTTTACCCCCGAGTTAAAGCACCTGGCGCAGGTGGAGAGTCACCTGTGAAAACAGGAATTGTAGCTGTGTCCCCTTGTCACTGGGCATTTCTCCTGGGCCACAGTGCAGTTCTGCCCATTAAACCTTCGCAGTGGCCCCCATGGGGAGAAGTATGAGCTTCGTGGGGAAAACGACTGTCTGAAGCTCAGAGGCTGCTCAGGCTGGGACATTCGGGCTGTGGTGGCCCCTGGCCGAGCCAGGCCCACGCTCTCAAACCTGTGCACACTGACCCGGCCACCCTGGTGGACACCGAGTGTCCACAGGCCGACCTCACCGAGTGCCCCGGACACTGCCAGACTGCTTCTAGGAGAAAGTACTGGGGAAAATCTGTCATTTTGAAAAATGCCAAGATATTTAAGAAATGTTAAACTTCTGTTACTTTTCTTAAAAAGTTAGATTCTTTTTCTTTCTCCTGCGCTCAGCTGATTTCCACCTGAGCCTAAAACACCCACACAGTTTTTTTTTTTTTTGTTTTTTAAGAGACAGCAAACGTTTAACTCTTACCAACAAATTTCTGAGGCATAGAGCTCTTACGTTTGGCGACGTTACTTGCTAGTCTGTCCAGCACGAGGGATCTCTCTGATCCTGTCTTGCACAAGTCTTCTGCCATTTCACTGTGATTAGTTTCTTCTTTAATGACTAAAGTCAAAGACAGTTAAGAGAGGCCAGTTTAGAAATGCTTACGGTGAAAGGATTCAGTCACGTCCAGTGCTAATCTGACATTTGTTAAGCCTACAAAAGCCAGGCCCTTCACACAGATTATTTCTAATCTTCCCAGCAACCCTGCCAGGCAGACAAGGGTTGAACAGAGTCACCTGCTAAAGACACCTGCTCACTGCACATCGTCCCCTGAGTCCAAAGGACCAAGCACCACCACTGCCACAGGAGGGGGACTGTGACTAGTAATTGTGTCCCTCTGATAGGCCCTTTTAACTTGTCAGGTGCTCCCAAATTCACTGACTCAGTCAGTCCTGACGTCATCACGTTTCTGAGAATGAAAGAACTGTCAGAGCTGGAAATGATCTAAGGGTCCGACTCCACCTACAGGCACAGGGAACCGAGAAGCAGAAGAAACGCCCAAGACACTGCAGCAAAGCCTGGCAACACGGAGACAGAACCCAGCACTTCCAATCCCTGAACACAGCCAACTCTGGAAAATCAAATAACACCTGCAGATTGTAGCATATTTAGGAATTGTGGAGGTAATTGTCGGTGTAGGAAGTATTTCTAGCCCATCTTTATTTTTCTTATGTCATCTCTTTCTTTCTTTCTACAATCGAAGATATAACTTTTTATCCTGTGTAGTCTCATCTATATTCTAGTTTTTGCAGTTGGGTTTTTGGTCATATATGTTGTTCATCTCCTTGCAATTTATCCTAATGTATATGGAGCTGAAAAAGTAAATTCATTATCTTCCAAATAGATAACCACTTCCTCCAACACCGTTTCTGAGCAGGCCATTTAAACCCCACTGCCAGGTGCCTACTCCTTGCTCAGGCGTGACGTGCTGCTTTGCCCGTATCTGCTGGTGATTTGTCTGTCTCTTCTTCAAGCTGGTCCATATTACAGCTACATTTTAATGAGCATTAGACATTCTGCTTTCAAAAAAATGCCAAATCCCTCACTGATTTTTCCGGATATGCTTTACTATATGTGGTTACCAAATTCCATTCAAGTTTACCAGCCAAGTTTACGCAAAATCGTGCCTGGGTTTGCGAGGAGACACACGTGCAGTGTCTAGTCTCTCGCTCTTCACTCTCCCACGTTTCCTCGGGGGGTTCGGTAGCTTTCTTCATTATGTCCTGCACGTTACCTGCTAAGCTTATTGCTCACTATTTTATGTCTTCCTTGTTTCACTATGATTACTACTTTGAAAAAAAGTATTTCAAATTTGTTATCGCTAGTATATGTAACACCAAAAACACGTGTTTCTTATTAAATGGGCAAATGTAATACCCTGATTTCTATGAAGGATACACGTAAAACCCATCACGTTCAATCCCACTGGTTGTACTTTTGGCCTGTAACGCTCACATGCTTCCCGTGTGTCCATCCTTCTCTGCGCAGCCGGGCGCTGTGTGCCCAGGGCACCTGCCAGGCTGCAGGCTCCTGCCAGCGCCAACCCTCAGAGTCGTCACCGTGAAGAACAGCTCAGCTCAGAGCTCCCGGGCCCCTGGCTGCTCTGCCCTTGCTGCAGTCCTGCTCAGGGCTTGTAACACAATCTGTACACTTACGGCTCAAGAGACACTTATGTTTTCCATAAAGACATTAGGAAATTATAACGGGTGACCAAAATGCCTTTGCCTAAAAGACACTATGATTCATAGAACGTAATCTTTTCTACATCCTGTCAGCCAGGTTTTGTGTGTACCTACTCCACCAGAATGGCCCCAACCTAAGGGGGCTGGAGAAGGAAGAGCCTGCTTGGGTGTCCGAGCGAGTGGTGAGGAGCTGGTCTGGGGCCGTGGCAAGGGTGAGAGGGAGATGTACGAAGGAAGGGCACAGCTTCAGCCGGCCCTGGCACCGCAAAGCCCAGAGGGCAGGACTCCCACCCGCCCACTGCCTGCCCTCCGAGCCCAGACATGTTTGGAGGACTGCTGTTCAAGTGCCTTTATGGATCCCAAGTCCCTCCAACCGGCACATGAGACACCGTCTCATCTCCTGAGGACAGGAGCATGATGACACCACACTGGTATTCCAAGCAATGTGGTCACCAAAGGGGGAAATTCACACTTGAGCACTGAATCGATTTTCACCATCGGGTCATGTTCAATGCCTAGATTGCTGACCTATAAGCTTATTGGTATCGACAGCCAATAGAAGAGAATTAAATGTCAATCCTCAAGTGACCCAAACTCCCTCGCTCGCACAACTGTGCCTTCTCTCACGTTTCCCTCTGCATGGTTGGCTGGGCAGGAATTATCACTGCCGTTTATGAGATGAGCTCAGGGTCACAATCAGGAAAAGATTCAGAACTGAAACTTGAACCCAGGACTCAGAGAGATGCATGCACGCTGCTTGCCCCCTGGGAGAAGCTCCCCCTGCTGCGACTTCACAGCTTGTTTCTTTGGAAATGAGGATAGTGCAGAAAACCCACGTGCTCTGTTTCTTGTTCATTTTGTCTTCTCAAGTCCCTGTGTAGTTTTAAAGGGAAATTCAGACTACTGTGCTCCACAGGGCATGGCGTTGCAGGTAATACGTCCTCAGCAAACATTTGCTCAGTAGACAAATGGCTATTTAACCATTAATCAGCAGCCCTTACTTCTGAGAGCCATTCTTCTGTTTTTTATAGGAAAATACAATATCTGAGTGTTCACATTTCATTTTAAAGGAGCATAGGTCATCTTCTCACCCCTCAGTCTCCTGCCCTGGGATCTGGCCACAAATTGGTGTGTTACATCATTATCATTATTGTTGTTTTTAATAGCTAATGTCCCGTCTGCCGTGCACCCTCAATACCTTTACCTTCTAGAAACAGACCTTAGACTCTGAAGGAAGCTAAATGATCACCTCACGGGATCTCCCTATTTCACAGGTGAGAAGAGTAAGTCCCAGAGAAGTCAGCCATTGGCCCCAGGTTGCCATCTGATGGGTAGGGAGCAGCCTGGGGATGGCAGCGCTCTCGCCATGTGACAAGCGGCCTCTGAGTGCCGACACCATCTGACTCCCAGGGCCTCACTCTGTTCTCTCCTGCTCTCTCTCCGCTGCTTGCATAGCCTGCGTGTTCCCAAACGTACCTTGTGTCATGGAACTGTACACTTAGAAAGGGTGAACAGCCTGGTTTCTGTGATGGTTGCTTTATCACGATGAATACAGTAAAATACAATAATCAAGTAAAATGTAAAATTACAGTATAATCTGAGTGTCCCCTGGCGGATTTCCTTTTTGAGCCATTCACTCAAGTCTGAAAGCTGAATGAGGCGTCATAAATTCTCAGCCATTAATTTAACTCCTACTCCTTGGTCCAGTGACAATTTCCCCAGTGGTCGTGCTAAAGGAGCCGTGTTTGGGAAGAGGTTGATCTGTTCCTAAATGTCTTCTGTGTTAATGTTAGGAGCTGCCTTTGTTGACTGAGTTCTGCCCATCTATCTCTGTAACTGTCACTTTGCTGGAGATTGGAGGGAAGTGCCATCTCAAGATGCAGCACACTGCGGAGCATCTGAGCTTGGAAGGAAAGGCAGCCTTCCCCTGAATCCGGGGACAGCGCCATGCTGTCCACTGCCGGCTTTTCTACCAAGCTCCCTTTCTTGTTTCAGACAGGTGCCCAGACCCGTGAGTGGAAACAGTATGGAAACCCTTATTTGATCAACTTCACTAATAGTTTTTCAAACAAGAGTTCACATCTCATTTTGGTTACTAAACACAAAGAAGCAATCAATAGTCCAGGTTTAAAAAAAAAAAAAAAAAAAAAAAGCAGATACGAAAAACAAAAACAAAAAACCCACACAAAAAAGCAAACTTTCAAGGGTCACTATCATCTCAGAAGCTTCCCCGGATTGCAAGAGGAAGGGGTTTGAAGGCCAAGCTCTGGTGACATGAAGCCTTTGGCACAGCGTGCTGCCAGTGGAACGGTGTGGCCAAACCGTAGAGTGGCCAAAACTCCCCTGGGTCCCAGCGAGGCGGCGCGGGGCCCTGGCTCCCCGTGGCGGCCTCCGTGCTGTGGGCGCTTACCTGGGTACAGCGTGCCTGGAAGGCCCATGCTTTGCAAGTAGTTGTGGCAACGCTCTTTATGTTCCTCTAAAGAGCTTCGCTGCTTATAGCTTCGGCCACAATATCCACATTTGTGAGGTTTACCAACTGCAGAAAACACAATCGAGTTCAAGACCCCAATTAAATGCCGGCCTTATGTGTAAGGGGAATGCATGCAATACAGTCATTACCAAAAAGTCAAAAAAACTCTGCTCTTGACAGCTCAAAGCATCGTGGACTCGGGCAGAATTACTACCTTTAAAAATGTTAATGCCCAGGGGTTTCCTTCATTGTACCAAGAACGCCTGTCCAGCCTGTTTCATCTTGATTTGTCCACTCTACTGACCACCAAATTCTCCAATTTAATTGACTGAAATCTGTCTTTTAACTGGAGGGAAAGAACCCCGCGGTGTTGTAATGTGGAGGGAGGCCAAGTGGACAGAGCGGGAGGAAGACGCCGAGTTGGCTGGATAACAACACAGAGTCACGCCCACAGGTGGGCCAGGTCTGGCAACCACAGCGAATTCCGTTTCAGGAAACCCAACTGGATAATTTGAGGGCTCTAAGGAATCATAGTGGATAAATCGACTTTAATTAAGTGAGCATTTTATTTCCAAAATGTACTTTCTGGTTCTAACTTAGTAAAGTTCTGTTTTTGTCCCAAAGAGCTTTAGGATGGTATGATTTCTAGGCCAGCCCCGTCCAACCGAACTTACTGTGACGATGGAACTGCCCTGTGTCTGTGCCATAGTGCTGTTCAGTCCGGTGGTCACCAGCCACCTGTGGCTACTGACCACTGGAAGCATGCTAGAGTCACTGAGGACTGAAGTTTTAATTTTGTTTAATTCTAATTGGTTAAAATTACAATTTAAGGACCACTGATGGCCAGTGGCTACTGTGTTGAACCATGCAGTTCTGTACAATGAGTTTAGTTCTTCCTGAGTTATATCGAGTGATGTTTTAGGAAGACTAACACAGATTCATACCATGCCTAACTTCAAAGACTTTGATAGCATTTTAGGAGATTTTAAGAGATGAAGTGGATAAAGTTTCTTCAATTACTCATATAAAGAATATAAATTTCCATCCTAAGACCAGAACAATCTTCTACTTCCTTCTCATATTGTTAGGTTTTACATATTTGAAAGTATTTTATTATATAGAATCAATACCATCCAAATAGGAATGTTTGGTAAAATGGCTTAACTAAAGCTCATATTAGTTAAATGTCTTCCTTAGGTGAACAGAAGCTATAGGTTAAGAAGATGAAGACAAAACCCCAAATTTGACTTCTGGAACATTTAATAGAGGAAGAAGAGCGTCCTTATCTGTAGAAAGTGTTGTATTCCTAACATGAGGGAAATAACATTGAAATATACAATGTTGCCTAAAATTGCACATTCTGTTGAGTACTGCCTTTAGAAATTGACAGAATATACAGAAGCTCTCAGTGTCCTTTCCTGGGAAAGCTATAACTTTAGCCCATTCATATATATATATACATGGCATGGTCTCAGAATATCCATCTTTCTGATAAAGGATTGATTTTAACTCTGGAACCTTTCTGTCAGCAACAGAACTGAAGTATATCTCAAAGCATAGTCCAATATTCTGTACCATGTTTCCCCGAACATAAGACCTAGCCGGACCATCAGCTCTAATGCATCTTTTGGAGCAAAAATTATTATAAGACCCGGTATAATATAATATAATAATATAATATAATATAATATAATATAATATAATATAATATAATATAATATATACCAGGTCTTATAGTAATTTTTGCTCTAAAAGATGCATTAGAGCTGGTAGTCCGGCTAGGTCTTATTTTTGGGGAAACACGGTAGGAAAGACATCTCTAGCTAAGCTTGCAGCTTGCAAAGAAAGCAGTGAAGAGGGAAGGGGCTCCCTCACCTACCCTGCCTGACCACCCCAGCCCCTCCTGTTGTCAGTGTGGGTCAGATTCTCCAGTTGCGTCACCACTGATGGGTTGGTCTTTGGAAGCTCAGGCCACCCCCAGTTGCTAGGGAAAGTTCTGAGGCTCATCATGTTTTCAGTGGAATAGGGGAGTGGCCATTTCACAACGGAATAGAATGTGGCCACATCTGAGTTTGTAGACACAGGCTGAAATCTTAATTTCATGCTAGTGAAATCATCCTGTAGAACTTGAATCATTGTTTCTTTCCAAGAGCTGTGTGTCAGTGGCACCTTCAGATGGCAGTTACCAGCAGCCCTGGATCAATGGTCGCTTTCTCACGACAGTATTGTCTACTTGCTCATCAGTGGGCCCCTATAGGCATAAGCTGTCCAAAGCTACCACTGTCAGAGCAGGACACCGTCACACCTTGAAGGAAATGAGCATACATGGAGCCATGCTAAAACGATACTGCATTAGATGTCCTGACGTCACAAGAGGAAAGAAGGGAGCAGCTTCACTTTAGGTTTTAGGGATTGATATGCAGGAGAGATGGCTGTTGCACCTCAGAGAATCTACGCTGAATACGATATGGTTGGAAAGCTGAGGACTAGTCTGCTTTCAGCCCACGTGGCACTTCCTGCTTCCTACCATCCCAGTGCAGTATTACTGCCCTCTGTGCTGCTGTTTGCTTGACGCCTTATAAGTGATGTCTGCGGGGTTTCTTTGTCCCCTGTCACCTCTTCAGCACTATGCACAGACCGCATAATCCTCACATCTGAAGCCTCCACGCCCTGGCTTATCATTTAGTTCCCTGCTCACCTTCACGTCTACGTGGGACCACACACATGCTCCTCATTATTGTCACTTGGAAACATTAAAAAATGCTTACTGTCACACTGTCATCGTCCCACTTTGGGAGAGTCCCCTAGTCTCCCTGGCCCCTATAGCAAAGCCCTCCCCAGGCCTCAGCAGGCGCCCGCCTCTGATGGGGAGGTGCTGGCATTGGCCCCATTGTCGGCCCCTGCTGACCTGCCTGCTCTGTGGGAGGAGCAAGTCCTGGGCTTTGTATGGCTCTTCCTTGGACTATTTTAAGACCCTCACTCCAATCATCACGGTTTTCTATGTAAGAGTGTTTTGGGAGCCTCCTCCGCGTTGGCCATCAGGAAGGAGGTCAGAATGGACAAAGGTGGCCGGGCTGAACCCTAGTGCTGCAGGATGCTTGCCCCTTGCTCCTGGATGAATGCCTGCAGTTGCCACTGCAAGAGAGTGGCCAAGTTTCCCACCATATTTGCTGAAGTGCGTACCAGGCCCCTTTCTGGGATTACGTACAGACTTGTACATTTTTGGGGGCACATCCCTGAATGTAAACATTAGAAACTCACCGTTCAGCCTGGACTCAAGCCCTTCTTCTATTGGAGTCTCATCCGATGCCTCCCGCCCCAGAGACCAACTCTCCTCCCCGTGCTCCACCGTCTCCTTGGACACTGTGTCACAGCTCTTGTAAGACACTGGTGATTTGCTACTTTGCCCTTATCTCCTCCACTGGAGAATGGGGTCCCTGGGGTGCTCAGTACATGGTGACAAAGAAAGTGACACAGGAAGAGGATTCTCAAACCCAACGTTAACTACACTCACCGTATTTGGGAAAGAGATGGCCCAGGAAAACTCCCCCAAGGACACGGCATCCCTGCTCTGGGGGAGGTACCTCTGTAGGTGCTGCCCCGGAGATGTCTGGCAGGAGCTGGTCGGAAGCCGCTGCCCCTGCCCGGAGCCCTACTTGGGAGAAGTCCCGAGGCAGCACGGTTTGGACGGGCGTTCCATGAGGGCAGGGGTGATGGCCCATCCTCTCCTGTCCCCGGAGCCTCCCACTGTGCGCCATGGCAAACACCCCTGGGGATGGCATGTGTGCCTGCCCCTGCGGCCCCACCCTTCCTCCTCTGACCTGTAAGATTGTGGGGCTACTTGATCGTGAAAAATAGCAAAAAGGATTTCTCAGGAGGTAGAAGATCTAATCCAAGCAGAGGTGGACTGTGCTTCACAGGTTGGGCGTTTCGAGAACACACCCAGATTATGCAGGGTGTGTTTCCTCAGATCTGCTCATGGCCCCAAACTGGCCTTTCCAGCGGACGCCTTGACTGGCTCCTGGCGTGACACTTATACTCAGGCCAGTCCGGGCAGCATGCCCTCTGCTGACAGGTGTCCATCCAATCAGGACAGGTGACTGCAAGCCCTGAATCACCTCACCTACCACCTCTGCAAAGAAACCATCCCAATAATAGCTACAGAAATGTCTGCATAACCCAGCAATGCACGTGACTTACCAGGCACTGTAGAGAAATGTATTGGGGAGCTTTGGGGCTGTTAGCAGGACACCCAGTAAAAGTACTTTTGGAAGAGGCTTTACAAAGACCCACTTACCTGAAAAAATGGATGAGGCCTCCTTTAACACAGTCTACCTAAGGCAGGCTGTCTGTACGTGAGATTTCCCCACCCGGAAAATCACAGAATATGCGGGGGACACTGATGCCACCACAGTCATCATAGTGGACAGTCCCCGATGGATGGCTGTGCCCTGGGACTGGGACTGGACCAGCCAACAAGGAGGGCTCCCTCGCCCACACGCAGTACAGGGTGGCTTCCGAGTCCCCGAGCCCTGGACTGCACCCAGAGGACCTACCAGAGTGCGTCCTCAGGTGGCCCGTGAGGGCGTCCCTCCGGCGGCAGGCGTAGTTGCACAGGTGGCACTTGAAGGGCTTCTCTCCCGAGTGTAACTTGATGTGGCGAAGCAGGTTGCCCTTCTGCGTGAAGGAGGCCCCACACTGGCTGCACTGGAAAGGCCGCTCTCCTGGGGGGAAGACAGGGAGCCGGTGAGAGCAGACCTCCACGGGGCGGGAGGGTGATGCTACCCGCTGGCCGGCCGGCCAGAAAGTTGTTTCCCACGGGCCTGTGGCTTCCACCGCGGCAGGTTTGATAGAACACGAGGCTTTCAGACTGAACCTGCCAGCTCCTTAACGCTTCACTGGTTGGGTCAATTTGATCTGAAAATCTAATTTTTTTCCCCTAAATCAGAATGGCACATCACAATGCAAATTCAAACTCATTTAAATAAAGTGACTGCAACATTTTGTGATGAAGAGCCACTCTTCCTGATGAGCAGTTTTGGAATAAACCAATATCCAATTTTGCGTGTTGTGGCATTTGGTGGGGTTTTTAATGTGGCTTTTTTCAAAGGGTCTTTAAAATATGCCACTGAAGCAGCAAAATAAAAAGGAAACTCATTAAAAATGCATTTCAGGATCACAAGTTCATTTCAGCGTTACATTCTTATATTTAAATGAAAGGCACTTCATTATAACAGTTATAATAACTTCTTTTCATTTACATTTTCCCTGTATTTTCCCTTTCAATTTCTTCTCCATGACCTGTCTGTCCCTACGCAGGCAAATCAGGAAAGAGACAGACAGAGAGAGTGTGAGGGGGAGAGGGTGACTAAAATGTGAAGTGAAGAAACTGGAGGAAAGTCCTCTTTGCCCACAGAAGTCCCGGGCCCAGGGCAGCAGGACAGCATAGCACAGCTGCCTGCCCGAGGCTCGGGCGCTTGGCTTTCCTCACAGATCCTAACGTCTTGCTGCTACACTGGCCTAGATCCACACAAGACAAGCGATGTTTTCAGTACAAATATTCTAAGAGATGCAATGTAGGTGTTCCTAGGAATCCCCTCCCTGGGGGTGCTGCCGGAGAGGTGACCACAGTGTGTGGCCGTGCGCGTGCCTGTGCCCGGCACCCAACACAGGGATGAGCGGGCATCTGTGGACAAGAAATACGCTGGCCTGGGGATCGAAATGCGTGAACACTTTGTTTAACTGTCACCTAAGAGTGATGGATGCATTTCTCATGTGGAAATAAACATTAAAACTCTCTCGACAACAAATGCTTTTTTTTAGAAGAGCTCTGTGTGACCGCAGTATCTGTACTTCCTGAAAACGCACTTCCCAGGAACAATTTTTTCTTAGGAGAAAAGAATGTGTTTACTGTGTATATTTAACAATCTTCCCATTTGAGTAACATGACTTTGGCAGACGAGACCGCACTTACCAAAGTGACTAGCCACATAGCTGGTACCATTAGAATCTACACAAATCTAAAATGTAAATTGGAAAGGCTATCTGGGCACCTGAATTTGAGGATTACCACCATTTCTATTTTTACGTAGGGAGGACTGAGGTGCTACTGTAAAAATGGAAAGTAATTTACAATGATATTCCGCTATGGACCAATTGGAAGGGCCCTGATACTAACCAGCATGCATTTGGTATTTTCCCAAATCTTTACCTGGATTGGACTTGGCTGAGCAGAAAAACAGTATAAAGTCATGCAGGTGAGAAGGTGATGGTAAAACTAAGTAACTATAACTAAACCTCTGAGTTAGAAGCCCATGAGGCTGGCAGCCAGGTGGCCTGAGGAGCGTCTGACAGAGAGAGATCCTTTAATTATCTGTTAGAAACGCTTCTGGGCCTCCCCACACACGTGAGTGAATGTGCGCCTTTATCTCCCAAGCAGACGGAAGGACAACGTGAAGTGGGAGGGTCCCTGCGTGCCTCCCACTCTGCCAGGCTGGCCCCTCAGATGGGTGTCCTGCTAGGACAGTTGGGAGGGAGGCCTCCTGCCTTGAAAAGACTGAAGAGAAGGAAGCAGGGCGCTGCTGGTGAGCGAGGTGTGTGGACCACGCTAAGCAAGCGAGTCCCCCACGCTGGGTGAGGTGCCCCTTCCCTGATGACAAGGTGCCACCTCCTTGTTTCTCCTGAGGTCTGAAGGGGGAAGGGGAGGTCCAGGCGGGACCCCACGCTTGAGCCAGTGTGTCCGCAGGAGCAGCCAGCCAGCCGAGACAGAGGACATTTCTTAAAGCCTTGTCCCCCTTCCTCAGAGCAGGACAGAAAGGAAAGAAAGGCAGCTGCTTCTTCCAGAGTAAAATCTGTCTTCTAACTTGAGCCTCTGGTTCTTGTGTTCCCTCCTGCCTGCTGTCTTACTCCTGCTGACAGCTTTCCTGGAAATCCGTGAGTTGCTGACGGTCTGTGCTGGCGTGAATACCTAAGAGGGCATGGGGACGTGTGAAGTGAAGACTGTTCCCTGACGTGACAGCGCAGAGCTCGGACTCGAGGTGGTTTCCCTCTGCAGGTGTTAATGGGGAAGGGGGCCAGGGAACATGCCCCGCAAATCGTGCTCAGCTCTGTGCTCCCCTCCTGCAGGTCGCTAGTGGCCTTACTGTAGCGAAATGAAATCAAGTTTCTCCAAGGTCGTATTTCCTTGTATTTATTTAACTGGGATTCGGAATTTAGTTTTCAATCCCAGTGACTCTAGACGCTGTCATTCCAGGGACTCTGTTAGGCTGTCTGAGCCCCTTTTAATAACTTCATTGGGTGAAGAAGAAAGTCTTCTTGGGAGCCGCATCGGAAAGTTTCTGCAGGCATCTCAGAAGAGGGCGAGTTTAAAGCCTTGTACCTGAACTGTGGGCGGGGGCTGTGTTGGGGAAGCGGAAAACGCCTTCCCATTCGAGGCTGTACTGAGGAGGCATGGTGACTGCGCCTGGTCCCCTCAGATGGGAACAGAGTGGGTGCAGGACTGTGAGACAACCATAATCCAGGCACTTTTCTTGGTCCTTACTGTTAAAAGTCCCATCGTTTGGAATAACGACACTGTGTATTTGCAAGGCGGGATCACGCTGCACTGCTTGCCTCCATATACTCTGCGCGCTGATTCTCACGTGAACCCTGAGATGCTGGTGGGGAAGGCATTACTCTTATACTTGCGTTAAAAAAAAAAAAAAAGTAAACTGAATAAACCTAGGGCTGTCAGGTGGTGGTACCAGTAAACCGTTTAGAGGAGGTCGCCAGTGGCTCCTCACCGAGGGGCTGACATGGGCAGAGGACAGCATTCCGTGGTGGGAGACAGCCCAGGAAAGCTGCAGTCTGTCAGGGAAGGATCCCAGGGGGCAGGCTTACTGGGTGGGGGGCAGGTGCGTGTCCTGGCTGCCTGGGGGCAGTGAGGTCGTACCCGGGCTCCCAAATGACGAGCCCCCCGGAACGGCACAGTTCACGGTCCACTCAACAGCACACCCTGCCATCTGCACAGCGTCCCCCGTGTCCCCTGCATTTTCAGGAACCCCCAGGGATTCATGTGGTCTCTAAGTTCGAGAGGCACTGCTCTAGAATGTTTTCACCTTGGAGAATGTAGGGTGGGTGTGGTTAGTAAAGTATGCCTCGTCTGACGCTGTCACTCGTCACTCACTTTCCTGGAGAATGGACCCTCCTCGCATGTCGCTATTCAAACCTCATTTGACCCATGTAGTTCTGTATCTACCTATGACCTTCCACTCTTACGCGGGTGGAAACACCTTAGGAGGCAGCCCACACATGCATTGTTTCGGCTTTTTTTTTTTTTTTTTTTTCCCCAATTAAAGTCAGGGCAGGGACCATAAAACTGACGGCCGGCATGTCCCTATTTTTAGAATTTCTTGTGCTTGGGCAAAGGCCTCCACGGACTGGTGTGGACTCGGCACTTAGCTGCTATTTGTGGAGAGAAGTGGGCAGCAAACAGCTGCTGCGTCTGTGCATGGCCACACCTGGCAGGTGTGTTCATTACACACAATTAGTCTTTTGCTCAGGGAAGGCACTCATTATATTCTGGCAGTTTAGATTCATTTGTCAAATACTTATTTAAGAGAATTTTCACTGTATAACCAGGCTTTCCATGAATTGGCAGGAACGTAATTCATTTGTGAGGGCTATTGCCCCATCAGGAATGCATTCTCACGGTCCCAGTGTGTTCTGCTAAGTGTCTGTCACAAGGTGACTGGCCTTCACTTTAGTCTCCACCTCATTACACATGGGAGAGCCCCACTACTCTCCTGCATGTGGTACTTACAGCTGGATGTGATGGGGCTATTTCACTGGATAATTAGAGGATTCAGGCCACACCAGCCAAAGCAAAGTTTGCTTAATTTTAGAAGTCAAATTTCTATTGAAAATGAATGCTTAGTGAAAATAAACATATTTCATGGTTTTCCAGATTTACTACAAATGGAAGACATTGTGTTAGAAGCTGCCCTGATTCAAATTTAAAAATTTAAAAATTTGAATAGGTCACCTTGTGTTAGACACTTAGCAGAACACACTGGGACCATGTGAATACATTCCCGACGGAGAAATAGCCCTTGCACATAAATTACTTTCCTGCTATTCATGGGAAGCCCGATTGTGCAGTGAAAATTCTCTTAATTCAAATTTAAAAATTTGAATCTGCACAAGTGGTACATTTCCTGACAACCAGCTTTGGGGCTCAATGAATTTTCCGAATTCCCTCTTAATTTTTGGTCATCTGAATTTGTGTGGCGTCGTGTGAGACTCAGGGGATGTAATCCGGCTGTGCCTCTGGGGTAAGCTTTCATCTGTTCTGTCTGTTCCTCCTGCGCTGGCAGGTCCTGGCTTTGTGGTGACCTACTGATGCCACCCCCCAGGCAGGAATGCCTCAGGGTTTCCATGTTTTATGTTCGAACATTCAGTGACCACTAGAACGGGTGACTTTATTGTGGTTTGTCCACCTTTAGGGCAGACGAATAAACTTTCTGTTCAATTCAAGACATCCCATGTATACAGTTCGTTAAAGGTAAAATGCATCCTGTTAATACTGTATTTTGAAGACCCTCTCGTGTCACTAGTGGTGGCTGGACAGTTTGGTGGAAAAGCATGTGACTGGTCAATCGCCAGGACCGGGGACTGGTCACTCCACGGAGGGGGCAGACCTGAGACTCCACCTCCCCCACCCCAACGTGACAACGTCTTGGGAGCGTGGGCATAGTCCTCGGACACGAGACTGTCCTCGTTCCTTCGTTTTTGGACACGGAATACTGTATTGTCTTATATTCCCAAAGCCTCCAACAGACAGGGGTTTGAGGATTAAATTCTTTACCGATTTTGAGATGAAAACTGGCAGCAATGAAACGACCATGTTCCAAGGGTCATCATTGGAGGGCGGGCCATCGGGAAAACCACCTTTCTTTCTGAAAGGCCACACCCCATCTTTCACTAATACTTAAGAACCAAAGCCTGATAATTTGAATACAGAAAAAATGCAATTTTACTCAGGGTTCCTCAGTGGCAAGCCTGAGGCCTACACTTTGGTGCATTAATCTTTTTTTTTTTTTTCTTTTTTTTTTTTTGGATCTGTCTTGTTTTCTTAAAGGCCAACAACTTGGCAGGCGCCACCTAACAGCGCAGCGGACGATATTCCGTGGGTATCACCGCTGGCCCTCGCACACACACAAGAGGCCGCTAACTTTCTCTTTCTGTTTGTTGCTGAATTGTCTACGGTCGGATGGGTGAGTGTTTAGCAGTCCCGCCCGACGTGGTTTGGAATGAGAACGTGACGCCCTGCTATGGCGTGGAGCCACTGCCGAGCGCCCGTCTTCCTGCAGCACCCTGAGCACGGCAGCCCAGACAGGATGCAAAAGTGCCTCCTGCGACACCCCCAAGCCTTACCAGTGTGGCTTCTCTTGTGGACCATGAGCACATTGGGACCGATGCAAATTATCCCACAGACATCACACTTTAGTTTGCCGTTAGGAAGTCGAATGCCTCCAGCTCCCGACAAAGCTCTGCCGCCTTGGCCACTGTGGGAGCCATTCATTTTCTCTCCCGAGGCATCAAGCACTCGTAAATCCTCGGCACATGCTTCCCCATTCATTTCACAGGCACGCCCATTCTCTTCATCACTCTGAGTCTCTACTTTAACATTACTGGCTGAAAGACACAATACAGGGCGCCACTCAGTGTCATCGCAAAAACAAAACAAAGCAACACAGCAGCAAAAAGATGACCCAACGGGAGCAAAAAGCTCCTAAACAGAGGTTCTTAGCAGCTTCCGCCACGTGGACGGCGTCCCTGAGTGGTGGACAGATCCGCTCATGGGGCTGTGAGGGCCTGGGACAGGAAACCAAGGCGTTGGGGACGACCGGCCTGCCCTCACCGCAGGCACAAGTGGCAGTGCCTGAGCATGCGTAAGGGACCCATCCCTAAATCCTCACTGTGCAGCAGGGTCCTCTCTCTAAGAAAGTCAGGGTCACCAGACCCACAGTAGCAGCCTGGTGTGCCCTCTGGAGTAACCGGAGGCCCGCTACCAGGTGCCACCTCTGCCAGATGAGCCCCTCACAGCAGCAGCTAAGTGCTGTCACGTCATGCAACCTCCCTGGGGTCGTAACCTTGTTTGGCAAGAACCCTACTTAGTGGTTATCAAGGCTGAGAAACTCTGCTACTTATAATGCTGCCTTTCCTCGTGTCGTGTATTCATGAACTCTGGGACCAAACTCAGCAAATGCATGCTCAACTTCTGACCACAGACTCCTGGAAGATTTGTTTGCTTCTTTAGTACATAATCATTCTAACTCCCTTTTATTTCATAATATTAACGAAAGCTGCATCCTAAAATAGAGCCACGACTTTGTCGATTTCTTGCGATGGCTGAAGGGTCGGTTGGGGTCATTGTGAATGGAAGAGACGGAGACCTGCTTTTCAGAGAGAGCCCACGTGTGGGGTGAAGGGCTAGTGTTGGGATGCAATGGCTGCTGTGTCCCCTGCCTTCTCCTTCCTTTTACGTCACATTTAGGGCAATTATTTATGTCATTCCCATATTTCTCTTGGTAAATGCAGTGAGGGGCATGTTATGTGCATTCTCCTAAAATACAGACTGGGGGGCGTGGAGGAACCCAAACCTGCCGTGATGGGGCTGCCGTTACATTGAAAACCATCGTTTCCATCACAATCTCCACAGGTCGGTGAGAGCACGCAGGAAACAGCCAAGGAAAACACCCGGGAGACAGATGACAGTGACCACTACAACCTGTGACCAGGGCTTTGGGTCGGTGGTCCTCCCCGTGGGGTCCCTGATCCTCCCCATGGGGTCCCTGGTCCTCTCCGTGGGGTCCCTGGACCAGCAGCAGCAGCGTCTGAGAACTTACTAGAAGAGCAGATTCTCAGGAACTCGCAGAGCGGTACTGGGCCCCGCAGAGGCCTGTGACGTCCACCGAGTCTGAGAACAACTGTTTATCACGGTCAACTTAACAGTAACTCTCCGAGTTGACTTTACCCAACACATCCCTCTACCTTTGGGAGTCCGGAGCCCGGAGTCTGGTACCAGGCTTCTTAGTGTGGCTCCCAGCTCCCTTTCTCTGAGCTCCGAGACCCCAGGCGAGCCACGTGACTTCTCTGTGACTGGGTGTCCTCATCTGCAAACACGGCACTGTTGCCACACTGGCCTCCTGGGCGGCGTGAGGTTTTGATGGGTGAGCCGGTGAGAAGTTAGCTTAGGACAGTGGCTGGGCGGGGTGTGTGGAGGCACATTTGCCACAGACCCATCGCACTGGGGGGCCCCACCTCATCCTATTAATGTTGCCGGCACTTTAACTCACAACAAGCCTATGAAAGAGGCACTGCTCGTATCCTATTTTACATGTGAAAATGCTCACGCACAGAGAGGGTGAACAACTGGCCAGGGGTCACACAGCGAGCAAGTGGCAGAGCTGGGAGATACTGCAGGCAGCCTGACTGCTATCCAGCCAAGGTTTGCCCATTAAGGCTTTGGAGAGAAGACTTACAGATAGATAAGAGCATGGAATGAATTAGCTGAGATCCCATCAGGCCCTGGATCTCACTAGAGCAGGGGTGTCCACACTGCAGCCCGCAGGCCACCTGCGGCCCACAATCCATTGTTAATTGGCCCGCAGCAAATTCCAAAAATATATTTAGTTTACTTAAATAAACCAGGTGAGGCAATACGTACTTCACCTCGAGTCAGTGGCCCGGCTGTTTGTGTATTTTACCGCATATGGCCCTTGGTAAAAAATGTTGAAAAAAGTTTGGACACCCCTGCACTAGAGTGTTCTGAAGACCCACTCATCAGGAGTCTCAGAAGGGGCTTCCTACAGGATCCTGACACCGGAGGCTCAGCAGTGCCGTGTCCCAGCAGCCCCCTGGCCTCTCCCAGCCACCAGGGCGAGTCTTCCAGGCATGGAAGCAGGGAGACCAGACGGGCAGGGAGCTGGGCGAGTGGCCGGCAGAGGCTTTCCCGCCTGCGCTCTGTGGGCTCCGTCTTTCGGGGGCGAGGAAACAGACTCATTCACCAGGGCCCACTCCCCACCCGTGTCTGCACCAGATACATGACCATCCAGCTTCCAAGGCCCCTGAACTCCTTCACCAGGGCTGTTTCTAGTCGTCATCTTGTCGCCTCAGCGCACAGTGGGGCAAATGACTGGGTGTGTGACAAGTTCTCCAACACCGAAGCTGACGCCCAGGCCAAGGGCGTCTGGCACTGGAAGGAGACCACGTGGAGGGACAGCGTCGGGGTCACCCCTTGGCCGGCCCTCCCCTCGGCTCGATGCCATCAATTTAGAGGCCAGAAGGGAAAAGAATAGACTCCTGCTTCCCCAAAGACACAGAGCAGGCGTAGGTGGTGTGTGGCAGTCGCCCAGAACGCCCACTTGTTCTGCGTCAGGAAAGCCTGGTGTTTTGCGACCCCATGGTGCTCTGGCTGGTGGGGGTGGTGTGGGGAGCGGAAGCACAAGGGCGGCGTCTGGGCTTCTGAGCCCCGGAGCGCACGCTCCCCTCTGGCAGGCTGCTTGCAGAGGAGGGGACACGGTCGGGAGGGGACGGATGGCGGCGTGACGGGAAAGCAAGGGTGATGCCTCCTTAATGCCACAGAGGTCCTCAAGCCAGAAGACGTGACAGCCGTCCCCACCTTGACTAGTGGCTCATGAAGGAGGGACTTGATCGTGATCATGGCAGGGGACCAAGAAGCCAGGAGGCTACACGGGCCCGAGAGCATCTGACAGATTATCCTGGGACCACGGAGGACCCCCAGGTACCATGTTAGGTAGGTATGTTCAGCACCGGAAGAGGCAAAGCTCAAAGAAGGAAATTCAGGACCCTGTGCTATTCTAGGTTTCTCACAAAACGCAGACAAAACCCCCGGTCAGTGCGGCTGAATCAAGGAAGCAGAGATAACGGGAACTGGACAGAGCTTCCACATAAGCAAATGCCATGCACATTTCGAAACAAGAGTCAGACAGCAGAGGCCCAGCATTTTAGAGCTGGAAGCTTGCTAGGACTCTGAGCACAAATTCTGGGCCTTCTGATGACAGGGAAATCTGTGGGGACTGAGAGTGGGGAAGGATGACTTCTGGGGTGAAGGGGTCTGGCGAGAAGAAATGGGCCACCGTGTCAGATGCAAGCGTGAGCGAATTTCCCTAAATGTAGAGGGAAGATTCTCGTCTCTGGACGGATGCAAATGGGGTGCTGGCTGCATGGCAGAGAAGGGAGAGATTTCTGCCCCCCGAGGAGGGCGTCTATGAAAACAGGTCTGCCATTGGGCTGGGAGGAGAATACGGGCAACATGCTTGTTACTTTTGTAGATGACAGAAATCAGGGCATGAAACTACCTTAATGGCAAACAGACTGCATCTCAGAAGTTGAAATCTAATAGATGTAAATGTAAGGTCCCCTTAAGTTAAAATGCACATTTAACAACTACAGGCTTGGGATGGAAGCTGGGGGTGCAGACGTGGCTTAGTTATGTAAGTGTGAAAAGGCTTTGGGGGTTTCAGCTGCTGGCAAGCTCGATTAGCAAGGAGGCTGGGGAAAGCCCATCCAAGATGCAGTCTTGAGGTCCCGCGTTAATCTAAATCTGGGTCCCTTGCCCTGGGCAGGCTGGCCACCTCCTGGAAAGGGCCTAGCAGAGCCTGGAGTGGTCAGATGGAAGGCAGTCAGTGGGGGATGGAAGCCAGTTCCTGTGGGGACATCAGTGGGAAGGTGAATGTTCTGTACTCGGCTGCAGCCCGCAGGTGTTTTCTGTACGGAAAGCTGAGCAGGGCTCACGCTGATCGCCTGCCTGCACTCTGCTCTGAATTCATACACCTCTCCATCTGAGCCATTTCCCTGGACCTGGAGCTCCTTTGCTGAGACACTGTTTCTGTGAAATGCAACACTGTCCCTGAATAGAGGAACTATACTTATAAATACTGTGTAACTCCGTCCTCCCACCCTTAGAAACATGTCGCTCACAGTAAGGTGCTGGCCCGACCTGATGAAACATAGACCATGAGATGGAGCCTTGCACGTGCCTTTACCCTGGGACCCAGGCTGAGGCCTACCCTGCAGCTTTTCCATTGACGGGGCCCGATTTTACTATTTAATAGGTGTGGCTTATGTTACGAGTGGATGTTTTCAACCCTGAGTCAAAAGCTGCTTTCCTTCCCAGAGGCTATGAAACATCTGGAAAAATGACAATGTCATTGTTACGTATTTTAGAGGCCTATGTTATTAGTAACACAGCAGTCCTAAGAGCGCCCGCAGGCCCCTGAATGTAAGTGGACTCTAGCACGCAGACAGGTTAGCCCTGGAGAATCTGGAGAATCCAGGGGCCCCAGGGTCGGGGCCGAGGCCTGAGGCTGCCCCGAGTGTTGTCGCTGTCAGGAAGGACTCAAGCGTCTGAGTGCACGGCCACAACGCGCACGGCAGCCCCACCTTCCATCTGCGTGACGCGTCCTTCCGTTTTCTTTTCCCTTTGAGGCTGTGTCTTTACTGCTCAGGTAAATGTCTGTACTCAGACTGCACTTTTCCATCGAAAAGATATTCTGAGATCTTCACTATGGTGTCAGTTTAGGCCATGGAACCTCAATCTTTTAAATTTTAAAAACGGGAGAAATATTCCTGCAGCACTGGTGACTGGCCAGTAAAAATCACATGGAATAAAAATATTTACACTGTATCTGGAACGAAGCTAATTTTGAGATGAGAGGAGATATGCAGGTGTTTTTGAGGTGCCTGTAGGAGAGGTTTATGAAAACTTTTAAGCATCTTAAAGGTTAATAAAGCCACTTATTATAACATACCATTTTAAATGTAGGATTTTTCCTTCTTGTCATGATGCATGCTTAGGAATATTTTTATCCTTATTTGATGTTTTAGGACTTTAGATGGAATGATGTCAGAAAGAGAGAAAATAGGAAGTGTATGAAAAGAGAACAAGTTAGAAGCATATTTGCGTTTCCTCGGGTAACTAGGGACGCAAACTGGGATAAAGAAGGTGGTCAAACAGGTGGTTTTTCATTTTGAAGAAGAGGTGAGGGGTGAGGACAATTCTCCACCCTGACCACTAGGTGGTGATGTTGGCCCAGAACAGTTTGGTTGTCGTTTGCGAGGGGTATCTGTCGTCAAGATGAACAGCCACTTGTGCGAGGGGATATGTACAGTTTGGGTACATGGGGAGCGGGAGAAAGAGAGAAAGACCCTAGTACTTTGTGAGCCCATGTGTATAAGGACATACAGGCAGTGCATCAAAATCTATATAATCTATTTTACAAAAGCTCCAGTCTTACATATCTTTAAACGCAGCCATGTTTTATACGGTGTCTTCACCCAGAGGTCTGCTTCAACACTGCACTATGCTTGAGCCTAAACATCCTCAGATTTAATGACAGCCTGTCTTAGGCTGTATTAGCTTACTCTGACATGCATTTGGCTTCTCAACATTTCAACTATGATGTTCATCTCACAATTACGGTTAGTTCTGTCCCAGTATCTTAGTGTTTTACATAATCACATAAGCACACATACACATATGTAAATATTTATGTATGTACATACGTACATATCCCACAGAAATAAAGATCAAGCTAGTGTTGAATTAAAGGACCGTCAGTAAGAGAGAGATCTCTGTACCTTTATACTCACACACTGGAAAAGCAGTCAATGTAGCTCGTAAGAAAGGGGCCTCCTTAGATTGACCCTGCAAAATCCTTCAGAGACCAGGATGTCAGACAGCCATCTCTACCTGTTCCTGACGCCGTTAGATCCGAGCCTGTATTGCACTTGCTACAGTATTAACAAGCACGACCTGTGTTCTGATGTCGCTCTCCACTGTGAGAGAACTTACTCATACAGGTTCTGAAGCGTCTGAGTACTAGGGGGCAACCCACTCGTATCACTTTGAATATTCAGCTATGGGTACAGTTTTCAAAAGCACTGTCCATTCCTTAAAATACTCCTTCGAGAATGTTACCCACATGTATTTATCATCTATCATCTCTCAATGCCTGAAAAAAGAAAGATGAAATCCACACCTGCTTTTGGTTTAACAGCTCAGATCAGGAATGGCACCCAGGCACGAAGTGGGAAGTCTGTCGGCTCAGACTGCGAGGCCCCAGGCACCAACGGCCAACGGCCTGGAGGCCCTGCGACTTTTCTCAGTTCTGAAATTAATACTTCAGAGCGACAGAAGGAGAAGATGTGTCTTTCTCCTGTCCTACAAACTTGGGAAAATTATCTTGAGAACATGTTGGGTTGTTTCCTGGTGACAGAAAGTCTGGCCATTTTATCAGCTACTCAATAAAAAAAGAGATAATACAAGGTTAATAACAACCCTGTCTCACAGCAGTTAGTAGAGTAACAATCCCATCGGTGCTGTTGCTGCGTCTCCCTCCACGGCCACCACAAAGGGCAGGCTCTTTCAACCATCTAAGATGTCACATATGTACTTTATTGTATAAGTGATGTACTTGATGGGATGGTCAATATTTATCTCATTTTTTCAAGTATGAAGGAAGGTGATGAAAAAACATGCATTCACGATATGTACACTGTGGAAACTGAGTATGAAATGAACACATGTTTCCATGTTTTAGAAGCAAAGTGTATACTTACGAGAGAAAGATTTGGGAATTATTGCGTGAAAATCCCTAAAGCCATCAGCCCCATATGCAACTGCAATAAAGAAGCAAAAAGAAAGAAAGCTGGGTTGTGATACTGTTTGACAGACATAGTAAGAGTTTAAAAGAAAGTATTATTTTCTTAAATATAAGAAGCATTGCTCAAAGCCATTATTTAACTACTGGTCAGCGCCTGCTGGCCCTCAAACACCTGAAAAGACAACAGTGCCTGCTCAGGGTCACATCACAGTGTTGGGAGCAACCTTGGTGTGGCAGACATCTCAGGGTGGTGACCTAAACCATTTCAGAACGACGGGACATCTCTCAGCAGAACCGTTCCGAGCAGGTCCGAGATGCAACGTCTCCTGGGAGGCACTAGTCCTCCTCAAAGCCGTGCTCCTTCAGGGCGGACAGCACAGCACCTGTTGTGCACCCAGCTTTTTCTTAGAAAGTGTTCACAGAAATTAGAGAACGTTCACGCGACACCCTGAGTGAGTGGGGGAAATGAGTGTTTGGCTCTCGCTCGGTGAGAGCCACCCAATTTCTGTGGGCGTTCCTTATCAGCTGCCCTCATAAACGTTATCAGTGCCTCGAATCTTCAAGTTCTTGTTCTGTTTTATAGGTCAGAGCTTCCCAGAGTGTGCCTTCACACTAACTGGCTACCACGCACGCACATGTGAGTACTGCATGCACACGCATGCAGTTTTCTCCCCATGAATGCGGTCACAGTGACTCGTTATGGGTACAGTGTGGCTCTGGAATTGAACTCGTTGGGTGAACTACTGAACTGACAGAGTACAGATCATGGTGTCCTGCAGGCCTCAGGACTCTGCCTGAGCCAGTGTTATCCCAAAACGTCTGACCACAGACCCTCCCTCTCCCCCCCACGTGAAAAACTTATTACAGACTGGGATAGTGGGCAAACGCAATTTGAGAGACGCTTCCAAAGCTGTTGCTTAAATGGACCAGCTTCATGGTTGCCTAACACACACTGAGTCTTCTACCTCTACTGTTCCTTGCTCGTCCAAATCTACCAGAGAAAGTCCGTGTATCTCGTCACTCAGAGCTGTCTTCAGCTAGTCTGCCTGGGTGCTCACGTGCTGGGGGGTCACATGGTCAGCAGTGGGATGCCGACCGCGCAGTGACCTCTGTAAGGGCTCGTCTTCACTCGGGTCCAACCCTTTCTGTCAACTTTTAGAACCTCAGTTGCCCTGAGTCATGGAGGCACAACCCTCTCAGATCATGGAGAAAAGGCAAAGATGCTTTCAAAGCTAAGCATTACCTTTTCAAAACTGGGGCGTTACAATGCATGACCTAATACGTACCAAATGCTCTGGTTAAATGACGTCACTGCCACAAGTCCCTGAGATACTGCAGACTCTTGGATGTGACTTGATTTGAAAGTCAAGCTTGAACACACTCCTTCAGCTCCAAGGCCATAAGGTGTGCGTGCGTGTGTGTGTGTGCGTGTGTGTGTGTGATCAGTACAGCCGTGGAGGACGTCACGTTCACTGGGAAACCTTCGAGCTAAGGAGCCAAGGGGTTAGAACTGAATGTCATGTTATGTAAAATCTGTCTCATCGTTAGAGAAGGCAGACTGTGGGCGTCTTGGATGGTTGTAATATAAGCCTTGAAATACATAATTTTGGGAGAATTTTCCATTTTACCCGTTACCATTTAATATAAATAATTTTGTATCATTAGACATTAAATGTTCGTTTTCAAGAGTATCAGTCCTTTGCCTAGTATAATTCAAATTAACTTTTTAATTTTTTTCTTAATATTTGATTCCCTAAACATTATAACAAGTTTAAAAAAACAAAAGGTAGCAGTAGCTGCTGTGCTTCTCCATCGGAAGGCTGAGCTGGTGAGAATTCATAACGGACGGGTCACTATATACCATAGGGACATGTGACAACTCACCCAGTCCTGCCCTGTCCGGATGGCATGCCGGGGCCTCCTGACTGTGGGAACTGTCCTGCCTCAGTGGCGCCCGGCTGTCCTTTCTTCTCTCCATGCTGCCACCCAAATCCAAACTCGAGGCTCTTGTCCAGAGCCAGCCCTCCTCCCGTCCCACAGGTGTGGTGCTGTTCTCTGGGCCCCACGCGTCCGGACGCACGGTCACCTGTGTGGGCCTGCACAGCCAGTTCCTCTCGAGTCCTTCTGAGACTTCTCTCCTACCATTTCCCAGGCACACACATCCCAGCACGTCCACGAAGCCGCTGCCTCACCCAGCAAGGCTCCTCGCCTGCCCACCACCTGGCACGGGATGGGGTCTGCACCCGTGCCCCTTGCCATCGGCCCTGCCCATCGCCCTCAAGACTGCTGTTACGGACACCATCTCTGTACTTCCAAAGTGCCCATGGCCTGCTCTGTCCCACGCCTTGTGTCATATCCTCTAGGACTGGTGACAGTGAGCCTGACTCTCTCAGCAGTTAATGCTATTCAGGAAATCACATGGATGAACCTTCTGGAAAAAGGCAAGACAAACGTAACCCTGCAGCTACACCTCGTTTGTATACACCCTGTAGTTTCCCTTCAGCTGTGCACGTACTTGTTTCCTAACTAAGCCTCGGCCACAGGATGAGCACATTCTCCAGGTCCCAACAGGTGGGCATCCTGCAGGGAGACAGGTGTCCCCGCTCAGCTAGTGCCGCCCGCCCTCTGCAGGACCGCACCCCCACGGCGTGGTCCCTTTCCCGGCCTGGACAGCCCGCTCAGAACCCGCCCTCGCCCTGTGCTGCTATAGCCCAGAATCCTTGGGGGCAGGCCCAGGTCTGGACCTGATGTGGTCTCGCGCCCAGTTCTGGGCTCAGAGGAGAGGCTGCAGGCACGCAGCCCCCCTGGTCCCCCACCCCTGCTGACTTAGCCAACTCCTCACCCCGACTTTCTGTGGAGTCATCACATCTGAACAGAAACCCATTTACATTCAACCTGAAGCTACAAAGCATGTGGCGGAAAGTGGTACGTTTCGTGTGTCAGTTACGAGTGAGGCTCCCAAGAAACTTGGTGCCTGTAGACCGAGGGAGTCATGGGGACATCACTCTGCCAGCTTCTCCCTCGTGTGTGACTTTCCTGGCTTTCTGTTGGAGTGGGTCCTCTGGCTTCTTCTGCCTGTGTCACCTCACGGTGGAAGGCAAGGGTGCCTGCAGGTCAGAGGGCAGGGTCCGGCACGCGCTCTGCCTCCCACCAGCTGTGTGGGCAGGGCTAAAGCCAACTACTCTGAGCCTCAGTTTCCCTTCCTGTGGGAACAATCTTATGCATGTTGTCAGGCTCTCGTGAGGATTCATGGTGACGCTTATGAGAGCCCTGCAGTTTAGCAGCCTGGGCACACTGCAGCTCTTTTCTTAGTGGGAGGCCACAGCAGGTCAAGGAAAGAGCCATTGTCTTGTCAACACACACTTCAGGGCCTGTGGGGTCAGCTACAGCCTCTGACATCAAAGGAGGAAAGCAGCAGGGAGAACTTTGCAAACCACTGCCGGTGACAGACGTATGTCCTGGGGAATGCTGCTGGCTCCCTGACACCCTGCGTCTACGCAGGCCTTGCCACCCAAATACCCCTGGTGGGTTCTCACCTCCACGTGGGAGTTTCCCTTACAGGGTTGCAGGCGAACTGCCAGGGCATGGGGCAATTTTGGTTGCTTTAAGAGGAACGTGACAAAGGTGGCCCGAGTCAAACTACAGCTGTCAGATGTGCGGTGCAGAGCAGACCACGTACAGACGTAAACAACAGCCTGGTTAGCATCAGGAAAAGCCAATTTCCCACCCCTCTCTCTCCCTCGATCTAGGACAACCAGGGGAGTGTCCTAGTTGAGTTTATGTTTCATTACTACAATCTTCATTTTGCCCACTGCACTAAGTAAGATGGAAAAAGCCCTGATGGATAAACCTACAGTTTAGAAAGGGAGACGCGGATGAGCAAAGGCTTTCCTGCTGCGAGTCACCGGCCGGGAGGGCAGGCTGAACACGGCGGCTCACATGGGGGTCAGGGCGAGGCCCCATTCTGGGGCTGTTCCTATATCCCGCACCCCCATCTGAGACAGCTCACCACAATGTGGGGGTGAAACATTCAACAGGTTCAAGAATAGCTTTAGGAACATTTCCTGAATGTTACATCCTTCTTGCTTTTTCATTCTTTTTGAAGAAAAATTACTGTTTGTTTGTTTTTTGGTAAAAATTCTATTTGCCTATTCTAAAGATGGCAAGTATACAGAAGTACTAAGATGAAATTTCTAAAATTCACCTCCAACTCCTATAATCTGAAGATAATCACGAAGAGGAGAAAATGGAAAAAATAATAACAACAGAGTGAGAAGGTTTAGTTCAAGCATTTAAAAAAAGGAGAAGGAAGAAGGGACATTTTCAAGCAACAAATGAGAGCTGGAGAAATAACGACAGGACAGAAAGGTTTTGTCACGAGCCCGGGGAGGTTCAGAGTGTGAGGTCCTGGATATAAGCGAATGAAGTTTGTTTTTCCATTCCACATCGTATTCCAATTTATTCTGGAAACTGCACTAAGTCTGCTGCACACAGGCGTGTGGACGCGCTGACTGGTGGGTGGCCTCCCAGGTGTGTGGGGGGCCCCCTTGCAATGTGCAGGCCCTGTAAGGCCAGGAGGGACCAGACACGCCTCCCATGGTGACGGTGGCTGCGGTCACTTGCGGATGGGAAAGAAGGGCCTGCAGGGATGTGAGGCCGCCCAGCTCACCAGCTGCCTGAGTGTCTGCAGCACCGTCCGGCATGCGCTGTAGCTGCTGCAGCTGCTGCAGCTGCGCATGTTAGATGTGGTTTTCCTGGCAGCACGCTCTCGCTGGAGCACTGGGCGAGCTGCCGTTGTCAGTGTCAAAGGATTTCGGCAGAGGAAGCATCGGAGACGACAGGCAGCATTCTGACTGACTGCTAACCTCGCCCCAAGCCTGAGGGGTGAGGACTGTCACACATGGAGGAGGCACAGGAAAAGCTGCTCCAACATGCCGAGGGCTGCCCAGCTCACCTGCGGCCTTGCTGCACACGCCGTGCCCCGGCCCCTCTCCAGGCTCTGCAGATACTCTTGGCCATTCCCGCCTGTCCCCACAGCTGGCACTGTGTCAAACCCCAGAGATTCCAGGAGCCCGGGCCCTGCTTCAGGGAGGCCAGAGATAAAGTAATCTCCCCCAGGACACACAGAGGGTGGGTCCCCTGCTGTCCCTCCCTTCCAGAGGCTCGCAGGGGTCCCTGCCAGAATTCCAAGCAAATGGTGACTCAGCAAAGGAAAAGGAACAGTGTATGCGGTAGTGTCCCAGGCCCCTTAGCCACAGCGTGCGGCCCCTCCTCCCCGAGCTTCAATGGAAGTGTTCGTGGAGTTTTCGTGCTGAAACCTCTGGGGCTGCTGGTGACTCTTGCACAGTATAAGGGGATGACGCCTCCATCCCAGCCGTCCCATTCCTTCCTGTTCTCCCAAAAGCATGTTGCTCAGGCAGCCGGCGGGGGGGCTTGGGGTCGGGAAGAGTGGAAAGTGGAAGATACCTCGGCGTGTCTATCAAGTTGGCTGCAGAGGGAAGACCGGGCTGAGGTTGGGAGCTGCAGCGGGGACAGAGCAGGGGTGGGTGGAAGCATCCGGCCTGTGTACCAGGGCACACGTGTGTGTGCGTGTGTGTGCACGTGCGAATGGCACACATAGGCTGCTCTTCCTGCATACATATTTACGAAGGCGGTTCAGTGCAGACTTGAACACATGGAGCGCCCCCTCACAGTGACTTCTACATTCAAAAGACAGCAGTGCAGAGAGGCAGACAGCAGTCCCTGGGGCTCGAGCATCAGAGGGGCTCCCCACCCCCCCAAACTCCTTCCCAGCCCCCGCCTGCCAGCAGGCCCAGACAGGTGCCCAGCAGTCAGAGCGGGTGTCCAGGGCACTGACAAGCCACCATGAACTTCAGCCCCCTCCCTGTCTTAACTGGGGAGCACTCCCATAGAGGCTTCTGGGTAAGGAATGGTGGCTTCTGACAGAATTCTGCATCTTGATGACAGACGCGCACAGGCTGTGAGAAGACGTCAGGCAAGAGATGTGGCTGCTTCAAGCTCTTTAATAAGAGTCACCTTATCGCTAACCTGGATAGAAGACTCAACATCCTTGCGTTTTATAGTTCTTCTCTTCGGGAACTCTTTCAGGAGTCCTCTCCCCCCCGCCCCCGTTCCTCTCCCCTCACTCTGTCTCCCACTAGTTCCTGACTTGCAGCACTAGGCTTGACAGACGCAAATACACGTGGATCTGTCTCCCCTCCCACCCAGTCCTGGGACGTTCTTCTGAGTGCTAGTCCCAGGGCAGGGCTCCGAGCCCATGGGGCGGTGAAGTGGGGCTCAGGGAGGGAGGCTCTGCTGCCTGCCCCCACCTCTGAGACGCTCTGGGGCCTGACAGTGATGGGCCTCACTCAGTCTCAGCTGTAGCATCAGAATAAATGCCCGCTCACAGCTCCAGACGGGGTGGCTGTCCCAGAGCAATGACTTCAGGCGCCCCTTCTCCTGGCTGCACCCACAGCCTTTGTCTGGGGTCACACCTTACTCAGCAGCCTCTGGGTTCCCAACACTTCTGCCAGAATTTCACATCTCTTGGGAAAAACCACCAAACATCACACTTTTTTCCTAGCAGAAGTCAGCTGTTTCTCAGGATCAGCGTGTCTCAAAAAGCCCTGTCCTTCACTTAAGCAACATTTCTTTGAACTAAGGGCGGTTCCTCCCTTTCTTTCCCCTCTCTGGAGTTTTCTGATTCAACACCACTTACTGGGAAATATGTGAAAAGAACCATGGTGGCCCTTGCACTCTTCCCGTTTAAAATCCAAGCCGTGTAAGGCTGTTCCCACATCTGTCAGTGGGTACCGGGTGCCAGCGACTGTGACACACTTTCTATCCCTCAGTGCCTCTCTTTCACTCCTGCGGCAGCCCTTTGAGGAACATAGGACTCCCCAGGGGGAGAGCGCAGGCTCAGGAAGGCCACCTGGCTGCCCCAGGTCCCCTGCTGGGAACTTGGGGAGCAGGCCCTTGAACTCACGAGGCTCCAAACCCTGTGTTCTCCAGCCATGTATGTCCACTTGCCCCAGGTCCCCTGTGCCACGCCAAGGCTGCCATACACACCAAAGGGCTGAGTAAAACATAGTGACTGAGACGAGAATTTTATGGTAGAGGGAGCTAATGTGCTGTCCTGCTCCAGTCATCTTGGCAGGGCTGAGACGCCGTGTGCAAGCCCTCCGTCCTAGGGCTTGAGTGAGTGAGTATATGAAGTGAGGCCCTTTGCATGAGCCGCATTACGTATCGTTCCAGGAGCGACCTGCGTGCCAGACATGGCCCACGTGTGCGTGTGAAGGCCGAGGGAGTCACGAGGAAATTATACAAGGAGAATATGACTGCGGGACAGTGTAGTCTCCAAGGGGCAGGAAGGGAAAGACCCCCGGCAAACAGTAGCCTGGCCGTAGGCGGGGGTGGGGGCAGCATCAGCCCGGGGTCTGGTCCTCAGCGAGACAAGACTGCACCCACCGCAGGGAGCCTGGTAGGAGAAGTGACCCAGGAGCCTGGCCGCCCGGCAGGGCAACCTTCAAAATGAGAAGAGGGAACAGGGAATGCCCAGTGGAAATGCCAGGGCCGCCATGTGCCTGGCGGGATGCAGAGGGGGCCAAGGGAGCTGAGATGACGCCCCTTCGCTGGGGTCTCGTGGTGCTAACAGGTCAGGTGTCAGGATGGCGATGGCTGGGGAGGGTGCAGAGAATGTCCCTAACAGCCCACAGTCTGAAAGAGGGAAGCTGGGAGCCAGCGGGTGGCCTGGGGCGGGATCACCGTTCCCTCTTGGGAAGTAGCTTCTGAGCTGCTGGGTTCCTGTGGCCAAAACGCTCACCCCAGGGCCTCCCACTGCACCACCCGTCGGCAGCCCAGTGTGGAGCGGCCCTGCTAATGGGAAATGCCAGGCTTTAGAGGAAACCCATCCTGGCGATCGCCAGGCCCTGGTTTTCCAGAAGCCACTTCTGCATTCTGTCATCTCCCCTCAGCAGCCATCTATCTTCCTCCTCCCGCCTCATCCAGATGCCTCCAGGAGGCAGGGCCCAAGAGTATGATTGTGACACTGCCGCCTGTGTGTCATATTGTAACTGGGTTTCCACATCCTCCTGGCTGTATTGTAAAAGGCCTAGAAGAGGAACAAGGGCAAATAATGAAATATAGGAATGCAGGGAAAGAGGAAGCTGCCCGAGACACCAGCCCAACCGAAATGCAAAGAATTATGGAGAAGTGACAGAAAGGGAAGCAAGAGTAAGGAATTGCATTTGGTGGCTTAGCAAAGCGCGTGCGCACAGTCGGATCCACTCACACAGCCTTTTCTGTGTCTCAGTAAACTCCTAAAAGGGCATGATCTCAGCGTCCGCAGAGGGACAGGGACACTCACTCGAGCTTTGCTACTCAGCTGGCTGAGCAGAGGCCAGTGTCCCCTGCGTGTCTGCCCTAAATGGTACTAGATCCAGAAATTCCTTGTAATTCTAGGAGGCCATTGTGTTCTTTTTCTCCTGTGTTTAAAAAGCTAGAGAAACAACATGGTAAAATTTCCTCACATCATAATCAAAAATTTAATTTTAGGGCGGAGACAAATAATGGACTCATGGAACAGAAATTATAAGTGTATATTAAGGTAGATTCCCCTTTGAAACCTGTAAACATCACTTTTAAAAATGAGAGCAGGAAAACCCTGAAATCTAGGGAAAAACGAGAAAGAAACTGTGAATTAGCCAGTTTGCGGCATTTTCTGTTTGTGGAGATAACCTGCAGCAGAACCCTGAGTCAGAGGCATTCCCAGCTGGGCAGTTTGGAGGTTGCTTAGAAAAAATTCCTTATCTCCTATTTTCACAGGTCCCTGGCAGAGGGGCGGGGGGCCCAGCCGAGGATGCCTTCCCCTGGCCACCTCCCCAGGTCTCCAAATTCAGATGGAGAGTTCCCTCACAGGCGCAGGTTTTTAAATTAATACACAGTTTTCCCTCTTCCTTATTTTGCAAGAGAAACACTGGCTACCCCAGGAAAATGACGGATTGTCTCTGGAAAGTTTCCATTTGAGTGGTCCCTCATAGAAGTATTTCTTGCAATTTATTCCTTGCGAGCTGACACGTTCAAATCCACCATGAATCTAAAATGGCCTGCTGTGCAGGGAGCTCCGGGGTGGGGCTGTGGGCCTGGTGTGTCCCCCACCCGCCTGCTGTCCAGCCTCCCCGGTGGTGGTCGGCCGGTACCCTGGCCAGGCCTTACTTCGTCAACCCTTTGCCACTGCCCACAGATGGCACGGACCCCAGAGGAGTTTCAACTTCAGTGCCCTTAGTTGAGTTTCTGTCTGAGGGGGAAGGAGTGTTCTCGTGGGCTTGGCCACTTCCCTGAGAATCCAGCAGGTTGCCCAAGTTTCGGAGGACAGAGGCTGACTGCCCCAGGCTGGCCAGGAGGCAGGCGAGGCCCATCTCCACCCAGGCGCAGGCCCGCCCTCCTCCACACCCAGTGACCCCACCCTCAGGCTTCCTGGGTGAAAGTTCTAGAGGACTCCATGCATCACTCAAGTCCCTACCCCAACATGACTTCTGGGACACTGAAGTGTGACACTGAGTGCTGTGGTCCAAGCATGCCATGTAAAACCAAAGAACTTAACGTTTACTACGTACATCAACTTCAGGTTATTTATTCTAGAAGCGTTCACAGAGCACCTGCAGTGCCAACTCTGTGCCACAGAGAGTGCCACGTCCCTTCTGGCCACATGCCTGTAAAACAAGGGCACTGATTCTACTTTTAACCAAACTAGGAGAAGAGCAGACATGCTAGAGACAGTAACTAAAGGCCTGTGACTCCAAAGCCTCAGGGTGTTTTTTTCCCCTTTGGTTTTGGCAAGTTGGTTTCTCCTCTCTGACCTTGCGCTTTCGTTTTTCCTGTCTAAAACAAGTACACGGTAGCAGAGAACCCACCTCAGGTACCGTACGGCCCTACTGTCCCCTCAGCCTGCCATCCACCCTCCCTCGGGCAGGAGTAACAGCGCCCTGTGAGCTGTGCCACTGACTTCCTTTCTGCCTGGGCTGAGGCTGCAGGAAGGGCTGTGCTCTTCCTCTGCGGGCAGCCTGTGGCCAGTGGGGGGCGCCATGTGTGGCCCCCTCCAGGAGTCCTGGAGGCGGAGGTGGGATGGAAGCCCAGTGCCCACAGGGGTGGCCACACACATCTGCGTTGCTTTTCTCTTTTTCTTTCTCCCCTGCCCCTCCAAGGTCACCTATTAGATGAAATGAATGGACTACCTACTCGTAGCCCTCCCATCCCGTTGCTGGGGCAGAGAGCCAGGCTGCGAGAAGCACGGGCCTCTCCCAGGGTCTCCAGTAAGGGAGACTGGATGCTGAAGCAGCTGGTGTGTTCAGGTCCTGAGTTATAGATAAACACCGACAGAAGCCAGGGCAGACGGTGGGAGGCTCTGCCTTCTCTGGATGCTTCTGTCATTGAGTTTTAATACAATTCCCACATCCTGGCTCTGGGACGAGTCTCCTACTTTGTAACAGAGGCTCCAGGAGAAACACATTAAAAGGGTTGTTGACACTTTTTAATAGATGAAAGTTTTAGCAACTTGCTAGGAGATTTAGAGATTCACTAACAAGAGAAGCCCTTCACTAAACATGACAAAACTGAAGACTGGTCATGGAGACAAAGGGGTGTCCCCTGGGCCCTTGTGGCAATCAAGCTCCCCACAGCCTCCGGAGCCAGACAGGCCTGGTCTCGCAGCTAAGCTCTGGCCTGTCCGGCCTCAGGATCCTCACGGAGGACTGGCTCCCATGGTCAGTCACTCCATTTGGTGACTTCAGAGAACCCCTAACATGATGGCTGGAGATGAGACAAAAGGAGGAGACAAACTTCTGATTCCATTCTCCCGCACAAACAGGCTAAACACTGCAGACATTAAGCCTCAAGTTCAATGACCAAGGAAAGAAGATGAGCCAGCAGACATATGCCTGGAGGGTAGCCAGACATTCAGCCCATCCTGGGAGGTGGGGTGGTGGTGAGAGATGGAAAGTGTAACCCCTTTGCCCTGTTCAGAACGACCTAACTTAAAAACGCAAGCTTGGGGAAATGAAGGGCTTCACGGCTGAGCTCATGCCCTAAACGTTACACACTCACAGGTTATACATCCATCTCCAGCCACTGGTGGCAATAGGTCAAGAATGAGAAAGAAAGTAAAACTGGCCTCTGAGGCAACCAAGTAAAAGAGAAGTAAAAAGCCTTTGAACTGCAACTCACAGGTTTACTCATGGTGAGGTCCCCCACTCCCTCACGGGGAGCTCCTGCACTCTCACCTTAAACAGTTGTGAAAAGGCTTCAATGACTCTTTCTTATCTTAACACCTGGCAGATTGGAAGTTGCAAGTTAGGAAGGAGAGAGAGACTGAAAACATGACCCTAACAAACAAGAGAAGCAGGGTCATCTGGGGACAGTGACAGCTCTCTGCCCACAGTGACTTGTTCTGAAGGGAAGTCCCAGACCCATACGGCCAGACGAAGCCACGTGCGCTTTCTGGCAGTGGAGCCGCCATCTGTACCCTTATGGAAGATCTGGGAAAGACGCCTGGCTCCACTGGAGGCGTGAGAAACATCTGCTGAAGGAATGAATGAGCGAGGCAGTGACCGCCCGGGTGATACGCTCTCCCTCTGACTGGATTCCAGTGTGCACAGCGTGTGCCCACACATGCTCTCTCCAGAATGCCCGAGTGACTATTTACAACAGTAAACTTGACTTAGGAAGAAAATGCCCAGGGCCTAGTAGGTTCTAGAAAGAGTCCGTATCCAGCAGGGTTAAAAGACACCCACAGTGAAATGGAGCAGGCTTGAGCAGTCTAGAAAACGTTGTCATGAAGAAACACCCCATCCTGTCCCCCCACAAATGCTAAATGATGAGATACGGCTGAGGTGGGCTATGAACATGAACTGTGGTCACGACCGTCAGCCCCCCATGGACCCAGATACCACAGCTCACTGCCCAGCTGGCTGAACAGCTGTGCAGCCACGTGTTCCTCAGAGCTGCATTTATATGCAGATGTCCATTTGGTCCCAACTGTGTGCAAAGGGCATAAATCTTAGGTAGAGGCTAAAGTTTGCTTCCCGGGTCCTGCTGCCAGGAAAGTAGATAATGGAGGAAATAAAGAACATTCTGAGATTAAAAACAGGAAATGGGTGAATTCAGTGCCCCTTCTGGGAAATGATGAAATGCATGTGTTTCAACCTTAAGGTGTAATCATGCAAAACGCATTTTATCAAGGTTCTTAAGACATGATTTCTCTTCATGATAAATGACTTTTTGAAATTAAAGAACCCAAATAATATAATGGTTAAACCCACTCCCCTGTTGTATCATAAAACTACGGGGATCTTGGGTATTTTCTGTTAGCAAACGATTAAAAGAGGAGAAAGTATCTAATGGGCAGTTGTGAAGTGGTGAGTATTTTAGAGATCTCAAATCAGAACTTACAAAGTTTGGTGGGTTTTGTCCAGAGATGTAATACACACATTGAATTAAACAACTAGAATCACTGTTAGAACACTAGCCCCTTATGTTGGAAAGCCCAGCTCGTGTTTTTAAAAGCAGGCCTTCGTCTTGAAGTGTGTAGCCCAGAAACCCACGCTGCTCTCTGTTCACTGATGCACAGGGGCCCAGGCGGGGCCCAAGTGATGCCAGTTTTGAGCTCACAACTGAAATGCAACATCAGGGACCCAGTGGTACCGACAGCTCCACTCGCCCCAAGAGTTCTTTTCACAGATTGACATGCAGAGCGGTTGTACAAATCACACTAAAGATGTACGTTTATGAGTAACCAATGCAAATGAGAGGCAATGGAAGAACAGAAGATGATGGGAAATCTAGCAGCGTAAATATTTTCACACTTCAGTGACACATTTCTAACGGTTAAGAGCGAGGCTGTTATCGGTGCATGGTGTAAGGCCGCCATCAGAGTCTGGTGTAACGTGCTATCAGAAGCCAGTTTATCTCCCATCTGCCTGCTTCCACGTCCACCCTGAGGACTGTCTCTCCAGCTGCAGAATCACCTGCCAACAAACTGTCTCTCACCATCGTGGGGAGGACGATGGCCGGACTGACTGGTGGGTTCAGAAACTACCTGTCTCAACTGTTCAGGTCACCCAGTTCCCAGATGGGCCTGAAAAATCACACCTGGCTTCTGTACAGTGAACACCGACGGAGGAGGTGGCAACAGCAGGGAAGAGGGGAGGTTTGCACTGCCTTTTGGACAGAGACTGGCCTTGACAGCTGGGCTCCTGAAGGAGCTCGGCCCCTCATGGATCCAGGATTTCCTACCTCGCTGCCCTGGATGTGGTAGCACCAGCGTGTGGCTGCTCAGAGAGGAGGGGCACCTGGCTCCAAGCCATGGGGTCATCACTGGTGACTCAAACCCAGGGCAGCTGGCTGCCGCCTCCCCCCCCCACACACACATTGCTGCTCGGACACTTCAACTGACTCAGGGATCGTTTTTTTTCTCTCTCACATGGGTTCTTGTACCTAACTTGGGATTTTCAAAACTACAGCTTTCTGAATGAATGTGTAAATAAGATGAGCTGATTTGTTTCTAAGCCTTGACTCAAATGTTGCATGGAGGATCCCCCCCGCCCCAAACTTATTTCTCACAGAGCCTGTACCGTTACTCAAAATATGAGAATGATCCCCTAAATCTGACAGGGCTTCAGTTAGGGTGATCCATCTACATGATCTCTCATGAAAGGCCACAGAAGCAGTGGTTCAAACTAGCAATCATCCTTGGGGACAGCTCTGCCGACAACCACTGCCCCGGTCCTCACACCCGCGCGCTGGCTGCCTTGGGAATTCGTTCACCGGAGGCCTCTTCTGAGGTCACAGCAGGACCTTCCCCTCGGCCCACACAGAAACTAGGGCCACCTGATTGTCCCCCCACCTGATTCTCCTGTCAATCTGTGTGGAGCGGACAGGCTATGTCATGTCTCCTAAACAGCCCACACTCTTGTCATCAAAGCTGACTTTGCTCCTTGGGTATCCTGTGGGTTCTCGTTCCTCCACTGCGGTGTTTCTTCCCCGTGGGAAGGCATGTGCATACCTGACTCACCCTCAGGATTGTTCATTGCACACCCAGCAAACACTGCAAGGCTGACGCCACTCTGGATGGCAGATGCCAGGATCCAACTTTCCTACCAGTGTCCTAAGGCCATTTAAAGTTCAATGCCAGGATTTTTCAGTGTCCTTCAGCAGTGCTTGTTCTTTGGATGGTAACAAAGATCATAAACAGACAGACCTAAAATAAAAAAGGGTAGCACCTACGAGTCCAAAGAACAATAGATTCAGAATCCGAAAAGTTGGGTTCACACAGGTTGTGTGATTTGAAGATCCACCAATTAACCTCGTTAATTTTATAACCAACCAAGTAACGAAGAAGAGGGGTGGATGACGAGGTACCGCCTGCCGTCTCTGGACCTTGTGAGCATCTGGGCAGGGGCTGGGACCTTTCTCATCTGTGACACAGAGCAACGCTACCCCCAGGAGTACATCAGATGGACACACGGCCACGACTGGCACCCTCTGTCTCCCTCCAATCGACGCCAAGTTCTGTGAGCCCGGAGGCTCTCAGCACAGGCTAGTCAACAAGCAGGTACTATTACTGCGTAAAATAACAGTTCACTCCTTGAAACTGTTTTGTGCGGACGACCTCAGGTTCTGTTGTGTTTACTTTCTTCCGTGTCTACCTGCAGGAGAGCTGCCTGCCTGTGACCACATCTGCGTGGTGCTTCATGGTGGTCATTCCTGACACAAAATGGTGCCTGAGCCCATCTGTCCCACGGGCAGAGCCTGTGCAGCCGCCATGATGACGTCCATGGCTTCAAAACCACCACATTCGTGTTCAGATCTCTGTGCCCCAGAATGAGGAAGCAGCACCTCATAGAGGTGTTTTACCTCAAAGGATACGCCAAAAATAGCTGTTTCTCAAGGCACATGTCCCACTCTCTTTCTCTCTCTGTTTTTTTTTTTGAGGTGAGGATTTTGCTAACAGTCAATTTGTGGGACGTCTCATGAAATCACTTGTCAGCAGCCTGTTCCTTTTTTGGCTCAGTCTTCCACGGCTCCTGAAAAGTCAGACATGTCACTTCCAATGGCAGCCATCAAGGACTTCAAAGAATTTGTTTTTCTGAAAATCTCAAGAAATAAATTTCTTTCCCTATTTCTGAATAAACAATTTGGAAAGTATGGCCAACTGATGGGAAAGCAACAGATCTGTCATTCTGACATGGGAATTTTCCTGGAAATGCCCCTGGCATATCAGAGGAAAATCTTGTTATTCTAAATAAAGAAAAAAAACACCACACACTTCAAATTTGGATGGTAGTAAAATGCCTCTCCCTCGGCTGCAGGCCTCCTGTTTCTCTGTGGACCTTGGACTAGGAGCCTTCCTGATCTAGGGAGTGGGGACCCGTCCCCAGCAGCAACACAGTATCGTCTAACCAGCCACGACGATGCACAAACTGTCACAAAGAGAGCCATTCACACACATCTCACTGGGAAGCACACTTTCTACCTGATTCTCCTTTCACTTCAACTTTCTAAGAAATCTCTCCAAATCTATGGTACGCCACCTGCACATGAGGGAGTCATGAAATTATGTGATACAACACCAGCCCTTTCAACTGAGCTCAGGGAATTCTGGATTTATGGAAGGACCCGTTTGCTTAAAGGTGACATTTCCACTGACAAAACTAAAAAATTAAACTCAACTGAAAATGGGACAGACACAACACCTGCAAAGCTAGCCTCACACAGAAAACAATGAGGCTGAAGGGCTGTTCCAATGGGAATGATGGCGGATTTATCTGCTTTGTCTGCTTTAATGCGTGCTGTGACTTTTGCTCACTTTAAGGAACTCGCAAAAGCTTAGTTTTCAATGGTTTAAAAAGCCTGGCTTGACCTTAGGCCTGGCTCACTGACAAAGGATCCCAAATGGCTCCCGTTACACATGCGTGTGCTGACAGTAAGGCTAGTGATCCTAGAGGCCGTGGTGAGCCGTGTGTGTTACTTTCATCTAAAAGTAAACAACAGACTATCTGATTTTTTTTTAAATGGCTATGTTTTCAGCCGGGCCCCCTTCAAAGAAAGTGTGGAAATAAGCATCTCAATGGAGGACCTTCTGTCCTTCACCACTGTCCCTGGGTCTGGCATATACAGTTGTTCCAAAAGATCTTAGAAAGCTAATGTGAAACACACTGCACCCAGCATGCCATGGTCATTGCCAGACCCTGTGCTGCAACCCAAACATCGAAGGTACAGATGACGTTTCACACGATGAGTGAGGTGCACCTCAATAGCTACCAGGTTTCCCCGAAAATAAGACCCAGCCGGACCATCAGCTCTAATGCGTCTTTTGGAGCAAAAATTAATGTAAGACCCGGTCTTATATAAGACCTGGTATTATATTATATTGTATTGTATTGTATTGTATTATATTATATTATATTATATTATATTATATTATATTATATTATATTATATTATATTATATTAGGCCCGGTTTTATACTAATTTTTGCTCCAAAAGACGCATTAGAGCTGATGGTCCGGCTGGGTCTTATTTTCGGGGAAACCTGGTAGCTGTTCCTGAGAAACTGACACGTGTTCTTAGGGGACAAGGGTCCCAGCTGCACAAAGGTGGCGGCCGTGTGTGTGCACATGCCGCATGAGCCAAATGCAGCGTCAGAGCAAGGAGGCGCCTACTTGGCTGTCTGCCCTTCGGAACCACAATGGTGACTAAGTTCAAAAGCACACAAAGTGTGTTTACCATCCATGCGTCAAGGGCTAACACAGGTGACCCCCATGGGATGGCCAGATCAGTTTTGGGGTGCGTCTTCCATCGCACCCTGAGGGCAGGCGTAGATTTGGACAAAGGAGGTTCTTTGGAAGCAGGGGCTGGGCTTTCTCCTTCACTTGCTGTCCCTGCCAAGGCCAGTGTCACCCCCAGGGTTGTAGGGAGGACTCAGGCATACTGAACAATGCCCAGGCAGAGTGAGAATGCAGAGGAGAAGCAAAGTAGAGGTCTGATCATGTTTATGCTGTGCCAGGAGGAGGGGGCGTTCAGAGGACCTATGACAGCTGTCTCCTAGATGTGAAGGGCTCTCACACTAAGAGAAAGTGTCGATACAGCAGGTGGCTGCAGGGGTGGCTCTAGGTAGAAGCACATTGAACCCAAGCCTTTCCTAATAATCCGCGTCTCTCGAAACCTACAGCAGGTTGTCTCATGAGGCGTCCAAACAGGCTGGCCCATCACTTGTAAAGACGCTAAACGACTTATGCTCTGGCGATTGTCACCGCTCAGAGGCTTGCATCTGGAATGTGTTTTACGGGAGCGGGAATTGCCTGTGCTGCTAGCGCAGCTCTGGGCAAACACACTGTGTGCACAGCTGGTTCTGCGGGAGCTGGGGGTGGAGGAAGTGTCAGCATTAGAAGCTTTCCGAAATGTCTGTTGTTTCATTCACTAGCAGACAGAAGCTATGATTCGATTCACCTTTTCACTAGGGAGTTGGGCATACTATAGTCAGTGTGTGTTCAGTAAAAGCAGCCGTGAACTTCAAGTTAAATATTTTCATTAAAACCAGCAGATGTTCAAACAGGCAGAATTGTCCATGGGACACGAAGACAGTTTCTATTTTAGTTTCGTTTTGCCCTTTCTACTGTTTTTCTCTCTCTACTCAGCTCTCCCACCAGAAGGCAAACTCTTTGAACCCCTGAATCTTTTGTTTATCGGTCACCCCTGGGCCCAGTGGGGTGCCTGGCATGAAGTAGGTCTTTGTCAAGCGTCTGTCTCAGGAATGGATCCCCCAAAGCCAGCTCAGTACCCTGCAGTGTGCTCCTGGCTCCTGAATGCTGACGCCATGCTGACCCACCAGAGTGTGGAGCCAGCCTTTTTGTTGGTATTTGCAGCTCACTCAACTCCTTGGGGAAACTGTTCTTATCAGCTTGGACTCCCAGGACATCTAGTCCGACCTCACACTTTGCAGAGAATACGGTTTGCCTTACATCTCAATATGCACTCAGATTTCTTTTCAGTTTGCAAGGCTGAATAGTGCAAAAGAAATTTGTAATATTCACCTATGAACCTTTTACTAAGAAGGTAATTCCATGTGGGGCACACTCATCCTTGCTGAGACCCCAGGCTGCGGTGAATTCAGATACTCGCCCCCTTACGGGTGGTGGGAGGCCAGAGGGGCGACCTTCACAGACTCTAGGCTGCAGCCAATTCTCATTATGCAGCAAAAACGGGGAAATATCAATTTCCTGTATTTTTCCATCCATATTTGACTTAATTTTTCAGATGATACATTTTATGTTTCCTCTCAACTGTATGAGTTTTGCTCCCTGCCCTTCTGTTTTAATTATTTTCATCAGCTGGATGACATGTTGCTACCCAACTTTCAACTCCCTCCCGAGATGAGTTTCTATCTCTGCCAGTTTCGTGAAGACACTTAAAGAGGAGATGTGCCCTGCCCTCACGGGCCTTGCAGTCCGGCCGTCCATACGGGCACAAGACCCCCGGGCAGCGCTGTGGCAGCTTATGTCCTAATGCCAGTGGGTGCTCACGCGTCTTGACGCTTCCCAAACTTTCTGCGCTGAGGGATAGGGGTGCAAGAATTCTTGCTGTGCACTGATGAACTCAGGTAAATGGTTAGGAAGTTGTAAAATATGTTCCCTAGATCACAAAGGGTGTAAAGGTGAGATGCAGATGACCGGGAATGAGAAAAGGAACTTAACAAAAAGTGCTGCTGAATGACTTCATCAAGGTTTCACGGGAAGCGACAAAGAAATGAACACAGAGGTGGTCCCGGGGTGTGGCCGGCCCATCCACCCAGACATGAGGAAATGCAGACAGTAATAAGCACAGAGCAAAATGTGCATCCTTCCCAACGCAGTTGGGTGAACTAACGGATTTTTAAAGTCCCATTTTATAGTGTGCCCGGAGGGAAAATGTGTGACTCATTCAATGTTCCCTGAGATGTGGACAGTGGGGCTCTGGGGGAGGCCCGCCCCCATCACACTGGAGAAGGCAGACAGCTGAGCCTTGAACCCATAGCTTCTGCTTCAGACCCATCTACAGCAAGCTGGCCTTCTCTTCCAGAGGCATTCTTTTTTAGTGTGAATTTACGTCATCCCAGAAAGCAATCCTCACTACTTTATAATTAAACCCTGTTTTTGAACAAAACAATAGCTTTCCCCAGGTTAATTCAACAATTTATTCAAAGGTCTAGGTTCCAAATGAACTGCTGACTATTTCTAAAAGAAAAAGGAAATATTCAAAAGTATGTGCTTGGAAGGGACTAGCAGGAGGGAACTGCAGAGATGTGAGCGATGCAATAAGCCTGGGCCCCAAGGACCAGTCGGGCCACGCGCTTGGGGCTGTGGGTCCTTAAACCGCTCTTGCCACAGCATCGGGCTCCACACTCAGTGGGTGACCTGTGCTCTCCACGGCCACAGCCAGCAACCTTGTCACCACCGTGTGTTTTTCTTGGTACAATCTTTGTACAAAGAAATAGCTGCCACTGTCACCAAATCCTGTACCAGGTAACCCCTAAGTCACTTAACAAGCAGCAATAAGCAAGAGCTAGTGACCTGGGGACTGTGTGGCTGGCTCTTCCTGTCACAGCCATCTATCCTGCTACTTCAGGTTACCTGCCACACAGGAGTGTGGCACCTGAGGTCCTTTATGACTTAAAAAGGTTTACTCTTGGGCCAAAGGCTTCAGTCACTGGTCCTTGCACTCCGGTAATATAATCTTAATGAAACTGCATACGAGATCAATGTTGGGAGGGAAGGTGGGAGGGAGGGAGGGAAAAAGAAAGAAGGAAAGAAGGGGAAGGAGGGAGGAACAGAGAGAGAGAGAGAGAGAGAGAGAGAGACAGGAAGAAAAGGAGAAAACAAAAGATCAAAAGACTCTGACAGCACAATCAAAGCCACAGCGCTGAACCTGAGTCTGGATCACGACGTGCTCAGGAAACACAGCAGCCACAAAAGTCCGCGCTATCTCCTGACACGCGAGAAAAGCATGGGCTAGTGAGCACGGGACGTCCCTTACACAGGAAGGCTGAGGTCTGGGCCAGGGTGCCCTGCCTGGGCTGCCAGGACATGGGTGCGAAGTAAAGTACCAGGCTTGTTTCCTCAGGCTGCAGTGCAGGCAGCTGGCCGCTTCCCTTTGCCCTAAAAAAAAAAAAAGAAAAGAAAAAACGCCTCCCCTGCACCAGCTCTGTGTGACGGCTTCCTCAGGCTCCAGTGGCATCTTCTTGTAGAAATTGTCCAGAAGCTTCATTGTCCACAATGTTTGCAAACAGTTTCCCACGTGTGACAGCGTCTGTCATGCAGCTTGTTCATTTAGTGCCTGCCGTGGCGGGATTCTCCTGGAATGGGCTCTATGTCTGTAAGCCGTTGCCTTGTTTCAAAAATTCAAAGGGATTTCGCACCCCCAACAGTTACCACACGACGTGCATGAAAATAAAACGAACGGATGAAAACTAAAACTAATATCTTTCCATGTTAATTCAGCTCCTATGCTTTGGAAAATGCATGTGTTTTCCACGTCATGTTTTGTTTTATTCTCATTACTTTGTATTTAATCAAATGCCTAAAAGACCTGTAGTCAAAACAGAGCTGCAGAAAATAAACCCAAGTGATGTAAAAACTGGACTGGACCTAGACTTTTTCTAAATCAAATGTGGCCCAAAATGAAAGAACTGAAAAGCAAATTTTCACATTCATTTTTGATGACAATTGAGAAAATGTTTTGAAGAGAAACTGATTTAAAAACTACTTTAGCGAGTTGATATATGACTAGCTCTGAGCAAAATTTCAGTGAAGATGAACCTAAAAGTTTTCTACAATATGATGACACGCTTTTCTACAGAACCCTAGAGCAGCGCCCCTACCCATAGGTGGCTTCTGAATACCCGAAATGCGGCCAGTCTGAATTCAGATGTGGTGTGAGTGTAAAACAGTCAGGAACTCCGTACAAAAAAGACTAACATACTCATTAATGATTGTTGATACTGAGTGCATGTATAACTAATAATATTTTGGGTAAACTGAGTTAAATAAAATATATTAAAATTAATCCTCCTGTGCCATTTTTCTTTGTTTAGTGTGGCTCCTTGAATATTGAGAATTACGAATGTGATGCCATATTTACAAGAGACTCAGCTACCTACAACGTTTGATTCCCGTGTTTCCCAAACAAGTCCCAGAACTGCTGGCTATTACTCATCTATGAAACCTCTGTCCCAAACAAGGACTGGTCTCAGTGGCTATGCCTCCTAAGGCATAAGGCCGGCTACCTGCCTAGGATGGATGGGCCGGCCTAGCCTTAGAGTGTGTGTGTGTGTGTGTGTGTGTGTGTGTGTGTGTGTGTGTGTGGTGTTCCATGCACAGAGCAGGCTGATTCTCAGGCAAGTTTCAGGAGACACCCCATCAGAAATAAAAAGTTACTGAAATGGGGAAAAATAAAAAAAGAGCAAACGAACTCTGAACAGAATTTTTAACACCCACAGCTACAAAGTCAAACAGAAAAATCACTACTGAGACTGTATATCAGCAATAAAGCAATATACTGCTTTAAAGTCGTGAGTAAATGCAGTCTTTACAATAACAAAATCACTCTGCCACCTTGTCAGGATTAAAACCACTTCACTTAAAACCATGGCCTTCTCTACTAAGCATAGATTTCACCAGACGCCTAAATGCAACACTGAGATTTCCTGAGTGGCAGCGACCCCAGATACCGTTAATTGTCATTATTTAACAGTATGGTGGGAACAGCAGTGAGTGCTCTGGGTGTGAAGGCAGAGCCATATTTTTACTGCTAGCAGCACAATTCTGCTGGATTCCAATAATAATAATAAACATAGTTATATAGGTGCCTGCAGGGCTATAATAAAAGCCCTTTTCTCATTTCGGCTGGATTTCACCACTAGTGACAGTCCTTCATTCTGAAGAAGAGAACAGCTACCATTGCCACGCGCTCTGTAACTGCAGCCAGGACCCCGGGTTAGATGCCTCCATCCATCAACTCCCCCCACCCTCCACCCCCGGGGGAAAGACCCCAGCTGGTCAAGGCTTCACCAGAATCATGCGGGGTGACCAGTGGAAAGCGGCAGCCTGCAGCCACCTCCCTGTAGGGGAAGTGCTCTCCTGGCAGGCAGCCTCGAAAAGACACACCCTAGACCTGCTGCCCCGAGATGCCTACAGCTGAACTCACTCTGAAAGCAGGGCAGACACAGGACTCAGTTCATCAAGTGGCCCCAGTGTCAGGTGCCTGCAGGCAGGGACGGCGCCCCGCAGCCTCCCAATCCTTCCACAGTCATTAGTTTTCCACAGTTCCCCTGGCCACTCACAGGTTGCCACGCCCTTGCTGTGAAAGTGTCCTAATGAAGCCACTGCATACTTGGAGACAACGGAAGACGTCACCTCCTAGATCAGCACACACGTCTCATGGTTGTATGTAATGTAGGGAACTCAAATTCCTTTGAAAGCACCAAGTTCAGTCCCAGGCTTCGAAGGAGATCGTGAGGCTAATGCTTTCCTGGAAAAATGACTGTCACTGAGGAGCATAGTGACGCCATGCACCATGCAGACACGTCTTGCTTCGCATTTTAAAGTTCTTCACACCAAAATCACAGCAATAGCAATAATATCATCTCATAAATAAGACACAGAATCCTTTTCTAAGCACAGACCCCCAGCAACAAAACTAAAATCTAAAGAAGCTTTTAGTCTTCGATAGAGACAGTCTAGTTGGTGTGACAGCCCCAGTTTGTGACATCAGCAGCTAAGAGTCCTTTGTAACCAACTCTTGTTGGACAACCTTCACTTACCCCTTACTGCCCAGGGCTGCCCAGCAGGCTCTCTCTCCCTTAATACCCCCCCCCAAAAAAAAACCACACACACCTGCACCAAAAAATAACTCCCGCTGCCACTGCGGCTGTCAAGTCACCGAAACTCTCTTTAAGCCAGTGGTGTGCTGCTCAACCAGCTCTCACAAACCAACACTAAACAAAATCCCAGTTTGTAGCATTTGCCAATTTCTGTGGTGTAAATCCTCCCAACCGCCGGTGCTTCAGGTGGCCAGCAGCTGACCAGAGCCCCACAGCTTTTCTGAACCCATCAGTCACCGGTCCTGTCTGGCCCCGGCATGCCACCAACTTGGACACATTTTCTGAGTTCCCTAGGAGCTTCTGCTTTCCCTCCAGTCCTAACAGGCAAAAGGGTTACCATTTGGGGCAGATCTGCGGTCATGTGTGAGCTAACTGTGTGTAGTGCCTGCTGAGCTCCTGGCGGGCGCTGGGCTTATCTGGCGGGTACAGTCCTGCCCTTTTTTCAAACAGGCCAGAGCTGCGGGAGCCAGCAGGGCTGCTGGGGGCTGGGGGAGGGACTCCCCAGAGCAAGTGTTTTCATCTAATTGAACTGGTTCGGTGGAAACAGCAGGGCCTCTGCTTAAACCTTTTCTACTTTTGCATAAAAGGAGGGGGAGCTTTTTTTTTCTTTTTTTTCTTTTCTGGGTTATATTTACACTTCCCAAATCAGAAAATGTCCTAACCAGATCGGAGGACAGGTGGCAACTGGCAACCACAGCTGAAAACCTTTTTTTTTTTTTTTTTTCCATTTCTTTCTGAAACCCCATGTAGAAGGAAAGTTAACGACTTGTTGCTTGGCTCTTTCATACACACAGTAACTCTTCTTTCAACACAGATGGAACAAAGCAGAAAAGAAAACTAGGACCCAAAACCTAAACAGGAAACAGTGTTTATCTATTGACTCTGGGGGAAACAAACCTATATTTCCCTCCATAAACCCATCAGGTACAACACGAGCCTGAATTTCTGTTGTCAGGATAAAATGACGCCAAGATGGCCCCTGCTTTCTGTTTGTGAAAATAACAACTTTTCAAAATTAACCCCCATCTTTGGAGACAGGAAGTTAAAACTAGCAGCACGGTTGGAAATGCCAGATCCAAGTTTTGAGAAAACCGTTTCTTGTCCAGTTTTTCTATGAGGACTCTTTTCTTTTTAATTCAAACATCAGGTTTTGGAACACACTGCCTGTATTTAAAAAAATCTTAGAGAATCTGCCACATACTGCCCCCCTGAAAGTGCAAAGCAGTCCAGTCAGATGTACTGAGCTGTGTGAGGATGAGATGGTGTTGAGAGTAAAGGGTGGGGGGGGCATCAATCCCTGTTCTCACTGGAGAAATACGGGGAGACATTTGGGGAGCATGACGACCAGGCAAGGTGTGACGTGGGTGGCCAAATAGCTCGCGGCGGGTCAGACAGTCTCAGCCAGTGATGCCATCTCAGCCCCAAACACCAAATGTGCCCACTGAGAAAGTGACCTAAAATAATCTGGGGGACGACCTTCAATTCAGATGCAGCCTGAACTTGAAGTTCTCGCCACTGTCCTACCAGCTCTCCACCTGAGAAAGCAACTCCACCATCCATTCATTCATTCATTCATTCATGCGGTCCACATTTTGGACGCCTCTGGCTGCTGGGGACAGCAACGAGCCAATCTGTGTATGTGGTGACAGGCGATGCTGTGACAGGAAAGGCTGCAGGGTAAGGGTCAAGGGGGCTCTGCTGTTTTGCATCGTGGGCTCAAGGACAGCCTTTCTTACGTGGGACTTCTCCGTGAAGGCTGAGTGCAGGCAGGAGAGGGCCGTGAGGACACCAGAGGGACACACTCCAGGCCAGGACACCATCACGGCTGAGCCCCCAGCCCCGCTCTGGGTCGCTCATCCCGCCTTCCCCAGCACTGCACTTGGGCTGTTACGTTTTAATCCGTCTCTCCCTGCTGCCTCCTGTCAGCCTTCAAACATCCTTGAACATGCTCCTCTTACGAAGACCAACCTAGAAACTCTCCCTGACTGCAGCCCCCCAGCCTGCTTCCTTCTCCCCTTCCTTTCACCCCTGACTTGCTGCCCTCTCCACCCCTCACCGTCACTCTCCCACCTTTTGCCTGGGCCTCCCCCTCCACTGAGCTGCTTCTGGGAAATTCCCCACCCATATTCCCAAGGCCCCTGCCTCCAACACCACCTGCTACCCTGTCATGCTTCTCACCTTCCTGAAAATCTTTGATCCAGTGGCTTCCACGGCATGTGTCTTTCTAGGCATTTTACCTGAATCAAACAGCTAATTCTTCTCCTTTCTTTCTCTTCTAAATAATTCCTTACATGCATTCCCCACGGTCTCTCCCCATAACATCATGACACAGCTAGGATTAGCTCTCTCCACCTCTTCCACAGCCCATCTTCCACACAGCTCCTTAGCTAAGAGCCATCAAGTGAACCCCAACTCATTGTACGTTTCCCATTTTGTTCAACACAATCACTGCTGTCCCATCGCCAAGGTGGAAGCTGCAGCCACTCCCCCACGCACCCACGTGGAGTAAGGGGACAAATCCTGTGGCCACTACTGAGAAACTCCGCCGTCCTGCCCCCTCTCCCGCCGAGGGCTCATGGCTCAGGCACAAATCTTTTCTCCCTCGTAACGGTCACCAGGGTGATCTTTCCAGCACAGCTATCTGAAGGGTCACTCCCCAGATGCAACCTTTTGAAGGACCCCCTCCAAACACCATTCCCCACTCCCAGAGCAAGCCCCTGGCCCTCTTGTACCTCTGTACCTTTTACACCCTCCTCCCTTCTCCCCACCCACCAGTTTTTCCTAAGTCACTTCCCCGCTCAAATCCAGCTCTGAAACCTCCCCCAATCCTCACCACTCCCAGCCCACCTAGGAACAAGTCTTCCTTTTCCAAGTTCTTCAGAGTAAACCTGAACTTCCTGTGAGTTCTGTGGCGCGTTACTGTTATTTGACCATTCGCCTCCACCTTGACCTGCTACGGTCTCAAAGGCGGTGGCCAGCAAAAGCCTCCGCCAACACCACTCTTACGGGTGGAATTTCCTACCTTCCTAAGAGTCTAGGAAACTGAAGTTGGAACAAAGCACTTCGACAACGTGAACGGTGTCTGCCCAACTCCCACAATGAGCCCGGCAGGGATTGTGACTCTGCTTTGGGCCAGACACTGAATTCTCAGGACATGTGGTCACTAGCGTCTGAGTGCAGGCGGGCAAGGACACGCTGCCACTTATGTGACACAGAGCAGAGAGCAGTGTGAGAGTCCAGCGTCCCATGTACCCTCCTGATGGGCATGCCTTCACGGGGGGGGGGAAGCAAAATGACCCCCTCACCATCCACTGCTGGCTGGCCTTTCCCTGCACCCCACTCTCTCTGGTGGCTGCTAGGGACTTGACGTGCACTGAGATTCAGCCTCGCCAGCCTGGCCGTGGGCTGCTCTCTCTATGGGCCTCATTCCGCAGGAATCTCAGGCTGTTTTTTGGGTCCGTGTTTCAGGGCTTCTCCCTGAAATCACCTGCCAGGAGATGATGGACACACATCCATCTAGTCTCCAGATCCGCAGAATACCCTCCAGTGAGAGCACCATGTGGAGATGGTGAGGACATCTACAGTGGCCGCCAGGGCTGACTGTTTACTTGTCACCCACCAGCTCAGTGCTTTCCACCTATGACAGCACAAGGCAAGGTGACTCCTCTCACCACATGGGGACCAAATCGGCATGAAGCAGCCTGCCAGGGCCAGCAAGTTAGGGACCAAGAGAGTCAAGGACTGAATAGCCTACAGCCTGGCCCAGGTGCAGAGATGCTCCTCCAGGTGAGCAACTGCAGTCTGTCTCTGCCACTTGTGGTGTGTACACCTTCATGCACACACACACACACCTGTACACACACACACCTGTACACACACACACCTGTACATATACACGGCACACACACACTGTACACACACACACCTGTACACACACACTGTACACACACACACCTGTACACACACACTGTACACACACACCTGTACACATACACTGCACACATATACTGCACACACACACTGTACACACACACACCTGTATACATACACTGTACACACACACCTGTACACACACACCTGTACACACACACTGTACACACACACCTGTATACACACACTGTACACACACACACCTGTACACATACACGGCACACACACACCTGTACACATACACGGCACACACACACTGTACACACACACCTGTACACATACACTGCACACACACACACTGTACACACACACCTGTACACACACACTGCACACACACACCTGTACACACACACACCTGTACACATACACTGCACACACACACTGTATGCACACACACCTGTACACATATACTGCACACACACACTGTACACACACACACCTGTACACACACACTGTACACACACACACGCACGTTTCTTTTTCTCCAAGGGCTGCTTGGAAGCCTCTGCTGCCTGCTCCCAACCCAAGTATGGGACAGTCCCCGACGCAGCACACGGTCACTTTTTTCATTTCAGTGTACCAACATGTCCCCATGTCCTGCAAAGCTCATGATTTCTAGATGCTTTGCCCTGACCTATGAGGTGGAGGTAACAAAAGCCTTAGTATTTACTTTTCAATGGGAAGTAACAAACCTGCTATGTCATAGCCTATCTTTTCAAAACTTGAAAGGCTTAGAGGTAGGCAAAATAATTGGTTTACTGCTGTGTCTCATGCTTTTTGGAAATTTAGGAAAATGAGTCTCTCCAACTGGATCACCTGGCTTGCTTACGTCACGATGACAATATCTGCTGTTTTCACAAGGTATTCCAACACAGAGACAGTGAATTGCAAGATGGAAAATAAAGAATTTTTTAAATGTCCTCCATCAAAACCAATGCATGATACTTCAACTACGAGTAGAAAGGAATTAAAACCGAGAGGTGAGCGAGAATCCAAGAGGCATGCTTCTAGTATTCCTCAAAGGGAAATACACTGACCACCAAGACGCCAGAGGTGGGCATTCGGCAGTGAGCGAGCGGGTGGAAACGACTGGCAGATCACGTCCCATTTGAACAGGCCTGAGCTGAGCTGCAGCCCAGCCTCAGATGCTGCTAGATAGCACTGCTCCCGAGCTAAAATGGGGTTTATCGTTCTGAGGTGATGCCTTGCAAAGATAAAAGTAACTTCCTCTAACTGCTGATTAGATAAGCGGGCTTCGCATCCGTACTCAAAGCAGGCTGCCCGATCTCCAAGCCGACCAGGCCCCACCGCTTCTCTTTCCATCGTGGAAAACCCTCCAGCACCTCCCCGCAGGCTGTGGAGGCTTAGTGCCCTCCCGCGCCCCAGCACTGTCTTGCTGTCCCACCGAGAACCTGACAAGGATGGTGAGGTGTGGCACGGGGACAGCCAATTAAAAATACATGGATCCCCTTCCAATTCCCACGTCAGTCCTCGAGCTCATGGCTGAGTGCGTGGAGTTTGACTTTGAAGGGATGGACTAAAAAAGAAAGTGATTTTTACGCATTTAATCATTTTCCTGGAATCCCTATAAGGGAAAATAAACAAGATTTTTTTCCCTCTACTTTTCTTTTTCTTTCCATTTTTGCCAGGGTGCATGAAACCCTGGTCAAACTATTCAGAGGGAAGCCCAAGGTGACCTCATTCAGCTTGGAGACGCCACCTTGCTCTAAGTACCTGCCGCCTGTGAGACACGACCTACAGTGATGGAAGGAGGGTGTCACCTCCCAACTCGGGCGGTCAGGGACGTGTGACCAAGGCTGCACATTCCAGAAGGCAGACGTTACCGCCGATATTCCAACGCGCGCCAACCCTCACATGTCCCTCCGCGTGGGAGGAACTAGTAAAGCTCAGGCCATCCCCGACCATTGGCGTGGCCCCTCCACGTGGCGGACCCTGTCCAGTCCGCAGGGCCTCCGCCGCTGCCTCCCGCGGCCTCACCCGCCCTCTGTGCCGTGTGAACCTGCCCCCCAGTTCCGTCCGCAGCAGCATCACCGACCTTCCGCCCTGCTCTTCCCGCTGCTTCTACTCTAAGTGCTCAGCTTTCTCAGGGTGGCCAGCTGGGTTTCCTGACCCTAATCCTTCCTACCTCTGCTCTCTCCTTCCGCCCTCTGCTCCAGCCACCAAAGCCCCAGGAGGACCCCACCTCCATTCAGGGGGTGGGTGGGGCCCCCTGGATCTGTAGCCTGTCCTGTGTCTGGACCCCCCCCCCCCAGCCACAGCCACAGCCCCTCCTCTTGGAATGGGACTCACCTCCGGCCTGGGTGTCACAAGTAGGTAGCTTTAAGGTCCTTGCTCAATGTTGGGACATGAGCCCCATACTGGCAAAGGGAGGGTGAGGTAGTGATGGGCAAAACACGTGCTCTACAGAAGCAGGAAATGTGAGGATTATTGACTAAAGGAGGAAAAGCAATAAGGTGTGGGGTTTTTATGCACAGTACCTATCTGTCCTTTACACACCATTCCTGATATTCCCCAGGAGCCACTTTTAAGAGCCCCTGGCCAACAGACGTCAGCAGAAAGCTTGAGCCGTTTGCCACTTTTCTAGAATGGGCGCCACGGCTGACTGAGGAAATCTGGGGCTGCCTTAGGAGGTCACTGAGGACAACCTCTGCTTTAAGCAGTTTCGTACACAACCACTTCAGAGAGGTGAGCCTTCTCTCATTTTTAAAGAGACCACTTCAGAAGAACCAGCGACCATCTCATGAAACGGCCATTCTGATGACTAATTCCCTCGTTTCCAGGAGGCTGTCTTTGTGTCTAACTTAAATCCTTCCAACTGCTCCCTCTTCTTCAGACCTAGAAGAAAATGGGGCCAAGTAAGGGCTGTCGCCTGGACGTGTTTTCCCACATCTTTTTCCTTCTCTTTAAATCCAGGCGACCATATTTCTTCACAGTCCTGGAGATGTTCCTTCAACAGTGGGCAAAACCAGGAGGCGGTGACCGTTAACCTCTCTCATTCCGGGAATGACCCACCTCTCAGGATGAACACTGCTTCCCTGTCTTAGGGGGCTAATTGCTCCATTTCCCACCAATTTGTTCATTGCGATGGGGTGTTCTCCTGCTTGAGAGGAGATTTGTATCTAGCTCATAGCTTTTCAGAAGCATTCTGTGTCTCTTTCTAAACCAGACGCTCCAGTGGCCTATTATTAGCAAATATTTTCCTACCTTTTCCCACCTGCTGGCCCCTCACCATCTCTCCCTGATATTTCAACAGAAGTACGGAGCACTCCTGGCTCCGTCTGGGGCCTGGTGGTCAGCCCCTCTCAGGAGTCTCCCTCTTGGCCTTGCCCTCTTCTAAGTAACTCCGTCTTTCTCTTCTTGGCGCTTTTTCAATGTGCTTATTCTATGGATTTATTTTTTTTAATTAATAAATTCCTCCTCCATGCTCAGAGCTACACGTGTTACCTACTTTCTCTTTCCCTTCTCTCAAGTGAAGCTTCACGAGGTTCCTTTACCCCTTTCATAAAATATCTGTTTGGCACAAGTTGCAATCTTTTTCTGCCTTTCACCGCCCTTTTTACTTTATGTCTTTCTTATTCTGACATCAGCAAAGCATGTTTACATTTTTTCCATGTAACCCTCGAAGCCATTCTGTCGGGTGTATTTTGTTGCCATTTTTCACCACTTTAAAATGAGGAAACTGAGGCTCAGAGAGGCATGGCCAGAGAGGGGCTGGGACTTGGCTCTTCCATGTAAAGTGCATCTCCGCCCCCTCTGCCAGCCCCGCCCCCCGGCCCGCGGCCTGAGTCCCAGGGGCACTTCCTCTTCCTGCTTCACTACTTCTGCGAGGGCGGGACTGCTTCTCGCTTCCTGTTGTTTGTCTTCTGACACTGCTTTGCTCTCTGACTTCTTCCCAGGATGGTGAAATATGGCCTCAGATGCATTTCCTCTCCTTTTCATTTACTGATTCCCTATCTTCTTACATTGTCTCCTGCTGCTAGCTCCATACTTCATTGGCTTCGTGCTACATGTTACAGTTAAGTATGCAATGAGGTACCTGTCACCACACATGCTGACTCCCATCAAAAATCACAAAGGACAGTTTCTAAAACTTAGGTGCTGGGAAGAGTGTTGACTTCCTTGACGCCTCTTTCTACCGTCTGCTATGCTGGGTCCTCCACTCACTAACTTTTCTCCTCAAGCCTCTCCTCTCTCCCGTGCCCCAGTGTCGCCTGTGTTTCTGCACGTTCTCGGCTTCCTGGCAACTTTGGCCTCCAGGCTGCGTAAGAGTGCTTGCTCTCCAAAACAGTGTCCCAGCGCCCACTTCAAATGGTGCCCAGACGGCGACATCAACCAACAGTTACAAACTAACAAAGAGGCTTTTCCAGTGTTTTGAATTTTACAACTCTAAAATTCATGTTTTAACACACTTTATACGGAAAGGAGAAAGTAGACTCAAAATCACATCGCACAGAGCAACGGAGCAGTGGGAGAAGACCACGGGGAACACAGGCCAGCCCCCCACCCCCTGCCACAGCCACAGCCGCAGGGGTGCCTTTTAGTGCCTGGAGCTCAAACCCTCACCAAGAGGACGCAGTCTGGGAACAGTCAGAAGCCCCAGCAGCGGCTGGTGACCTCTTACTGGGGGCAAGTCAGTAATCTGATGTTCATAAAGGGAGACGTATTTAGAGTATTGTGAAGGCATTTCTGACATGATTTGTTACCTATACCTGTGCTCTGTCCTCTACTCTCCAGGAATCCGCCTGACTTTCAGTTCCCTAAGGGACGTCATGGCGACTCTGGCTCCCAGGCTGCAGAGGACTTGAGGGACAGCTCCCAGGTTTTCTCGTAATGCTCCTCAGAGTCCTAGCTCACGCCAGTAGTTCCTGGATAGATATCAATAGAGTGTCTTCTGGCCCTGGGTCCCTGAGCCCCTCACTCTGTGTCCCTGGTGAGTTATGAGCATCTGTTTGTTGATGTGAACAGTGCAGACGACAGGACCCATCTCACAGGTTGCCCCAGGTCCAAACAAATGAGACAATATAGGGTCACCCCAACATTAGCTATTCATATGCCAGCTTTGCAAATCTTTATCACATATATGCACCATGGCTTATTTATCTTTGAATTTGAGAGGAACCTGTGTAGCAATAGGGTACATGATTAAGTAGCATCACTTGCAATAAACAGGAGACAACCTTAAAAATAAATGCGTCAACTACAATAAAGCTCTTCTGTGTCCCAACTTGGGACACCCTGTTGTGATGTGTGCAGAACAGAGCAGAAGATCCCCAAATGCTTCTCTTCCACCTCTTCTCCAACATACACGCCCTTTTCTAACAGGCAGACAGAACTCAGAAATGCTCTTGTTTTCCTGGCTCGTCTACATCAAATGGCTTTAGTCACTACCCTTATCTGTAGGTACAGTTAGTTGTATAACAAAACAACAAAAAAAGAACCACTGTACCCAGAGTCTACTTGGTTTCTACGACACATGAAAACACAACACATGCTACAGCTATTACATCAGCACGCCCTGCACACAGGTCGCGTGCTGTCATACCCTGCGACGGCCACAGACGCTGCCTTCTGGGCTGCAGGGGCTTATGCCGCCGGCCCACCTGTGTACCCATTCTGACTCATTTCTACCTGGGTACCCTTCGTGGTATCTTTTGGTGCTTATAAGTGGCTTTCAATATCAGGTCTTTTTTTTCCTTTGAAAAATAGGTATTTCAAGAACTGTTGATTTCTTAGCTCATGAGAACACAGCATAATGAAGTAAAAACTAGACTGTGAGTCAGAAATTGAGTCTAATTCTGACTCTGCTATTTGAGCTTAGTTAATTCACCGAACTTCTTTCTCTGTGTCTGTTTTCTTACTGTGTCAGTTTTGTAAACGTGAGCTGTAGCCTGTGCGTCACTTAGCCAGGGGAGAGACTGCAGACACAAACCCACTTATGGAAAAGGCAGGTAACGGTACGTAAACACATGCTGACTGAGACCACCTAGATTGATTTTTAACATTTAAAATTTTCTACCTATCAAATTTTCTATTTTCAGTTAAATTTGACATTTAAGAAATAGAGATGAGAGGGGTAAAATCAAATGGCCAGATTTGCTCCTTCTAACCCAAAGCTCTAAAAATCAATAGCCCTGCTGCCCTCACCCATCAATGCATAATTTTCACTATCTACAGTCCATAAACTCGGGTGTTCCTGCAGAGAACTGAGGTCAGAGGACAGAGCTGGTGAAGTGCCTGCCCATGGCGGGGCACCCCTCAGCTCTGCCCGTTGGCCCCACACGTGTGTTTCACAGCTGTATTTCCCCGTGAGTGTCTATCCTCCTTCAGACAAGAGGGCCCCACCCTGCTGATCTTTATTCTGAATTTCCTCAGCATGGTGGCTAAGGGGAAAGAGCAGAGAAAAGGACTCACGTCACCTAGTCACTGTGTTTGAAAGGACAGAGAAACAAAGGTCTCATAGGAACAGACTGTGTGAGCGCGGGCTCACAGGCGACCCAACTCACCCACGCCTCTCTCACTCTTGGAGTTCTGCTGTCCTCCAGACGTGGTGGAAAGGTCTTCGGGGACAGGCATGGGTTCATCGCCGTCGTCTGCAGTGTCACTTACTGGCGGACTTTCCTTCCCTGAGAAGACAAAGAGCAGCTTGAGGTTCTGGGGACACGGTCACTGCTGAGGACGGTGGTCAGTCCTGAGGGCAGTGGTCACTGGGGACGGGCCAGCACGGGGACCCAAGGTGCTGGGCCTCGCCTTCGCTTGGCTTGGGAGGACAGCATGAGGAGGCAGTTACTGAATGGAGTTAATGCTTCTCTGTGGGGGTTAAAATCTGTTTTCCATTTTATAAAAGAATATCATTGCCACACCAAACAATGAGAGAACGTAGATGTGCAAAAGGAAAAATATGTCTATAAATCACCTGCAATCCTAGAGATTAGCACTATTGAAATCATGGCATGTGTGTGGACACATACACGCATGTTTATGTATTAGGTTGGTGCAAAAGTAATTGCGGTTTTCACAATTATTTTTAACTTTTTAAACCGCAATTACTTTTGCACCAACCTAATATTATCATAATATTGGTGATACACATTCTTCATCAAAATAAACTGTCTTTTAGACGCTCTCATGAACACTTTTGCCTTGTGACGCCTGTGTAATAATACTCCAGTGCGTGGGACACTAGGATCTATTTAAATCCGGTTTGTATCTTTGAACTTACACTGTTTTCATTTCTTTTTATTAAACCACCCTGTGGTGAACTTCTGCATGGGGAACCTTCACGCGCGTTCTTTTAATCACCACAGTGTGATTCCCCAGGAGTTTTGTGCTGGGTGTTTGAGGCTCCCCGTGCGTGTGCCGATCTGTTTTCCCGGAAGGTTGTTCCAGTTTACCCTCCACGCCGGCCCGCGTCACCACACCGCACAGGAGCTTGTTTTACGGTCAGCAGGCTGGGCATCCCGCTCAGAGCTCCACATCTCGGGTCTGTTCCTTTCTTGTCAGGAAATACTTTGGCAGCTGCCTGATTTGAGTCAAGTTGGGAGGCGAGGGAAGCTTGGGAAGAGAACGACCAGGGTTCCCTTCTCGCATACACAGAAAGTCTGCCACCAGGAATTCTCTGAATCATGAAAATAAAATGTAATCCACACAACCACAAAGTAGGGTTTACCAAATAAAACAGGGCTTTTCAAGGTGCCTGTATCTGTTCTGAGTGAAGAATTCAAGTTGAGTTTAGTCAGAGGTTGCAGCAGTGGGAACTCACCCCAGCTCCCAGAATGCAACACTGGGAAGCCACGGCTGGTAGGAAAACGTTCTTTTTCTTTTGAAACTGAAACTCCTGTTTCTTCTAACAACCTATAAGACCTAGCTTAAAATTGAATTAGGAGACCTAAACTACCTCCAAGAAACAGCTGGCAAGGCCCTAATTGGAAGCACAGTAAACTTCTGAGCTTCTGCAGAGACCAGTTGGGATTCAGACCCTACAGGAAGGGGGCTAGACAAGCACCAGACTGGCGCTGCCTGTTTGCCAGTGGGGCTGGCCACGTGGGCGTGTGCACTGATGATGAGCGAAGGGTTGACGCGGCCAGAAAACCATGCGATAGGTGGAATGTGGGAGGCTATTGTTTCTTTGAATAAACCACCTGCAAGAGCAACACCGACAGACAGAAGACGGGCAAGACCAGAGCAAGTATCCCCATCAAGTGACACAACCCTTCTGGGATCATTTACAGTGGAACCTGCACGGGCATTTTCTAGGAAACACGTCCCCGTGGAACATTCCAGCTTAGCGGCGATGACCACAATTGGCCTGTTTTCAGAAGGAGCATTACGGGTTTATTTGGCTAGCCAATACAAGATGAACAGTTAATGTTGGGCATCATTATGAGAGTTTCCCAGGGAAAAACAAAAGGCCAGAGAGAAATTGATCAAACGTGCTGGTGTCACACTAAAGCCTGGTAGCTGTGCATATATCACTATTTTCATTGTCCTAAATAGGAGACTTAGAAGTGACAAGAGCTAAATGTCTGTTATTTTTCACCTGTTTTATAAATGGGGAAAACTCTAGATACAAGAATGCAAGAGGTATGTGAGCCATTTGGCTCTTTCTTAGGACTCTCTAGAGTAATGGTTTCCAAACTTTGAGGGCTTCGGGGAAGTGGTCAATCTTTTTTTTTGGTAAGAATAACCTTAAGAAAACTTCAGTGTAAAGTGGGGACACTGCATGGTGGGGAGGCTGGATGATCAGAGACCCAGGCCACTTGCTCTGTCAAAGTCCCCTGTGGAACCCCCACCGGACAGACAGCTGGGACCGCGGGTCTAGCAAACTGGCCAGATGATGAAATGTGCAGAGTGTGGGGTGTGCCTGTGTGTCTTTGTGATTACCCTGCTGCCATGATTGGGGGGTGGGAGTGAGAGGTTGAGAAACTCAGCTTTATGAACCCATTTTCTTATTATGGTCCTCCCCGTGATGCCTTTGGAGCACTCCGTGACCCGTTCGAGCACGCTGGGACCCGTTTGGATCTCAGGGCTGGAACCAAAGGGTGAGGGACCATGAAGCATCAGGACATACCAAGAAGGCACATCCTCTCTCTGCTCAATTCATGCTAATATCCACCCAAATACGCCTTGATTGCTTTTGAAAAGCATATTGGAGCAATCGTTTCATTAGGGAACAAGACCAACTACAACTTGTTAAGGCCCCAGAATAACAGAGGTGCTTCCTCTGCCTGGTCGGGCTCCAGCACTGACCTGAGCGCCGGCTGTCCTTCCAGGGCCCTCACCTTCCAGCTCAACACTTCCATTGTGTTCTAAGTGGGGGAGGAAAAGGAATAATGCAAACAGTGGGGATCATGATTCTAAGATCTGTGGGCCAGATTGATCGCTAGGCGCCCCCTGCGTGAAGGAACCCCTGGGGAGCAGGCAAATGAAACATTAGTCTCCGCGTGTACAGTGGCCTTGGTAACAAGTCAGAACTGGGAGATCAGAGCGCTTCCCGTGCCCTCCAAGGGCTCTGCTGCGCTTCGCCTCGCCTGGCCTTCACTCAGTGATACTTTAAAAGTCATCCATCTGATTTGCCTAAAAGCCCCCGAAGCCCGAGCACTGGCTGCTGAGACATCAGTGGTGCCCACGAGCCTTTCACTCAGTGACCCAGGATGCTTTCTCTGCTGGAGGTTTCCACCATGATTATTTACCACTTCACGGAAACCTTCGTGATAGGCAAAAATACCTGTATGTGTGGATTTTAAACAACGTTGCCCAGTGGACCACTTAAAGTGCAAAACCACAGAAAGATGACAAAAGTTCCAAAGATAAAGTCATTAAGTCAAGTTGGCACATCGCAAATATTAACACACTGTGACTGCAAGTGAGCTGACCTGGGATACAGTTCTGACTACATACCGTGTTTCCCCGAAAATAAGTCCTAACTGGAAAATAAGCCCTAGCATGGTTTTTCAGGATGACATCCCCTCAACAGACACCCGAATGCATCTTTGGAGCAAAAATTAATATAAGACCCGGTCTTATTTTCGGGGAAACATGGTAGTGCTTCACCAATTCTGAGACTGATGGGAACATGGAATGAGTCACCTCTTTCACACTCCTTCAAGAGTAAAATGAGGCTAAAAACCATGATTTTGGCTTAGCTCACAGGTTGTTGTGAGGATAAAATAACAATAATGCGTGGGAATGTTAATTTGCTAACAAAGCTTAGGGGATCATTTTGTAGACTGTAACGTGCTATAGAAACATAAGGTATGTGTAGCAGCATGCATCTGTATTTCCCCTAAGGGCATGGGAATGACACACAGACACACAGAAGTGTAGGCAGCAAGAAATCAAGTATTTGAAGGAAATAATTTAGGAGGGACAATATAATTTCCCTTAGTTAGAAAAATGAAAGAAACTTGTTACCAATTTATATTTAATTAACCTACTGCCTGTGTTTCAAATAAAGCATTACCTGTGAGAAGTGTTTGGAGGCAAATTAGATGAGAAAATTGTATATTTTGCTTATCAGCAACAAGCAAAGAATTTCTCAAGTAGGCTATACTTCACCCAACAAAGTTTTGTGATTCTTGGTCTCCCAAATGCATGCATTTTTATTACATAAAATTACGCAGCTGAACATAATTCCTGGGGTTAAATAAACTTCCAAGTCTATGGAAGCCTGGAGAAGTTGGCGCTCCAGCATCTGAACTGGGCTTACCCCCAACGCATGCCTGGTTCCCTATGGAGGGGCTTCTGGTCAGTTACTGAAATTCTCGGACTCTCAGCTCCCTGCCAATTGAAGGTGGTGCGTGTATGTTTACCACTGGGTTTTTGCAAAGCTGAAATGAGAACCACGCTACGTGTAAAGTACTCAGTGCATCTGATGTACTCGTCGGATTATTATTTCTATGGCTACTTCAGTAGATGAGCCACATTTCCCTAAGCAGACTGCGTATGTCCGCAGAGCCTGTTTCTTGTTTCCATGTCCCAGCAAACATCACAAATACCATAAGAAAACATCCGATCTAGCCCTGGGGTCGTCGGAGCCCAAGGGAACTCAACCAACTGGCTCCAGTCCCTCATTTTGCAGATGACACTGCAGTATCCCAGGAGGCAAGGACCACTGTCTCAGGTCCCATCGCTGGGGCAGAGAAGGGCTGATACAGGTCTGTCGATGCTCCCATCCCTCACGCTCCCACAGGCTGACTCTTCCCTTAGACACCAAAACAAAAATACCCATGAAGCAGATTCTGGAAAGAGTGCTGAAGAAGAAAGAGAAAAAGAAAAGCACCTTACCAAGAGCATGAATGAGGAGTGCCCCAAAGGAGGGACAGCTGGCTGTAGACGGACTCTCCTCCAGGCCTATTCAATACCACTGTCCCAACCATGGGTACAAGGCACTGCATGTTTACTGGGTGTCTGCTATCCACAAGACACTGTGAACCTGGGCTCAGCCCACATTTAGGAGAAACCCAGGGAAAAAAGAGCAGGTGGTTTCAACAAGTCAGCTGTTAAGAATTTCTCTGTTTTCCAGCTGAGTAGTCTACATGGAACAGGCTGACCCCTATGGAATTGCTGATATTGGAACATCTTTTTTCTTTAACCTACGAAAATGGTAATTTCATAGGGTTCAACTTAGAAAAATCTATTTTTTCTTTCTTTCCTGTGGACAGAAGATAACATTGAATAATTTTATGGGAAAAGAGGATAATTCGGTAACGTATTCTTCAGATTTTGTATCAAGAACATCCACCTCTGTTGGGTGAGTGTACGTCCCTATTCCAAAGCTAACTGCTGCGTTCCTCAATTTTAGAAATGAAAAATTAAAAGTGAGGTGACTGGGTTTCATTGGAGAAGCAGCAAGAATTAGAAAAGGCACCCTTTCTATGTCTAGTAAGAACAGCGTGGTTCTAAATGCTCTAATCACCGCATAGAAAGCTCCAAGTTCAACCCAAAGGGACGGCGAGTGTTTTAGAAGAAGTATGTCCTTTGCTAGGTGTATACAATCTGAGTTTCACCAAAGCTTAAATCTTTTCAACCCAAAGAGTCTCCTTTTTCAGGCAGTCTTGTGTCTTGAGGTCCCCACTCCCCAAGACCAGCCAGTCAACATTCAGGACAAATGGAGTGGTTAGCATAACATTCAGGGAAGGAAAACTATGAGAGGAAAATGAGGCTCTTGCCATTTTTGTTACCATGATAAGAGGTGAGCGCACTGACGGCTGTTCCTCACATAAGACATTCCAGAGATGCGCCCTAGGCTGGCCTTTCAGCCTGGACTTTGGGACCTGAGTGCAGACTCCACTGACCACAGGCGCCATCCCCTCTTCACATGCGTCATCAAGCACGATGCCCACTTAGAGACCACCACCCCGGGGAAAGCAAGCGAAGAGCAGAAGCAGTGAAAGGGTCTTCGTGTGCCTTTGGGATTTTTAGCATCGTGGTTTTTTGACGTTTTAATCACCTCCAGCCGCAGTGCCATCCTGAAGGGTGGGCCCCCTTCCCTTTGGACTTCCTCTCCCAGCAGTTACGACCCCAGCCAGGCTGCATGGCAGGCCTCAAGGAGCCAAAGCTTTTTGTGTTCATTTGCAGTTTTGTTGTGCTGGTGCTTCTGTTTAAGAAACCAAGTATGTGCTGAAGGGAATTAATTCAAATCATGCTGAAAGGTAGAAGGTGAAAAAGCAGTTTCCCGCTTCTGCCTCCACAACCCACCCCTTCCTTCTGTCACCAGTCTTCCAAGAGGAAGTATGGATTTAATAACTATTACTCCAGAATTTTCCTAAGTCTACACACAGCCATGGAGGACGCGTGTGTGTGTGTTTGCGTGACTTGTTTTCACCGCAGATCGCACACCGGTTCACGTCTGCACATGCCTCGGCCGTCCTTCCACACTAGTGTGTTCACATCACCCTCACCGTCAAGAGCTTCAGGAACAAGGTGCAGGGACAGACCGCCGTTTCCCAACGCCCGTCCGATGCTGCAGTGATGTCTGCTTAAACACTGTGCACATGTGACGGTGTATCTCTTGGGGTAACTCCTTCAATTCACTCTAGTTTACAGAGATGAGGCCACGCTGGCTGACCAGTTTTCACTTCCACCAGCTGTACATCAAACACCCGAAAGCCACACTTGAAAAGCTAGCCCTCGGTTCTTTACAGCCTGGAGAGTTCAACTCCAAACGTTCTAAGTGACGGGGTAGCTGGCACAGAGGTGGAGGAAATGCCTGCGGTGTGCAGGAAATCCATCTCCAGTCGGGCAGACGTGGGCGTCCTCTCCTGCACCTCAGAGCAGCCACCAAGAAGGGCAGCTGCCACCTTGGTCCTGGTCACTGTCATGAGGACTGGCTTAGACCGAGAGGTAGAATTCAAGAACAACTTGGAAACCAGTGCTTGCAGGCCGGCCAAGCCCAGAGGACAAGGATGGGCCATTGTCCCATGGAGGCCACCCTGGGGTTGACCATGAGCCTGTGAGGCTATAAAATAGGAGACACTGAACATCCTGGAGGCTGTGTCTGCTGCTGTGCCCTCCAGGTACAGGGCAGACAGAGGTGGGCTTCCTGGCCTGGGAACAAGGGAGCTGAGCAGACCGCACTGGACTGGCTGGTGGTCCATCTTCCCCAGTGTCACCCAATGGGACGTTCTGGGATCCACCCTCACGCCTACTCTCCCTACTTATTGCTCCACTTCCTGGGTCTCCTACGATGAAATGAGCTGCGTCCAATATGGCTTGAAATAAACATATAGTGAAGGGAACCAATGTTTTTACGCTTAACAGATATTCTGAACTGTGCCCACAAATCTACATTTTCCAAGCTACTTTCTCCTTCTCTGCCTCGTTCTTTTTCTTTTCTTTTTTTTTCCTTCCTTCCTTCCTTCCTACCTTCCTTCCTTCCTTCCTTCCTTCCTCTCTGTTTCTCTCTCGCCCCCCCCTCTGTCCACCCCCTCTCTCTTCTCTCTTTTAAACACCATCACTGGCATGTGTTCGGGGTCTAGAGAAGATAATCAGTCACCTCACCCCCCAAGAGCACCACCTATATTGAGTCCTTTCCAAGTTGCTCTCAGATTTAACAATAAACCTAATTTGAACGTGGAGATTTTCTGTTCAGGTTCTCCAACTGGAATCACTTCTAAGAGTTGACATTAAACACCGACCCAAATTCAGCCTTGGTCTTTCCTTCTGCACTACAACCCCTCGCCCTTCCCCGGACACAACCGTGGCGTCTGAGGCCCGTGCTGCATCTCACAAGGATCTCACCTGAAACTTGGGACATGTCTTGACCCTCATCAGCGTCCATTGTCCTCAGGTTATCTGAGAAAGAGAGGAAGGGACTTTAGTTTAAAGCAAAGTACTAATAAGATACGAGAGAGCGTGCACGAGATAAAGAAGCCCTGTGCATTTAACAACAAGGTTATCTACCAAGAAGAATACGTTTTCCTCCTCACATACTTGCTGGAGTATCAGAATGGCACAGACCTTGATGCTTTAAAAAACAGCATTACAAAGATTTATAAAAATATCATTACCAGCACAGGAGGACCAAATTTGTTATTTATTGTTAATTTCCTACTGCATAATAACCCAAAATGCAAACTGACTGCAACAAAATTAAGCAGAAAATTAAATGGCCCTGGGTCATTGTAGGCATAGAATTCATTCTCTTGGCTGATCCATAGTTATGTTCTTTCTAATTTACTGAGCATGCATCGATGAGCCTTGAGTCAGCTTGGTGACATGCGTACAATCAGCAATCAAACCACGAAGCAATTTGCTGAAGAATGTCTCATTTACCCAGGCAGGCTGCATATCTGAGCAGCCCGTGCACGCCTTCCATCAATAATGAATACACCTCCAGCCCAGCAGCGGGGCCACGCGGACGCTGCCGCTTTGTCCCGCTCTTTCAGGGCCCTTGCCTCAGACCTCGCCCTGCTCTTACACAGGGAGAAGTGAAGCCAGGACACAGCATGACGAGGCCGGGACAGGGCCCGGACCTTCCTGTTTTGCTGACAGATGGCTGGCTCCTTGGCTGGTTTAAAGAGGAAACCAAGCGGGAAGAGCTGCCCTTGGGTGGCAGTCCCACAGGCTGCATTGCCAGCCGCCACCGACACCAGGGAGAGGTCGGCATCTGTGGGGCAGGAAGAAAAAGGGCGCTGAGTTTGGCACTTGGGGTCCTGGCCTGCACCTGGGAGGTCTCAGGTGTCCCTGGTAGGTGACAGCTGAAAGTGACCTCAACAATTCTGCTCATGTATGCTCTGTTGGACCACCTTCAGAAGAGACGCCTTCCTAACCAGCAAACTGGGCCTGCTGGTTGAATATAAATCGGGTCCCTTTTTTTCTGGGGAGGGGGGCACCTCTGTGCTTCAGTTCAGAAGTGTGGATCTGAGCTGTGCAGCCTGTTTTCAGCAGAGACCTGGCCACAGCTGGAGGGTTCAGGGGACCCACCCTCTCCAACCAGGCTGACAACTGTGCAGGTACAGGCTGTATGTACTATGGATGGCACGTCTGGAAGATATATTTCCAGTTTCAGTTATATCAGGACTAGTTATGAAGAAGACATGAATGACAGTTACCTTTTCTGGATGGGGGGGGTTTCACCTATTTCTGAAAGCCACTGAATGAGTGTGGGTTGTGACGTGAGTTTCCAAGACTGTGGACGAGGGGCACCGCTGGTGCGCACAGAAGGGAAAAGGCTGCATGGCCCCCCAGTGCTTCAGCCCTGGGCCCGAGGGCCACCAGCAGCCATGCCAGACAACCCAGCCCCCGGAGCAAACGGGGCCGGCGCCCGGCCTCACAGGGCACCACGTGTCCACAATCTCACATGTGTTTACCACAAAAACGGCAAAATCTGCGATTCTTCCCAAACTATCCAAACAATTATAAACAAGACAGACTCAAATGAGAAAAGCCTTTGTAATTACTGTGCAGAATTAACGTGAGATTCACTTTTCTGAACACAAGGGTGGGATTTTATTGTGGCATGTCACAGAGCAGTTCTTAACCGTCCCCGTACTGACTGGAGAGATGGGTGGCAGAACTAGTCTCGCGACGACCAATACTCCCCTAACACAGCATTTTTATACTGTTGACTTTGAACTTTTTTGCTACGTCAGTGATGTTTTTTACAACCTCTTTTTTTAATAAAGGCAGGAAAATACCCATAATAGCCAGCACTTAGGACTACCAAATGTTTTTCCGTGTGTGTGTGTGTGTGTGTGTGTGTGTATGCACACACACAGAGCTTTTCAGAAAAAAATAGGATGCTAAACATCTCAAATACACTGCTGTGAAAGGTGTTTTCCATTTAACATTACAGGTGTCTTTTGGTTTTACAAACATGCATCAGCATCTTTGTTGACCAGGCAATACTCAGCTGCAGGAAGTTACTGAACCAGTGCCCTATTCACAAGTTATTTCCAGCTAAAAGAAACAAAATGTTTTCCAAAGCCCAGCTGATGGCCCCCCACTATTCAGTACTGGGGGAGCGCCCTGCCAGCCAGGGTGCCTTAGGGGGACCCTCCAGGTTTGCTGTCAGGGGCCGACCACGGGCACCAAGGAGACACTGATTAACTTCAGTCCATCCAGGTGCAGGGTTGCGAGGACGCGTCGTGAGGGAGAAAACGTGCTCTGTGCCATGGCTGATGCCCAGATCAGGTCTGCTCAGCGGGAAAGCCCTCGCCCTGGGCAGTCTCCTTGCACTTGGGTCCCGTGTGTCCCCAGGGGGGATGGGTGAGCGCACCTTCCTGGAACAGCCCAGCCGCAGCAGCCGACCGCACACAGGACAGTGGGTGTGTTACAGAGCTAACCACACTCAGCCAGGGGACTCTGGATTTGTGTCAATAGGCCTGTTTCCATTGTCACTAAATGTCTGAATCCAACCCCCCCCCGCCCCCAACACACACGCACACACACACACACACGCACACACACACACACACACACGCACACACACACGCCCCACAGGGATCCTCGCCAGGCCATCAGCCCCACTGCCATTCTCAAGCACACGCTCCCCCGCCTGCTGCAGGGGCCTGTGGCCTGCTGAGAGGCCCCCGCCTGGACGAATGTTTGCTGGTTCCCACCACTCTGACATTCTGAATAACTGAGGAAGAGGACGCACCTTTCCAGTCTGCACTGGGCCCCACGAATCCTGTGGCCTGGTCCTCTGACATCACACAGTGGGTGACTCCACAAGTTCCCTCAAACTTCCCCAAACTCCAAATTTGCATCTCTTGGGATGAAAAAATAGTGAATTTTTTTTTTTTTTTTTTTTTTTTGAAAAAGTGACTTTACTTTTAGGCAAAGGCCAAAAGACTAATCCAACAGTAGGAACTTGCTTGAGGGAGAGGAAATGGGCCGATCCAAGGCCAGGCTTACGGGGGCAGCCCTGGGGGTCTCAGAGGACAGTGAAGTACCATCCCACCCCCGCTAACACCCGCACAACCAGCTCTGTGTTTATTTTTAGGCAGGGCTTGCTGGACCTTCTTCTCCCACTGGAAAGCAGCGCCCAGTGCCACGCAGAAGACAGAACCCACCTCCACACCGTCTCAGCTGTAAAGGAATTCTGGCAGAAAGAGGAGCAATCACAAAACTGCACTAACAACTTGTTTTTGCTAACCTTCACCTAAAGGAAACCCAAGACCAGCAGGGCTGTGAAGGGAGACGCCGCAGAGAATAACTATTTCACAGAAGAAACACACTGTCATTTTCTACTCTGCAGGGAAAACCCAAACAACCTATGGATGGCAGAAAACCCAGCAACACCGCGATTGTCCCCTGTGCGGTTTGATCAACATGGATGCGTTTATTGTTTCTTTGAGGCAATCTGTTCTCTATCCTGCACAAGGGGAAACAGATGCAGAGATAAGTGAAGGCCAGTGTGACAGAGCATGGATGGCTGTCCCCCTAGGAGAGTGCAGCCTGTTGTCACTTCTAGTCCGGATGGGGCACTGATCTGCAAGTCTGTAGTTTCTCTCTGTCTTTGCCTGTCTCCCTCCCTCTCTCTCTGTCTCTCTCTGGTCTTTCGGATCAACAGGGTCCCACAGGACTTTCCTAGCTGCAGTTCAATGCGGTTGGCATAGAGCTGACTTAAGAAAACAGAGGGTGTTGGAGATGAAGCAAACGGCATGAGAAGCAGGGGCAGAGCAGCCCCACAGCTGTCCCGTTCCCCAGGGGCCAGACCTGGGAACCCCAAACTTCTGGCCTGCGTTGGACCCTGTAGAGGAGCTTCCCTTGGGCACAGTGGGACTTTGTGGAAACACCCTCCCTGACCCTGCCTTTCTTTCCTCCTTCCACACCCTTGAGGGACTGGACCTGGCTGTCTCCTGGGGAGAAACAGCCAACAGCCCTGGGCAGTCGTGACTTCCGAGGGAGGAGTCCAGCAAGACTGCAGAAGAGGTGACCTCGCTCTCTTTTCTGCCTGCGAGTGAGCTAGTGGCCCCAGACATCTCCATGAGCCAAAGAGCCACGAGGGCTACTGTCGGGGGAAGGGCTGGTGAGGGCCTCAGGTGCCCCCTCGCCTCCTCATGTGCCGTGTTCGTGAATCCACCATAAACACCTCGCTCCCCAGTAATTTGCTCGGAAATAGTGGGGAGCTCCCAGAATTCTGTAAAGGTGAGTCTGGATTAATGAAGTCAAAAGTAAAAGACACCTGTCAAAAACCACAACCTAATTCCTTTGCAAACCCCCCAAATCCATGGCTATTAAAGAACCGAGGACATCGTCCCAGACTGGCTGCCATGAACTGCTGACAGTCACGCAAATCTGCCCCTTCCTGGAGCACACAGCACTGCTACAAGCTTGGAAAAACCTTCATTCTCTGAGGTTTAAACAACTACACTGTGGGTTTTTTCCCCCAAAAAACAAATGCCACGTACAGCATGACGACAAATAGTCAGTAATAATGACGTGCATATTGGGATGTTGCTACGGGATTAACCTTAAAAGTTTCATCACTAGAAAAAAAAAAGTTTGTGTCACCATGTGTGGTGACGAATGTTAACTAGACCGATTGTGGTGATCATTTTGCAATACACATAAATATCGGGTCGTCATGTTGTACACCTGAAACTAATATAATGTCAACCATACATCAATAAAAATAAAAAAAGGACAAAAAATGACAGGAACAAGGAAACAAACAACTCAATAAATGCAAATGTTTTGCCCTACCCAATACTGCACAGATAATTTTCTGTCCACTAATATTTCATAACATTTCTTGGGCACTTTATATACGCCAGAAAAACATGGTGAAGGAAGGGATACTGGTTTAGGCAGCTTTATTTGAACAACCTACTATGTGCCTGGCCTTTGCTGCGAACACACCCAGGACCATGAGCGTCGCCCGCTTTCGCCCACGGCGCCCGGAGCAGACGTAGGTCCCAATGCCTTCGCACAGTGTGCAGTCTGAATCCTCACCATCACACCTGTTACTATTATGCTGTGTAATCCATATCATTAGTTCCATTAATCGGCCAAAAAACCGAGGCTTAGAAAGAGGAGCCTGCCCACGCGATTCGAACCCGTGGCCACTGGGCAGTGATGCCTTTTCATGTCTCCATTCCCTCCTGTCAGGACTTCTCAACCCCGGGCTGTGGTCCCTCATTTCCAATGTACAATGTTCCCTGTATCTTAACAGAAACTAAGCACGTTCTTTGTAATATTCTACAGTTAAGGCAAACTTCACCCCCAAACTTCTACAATATAGTTAACCTCTGGTGCTTTGGTCAAATGTATATACTGTTGATTTTTTCCTCCCTGGCAAGTGAAGTTGCACTAGAGTTACATTTGGGGCGATTTCCTCATAGTCTCAAAGACACTTGTTTGGAAAGGGGCGGGTATGCAGGGGAAGGAACAGTGGCCAAGCCTATCATCTATTTTAAATGCCTGAGGTCATAGACCTTTTTCATAAAAGCCAGTATTCCTGCTAAGAGGAAGTCCTTTCATTTTCAGAGGAGTAGATTTTATTTTTGCTAATGTATCATATCACAGTGAATTACACTGTATCTTAAGAAAAGAAATGTTCCAAGAGAAAGCTGAGGCCTTTGTGTCTAGATAAGGGGACCTTATGGGTTTTCCTAACAACCTGACAAAAACAGGTCAGGAGAACATCAAAACTTCTGCGCACTCTTATATCGTTTCTGATTCTTTTCATTTTTCAAAAATTAGCTGCCAATCCACACATGTTCATGATTATTCCACGGAGTATTGCTGGCGCAAATAATGAAAAACAAGATTTAAACAGGCCACTAGGGAATCCAATTTGGCTTTCACCGCCCCGCCCCCCCCCAACTGAAAGGCCTCCAGTAGTTTGTTCTACTGTGAACCTGCTTTCTGAGGACAAATGAGCTCAGATGTGCAATTTTGTCCTCACATTTTTTCCTATGGGCAGGAACTGATATGCAAAAGAGGAAGGGTTGGAGGGAACCAAGGAAACCTTTTCAGAGAACAGCTAAAAGCCATGCTGTTTGAAAACATTCTTAGCAAGAAGTATTTCATACAGAAGGAAAAGAACCATAAGAATATTTTTAAATGCCGTAAGGGAACCGCCTGTCTCAAAGTGAGGCAGAAAAAAAGATGTGAGATATGATATTAGAGATGGTTTTTTAAAAATAGAGAAAATGGACTTGGAGACACAAATGCTGTCCCGACAGGCGCAGAGCTGGGTGTCCAGAGGCCCGGGACTGTTGACCTGGCACACGTCCTGTGGCTGTCTGCTCCCTGGGTGTGCCTCTCCTGCGCGGGAGGGAGGCTTCCCTCTGACTATTCAAAGCGACTACTCTTCACACAGCAACTGTACTCAAACTTACATGTGCTATTATCGGAGTTTTCCTGATTCTGACCATCATCATGGGCCACTTCCTAAGTAGCTTCCTCAAATATAAATGGCTTTTTAACACTTCATCACTTAAGTAAAAAAATCCAAGTTTAGAATCATTTTCTTCTACCTTCTCCTCTATTTTAGAAAACTTTCAATGTGCATGGTCAGTAACTGCAACAAAATCAAAGTGTAATAAAAATGAGACTTATATCTTTAAAAATACAAGAACTGCCCCAAATAAGGATTTATATAGATACGCCGAAAAGTTATGATATCTTGTCATTTATTATTATAAAGTGAAGAGATGGAGGAAGCCCAGGACCAATTTTGTGTTGTTATTCTGTTGTTTTTTTGTGTTTGTTTTTTTTAAATTTAAAAAATAGATAAATACAAAGTAAGAATATCTAACTAAGATTTTTGCTCAGGAGGCAATATGCTGTTACAAAGAATATAACGTCTTGTCTTGCCTGCTTAGCAGTGAAGTAGTCATCTTAAGACACCAGTAGAGAATTCTGGGTGGACAGGCTAATTAAAACTCCAACTTCAACCTGAACCTGGTAGAAAAATCTACTTGTATGCCAATCATATTCCAAAAAACGCACCTGGAAGCCTGGGGTTTCTACTAGACTATTTCACTTCTATTTAAAGAAGTGTTTGCAGAAGTTTGTGTGGTGAAAGCTCTGTTTTATTCAAACCCAATGAAGTAAAATGATGCAAATCCTCCCAAGAACATCCATTTGTTTACAAATCCGTAGATAAGTGTTGATCAATAACTGAAAAGTCATTATTGATTTGCCCACTGAAGACACTGTCTTAGGTGCTGTCAACTTTTCCACATTTTATTTTGCTAAGTCTCTACTAGCCAGCTGGTGGTGAGACAAGATTTACAAATCTAGATACAAACACAGAGAAAATGTGTTCTGGAGGAAATGAGTTCACTGTCACCCAGATATCGATTTACCTCGCACTCCTTGCACTATAAAAGGCTGTCAGGCCTCACCTCTCACATGGGCCTCGCTCTGGAGGAGGGGGTGAGGCTGCTGCTCTCTCTGTTAAGGCCGCCTGATTTCTGAGCTAGTGGGAAATTCTCCCGAAAGGACTTGCATTCTGAGCTCAGATCTTTTACAACACCCGCAAAATCAACAATTATAATCGATTAAAATGAAGTAACTGTTTATAAAAATTGTCTTAAAAATAACCTATGTCCATAATCTAAACTATGTTCACGGTATGCAGAACGCAGATTCAAAAATCAGATTCCTTAAATCTAGTTCAATCTTTTAATAAGTACCGTGTTTCACCGAAAATAAAACCTAGCCAGACAATCAGCTCTAATGTCTTTTGGAGCAAAAATTAATATAAGACCTGGTCTTATATTATATAAGACCCAGTATTACATTGTATTATATTACATTACATTATATTTTACTATACTATACGATACTATACTGTACTACATTATATTAAAGACCCGGTCTTATATGATAGTAAAATAAGACCGGATCTTACATTAATTTTTGCTCCAAAAGATGCACTAGAGCTGATGGTCCAGTTGGGTCCTATTTTCGGGGAGACACAGTAGGGTTGGTACTCTGGCAGTCTGCCTCGTTCACCCCAACTTCACATGGCTCAGTTGAAGTCAAACGACTCCCTGTGTGAGAACGGAAAGGGAAGGTTCAATGTATCAATTATTTGGCAACAACGATTGCTACAACCACTTGATGTTCTGATTGGCTCTTTAGCTGGATCAAATCAGCAGGAAAAGGTGTAGAATTCATTTTATTCTGTGACAGACACAGAGCACAGCATTACCCAAAGCTCAGCGGGCCCGGGGACGGCAGCCCCATCCCATGGACCAGGGATGGAGGTCGGCGCCAGCAGGATCCCTGTGGGCATCAGGCCTAAGCAGCACTGCTTGGAGGCCGTTCCATAACCCACAGCCTTTAGCCTACAGTGTCCCCTGTAAACGCAGGGTGGGGGTGGCATCAACACAACCTCACAGAAGCTTACAACTTCCTCATTTGTAGGCTACAAATACCGGCATGTCTTTATTTATAATCTGGCAGAAAATGCTCATGTCTGGCAGGAAAACTCATTTGAAACATTATAGTCAGATTTTTCCACAGCCCTTAAATACATTTAAATTACTTATTGTCAGTTTTAAGTGGTTTTTGTTTTTGTTTTTTACAAATAATATTCCTTTTACAAAAGCCTTGTCTGCTCTCAATTAAACTGAAAATTCTTTCAATTCAGGGAAACATATACAACCCCCAAGAGAAGCGGGTAAAACACGCAGAAGAAGAGCACCAGAAATGTCCGAATCATTTTTAAACGGTAATTAATTGCCTTATCGCTAACAACCTGAGATAATTAGCAGAGTGATTTTAATTTAACGAGTGGGATGCCCAATTTATCAACATGTTTTCACTGTGAATCTCTGAACACCACTTTCATTCGCTGCCCCACACAACTCAGCTTAAAGGAGCGGGAAAAGGTTGCTATTTCATGCTAATAGTGGGGCTTGAGCCAGGGGGTCCCCCACTGGCTGTCTCTTGCTTCCATTAAAAGCACTGGAGGACATTTCAGAGTGCCTCCAAGGAAGCTCATGAAAGATCAATTCCTCATTTTCATTTCTCCTAAAGATTCTAAATTAAACCCTTTCCCGTTCGTTCTAGGTAGGGATCTTATGTGCTGTTTTATTTGCTCCAAGTTTGCCAGTAAACGTCTGATTTAACTACAAAAATTTCCCCCAAACTGATGCATCAGTGTTTACCGTGGAGCTCCTGGCTTTAAACAAGAACTCTAACCCCCTCCGTACCGTTCATTCTTAAGCAGTTTCAAAGTAACAGAAAACGCTTTAGAGCGTCGAGCTCAGGATGTCATCTCAGAAATGAAGCCTAAATATCTATTTCAATATGTATAAGGCCATTTAAAAATACTTTGTGCCATTCTCGGTTGTTTCAATCATCTCTGCAAAAGCCCACACATGAAAGAAAGAAAAGAGGAAGAAAGGAAGGGGGGAGGGAAGAAAAGGAAAGGATGAAGGAACGATGCTGGGCCCCCTCTCACTGCCACCCCTTCAATACCCCTAGAACGTCTGTCCATTATAGCGAACTTTTGGCGCGAAAATGGCAGGAAGAGAGTCAGATTTCCTTTAGCAGTGAGCTGATTGCTGAACAAAATTGAATCATGGCACACTTGAATGAGAAAATATGAAGAGGTACATTTCCACTAATTAGGGCCCATTTTAAGCAATCTGTTAGACGGTGGCCCCTGCACCGTGAGCTACCAGGAGGTGGAGCATAGGACACCCCAAAAGCAGAGGGTGCAAATGGATCTTAGTGAGGCTCTCCATCATGGGACACTCCCGGCCAGGAGGGTGCCAGCAGGCCTGGGGCACAAGCCACTTGCTGCTGGAACATTAATCCCCCCACCCCAAGAGAGCACACCGTTCTCTACCCCTGTCTTTGGAAGCCTGGCAAACAAACCCGGGGCACTCACCAGTGGACCCGTGCCTCCTGGGGGCCAAGGGGAGCTGCCTGCCCCACACAGATCCGGACTTCGAGCACTGGGGGTCTTCAGACCCTGGGCCACGTGGAGTCTCCTCAATTCAGCCACCTGGGAGGACCCCTGCTACCCTGGTGGTGGCCTTCTCCTGCACTGCCGCCTTCACACTCCACTGGGGCGGAGAGAAAGGTGGAACCACTTGCCAAATATGCAAAAAAGGAGGGAAGACAGTTTTCTCTCAGGAAAACAGGGGCAGGAAGGGAGCCTGCGCTTCCTGCCCTGACCAAAGCCGGTTCAGAGATGATTCGGGCGTCTAGGTTGACAGGCTTGTGGTGGGACAGGGAGCCCTTCCAGTCAACAGAAATCGTGAGGTCCCCAAGGGCAGAAATGGCCATGGGAGAAGGGAAGGAGGCTGGGCTGTGACGGGAAGACAAGTGGCCTCCACCCCCTGGACTCGGCTTCAGCCTTTTTCACGGTCTACCCCAGTGGGTCACTGAAGGTGCCACGGGCATCCACCCACGTAGCACAGTGAAGTAGGAGACGGGAAAACAGGCCCTGGACCCATTAGGCTGCTTCTCTAGTCCGGCCTCCGCTGCTTTTCCCTGAGGCCCCTCTCAGGAGGGACCTCCAGTGCCACAACCACGACAAGCGGGCCCTGCCCACCTCTCCACTTAGAAACTGTCTGCAAAGCTTCTTTTGTTTGCTGTTTCACATTACCCTTAATGTCTCATAATATCTTTAAAAATTTGTCAGAATATCATCCAACAGTTAAAAACTATGTCAAACATAAGCTATTAAAGCAACGGCATGGAAAATTGAAGGGCATGAACATATATTACAGAAAGATAACCTCAGGTGTAGAGTCATTTATCAAACTGCAAAGAACAACAAAAACACCACAGGTCTACATGAAGAAATCCGTGTGAGTGGCTAGTCGACCCCAGAAAAGGAACAGTCTGGATTGAGCTGCCCAAAGCCCTGGTGAACCCCAATTCCTAGCTCCCGCTGCTCAGAATTTTAAATGTGTGTGTAAGGCTGGTACTCTGAGACACAGCCTTCCTAGATGTGGATCCCACAAGTTCATGCACCTGCTTAGAGTGAAACAGATACTTTGTCTCAAGGTGTAACCTGGATCAAAGGGTCTCCTCTTGTGAGCCTCAAAGGAGGGGTCGCTTGTCACTGTTACCTCCTGTGGTTTCTCCCATGGAACAGAATGCCATTGCAAGCACGTCTGAGGGCTCCGCAACTATACACGCAGAGGCACAGACAAGGCCGAGCTTAACGGCCAGGGCGGGGGCCCTGCGGGGTCTGGCGAGAAGCAGGAGGCACGATGCCCCAGAGCCTGTCAGTCTCAGAAACAGCAAGGCTCACAGAGGGTTTGCTCTCTGAGCTGAATCCATTGCCATGGCTCTCCCTTAGAATAAGGCAACAAAAGCCAACACTTATTTCGTAGTGAAATGACTTCAGTCACACAGACAAGAGGATAATAAAAGGCAGAACACTACTAAACGGTGCTATCCTGGGCACATTCTGGGTTAACTGCAGTCGACATGTACATAGTAGGCAGACACTGAAGGTACTCATGGCATTTATGCCTAATCTCACCGTAACAGATCAGAAAATGCACCATCTTAGTAAAATGCAACAACAAGCAAACAAACAGAAAAAAAAAGGGGCTTTACTACTCAAGTCAGGTCTGTTAGATGTTACAACTCTTTCCACCCTGTCCCCATACCTGTCTCTCCCCATGCATGTGTGTGGGTGCACACACTCGTATAGTTTATTTCCTGTATCCATTAATACACACATAATCCTGAAGTATACACATAATACATGTACGTGGGCTGGGGTGTTTCATAGCATAGCATGTAGTAGACAGTATAGGTATAGATATATCGAGATATCTGAACACACACATAATGTGTCTCGGATTTCAAAAGTCTGTCATTTATATTGACAATATGCTACTGCGTGAACCAATTGTGAAATACTCAAATCCAAGTCAAGGGGGAAAAATCCCCAAATCAGAGAACCACCATCCTCAAACCCTAAATCTCTAGTCAAGTGAGGAAGACGCAGTGGCCGCCAGAACGGCTGGGTTTCAGACCTCCTGGCCAACGGAAGTTCACTGTGATCTTAACGTTGCAACAGGGAAATGGCTGCAAGGCCAGCCACAGCTTACTTTCTCCTAGGAGACTGTGCACAAGCTTCTCAGGGGTGGAACGTGACACATGCACACTTCTGTTCACAGACCTGGGGGTTCATCCTGTAAGCCCGTGATGAGGGGCTAGAGTGCTACAAAGCTCCTGAATTTGGGAGGGTGTGTAGTTTTCCAAGATGTAGCACTTAAAACACTGATGAATACACAAGCAAGCATGGTGGAGTTGCTAAAACTCCTGCCTCCACTATCACCATGAAACAAAAGTGGAAGAAAACATGACCATTTAACTCAGTAAAATGTTTTAGGCATCAGGTCTGCCGGGTGGACTTCCAGACCAGAAAGCTCATTCTTTTTTACGGGGAAAAAAAAAAAAAAAAAAAAAAAGGTAACCATGTATGTTTGTGGGAAATTTTGAAATCAGATACATTATATCAAACCAGAATTGCATAGGACTTTATAAAATGTGACATCATTATTTCTATCTCTGTAGACAAGTTATGTTTTAAAATGTCTGCATATTCTATGAGGTAAGCAGGTAATCTTCCTGCCCTGGATATTTGTCACTGTTTAAATTTTAAGCCACACACCAAACAATCTGATTTGTTCCTGAAACAATTCTGACACATTTAATACAAATAATACTTAAATTGTTACATTCAAAATCCCATGTGAAAAGATGAGTCCAATTAACCTTATCAAACAAACATCTTGAAACAAAGAAATAAATCCAAGAGGCTCCAACCATTTCCTGCAGGGTTCTCTCTCTCCTCTCAACTTATAACCAAAGTGTACCAATACTTAAAATCATTTAAATGTCCATCAGTGTTTAAATATTATGCATATTAAATATTTTCAATTTTCATATTTTTGAGCAGACATTGATTTGACCAGTGAGGAGATATTTCTTCAACACCAGTTTGTCTCTCCAAGTTTAAAACAAGGTACCTAAAAGCTGAAATACACCGTGGGAGCACGGTGGGAAAATGAGTGTGCAGCCTGGCACGCACACTACCTTGCATTCAGTCTAGGCTGGTTGCAGCCCAAGAGAGCGTGGAGACTGCACTGAAAGCTGTGCCTGGTCAGACCCTTGGGACCCTGACCTCTCTCTCTCTCTCTCTCTCTCTCTCTCTCTCTCTCTCTCTCTCTCTCTCTCTCACTGTGCCATACTCTGTGCCTCCAAATTAGAAAACAGAAACAAAATCAATCACACTTTCCGGAGAAATTCCTTAGGAAACACCAAGGATCCCTGAAATGTTTTTAAAACATTTCAGATATAACCGCAAGTAACCTGATGCCTTATTACTGAGGGGTTTCCTAGCCCAAATCGCAGTCAACACAAGTACTAGTACGAACTTTTCAAACCAGGATTATTCTATTTTTGCAGAAAGCAAGTTCAGACTCGATCTAATTATTTTACAACGTAAGCAAAAACTCTCACCTAAAATATAAGAAAAGAAAGCTCTTTATGGCTGACTGCATAACGGCTGACCTCCTGGTCTCACTGTATATGTCAATTTAGACTTGACTGGAGCTAGAAAGTCCTCACGGTGACCGTGGGAGGGCGGCTCAGAGGTGTCCCACTGCCAGCCTGGTCCTGCACCTGCGCTCACAGCACAAAGTGGCTGAGTCTGCCAAAAGCCAGGGCGCTCACTGTCCCCAGAAGGGAGAGGCAGACCTGACCGAAACCAGGGGTTAAGAATCTTACTGCCTTGTCTTTTCTTTCCTTCCTTGTTTCTTTTTCTTTTCTCTTTTAATCCGCCAGCTACCCCAAGTTTTCATTTTGAAATTCAATTGAAAACACTCACGTGGACTTGTGCGTCGCACTTTGGGGGCCAAGATTGATCGTCGGGTTGCAAGAGCAACCTGAGAGCTGGGGCTCCGTCTGCCCTGACGGGCTCGTCTGCTCCGCCGCCTCGTCGCGGCCAAGCGTCCAGCCGCCTTGGCTGCGCTCCGTGGGGACCCAGGGACTGTCGCCACTGTCACCGCCCGGCGCCGGCCGTGCAGGCACTTGTTAGAATGCCAGGCTAACGTGGCCGCTGCACTCTTCCCAGCTTTCTTTCACAATGACTTCCTGAAGTTGCTCACTTGCATTGTTCCCCATTTCTCCGCCGCACTCCCCCCTACTCCCCCCCGCCGGCCCCGATCCTGCTTTCGCGTTGCGGGCGCGCAGCTGTCCCGCGCGCACAGCGCCGCCCATGGGCCGTGCACCTGGGACCCTCTGCGCCGCGCCCCACGCGCCCGCCCTCCGCAAACTTTGGGGCTGCCACGCTGCGGGGCCCGGCTCGATCTGCCCCGGGCCGCCCCGCCCCGCGCGGACGCCGGCCCTTGCTGGGCTCGCTGCTCCGGGATACGGAGCGGGACACCGATGGGTGCGGAGAGGGCCATGGCTCGTGGCGCGGAGCGCAGCGCAGAGCCGGGCGCACCGCCCCCGCCCCGCCGCGGGCTCGTAAGCTCGCGTTGCAGGTCCCGACCGCAACTCCGGCGCCGCGCGCACAAACTTTGCGGCGGCGCGGGGCTGGCCCCAGCCCCCAGGGCCCCCGGGCGGCCGCGGCGGCGGCGGCCGTACCTGCTAGCGCCGCCGCCGGCTGCAGCCTACTCGCCCGCGCCCGGCCCTCCCCACGCCGCCACGCTTCCTCGTTCCAGCGCCGCATCGCCCCGCGGCTCTGCGCCGCAGGCGGTGGCCGGTGCTCAGCGCCCGGGACCCGGCGGCAGAATCGCCCGCCGCGCGGTGGGACCCGCGCTTAACCCTTGGGGGCCCGGCGCGGACGATGCGTGCGGGGCCGCGCGAGGAGGGGACGCACGCGGCTGGACCCCACCACCCTGCGCCTGGGGCCGCTGGTCCCGGGCCCCGCATGGTCGTCCCGCTGGGGGCGACAGTCGGCACTCGGGCACCCAGAAGCCCTTTCCCCGGTGGTGGGTGGCGTCCCTGCCCGCCCAGCCCACTGCCCTGGATCTGGGGCCACTTGGCTCCCAATTTCTGGCTGAGACCCTAAGTTATGAGTGCCCACCCGAGGGGGTGGGAAAAGTTGATCCTCCGCAAGTGACGGGAAGGTGCAATTCATTTTCCCAGACAACCAATGGAATACCTCTCGGCTCTCTTCCCTCCCACCTGCTCGCGGCAGAAGTTAGGATCGCGCCTTCCATCTTGGCCCCTGTGCACACACAAGTGTGAAAGGGCGGTAGCGGAGGAGGTGACGACGGAGGCGACCCTGCAGCCCCACTGCGCGGCTCCGTGCACCTCAGACGCCCCCTCCCTGAGCCCGGAGCGCGCGTGTGAGGCGCGGTGGACCCCTGCAGAGCAGGAATGCGGCTCTGACAGCGCACCTCGTCCCACTCCGCGAGGGACCCCGCAGTGTGATTAGCCAGGCCCCGCCCGAGCAGGAGCCAGGCACGTGTGTTCAATATGAGCAGAAAAGGAAGAATTCGGGATCCAACCTGTGTGTCCTGAGTCCCCTCAGCCCTGAGAGAGGGACGGAGATGACAGGCTCTCGGGACTGACAGGGGCGTCAGTAAGGCAGGGGACAAAGCCGGAGCAGCCAGCGAGCAGGAGACACCACAAGGCCCTCTGGGTAACTCAGGAAGGTGGGCGACTTCTCTCTGGGAGAGTAAGGAGGAAGTGGGCTTCCGGGGACAGGATGCGCAGGCCTCCCAGGTGGTGAGAAGAGCCCGCATAGGTCCAGGCAGAAAACCCCTTCAGGACAATGGAGGCTGCTAGTGGCAGGGCCCAGGCACCCCGCCAACCGGCTTTTCTTCCACCCTCCATGACCCACCAACAGCATCTGGCCAGATGGTTCCTGGACCACCTGGACCACACCTATTGCTCAATTGTCCATAAGGAAAGAAAATCCTCTGGGCTGAGGCGGAGCCAGTTAGCGCCCTGCTCAGGAAGCAGGGCTCGCAAGGGGTTCAGTGCTTCTGTGCTCCCCTTACCTGTGTGACCTTGGCAAGCTCGTGAACCCCTCTGAGACTTAGCTTCCTGCTCTGCACAACAGCAGTGCTACTTCATCTAAAGAGATTTTTACAGGATGAAGTGTGGCAATAAGCGTCAGGTGCAAGGCTCCGAGGGAGGCCTAAGTGGGGTCGCAGCGGCCTGGTGGGCTCCTCTGGTTCCCAGTGCCCAGAGCACCTGTGGCCCGGAGTGTCCCTTCAAACATGTGTGGTCCCAGGAGTGGAAATGGAGGGCTCAGATGTGGTTATCGGGCCAAGGCAAACCCTCCTGAGGCGGAGAACGCGAGACGAGGGGCCCAGAGAGTCCGGCTGTGTGACCTTGAGCCTCAGTTCCCCCGTCTATAAATCGGTGGTCGTTACATAAGCTACCTCATAGGGCTGTTTGGGGTCATGTAGCCACATATGGGCGCTCTGGCCATATCCTGGCAGAGAGGAGGACGCTGTGCAGTGACCGTTATTGGTCACTGACCCTGCTAACTCCCAGTGTCCTGTTGAGACGGGGAACAAGCTGAGAGGAATGAGGCTCCACGTCCCACTCCCTCCTGTCCCCAAACAAACGGAGCAGAAGGAACTCAGGCTGCAACCTGGGATCTGTGGGAAGACACCTGGGACCACACAGGACACTTAACAACAAAGACGTAAAAGCACATTGGCGGGGGAAACATACCAGAGAAAATGGAAACATATGTGATATTAAAAAAAAAAAAATAAGTCCAAAGTCATTTTGCTTCTTTAGGAGTGTGTGTGTGTGTGTGTGTGTGTGTGTGTGTGTGTGTGTCTGTGTTGCTGTTTCATAATGCTAGAGAATTTAATAAGTATAGCTTAGTTTATTCAGACAATAATTGTTAAATTACCATTTTTTTCTTCTTTTGGGAGGATATAATCAAAAGAATAAGGTGCACATACAGAATTAATCAAAGGTTATTGATTGAGAGCTTACTATAATCAGCTACTGGTGCTTTTGTCCTGACAGAGACTGGAAGGGGTTTTAAAGGAGACCAAGTTTTATAGAGTAAAAGAATGGTTGAGGTGATATGATACAATATGGTCAATACTGTTGTTTCTTACCAGCTGTGTGAGTTTTGGCAAGTTACTTAACCTCTCTGAGCTTCATTTTGTCATCTGCAGAGCAAACCTATTTTACAATGGTGTTGATAGAATTAGGCAAAATTAAATGAGATGAAGTATTGTAAGTATTATTATAAATGTATTTTCTTCTATTTAAAAAAATCCTTTCCCCCATACTAGTTAGGAAACAGCAAATATATTTTTAAATAACAGGAAATGTCTTTTGTAAAACCCTTGTATTTCCACACTGTTATCCTAATACAGCACTCGGTAGTTTCACCTAAAGAGGAACATGACCCTGATGAGAAGGACCCAGGGCTGGGAGGAAGGTTTTCCAACAAGGACTCTACTTCTTTGGTTTCTTTTTCCCAATTTTCACCATCTCCAGCTTTTGCTGGTTTTGAAAACTGGCCATTGCCAGCCTGGGGCCAGGTGCTTTGCCCTTTTTCTTGGAGCCCATGTCTTGGGTTTGGCCTTTTCTAAGCAGAAACACTGGCTCCCACAAACTCTGGATGTGAAAGGACAGGACAGGGATGGGCAGCAGCACACGTGGAGCCAGCACTGTCTGGCCAGGCGGGGAGAACCTGGGCGCCGAGGGGACCCCTCATCTCCTCTCTGGAGCCCAGGAGGCTCCTGATTTTGAAACCCACAGAAATGAAGCCGCGCTGCTAGTCGCTCACATCTGTGCCTCTAGGCTTTGAATCAAGGGTGTGCGACAGCTGACAACCAGATCCCTCCCACTTTGGGATTATTCTTTCACTTTGTTGCCTATGGTGTTTATAAGAGGAATATGCTTAGTTCTCAAAACAGCGACTTTTTATCAATATCGTTTGATTCGAAGAGATTGAAAAACACACTAAGTCAGATATAGTGATTTGGAGAAAATGGATTGCTGATGAAAAGGTCTTGAAAATGTTTTGGGTGAGGAAAGGACCAGTAGATATTGACTTGACTTGAACAGACTGGAATCAAGAAAAGGGGGATTCAGCTGTCATCCCCCATTTGAGCCTGCCGTGTCGGACTGGGATTGGAACCCTCCTTCTGCAGGTTTAAAAGCTTCGGATGGCACAGGCGCATTCATTTATCCAATGGGCATGTATTCACTGAGAGGCTACCACGGCAGGTGGTATTGGAGAAACAGGATGCCCCAAGAAAGCCTAAGATGGGGACTTAGCCCTCAAGGGGCTTCCCATCCGGTAAATGTGCCATGGTAAATCCAGACACAAAGCCTGTGGAACACAGGGGTGGTTGCCTGAGGTAGGGAAAGGCTTTGTGGACACAGGGAGAGGGGGGGAGGGGAAAAGGACACAGAGAGGGTGTAAGGAATTGCTTTTCTTCTCCACATGGGGCAGGGGGCTTAACAAGCTCTTTCTCAAAAGACAGAATTAACCAAACACTCATTGTAATATTCTGATAACCACCCCGATTAAGTCCCGCCCTGTGAAGGCTATTTCCAGACATCATTTCCCGTCTAACCATGCAGCAAGGCCAGCATCAGGGGCCCGATATTATATAAAACACTAAGGTTCAGAGAGTGATTCACATAGGGGTGAAGGTGAAGTGACAGACCCTAGCGACAAACTCTGGGTTTGGTAGCTTGGCAAGTGACTAGGTTTCTCTGTGCCTCAGTTTGCTCTTCTGTAAAATGGGAATGATAGCATTAACAACAATAATAATAACAACAGCAGCAGCAATGATAATAATGTTCCCAGGTGCCTGGCCTGACAGTCAAACCTCGGTTGGTTCTTTCAGGGACGGCCCCTTCCGATGCCGTGTTCCAAGCAGAGAACCAAGATGGCTCCGAGGACTCATCCCTTTAAGATGGCTTTCTCCAGCTGGTGGAAAGCGTTTCTCTCTTGTTCTCTTTCAATTTTTTCATTTTGCCTAAGGCCAAATTGCCAGTCTTGGCAGCACCAGTCCTGATAAAGGGATCATCAGATCGGCTCGTCCAGGAAAGATTAAGGTTTGTGACCGGGCTTTCCAATCTATAAAGCACATAGAAACGTAGGCTCATTATTTTTGTGTTGTTATAGCAACTTTCTCTTTTCAGTGCTAATGAAACACAACTCTTTCCTGTCCGCTCTCTAAAGACAGCGGGACAGTCTTGGGGAGGGGCTGGGCTGTGTCCATGGAAAGAGTGCTCATGGTCTGGGAGTTTCTCCTACTCCCATAGGTCACTGTGGGGACTTAGCTGGGTTCCTTCGCCTTCTCTGTATCTACGGCAGGAAAAGTCAGCCCTGCTTCACGGCCTTGGTGTAAAGATTAAATGAGAGCAAGAACATAAACCTGGCAGCCAGTGTTGGTTCCCCTCCCCTGATCAGAGGTGCCCATGCAGATTCTCAGAAGGGGACACTCACCAGAAGTTATGTGAGGATGATGGCAGGGTGCCTGAAAGGTGTTCACAGGTTAGCAGGTGTGGATAACCTTGACCCTTAAACAATGCAGAGGTGAGGGCACCCACCCCTGCACCGTTGGAAATCTTTGTGTAACTTCTGACTCCTCGTAACTTCATTGCAAATAGCCTACGGTTGACTGGGAGCCTTACTGATGACATAAACAGTCGATGAACACGTGTTTTTTATGTGATATGTGTTGTATACTGTATTCTTGCAATAATGTAAGCTAGAGAAAATAAAATGTTGTTAAGCAAATCATTAGGAAGAGAAAATATATTGTGGGGACAGAGTCCCAGAGAGCAGTTTCCAGGCTCTCGGCCTCACATGGAAAGGTGCTGGCTCGGGTAGTAGATGGCCATCAGCTGTGACTGCATGGCCATCAGCTGTTATCGGTTAGCCATTGGCCACTGATATAACTGCTGTGGCTATGCTAGGGGGTTGGTTGGTTGGCAAAGAATCGGACTGCAGATTGCGGCTAGCAAGGGGGGTTAGCAAGCGTGGATGGCGGATTGCATATTGTGTGGATCCTACTTCCTGTGTCTCGCCCAGCCGCCAGCGAGACTGGGGTACAGGAAGACCCCTTGTTGGAGTACTGGCAGATGTTTGCTTTTGTGTCTCAACTAGCCTCCAGCGAGAATATAGTGGTATGACTCCCCTATCCATGGCTCTGTGGGTGTTCCTTTTCGGCCTCACCATATCCTGTGTTCTTGTGCGGGGAGCGGGAGCTGAGATCCTAACCTGCATTACATACATGTACAGTACTGTATGTATTTATCGATACCATAAATTTATGTTGTTTGTTTACAAGATGAAAATATTGGCGTGGAAGGGGACCTGCACAGTTCAAGCGCCAATCATTCAAGTGTCAGCTGTAGATCGTGTCTTTATCTGGGAAGAGCTGGGAAGAATTATCTCTAAGTGGTTGTGCAAGGTCCCACTGGTTCCAGGAGCAGTAAGTGAGCATTTTTGTAGCATTTTAAAGTTTCAGAAAAACATCCACAAACATGGCGTTTGAACTAGATGATGTCAGTAGGTGGATGCCCAGACCCCAGTGGCCAGCCTGGCTTTGCCCTGTGTTGCCGGCTGCTCCTCAGTGTCTTCCCTAAAATGCCGACCTCCCCAGATGAGGTGCTGGACCTAGTTTTCGATGGCATCTCTATACTGACAGCTGCAGTTCAGACCTCTCTAAGATCCAGACTCGTGTATCTTACTACCTCCTGGACACCTTCACCTGGAGGTCTAATTGCCGTGTCACATTTATCGTGTCCCCAACTGAATCCCAGGTCTGCCCTCTGACCCACCTCAGTACAGCCTTCTTCCTCTCCTGGAAATTGCTGAGGCCAGACACCTTGGAGGCATTCTCCACGCCTCTTCCTCTACCATCCAGTCCATCGGGGCCTCCCACGGGCTTGGCCTCCATCAGTCTCCTATAACCCAGCCTCCTGTCACCTGCATGGCTACCTGTGGGGTCCCTGTCACTCTCCCCTGTGTCTCTGTGCCTCTCGGCACTCAGGGACAGCCTGATAAAGAGCTGAGTCAGACCGCGTGCTTCTTTGCTGGACGGCGGGCCAGCTCACCCCAGTAACAGCTGAAGTCCTGGGATGACCTATGACTGTCCTCTCCTTCCTCACCTCTCTCCCCTACCTCGTGTCCAGCCACTGCCCCTTGCTCACTGGTCTGCAGCCAGTTTGCTCTGCTTTCCTGTTCCTCCCGCACTCAGGAAGGCTCACTGCACTTCCTGTGACCTGCCCGCCCTCTTACCTGCTTCAGGTCTGCTCCGGCGTCATCCTGCCTCTGAGACTGTCCCTGCCCACCCTCCTTAAAGAGCAAGGACACGGACCCCCACCCAGCCATCCTCCAGTCTCCCCTTTGCCTTCTGCTTTGCCACAGCACTTGTCATCTTCTAATAGTCCCTATAATTAACATTGATTTTGTTTACTCTCTATGAAGGTGGCGTTTTTTTGTCTGTTTTGTTTCCTCAATGCCTGGACAGCTCCATTTATTGGTACTACTTTGGAAGGGTTTTAGCAGACTTTTCTAACTCAGGCCAAACAGTTTTGTTTAAATTAGATGACAAGGTGCTGTCACATTGAACCTCCAATCTGCAGAGGTATTGCTTCCCTAGCCCCCTTGCTGGAAGGAGCTGTACCTTCCTTTCAGTCCTGTCCGCCTGGAGCTGCAAGCTCGTGCCCGGTGCGGTTTCTTCTTCACCCGCGTAGCGCTCTTTGCTGTGATCACCTCCGCCCAGAAGGCGCCACATTTCACCCTTCTTGGGTCTATAGAAAGTTGCCAGTTCAGTTCACCCCGTCCTTATACATGCACTAGTGCCCTCATTTTCTAGCTGTTTTCTGAAAAGGAAGCAAAGAATAATGTTAAAATGTAACACTTCAGACTCAGAGCGAACCTCCCCTAAACCTGTTTTGGCTGTGGGGTCACTGATCCTAAGTGAGCTGCTACCTCTTTATTTCTGCAGGATGAGAAACGTAATATTTCAGTTAGGCCAGGAGCCAGATTTTCTCTAAACTGGGGAGTTAGAAATTATTTAAAGATACAGCGTACTCTGTAGTTACTCATAGCCCAAGGCCTTATGTATCCTATTAATGTTTACTCGTCATATGCTCTTCTTACTTGCAGATATGTTTTTCTTAAGAAGGAAAATAACTCATTGCTTATGCTATGCATCTCAGGAAATGGCAACTTTATTTCCACTTCAGAGCTCAAATACACAATTTCTTTCAGCTTAAACAGTGTCTTGCAATTAAACTGAAGGGTTGACTTCTCGTTGTAATATACCTCTATTTTCTGTGATTATATCTCATAAACACTTTGTGCCAAACAACATTTCCAATACATTGTATCGAATGACCCTGAGTTTTGGGAGAAGGAATAATGTCATCTTGATTTACAGATTAGAGCAAAGGCTACTGTTGAAAAGAGAATATGGAGAATGAAAGTCCCACTCTTTGGTGTGAGTTGAGAGAGGGGATTTGCAGAGGCTGATAAGAGGATTGACAGTCAGACACATTCCATAGGCACCGGAAGATGACAAGCCCAGTGCCTGACCTGGGGCAGGACCAGGGGCTTTGGCTCCCAGGCTGAGCTGTGGGGGTAGGTGTGGCTTTGGCGGTCATCAGCCCTCTAAGTGCCTGGAACCTGTGTGCTGGTTGGATTCCTCTGTTGCTGGCGTTTATCTGTGGAGTCAGTCGGTTCCGAATGGCCCCCTCCAGCCTGTGCAGAGCCCTTGGTGCACACCCGAGGGACGCTCAAGCCTTTCAGGTGCCAAGGCCATGCAGCCCATAGACATGGAGCGTTGTGCCAAATGATTGATGTCTTTTCAGCTGCACTCCCTGACATAGCAAATCCGAAAGCGGCGGTCGATAATCAGACACTTAGCAGCTGCCTCTCCAGGCCAGCGGTGCATCAGCCCTCAGCCTGAAGCCCAGGGCCCAGCTCTCCCAGCCCCTACTTCCTGTCCATTCCTGCAGCTCCAGGTGGCTTCAGGGAGAGCTGCAGGCAGCTGGGGCCGCACAGGGTGTGCCCTGGTCTCCGCGGGTTGTTTTTGTGTGTCTTTCGAGCTCATCAGCAAGTAGGTGCTCATCAGTCTACTCCCCAGGAAGCGGGATCTCATTACTGCTCTTGCTGTGGGATGAGGAAACTGAGGTACAGAAGCCTCCCAAAGTGAGCAGGTTGGAAAAAAAGAAGGCTGCTCCTTGATGACTCGAAAGTGTTTACACCTGATCTTCTAACAGGTGGTTTTGCGTGTTTTCATTACTCGGCTGGAACGGCGCTTTATGGACACACTCCAGCCAATGGAAACATGGCCTTTCCACCATGATGACTCTGTTTTACTCCCTGAATAAATTTCTTTAATTTTTCTTTTTCGTTTTTTTTTTTTTTTTGTTTTTTTTTTTAGCTATGGCTTGGCAAGCTGATTGAGGTAGGAAGGCCAATGGGACCCACTTCTTGCTCAGACACCCCTTGATCGAGTTAGATAGAGATGTGCCCCATGGCCACTGTCCATGGAGTTGCCAAGACTCAGCCTCGCAGCCTGGTAGGAACCACCAACAACGCATGTAGACGACTGCCCTGCACGCCTTTGCTTCCTCCAGGATGGGTTTGCACTGGAATGATTTCCTCGATATAATAAATTTAGGAGCCTCCTACGGAGGAACTGACAGCAAAGGCAAACCTGTCAACCCACCTCCCCCACCGTGATGGGAAACTTCTCAACGTTTTCCCAGCAGTGCATTAGGCAGCTCGGCAAGAACCCACAGTCGTGCGCGTTTTGAGACTTCACGTCTTCCATTAACCAATTCTAAGACAGAGGACCAGTGTCTTCATTCCCCTTGTTGTTGAAGCACTTTACATAGACTGTAACCCAGTTGCTAAATTGCTTGCATTTGTTAAGTGTACAAAAGGGCCTACTCCCCGTTGATGGAGCAAAAGTAGAGGTTTGATTAAGGAGAGAGCGAGATGTGCTTTTTTTCTCCCCATCTGGATGTGTTAAGGGGGTATGCTTGAAACTTAGCACTCAGTTCATGCCTTTCATAAGGGGAGGGAAGAGGGTATTTAACAAGGTTAATAATGACAGAAAGAGGAATTGACACCACAAAAGAAAAAGAATTATTCTAGCATTTCGTGACAGTTCCAAGACAGATGTCGTTGGCTAAGTGAGGAGCTTGTAGACATGGGGGTAACGTACACCTTACATGCATATGGATTAGTGAAAGCAGACTGTCAAGTCGGGGAGCGGAAGACTGTCAGATATGAAACATAGCTTCGGAAAACCTGGAGAACTACTTACTCTTTATTTCTTCTCTTAAAGACCTAATCCTATTGTCGTTTCACAGACAAAAGACCAAGTACTGTAAGGACTGAGGCAGATCAAGGGTACGATGGGACCAAAGCTTTGGATTGGGGCCTCCTGAGGACACCTGGGGTAGTAGCCTATTCCCGTTTGAAGTAGACTTTCCATCCTCATCTTAATCAGATGCACACCCAGCTCTTCTGTTCCAGTAGACCTTCATTCATCCAGTGGGGCCATATCTAGTTCCATCTTCATGAGGTCCATCATGAGGGATTCTAGACTAGCAACCGATGAGACGCCAGATTGAGCAAGTTATATTCAAAGTCCCTCTGAATTAGTTGGATGATGGTGGTCAACCCCACTGAGGTGATTTTAGGCTCTGCCATCACATGAGATGCTTTAGAGAAGCGTCACTGGCCTTCTGAGCTTTGGTAGAGGTTGGGTACATGGAGAGAGCCACTAGCCAGAGATGGGTTGTTTTGGTTTGGTAGGTGGAGAGGGTCACTAGTGAGAGTCAGGGGACCTGGATTAGGCTATGCTCCTCTCCTCCAACCTTGGGCAAGTCATTCCATTTCTTCCTACGCTTTGGTTTCTCCATTCACAAGGTGAGAGTGGTTGACAAGATGGTTTCTGTAACCTCTTCTGACCCATCTGCCATGACCTGGTTTTTCCTTTGGCAGCATGTATCTGTGGGCTGGCATGGGACTGACAACAGCCTTGGGGAAAAGCTCTGCTGGATCTTGCCCATTATCTCTAAGTTGACACTACCTCTGTCTTTCAGTGCCATGTCATCCCAGAAGGCCCCAAGAACTGAGGACTAACTCTGCTAAAAGCAGTCAGAACAGATTAGACCCTCAAATACTCTCAAACACAACCACTAACTCTGTTACCTAATAACCTATAATGACTAAACCCCTTGGGCCAAACCTGGATGGTTTGGCTTCAGAACTGTGTGAGTAAGAGTGAAGAACTTAAGAATTCTCATAACTCGAAGCATGAATTAAACAGATGGGTGCTGGAGATAAAGATCCACCTGACTTTGATTTCTGCAGTGCCCTCACAAAGGAGTGGTAGGAGTTTCCTCGGAAAGTCCTCTTGAGCAAAAGAAGAGAGACACCTGGTGAAGCCCAGGACCCTTGGGAAAGGCTGCTTGCTGCATTAGCAAGGGAGATTTAAGGAAGATGAGTTAATATAGGACAAAACTAAGCGTATTGATCTGGGGGAAATCCTGAATACGACTGTGAGCTAGGCAGTTGTGGTAAGTGGGAAATGCTTTGGGGAAAACCCATAACTTCCCCAAATGCCTATGTAAATGCCTACAACATGGAAAATTCACAGGAAGACCTTGAGATCTCAGCACATACTATCACTTACATTGGAAAGAATGAGCTGCAACTGAGGAGAAGCAGTGAAAATAAGAATTGCAACTGCCTTTAAGTTCAAAGGCTGGCAATCATTTGATGCCCAGAAAAAAAGAGAAAGTGATGAATATGTAGAAAACATCTGAGTGAAGTAAAAATGTTTTGTAGGAAAAGAGAATCTGATCAGAATTATAGAAATGGGTTCAAGAAGCTATGCAAAGTCAATAAAATTGTCTCTGGTTTAATAGGCAAAACAGGCTAAGGAAAATGACCTGGGAGATATTTTGAAGTATATATATATGTATATATATATATATATATATATATATATATATATATATATATATGGTGTATCAGTATTTCATTCGTTTTTATAGCTTAGCGACATCCCACTGTATGGACGTTTTGTTTATCCAGTCATCTGTTGATGACCATTTCAGTTGTTTCTACCCTTTGGCTAATGTGAATAGAGCTTCTATAATAAACATTGTGTACGAGGTTTGTGTTGAATACCCGTTTTTAATCATTTGGGGTATGTGCTAGGAGCGGAATTGCTATGGAAATTCTATGTTTAATTTATAGAGGAATTGGTAAACAATTTTCCACAGCAATTGCACCATGTAAAATTCCTAACCAATGTGTGAGTGTTCCATTTTCTCCACACCCTCACCAACACTCATTATTATTTTTTTTTCCTTTTTGAATTATAGCTATTCTAGTGGTTGTGAAGTGATATCTCATAGTGGTTTTAATTTGCATTTCCTTGAGGGCGAGTGTCATTGAGCATCTTTTGATATGTTTGTTGGCCATTTGTGTATCTTCTTTGGAGAAAGATCTATTTAAACCCTTTGATCACTTTTTAATTGGGTTGTATGTCTTTTTGTTGTTGAGTTGTAAGTATTCTTTATATATTCTGGATACATCATATATTCTGGACATATACTAGACTATATATTCTAGTATCCAGAATCATCAGGTGTGTGGTTGGCAAGTATTTTGGCCTGTGAGCTGTTTTTCTCTCTGGTTAGTGTCCTCAATGCACAAAAGTTTTTAATTTTGATGAAGTCCAATTTATCTATTTTTTTCTTTTGTTAGTTGTGCTTTTGGTGTCATACCTTAATGCCATTTTTATTGCATTTTGAGATATTCAAATTTACCCATAAGATAAGGAAGCCAATGTGTTTGTGACCCTTGATTATTTCTTTAAAAATGTTTTTCCCCAAATGATTTCATATTAAAATGTCTATTTTTATTTTTTGATGTTTTAAAAATGCATGCTTTTCATCTATTTGGTGAGAATTGAACTTTAGTGTAAAATTAAGACGTTGGGAATGCTTCAGGGGATATTTGAAAGCAAATAAAACAACTTTTACTTGTTTTCTTAAGAAAAGTGTGACCCAAAACCTAAAGGTTTCCATGTTGGGAAGATAAAATGTGTGCTGGAATTGGGAACAAAGCAACTAAGAAGTACTTTGAAAGTGAAAGGTGTTTTCATTCAGTGCAATTGAATCCAGTGGCTTGCATTCTCTTATACTTAAGAAATTAGGAGGTGAGTGTTGAACCATGACTTATTCATTAAGGAAAAGAAATAAAATCATAGTCTCCAACTTTAAAAAGGGATTCAGGATGATTCTGGAAATGATAATGTAGCTCACAATATCAATTCACAGGCTACAAGAATAGGAACCAGATGTATTACCAGTGACAAATCAAACACTTGAATTTATTTTGTTTTCAGTTTTATGAAATGAGGATAAATGTTTAGTTTTGAGAAAACTGATCCAAAATAAAAACTAACAAGGAGGCATTGCAATAATTCCACGCTGAAACATCCTTACAGATTTGCTGTCAGAAACCTTATTACCAGTAGAATAAAAGACACAGACACCTGAAGTGCAGACACCTCACCAAAAAAGAGATACAGATGGTAAATAACCACATGAGAAGATGCTCCACATCATATGCCATCAGGGGAATGTGAATTAAAACAACGGTGAAATATTGCTACACACCTATCAGAATGACCCAGATCCAGAATAGTGACAATACCAAATGCTGGAAAGGCTATAGAGCAACAGGAACTCTCATTCACTGCTAGTGGGAATGCAAAATGGTGCAACCACTTTGGAAGAGAGTTTGGCAGTTTCTTACAAAATAAACATGCCCTTAACATATGACCCAGCAATCATGCTCCTTGGTATTTACCCAAAGGAGTTGAAACCTTGTAACCACACAAAAACCTGCACGCAGATGTTTGTAGCAGCTTTATTCCTAGTAGCCGAAAGTTGGAAGCAAGCAAGATGTCCTTCAGTGGATGATGGATAAATAAACTGTGGTTCATCTAGACCAGGGGTGTCCAAACTGCGGCTTGCGGGCCAACTGCGGCCCACAATCCATTTTGTATTGGCCCGCAGCAAATTCCAAAAATATATTTAGTTTACTTAAATAAACCAGGTGAGGCAATACGTACTTCACCTTGAGTCAGTGGCCCGGCTGTTTGTGTATTTTACCGCATATGGCCCTTGGTGAAAAACGTTGAAAAAAGTTTGGACACCCCTGATCTAGACAATGGACTAGCATTCAGCAATAAAAAGAAATGAGCTCTCGAGCCATGAAAAGACATGGAGGAAACTTAAATGCATGCTGCTAAGTGACCGAAGCCGATTTGAAAAGACTGCATACTCGGGGAGGATGAGTTTGGAGGTGTTAGGCATGAGAAGAGGGCAGGGGTACACAAAAGGGGCAGAGAACACCCCAAATCAACATGACACTTGGAACTTTTCCGCCCTCGGCCTGAGCTTGTTAGTTTCCTGGGTGAAGCCGACTATCACCTCTGTGTTGTCTTGTTTGGTCCAGAAGGTTGCACATACCAGCTTGCAGAGGTGAACAGGACGCATGCCACCCGGGCTCCCTGTGGTGTCACGTTCATCATTGAACTCACTCACTTCCTACCTTCCTTCTCTTCCAGTTCTCCCTTCTTTTCTTTCCAGCCTTTAATTCTTAAATGGTTTCCTCCATCTCTCATTTATTCATCCAGCTATTGACAACTGTTTGTTGCCATGTGCCAGGCACTGGACTAGCTCCTAAGTCTATGACAAGCTAAAGACAGGGTACCTTCACTCACGAACCCAAACGTTCAGTGAGGAAAACAAGTATGAAACCAAATGCCATTCAAGATGATAAATGCTGTGTAAAAGAGGAGATACATATATTGAAAGCCCTGAGGAAGCCAGGGCCTGCTTTATAAATGTATGACCTGAATGTTTGTGTTCCCCTGAATTCAAACATGAAATCCTAACCCCCAAGGTGATGGCTTAGGAGGCAGAGTCTTGGGGGAGGTGCTTAAGCCACGAGGGTGGAGCCCTCATGTCTGGCATTAATGCCCTTATAAACGAGACCCCAGAGAGCGCCCTCACTCTTTCCACCATTTGGGGACAGTGAGAAGTCTGACCTCTTCCAGCCATGCTGGCACCCTCATCATCCAGCCTTCAGAACTGTGAGAAATAAATTTCTGTTATTTATGAGCTACAGGTCTATGGTATTTTGTCACAGCAGTCCAGACAGACTAAGACAATGCATTTGGTGAATTCAGATATTGTTTAAATCTAGACATGATTATGGCTTGATATTCTGACTGTCATCCATCTTCTATGTAATAATGCACTTTTTTATTTCACCTTTACAAACAAAGACAATATGGAGTGCTGACACTTTGCGATTTTATTCCAGGTGACAGATGGGGTTGGTTGTCCTCATGGCCTTGCACACACATTCTCGTGGTCACAGCACACACTGCTGTGGGCTCAGTACTGGGGGGGGCGCCTGTGCCAAGGGACCATGCTACGACTAGCTGCTCCATTAGGGACCCGTCCATGATCTGTTAACACATTAACCTGCCCAGCTGTCAGATGTGGGCTACCATTGATCACACCCAGAGACGGCTCCAGCCCATTCAATATCCTGCCCCCATCAAAGTACAATCAGAATTAAAGAATGCTAGCAAAGAAAGCGGGTGCACAAATAATCTCTCCTCTAAGGCTCCAGAGCTGCCATTTTCTTATACACAGTCATGTGGGGAAAGCGTATTAGTTACTGTAAGTCCATGACCGTTAGCTTGTCTCTGTTGTAGATGGGACTTAGGAGCACACACCGGTCTCAGCCACACAAAGCAGACATGTACCTTCATTTCAACCATAAGCCCCTCCTCCTGTGAGCAGTTTAATGGACTAGGGTTTGTCTCCTAACCCAACACGGCCAGTTCAGTTTCATCCCAGGACTTAGGAATTGTATGTAACATGCCAGTTGATTTGGAGGCAAGGCTGTGAAGCTGAGATGAGGGTAGTCATATTTTGGCATGTATTTGCCTCAAGAGGGAAATGCATTTTGCAGATTATAGGGGTGAGAGGCAGTCGGAGGAGAGACAAGAATGTAAGACCTGGTGGAGATGAGAGGAACCAGGCTTCCTGGCTGGTCAGTTTGGAGTTTCCTCTTCTAGGTCCAACTTCTGGGAAGGCCTGGGGTACCTTTCTGCTCCCGGGTACCACAAGACGTGCTTCGCTCCTTATTAGGAAAGAAACCAAGACAGAATGTACATCACAATGAAAACAAGCTTTTTACTTCAGGCAGCTTGAGTGGGTCTCTGCTGCTTGCAACCTACAGAGCTTGAGAAGTCCTAAGAAAATTTCTCGAGTGTGAGTTGTTCTCACTATTGCCGGCCTTGGGCAGTTGAATTCCTTTGGATAGTATACATGAAACATGATGATGGCAGACAAATCTTCAAGGTCACTGAGTCCGTGCCAGGACCCTGGGATAGAATAGGTCCATGTGGAGAGAACAAGCACTGGATGTAAACAGGCTGGATCACCCCAAGGAAATGAGCACAAGTGATCTGCTAGGCGGGAGCCAGCTGTCAGGGGAAGCCGGAGTCCCATCCTGGAGAGGTTCAGAAATACGGTACCAGTGGCTCAGCTGGGATAGCAGGACACGTGCGGGTGACAAGTGGCCTTCAGTCATCCCTCCCCCTTGGGCCCCTTGAGTCTGCTCTCTGGGCTTCGGGGACATATTCGTGATGAGAGGTAAGGTCCTGCATCGCGGGAATTTGCTCAGCTCTGTGGGCATCTGGTCCACTTCCGGGATCTAGCTTTACCACAGTTTTTGTGAGGGGACCTTTGAAAAGTCCCCACTTTGCAAGCCCCTGGACTCTGGGGCTCCAGCTGCCTCACTCGTAATGCCAGGAAGGTGGCGGGAGAAAGGACTGAGTCAGAGACAGTGAAACCAGATAGGAAGCTGGAAAAAGTGAAATTTTGCAATAGGTTTTCCTGCCCTTCGCTTGTCTCTGTTTTCCTGGCCAGGATTCATCCTAAGAGACTATTTTTACCCTGTTCCTGACCCAGCGAAACCTTGAGGTTCTGCAAATCTTACCAGATTTAGATTCCATTTGTATTTTCTCTGTAACCTCTTATTTCTGGGAAAGAATGGAGACCAGAAGGGAATGCTTTAGCTTGTGCTCATTTCTCTTGCACCTCATTGCGTAAGCCTTGGTCTCTCAGCCTCCTTGGAGAGACTGGGTGCAGCGCCCCAAGAAGCCTCACTGGGGAAGAAACGTTTTACACACTGAGGAAACCAAGGCAAGATCAGCCTCTTTTCCACAGGCTTCAGGCAGGAGAACTCGCCATGCTTTCTCTGTTGGTGGAGGCCCTGACCTCGGGGTTTCAGAGCTGGGTGGAAGGCAAGTCCAACGTGTGCTTCTCAGGGGGTTTCTGCACGTCGCCTGGACTGCGTTGCAGAGCCGCCCCTCACACGGGTGTGGATGCACGCTGGCGTCCTCAGGAGGGCAAGGCCTGCGCTGTGGCACACTCCCAAAGTGTTGGAGAAAGAAGCCTCCCACGCAGAATTTTCCCACACTCAGCACACAGGCCAAGAAGAAACCAAGAGGCACCGTCTGAGCCCTGCGGAAATCACAAGACGCGCGGCCTGCAGCTGGGGGACAGCAGCTGCAGCGCTTACCATTGGGGGTTTCTTCTGGCTGGAATCCTCCGCAAGTTCAGACCAGTTAGCAGAGGGTTTCCAGATGGGCCCGAGTGGAAGAGCAGAAAAAAGAACCGTTCTTAGTAATTATCCTGCATTCACTAGACAGATGTGGGTCTCTCTCTCTCTCTCTCTCTCTCTCTCTCTGCTATCATCAAAGCAGAACATGCTGCCTTGTCTGAACTGAGAGTTAGATCTGAAGTCTATTTCTGGTTCTGCCAACTGACACTGACTCTGGGGTGACCTCAGGCACTTCCTCTCTTTAGTGCCTCAGAGTTCCCCTCTCTGAAAATGACTTTAGTGCCGTGTTACAACCAAATAGAGCCCCCACTCCTAGAAGATGCTCAGACACAGCTTTTCGCCATCCACTCTGAGCCCACGTTCTTTGGATTTCGCCACGGGCTCGTAAGGCACAAGGAGAACATTCCTTGGTCATTTGCATCCTGACAAAGATGTGTCCAAGTGATGCAGTTTCCTCCTGTTGCTTGGGTGTCTCAAAAGCCTGTGGCTGAACTCTTTCTTATTCCATCCAAAGCTGGTGACGGAAGATCCTGGGAGTAGACAGGTGGGCTGGGGGTTATACTGGAAACGCACCCCAGCCTCAGGAGAAAGCTGCCCCAGTGGATGCTCGGGCCTTGGCTTCTGACTGTGTTGGGTCGCAGGTACAACAGCAGCTCGCACGTCACAAGGAGGACCGGTGCTGACGCGCGATCTGGACGGAGAACTTCTATAAAGAGACTAAAAAGACAAGCTCCACACTGGAAGAGTCTTTCACAAATACGTATAAGGGTCATTTCCAGAGCGTATAAAAAATGTATATTACTCATTTTCAGAACACATGAAGAACCCCTACAAACCCGATTTTGAAATTGATAACAAAGCAATAGCAAAATGACAGAAGGCATGAAAAGGCACTGACAAAAGAGAACACAAACGACTTACAAACACAAAAAATGTCCAACCTCACTAGTATTAGGTGAATGCAAATTAAAACCATGTTATCATATCACCAGGTTGGAAAACTTAAAATATTCAAGAATATGAAGAATAGTAGCACTGTCTGGAACAACAAAAACTGTAAGGAGCCAGAAGTCTCCCTGGCAAGTGAATATTTTTAAAAACTGCGACACCTGCTTACAATGGGGAACTACACAGCTGTTAAAATGAACCAACTCTGCATCATGCAGCAATGTGGGTGAGTGTCAGGAACCTATTTTTGAGTGGAACCAGCAAGTCACAAAAGAGTGTAAAAGGTACCCTTTCATTCTTGTGACGTCCAAAGAGAGGACATAAAAATATACTATTTATGGATGTTGGAAAATAAGAATAATTTTCTAGGAAACATAGGGAAATAAACTCAAAATTCAGGATAGTATTTTACTCTGAGCAGGGAGACCAGGAGGTCGGGTTAGGGGGCGGGACGCTGGTGACCTCACGGTAATGACGATGGTTGGTTTTCCTAAAGTGAGTTCATGACCGTTAGATCGTTATTCTTTACGCTTTATGTCTATTTATAAGACTGTATCTACTCCATACTGAAGAAACCTGAGAATGTCATGAACAATTTCCCAAGCTCAAATATACTTCATTCTTTTAAAAAATGTGTAATATTCTGTAGTATGGATACATCATTTTCGACTTAAACATTTCCCTATTGATGTAAATTTAAGAATTTTGTTTCCCAATTTTTGGCTTTTCTCATGCAATAAAATCTAAAAATGGACTTAACAATTTTTTTGTTCTTGTTGTTGTTGTTTTTTTGGCAAGGAAGTTTCTTTGTTTAACAAAACAAACACACCCCTGCTTTCTAACTCCTCCCTGTAGAAGGTTTGATGCTTTCTAGAGGGCTTTGGACAGGGAGGAAGAGAGAGAAGGCAGAGGGGAGTGAGTGGCCCTGGTGGTGACGTTGAATCACACGCTGTAATCCTGGCCCATTCTCAGACACAAAGGATTTCTGTCTGCCTTTTACTCCATGGGAGTGAAGTGGACCGTTCATGTAATTGATGCTTCTACCCACTCAACCACCCAAATCCAAGTTTGTCTGACTGGGACACTCTTACAGGCAAATGTAGTATGTTTTCCTTTTCCCAACAACTTCAGGAATTGTATGTTCAGTAGGATTATTGGGGACACTCAGAAAACACAGGAACCAGATGTGGGACATGTAAAGAGATGAACAGGAGAAGGCATAGGATGCCTCGCGTTCTTTTTCAGTCAGTTGTCGTAAGGAAGCCGGGGTGAGTGAGTCCTGGCTTGCAGTGGCCCTCCCGCCTCACTGCTGCTTCGTCAACAAGTGTTGATTATTTAGTCTCTTGATCTGACTATTTCAAAGAGAAAGGAGACTTTATTCAATTTAGAACTGTTAATAAATGAGATCCTTTATTATAGATAACTCAGTTGTTTTTTTAATAGGTTATTGAAAAGATGCCCCGAGGTGCCATTTAAATAAAGCTGTTACAGTACGTAATGGGTCACAGAAACCAAGAATACAATATCCACGTAATTTAATAACATTTAGGAATAAGATTTCCATTAGACATGCCTGGAATTGGAGCATACAGCTTTACTGCTTTCTATCAGGAAGACCTCTAAATTCCCAATTTAAACTGATATGTTTCCAGCTCGTGAATTCAAGTGGGTCTCTGAGTAAGAGAATAAATTGGGCCGGAGACCTAGGCATTGTGCTGCTGTGCAAACCTGATTGCTCCTGCGAGGTTATTAAAAATTCTGGGCTAATGTTCTGGAAAGAATGAATTTGCTCGTATAGCAGTCTCCGTGCGTCAGGGTGGCTCTGCAGCCACGGCACCCTCTCTAAACTCAGCATATGTCCCAGGAAGGAGATTAATTGAATTAAGAAGTATTTATTAGAGAAGAAATAAATAGCTTTTGCCAATTAATGAGGTCAGTCAGCCCATCCATTAAGGAGGGGTCAGGGGGCTCTGCCAGAGGGGTTGCGTTTTCCCTTATGGAGCCTGGGAGGCAAGACGCCAGGGGAGCCCATTCAGGAGCTGTAGACGGTTAGAGGTGCAGCGGAAATGAAGTGTGAAGGGAAGTAATCGAGCCATTGTACAGTCAGGGTAGAAGCGTCACCACCTTTTGCCTCACCGTTCCTTTCTCTTCCTTTCCCCTTGTCTCCCAAACGTTTCCTCTGTGATCCTCTACACTGACTGTCAGAGCACGTTCTATATAATGACAAGTACCTGCTTAGTGTAAGCGTTGGACACTGTTTGTCACTATTTGGACATCAGCAACGTACGGGTGGTTATTGTCTAACCTTCTGCTGACGAAAGAAAACGCACTGCACGTAGACAATTGAAAAATGTGGCACATCCTCGACTTAATTTTATGGAAATTTCAATTAAACAAAAAGATTCCCCTTTCCCCAATATCACTGTAATTTTTCCCCAAAATCATTATTTCTGAACTGGAACTGAGAAATAACTGATTTGTACTTTTATTTGAACACACACATATATATATTACATACGATGTATCAGTCTCCTGCTAATACGTTATATGTAGGGCAAAACAGTTTGCCCAGAGAGAGTCTTCATTTAATTCCTCAATGCAAGTGTGTTTTCATTGCACAAGTATTGATCAGCTTGTTGGCAACGACCGTTACGATCATCTCGATTCCGGGAACACAGATTGGTTGCAGGTGGTGTTACCTGGTCCCATCACTGGTCCCAGTGGCCTGCACTCTGGCCTCGTCGTTACAGACTGTTAGCAGCATATCTGCAGGCCCCGCAGACGTGCTGGGCGCGCTTAGGGAGGGGCATTGCCTGGTCCTGCCCAGAACAAATCTTAATTTATGAAAAAGGGACGGGGGCCATGAGAAGTAATTGGCATTTTCTAATCATCAAGTGAATCTAGACACTGTAGGAACAGTTTTTGTACATCATTAAGTTCTCATGACACCCCCGTGCGGGAGACACCACTGCCCCTACTTTGCAGATGAGTGAACCAAGGCTCAGCTCTGCTGAACAATTGTGAAGTTAGGACTTGAACTGACATACGCCTGGTTTTGATGAACTTGCTTTTCCTTTTTCCACTACCTGCTCTTCCCGTGTCCCTCCCACCCTCCACCCCAGCCCAGCTGAAGGTGCTGTTTGTGTATCTGGTAATGGGGACAAGCTCTCACAGAAGCAGACACGCCCGTTCCTGTTTCCTCCTGCTTCTGTGCCCCACCTGGCTGCCTCCCCACCTGGGGCAAGGCATGGTGGCGAAGAGCATAAAGTCCACAGTGGGACTGCCTGCATTGCAATGTGGCTGTTCCCCTGATTGCTGTGTGACCCTGGGCAATTTACTGAGCCTCTCTGTGCCTCAGTGCCTCATCTGTAAAATGGGAATGATAATAGTACCTCTCCACAGCATTGATTAGAGGGTGAAAGAAGTTAGTGTTTGTGAAGCATGCCTGGCGAGCAGTCTGGCCAGGGCCGTGGTGATGGCTCCACAGGCATGCAAACGGGTTAGAAGGGTTAGAACGGCACATGGAGGCACTTAAACGTGTTACTCTGTAAGAACGTAAGGTGTTCATTTCTGCACGGCTCTTCTGGCATTTTCTCTGTCTTCAGAGACAAGTGTTTAAACTTTGCTCTGTAGGATGGGAAGAGTAAGTTTCAGGAAGCCCCTTTTGTGACTCATGGTCCTTCCAGGATGGAGCTATTTGGACCCCCACCCTCCCCACCTCGGTTTAGTCAAGTCAGTTTTGATCACCGTTAGATTAAGAGCTTTCAAAGACAGGGTCTCAATGCTTTTCTTCATTTATATGTACTCAGGTGCTCCATAAATGTTTACCAGATGAGCAAATAAAGGCTGGGTCCTTATTCCAAAATGGTGGCTATCCAGTTCTGGAGACTCACGAGGCTGTCACTGGGGCTGCTGTGTGGGTGTGCTGAAGGGAGGGCCCTGAGGGTTGCTATGCCTAAGTGTCTCGCAGGGTCTGTGGCTGGAGGAGAGCTCAGCTTTGCTTCTGAGGGGACGGCTGGATGGTGGTTGTTTAATCTTCCCTCCCACTTCCTCCTGAGCATGCAATGCCACACGCCCTTCAAAATGACCCATCCCTGGTCTAACTGAGGGAGTTCACTTCTCAGTAGAGGGGAGGGCCTGATGCCCCTTTGGTTTCTGCCCGTGGGAGGACAGCTGTGTTGAAGACAGTGAAATGGCGGCAGTATTTTGAAGTAGCAGCCACTTCAGCCCAACACTAATTATTTTGCTTCGCCTTTAAAAAAAAGAATTGGAAACCCTGGAATAGAGCTATATAGGAAGTAGCACAGACAGTGACATCCAGGTAAAATTCTGTAAAGGATGCTGTTTTCCTGGTCTCCCAACTTGCGTTAAAATTATAGAGAAAAGCTTACGTGCCTTAAAAATTATCCTTAAGTATTGCTAGGTGGCATCCCATATGGAATGAAGTCTAGCTGTGGCCTTCCTGATTTGATGGCTACAGATGACAATGACTAAAGGGGTACTTTTGATCATATGTGTGGAGATAGTGTCACTGATTTGCTGAGTGTCTGGTACCAGGCTTCACTCACTCTTTCTTGGAGAATCGATGCGACTCCCAGCTGGGGACAACCCTTTGGGTCCTGTTGGTGGTCAGCGTCTTCAGTGATCAGGTCCATGTCAGTCGTGGGTGCTTCTCGAAGTGCCGCCAGCTCCTGTCCCTCTCCAGTCCGTCACAAGGGCGTCTTGCTGCGGAACAGCGTTTTGTCCTAACTGGAAAGGACTCTCGATCTCTCTGTCTGCAAATGATCGCTTCTCACATTTTAAGGACAGTCACCCACTCCTGTACTTACATACCTTTGTTGTCGCTGACTCAAAGGGAGAGACTTTCGTCCAATTTAGCCTCTCTAGAATGTTCCGGCACCTTTTTTGTTACTTGGACATGTGTTCTCTCCCTTCTCTCCCCACTTTCGAATGAACTATCTGCAGACATAGAGACTCCTCTGGACTCAGTGTGAGGGCAAGAAATCCCCCCCCCCCACTGTGAACATGGGTCACTCTATCACACTTAACTGTGACCCCTCCCCACCCCCACAGCTGCAGACCTCTGAGGTTTTGCTGATTAACCATTTCACACCCACAGCTACACTAGAACAGCTTAGGCCAGGCCCAACTGAGTGAGTGAAATGAGAAGACCAGGAGCAGCACAAAGCCCTACCCCATGGTGCCTGATTTGGAACACGGCTAAGGAGCTGATTAAAGCCACTTCCTTAGGAGCAGTGCTTCTAGAAGAATCCAGGCCTTACAGGTGCTGAGACTGGCTGTTTACACAGGCACTCCGCTCACTCCGAGAAGTAGGGTCTCCACAATTCCTTCCACAGCTCACGAAGCTCCAGAGAGCTGAGAAAGCACAGCAAAAACGCTTCTCTCACTGAGCTCCGAGTTCATTTTTAGCGCACGCACAGGCAGTCCAGCTCGTTAGACATTTATTACTTGGTAATGCAGTTGGCAACTCACACGAGGGGCCCGGAGCTGTCCAGAGCAGGAGCTCGCACGGTTTGGACCAGACCTCCCTCATCCCCTCGGCAGCCCCATTAAGTCAAAGAGTAAATTATTAATAGTGCTGACTAAAATCAAAGCCCCGAATGATGCAAATAAAGTTAACCAACATGCACTGGAAAAACAGAAGTATTCAAGACAGCTGAGAAAAGATTTTAAGACACCAAAAAAAAAAAAAAAAAAGTGTCTTAAAAGTTGTCATCAGGTAGAGAAGTATGGCTCCCATGATGAGGGGCCAACATATTTAAGAATAGGGCCTAAGGAATTTGAATAAATTATTCTGTAGTAAATAGTAAAACCAGACAACGACATAAAGGCAAAGCTTTGTAAATATGTTTCCCTGGTCTTCCTACACTTGTTAAAATAGTAGAGAAAAGTTTGATCTAGAAGCTTTTGAATTTGGTCAGACAAAACCGGTGCCCTAGCCCATTTACAAAGGAGTCTAGATACAGAGACCAAAGTGTCTTTCCAAGGATACATGGCAGATGGAATTCTTGAGAAGCCCCAAGGCCCTCCCAGAGTCCTGCAACGTCAGCTGAAGCCCCGCTCTCCACCTGCAGCAGTGACCACGGCCACTCCTGGGAGGATGTAGAGTGTGGCAGGGGTCATCATGAAGCCCCCCAGCGCGGCTCAGGGATGGAACCTCTGCATTTGGCTCATAGGTTGGGCTGCAGCCCGGTTCAGACTTGTGGGAGCCTTTGGGTCATGAAGGGCTCAGATTTAAATGGTGAGTTTTAAAGTCTTCTCACCATAGAGGGTTAAGAATTTTCTTTTTGAGGAAATACCAGCTATTATGAGTCTGTGTGTTGGGCCAGCAGGTGACTCAAGCTGGGATCTTCCCTGGACATTCCCGCTGCTGCTGGAGGACGGGGTCATTCCATGACTGGGGTGATGGAGCTGTAAGGGGCCGGCCAGGGCTCTGTTCTCTTCAGCACAGAGCAAGGTCTGCATCTGGAAACCAACATACCAAGATCTGCAGTTGGGAGACAGGAAGAGAGAGGGAGGGAGGCCGAGAGGGTTCCACGCCCAGGTCTTTGCCACCCAGTTGTGCTTCTTGCTTCACGCTAGCTTGTCTTTCATATCTGTGCGCTACTCAAGCATCTTCTGAATAAGTCGTCTACCGTTGTACATGCCAGTTCAAAGTGAGTTTCTTTCGCTGGTGACTGAGAGGCCCCAGAGAAATACGATAAAAGGAGAAAGGACACACAGAAATAGGAAATACACAAAGTCAAAGTAGCTAAGTAACTCTAAGCGATGAGGACAAACGACTGATGGGCACCAATCCCAGGAATGAAGAGCAAAGTCAAGTGCGTTTCAGGAAGTTTTCATAATTCCAGAATTTTGAGCCAATATAACAAATTATAAAGAAAGTAAGTGACAGATGTGGAACATACACATAACACACTTCTACCAAACAAGTACATAATAGAAATAAAATGAAAAGGAAAACAAACTGGGATACATTTTAAATGAATACGACAGAGAGTCCCATAAAATTGATATGTGCCATGTGCTCAAAAGAGATAGAATGAATAGTTAACACCTCATGATTTAATCAAAATTTAACCTGAACACCAATAATTGAATACCTATTAAGTCAGTAAAATTTTAAAATAAAACGGAAACATCTAAACAACATAGGAAATGTATCAGCTCAAACAAAAAAAGTCGACAGCAGCTATGAGAAGAGCTGGATCCAACAGGTGAGCAAGGAAATCAGTGAGGCTCCATTTCCATGGTCTGCCCTCTACTGTGTCAGCCTCACCCTGGGACTCCACCAGGTGGCTGTCACCTGTATAAGCTCCACCTGCATATCCAGACCTTGTGCTCTCAGTGATGGCATTTGGAGGAAGGGTGAATATTGCCCTTGAAGCTCTTGCAGAAGAGTAAATTTCGACTTCCATAGGCCACAAGAAATATCCCCAGCTCAGACTGGATCAGGCCCCTGTTTCATAGCCAATGACTGTGGCCGGGTGGTTTGATGCACAGCTGGTGCTGGCAGCCCAGGGCCCGCCCCCCTGTAGCTGGCTATGGAGTCAGGGCCAATCACATGCCAGCTCAGAGGAGGCTGCTGAAAGAAATGGAATCAGTCCACGAGACATGCCCAATACAGGGACATGACAGGCCAGAAGCATGTCACCCAGCATGACCCACAGCCTAGAGAAGTCCCAGACACATAGAGACTGTCCTCTAAGGGGAGGCTTGCTAGCATCGTAACAGGTAGTGAGGACCACTGATGGGCAGTAGCCCAACTGACTGTCCCTGCTTGGGCACAAATCTCCCAAGGACTAGTCCTGCTCCCGTGTGCGCTCCTGCAGCCATATCTCAGAGGAGGAAACGAAGATTGATCCCTACGTTGCCCCGAGCAACAGCGCTTCTGGCAGCTGCCTGTTCATGGTTCCCAAGCCCCCTGCACGTGCTAGTCACTGTTTGCTGGTGCTAAGCCACACTCGCCTCACAGAATGGCCCTCATAACTGTCTTTCCAGTAGGTGGGAATTTCACTTCCTTATTTCCAGGCATAAATAATTGCAGATGCAAAATTGCTGCCTTATTTTAGACACAGCGGTTAAGAATGCAGCTCTTAAACACTCGACAATATCTTTGCCTTTAAGGAGGAGGTAGCCTCACCCAAGCCACCTGCAGGAGAGAGGGGGCAGGTGGGCTCTGTATTATCCACACCTCAGGTTACCTTTTGCTGCTTCTTATACCCTACTCCTTAAGAACAACTATAATCTAAACTACCAGACCACATGGGGGCTTGAAGAGCTAGCGCTGCCATAGTAACCTGTGTCCTGGTCACCAGTGGCATGGCGCATCTGCCAGGCAGGGCAGCTACACACCGCGCGGGGCCCTGTGCAAATGGAAAATCTGAGCCCCTTGTCCAAAACAGAGGAAAACCATTTTTTTCCTTTTTCATGGTCTCCCTCTTAAGTTCTCCTAATGTTTCTGATTTGCTATTTAATGTCACCTGCCTTGGGCATGGGGGACCTCAGGGGGTAATTGTGGGCCCTCAGGGCGCCAGGGGCCAGGCCCATGATTGCACACACCTGACTGTCCTAACATCCCCACGTCCCCACTCCCAGGCTAGGTCCCAGCTTGGGCAGAGGGTGGCAGCAGACGCTGGTGGGGACAGGTGGGGCAGGTGGCCAGAAGCCCATCCCAGGGAGAGGGAGGCAGCTGGGACCCCAGCCTGCACGCGAGCTGCTCCCAGCCCCTACTCCCTTGCTCCACCCAATGTCACACACAAAACACAAGTTCAAGAAAAGTTACTGGCCATTGAAGACCATGGCCTTGGGACGTGAATGGCCGGGCCTCCTGCATGGGGCAGGGCCAGCACAGCGTCTGCAGACCCCTGAGGTGTTCTGTCTTCTGTGGTCAGGCTTAGTGGGTGGGGAGGGAAGGCAAACGGTACAGTGAATTGCATCCATCACGTTTATGGCTTCATGTATCTGATCTTCACGGCTTATGTGATCTGGTAAGAGCTTTTATGTGCCTCAGTCAGTTTCCTCGTCTGCACATTAGAGAAGCCCAGGGCCCATGAGGATGGCAGAGCCATCGGTGCAGAGGCCTCACACACTGTGGGATGTTGCCTTCAGGGGGTCACTGGCTTAGAAAATGAGGCTCCAGAGCTGCCGCTGCCCCAGGGGTCGGACTCTTTGGGTCCTGAGGTCAGGAAGGTGGGCGAGGGCAGGGAGGGACCCCACAGCTCTGGGCCTCGGGAGGTGGCTAGAGATTCCACCCTGCGGCTGCCTTGGAATATTCCTGTGCCACCAGATGGCTGAGGCCAACGGGGCCCCAGAGCCTGTTCACGGCCAGAGATGGAGGAGTGACAGTGCTCTGCCCTCTGGGATCTCAGAGCCGGGGCCATGGCACTGCCACGTGGGCTGGAAGCCAGAGGACAGGGAGAGGGCGCCTGAGCAGTTAGGGGTCAGGCCCTGGGCTGAGTCGGGCTGGGCAGACGAGAGGCAAGAGGGTGCTCTGTGCAGAGGAGAGAGAGTGCAAAGTGCAGAGCTGGGTGGGGGATGCGCCCCTCAGCCATGGCTCAGACCGGAGCACCTCTCCTCATTCCACAGAGTGACCTCCCACTTCCACAGTGACAGGTGGCCGCTAAAAATACACCCCTGATTACTTAGGGCCCCTGACAAGACACAGAGTCCTCCTTTCTGTGCACCAAATGAGGAAGACTTCTAGTGCATGGCCGGCCGAGGGGCATTTCCTCCATAATGGGTGCGGTGAGGGAGCCCAACGCCCCCTCCTTTGACCCCCTTTTGGGGATGGGGAGACTGGAGCCCGCACCACCTGGTTCACAGCAACTGCTGCCCTTTCCTAGTTCCAGCCGACGAAAAGAAGGCATCTAAGAAGATAGTAAATGGCGTTCATGTTTAAAAGAACACACACGGGGATGTCAACCCACAGCAGCCTGCGGTTTCTGCAGTTCGGGTGGGTGGCTTCCTGCAGCTGCAAAGCCTGCCGGGAACAGAGGCCATCCGTGCGCGCCTGGCTGGGTGCTGAGTGGTTGGGCCCCGCAGGCCTGCCTGCTGCTCCCGCACTCCTGCACTCCCCTGAAGGGAACCCGCCCCTTACCAGGAAAGCAAAGAATGGACAGATCAAATAAATCACCTTGGCTCAAAAAGTGAAAGCCAGGCAGAAACCTAGCTCAGGCGAGGCCGGTGGGAGAAACCTGGAGACATGCATTTGCTTTTGCGCATGTAGACAGTGATGTTAATATTATGTAAATGCAGGCCCGGATCCCTAATCCATCCTGAGAAGTATGTGTCAGGGCTGTGCTGTGTAGCACAGGTTGCTGATGGTGGAGACATCCGAGAATTCTCAACAGGGGTTTTCCCAAAACCCTCCATCTCCATTCCTTTCTATCTCACTGATTTCTTTTTTTGTGTATCTGTTTACTCCATTGGTTGGTTGGTTGGTTGGTTGATTTAATTGCGAGCCAATGCCAAAAACAATTTCGAAATTTGGAGAGCTGTCTTTGTAACTAAACTTGAAGACCAGCGATGTGTGTTCTGACAGAAAATGCTGGTGTCCTCTCCCTGTGGCAGTCTGCCAACTTCACATCCACATGTTTTCTGGAGAGGTAGGTTGACCACCCTTCTCAAGGCACGGGGCTCAGCAAATCACTTCTGTATGTAGATGGCAATTCCAGTTTTGGAAATCCCACAATGGTGGGAAAGAATACAGCTTTGCCCTTAAAAGAAAGAGGCCTCAAGCCACAGATGAGTCATGAGCTACCTCTATGTACCATGCCACTTCTTCATAAAGCCTAAAACTTCCCCTTCCCCCAGAGCACAGCACTCACCTCTGTTTGTCACCTCCCAGTCCTAGAGACTGACAAGTCCGAAATTGTCCCTGAACCTCGTCCTTAGCCCCACCCCCATTCGAAGCTTCCTTCATGTTCTCTCTCATTCATGTTTTCTCCTCACATTCAATCTCAACTGCTTGCTCACATCTCTGCCCTCTTCCCAGCCTCTCCTGAGCAGACCCCTGCTGGCTGCCCACTGGACACTGGCCCTTGGGATCCTAGGCTGCCCCTGTATCGGCCCCCACGCTCTTCCACAGGCCCTCACACGGCCATTGGCTGATAGGCACTCAGAGATCATGTCTCTCAGAGAGGCCTTCCCTGTCCACCCAATTCACTTGTCGCCAGCCCTCCACCTATTAATTCTTCACGAAGCTTAGCACCCAGTGAAGTTAATTCTTTCCTGTTAATTGTCTATCTCCCCTGCTAGAATGTAGGTGCCATTAGGAAAAACATCACTTCTGTCTTGTTACTTTGCTGTATTTCCAGCACCTAGAAGAGCATCTTACGAGATAATTAAGAGAATACTTAGGAGAGTGAAAGAAAGAAAGAAAGAAAGAAAGAAAGAAAGAAAGAAAGAAAGAAAGAAAGAAAGAAAGAAAGAAAGAAAGAAAGAAAGACTTCCGCAAGGCTCTCAGCATCATTCATCTGGGACCTTGCGATAATCCCCATTCTCTGTCTCTGGATTGTCCCCTTTTTATTTGTCTGATATTAGAGCTTGAGTAAGTTTCCTAGAATACTGCTTGCCCTTTTAACACCCTTCAAAGTTCCCTATTTGAAGCACAGAACAAGGCCCCAAGTTCAGACGTGGCTTCCGAAGGCTCCTTTCAACTGGCATTGGTCTGAGTCCCCAGCACTGTCTCCCGGAAGCAAACCCCACTCCATTCTTCACGTTTCTACGTCTGATTCAGCAGCCTTGCATCCGAGTCCTAGCCCCTTCTCACACCATCCTCTTTGCTTAATTCCTTCTTTCTATTTCCCAGGGGAATGCATTCTCACTGTAACCAAAAATTCTTTGGCAAGGTTTGGATTAAGATCCTGCCTTGATTTTTCTTCTTTGTAATGGAAGGTTATTGAAGGAGACAAAATAAGAAAAAGCGTATCAAACATACGGCAGGCAGCATGTTGGTTTTCCTACCTACATCTTCCATTTTCTCCAGCCCTTCCTGTGAGGACATCTCAGTCTTAGCATTCCCCAAAGGTCTCTGCAGCATTCCTCCAAAGGGCAGGGAGTATGACATATTTATTTTCTCCTCAGCTCTCTCTCCAGAAGGTACTGGATAAATGTGCAATGCTTCTGTCAGTTCACTGGGTGTTTATTGAGCCCTGGTTGCATGGAAGCCAAGCTATGCCCTGTAGTTGGGGTGCATAGGCAGAAAAGGCTAGAGATTTGGCGTTCAGGTACTTACGTCCAGAGGGCTTCCATCAATGGTCAAAACAGCATTCTATAATTATGTTGGGCCTCCTAGGTGCTAGGAAATATGATACCACTGATGGTGCAGTGGTGAATAAAATATACCTGGGCTATGCCTTACACACTTACACGCTAGAATGTTAGCGAAAACCTGCACCCTATGGAGATCAGTTCTCATTTTATGGGTGTTTAGAAAAAGGAGAATTGAGAAGGTTGAAGATGATGATATCTAATGATGGAGTAAGAGACAGTTTCTTACTGAATTTTCAGATTAAATGTAAAAGACCAAGTTTGTTATTCTGTAATATCCTGGACTGGCCACTACCTGGGGATTTTGGTGTTGAGAGCACTCTCCATTTCATCTTGGTCCCTGCAGACCTCTCTGAGTTCACTTCCTGCTTGTCCAATGTTGGGTGGCTTTGCGACTGTTGAATTGGAATGGAACCCATGGTGACCCGTTGACTCACTCACCTAACCTAGGAAATGGCAGGGACAGAAGAAGGAAGCTCTTCTCCCTCTCCTCCCATTCCGCCTTTCAGTCATTGCATTGAAGCCAGGGAAAATCCAACACTTTTTGGAAATGTTCAGAATGTCAATCAATTGACTGAAAAGCCAAGTTGATTGAGCAGGTTCTAGAGTCCTCTTTGAAGCATTGAGGTCTGTTCCACAGAGAGGTGGTGTGCGGTGCCCTCCCTTCTCCTGCACACCCACTGCTCAACCCTCCACACCTTTCTGGGGTCCTGACTCTGACCCATGGCCCACAGCAGAATTCCCTGGGTCATTCCGCCCTTTGCCACATGGAGCACCAATGCATGTGGCAGGTTACATATCTAACCTTATTTGGGGCTCTCCCCTTCTTAGAACAAACACCCCAGTGGGAAAGTGGAAAAGGAAGGGAAAAGAGATGGGCATTTTCAGGGCCTAAGATGTGCCAGGAACTGTGCATTGGTTTATTAAGCCCCATGAGAACCTGGTGAAGTGCATATCTCTGTTCGTATTTTTCAGAAGAGGAATTTGAGACTCAACAAGTGGAAGGTCTGGGCTGCCTGCTACATTACCCTCTCACCAGAGAAAGTTATAACCACCAAGCGCAATGAAAACCAGAAATCCCCCGACAGTAGGTAACTGCACCCTGTCAGCCTCTGGCCGGTGCCCAAGCGCCTCTGAAGTGGGCTTTCTGGAGTGGAGAGAAGCGATGTGTTCCCAATACTTCCACCTGGTTCCCTCCACTCTACTCTCTGTCACAGCAGCCGGACGCCGCAGTGGCTTTTCTTTTTTCAAAGAATTTCTGGCCCTGTCAAAAATCAAGAAGTTCTGGAAATCTAATCTCACGATATTTCCTACCCAAATAGGCACAGCAAGTTCCAAGTTTCCAGATAAGCGTTTGACTTCTCCATGTTTATCGCACCTAAAAGTTGAAGTGCTCTGAGGTGCCCTGGACCCCACACCAGAGTTACAGTGTCTCCTGTACAATCAAGGTTTTGCCACTGGCACAATCATGCTTTACAGGTGGTGAGCGTTCTACTTTTAGACTCAGTTTTCCAGAAACAAATGCTGTCCAGAAGCAGCTACTAGGATGACAAAGAACAAGTTAAAAGCCACTCAGTAAAAGACTGACTTATCAGCAGGACACGGTGTCCTACATATCTGAGCAGCCACAGATAGAGATCTCTCCCACAGGGAGGCCTCCCCAGCTGCACGGCCCTGTCCAGTCACACGCGGCCTGTACAAAGAGCTTGCACACGCTTATAAAGCCCAGTGATTGAGTCACAAAGGTGTGCCGTTTCTGCAAATGAGAAAAGGCCGGAGCCCATTAAGAATGACTAAAAGTTCCACCGTCGATTTGTGTCATGTGCTGTACTTTCCAGAACACTTTCACCTCCCTGATCTTCCTCATGACCCACTGAGATAGGTAGACGCATGGTGATCATTACACAACTGGGAAGCTCTGAGGCTCAAACCTGGTGAATGGCAGGGAAGAGGCCCTGCAGGAAGTGCCCCAAAGCTGTTGCTCGAGTCCAGGCTTACAGTTCTCTAAGAGGACCTGGCCGACTCCTTGTGTCAGTGCTGAAAGAGACATTCTAAGCACAGCAGGGATGGGAAGGGCCAAGTGTAAGATTACGATTGGCCAGGCAAGTAAGCCTGCTTTCATGCAAAAAGCTTGAGCTTTTTTGATCTCTTCTTATTTATGGGATCTTGGACAGGTTACTTAACTTCTCTGATCCTTAATTTCATGTATTTTTCCTGTTATTAGTTATATATATATATATTATATATATATATATAATATATATATATATATATATATATATATATATATATATATATAATATATATATAATATATAAATATATATAAATGAATAATTGTTTATCTTCCTGATATATTGATCCTCTTATTATTATGAAAAGTGTCTCCTTGTTTCTATTTTTTATCTTACAGTCTATTTTATCTGCTATTAGTACAGACATTTCACCTCTCTCATGGATATTGTTTGCATGTCATATCTTCCTTTTGATTTCAACCCATTTGTGTCTTTGAATCTAAGGTGTATTTTCTGTAGACAGTTGAGTCTTAGTTTTTTATCCATTCTGACAATCTGTACCTTTTGAACGGGGTGTTTCATCCATTTACATTTAATGTAATTACTGAGGTGGATGGATATATGGCTGCCAGTTTTTAAATCTGTTTCCTACTCATCTCATTTATCTTTTGTTCTCCATTTGTGCTAGATATATACTTTTAGGGCTACATTTTAATTTCTCTGATTTTTTAAACTATATTTAAAATTAAATGTCTCTACAAGCCCTGTATGAATTGCATCCCATACATTTTGATATCCGTGTTTTAATTTTCATTCAATTTAAAATATTAAAAACTTTTCCTTGTTAGGTCAAGTTGGGAAGGAATGTTGTTCAAGTCTTCTATATTCTTGCTACTTTTCTGACTAGTTGTTCTATTAATTATTGAAAGAGAGTTATTGAAATTTCCAACTATATTGATGAATTGAATATTTCTCCTTTCCATTCTGTCACATTTTGCTTCATGTATTTTTCCTGTTATTAGTTTTATATATATATATATATATATATATATATATATATATATATATATATATATATATAAAGGAATAATTGTTTATCTTCCTGATAGATTGATCCTCTTATTATTATGAAAAGTGTCTCCTTGTTTCTATTTTTTATCTTACAGTCTATCTTATCTGCTATTAGTACAGACATTTCACCTCTCTCATGGATATTGTTTGCATGTCATATTTTCCTTTTGAGTTCAACCTACTTGTGTCTTTGAATCTAAGGTGTATTTTCTGTAGACAGTTGAGTCTTAGTTTTTTATCCATTCTGACAATCTGTACCTTTTGAATGGGGTGTTTCATCCATTTACATTTAATGTAATTACTGAGGTGGATGATGGATGTATGGCTGCCAGTTTTTAAATCTGTTTCCTACTCATCTCATGTATCTTTTGTTCTCCATTTGTGCTAGATATATACTTTTAGGGCTACATTTTAATTTCTCTGATTTTTTAAACTATATTTAAAATTTTATTTCTTAATGGTTATACTACGGATTATAATATACATCTTAATTTATCACAAATTGCAAAGTTTTGTGATAGAAACTTTGCTCCAATACATCTCATTTTCTGCACCCCTCCTTTGAGTTATCATTGTCTATATAGGTTATTTATTTAAGAATACAATATTATAAATTATTGCTTTACCCTATCTTATGTTTTTTAAAGAAGTTACAAAAAGGAATGAGAAAAAAATATGTTTATAGAGTGTTTTATATTTATCCACATATTGACCATTTTCAGTGCTCATTATTTCAGCCTGTGAATTTTAGTTTCCTTCTGGTTTTCCTTCCTTTCAGCTGGAAGGAATTCTTTTACTAGTTCTTATAAGGCAGATCTGCTGCCAACACATTTTCTCAGTCTTTGTTTAGCTGGTAATATTTTGTTTCACTTTGGAGGGACAGTTTTACTGATGTATAATTCTTGATTAACACTTTTCCTTTTAGCATATTGACTATGTCATTCCATTGCTTTCTAGCCTCCATTGTTTCTAATTACAAGAGAGCATTAATTGAATTGTTTTTTCTTCTGTATGATGAATCCTTTTTCCCTTGATGTTTTTAAGATTTTCTCTTTATCTTTTAAAAAATTAAGATGTGTCTAAGTGTGCATCTCTTAGTGTTTGTCCAAATTAGGATTTACTGAGATTTGGATCAATATTTTTTCATCAAATTTGGGAAGTTTTTAACCACTATTTTTTCATACAATTTTTATGCCCCCTTTTCTCTCTTCTGTTCTCCTGGGACTCTCATTACCTATATGTTGATACACTTGATATTATACACACATCTCTGATACTTTGTTTTTGTTCAATCTTTTATCTTATTATTCATATTGAATAGTTTTATTGCTCTATCTGAAAGATTACTGAATCTTATGCCATCTCAAATTTGTTGTTAAGTCATTTAGAGAATTTTTTTTTAAGTCAGTCATTATTATTTTCAACTCCAGAATTTCCATTTGGTTCCTTGTTTTTTTTTTTGTGTTTTTTTTTTTAATTTATTCTTTAAATTTATTGGGGTGACAATTGTTAGTAAAATTACATAGATTTCAGGTGTACAATTCTGTATTACATCATCTATAAATCCCATTGTGTGTTCATCACCCAGAGTCAGTTCTCCTTCCATCACCATATATTCGATCCCCCTTACCCTCATCTCCCATCCCCCACCCCCCTTACCCTCTGGTAACCACTAAACTATTGTCTGTGTCTATGAGTTTCTGTTTCTCATTTGTTTGTCTTGTTCTTTTGTTGTTTTTGGTTTACATACCACATATCAGTGAAATCACATGGTTCTCTGCTTTTTCTGTCTGACTTATTTCGCTCAGCATTACACTCTCAAGATCCTGCCATGTTGTCACAAATGTTCCTATATCATCTTTTCTTACCTCCAAATAGTATTCATTGTGTATATATATCACAACTTCTTTATCCATTCATCTATCGAAGGACATTTTGGTTGTTTCCATGTCTTGGCCACTGTAAAAAAAGCTGCAGTGAACATTGGAGCACACTTGTCTTTATGTATAAATGTTTTCCGATTTTTTGGGTAGATACCCAGGAGAGGGATTGCTGGGTCATATGGTAATTCTATTCGTAATTTTTTGAGGAACCTCCACACTGCCTTCCATAACGGCTGCACCAGTCTGCATTCCCACCAATAGTTTATGAGAGTTCCTTTTTCTCCACAGCCTCTCCAACACTTGTTACTATTTGTCTTGTTGATGACGGCCATTCTGACTGGGGTGAGGTGATATCTCATTGTGGTTTTTATTTGCATTTCTCCGATAATTAGTGATGTTGAGCATTTTTTCATATGTCTATTTGCCATTTGTATGTCCTCTTTGGAGAAATGTCTCTTCAGGTCCTCTGCCCATTTTTAAATTGGGTCGTTTGTTTTTTTTGTTGTTGAGTTGCATGAGTTCCTTGTATATTCTGTATATTAGCCCCTTATCGGAGGCACTATTTGCAAAAATCTTCTCCCATTCAGTTGGTGGCCTCTTTATTTTGTTGATGGTTTCTTGATAGAAGAAAACATAGGTACTAAACTTATGGACCTTGGGTTCAAAGAGCATTTTATGAATTTGACTCCAAAGGCAATGGAAGTAAAAGCTAAAATAAACGAATGGGACTATATGAAACCATTTGGTTTTTTTAAAGGTAATGTATACCTTTTTATTGATATTCTCGATTTTCTAAGTTCATTTGTTGTTTCAAATATACTTCTACCAATATCTTGAAGGCAGGGTTTAGTTCTTACTGAATTTTATACCTAAATAAATTTCACATTCTGAAAATAGGTTGTATCAGTAAAGAACAGGTCTCCCATAGTTGAAAATTTAATCAGTGATATTGGGTGATATTCTACCAGCTTTCTCAGGATAGGGGCAAAGAAATGACAGAGATAAAAGAGAAGACAGTAATTATGGAGGACAGAAAGACAAAGCTAATGAAGCATCATAGGTAGGCCAGAAGAAGCAAACAAAGCAATTAAAGTAGAAGTAATACATAAAGTCAAAACTGATTAAAAGTTTCTTGAGTAACATAGGAGTGCACTGATACCCAGGCAAAATTAATAAAAAGAAATCTACCAGACTTCCCTTGGCAACAATGTTGAATTACGAAGATAACAGTAATAATAAAAACTCTTATACATATCAAGAAAAAAAGAAAAGATACAGAAATTGAGTACTCACACATGCTTAATAAATATTTTATCTCACAGCTTTCCTCTATAATAGTATTATGAGAAAAAAAGGCAGAAGCGACATCTACAAAACTTTTAGTGCAAAAGATATGACTCACTATTGTGATGTGACAGTATTTTTTTCATTCACATATAAAAGCTGTAAAAGGACATTTCCAGATATTAAAAAAGAAAGTACCACTTCTATAACCTTTCTTTAATAATGGCACAAAAATTTGTTTCAGTCAGGCAAGAAATAAATCAAAATTAGTCAATCAAGAAGAAGAATATTAAGGTATCAAAGGACTAAAGGTGGAAATTAAATTTAATTATTGTAAGATTGACTTAAATTTGAATCTGAATGTTACTGTTATTTATGAAACTAAAATAAAATAATTGAACAGCAATCATCTAAGTGAAGGACGTTATTGCCACGATAGAACAATTTTTTATTGTATGTCAATTCTGACCTGTGCTGTGGCTCCTGAGAAAACAGTATTGTAAAGAATTCTGAAGCTACATTTTGACTCCAAGGGAAAGTGCCCATGTGCTCTTTGCTTGATTAGTGATATTTCCAGTGAACCATCTGTGATGCCTGCCTGGGTGCACAGGTGCGTATGAAAGCTCCTGTGCACATTCATAGCACCATTGCAATTCCACAGCCTGAAACCAAACTAGAACATTATAAGTATATGTATCTCAGATATAAACTGTAGTATATCATGGATTTGCAAGGCGGGGATTCTATTTGCTGATGGTTAAAACCAGGACTATAAATCATTTTAATGAAAAAACTCTGTTGAAACATTTTCTGAATAGTGTCCGCAGAGTGCAAGTTCCATGAAACAGTAAAATCTTAATTGTTATGTTAATAATAAAGATTTTTCCAGAACGAATAATTTTGGAAATGTTACACATTAAATCAACATCGTGGATATTGACAATATATAATAGAAAATTAATGTCTCTAAGAAATCCCACACTGAAAATAGTCCATAACCAGTCATTATAACCCTTACCCAAATTTACCAAATATAAAGTGGATAATAGGCTTAGATGCCAGCAGTAACTAGTTAAAATAATTAATAATAAAACTCTACTCATAAGTGTGTAATACAAATAAAACATCCATTAATAACCCAACACCTACAAGATAAACTTTATTGAGACACATAACAGGAAATTTAACAGTAAGTTATGACATATTTCTGAGTGGGAAACTGGAAATAGTAAAGATGGTAGTTCTTGACAAAACTCAGCCCAAAACCATGTAATTTTTTTTCTAGTAACTGAAATAATTATACCAAAGTTTATGTGAAAGCAGTAATAGGTAAAGCTAGCTACAAAAATTATCAAAAGGATCAGAGATTGTGTAAAATTGATAATATTACTCTCGGGTATCAAAACGTATAGTAAAGAGATAAGTTATTTCAGATAACTTTCAAGTGGTTCATTGTAGACAAATTCTTCCATATATTAAAACTGGAAGTGATGGATTAAAAAGTGAAAAATTGAAGGTGTTGGAGACCTATTGAGACAGCAGAGTCTTAAAGGGACAAGACTTTTTAAATAATGGAATTTCAGATAGGTGAATGCTACATCTGGTTTTGCGTTTTCCTTTAAAACATTTGTTGAATTTTTTGTTGTTGTTGCTGTTGGTGGTGGTTGCTGAGAAGCAAAGAAGTGGAGGCGAGTTTTCTCTCGTCTTATGGTGGAGAATGAATCAAAAGAGCAGTTCAGGAACTATGAAGGGACTTGGGACTCTCAGAGGCAAAAATCAGAAATAGGCCCACAGAGTTTGAAACGACTCAGTCCTAGGCGGGATGAAGATGACCTGCTTCTGCATTAAGTACCTACAAGTTACAAAAATAAACCTACCTAGAGGAATATAAGGTCACTGACAGCCTAAAATTGCCTCTGGTATTTTTTTTGTACGCAATGTACAGCAGACTATATAAAATCACTGGGAATACTGATAATTGGAATCAAGAGCAAATGTACGAAAATCAGTGGGGGTAACAGTGGAATCAAAATCACCCGATTTTAATTTAATTAAAATGAATATATCCAAGGAATTAAATGACAAGATGGAAAACAACAGAGAGAACTAGAAAGTAAGAAATCAGAAAATTTTTAAATGGAAAATATAATAATTGAAACTGTAGAGATAACAAGTAGGCAGAGGCACAGAGACAATAAGCTGAGAGAAAGTAGCCATATTGGAACGTAGAGTGAAAAGTGGGTAGAAAATATTGAGAACAACATACGAGATGTTGGACATGGTGGAAAGGTTACACGTATATGTAATTTGATTTTCAGGGGAAGAAAGATAATGGAGGAAAAGAATGATTGAAATAATGGCCAAGAGTTTTTCAAAATTAACAAAGGCATTAGCCCACAGATTCAAGGAGCTGAAGGAAACCCAAATAGAATGAATCAAAGAAAACCAAATCTAAGCACATCCGTCAGACTGCTGAGACCCGAAGACCAAAAGAAAATTTGGGGAGCAGTTAAGGGGGGAGGAACCACCTAATTTCTAAACTGCCCGGAATCTCTGGGTGGGGAGGACAATCTCAGATCAGTGGGAAGAAGGGAGCTTCCTGGGTCGTGGTCACTCAGAGATCCAGGCAGCCAAGCAAGCAGGCAGGGGATCCAGTGTCACAACCTGCCAGGCCTGGAAGCACTTCCTCCTTGGGGACTGGAGAGTCCCTTCCCCCACCTAGAGGCAACCGATAACCTGGTTGGGTGAAACTTCCCTAATCCTCTTTGGCAGCATTGGCAAGAATCCCAGTAGAAACAGATAAACCAAACAGATGGAAATAATACTGCAAAGGCACTAAAAATTACATTGTCATTGAAACCATAGTCCACAAAAATAGGCCAAGACCTGTGTGCTAAATCTAAGTAGGGTGACTTCCTGCTAAAAAAAAAAAAAAAAAAAAGTGGGGCTAGAATCTCCTAATATAAGAACCTAAATATCCAAGATATAATTGAAAATCATTTCTTATAGTGAGAACCAGGAAATTAACAACTTGAATGACAAAAGACAGTCAATTGCTGCCAACACTGAGATGAGTGAGATGTTGAAGTCATCTGGCAAAGATTCTAAAGCAGCCATCATAATAATGCTTAATCAAATTACAAATTCTCTTGAAACAAATAAAAAAATAGAAAATCTCAGCAAAAAAGCTATAAAGAACCAAATAAAAATGATAGAACTGAACATTTCAATAACAGAAATAATAAAACAGTTACTGGATGGGCTCAATAGTAGAATGGAGGTAACAGAAAATGAAATCAGTGAGCTCGAGGACAGAGCGATATAATTGATACAATCTGAGCATAGAGATAAAACAGACGGAAAAAAAATGAGCTTCAGGGGCCTGGGGGACAATAACAAAAGATTCATCATTCAGATCGAGATCGCTGGAGTCCAAGGAGGAGAGGAGAGAGTCGGTCTGGAAAAGCTTTTGAAGGAATGTTACTGAAAACCTGGAATTCAAAGAAATGGGGACCAAAAAAGTGGCAAGAAATTCTTTAAATAGAAAGGAAATGAAAAAGAAAAATTCTTGGAGTATCAGGGGTGAAGAAGGAACAAGAGAAAGAACAGAAATATTAGTATATACAAGAGACCATCCTTCTCGTGAGTTTTATAAATGCGATTTGATGACTGATACAAAATCTGTAACACCATCTGATATGAAGACGGTGGTATTTAAAGTGGGGAAGGTAAATGAACCCAAGTGTGACAGGGGTTTCCACACTTCACTCAGCGTGGTAGAAGGTTGGACACCAGTGGACTGTGATAAGTCTCGTGTGTGAACTGTAGTACTCAGAGTGACCTTTAAGAGCACCATACAAAGGAATATACAGGCGACAGCTTAAGTAAATCATGGTGACAAAATTGTATAAATGGAGAACAGATCAGTATGGCCCGGGTCAGGGATGGAGGTGGGGTGGGTGGAAGGCGTTAGAACAATGCAACATGAGGGATCCTTGTGGCCATGGAACTCTGCTGTGTGGTCACTGTGATGGGGACATGGCCCTACACATGTGATAAAACGGGCAGAACTACACACACACCAAGTGTAAATAAAATGGGGGAATCCAAATGAGCTGGATGGCCTGTGTCAGCATCAATACTGTGTAGAGATACTATCTATAGCTTATAAAGATGTTGCCGTAACAGGAAAGGAGAACCAGAACCACAGGACTTCTCTGTATGACTTCTTGCTCCTGCATGTGAATTTACAATTACCTCAAAATTTTAAAAGTTTGTTTACCCACCACCCCAAAACACAAAAACAGCAGGCCAAAAGGCTGGAAGGGAACTTTAACATTGTTTAGGAAGTGGTGAAATACAGATAAGCCAACGAAGCTGTTGTAATATCTGGAGTAAGTGCTAAAAGGACAATAAGAGACTGTAAAGCCAGAAAGAAAGGAAATAAAGTACAGAACAAGTGCCCCAAATAGAAAAGAAATTATAAAATGGTTGATTTGAACCTAAATATAAAATTAGTTATAATAATGAGAACTGAAAATGTTCCAAATAAAAAGATGATGATTGTCAGACTGAATTAAAAAATTATGGAAATAAGAAAACATGAAATTCACACCTCAGATATAAGGAAACAGAGTTTGAAAGTTACCTTTTTGTAAAAGCCAATTAAATTGACAAAGCCCTGATCAGTCACATAAAAGAATAATTAGAAACAGTGTATATTCCCAATATTAAGGATAAACAAAATGGGACATTACTGTAGAAACAATAAACATTAAAAAGCTAATATTAGGATTTTATTGAAAGCTTTATGCCAATATATCTGACAATTCGGATACAACAGTGAAATCCCTAGAAAAATACAGCTTTTGAAAACTGACACCTAAGAAATAAAGTATTTGTGTAATCCTATATTTAATGACTGTTGACTCTTATGAAATCCTTCCATCAAAGGAAATTCGTCATCCAAGTGGCTTCATTGGTGAATTCTTCCAATCACTCCCAGACAATAGAAAAATAAGAGCCTTTCTACTCATTTTTACAATACTAGTACAACCTTGATACAAAATCTGAAAAGAACATCACAATAAAGGGAAGTTAGCAGCCCAATCTTTGTCATGAACAGATGGAAAACTCCTAGTTGAAATATTAACTAAGTCCTGAAGTGTTATAAACAATAACCTATCACAACTAAATTGTGTTCCGTGTGATAGAATGTCCACAGCAAACAAATTGTGAGATGATACCTGGCAAACAGACATGTGGAAGATTCCTAAAACAATTCAAATATGTCCAGAACTTGAAACATGTCAAGAACTTGAAAGTTGAGGAAATATTGAGCAACTTTTCCAGGTTGAAAGAGGCTCAAGAGAAATCATAACTCAAAGTAACATATGTTTCTAAACTTGATTTCTTGGGTATAAAGGGTATTTGGTGGCCAGTTGGCAAACTTTGGATAGGATTGAATAATAGTAGTATATTGATGTTAATTTCCCATTTTGATGGTCTTACAGAAGATGTATAGGAATCATTTCTTTGTGTAGAGAAAATATACCCTAAAACATTTAAAGGTCAATTGAACACCATGGCAGCAACCTACATAGTAATAAAGATGGGTTAGGGGAGAAGCTTCTCAGTAGTGTATTGAAATTTGTCTCTACGCTTGAGACTGTCCCAAAACACCCGTTATTTTAACATAAAAAAAAAAAAGCGTAGCCATTTTGGAAAATTGCATATAGGTCAACATATAAGATGTATTTGGAGAAATAGTGGGAGGTGAAGCTACAGCCACATCACAAGGGACCAAATGATCCGTATCTTGGATTTTTAAGATTTTAGGGACAGGAGTGTTGTGGTCTATATACATTGCCTTTTAGAAAACATCATTCCTGCAGCTTAGCAGAGGGTTCCGTGAAGAAAACCGGGACATGAAGAGGCAGGGTGACTGTTTATAAAGCAAGTTAGAATCCAAGGTCATGTGCTCAGTGAACAGTGCAATTAGAACCCAACAGGGGCCGCTGGAGGGGAGTGGCTAGGGGACACGCGGGAGATGATGACAATGATCTTGGGTTTTGTACATATTATGTGCCTGAGCCATGCTATTCTTAATCATTCAGAGAAGCATACTTCTATGCACAAACTGACAGCCTCAGACAAGCCTGTCACCAGGCAGGCGGCACCTGTGGAGAGCCTGTGGTCCGGGCATTTTGAGTGGGAGACAGTGGGGAAAGAGTGTGTTTTGTGTCTGGCTCTGCTTATGATGCGTGGGAGGTCTTGGTATCACACCAGCAAGGGCCAGGGTAACAGGTGTCTGGCATTTCTTGGTGCCCAAGGGCAGAGGTGCTCATCTCAGTGCAGGAGCAGAGCTGAGCTTGGATGACAAGCACCAACCAGCTGCAGAGCCTACTGAGGACGTGGCAGCGAGTGAGTGAGGGCCACTGCAGAGCAGCCTGGGGTGGGGTGATGTGCCACCTGATCCAACACACTCCCCGAACCTGTTCTGTGGAGGCTTCGCGTGTGCTCTGCGGCCTCGTGGGCTGATCAGGGCAGGGGTGGAGATGGACTGGGCAGGAACACAGAGGGCTCATTCCTTCGTTCTAGGAGTGGGCTGGGCATTTTAGACACCATGGGCTTACTCCCTGCAAGTAAGCCCCCGGGAGGATGTTCGTCAGCCTCAATTTACAGGTGACAACGCCAAGGCTAAGAGAACACCATTTTCTCTCGGTCCTCAATGCCAGTGCGGTCACACTCAGGTTTCTGTCTTTGTATACATCTGTCTCTGGGACCTCACCCTGTGCCATAAATATATCGTTTATCTCTGGACCAATGAAACGAGCTTCTCGTAGATGCTGCTGCCAAGTTAGCTATCAGTGTAACTGACGGTTATTTTCAGGATTTTTTCTCTTCTCTAACTTATTTTCAGATCTCTATCTTTGGTGTTCTGAAACATCAACATTTTGTATCTAGGTACAAATTTTGTCTTATTTTTCTTGAGATTCTCTATGTGAATCTCAAGAGATGTGTCTTATAATCAATTCTAGAACATTCTCAGCCATTGCCACTGAAGATACTGTCCCACATCTCTCCTACTAGACTCTGAGTGAATGAATGTGTGTTCAACCCACATCATCTGTACTTCATGTCTCTTAACCCATCTTATATTTAGCATCTCATTTTCGTTCTGTGTGGCCATCACAGTAATTTCTTTTTTAAAAAAAGACTTTTATTAAAATATAGTAGCATACAATATTATATTAGTTTCAGGAGTATGCCATGGCTATTCAACATTTATATACCTAAGAAGTGATCACCATGATAAGTCCAGCAACCATCTGACACTGTCCCACGCTATCACAATATTATTGACTATATTACCTATGCTGTAATTTGCATCCCCATGACTTATTTGTTTTATACCTGGATTGTTGGACCTCTTATTCCCCTTCACCTTTTCCCCCCATTTAAAAAAATTTTTCAAGTACAGTTGACATTCAATATTATTTTATATTAATTTCAGGTGTACAGCATAGTGGTTAGACATTTATATAATTTAAGAAATGATTTCCCTGACTAGTCTAGTACTCGCCTGCCACTATACATGGTTATTACCATATTATTGACTATATTCCCTATGCTTTACTTTACATCCCCATGACTATTTTGTAATTGTGAGTTTGTACTTCTTAGTCCCTTCAACTTTTACACCCTGCCCCCCACCCCCTCACATCTATCACTCCAACAAATCTAGCACCAATATGACACCATACATAGTTATTACAATATTATTGACTATATTCCTTATGCTGTACCCTACATCCCCATAGCTACATTGTGACAACCAATTTGTACTTCTTAAGCCCTTCTGCTTTTTTCATCCACACTCCCAATCCCCCTCCCACCTGGCAACCATCAAAATGTTCTTTTGTTCTTTAGATTCCACATATAAGCGAAATCACACTGCATCTGTCTTTCTCTGTCTGACATACTCCACATAGCACAGTACCTTCCAGGTCCATCCATGCTGCCACAGGCGGCAAGGACCCATTCCCTTCCATGGCCAAGCAATATTCCATTGTACACATGTACCACCCCCTCTTTATTTATTCATCCATGGATGGACACCCAGGCTGCCCCCACATCTTGGCCATTGTAAGCAATGCTGCAATGAACATATGTATGCACACGTCCCTTTGAAGGAGCGTTTTGGGTTTCTTCAGATGAATACCCAGAAGTGGGATTACTAGGTCCTTCTTTTCTCTTACTATAGCTTTTGTCTTAAAATCTATTTTGTATGGTTTAAGTATTGCTACCCCAGTTTATTTATTTATGTATTTATTGTTTTTCATTTCCATTTTCATGAAATATCTTTTTCCATCCCTTTACAATCCATCTGTGTGCGTCTTTCAATCTGAAAGGAATCTCTTATAAGCAGCATACATAAGGGTCTTGTCTTCTTATTCATTTAGCCTTCCTATCTCTTTTGAGTGGAACATTTAATCCATTTACATTGAAAGTAATTGTTGATATATATGTAGCTATTGCCATTTTATTATTCATAATTTTGATCCCTTTCCTCTCCCCAAGTTAAAGAAGGACATTCCTTATAACATTCCTTGTAACACTGGTTTGGTGATGAAGAACAACTTTAGCTTTTTCTTGTCCAGGAAGCTCTTAATCTGTCCTTCGATTCTAAATAATAGCCTTACTGGGTAGAGTAATCTTGATCATAGGCCCTTGCTTTTCATCATGTTGAATATTTTGTGTCAATTCCTTCTGTCCTGCAAAGTTTCTGTTGAGAAATCAGTTGACAGTCTTATGGGAGCTCCCTTGTAAGTACCTAACCACTTTTCTCTTGCTGCTTTTAGAATTCTCTCTTTGTCTTTAACCTTTGCCATTTTAATTATAATGTGTCTTGGTGTGGGCCTCTTTGGGTTCATCTTGTTTGGGACTCTGTGTACTTCCTGGGCTTGCATGTCTATTTTCTTTGCCAGGTTAGAAAGATTTTCAGTCATTATTTCTTCAAATATGTTCTTGATCACTTGCTTTCTCTCTTCTCCTTTTGGTACCCCTATAATGTGAATGTTGGTACACTTGATGTTGTCCTAGAGTCTCTCAAACTATCCTCATTTTTATGGATTCCTTTTTCTTTTTGCTGTTCTGTTTGGGTGTTTTCTGCTACCTTGTCTTCCAAATCGCTGATTTGATCTAATCTGTTTCGTCTAGTCTGCTGGTGATTCCTCCTAGTGCATTCTTCATTTCAGTTATTTTATTCTTCATTTCTGACTGGTTCTTTTTTATGGTTTCTATGTACCTTTTTATGCTTGCTATGTCTTTGTTGAAGTTCTCACTAAGTTATTTGAGCATCCTTATAACCATTGTTTTGAATTCTTTATCTGATAGGTTGCTTGCCTCCATTTTGTTCCATTCTTTTTCTGGAGTTTTGTCCCGGTCTTTCACATGAGATGCATTTCTTTATTTCCTCATTTTGGCTGTCTCTCTGTGTTTGTTTCTATGTATTAACTATATCTGCTTTGTTTCCCAGTCTTGCTGAGTCATGTTATGTAGTAGGTGCCCTGGTATAGTCTCCCTGATTGCCTTCACCAGGTGCTCCAGGAGTGTCCCTTGTGTGAGCTGTGTGTGCCCTCCTGTTACAGTTGAGCCTTGATTGCTATTGGTACATCAGTGGGTGGGAATGACCCTCAGGCTGATTGGCTGTGGGGTTTGGCCACATCCACAGATTAAAGACTGCTGTGTGGGGGGCTTACCCCAATAAGTGGGATTTGCCCCAGTGGGCTCTAGTGACTGTTGAGACCACCCTTTGTATGTGCCACTTGTGGGGCTAATTGGGCAGTGCTCTGCTGTGGTCTGAAGACAACCTCTAAGTATGTTGGTTCTGGGGCCTCTTGGGAGGGGTTCTGGTGCAGGCGAAGGCCATCCATTGCCTGTGATTGGCCTGGGACTACCTGGTAGGAGCTACAAAGTAATCTGGGGTTGTTCACTGCCTAGGCTACACCTGGAGGAGCATGGGAGAGGCCACGCTGTGAAACGAGAACATTTGGCATTATTACCAGGCCTGGGGTAGTTCTGCAAAATACCAGGACACCCCAAGGCCTGCTGCCACCTGCCAGCTCCCTTAAGGTTTAGCCGCTGATAAAGCCTCTTGTGGTACGCAACTTGTGTTGAGGCAGAATCTCAGGGAGTCTCTGGAATGGGAAGAGTTGTGGTCACCAGGTTAATGTAGATTCTGGTTTGGTGCCAGTGCTGAGCCTGACTCAGCAAAAATCTCACAGCACACTGAGGCCAGTAGCTGCCCACCTGGGGTCTGTTGGATGCTAATAGTTTTCTAAGAAAGAGCTCAATGGGGGTGGGGCTGGCTGCTTGCAAGAGAAGTGCCTCAGGTATTACGTGAGTTGGGTGGGGCTTCAGAGCTCACAGACTAATCAGATTCAGATTTGGCCGTAAAGGTAGGGGACGGGCTCAACACAGGAAAGATGGCGCCTGCTTGCCAGCTGCCGGCTGCACTGAAGGAGGAACCCACCAAGGTAAATGGACTGTCCTCTAACCACCATACGAAGGACACACACTTCAGTCTGCTCCCCTCCCACCCGTATGCCTCTGACACCTCCTAGTCACTGCCCCTTCGCTGGAGCCCAAGGTAAGTGCCTGCGAGCGAGTGAATCTGTGCTCAGGCCGTTTAAGAGGATGCCTGGGTTTTTAATAGGTTTCCATCGCACCTGGATGGTCGGAATCCCCACTGGTTTTCACAGCCAGATATGGGGGCTCCTCTTGCCGGCACTAGTGCTCTGGCTGGGGAGGCTGGTGTGGGGCTGGGGTCTGTCACTCTTCTGCGGGGAAACTTCGCTGCTGAGAGAGCCCTTCTGGTTCTCAACTGCCACACAAAGGTTTTGGATTAGCCAGTTCTGCGTCTCCACCCCGCCTACCAGTCTTGACGTGGCTTCTTTATATCCTTAGTTATAAAACTTCTGTTCAGCCAGACTTCAGATGGTCCTGCAGGTTGATTGTTCTAGAATTTAGAATTTAGTTGTAATTTTAATTTCTTCATGGAAGGAAGCAGGCACAGTGTTTATGTACTCTGCCATCCCTGGATCTCCACAGTAATTTCTTTAGATTTAATAAATAATTTTGTCTTTAGCTGTATCTAATCTACTGACTATTCTATTTCAAATTCCAATACTTTAAGAAAATTTGGAAGTTTGATATATTTCCTTCTTTTTCCAATATGCATGCTCATTTTTTATTGTCAACTAGTTTTCACTCATGATGGCCTATTTCCTTTTATGCTTTGTAATGTTCCTTTGAAATTTGTCTGTGGGGATTCTTTGAGAACTGGGTGCAATTGGATTTCCTGGAAAGGACCTGTCATTCCTTCTAGGAAAGTTTTCCCTTTGCCCTTTGTAGGGGGGAAGTTTGTTTCCAAATTACCCTGTCATTCTGGCCTTTGATTGTAAGTAGACCCCCCTTTGGGCCCTAACTTGGGAAAGGATTAGACTTACCTCTTGTTTTTGTGCTCCATGTGTGGCCATCAAACAGAAAGTCAGTTTCACTATGTTCCACTGATGCTTCCGGAAAATAGAGTTTGTTTCCATATTTGGATTTTTGGATTCGTTTTCTGCTTCATTATTTGCTTCTGAGAAATAATGTAAATCATATTTTAAAGATGGTTTATACTGGTTTTGTCTGTGTGTGCGTGTGTGTGAGTGCGTCGATATCTCAGGACATCCTGTCATATGACCAGAAATGGAATTCATTTTAGAATAATTTTCTTGGACCTCAAAAATAAAAGACGGAATTAGTTGCACTCACAACTTTGTGACGCATGATAATAATTGGCCCACCTCCTTGTGCTTATTCATTCACATCCTGTGGATAGTCATTCCGATGTCTTTAATACCTATTTTGGGACTGTCATTTCAAAATGTGTGTTTGGTACCTTGTGTACATGTATTATTAATGTATCCACGTGGTGTCATAATGTAATCTCATTTTGTTTATTACTTTCTTTCACTAAGCACTATTATTTAGAGTTCTCTATGTTGTTGTGTACATCGAATCTGTTTCTTTTAGCTATCAACTGACCCTCCCTGGCAGACACCTACCATGTGTTACCTACCCACTCGTCTACGATGGGCATCCTGTGGGCCCCGTCCCAGCCACCATGGTAAGTTCTGCAGGGCATGCTCACATGAGCGCCCTTCAGGCCTAACTGCCTTTCTTTCCTCCTTCCTTCCTTCTTTCTTTTCTTAACTACCTGTGGTTTCTAATCTATCAGTGTATTCAATTATTAATTCTTTTAACTGATATTTATATTAACCTACTATGTGCCAAATACTATGTTAGGCATGGGGCAGAATAGTGAATGAGTGAGTGTGTGTGTATATATATTTATATTTATATATTTATATAAATGTATGTGTGTCTCTATATAGGCACACATATGTGTATGTTTGTTGACATGTATGTATGCACACACATATATCCTAATTATGAAAATGCTTATACAAATGAAAAAAACTGCAAGGGAATATGTAATATGACAATTAATGGAGGTGATATTGCAGGTGATTTTAAGATATTTTCTGTTTTTTTCAGATGCTTATAAAGAGCATAGGTTATTTTTCAGCTAGGAAAACTACCCTGAGGAAGTTTTTAAAAGTATAAAGATTTGAATTACTGGATCACAGTTTGTCTTTTGCTTTGCTCCAGCCATGTGCGCCACGCTGAATGGGATACAGATTTCTGCTACAGAAGGTATCACATTCATGATACACATCTCAAGTCATGGTTCAGCACACTGCCCGCTGGTGGTGGCTACCTATAATTGCAGGCTTACCTTCAAGGCAAATTTGGTTCCTGAAATTTTCCCTTTGGGGACATGCCCTATGAAGGGCACATGTCCCTCTAATGGCTGTCTTATTTCTTTAATGGAGGAATGCTGTATTTGGGATTCAAGAATAGCCTGGCCTCTAAGATAACCAAGCATCGATTTGCAATGGGGTTCCCCAAAAAGGATGCATTGAATAGGGCATAGAGACAAGGAAGCATGTCAGCAACTGACCAGAACAGCCCTGGCAAGAAGTAATCAGGGCCTGAATCATGACCCCCACTGGGAGAGCGGCAGACTGACAGTGATGTGACATAGGCTGGTGCTAGGTCAGCAGGGTATAGTGACTGACCCCTAGGGGCCTCAGGGGACAGAGGAAACAGTGATAATGCTTGGGCTTATGACTGAGCAGGTTAAAGGAATTCACAGAGGAGAAGCTGAGAAAGGATGTTGGATAACAAAATATTCAGCCAGCAGGCCTAGGTAGAGCTTGGTCCCATAGATTATTTATACATACACAGATAATTCATTGAATAGAGCATTACTCAAATTAACCCCGGGATCTTTCTTTGGGTCTTCTCTGATTCCTCTCCAAAGCAACATGACTGCCTTCTTTCTGTCCTGGGGCCCTTAGTGCTGGGGTCCAAATAGGACCTCTCAGTTCTCAGTACAGGTTACCCTCTTTGCTACCAGGTGACTGAATTCTTCCCAGAGTCACTTTATGAACCCTCTTTTCTGTAAAAAGTTTCCCCCAGAGATGACTTCTGATTTGTAAGACTAAAAAAATACCCAACCAAACAAAGCTATTCCATCAGCCCTCCCCCTGGACACTGATTCTGTACCCTGGATGGAAGTGACATTCCTTCCCGATAGCCCCCTTCAACAGGTTAGTTTTCTCACCCTCCTTGTTCATTCTCACACTTCTCCCGTTTACCAGTTCCTGGGATGCCCAGTCCAGAGTTGAGAAATTTGTTTTATATTTGAGATTCCCAACAGCATAAGTGTGACTTTCACAATTTAATCAATAACACAGGCTGGGCTGGGGTAGAGATGATGCTGAATACATAGGCAAAGAAAAGGTGAAAGCAAACAGTTCCTCCTATGTCTATATTGCTGGTGCTGGAATGCGTTTGATGAACTCTATGTGGGTCGTATGTATATTTTTATCAGGCAAAGCATTCTAAGTCAGAAAGCTTAACATGTAGAAAATGAATCTGTAATGCTTCCCCGCCTTGCATGCTTACAGGTGTTATCGAGTCTATGGTAGGCTTATAATCAACGACATCCTGGAATGAAGTAGGTAGAGTACGTTTCCCTCATGGTAAGCCCTGTCTTGGTTATGAATATGAACGATCGAACATTTAACAGAGTAATACACAAGGACCATTCTGTTATGGACCATTTGCAAGATTCAGCCAGAAGGCAAAGCCATGTCTGGAGCCAGCGGGAGAGCTGTATTTATATTTTAGGACGAGACTCGCTTCCTTTAAACCCTAAAATACTGCTGAAGATCTAGAGAAAAGAGGAACACTTCGAACTGGAAAGGGTTTGGGTTGCTTTTTCAGTTAGAAAGAAGGAGTTTAGTGTAAATTTAAATCGAACTGTTTAACAAGGTAAAGCTGAAGTTCTGTGTAACTATAATTACAGGTAAAATCCACTCCCGCCTCCTGGCTCGAGATGAGCTTGGGTGAGGACGAGAGAGGCATTCCAGGAGGCATTTGTGTGTGGTGCAGCGTTATTTTCTCCTTTGCAATGGATGGATTGAAGATGTTTCCGACCATTAGCTTGTCAAAGTGAAGTCCCGTTTTGGCTCTGCTGCGGTGTTTCTCATTCACCAACATGGGCGCAGACTGAGACCTCGAAGGTCTCCTGAAAAGCTGAAGGGGTGTGGAAAGTGACTGGGGACGCCAGCTGCCACGCTCAGGAGGGGACAGGGATGCAGCACACTGTGCTCCAAGGTCGATGTTCTTCTGGATTTGAATCGTCATGAGATCATCTCAGAAAAGCAGTGGGAGGAAAGACACGTTGATTTTGACCCTTCCCGTAGCAGTTAAACCACATTTCCCTGCCCAATAACACTCAGTGCTTACATACTTAAATAATATGGATTTTTCCTCCTCCCGCCCCATTTTTAAAACGAGCACATCAGGAAGTGTTACAGTCTGTGATGGAAAGAGCAAAATGGGGAAGGTGACCTTTTGTTGAAAATAGGAAATTAATTCTAAGAACTGCCAGCTTGAAACTTAGATCCGGATTCCCTCCACTAGGTAATGACGTAAGGCGTTTCTCCGTATTCATAGCAGCTCAGGAGCGTTAGCTGCTTTGTAAGAATCCCCCAAATTGGAAACCTTTGTTCCAAACAGAAAATATTTGGTACTTACCACCCACTTAAGCAAGGAAAGACAATCCCTGCTCCACCCACCTCGTTACCAAGTAACCCAAACCTCCCTCTGCCAAGGAAAGGAGGGGCTGGACCCAGTCCTGAAGCACCTGCGTTGCTTTCCATCCGAGGACCCATTTCTGGGAGTTTTCACCTGTAAATAGAGACAGGAGTGTGGTGCAGTGGAAAGAGGTCTGCATTTGGAAATAAAGCCTTTGCTGGGAGTCTGGTCTCTACCGTGGCTAATACCTCACTTCCTGGGGGTGTGGTGAGGGGACTGACAGTGTCCATAGAGCTCAAAATATGTTCATAAGAAACTAAATAGGACCGTGGTAGAAAAAATGCCCTGGGCAGTATAATATGAAAGCCGTTATGATTATTTATTATTATTATTCAATGTAAGTGATTTATTTAGAACACTCTGATTTTTAAACTATTAGTATTCTATTTATATAAATCAGGACATTTTCTGGTACTTTCCCATTTCCAACTTTCTGTCAGATCTTCCAGTATAGACGCACAAGAGCTAACATGTATTGTGAGCTAACTGCAGTTAACTTACTTGTGGCCTGATGTCACCATTAACATGTATACAAATTAGCTGTTAGGTTGAACCGTATTAAATCGCTCGTTTAGAGGGTAAAATGCTCCATATTGGCTATGATACACGCTTCCGCCTAGTCCTACCATTCTCATGTAGATGGACGGATGGGGCTGAGAGAGAGAAACATTAGCCCGGGGTGAACCAGGCAGGACAAGAACGGGGTCCCAGGTCTGCCTGCATCTGAAGCCAACACGCCATTGGTGCCAGTGGTAGAGTCGCTCCCTTGTAAGTTTTCACTGTGGGACCCAAGCTGATAGCCCGCCTGCTGCTGTCATCTCCCCATCTCAGCAGCATTGTCCTTTGACTGGGAATTCCCACACTTTCCGACACTGCCTTGGGCCACGCACCCTCCACCTGTCTTCCTCCGCTTTAAAGGGGCATCTTTGCTGTATTCAGTGTTCCAGAAGCCTAGTCCGATTCTGACGGCCAAGCATCACTCCTATTTTGGTCCTGGGTGGTCTGTCCTTCCCACCTTGTGCGTGTTATTTGTAAATTCCAGCCCGCCTAGACTTCTGAGCCCTCTCGGCATTTCCCATGTCTCCTTGAGCATATTCCTTCTGAGCGTCTAGGCCACGGGAGACAGCTTCTTTGGAATTCTTTTTTTTTTTTTTTTCATGCTGATGAGGCTGTGCCTAGAAATCTGTTTTAGAGAGAAATCTGTGTTTGTAAGTTTCTTGCCTCAGAGGCCCAAACCCTTGTTTCTATCGCTGTTTTCAGCTGTTTTCTTAATGTGACTTAGTGCCTGCCATGCGTGGGTTTCCCTAACAGCGTACATTTGAGTGCTTACTATCTTGCAGGCGCTGTGCTCAGTACTGTATATACGCTCGGTACTTTAATTCTCACCTCACACGCAGAGTCGGGTATCGTCATTAACCCAGTTAACAGAGAAAGAAGAAGGGCAGGGAGGCCTGGTCAAGGTGACCCGGCCAGGAAGGTCTGCTCAAAGGTCTGCTCGACTCCCATCAGGCCACCGGCTGTGGGGCTGAGCTCCCGGCCTCGGCACTCCGTCGCCTCCCTCATGTCGGATTCTGAATGATGTACTTCTCTAGTCAATGCCAAGCCTTTGTATGTAAATATCCACACCTGTGACCCAATATCCAGATTACACATGTTTTTAAATCCAAGTCATACATATATTCATATTTTCTGTCAAGTCAACAAATCTTTTGACAATTAGGCACATCTTTTTATTTTTCGGCAGATGTTTGGGGCCCTGTGGAAAATAATCCCCAGCTAACATTAGATGTCATGATGCATGAGCCAAAGTGACAAGCGACTAAGCTCCTTCTTATCACTATGGCTGCTGTATCATATGGGATTATGGGAAGACATGAGAGGTCTCTTCCCACCCGGGGGCATTGCTGCTGAGCCCCAGGACGTCACAAAACCCTGACAATAAGAGCTGGGGGTGTAGGATTGTGTACGAGAGGTTTTGAGGAAATTATCTTCTTGTAGTTTATCAAAACCCCATTTAGGAAAACCTTGCCTTTTAGCCTTGTGAAAACCCTGGCTTTTTTTCTAGAAGAGTTTGTTTGGTTTTATGCTGCCTACGCTAATGGAGAATGATGGATGTGTATCACTTGTTTTTCTAAATTATTAACAATCCCTTGAAGCACAGAGAAAACCAAGCAGGGAGTATGCTTCTGGCAGACGGCGTGATACTGGGGGATGAATGTGACAGGCATACGGAAGGCACTGGCCGAAGTTCCGTCTCGGCTGTAAGTTAACGGCAGTGAGCTGGCAACACGTTAGCTCTCATTCATCGGCGGTGTAAACTTGGGGAAGTCACTTAAGCTTTCTTCATTTGTCTACTCATTCATTCACCTTTTAAGTTTCTACTAAGGGTCAGGCACAGGTTGAAGACCTACATGAGACGCTGCACTGGGTCTTTTTCATTCTATCAAATAGCCATGAGACTACTTCCTTGACTTCCAAAATACTTGTGATGAAATAATATTTTCAGGCACGTGCAAGCCTCTTGTGACATTTAAAGCATGACATAAATGTTGGTTATTACACTTTTTTAAAAAAGTGTGGCATATAAAAAATGTTTTGCCACTATCACTACCCTTTAGTTCAGAACTTTATCCCCTGAATGGAAACCCGTACCCAGTAAGCGTTGTGTGGCTAGGATGTTGTTTATCCGTTCATCTGTTGTGGATATTTGAGATATCCCCACCTTTGGCTGCATGAAGGATGCTGATATGAACATTCATGTATAAGTTTTTGTTTGTCTACCTGTTTTGATTCTTTTGGGTTTGTACATAGGAGTGAAATTGCTGGGTTACATGGTGAGTCTATGTTTAAGTTACTGAGGAGCTGCCGTACTGTTTTCCACAGCAAGCACACCATCTGACGTTCCCCCCAGCAGTGTGTGAGGGTTCCAAATTCTCCGTATCCTCCTGACACTGGTTATTTCCCACTTTTTTGATTGTAGCCATCCTAGTATGAGTAAGAGGTGCTATCTCATTATGGTTTTGATTCGCGTTTCCTTAGTGACTAATAATGTGGAGCATGTTTTCATGTGCTTGCTGGCAATTTATATTATCATCTTTGGAGAAATGTCCACTCAAATCCTTTGCATATTTTTTAAATTGAGTTGCTTTGTCTTTTTGTCATGTTGTAAGAGTTCTTTATATAATCTAGGTAATAGACCCTTGTCAGATATATATTTTCAAATATTTTCTCCCATTCTATGAGTTGTTTTCTCCCTCTCTTGATATAATCCTTTGATGCACAAAAGTTTTTAGTTTTTGTGAGATCCAGTGTATCTATTTGTTCTTCCATTGCTTGTGATTTTGGTGTCATATTTAAGCTCTCTGCCAAACGCATGGTTGTGAATATTTACTTCTATGTTTTCTTCTAAGAGTTTTATTATTTTAGCTCTCGTATTAGGTGTTGATACATTTTGAGTTAATATTTTTTGAGGTAAGGTTCACTTTTATCCTTTTGCATATGAATATACTAGTACTGCTAACATTTTTGAGGTTGTAACCACATGACATTCATTGTTCACTTAACTTCTCCCCAGCAAATTATGTATCTATCTATCTATCTATCTATCTATCTATCTATCTATCTATCTATCTACACACACATACATTTATGTATTATATATACATGTGTATATGTATCTCTCTGTGTGTATGATAAACATAATTCTACAATGAACATCTAATGAGAATTATGATTTGGTTCACAGAGGTGCTCTGGATGCTTAAGTCTGTAACTGAAATTGTTGTACTGGGTGAAAAAGTGAAACAGCGCATGACAATCAGTTTCTCATGTTCGATTGCTTGTTTCCCACTTTCACAGTAGCTCTGACATAGATCTGAGCCCTGATATCTTAATCTTGGTTGTTTAATTTTCTTCTTATGAGCTACAAATGAATGCTTGTTGCATCCTTTAGCACAGAACTGGGGAAATGGTACCCCTACCACATCTCCCACTGAACCAGAGACCATGAGCTTTCAGAGAGTCTCACTGCTCAGGCAGCCACACCCCTCCCCACTTTCCATCTGGGTGAGTCCCCACAAACTAATCTCCTTTCCATTTCCTGCTGAGTCGGTGATTGCCTAGCCTCTGCCAGAGTTACCCCACTTCCTCTATTTGGAGATACACCCCTACCCCTTTCCTAGTTCATCTTTATGACATTTGTCAAACTTTTCTACGTAAAATTGTCACTCATTCCTGTCCTTCACCCTGGTTGTTCCTTTGGGCTCCTCTGTCTTGAAATGGAGTGGGCTGTTCAGAAGGAAGACCATCTTCAGCCATGTAGGGAGGTAGAGAGGTGGGCTTAGGTGACACTTAGTCTGCCCACCAGGACAAGCAAACAGCCTAGGGATGGGAGGAGCCCACAGGGCTGAGAATGACATCTGGAGCAGGGGAGGCTGGACAAGCGTGTCTCAGGGGCATATCTCAGTCAGGGGTCAAGAAAAACTGTCAGCACTAAAGTGGGAGTGTGATTGGCAGGTGGTGACAACCTCCCAGTGGTGGATGACTGTAGACCATGAGTATATCAAATAAATGATGCCAGGTGGGATGGAAACATCTGGAAAATTGGTTTTCTGAGACTAGGTCCTAACCACCTTGTGAGGTGTTCGGAGGCCAGGTTTCAAATTCCAGAGGCATGAGCTCTGACGTGAACAAGACGTTTGGAGGACTAGATGGAGACTGAAAAGGGACCCAAAATCATCGTCCACAGACCAGGCCGTGCACAGGGCAGGGAGAGCGAGAGAATGGAGACCCGGCAGCAGCTCCCCATTCTGCCGAGGGAGGACGGTGACGACACTGACTTCTCACCTGGGTGGGGGAAGGAGATGGTTGCAGAGCTTTAAGTATCTCAGCCAAAATTGATTCAGGAGCTAAAGACAAGATAGGGAGTGAGCGTTTGGATACAGGTGACTAGTTGATTTTTAAGAAAGTGGAAGGGAAAGATACAGGGTAGTGAGGTTATAGCATCATGTCAAGAAAGGAGGTCCACTGCCCACCAGGTGCGGCCACTGAGTCATTCGGTGGTTTCCAGGTCAAGGGTAAAGGTCACAGATTTTTCAACCTGGAGAGGATTGATTTGGTCAGTGCATCTCGCAGTGACCACATTCTCAGGAACAAATTCATGATATTCAAACTCACAATATGCAAAATACAATCCCAACAGAGTTATTTTGTTAACTCACAGTAAGGAGTATCCCTTTCCAGTGATATTCATGTGTGCTGCCCATGGGACCACTTACAAAGCAACGGTCATCAGGGTGTGATTGGGGCACAGCACAGGGGATGATATTGGAGGACCCTGGGAAAGCTCCCAGAACAAGTTGTGATGCTATTCAAGTCACTTGGATGCTAATGTCTGCCCAGTCCCTTGTGTTGGGGTGCAGTTGACAAGTACCCACTCACATCTTGCCCCTCCTCTCTCTTTTGGGCCATCTTCCTCGTACTGCCACCCTCTCCTCAGGTACGTTACTCCCATTGATTAGAGTGCAGGTCCTCCACTTACTTTCTTCACGGTCTCTCTCTCTTTTGTTCTGATTCATGAGATGGCCCATCTGGTAGGGACTGGAGTAGACTGGTCCTCTCCATTAGGTGAGAATTCTGATCATCGCAACTCGGAAGCTCAGCTTACTTCTGAGGGCGCGCTACGTTAACTTCTCTGGGTTGACCACGTTGTACAATGCAATAGTCGTCACATATAACCTGTGTCCTTCCAACACTTTCTATCCTCAGTCATTTTGATGAGTGGTTGGATGGAAAGATGGACTCATATACTCAGTATCAATTCGAGGTGCAACGTCTACCAATCTTTTTGTCTTTCATGAACTCTTGCTTTACCATCACTTCCTTTTGGTGTTTGATTATCACCTTAGATCATTAATCCCTCAGGGCAGGGCTTCTTGTCCAGACAGTCCACAGGCCCATCCTGACCTGGAACACCCACCACCTGCCTAGGATACTGAGACTTGACCCTGAAGTACCTGAGAATGATGTGTGGGAAGGGAGACTCACCACCTGAGACCCTTGATAGAGTGCAGATTCTGATTCTGTCTGAGGTCCAGGGTGGGGCTCAGGCTCTGCCTCTCTAACAAGCTCCCAGATGATGCTGCTTGGCTGTGGGCCTTGAGTGACAGGTGCTAATGAGAAAATCATGGCTTTGGAGACTCACTCTCCTGAGTGGATAGCTCAGTTTCCTCCATTGCCAGCGTCCTAACCTTGGGCAAATCCCTCCACCTGTCTGAGCCTCAGCTTTGTGTCTGTAGAGTGGGAATAACCCTTCCTTCCCAGGCTCTTGTGACGGTGGAGGTACCTTGGATGGTGTCTGTCATGTAGAATCCTTCCTTTCCCACCTGGTCCTTCCCTTTGAGCCCTGTCTGAGTCCCTCTTCCAGCCAGTGTCTGGCCTCTATATCTGGATGATCCCAGCACCAGGACGTGTCTGATCCCAGGGCTGACCCCAGGGCTGACCCCCAGGCCTTTTCAGAAGCAGTCAGTGCTCAGGCACCAACTAGCCCCTTCATGTGGCCGCAGCTCCTGTTCTCATCAGGTGGTCACCCTTCCTGTGGTCCCTGGATCACAGCTCCAAACACCTGGATTCTTCCTGAGCCTGGGAGTTCTGAGCACACCTGGCTTGGGCCCTTACCACCTCTAGGCCCTGTGGAAAGGTGCCTCACCTTTGTGACATCATCCAGGGAGGGCACTCAATACCGTCTCCCACCCCAGCCAGGCTGCTGTCTGGAGATAGTGCAAGAGTCTTGCTCCTAAACTGAATAGGTTTACATTGATTTTGTAACCTTCTCCTGCTAGTCTGTCCCTCTGAGAAGTGAGGTACTGGTGCACATTTTCCCAAAGGCTGGGTGACCTGGTGGCACCCTAAGGAGAGGTTCCTTCCTAGCATTTAAAGACCACTCTAATTTTGTTTCCACGTGAGATGTGCAACCCTGACTGTTGAGCTGAGCTTGGGCCATGGGTTTCCTGCCTGCAGAGCAGAGACCAGAATCTGGCTTTCTGCCTGAGAAAGAGCAGGACGCTCTTATTAGAGAACAGGGGGAAATGATCAAGTTGTCCATGATTACCAAAGGATATGTAAGAAATATGTTGTCTAAAGTGGAAATTGCTACCCTTGGGTAACAGGAAAAGGCTGGTCATTACATTAGAAGTAGGAAATGGGACATAATGAAATCGAGGCAAGTGCACGGTGCAACCTCGATACAGGGCTTTCATCACAGGCTCCTGATTCATTCTCACAGATGGTTCTTCTCCCAGGCATTTCAACTCTGTCTCTAATATCAATCCGTGAAATGAACAGAGAGATTTGCTCGGTTGTGTATTCTTATTGGAGACTAATACCAATAAAGTGCCAGTCAGATGTCCCCGCAATGTCCTCTAAGATGGAAATCACCTTGAGGCTCCAGGCTGAGTTTCTGCGCTTCTGAAATGCTGTGAGTTCTAATGGCCTGTGGGAGTCACAGGGAAGTCACCGCCCTCCAGTCTTGATGGGCTCTGGCTTCAAACAGTCAGCTCGTGCAGCCCAGCATGCACAGAGGGCCCTTGTAAAAATGCTTTCCCTCAGCTCTCGAAAATGCTTGGAAGCATTTTAGTCAGAATCCCTGGCTTGTTCCGGAGACGTCCCCACCTGCTAACTGGTGGTAGGATTCCTGTGAGAAATTTGGCCCAATGAACATCTCTCAACACATCAGAGAGGCATCTTCACTCCAAGGCTGCTTAGAACGTCCTGCCGAATTCACACTCTGGTAATGATGGAGTCTGTGCCAGCAAGCCCTTCCTTTCATGGCTTCAGAACATGAGTGTCAGTGAGGAGAGTCCATGATCATATAAGTAAGGGACCAAGGGAACAAAGGCTCCTCAAAATCTCGTACCCGCAGGGGAAGATAAGGTGATTGTGTGGCTCCTAATATCCAGGAAAGGACAGGCCTCGGGGGAAAGAGCTGGGGAGAAGAAGCCATCCAGAGGAGCGTGATGGGCCAGCCTGGGCCGGCCCAGCAGAACTGTGCCACCCGCTCTTTCCTGCAGAGATGGGTCTGCCCGGAGCCCTTCCCGCCACAGCCACACAACCACACACGTGTGAGCTCCAGAAGCACCACTGATCTGTGTCCTCCAGCTTCCCAGGGAGCAGATGAGGCCTGGAGGTATCCCTGATACTTCCAAGCCAAGTGGGGGAGCAGTTCCGAGGGGTAATTGTCAGCTGCGCTGCCCCCCTCTCTGAAGCTCCCCTTTGTGCTAAGACCAGCTTGGGGGACCCCAGAGAGCACAGCAGTGCCTGCTGCTGTTCAGACACCTGGGCAGCTGGTCGACCAGAGCATCCTCCCAGGGAGACGCAGTGCCTGAGCCTGGAGGGTCCCTGGTCCCTGGGAAAACACGGACAAGCCTTCACCACTCAACAACATGCTCTTTCTAAAAATAAGGGTTTTTCGCCATCAACTCAATTCTGGCAGCTGAGCACGTCCCTTCCGTGTGCGTGGTCCTCCAGGCTGCCACACCTCCTGAGAGCCTCACGGGGGAGCCCATTGGGCCTCCATGGGTCTCCTGCACAGGACAGGGGTGAGCAGCTCCCTCCCCAGGCCCAGTGCAGGGAGGACGGGCTCAGTCAGTCAAAGTAACTGACGTGGGTGTGGTGGCAGCTGTGTGCCAGACCCAGTGACTGTCTCATAATGTCGTCTGCCAGACCTAGCACTGCTCCCTTTTACAGATGGGGAGACTGAGGCTGCATCCTAGGAAATGGTGGGGCTCCTGGGATTCTCCCCTGGCCTCAGGATCTGATGTCTGGCTCCTGAGCTCTAATGCCTTTTCTGTGCTCTGTGCTGGCAAACTGGAGGCCAGTGTGTGAGAGTGCTGGGCTGGGAGGGAGGGAGCGAGTGTCGTTAGTGAGCCTGCCAGGTGCCCACACAGAGCAGGTGCCCACATGAGGCCAGGCCCCCCTCCAAGGCCGGTCTTGCAGGCAGCCAGGGCTGTGCACCACCTACTGTGCAGGCAGAAGGCTGGGGAGCTACAGTTGCCGTGTGTATGTGCATGGGGGGTGCTGACTGTTGCCGACTGTACCGTAGAGTGAGCATAATAAGGACAAAGCATAGACACGTGGAGACGCTGAGAATGGAAGAGGGGCCTGTGCTCTGGAGCCAGAGGAGCACACTGGGCCCTCCCGTGCTCTGCAGAGGCTGTTGGCAGGAAACGGAGGCAGCTGGTGAAGGCCAGGCGTTCTCCAGTGCCGGGCAGTTCCTGCCGTCAGAAGCCAAGGTACGGATGTGGTTTCCAACTCTGGAGGCCCCAGCAGATATGCATCCTGGCCGCATGCGGGCTTGATTTAGAGATAAGCTCTGGTCTGGAGCAGGGGGAGGGAGCAGGGGCGCCCGGCGCAGACCCCCGTTCCTCCCACTGCCCTGGCAGGTTCCTGGAGTGCCGCCTTGCCCGTGGCCCTCATCTTCACTGCCTTCCACCCCTCCCCATGTCACGCTGCTGCCTCCAACATGGCCCAGAGCCCAGCCGATCCCTGGGGTCCCGGGTCTGTCTGATGACCACAAACCCTCTTGTCACTCCCACCGTGACTGCATTGAGTCTGTATGCTTCAGGAGGTCGCTGAGGCAGTGGAAGGGCTTAGCTGCAGGGAAAGAGAACACATGACTATGCTTTGTGTGCTAATGTGGAGTGCAGCCTGGAGTATTGTTAGCAATGCAGGGCCAATGGCGGGAGGTGGGGGCAGGCAGTGCTGGGACCCCTGGGGCCCCAGGAATCTGCCCTAGTGACATCAGACTGCCTCACTGGCTCTGGCTCAGCTTTCCCCTACCTGGGAAATGACCCGGGCCACTGGAGGGTGGGGACAGCTCTCACAGTTACTCAGGGCTCTGAGTGCACTGAACATGTGTGTGGCAGGGGACCTCTCCTGATGCCAGCCATCCTTTGCACTGAGCTGCAGGTGGCCCCTGGCTCACACCTTGTTTCTTATGTGGAAGGGGCTCTGGAACAAACCTTGCTGACTTCACGTCTCTGCTCTGAAACTCTAATGACACAAAATAGATTACAAGATCATTGGGGGAGGTGGGGAAGGAAACAGATGGTACAAAAACTAAACACAGAAGGCGAAGAGTCAGAAGGTAGCATCGATTATCACCCAGAGGCAGCAGGCACCTAGTACCAACTCCAGGACTCGGATGTCCCACATTTCACAGTTGTGACCAAGGAGACAAACGCACATGTGGTATGATTAGGAGTGACATTCTATCGCTTGGCATTTGTGGAGGAACTTCAGCTCGCTTGATACTAGATGATGATGAAGGACCTTAGGTGTTTATTACGACACTTCAAAGAGGGGAAACTGAGGCAGGGGTGCGAGGACTTGCCCCAGCCTACACAGAGTGAGTGGCAGAGGGAGAACTAAAGCTCTTCCCTTCTCCGGGAGCTGCGGCCACGCCACCTTCCAGCATTCAAGCCCAGCAAGGCTGCAAGTGCTCTTGGGTAAGAGATTTCTGGATCCAGCAGGCCGTTGCACAAGGGCTGCTTGGTCAAGCCATCGAGTGTTCTCTCTGGCTTGTGCTGGGGACACAGTTATTGCACAGCAGACGCCGCACAGATAAGATTTGCGTAGTTCCTCGGGTGATTTGCACACATTCCAATTTGACCCAACTCTCAGGCCATGAAATCACTCGCTGATGGGAGAATTCTGGGGACAGCAAGTGTCCACACACCTGCTGTAGCCCCATGACCGCAACTTCTAGGGGAAGCCAGGCAGTGCTGCGTTTTGATCGGTGGGATGGCCCACGGTCAGGAAGACGTTTTGGGGAACAAAGACCCCAACCCCAGCTCCCACGTGTGCTGTGTGAGTTTGGGCAAAAGCCACTGCACTTCTCTGCGTGTTGCTTTCCACATATGGAAAATTGCTATCCCGGAAGTATTTATCTCAAAGGTGCTGTGGAAGTGAAATAAGGCAACGTATGCCAAGGCAACGCCCCTCAGTGTGGACGGTTGATGGCTCTACCACAGCCACGGTGATGTGGGTGGGGTGTGGGAACACCCTGCAGGGACCCCGGCCTCCAGGCCAGCCCCCTCCACTCTCTTGACAATCCTTTTATTTAGTTGCTTCTTCCAGGTCGAGTGTGGCTGCAGTGAGTTATTTCTGGTAACATCTCTGGTTTATCAGAGATGGCGTGAACGCATCCAGGCAACAGTCCACCTCACTTGGTGCCTCATGTCTCCATGAGAAAGGATGGGGTCGTGTGGGCCATGTCCCTGGTCTCCTCCTGCCACCTTCCTGAAGGGTCTGTCTGCAGTCAGCGTGTGGAGAAGAGCGTGTGGAGATGTCTGAGCTCTGCTCCCGGGGACATGGAAGGAAACCCGTCCCAGCAGGGATGCAGTCGTGAGGCAGGGAGATGGGAGACTGCAGGGTCACCCGCGGGTCCACTGAGCTGTGAACACTGGCCAGGCACCCAGTACCAGTACACCCACGAGTGGAGAGTACACACGGGTCTGATGAGCGCTGGTTCTGTTTGAGTCTTACGGCTGCACTGCCACCTGGTCTGTCCTCTCACTGAAATACCTGGTCCGGCAGCCAGCCTTGGCAGGAAAGATTTCCAAAATCTCCATCCCCTGAGGGGAAAAGAACCAAAAAGTCCTTCCCAGCAGATGCTTGTGAGTGCGCACACTCCCGTTTGGCCCTCCCACCGTGTCCTGCAGTCACGTTGCCTGTCACACGTCAGGCTGGGGACAACCCCCGCTCCAGGGTATCATCTGCCCCTCATCTGCCATGTGCCCACGGACGAACGCTGAAGTTTACTCTCTTGTAATATACCTGCCTATGATTTGATAACAATCCAATTAGGCGTGATATCTAAAAAGGTAACAATCTCTAAAGTATTGTGTTTTTCCAAAAAAGATATTATTGTAACCAAAACAAAGACCTGGCTTCACGTATTTGCTTTTCCCCCTTTGGCAGGGAACCACCTTCAATTTCTGTCTTAAGGCCTCTCTAAGATTCTGTGGAAATGTTTGAAAATCGTCTGTTCCTGAAAAGTAGGTCCTAGCATTTTAAGAGGACAGTTTCTTCCGAGGGATATAAAGTCAGGTCGTGGCATTGCTACCGATGGGGACACCTCGGCTGGGGACAGCCTCTGACTCAAGTCTGGGGCTTCGTACAGAGGGAGGGCTGCTGGCTCCCCTTCAGTTCCTTTTCTTGAAGAGAAAAGAAAATGATCAAACAGGATGGTTCTTTTATTTCAACTGTGACCTCTCTGCAACCACCATTGTCAGAAAGGACGCACTGACATCCTTCTCAGCTAGTAAAGAGTGGGAGGCCACACTGCAATCAGTGCTAATAACCCAAAGAAAGAAGAGCACGTGACTGAGGTGGACGGCGGCTGCTGACAGCTCGGGAGTAGAAGGACTTCTCACGTCAAAAGGGTTAGATGAGGCTCAGGGCTGCAAAGGACCCAGGTGGAGCTGGGGGGCAGCCCGGGGGTGGGGACTGGCCGCGTGCGCCAGGAAGAGGGGTGTGTTTGGGAGACACACTCCTCCGTCAACTGAAATGTGGCTTTTGCCGGAAACCTTGGCATGAGCTGCCAAAGGGCTTTCATGACGTCATGTTACCACCCCCCGCATTCATCACTCCAATTTTCCACCCTTGATCTTTCAATGGCATTTCATCCCAGCTCCCCTTTCACTGTCCCCCCACTTCCCACAACACATCCGATCCATCGGTAGGTTTTCACGGCTTTCCCTTTACTCCAAACAGCATCCCAAACTTATTCCCCATCCTCACCCCGTCTGCAAACTCTGTCCCCTCTCCCTAGACCACGCCTGTGGTCCCTCACCTGGTTCCCTCACGTCCATTTTGGCCCCCAATGTGTTTTGCACACAGCGACCCGAGTGATGGCTGTCCAACACCTCTCGGTCATGCCAGAACCACCTAAACACTCCCCCGGCCTCCCTCGTTCTTGGAGTCTGAGCCGTAGGCTTCCCGCGGGGGACTCTGGCTGAGCTGGCCGCACACCCTTGCTCCCTATGGCTCTGCTGCTCCTCACACGTGGGTGCTGGGCCTGCCTCTGGGCCCCTTCCTGGCTGTCCCCACTGCCTGGAGCAGGGATCCTTTCTCTCCGGTCTCACTCAGTCACTGCCTCTCAGACACGCTCCCTGACCACCGAGTGGCCCGCCCTGCTCTGCCTCCCCGAGGCCTTGGAAAGAAAGTGTGTGTGTCCACCTTATCTCTGCCTCTGCTTCTGCCGGGCCGGCCTCCTCTGACCAGAACCTGAGTTTTCTGTGGGGACGTAGTCCGTGTTCCCAGTGGCACCTCCAGGGCTCAGTGCCAGCCTCGGAGTGGCTGCTGTGTCAGCGAGAGGGACCGAGTTTGATGTGAATGACTGAACCGCCCTCTCCTCAAGCCCAGCTTCCACTGAGCAGCCGGACCTCAGCCCACAGGTGTACAGGGCGGTCACCTGCCCTGCTCAGACTCCGCCGCCCGCTGACCGGCACCCACAGCTCAGAGTGCTCGCTGACCCTCCCGCTCCGCACCGCTCGTCCATCAGGCACCTGCTGTTTGCTGAGCAGCCCTGAATGCCGGGTCCTGAGAGGGGATGACATCAAGAGACCAAACAACAGCACCTTTCTCGTGGCTTCCCAGAGTTCACCATGTAGTCCAGCGGGCAGACAAGTCACCCATGGGTGACACCGATGTGAGGGGAGAGACACAGTAAGGGGGCTGTGGGAGTCCAGAGGGGGCCCCTGGCTCGCCTGGGGCGTCAGGAGGGTGGGCGGGCCACAGGCCCTGCTGCCCCAGGTCCGTCTGTCCGTCCTGACGGTTCCCTCTCTGGGCAGTAGCGCTGGCCAGCTCCTCATCCATGGGCGGGGCGGCCCAGCCCAGATGCAGGACAGGTGGGGGCACTGTTGTCCTGTCCTCGTGTAGGAGACACGGGCACCCTCCCAGGTGGTAAGGAAGTGCCCTTGCAAGTAGCCACGTTTACTTTCACCCCCACCTTCCGCACGCTGTCCACACTGTACACCTCAGACGACTTCCGTAGCTGGCTGCCCTGCTGCCTGGAATAACCTCACCTTCCTCCCTGGCAGGCATATGTGAGTCACATGCGACTTCAAACACAACTCAAATGTCACCCCCCTTTGAACAGTGCCTGTCCCTCTTCCTGGCCCGCCCTCCTCCATTGTGGTGTGACAGGCTCCCCTTGAATGGACGAAGCCTCAATGTGGGCAGCGGCTGCGTGTCCCGGCACCTCTAGGAGATGGTGGAGGGCAGCTCTGCAAAGCCAGGCCTGGTTCAGTGCCGGCACGTGGTGGCCTCAGCACATGTGCACACCCACTGCAGGAATGGGACTTGCTCCCATCTGTGGAACTGGGGACTCTGAGCAGTGTGACAGGCCTGCCCCGAGAGAAGGGACAATGATGGTCAGTGTCACCAACTGGGACATGTGGGCTGTCGTGTAATGCGTTGGGCCTCAGTTTCCTCAGTCAGAGCTGGGTGGTGTGTGTGTGTGTGTGTGTGTGTGTGTGTGTACTGACTGGTTGGTACTAAGGCCAGGTCACTACTGCCACCTGCTGTCTGCTTACCCAACTTGCAGGCTGAGCTCCTGTGAGGGAATTCGTATTTTTAGGTTGGTGCAATCCCTAATCTTTTCCTAATCTTAGGGGAAGACGAGGTACTCTGGGGAGAGGAGAGAATGTTTCCCTGTGATTTTTCTCTCCCATGCTCGCACCCTAACCAGACACACACTTTGCACCGTGAGAGCTCCCGGCAGAGAGCCGCCTGGCTTTGTGGGCACCAGGAACGCCCTCAGGGTGTCTGTACCTTGAAATCTCGCGGAGGGGCAGACAAACACGTGGTCAGCACCCCCAGCCACAGATGCCCGGACTCCAGAGTCTGAGCAGCTGGGGTTGGGGGTGGCAGGGTGACCCGTGTGGCCAGGCTCCAGGCCTTCAGGGCCACCGGCTGTCACCACGGCCAGCATGAAGACTGCTCCAAGGTGTATTCCAAAAGCGACACTCTGGTTGCTTTCACTTGCCTGTGACTCTAGTAATTCATGAAACAACGAAGCGCTGGCTGCTGGGTGCTGCTTTCTGGGACCGCTGTCGGTGTCACCTCATCATGGTGTCACCATTACTCCAGAAAATAATGACCGTGCTTCCTCTTCTCTGACCCCTCGGTGTGTGCCTCAAGTTCCCCTCGAATCAGGGTCCTGTGGGCACCTGGCCAGACCGTCTAAAAGAGCCGCCGCAGGCAGTCGCCCCTTGTCCGTGCGTCCTCACCAGGGAACGGCTGCCTCTGACGCAGCTTCCCCACCTGGCCTCCCAGTGGTCTCCTCAGGGATCATGACCAGGTGGCCTTGGGAGGCGTCTGGTTTCCCTGTCCCTGGCAAAGCCTTGTACATCCGTCTGTCTGAATGGAAGCAAAGTGTGGGCTGGCACTGAGTCTGGCCGGGGCGTCTTTGAAGCGGCCGGCGGTGGTCCCCTGGTCCTACTGGAGGGGCTGCAGGACAGCAGTCACGGGGCTCCAGGTTGAAGGCGTGAAGGAATTTGGGGCTCAAAAATGGGTGGAGCCTCTTCGGAGGGACCTTACTCCCAGGTGAGGTCTTGTCCTGGGAACCTACTTTGCCATCTACGGGCTCTGGGAATATCTCTGCAGACCACCCAGGGAAACTCATTCATTCATTCACTCACTTGTTGTTCACTCATTCAACAGACAGTTACTGAGGTTCTCTTGGCAAAGCCCGTGCCGACTGCTGGGAAATGGCTGTTGAGATGAAACCGCCATGGACCCTGTTCTCTGAGGGAGCTGGAAGTTGGCCAAAACTTCTCATGAAGGCTGTAAATGACTGTGAAAACACTACCAAGGAAATACCATCTTACATGAGAGCTCCTCGCAGAGGGACTCATGTGGACTAGGCTCAGCCAGGCCTCCTCAGGAGGTGACCTGGGTACAGAGAGCCAAGGAGGGATGTGAGCCAACTCGGGGGAGAGAAGGGACAACGGAGCCCCGACAGAAGGAGTGAGGCTCAGAGCTGCCAAGGCGGAAGGGAGAGCGGCCTCTTTGAGGGTCTGACAAGCCGTGAGCTGGAGCAGGGGCAGCACTAAGCCGGGTGTCCCCCACCCTCTCCTGGGAGTCTCTGGGGGACACGACCCAGCAAGCACTGGGTGGCTTCTGTCCCCATGCAGATAGCTGCATGGCCCGCAGGTCAGGCTGTCAGTACTTATGAAGAGGGCTGAGGCCCCTTGGGGACGTCTGTCCCTAGAACGCTGGCCAGGATGCACAGGTGCTCAGTACACGTCTGCTAAATGAGGAGTGGAAAGGTGCCCTGCCCCAGCCTTGGGAGGCGGCCTCCTGCGAGGTTTCCCCCGCTCTCCTTTGTCCCCGGTGGAGGATGCTGTGGATTGCTCACATGCAGGGGTACCAATGGGGCCGTGTTTTCTGGGGAGCGTTAGGAAGGGGGCACGACTGAAGGGGCGCTGGGCCACCCGCTGTCCTGCTCTTTCACTCAGGTTCTTGTGTTTTGTGCTCCATTCTCCTTGCTGAATATCCTTCCTCACCATCAAAGCGGTAAAAATAAGGCTTTAGCTCTCGGCTGAGGAACCCAAAGATGGAACGTGTTTATTCCCTGCTCCCCTCAGCCTCGGGCAGGCGGCCTGGGAGCAAGTCTGCTTCACAGGGGCTCTCAGGAGCTTCTGGGGTGCTTCCTGTGGGGAGCTGCCTGGACGTCACCAACCCCTTCATTCCTGAAGACCCGATGTGACAACAGCATGGGAGTGAGAACGCAGACAGGAAGAGTGGAGCCCTTTCTGAGAGTGCGGGCAAGGAAAACAATTTCAGATAAAGAAAATGAAAGTCAGAGGGGCTAAGTAAGTGTCCCAACATGACACAGGGAACGCTTCCCAATGAGAGGCCTTAGGCTCCCTGGCTCTGTTCTAAAGGGCTCCGGTGACTTGAAGGGAGGAATTTACAGACAGAGCTGAGGGTATGCTGGGGGCATTGCAAAACACGGACACAGACTGCTCCTGAAGGAATGGGTGTCCCCTCCCAACGTGACGTGGTGGCTCTTCCCCAAGTGGTAGCCCTTTCCCTCCCTGGACTCTGGAACAGCCCGGGACTTGCACTGATAAGAATTGATAACAAAATCGATGGAAATGGGACTGTGAGAGTCCCAGAAGCTGAGCGTGGGGAGGGCTTGTGATGTTTGGCTTTTGACCTCTTGAAACTCTGCCCTGAGACCACCGAGGAAGAACACGCATGTCGCCTTCTGGAGGGAGAGCGGTCACACGGAGGAGAACCAGGGCCAAACATGTGACCCCCGCTCCGCTGACCGTGCAGCTCAGCGAAGCTGCCTGGACGGGCTGAGGCCAAACAGCAGAGGGAACACAGCCCAGACTGTGCTCTCGCTGTTCTGAGCTACAAACACCAGTGAGCCGTTGCTATTTTAAGCAACCAAGTTTTGGGGTAGTTTGTTATGTATCCACGAATCACTAAACCATCGGTGGTTTCACATCAGATACTCTCCTGGTATCGTCTTCTTCCTTCGTCCCAATGACCCTACAAGGTTCTTGTTATTTTCCCATTTTACAGGTGGGGAAACTGAGTGTCACAGAGATGATGCAAAGCCATTAAGTAGCAGAGCTGGAGTTTGCACTCATGGCATTTGTGTGGTTACCTACTGCTGGGGAACCAGTTACCCCCAAACACCAGGTGGCCTAGCACTGCGGTGACATTGTCAGGCAGGCCAGGGCTGCAGTCATTGGAGGAGGTGTGGCGTCCACTGCCAAGCCTGTGCCTGGGGGTGGGAGGGGGCCTGCGCCAGCACATAACAGGGAGTCTGCTCTTCTGAGGTGAGAGGAGGGAGGTGGCAGGAGGAGGCAGGGAAGTCAGAATGTTCTATACCCTCACCTGGAAGGGCCCCACGTCACTCCATGCTGCTGACCACATGAACCGCTGTTGCCCCCTACAATGAGGGAAGCGGTGACAGAAGGTGGGGTACAGGGGTTGGGGGTTCCTGGATTTCCCCACTGTGGGTCGGTGCCATTGCCGTGCTCAGTTGTTCACAGGAGGGGGAAGTCAGCGGTGATGTCCCAGGGTCATCTCTGTTCGCAGTCATGCGTGGCACCATTATTGTGCCCTGACAGTGACAATTTAAAGGCTTTCTAGCAGGGCACCTGTATCTGTGGAAAATGAACACAAGTGAAAGCACTGTCTGATAATTCAAAGACAAAAATGTGTCATTGACTTTGTGCCACTCCCCAAAATGACTTAATGGAAAATTTCCAGTTTTCTAAATGTCTATGGCTATATGCCAACCTCAGAAGGACTTAACATTTTCGAAAGGGAAATGGACTCATTGATTGAGCATCGACGATCTGGCAACTCTATAGTCCAAGTCTTTACTCGAAAGGGGGTTCCCTGTCCTGGGGCTGCCCTTTCCCCGTCCCCTCGCATCGTGCTCCCAGGTCTCCCCGTCACTTTCCCAGCACTGTCCTGCACCATCTTGCCACCAGAAGTGAATCCACTGGATAAAAGGGGGACAGTTGTACTCATGGACCTTTACTCAAGGCTGCAGGAGACAGAATCATTCAAATACAACCAAGAAGAAAAAGAAAGGGAGAAAGAACAGCACGAAAGAAGAAAATATCGCAGTAAACCCGCGACCCTCTTGCAGCACGGTGACTGCTCACAGGTGTCGGGGGAGGGCTCAGCGAGAGAGCATCTGGTCCCCAGCCTGAGGGTCATTCACGGAGATGCCAGAAGACTCTGTGTCCCAGTGTCCAGAGGCCAGAAGGCCCATCGGGCACTGGGGCACTAAGCTGGACACCTGTCAGGGAAGGTCTGCACCCCAAAGATGGAGCCCACGTTTTCTGTACCCTGAAATCTGCTACGTCAGCAGGGTGACGTGACATCTGGTGTGGATGAGTGAGGTTTACCTAGACTCTAAGATTGAATTGTAATAGCTTCTCTGGTGCAGAAGAACTGCAATGGGTCAACCCTGTTTATGAAAATAGAAGCTTCTCCATTAAAAAAAAATTAGTTGTGTTAAAATACACATGACATCACATGCACCATTTTCTCCACTTCTCAGTGTACAGTTCTGTGGTAGTCAGAGCATTTACTTTGTCGTGTAACCGTCACCACCGTCTGTCTCCAGAACTTTCTTCATTTTCCCAAACTGAAACTCTGTGCTTATTAAACAACCACTCCCCTTCTCCCCTCCCCAAGCACCTGGCAACCAGCATTCTCCTTCCTGTCTCTGTGAATTTGGTTATTCTAAGTGCTTCCTATGATGGAATCAAATAGTATTTGTCCCTCTGTGTCTGGCTTATTTCACGGAGAATAATGTCTTCAAGGCCCATCCACGTTGTAGCGTGTGTCAGAATTTCATTTGGTTTTAAAGCTGGATAAGATTCCATTGTGTGTACACACCACTTTGTTTATCTATCTGTCTATTGAGGACGCCTCGGGCTGTTTCTGCCTTTGGCTGCTGTGCCTGGCACTGCTGTGAATTTGGGGGTGCAGACATCTCTTTGAGGCTTTGCTTTCAATTCTTTGGAGTATCTGTCCAGAGAAGTGGTATTCCTTCACCATGTTGTAATTCTATGTTTCAGTTTTTGAGAAACCGCCGTACTGTTTCCCACAGTGGCTGTACCATTTTACATCCCCACTAACCGTGGAAGGTTTCCAGTTTCTCCACATCCTCACCAACACTTGTGGTTTTTGTTTGTTTTGCTGTTGTTGTTTTAATAGGAGCCATCCTAATGTGTGTGGACCTCCTTTATTTGAGAGTAGGAAACCAAGACTTAGCAAATCTAAACGTTTTGTTCAAGGTCACACAGCTAATCAGTGGCAGGTCTGGGAATTGTACTCAGGAGGTCTGAGCCCAAAGCACAGTGTTTTCTTTCCAGGTAACAGTAGACGCTCAGGCTTACGGGGCTCCTGCTAATTAGATGGGCCTGCTCCCCACAGGGAGCTGTGCTCAGCACACGTTGGGGTGACGAGGAAGATAAAAATATCACCATCAGCTAGAAGTCAGTCTGCAACAGGTTCAGCCCAAAACGAGTCGATAATCTGGAACAGATCAAATCAGAATAACTCCAGACCTTTGGTGCAAATGCCAAGGGACCTGAATGTGGATCGTTTTGGAAGCCAACTGAAGATTTGAATTATTACTTGTCTCGATGCTTCCTGCTTTCGGTTGGGACTGGAAATGGAAGTGCCAGGCCCTGCCAGGAAGTCTGTCGTGGTTTTACTGGTCAGGGCTAATTTAGGAAGTGCTGGAAATCTCACAGAAACCCCTCGGGAAATTTTTACCTTGTTTTCCTGCATAAAAAGTTCCACTCAGTTACAAAACCTCAGAAATGACATCTGGCTCCCTACTGGCTTATCTGGACTCAATCTTGCATTTTCACCAGCACAGTTCAGTCTCGGGCAGCAGAGCCAGGTGACAGGGCTCACTGGGGTCTGGGGCCGAGACGTGCGTCCTGCTGGCTCCTGCATGTGTCCTTTCACACTTCACAGACACTGTCCTAGGAAGTGTGTGTTAATATTTCCATCTCACCCCAGAAAACTGAGTCAAAGCAGGGGAGTTCATTTATCCAACATCACCCAGCTAATAAATAGTCAAGTCCACAAACTGAAACACATCCAGTTCGAAAAATGGTACTTTTTCATTACCCCTCTGTGTTTCAGAAGTACCGGAAAGAATCCCTCTCTTGCATAGATTTGAGCCCTTACTGTAAAGGTGGAAGTTTAAATTCCTCCATCAAATGGAAAGCATCCATGTGGCACTGAGTCCAAACTCAGGCCATCATGCGTGGTCCAGCAGCCCCAGGGTCCCCTCCTCCTGTCCTGCACTCACCTCCACCTGCAGCCACATGGCTCCTCTGCGCCCTTCCCTGTGTCTCCCCTTCCTCACATTGTCCCCTGGTGTGTCCACATCCTACTGGCCCTCCGAAGCCCAAAGGATCCGTCAGAGAAGCCCTGTCCTTCCCTCTGTCCTTTCCCAGGGCCTGTGATTCGAGCCTTTTTGTGCAGCTCGCCATCCCTGTGAGCTGCCACATGCCTCACTCACTTCACCTAGAAGCGGCCATGTACGTAAAAGGCACAGCACCGCGATGACACGTCAGAGTTCAGCAGAGGAGGATTCATGACTTAGGGGCCAAACAATGAAAGGAAAACGGCTATGCAAATCTGAGGGGAAAGAAAATGTGAGCTTGAATCAGAAAATGAGTCAGCTTTAGACATTAAGGTCTGGGTGATGAAGATTTGAGGCTGAAGGAGCAAGGGAGACGAAGCTGATGGAACAGAGTGGAACAGAGAAGAGGTGGCCTTTCAGAAGCGCGGAGGCCCCACCCCCCGTTGGGGGGTTCCCGCACGACTGGTGGGAGGGTAGTGCTGGCAGATGCAGAGGGCCGGACTGGGCACCTGTCCTGTCTTGAAGAAACTGACCTTGGCATTCCTTCATAAAACAGCAAGAAAGAAAAGTGTATTCAGATGCTCCTCCACTTATGATGGGATTACAGTCTGATAAGCCCATTGTAGGTGGAAAATACTGAGTGGAAGGTGCATTGAATACACCTAACCTACTGAGCACCATGCCAGCCCGGCCACAGACATGTGCTCAGGATGCTGCCACAGGCGCACAGCTGGGCAAGGTCACCTCACAGGAAGCCGGCTCTGTAACCGTGTCGGATGGCTCAGCACCAGATCAGACACACAGGACATGCACAACGGCATGTTGCCTCGTCCTCAGCTGAAAGCTCACTGGCTCTGACGGACGTCTGAAGCATTGACTTCGATTAACTGCCGGATGACCGGGTGCAGGGGGAGCATGTCGGTTTCTCCGTCTTCTGATGAGACTTGGAAGAGCCGGGCATGGGCCTGGCTGCTCAGCAGGCGCTGTGTTCTTTGGTGTGTCGCTTTCACACCATCATGAAGCCAAAAATTCCTAAGGGGACCCATCATATGTTGGGTACCATCTTGAAATCAGCCATTATTCATTTATGTAATGATTTTTGTGTGTGTTTACCATGTTTGGTGAATAACAGATGGGTTCCTGGCCTCCTAGAACAGAGAGTTGGGCAAGAGGCCTCAAAATCAAGACCACCGTCTTCTCACTTGGTCTCTGTGGTAAAAAGATGCTTAGCAATTGTCAGACGAGAACACACAGATGAACCATCCGACCCTGGGCAATGGTGTCCTACAGACTGAGTTTTACTGGCGGCAAAATTGTAATCACATTTGCTCCTGGGTACTCAGTAATACCTGAAGATTGACAGAGAAAATTCCAGCTTGTTTTTCCCTCCTTAAAATCAATTTTAATAATTAAGAATTGTGTTCCATGGCAGATGAATCCAATTCTATTCCTTTGAAAAATTAAAAAGGGAAAAATCTTTTAGTTACTCATGGGATACTCTTTTTCATAAAGGTACAAGAGACACCTGGCCTCTTGTTTTCTTAGTCTGTGATTCAAATGTGTTCTCAGCAATTTGGAAATTATATGTAAGGTTTTCAAACTCACTTTACATATCCAGCAGCATTTTGAGCTAAAAAAAAAATAAGATAGAATCAAAACATCACTTTTCTCTGGAAAACTAGGTACGCAGGCTGGTGGCAGCCCCTCCATTAGTCATGGCCCATTTTCACACTCCCACCCAGCAGGGCGGGAGGCACCCTTGCCCACAGAGGGCAGGCGGTGAGTCACAGTGGCTCTGAGCCTGTCACCTTCCTGGGCTGGCTTGCTGGGTGACTCACCCCCGAGGCCAGGACCCTAGGAACCTCCTTGCACTCCTCCAGGGGGTGGCAGCTTCCTGTGACCCAGGGCCCAGGTCCTTTCCTTCTGCCCTCACAGCGCCAAAACCACAGGCCTTGTCATGTCAGTGGGTCAGGAACAAATGAGCCATTTTTAAGTGGGACCAGTTTCTAGAGGTCTAGGTCAGCCCTGGAAGGGAGATTCTGCCTCTGTTCTTGCAGACAAAATCCTTGGATGAGCTTTTCGGTGGCATAGTTGCCTCCCACTAAGACAATCTGCGTTTGCTGACAGGGACATCTGACATCTGTTTTCCTGAAGGCAGAGTGCGTTTCCGCTCAGGTGACAGTGATAGTGATAAGATCATCTGCCCCCCCTATTCTGTGCCTACAGGAGGGGGCAAAGGTGGGGTGGAGCCTGGGGGTGCCCTCAGGGAGGCAGAGCTGGGCCGCAGCAACGTGGCTGCCATGTTGTGAGCCAGTAGAGAGCTGTCGGCTGTCAGGCTGAGCGGTGCGGGAGCAGGAATGGCTGAAACTGGCTTTACGTTTCCCTTTCTACACTGTAATCCTCTTACGCCAGCCTCAGCCCTGAGGAGAGTCCTCAGAAATGACAGTCTCAAGTTTAGCGGTGCTTTGAAGCTAAATAGAGTAAGCTTTGATGGTGATCTCATTGAAAGTAGACTGGAAACCTCCAGGAGCCTGGGGTGGGTGACAAGAGCTGGCAGCCCGTCAGGATGGATCTGAGGGAAGCGAAGCCCCCCAGGGAGCCGCTTGGATGGTGGGACCCACCGGTGCTCGCTCAGAGGATGGTGGAAAAGGGGGGGGGGACTTGGGGATGTTCGGGTCCCACTTATATGTGTGCTCACCACTTGGGTGTAATTCTAGAGGAAATTCACTGTAGAGCAGATGCCAAGGTGTCCTGTCTAAGGTCTATTAATTTATAACGCAGGCGTGTGCACGTTCGTGAAGATCCATGTGAACCAGAAAAGCAGAGACGCCTGAGGCCTGAGGAGAGCCCAGAGAGCAGGAAGGTGAGCGTGTGTGGCCAGAGGCGCAGGGCCAGCGCAGAGCACGGGCCTGTCTGGGGTTGGAATTGACCCCATATATACATGTTAACAGTCTCGCCTCAGCAAACTGACAGTCCCACTAAGCCGATCACCCAGACCCACCGAAGAAATCAAGTGTCCACCTCTTCCTCCGGTGTGATGGTTAATTTTGTGTCAACGTGGTGAGGCCATTGTGGCCACTTTTTGGTCAAACACCACTCTGGATTCTGGCTGTTGTTGTCGTTTTGGTGAGATTAACTTTTAAATCAGTGGACTTCAAGTCAGGCAGATGGCCCTCTGTGGGTGGGCGGGCCTCATCCGATCAGTTGAAGGTCTCAGGACCCAAGCCTCAGATTCCCTGAGGAAGGGCGTTCTGCCTCCAGACTGCCTACAGACTTGAGTCGCAACAGCAGCCCCTGCCTGAGCCACCAGCTTGCTGACTTGCCCAGCTGGTTTCAAATTTGCCAGCCTCCGCATTGATTAGGTTGGTGCAAAAGTAACTGCAGTGTAAAAGGTTGAAAATAATTGCAAAAACCGCCATTACTTTTGCACCAACCTAATACATGAGCCCAATCCTTCAAATGAATGTCTCTGTATAAAGACACACCTCCTATTGGTTCTGTTTTTCCAGAGACCCCTGACTGACCCACCAGTAACTGCTACTCTCCCTCGTCTGCCCCTTGTGCACTTGATTGCACTTCTCTCACTCTTTGTCTCTCATGTCTGTCCGTCCTCTGCTTGTTCCAGGCCACCCTCCCTGGTCCACTCCCCGGTGGTCACGTTGTTTGGACACACTTTCGGGGAGTGTGAGCCAGCTGGCGTAGGCTAGGCCCATGCCAAACGTTGGGCATCGGTGCCCTCAGCTCGAGTCTGCTGTGAATTAGCACGTGACTTTGGGTGTATTAACACCCCCAGACTTGCTTTATCTACAAAGTGGGAACACCGGACTATGTCAGAGGTGGTTCTTTTTCTTTCCTTCTCTCTTTAAATTTGTAACAGCTTATTGAGATACAATTCCATACCCTAACATCCACCCACTTAAATTACACAAGTCAGTGATTTTTTTTAGTATATTCACTAAGCTCTGCAGCCACTGCCACAGTCTAGGTGTAAAATATTTCCGTCACCCCAAATAAAAGCTTTGTATGTGCTAGAAATCACTCACTCTACCTCTCACCGCTGCTCTTCTTCCCTGGCCCCTGGCAACCAATACTCTATGTCTTTATAGGTTCGCCTGTTCGCACATTTCATAAAAATAGAATCACAATATGTGGCCTTTTGTGTCTGGCTTCTTCCATTTAACATAATGTTTTTGAGGTTCATCCATGTCCTGCCTATATTGGCACCTCACCCCTTTCATCGCTGGACAGCATTCCACTGTGTGGGTGTTTGTTCTTCCTCCATTGGTGGATGTGTGGCTTGTTTTCACGTTTTGGCTGTTGTGAAGAGTGCTGCTATGACTATGTACAAGCATTCGTGGCACATATATTTTGTTTCTCTTGGCGAAGTACCTAGGAGTGGAATTTCTGGCTCATAGCGTAACTCTGGGCTCCCGTATTTGAGGCATTGCCAGGCTGCTCTCCAAGACGGCCACACACTTTACACTCACAGCCACGTGACTAGGCTCAAGCTGCCTGCAGCCTTGTTGACACTTGTTTTTCTCTGTCTTCAGATTCTAGCTGTGTTATCTGTGTGACCGGGTTGGTGTGTGTTATGATCTGAATGTCTGTGTCCCCCCAGAGTTCACTGGTTGAAATCCCAACCCCCATGTGATGGTGTCAGAAGGTGGGATGCTTGGGAGGTAACAAGTTAATGAGGGTGGGGTCCTCGTGATGGGATTAGTGCCCTAAAAACAGACCCGAGTGAGCTCTTAGCTCTCTTTCTGCCATGAGAGGGCACAGGGAGGAGACACCATCTATGAACCAGAAAGCTCCCAGCAGACACCAAACCCACCAGCGTCTTCATCTTGGACTTTCAGCCTCCAGAGCTGAGAGATGACATTTGTTGTTTAAGCCGCCCAAGCTGTGGGGTTTTCTTATGGCAGCCGAGCTAAGAGAGTGTGCAATGTCTTGCTGGTCCAACCACTGCTGTCCCCGCTGTGGAAATATCCACACACAGGAAATCATCCTCCAGCTCTGTTTCTTGAGCACCTGCTCTGGGCAAGTCGTTTTGCTGGTACTCAGAGAGCTAAATAGAAGGGACGCGTAAGGCACAGTCTTCGCTCTGCAGTAATTCATGGTCTTATGAATTAAATTCATTTTAAACGTGTTGTTATTTAGGGTCAGATAATATAAAATCCAGTTGATGGAATTAGTGACCACTTTTTGTGGGATTTGACACTTGAGCGGGCGTTGGAAGGATGGAGAGCAGGACAGTAGCTGTGGATAAAAGGAAGGCGTTGCTGGAGGAGGGAGCAGCATGGGGAGCTGCCAACCCTTGCACAGCGTTTGGCTAAAGCACGGGATACGCTAGTGGTATCTGGACGTGGGGAATTGGAGGCAGCTCTCTGGGAGGCCCAGTATTTTGACCGCCATCTTGACAGCGTAGACCGTGGGACATGCGGTATCTGACTTCACTTCAACACTGCGCCTTCCCCAGGTCCTGCCCTGTGTCCCAGCTTGTAGCCTGACTTTTGTGTGACCTCCATTGAGTAAGAGCCAGGGTTTCTCTCCCTCAGAATACATGAACATTCACTATGTCCATTGGCCACAAAATGCCCCCATCGGAATGTGTCACTTCAGGTCAGACTATGTGGGCACTGAAGGAACCACCGCATTGATGGGGAGTGGTCTTCCCTGGAACTTCTGAGTCGGGTGTGGGGCAGTGCACGGGGCCCCTGCTGAGGAAGCCTGACCAGGCAGCCCTGGAGGATGGGCAGACAATCAAGGTGTGTGGACAAGGCACTGGGCTACGGCATCAGCACAGGTGGGAGTTCACAGAAATCTAACGAGGCGACATCCAGGATATTCCAGGAGGAACCGGAAGTGACGACAGAGTTGGCTGGATGTGGAGAGGGCTGGGGAAGCCAATGAGATTCTCAACGAAGCTTAGTTTTCTCTTACGTATAATGAGGCACTAGTGTTTAAACAGTGTCTGCCTGGTTTTAAAATTGTGTTTATTTGATTATGTCCACCGCAACTTTGTATGGCAAAGGCAGAAATCGCCTTCAGAAAAGACCTTGTTAACTAAGGAGTCATTTGAGCAAAAGCTCTTACAATTTAGGAGGATTCAGTGTGACTTTTCATTTGGCTTTAAGCACATTCTCATCCCCAGGGGCTCAGAGCCCTGGCCGGAGGGCAGGAATCAACTTAGGTAAAGCGCCAAAGCCTTGGGAGAAAAGGGATGAGGACCCCAGGCCTCCCTAAGTGGGGTTGTAACTCAGCTCCACTGCCAGCAAGGGGTCAACGCAGCAGGAGGTCGGGGGCCAAGCTGGGACCTGGACATGGAGGCCAGCTTCTCGGCTGGCTGCACTGTGACAGGATGAAGGCAGGCTGTCCCGGAAGCAGTGAGCTAAAAGAGGTACAGACGTGGGACCAGGCAGGACACCCCTGTGGCCGGCGCCAGTGCTTGGAGCAGCCTGGGAACGGGACAGCACTGGTGTCCAGCTGACACTGAGGACAGCTGTGGGCACGGGCCAGGTATCCCTTCGTCCATCCTTCTGCCTGGAATGTGGAAATGAGACTGACCCCTCGGACCAGGCCTTCCTCAGTGGGGGAATTCGAACCTTCTTGCTAATAAAGGCAGGTGGGGGCCTAAGCAATTAGTAAGAAAAAACAGTGACTTAATTGGGACCCCAAGCTGATGAAAGAGGTCACATACAGGTATCGAGAAAGAAAGAAAAATGTTTTCTACTCCAATATGTCCAAATAGCTGCGCTTCTTCAGACACAGCTAATGGACGATTGTCACTCACAGTCGGTAGATGGAGGTCAGTGTCCGTAAACCCTGTGTCCTGTGAAGGATTGGCTGTGGGTGCTCTAAACTGTTATGCAGGATTACGTTCCGTTGCTGCTGCCGTGTGCCTGCTTTGCTTCCCTGGATGGCTCCCCTCCCCCATTCGGCCCACGATGAGAAATGGAGTCCTGATCTGGGGCAGCTGCCTCCACAGCACAGCGGCTCTGCACAGCGCTGTGTAAATTAGACGGGTTCCAGGGTCCTTTGTCCGGTGCCTGCACCATCCTTCTCGTAATGGCCGTGCCTTTTCTATTAGCAGAGAGAAGAGGCAAGTCTGAAAGTCGGTCCCCAGGTTGATGGTCACAGATTTTATTGTCTGAAATCTAAGCAAAATAATATCGTTTCACTGGGCTCTGCTGTTTACGTTGAAAAGACGCGTGAGGCTCAATGAGACGCGAAGCAAGGGTCGCCTCCCTTCTCACGTTACTGGCTGCTTGGAAATAGTTTGTCAAATTGTATTTATGGTTAGACAGGTTCACGCAGTGGCTTTAGAGTTACCCGGCCGGAACTGGATTGGAAATGGAGACGGAGGGAGCAAGAGAATAATAAAGGGTCAATTAAGGCTCCGGGGAAGAGAGGAGACAAGGAAACTCAGAAAGAAACTCGAAAGGAATCAGAATTTTTTATTACTACTTTAAAATATCAAGGGGAACGGAGTGTACAGAGAGAAAGTCTCTCTGTCAGCGCACGGAGAAAGCCAACTCAGAAGGCATACAGTAACAAATTAATGATATCTGTCTTTGTCACGGCCACCGGCATTTGTCAGGTGACAGCTCTGGCCCTGTTACCTAGCGTCACTGTCACTGCATGTGCAGTGAAGTTGGCGTTACTGTCCCAGTTTCACAGGTGGGGACAGTGAGGCTGGGGAGCGTAAGCTGTCTCCCAGATTTGCCCAGTAGTTGCTGATGGAGTGGGTGATAAGCCCACATCCGCTCCCTCGGGAGGCACTGCTGCCCGAGACCACACCTCCACGATGCAGAAGGATGGAACTGCTTCGGTCCCCTTCCCGTCCTTCCTGAGACTGGCTTCTCAGTGACTCACTGGGAGCTCTGTGGAGCCCGGCCTTATTATTGAGCTCGTGGGAGTTGAGCTGTGCCATGGATGGGACCTGCTAGGTCATCTTCAGAGACAGCCTGCTGTTTTGGAGAACTGGCCTGGACTCTGAGCACGGGCTGGTGTGCAGGAAGTGGTCCTCAGGATTGGGAATGGGGAAGAGGGAACAGAGAAGGAGGAAAGTCCCCACTGGGCTCCATCCGGTGGGGCACGTGGAACGCACCTCAGGATTGCCCACCGCAGGCACAAACGAGGGCACTTGTCCTCTGGCTTAATCCCTGGAGCAGGGGGCATCTTTCGGACTCTCTCTCTCTCCACACCCCACCCCTCCCACCCCCAGTCTTGGGCTTGGGTTGTGCCCTGTGCAGCTGAGGAGGATGGGGCAGGAAGAGAGCGGCGCTCCGTGCAGGAGGCAGGTATTGTCAGGACACCCCTTCCACCAGGTGGGGAGTCAAGCCTGTTATCCCTCAGGAGGGCTCACACACGGGAGAATTCTCAGCTGCAATACGCAGCTTCCTCCTGCTACAGGAAGACCAAAGGCCGTCGCTAAGCCTTTCCCAGGTCGGACCCGTAACGCTGCCTCACATCTGGATGGGCCGCCCAGTTTCCAGAGCACTTCAACGTTCACTCCCTCATCCCGTCCGCCCGCCACTCCATAAGTTAGTTTCCACTAAGAGTCCCTTTCCCCGAGGAGAAAACTGAGGCCCCCAGGGTACACAGCTGCTGAGTGGGGGAGTCCAGTTCCAGAGTCCTTTGCTTTCATTAACCGTTTCCCATGATGGTAACGTGTGGCTGCCATGCAGGTGTGTTCCCAGATACCTCTGAGATTTCTTTGCAAACATGGCGTGAGCAGTGTGCTAGGCTCCCAGAGTTCTTCCCGGTCCCACGCTGCATCTTGACCAAATGGTGCTATATTAACACCGTCGCAAAAAATTAGAGCCGTGAAGCTGTTTCACAGATTTCGTGGCTGGTTTTGTGTGCCAGCCTGTGTCGTGTGTCACGTCTCCTTCCTGCACACTGTTGACATGCGGGGCACACGAGCCACACAGGTGTGTGGGGCCACAGCAGCCCTCACAGCTCAGACAGGAAGCGCAGAGTGGGATGGGCCAGGTGGAACTGAGCACAGGAAGACCCTGTTACCTGATGGCTGGGGTGGGGGCCCCCTAAGACTGTAGCCAGGGAGGCTTTGAACATCTTTGGACAATATAGACCCATGAAACGTGTAGAGCCCATTCCTGTCAGATTTTAGGAATTCTCTCCATCCACAGCAGTTGAAGGGACCTTGTTCCCCTGCCATCTTTCCCCTTTGGGAAATCATCATTCGGGTAATTGCTGCACGGTCCCAATCAGGTTGCGTGGTTTACCCGCTGAGGGTCCCTGTTCCTATTCTCTTAAAATAAGAGATTATAGATGCAGATATGGTTGTTATTAGTAGGAATCTTTAGAGTAGAATAAAAAAAAACTTTCTTTTTAAACCTCTTATTCAAAATTGTGGCATTTGAATAATTTTTGAGCTACCAAACGGAATTTATTTAGGCTAGTTTAAAGGCTAATTGATACAATTTCCATTTCAAATTGAAACACTACTTATAATGCATTGTCATTCATCTTAATGGGTGTTAATGTTGAAACGTAATTGAGACTCTTTGAATAAGAGCGTCATTAACCCTGTTACTGCTGATCAATGTTCAGAGATGCTCAAATACAGATGTGTGTCCAGTGTGACCGGAGGCACAGCCTCGTGTCGCCAGTCCTGAGTTTCCCGAGGAGGAGGCTTCCACGTTCTTTGGCTTGGAACCCTGGGGTGTTGGGGAGGTAAGTGCGATGACCCAGGAACGGCCTAGCATTGCGCCTGCGACACAGTCCGTCCTCAATAAGTAGCTTCCATCTCGTAAGTAGATCTAAGTTTTGTAGCTGCTCTCCACATTGTATTTGTTCATTTTCCCAAGTGTCTTGGAAATTCCCGCTGGATCTAGAACATATACTAAGTTATAGGAAGTGTGTCAGAATGCGTAATTATCTCGACCGTCACTAGCTGCTGCGCTTTCTGCATGTGACAAGCAGTCCGTGAAGTTGTTCTTATCCAGGAGTGCGTTCATCTGCTCAGAAAAACTCCAAACAGTGGGCATCGCTACGCCCGTCTACATACAAGGACACTGACGTTTGCGAATGTTAAAAAGTCCACAAATTCCCATGAGGTGCCTACTAAGTGGCAGGCTGAAATTTCACCTGACATTGTGGCCCGTGCCCTTGGCCAATCATGCTGCAGGCACCTGGAAGGACCCCGAGAGACGGTGCGTTGTTTCTGCCTCTGGTCACAGAGCATGTGACTCCACAAGTTTCACACACGCAAAGTGAATTTGGCTGGGTTTGCTCTGTCATTCAACCGCTGCCCTTCTCACTTCCCCTGGCTTCGGCACCATTCACCAAGGAGCCCCAAACCCACCACTATGACCATTTCCCTGAACTAACTGTGCCCCATGTGTCCTCACAGCCACCAAGGACATGGTGGGTTCCACCTCTGCCATCCATTCTCAAGGGCAAACGTTCTAAAGTATTACTGGGAACTAAACCTTTAGGGTTGATCTTTCCTTGACAGTGTTTTTGAAGGTCTCTACTGACAGCGGAAACCACAGTGAGTGGGTACCTAAAACTCTCCCCCTGGGGTCTTCTCATTTCGGTCCATTGAGGTGGGAAACACATGCGAAGCCTCCTAGCACCAGCTGGATGAGCTTTGCATCTGCTGCCCACATACCAACGTGATGGGCACATACCTGAGCCCACATCCAGTCTCTGGTCTGAAGGAGTTGCCTAGAGTTAAGTGCAGAAACGCAGCTGTGCAAGCTAATTACTGTAATAACAGCATTGTGTTTTTATTGATCACTATATACTGGGTATTGATATGCACAATCGCCATCAGTCCTCACAGTGAAATCTAGGAAATACGGAGTATTTCTACTCCCTCTTACATGTGTGGAAACTGAGGCCCAAAGAAGTGAAATGACTTTCTCAAGATGGTTTGGCCATCAAGTGATAGGGTCAGGATGTACCTCTCCTTACGCTGACTGCAGGGCAGGAACTTTCAGCCACTGCCCCACATGGCTCCAGGGCTCATCCAGGACAGACAAGAACTGCTAAGGGAAAATTATAGAAGGTTTCATGGAAGAAGCAGCATTTGATTAGAATCTTAAAGCTTGAGCAAGAATTTGAGAAGTGAACAAGAAGAGATGAAAATTCCCAGCTGAAGATATAGTATGCACCAAAGCCTGGAGGTCAAGGTCGTCTTGTGTTTTGGGAACCTCATGTAATGTTACTCAAGTGAACTTCCTGGTGTCGGGTGGGGCATTCAGGCAGGGGGAGAAGGGGAAGTGGCAAGGCTGATACGGGGTTAGGTCAGAGCCTGTGGGCTATGCAAAGCTGGAGATTTTATCCCGCTGCTAGTAGGGAACCCTTGCCGAGGGTGGAGCGCCTGCAGTGGGGCCAGTGGGTGCTGTGAGGTGGCTCATTGGGCTGCATGTTGGGCAGGCTGAGGAGGGAAGACGGGCGGGTGTGGGTGTGGGGCCAGCACGCAGCTGCTGCGATGTTCCAGGTGAGATGTGCTGAGGCCTTGAAGATGGTGTCAGCAGAGAGCGGAAGATGGACGTTTAGGCCTGCTTCATGGTAGCTTTGTCAGAGCTTGGTGCACAAGTGGACATGTGTGTGGTGGGGGGACGGTGGCTAAGGTGTCAGGCTCACATGACCAGCAACAGAAACTGATTCACTGAAGGTAAAAGGGACTTCATCTGAATGTTGGTTAGCAGAGCCCAGATGTGGGAAGAGCTGAAATCCCACCTCCCCGGGCGTGGCCCAGGGCAGCTGCCAGGCCCTCGTTGGCACGAGGCTGAGGACCGAGGCTCTAGTCTGGGTGACAGCGGGACTCGGTGCCAAGTCCCATTGTGTCTGGTCTGTCTGACTCCAAATGTGAGCAAACACCGCAGTGCCACACGCTGTCAGACAGACACGCACACGCCTGCAGGACGTGCGGGAGGGTGCCAAGGGATGGCGCCAGGCAGCCTGGGTGGGGGGTGTGGGGGAGTCGGCCAGCCCTCCAGGGTTGCCATCCCGCCTTCCCCTCCAGAAAAGGGCAAGACGAGCTTAAAGCAAGACGAACAGTTTATTTTTTAATGAGTGACAAGGATTAAGAGTTATAGCACACGTATTGTATCTCTGTCTGTAAAGCACACGCCAACTTCAAGAATTAACCCCCCACAATTTAAAAGGAAGTTCATCTCAGCAGAAATTCTCAGTGTTGTTGTGGTGTGTGTCACGGCTCCCCCGGGGTCCAGGGGTGTCCGCCCACCCTGCGCAGTGCCCACCGAGTGCCCTGAGTTTGAGGGCTGCAGGAATGAGTGCAGTCAGGGCTGAGATGGGTGCGAGGCCCCCAGTGGTGGGCCGGCGGGACCCGTTGCCTCCGGGAACTTAAGTCTCAGACATGGTTGTCAATAAGTGAGGCCGATCAGAGAGGGAAATGCTGTCACCTCAAGCCAGGGATGGCCTGTGGTTGACACCTGCTAGAAGCTTCCTGGAATCTCCTTAGTGCCTAAATTCCTAAAAACAGCTTGTGGGCAATTCTGGACTTAGAGATGGCTACACCCCAGGCCACACTCTGCAATAGTCACATTTCCCATTTCATTATGGAACATTCCAGAAGGCAGTGTGTGGTGGGCAAGCTTGGGCCTTGCTAGATGCTCTGTCTCCAGCCCACCGTTCCTTCTGATGTACCTATTAAACCTGGTGATGACTCGCAGGACTTTGTGGTTTTCTTCTGAGCACAAATGTGAGACTGTGGTGTCTAGTCCCTGCCTGCTGAACCCCTGACACTCTCGAGGGGTCCCAGCCGGGTGGCGGGCAGGACCAGTGTGGACCGCTCCAGAGGCTGTGCTGCAGGAGAGCGTGGGACTGAGCTTCCCAGGCAGATTAGGGGACCTGGCAGAAGGCAGCAGCTTGGACGGAGTCCAGCAGTGATACGGGTCAGCTGCACTGCCCGCCATGCATGTCCAGGGGGCAGCAGTCGGAGCCCACACCCTGGGAGGAGCCTGCCGGGTGGGAAGAGGAAGCTCTGGCTTGTGTGTGTGGTCAGGGTGGGGAGAGCGGGGCAGGGAGGGCTGGGAGAGGAAAGCCAGGACTCGTGGGAATCTGTAACATTGTCAGTGAAAAGTAAAGCGATTTGGGAGCCCAGCGCTTTTCACGCAGGTTCATGGGATCCATGTGTTGCTCTGCAGACACCGGCGGATGAGTGTTACCCGGGATGGTTTTTATCTCGCTCCGTGTCATCGGTGCACACTCCGGCATGCAGCAAAAGGCAGTGAATGTTTCTGAGAAAATGCCGGACTGCCGGGTGGAGGGATGGAATAAACCGTGGGTGATGAGTAGAACAGTGACTAGTGAAGCAACGCCAGCCGCTCCAGTACCTGTGGTACCGCAGAGGATGGACCCAGGCTTAGTGGCACCCTTGCTGTCCCTTCAGCATAGCCTGGTAGTTAAGGACCTGGATGCAGGGGCCAGTGTCCTGGGTTCAAATCCCAGCTCGCCCTCTTGTTCACTGTGAGACCTTGGGTAGTGTTACTAAACTCTCCATGTGTGGGTTTGCCCAGCTGTAAAATGGAGTAGTACCTGGTGTGTGTGTGTCACATGCCTGGAACCGTGCCTGGCACAGCATCAGAGCTCTGCAACCATTAGCTGTTATTATTAGCTATAATGACAGCACATACATTTGCACACTTTTGTCACCTAGGTCCCGGTTTCCCATGGGTGGACTGGAGGCATATCTGCTTCACTGGGTCCCTCGCGTGTTTATCACTTGACTATTTCAGACTGAGACCACCTCGTTACGATATGGTATTGCCTGCATTTTTGCTTCCTTTTTTTTTTTATCCCTTCCAGCTTACAAACAAACACACACAACTGCCAGAATGTTCCCAAGTGAAATCATATTTGAGGTTTCCAGTAACTGAGCAATCAGCAGGGAGAGGTGACCGCTTACTAAGGACAGAAGGCACCTCTCTCACATCTACTAACTCCAGCGTTTTCAATCTTGGCGTTTATCCTCCCTGGTTAGGGAACGGCCTGCGGTCTCAGGGGTCTCTATAGTTCTGAGGAAACATCACTGTTCTGCCAAGGATCCATGCATGTGAGAGTTCAGCGTCCGCACTTACACTCAGTCACTGGGAGGGTGACACAGAGACAGCCTGCCCGGTGGCATTCCAGAAGCCCCTTCAGGCGGGACCACCGCTGAGGCCAACACAGCCCCAGCTTCCTCCCCTGAGGGACAGGGGGAATTTTCGCTTGGGACCCTTGGGCAATCCCCCGGCTGTTACCCAAACGGTCACAGGACCTGCCACGGACGCAGGACAGGGAGGGCTTCTCTGAAAGTTCTCCCGAGAGGAAATGTGACAGGGCAGAGGTGCAGGATAAAGGGAACTTCTGGGCTGGCTTTGTCCAGAAATTTCCTGTCAAGTGTTTCACTTCACGTTTAGGAAAGGATTGAGGAACTCTTGGGAATGTAGCTAACACAGGGTTATATGCCGTGATGAGAAAGTCTGTCCCCAGCCAGTCCTCAGGACGCTGGGACTTCAGGCCATGAAGGCAGAATAGGCCGCCTGGCCTCCGAGACCTGGGGTGAGTTTCCCTCTTGTCTCTCTGTCTCCATCTCTGCTGATCCCGACCTTACACTTGACAGTGGCCTTCTTCTTTTTTTCTCCAGGTCGTAATAAAAAAAAAAAAAAAAAGAAAGAAAGAAAGAAAAAAGAAAAACAGGAAATACTGGAAGTGGTTCATCTGTGCACACCCTTGGTTCTGCAAAGTGTGCCCAAAACCACTGTCACTCAGTCCCCGAATGCTTTTCTGTTTCGTCTAAACCTTTACACCAATAACCTTGTGCAGGGCCAGACGGACTCAAATACAAAAGCCGGCCAGTCCAGCTGAGACAATACTTGCATTAAAGTAGATGCTAGAATACCATGCAGAAAAGAACGTAAGTCTTCCAAAGAGGGCATCTTGTTAGCCGTCCTGCGTGGGTTTTAAGGAGCAGATTTGGGAAGATGGGAGAGAGAGAAGAGTATAGGATTTTCTTTTCATTTCATGGATCCTTAACCCATATTTAAAGTACACTCTGGATTTTAGACACAGTAAGTGTGCTTGTAATTATTTCAAACAGTTAAAAAAGCTAGTTAATGATGTTCAACATAAGTAATCATGTTAAATAGTAAAATTTAATTTCTGAAAAACTTAAATCCTCATATCTTCTGGAATGCATTGTGCTGTAGGATGTCTGAGTAAATTAAATTCTCTCCCGCACACTAAAGCATCAATTTCCTTATGGTAATTATCTGCTAGATTGGATCTGTCAGAGGCAGGGAAGCAAGCCTGACATTATACCCTCTTTACAAAAAATGATTACAAAAAATTAAGACGAATGAGTAAAATTAAGGCTGTGGCTGGTAAGCCTGTACAAAGCTCTCATGGATCACTCTACACAGATACCATTGTGCCGGGGTCTGAGCTTTTAATGACTAGCCGTATAATCAGGGCCAAGTCCATTAAAGGCCGGCAGAAGTAACCGATCACAGAGATAACGGCGGAAAATGATTTTCCGCCAAGTAGAAGCAATTTATTATACACAAAAACGCATTTCTGATGGAAGGGTCTGGACAGAGGAGGAACTTGGTGGAGTTGACAGGATCCCTTTCCTGGAAAGTTGGACAAATGCAGGAATGCCTGGGCTCCTGGGCTCCGCTGGGCTTTGTGTTTGCCTTCAGGTCTCACTGAGCGGCTGCCTGCAGCTCTTCTGGGGCTGCAACCCACCAGGGTCTGCAAGAGCGTGCTGGCCTCCCGGTGCCCCTGTCTGATCATCCCCATATCCGAGTCCTCTGGTCTACGTGCCTCAGACAGAGAGGCATGTGGCTGGGACAGAGACAGCCCTGGGTTCTGGGCTGGACTCTTGCTGACCGCACCGTGGATGGCCATGCGGTCCCTCGGCTGGTGTTAAACCCAGCCACGTGCGAACATACTCAGGGGACATAATTACACGGCCATCACGGCCAACACGTTAGTGTCATTCAGTCTAAGACTAAAGAAAAAGCCAAGTCCCCATGGAATCCCGAGGAAAGCTGCCGGATCTCTGGGCAAAATGAAAAACGCAGACGTTGACGTTCAAGACCGCGGGCCCCGCCCCTCCCCTCCTGTCCACGCCACTCTCCCCACTGCCCCGTCATGCGTTGGCCTGGCCCCTTCCTTGTGCCCTTCTCCCTTTCGTAATGACCAGGTCTGCGGGTTCAGTCTGCAAGGGTCTTTGCATGATTGTCTGCAAGTTACCTGCCTTCTCTAGGTCTCTACTTTCTCCTCTGTAAAATGGGATTTTTACTGACAGCACAACCTCTGGTTTCCTATGAGCATATAGGGAGCCCTGGGCTGGTGTGTGGTCGGCAGGTACGCACCCGCTTGCTGTTTTGGGTAAGCTGGGGCTGAGCCAGCTGTGTCCACCGTGCATGTTCTCCCGTGAGCTCTGTGAGGATGGGTGTCTGCTTTGGTTGTCATTGTGTTCCCAGCACCTAATACAAGGGCTGGCAGAGAGTAGGCGCTTTAAAGTGATTGTTGAATGCCAAGTGTGAAGGATTGGACGTTGCTGGTTTTCAGTGACAACTAAGGGCAATGGGTTCTCATTTTGAAACCTCAGTTTACCTCTGTTTCAGTGCCCCGGTGACTTGGTTTGTGGCCATCTTGAGTCTCTGGTGCTAACTGCACTGAGCAGGTTGTGGAGATCACACAGTCTGGCTGTCAGTGTCGGGAGCCAGAGCTGGGCCTCAGGGAGACACGCGTTGGTCTGCAACCAGCAGAGGCAGCGCCGTGTGAGGTAATTTCCCCCAGATCACTGGAAGCCCAGCTGCATCCCCCAGTCAGGGCCGTGCATGGCGGTCCCAGTGGTGAGCCCGGGAGCCACGGTGGCCTTCTCTGGGGGGCCATGGGCAGTACCGGAGTCGGCAGTCGGACAGAGAGCCCAGGCCCTGCCTGCTGTGCAGTTTCCCTCCTGGACATGGCATCCGAGGCTTTTCACTGCCTCACTGTGTCATCTCACAGAGCCTGCTCTGGGCACACGGAGTGTGCTGCCCACTGCCAAACAGGGTGCCCACCTCAGCGTTCCCAGGCTGTTGCTCGTGTGCTGGGTGTGGTGAGCTGCTTCCTTTCACGTGAAAGATCCCGGCTCATGCTGCAGGGAGCTGTCGCTGTGGCGGCTTCACTACACTGTTTATATTTCCATAGGAGCACCGACGGCATGATGGTGCCAGGTAGCCAGAGATGAGTCTGTGCCCCAGGTACTTAGCTCCCGAAAGGCGTTCTCCACTTACGGCCACGCTGGTCTGCACGCCTGTCCTGGGATGAGCAGCACCCAGGGAAAGGCAATCACTCCCGGGTGACGGTGAATGTGCAGCGCTGGGATGGGCAGAGTACGCTGTACCTGGCTGGGCCGCCTCTGCTCCACCTGCGCTGCACCGTCCCCCACACCTCTCAGCCCCTGCTGGTACCTCTCGGTTTCTCCCTTCTTGCTTCGTGGTGACAGTAGCCGTCATTTCTCATAGCATAAGTTGTTGTGTGTGTGTGTGTGTGTGTGTGTGTGTGTGTGGTAAATTACACATAACATGAACCGTCTTAACCATTTTTAAGAGTATGGTTCTATGGTGCTGAGGACATTCATATTGTCGTACAATCTCCAGAACTTTATCGTCGTGCAAAACTGAAGCTCCGTCTCCCTAAACAGCAACCTCGCTCTCCGCCCTCCCCAGCTCCTGGCAAACACCATTCTACTTTTTGTCTCTGTGAGTTTGACTTCTGTAAGTGCCTCATAAGATGGAGTCATACAGATGTGTCCTTTGGTAACTGGCTTATTTCACTTAGCATAATGTCCTCAAGGTTCATCTATGTCATAGCATGTGTGACAATTGGTTTCCTTTTTAAGGCTGACTAATATTCCGTTCCTTGCATATTCCACGTTTTGTTATCCATTCATCCTGGGGTAGACACTTGGGTTGCTCCCACTTGTTGGTTATTGTAAATAATGCTGACATGAACCTGGGCATACACATGTCTCTTCAAGACCACTTTCGATTCTTTTGGATATATACTCAGGAGTGAAATTGCTGGATCATAATTTTAAGTTTTTGAGGAAGCACCATGTTGTTTTCCACAGTGGCTACACCAGTTTACATTCCTACCAGCTGTGCACAAAAGTTTAATTTCTCCACATCCTCACCAATATTTGATATTTTCTCTTTTTTGAATAACAGTCATCTGAATGGGTGTGTGGTTACATCTCATTGTGGTATTGACTTGTGATTTCCCTAAGGATTAGTGATGTTGAGCATCTTTTCATGTACTTGGTGACCATTTGTGTGACTTATTTGGAGTAATGTCTCTTCAAGTCCTTCATCCATTTTTTGAGTTATTTCTTTTTTGTTGTTGAGCTGTAAGATTTATGTATTCTGGATACTAACCCTCACCAGATGTATGATTTCCGAATGTCTCCTCCCATCCACAGGTTGCCTTTTCACTTTGTTGATTATGTCTTTTGGTGCGCGGAAGTTTTTAGTGTTGCTGTAGTCCAACTTATCCAATTTTAGTTTTGTTGCCTGTGCTTTGCAATGAAGTCCAAGAAAGCATTGCCAAATCCGATATTATGAAGTAGTTCCCCTATGTTTTCATGTAAAACATTCAGATCTTACATTTAGGTTTTTGATCCATTTTGAAATAATTTTTATATACTGAAAGGTAAGGGTCAAACTTCTCTCATAGCATAAATTTTATGCTGAAAAGTTTCCGTTTTTTTTTTTTTCCATTTATGAAACACGCCTTCCCCTTAAAGGACAAGGGAGGTTAGAAATGAGGAGCATGGCCTGAGAGACAAAGATAACCTCACTGCACTGTGTGCACACCCACCAACCCCTGACCAATGACCGTTCGTCAGTGGCGTCCTGATCTATCTGAGGATGAAGAGGAATGCATGTGTTGGGTCTGTGCCTTGGTCCACTCTGCTTGAATGCCTAGTGTTTAGACCAGAATCTTGCTCCTTCACTGGCGTTTCTGCCAGTTGAAATAGTCATTTCATGGTTTTTAAATTAATTAATACAGATTTTTAAATTTCTCAGTTTTAATGTCTAATACAGAAAATACCAATATTGTAACCCACATGAACAAATGTCCTTGGGAGCCTTCATCATGTTTAAGAATGTCAAGGGGTCTGGAGGCCAGAACGTTTGAGAACGGGCCACCTGCCCGGTGAAGGAGGTCATCTGCTCAGGTCTATCCACTCCCGCCCTTGGCCAGGCTCTCCTGGTGCCTAGAAGGTTCTGCCCCCTCCTCTCCCCTAGTGAGATCCTAGGAGTTCCTCAGGACTCAGCTCCAGGTGGGGAACCCCAGGAAGTGCTGTCTGCTCTCCCAGGAAGAAGAGGTGTCCACTCTTCCTGGAGTGCCCCGGTCGGGCCTGGTCTCAGGTCCTGTGTTGATCTCTGCAGCTGGCACACACTGCATGCCCCCCAAAGACCAGCTGTGCTGGAGCGAGCCCCCCGCCTCGGCTGGGGTGTTCTCTGAATGGCCGCACCAGTGGTCGCGGTGCCCTTGGATCTGTACTTACGGCTGAGGCTACTCTGGGGCCTGGTACCAAAGGAAGATGGCAGCTGATCATACACCCGGGCCCATGGTGCTCAATCCCAGGGGAGCGGCCAAGGACCATCCCTTTTTCTGAAACAAGAAAACCACATAGAGTAAGATGGTACTTTGTGGGAGAACTTTGGCAGTTTCATCTGACTTAGGTAAAATCTGAAGTATAGAGTATTTTCAAAGAAAGAGCTTCTCCTCCAGTAATCTTTAGAATGGTACTCGATTGAATGTGGTGGTAATAATTTGCAGTCAGAATCTCACTGGCTGGAGGCAACAGACGTATAAAGGTCACGGGTTTTGAGGAAGGTGGACCTCAGCTAGATTCCTCATTCCACCCTGAATTAGTGTGTGACCTTGGTACCTGTCTGAATTCCAGTTCCTCCTCTATAAAACGGAAAAAGAATACCTACCCTGTAGGACAGTTGGAGCTATTAAATGAATAATTCTTTGACCTGGCACATAGGGGTGCTAAACATATCTCCACTCCCTTGTTTCCCTTCTCTACTGTCTGCACCCCACCTCCTTACTGAAACTGAGGTCCCCAGTGTTCCTCTTCTCATGTTTTTCTCTTCACTTGACAAATGCAGAGAAAGTATAATAAAATCATTTAAGAATCCAAATTAAGTCCAAATTAGTGAGATGGTACTGGGTACTGGATACAAAAAAAAAAAGAGAAGGAAACTTTAAAAATTGACTTTTGAGATTCTTTTTTTCATTCAAGTTTTAATTTCATTTCCACACCTTGCATCGTCCTTCCTAATTGCCCAGACCTGCAATGTTCCTTCTTTTCTGAGGTTCTAAAATGTGTGTAGCTTGCAGCACAAAATGTAGCCTTTAGTCATATATGGTCTTATTATTAATCAAGATTCTCAACTAAAGTAGAAGAATTTAATATGTTCCATGCCCCGGATGCTCTCCCAGTAAAATGTGTGAGCATATGTGCACATATGCGTGCTTATACACACACACACACACACACACACACACACACACACACACAAGAATTGGCATGTGACTTCAGAGAGCTGACGTACCCCTAGTTGGAGAGGGGGAAACTCAGATACCTCTTCTCAGTACAGAGCAGGGATTAGATGCTTCTTGTGCTGGCCAGTGGGTACCCGTACACAGCCGCAGATACAAACTGTAGGCCATGAGGTGGGGTTGGGGTGATCAGAGAGAAGCAGAAGAAAGAGCCGGAGGGATGTTGATCTGAGAACAAGATGAAGGAAAGTGGTCTGAAGGAGGAACTACAGAGAACATAAAGGGAGCATGTGTGAGGACAGCATACAAGAAAAAGTGTAGGAAATTCCCGAGTTTCGGTTTTATAAGTTGCAGGCTCAAATTCACTTTCTGCTAAGGGGACTTCTCAGAGCTCTGGGTGACCCATCATCCATCCATGTGTCTGTGCATCCATCCATCCTTCCATCCATCCGTCATTTATCTATCCATGTCCCCGTGCTTTATCCATTCTCTTGTTACACAGATAGATTTAAGTGCCTAATATGTGCCTAGTTAGGTACAGAACCCTGGTTGATACCAAGATAACTAAAACATGGTTTCAGATTTCAAGGACGGGGAAAGGAACACACATAGTAAATGTATCCTTTCATCACAAGGAGATAATTGCTGTAACGTATTACATACAAAATCGAAGTAAGGCAATATTTGAAGTCAGAAATAAGGGGACTTATTTCAGAGCTGTATTGAAAGAGAAAGTCGCACCAAACTGGATGCAGGGTGACTCTCAGCTGCTGGCTCGGGCACATGGGTGAGTCATGTGTCCCGTCAGGAATGGGAGGAGGCTGAGCAGCTTGGCGGCTACAGGCCATGGTTCGCAGTGCCGGACGCCAGGTGCTGGGCCACGGGGAAGGGCTGCTGCTTACATGGACGGTCCATGGGCCCAAGAAGCGGAGCGAAGGTCTGCTTCCTTGGAATGTTCATTCTAATAATAATTGTTACGACCTATTGCACGTTTCTAACTCGCCGGGAACTAGGTATGTTCGCTCTAATACCCTCAACACCCAGCATTTCCAGTGAGAAATGTGAGCACTGGGGACAGAAACTCCTTGCCACAAATCCGGCCTGTGTGTGACCCCCGCCTGCTCTGGGGGACGCTGACTTGAATGTAGGCCAGGCCAGCTGGCTCCCAGCTGAGGCCTAGAGGGGCACATGGCCCCTTCTAAGGGAAGAGTTCATAGTCTTCACGGGGTATCCGTGGGAATTTAGAAAGCTAGGGAATTAGGAAAATAAGAGTTATGAATTACAAGAAAGTGACCAATAGTAAGTGAGCATCCGGACCCCACGTTCAGCCTGGCCCCAGGACGGGTGCACTTGGAAATGGGGGTCGCTTCATACACAGGATGCTCTCTCTGCTCTTGACCCCTGGACAGGCCCTGCCCCTGCCCCTCCCTGCCCCCCCCCCCACTGCAGAACCCCTCACTTTCCCCTCAGGCAGGAAGTGGATGTGAACATGAGCAACTCACACACCAGCGGGGCTTCGATGGTAAGGGTTCCCTCTCTGTGGGCCTGTGACAGAGGAAGGGGTGTTGTCACTGTCACTTGAGAGGGCGGACGCTTTCGGAAGAACAGCAGCTCGAGACTCCTGAAGGACAAACCATAAAGAAGTCAAAGGAACTGTGATAAACCACAGCCAACACAAACAACATCGCTCCCCGCCTTGGCTAACCTCACCTTTTCAGCAGAAGAGGGTAAAGGTTTTGCAAAGGTCCCTGTGCGTGGGAGACTTGCCAGGGCTGGCACCTCCACCCTGAGCTCTAGGAGCCCATGCCAGGGGGCAGCCCGGCACAAACCAGGAGGCTGTGGGCAGATGGCTGCAATTTCAGGAGCATAGCAGAGCCTCCCACGTGGGCCTTTACAGATGCCTGCTCTGATGGAGGGGCAGGAGGCCACCGCCTTTGTTCTGTGTGGCAAGAGCTGAATTCACTGCACAGAAGATCAGAGCTGCCCCACACAGGCAGCGGCTGACCTCCTGGCTGACAGGGAGCTCCATCTGTGTCTGCTGCAAGGAGTTGGACATGGGGGGCGTTTTCCACCAGACTATCCCTCAGGAACAGAGGGAGAAGGGCGCTCGACCCTGCCTGCAGGGTCTTTGCTCCTTCAGGAAGCTCTGCTCCCCCAGAGCCTGGGTGAGGACCAGGTCATTCAGGGCCATCCCTGCCCCTGCCCCTCTGGCACATGTGGGCCTTACCCACCTGTCTCCTGCTGTCCTCAGATGGTCTCGCTGAAAGTCCACAGTCCCTGTGTATATTTCATTGCTTTGTGTACAAGCCTGACTCCAGAAAAGTCCTTTTATTTCTGAACTGGTAAATTCATTATTAAATACTTCTTGGAGAGACACAGGCCACTGACTTTCTGCAATTTGCATCACCACACTTTAGCTTGTGCTGAAAGCCGAGCCTTTTGGTCCTCTGGTTTTAGACATACGTTAATATTTCTGTGACCTTTACTAGGTGGCAGTTGACACATATTTTTTTAAATAGCAAAATCAAGAAAACTGATAACCTAAAATACATATTACTGACCCTAATTTGATGAGTAAATTCAGAAAGATAAGTCTTCCCAAAAGAAAGTAGAAAGTCAAAGGGACTTGGAGAGTTCAAGTTGAATGATTATAGGTGAGCAGACAGATTCCAATTATTTTGCAGACTTGATGCAGATTTACCTTTCGAAACGCTGTAGTGCCTCAACACCCTTAAGTTCCATATTACTTCTGAGTAATTATTTGGGTTTTTAAAGGATTCTACACTGCCCTCAGAGGGAACAGAAATGGCCCACCAGCACTGGAAAAATAGGTTTCTCTGGACATACTTTGTCCAAAGTGTGAATGCAAGGAAGTAAAGCTGTTTCATTTTCAGTTGACACAGTCGAACCAGTGGGGGTTTTGCCCTGGAAACCCACTGTGGGTGGTGGTCCTGTGGGGTGGGTGGCACACAGGAAATCGGTCCTCTTCCTGTGTACCTGGAATCAGCAGGTATGACGAACAGGGAAGGAGCGACCTTTCACGCCCATTTCCACAGTGTGAGGGTGAGATGGGAACTGCTGTGATGATAGTAATTGTGAGTGTACTGAAAATGAACCACCACCACAAACCATACAAGTGCGTTAAATAAAACCAGAGTATAGTGTCTGCACACCATTTGGATGGAATGCATAAGGATTGATCATGACACATAGTCAGAAAAAAACACTGAAAACCATGGCACACAGATCAGAGTGCTTGACTTTTCATGCACGTTTATAAAAAATTTACTGTGTGCCCACTGGTTAACCAGTACAGATTGGCATTCGTTGCTCCAGAAACTCAACACGACTGAAAAATTCCTGTTGTCAGGGAGAGCATTAATTTGGGTACGCCAAGTCTTTCATGGTAAAGATATATAATTTCTTCCATTGAATTATCCCTTAGGTATACTTTTGTGTTGTATGTAGAATCACAGCTACCTTACACTAGGAAATGTTTCTGTTTTTAAAAAGTCAGCCCAGTTTTTGGAAGAAAAATTGCTCCAGTTACTACACGAAGGATTTAATTTGTGTACCGTCTGAGTTCAGAGATTTTGCACGTTGCTATTTTCTGTAGCCTCCTTAGCACAATCAATGTTTAACGACCTGTTTGCTTGTTGACGTGAATACTGTGTGAGGAGAGCCAGGTTCCTGAGTACCAGGCATTGGGCACACTGCTGTGTCTGGGTGTGGGTCGCCTTCATATGTCATCCCGGGCAATGAGATTTGCAGTATAATTAGGGTGCCCATTATGTCTGTGTTGGTAATTATAAGCATAGCACTATTTCTGTATTTCTAGGAGGTGACTCTCTCTCCCAGGGGGTGGCTCACAGGAGTGAGGCAGGTGCCTGAGGGAACCGGGACCTGGCCCCTTCACCTGGTTCTGCTTCCCGTTCTTGTAGCCAGAATGCCAACCTGGCATTGAATGAGCATTCTGATGGGAACACACTGCCTCGATAGCAGATTAGTTTAAAAATCAATCCTGGAAATATCTTTCGCAAAGAAACGTAGTTAATTGTCCTTAGTTAATTGTAGCTGTTGTGCATTTTCTTCTTCACGTTTTATATTTAGCACTTTGTAGATTGTAACACAAAACTCAGAGATTCCCAGAGATTAAAATACAGTGGTACCTCAGTTTTCGAACGTCTCTGTTGACTAACATTTCGGTTTACAAATGCCATAAGTTTTATGGATCTATGGTATCATTAGATAGTAAAATTCATGCTAAATTTGCAGTTTTAGGGGTTGATTTTCAAGGTCTGGAATGGATTAATCCATTTTGCATTCCTTTTTATGGGGAAACCGTGCCTCAGTTTTCGAATGTTTCAGAAGTCGAACAGTCTTCCGGAACAGAGTACGTTCGAAAACCGAGGTGCCACTGTAATCTGGTCTACCCCCGGCTAAGTGGAACAAGTGGATCTGATTAGAAGATTCTCACTGATTAGAAAAGAGACCTGGATTGTCAGGTTATTACTGTGCCTGGGTGATTCACTCTCCACCTGCTGACAACTTGCTTCAGGTTGGACTATCAGGGCTGCAGGTTGTCCCACCCTGGAGACAATGGGACAGTTTTCACTATGAAGTCTTGCGGGTTTTTCCTTCCTCAAGCCACTTTGTGCATGAAACCCCGATGGGAGACCCACTAAACATTTTTAATGTAATCTGTATCCTATCGATTTCAGCAAGGGCTTAAAGGCATCTCTTAATAGTAGTATAAGAATTTTAAAGTGGGAACGGCACATCTGAAACTGTGTGGAAATGCGGGAAAGGGGTACACAGCCCACCAGAATCAGTGTGTTAGCCTTCGATATGTTTAGAATGGCTCAGGAGGCTGACTGGATGTGGGACTCTGGGCTCCAAGGGCCAAGGCCACTGGTACTTCTGTGCTGGCCTTGGATCCTACCTCTGTGGTGAGCAGGACTGGCATTTTATCTTCACAGGGACTAGCCTGAACCAGTCATGGCAGAATGGAGAGCCGCCATCTCCCTCCTCCTAGATGTGGCCAGGGATGCTGGGGACAAAGCCAGCATCCTCCTAGAAGCTGGCCTGGCATTCCAACTCTAAGAGGAATCTTCTTACATAAAACCCTTGCTGCTGGTGGCTTCCAGAAAAACTTGACAGCCATCATGGAATGGTGGCATTCCAGGGCCAGGGCCAGTGTGTGACCATGGCTGAGGTCCAAGACTCAGTGCCTCAGTCTGAGAAGAGCATCAGACCTCAGCTGACTCAGTGGACACTCAGAACAGCCCCATCTTTTATTCTCACAGCACGCCATGCCCAGTGCCTCCCACGGCTGAGGTTCTGAATTCTCACTCAGATGGCAGCCCTCTTCAGTAGCTGACAGTTTCCTTTTCCTTCTTATTGAAGGGGTTGTAGGGTTTTACAGTTGTGACCATTTGGGACAGTGGTGCCTGGCGATGAAAGAGGTCAAGTGCCATTTCTTTCCGTAAGACACTAAAACACAGTGGAGGAAAAAAGATAAAAAAGACACATAAAATACACATAAAAACATATAAACTCATCTATTCTGCAGCTAATGATCCACAAGTATCAGAAAAGAATCTTAAAGAGAGAGAAACTGGGAATGATTAATCCTTGTGTGTATTGTTTCATTTATTTTGTTTGCATTCGGTTTGATTTATCACATTATATGCATTATATTGCAGTCATTGGTTGAGAATCTACTCTGTGCCTAGAATTACAGCATGTGCTAAGAATATGGCAAATGTAGCTGAAAGAAGGGGAGGCTGTAGAGAGGCAGCTGAATAACCCCACACAGCCTCTGTTGGGGTGAGCCCAGGGTGTGAGGGAGCAGAGGTAGTCACCTCTCCCTGGGGAAGGACGGCTGTATACTCTGTCCCAGCGTGGACATGTGTCATGCCAACTTTCTTGTGAACGTGCTGCTATTTGAGTCACAGGCACAACGCTGTGCTCGTAGGTGGCAGGAGTTACGGAGCACACAGCAACTGAGTCTACAGCAGTTTTGTTTCTATGCTGACTATGAGGAAGTGACGTTTAATGCTGTTGTGGGCAGCAGTCACTGAGGTGAGGACTCGGGCTTAGGTGAAGGCTGCGTTCTGGTGTGAGGGAATGAGTGGTCAAGAAACCCTGGAATGCAAGGGAAACAGGAGTCCTGACCAGCACCTGTGCGTGTACTCTCTTCCTCTCAAGTGTGGAGGTTCACAACGTCCCTTCTAACGTGCCCGCTGCATCCCATCTCCTCAGTTCAACTCTCTTCCCATAATCTCTTTCCTTGCGATTCTGCAGCTCGGTATCCACCCTACAGCACTGCTGGTGTCCTGTGCACCTCACCCAAAATGTGTTGTGGGGATCCCACGGCCCCCAACCTCTTGGCAATGACATTCAAGGCCTTACCAACCTCACTCCAAGCCACCACTGCCACCCATCAACCACAAAGATCATGGCAAGTGCACCACGCTGCCCTCTGCGTGAGCACTTGCAACCGTCCCTTCTCTCCTGGTCATCTTTTGAGTCTACCATGTGCAGGCAGGACCTTTCGTTTGACTGGTGGTGTCAGAATTCAGACTCAGGAGACTGAGGAGAGAGTGGGCTGGGAGGACGTGGAGGCACTGAGAGAAGGCAGAGTGGTTGTTTGCTTTTGAAGGAGTGACAGGAAGGAGGGGAGAGAAATGGGACGGCAGTTCCGAGGGAGCACATGGGGGCCCTGCAGCAGGGAGGCCCGGCTGGATGGCTCCCTAAGCGGAGGGAGCAGGCTTGAAGAGGATGGGGAGCTCAGGGGAAGGGCGAGCCTTTTAGGAAAGTGAGGGCTTGTCTTTTAGGGGCAGAGGAAGCAGTGTTGGGGGAGCGGTGGTTCTGATGTGTGTGGGGGGCGAGCGGGGGCCACTGGAGCAGCCTGGCTGCCCAGTAGCAGAGGTGAGCCCCTCTGGAGAGGGGCCTGGGGAAGGAGAGGGGCGCAGGCGCCGTGAAGTGAGGGGACCCCCAGGGAATGGGACCGGCTGTTAATAGACAGGGTGCCTGCAGAAGTGCCCGGGCCATGCCCCGCACAGACGGCTTCTCAGAAACAGCAGGAAAAAGCGCACCAGGTCAGGAGGAAGTTGGCTCACTAAGTTCTCATGGTACTCACCAGACACAGACACAGACTCCCACTTTCACTGGAAATTTTCAGCAGAAAAACATCAAATAGAGAGCCACAAAAATCAGAGGCCATACTTCAGTACAGAGAACCCCCAAGGCTGGGTTTTCTCTGATCGTGGGATCAGGGTGGATGAGACCACAGGCCTTCCTGCTGCAGGGGCCGTTCTCACCTCAGCAGAGTGCTTTTGAAAATCAAAATGCCTCACTGTGCTTCCTCAGTGCAGAGCCCCCTGGGCTCAGCAGGAGACATTCTGGGGGTTCACGGAGCAGTGGAGGTCCAGGCGCCTGGCCCAACACGAGGCGACCACTTAGCTGCGGGTGAACTTGCCTTGCCGCCTCTGTCTGTCTTTTCAGAGCCCATGTGAATCCCAAGAATAAGAAACCCAGAGAGGCCACCACAGAGGGCGCTACTCAGGGTCAGTAATGGGCCTGAATCTGTGTGTGAGCATGCAGGAAAAGACCCAGGTTCTTGTCTCAAATAGTAACAGTACTAACAGCAGTAATAGTAACAAAGGCCGTAGTAACAGTAGTGACACTAGTAACATCAGCAGTAGTAACAAAGGTAGTACTAATAGTAGTACCAGCAGTAGCAACAGCAGTAATAGCAGTAGTAACAGCAGTAATAGCAGTAGCAACAGCAGTAATAGCAGTAGTAACAGCAGTAATAGCAGTAGCAACAGCAGTAATAGCAGTAGCAACAGCAGTAATAGCAGTAGTAACAGCAGTAGTAGCAGTAGCAACAGCAGTAATAGCAGTAGCAACAGCAGTAATAGCAGTAGCAACAGCAGTAATAGCAGTAGTAACAGCAGTGAGCGTAGTAATTAGCAGTAACAGCACAGTAGGAACAGCAGGAACAGTAGTAATAGGAGCAGTAACAGTGGAGGGTAGTTTTCCAGTTAGAAATAACGATTTCTCTGAAACATGCCAGGAGCATTGCATAGCTCGATCACACGGCCGTGGGAACATGCTAGGTCAACAGGATGTCTGGGATGAGGTCTGAGCTGTTTGGGGTGAGGAAATGGATTATGAATGAAAAATCTAGCGATCCAAACTGTTTGCATTGGCCCTGAGAAAACGTCCTTGGGTGGGTCCCTTCTCAGTCATGAACCGTCTACAGTTCTGTCCAGGCTTTCTGGACAGTATGTGTAAATGACAGATGGAAGGATGGATTTAGTTGTGACACGCTTTCCTCAGTTCCTGTACATGAAATAAAATACATCAGTCGTCTACATTTCTGCTAGTTCTGCCTTTGGAAATGGATTTGTGACATCTGAATATGCATCTTGAAGGAAACTGATTGAACTATTAGCCTCAAAACCAATGCTCTTCTTATAAAATGTGCCTCATCAGGTCCTAGAGAGGCTAGACAATCACCAAACCCCAAATTTAGATCAGTTGACAAAGCCCTTCACCAGCGGGCCCCCTCCCTTTCCTTGCTGTCACTGTCCTTCAGTGGAGGTCATGCGCGCAGGGCGTGTGGGGTGATGTGGGGCTCTGTGCATGGTGAAGACTGTGCCCTACGATTCCATGCTCGCCGTGGCTGCCTGGAGTGAGCCAAAGCCCACTCACCTGCAACCTGCCTTCAGATGTCTGAGACCGCGTCTCACTCCTCCCAGGTCACCTCCTGAACCACTTCCTCTGAAGTCTGCTTTTTGCCCCTCACGATCCCTTGGTGTCTCGTACACCCCTCAGTTTCCTCATCTGTCAAATGGTTACACAAGAGGACCTCCCTCGTGGGGTCAGTGCGTTGGGGAAATGAGTTAGTGCACACAAGGTCTTAGCCTGCCTGGTGTACAGAAGGTGCTCGCCCAACGTAAGTGACAATGATTATGATGGCCTTCGTCATCATCTAGTTGCTTATTTCTTGCTCTTTGTTAGACTGTGAGCTCCTTGCAAACTGGGTCTGCATCCTGTGACTTCCTGGAGCACAAACGTTTGTTGACCCAATGAAAGAACATACTAACCAACAAATGCATGAGGGGATGAGAGAATGAACCGCTGTACGTACTGCAAACACAAGCAACCCTTCCCAGTCTCTGCCTTTCCAGATGTGTGGGGAGTCCACGGGGGCAGGAGCTCGCACTCTGCCCAAAGGTCACCTCCTCAGAAAGCCCTCCGTGACTACCCAGCTAAGTGGGCACACTGCCCGGGCACTGTGCTACACCAGCCTGTGTTTTTCCTTCACAGCACACATCACGCTCCAGAGTCATGTTACTTCTCCAGTTCCCTTTGTGCTGCTTTGCTGTCTGTCTTTCACACCAGAACATAAACTCCACAGAGGTGGGTTCATTTCCACTCAAGCCAGAGTGCTCAAGGCCCCGCCCAGTGTGCTCAAGGCCCGGCCCAGAATGAACCCTCAACGAGTGTTTGCCTAATGAACAGATTCTCTATCCAAAGGAGACAAGGCGCCCTTGGGGAGACCTGCAGTCACAGCTAACTGACTGGAGAGCCTATTTGTTTGCGGGGGCCAGAATCTGGACCTGGTGAAGACTGCACCTGCACTTTCAAAACGGTGTCATCTTCTTTGCAAGCCCAAGACATCCATCAAATGCTTTCAACTTTGAGTTCTAATAAACAGTAACATGCTGCTTCTCACAAGCAGCTTCAAATAACGGAGTCTGCAATCACCTTCCATCCAATGTCTCCTGTTTGCAATCTGCAAATGGTGTTTAAAAATATACATGGCTTTCACAGAATATTGCCTTTTGTGAGAAACCAAGTTGTTCACAAGAAGCAAATGCGTGTCTTGTATAGCATGTTCCGTGCTTCCACGTGTGTTGTGGTAATCACACACGCAGAAGGACGGTGTGTGTGCAAAGCTGTGAGCCCAAGCGGTGAAGATGCTGTTCCCCTAATGTGCTTTAACTATCTTCACATGCTCCTCTGGCAACACCCACGGGACAACGAAGTCTTCCATCTTTTTGGACGCAACACCCATTTCTTAATGTAAATTGACTGCTAGTATTTAATTGTTCTTTAATGGGATAGGCATAATTAGAGCCCCTGCCCCCAGTGTTTAGAGTGAAGTGAATAATAGGGCGTCTACTTACTGGCGCACACCCGAGTCTGGCGAGGGGGCTGCTGCTGGGACATCAGCATTTGCTGGGTGGGTGGCTGTGAAATGGACCTTCCCAGTGTACCCTGGGATATTTGCAGAGCTAAAGGAAAGAGTTAAAAGAGAGACAGAAAATGAAAATAGCGATTTGTGAAATCGTCATGGTCACCAGCACCCAAACATGAAAATATACAGGAGGGCACAGTCGAATGGTTCTGTCCTATATGAGGTCTGGAAATCGGGCTGCCAGACGGGCAGGGTGCAGGTGGGGCAGCCCGTGTATGTAGATAACAGCTCTCCTCCGGGACTGAAGAAACTGATTTCAGGTCCATGTTTTCTTATTATTTGAATTCCCTCAGATTTTATGTACGTGATTCACTGCTGAGCCTGTTCCCTAATGAAAGCAGATGTGTTCTTTACAAAACAGCAGACCTGAGCTACACACCCAACTCTGTGTGCCCACTCCAATATGAGTGGGTACACAAATGTGTGTTTAAATAACGTTTCTTTTTTGTCACCATTAATGTATTGATTTCATGTAATTTCCTGAAATTGTATAGATTTAAGTATGTTCAATTCCACGTACCCCTCTGCTTCCCTTCCCACCCGCCAGAGAGGGAAGAAGAGAAAAACACAGAATGTATGGGAGGGTTTTGGGGTGCAGATAGCGAGTCTGCAGACAGATATCCAGGAGAAACGATTCCATAGGTAGTTCAGAGGAGTGTCTCTGCCACATTTACAGTGTGTGACCGGGGGCAGGACCCCAGGCCCAGGCCCCAACTGCTGCTTAAGTCCTGTGGCCTTGACCTCAGCACTGGGGAAACTCAAGATTTAAACTGTATTCCAAGGAGCAAGAACACACTACATGCGGGTCACAAGGCTCACTCAGATAACACATCATTTCTGGAACTCAGCTCTTAGCATCGTTTCCGTTACGGCCTCCATCCATGGGGCCTGCTTTGGAGGGAGAAGGGGGGGGCACCGGCAGCGTGAACATGCACGCAGCAAGGAAAGGGGCGCATCAGGCTGCCACTGCCACTTGCTGGGGGCAGCTGTTTGCCATCCCTGAGAGCACGACACCCCGCTGGCGGGGCCCCTTATCCTCCACTGATGCAGACAGCAGACTGCAGGGCCACCGCCGCACCTGTCGAAGGCTCGGGAATGGCTCCTCTGTGAGTCTCCTGGTCATAGCCATGTCATTCCCCACGTCCAACAAGCTGAGGACAGAGAAGAGCTTCAGGAACCGTTTACACGAGGCGTAAATTTCAACATAAGGAGCTCTGGAAAGCTGCTCCTTATGGTGTCAAGTGACAGGCAGGTGACAGGGGAACCGGGTGTGTGCTCAGGGTGAGGGCTCAATTTCACACCGCACGACTGTGCCCATCAGCTTTCAGATATGGACAGTTGACATATTCCCTTGGATGTCACAGTGCCTCCGCTACAAAAGGGGGTAAGACGACCAACATCCAGGATGTGGAAAAGTACAGTGAGGTTCTACTTGGGAAAGTGTCTGGTGGAAACACAGGTAGTGAGCAGCTCCCACTGCAACCCCGTGGGATCTTTCTATGCATCGACTATGTCCTATGTGAGGTCTGGAAATTGGGCTGTTGGTGTCTGAATGTTAGAGAAAAACCCAGGTACCAGGCAGGAGGTGCATGAGGAAGCCACATGCTCCTTCCCAGTGTGTCGGGCTCTAACTATGGGTAGTGACAAAACAGGGACAGCTGATGCTAACAAAGTGGGGGAGAACACAGCCAGGGCGGCAGGAGGAACAGTACAAGTGAATGGGTCTTGTGAGGCTAGGAACTCAGGCAGCTGAAGGGCAGGGGAGCCCACCAAACCCAGTACCATGCCGCCCGCCCACGCCCGACCCAGCTCCCGGACCAAGTGTGAGACTTCTGTCAGGTGGGGAAGCCGGTGGGTCTCGGCTCAGCCACCTGCATTGCACCACCACCCTCTGGGGTGCTCTGGGGTGACAGGGACTCAAGCAGCTTGCAAAGCTTCGCAGTTAGGTGCTCGACTAATTTAAGTGGAAATGCAAGATTTTAAAGAAATCAGAAATTTACAAAATAGGAATCCGGTAGGTGGAGAGTACAAAGTTTATCCAGCACAGGCAGCTGTCAAGATGTTAAAAGAGCGGTTTCCAAACTTTGCTGCACACTGAAATCCCGTGGGGAATTTTAAAAGGCCTAACTCCCACCCCCAGCCATTCTGATTTAATTGGTATGGCGTGTGAGCTGGGAAACGGGGTTTTCAAAAGCTCTCTGGATAATTCTAGTGTGCACCGACCGGAGTTTGGAATTCTTTGAGAGCTCTGTTTTCAGGTTTGCTGGAAGGGCCTGGGTGAGAGATCAAGGCTGCCCAATCTGAGGCAGTGCCCTTCAGGGTTTCTTGGAATTTTCTTGAAGAAATGTCAGAGAGGTCACAAAAAAAGGGGCAAAATTATTGTGTATATCTCTCCCCCAAACATTCATTGAGGCCTGCAGGCATGGTGCAAAGGAAATCCCCTTCCTCTGTGTGGGAGGTGTTTTCCACTGGCCCTGGAACACCTGCACAGTTAAAATGCCTCTGAAGTCACCCCCTTCCATTAGGGCAGTTAAGAAGTCAAATGGCAGCAAGCTATTTGTCCATCGCGAGAAGGTCTTGGTACAAAACGTCACGCAGCTATCCGTGCCTTGTGCCCCACAGGCGACTGACGTCAAACGGTTTTATATACTCCATTATGATGACGGCATATCTAATAACAAACCATGAACCATTAGACTGAATTAGAGACAAGCTGCTTCGGCCTGGAAATGAAGTCGGTTACACGATCAACTGCCCAATACTTGAAAATGAAACTTGTCACCCATGCTGCTTCTAAATCTAACCATTTAACCCGTTTGCAGGACATCACAAGGGGACTTCTTTTTTCCATTTTAAGGGCCACATGGTAACCTTATATCAACAAGAGGACAGTCTGTGGGGACACTACAGACCGGTAGCTGGTAGGCAGCATTGTTTTTCAGGTGGAAGAAACAAACTTATTAAAGATACTGAAATGTGTAGGCTTCAAAATGGATTTCCAGATGAGTTGCATGTTCAGATTTCCACCCCCCACACCCCAATTTAAAGAAAGTGAGAGAAGTAGGGGCCCATTTAAAGCTAAAAGAAGTCTCAGTTTTCGTCTTTGCTGTGCATCTCCTAGTCCTTTCAACAACTCTTGTATCCCAGGTCCCAAAATAAGCCTGACTTTTGTTCACTGCTAGGAAAATTTGAATAAATTATTGCCTGAGTTTACAACTAATTGGTTTTGCTCAACAATGCATAACAAAATAGACATTAAGTAACTTCAAACTATAAGAAAGTTTAGTAAATCAGTTAGAAAAGGGAGCACAGATGGTGTGTCATTAAAAGCTAAATAGAAAGTAAAGAACACAGAAAACCCTGCTACATGTAAAATGCCGGTCGAGTTTACACGGACTAGGACTTCAGTGTGTACAGAATGTCTCCGTCTGTACTGCAGACGTGACTCACACTGACGGGGTGTGTGCTGGAGCCCAGGCACTGACACTTATGCGGTGCTGCCCGTTTAAATGCTTCCATGAGCTGACTTATTTCTCATAATACCCTGTGTCGTTGTGGTCCTGGTATCATAATGCCCGTTTTATAGATGCCAGACCTGAGGCTTTAGAGAAAGTCGAAGCAATGTGCTCAGAGCTAACTAAGCTGCCAAGTGGCAGAAATGATTCCAAACCAGGCCTGGACAGAGAGTGCCCACCTTGCTGGGGACGGCCCTGTGCCTCTCCGCTGGGACCCCCAGCCTGGTCAGCATGGCTCTGCGAGCTCAGCATGGACAGCATGTCTTCAGGCCGTGAATCCAAGTTCAAGTCAATTCTACTGTCTTTTATTGAGAGCTCTTCTGTGTCAGGTCCAGATTGAGACAGAAATCCAGCAGGCCGGGCTCCTGGCTGCATTTACATTAATGAGTAAAATGTCTAAATGCACATCTAGAGGTTTAAAGAACCCACGTCGGGCAAAGACCACTGGTGCAAAGTAAGGATGGGGCGTGTGAGAGACACAGAGAGAGGCGTCGGGGTGACTACCTGGTGCAGTGCTGGGCAGTGCAGTTTGGGGAAGAGGGCTGAACGTGGGAGGGTATGCGAAGCAGAGAGGTCCAGGCTGGGCTTCTGGCCACTGGACGGAGCTGGGGCTGAGCTGCTGGGACTCAGCAGGTGGGGCCCAGCTCACGGGGACAAGGAAGGAGGGCCGTGTGAGCTTTGATTTGTCGGCTTCTATTATTCGGTGAGAAGTCCCAGAAGGCCAGAATCATTTTGGTCATTGGACTGTGTTTCTCTGAAATAATAAGGCGTTGTGGCCCCGAGGTCTGTGCAGGAATTACGGTTTTATTGTTATGATTCTCATTGTGGAGAGGATCTATTTTTTCTTCCACAGTTCTTAGACTCTTCGTCTCTTGCATTTGGAAGGGGCATAGAAATAACCCAACGGCTCCGTATTAGAGGCAGGGACCCCTCCCCGTTCTCCAGAGGCCACGGGCCAGTCCATGTGGGTTTAGGGCACGAGTTTGCCCGGTGGACTAGGAGTCTGTTCATGAAATGGGTGGTCTGGGGCCCTTACCTCATTTACTCCAGCCTCAGCTGCCTCTTCTGTAAAATGGGGATACAGCCTGTTCCAGCCCCAACACACCATTTTGAAAAACAGATGAAGCAGATGTGAGAGTTCTCCGAGCAGGCAGAAGTGTCGGGCTCATGTAAGGCACTTTTCTATTCACAGCCTCAGCCTTTAACCTTCTTTTAAAGGTGTAACACATCACACTGACCTCTGGGAAGCCCCCTTCTTCCATTTTGGATCTTGGTCAGCATCTGCCTGGGGTCCATGTAGACAATTCCTCAGTATTTGCAAACGCTCCATCACACACGTGACTGAGGGAAAGCAAGTAAACATGGAACCATGTGAAGCCCTGAAATAAAACATTGTAACCTAGTGGAACAGGCACAGGAGGTGCTTGGCAGGTTTGGGAAAACGGGCCAGTGGTGTCTGGGAAGCACCAGGTGCGGGGCCCAAGGTGTGGGTTTGCGGCCAGCATCACTCCACCTGCTCTGTCATCTGGGCGCAGCCTCTCTTGTCTCCGAACCCCAGCTTCCTTGTTGGTAAAACAAGGGGCCAGACTGGGTGAGATGCACGTTCAGAAGATCCCATGTGGCTCCAGAATTTAGTTCAGCGCAAAAGAAACCATTTCCAGCAGTTCCCTCCATTTGCTTGGGAAAGGGCAGGGTGACACGCTTTTGGAGCCGGAAGTTGCTCAGTTCTGCTATTAACCATTGTGCCCGGTGGGTGCTTCGTGCCCGTGACTCACTAATTCCCAGCAGTTTGAAACTCTGTGGAACTGCACAGCAGTTACTGAAAGCAAACACACTTCTCTTCTGCCTGTTCATTAAGCTAAGGGTTGCAAAGAGTATAACTCCTGTGTTGAAGAGAAGGACACAAAATCAGATTTGGAGGAAAAGGGGGATCCTTACGTTAGTCTTAAGTTTTTTGCTTGTCACAGATTGTAAGTGAGGGTGACTTTGTATCATTTTCAAAAAATCCTGGACAGTAAGTACCCTGATCTGTCAACGGGACACGTTTACTGAAGGGACAGAAAAGCTGTTTATCCTGAGATCCAAGATTTCCTGAACCCTAAACTAATTCTCCTGCTTCCTAAACGAGTCTGAACTTAGAAGTGAGGAACTTCACTGGAACCTACGGTCATATTTTGAGCTCTTTCATTTTAAATGCTTTTTAATAGCTGGGCCCACCTACCAAATTAGAAAATATTTTAATTGTAATGAAAAAACTCATGCAACAATTCTGTGTTTAGAGATTTGTTCTACAGAAATGAATGCAAAACTGTGCAAAGTTATGTGTAGCAGTTGTTCATTCCTGTATTGTTTACAAAAATATTAACCTAAAAATAAAGGGCCTTTCAAAGTGACAGGAGACAAGCATTTATTGAGATCTATAAGAATAGCTACTGAGGACGTACTGATTCAGGTAGAAGCCCGAATAGTGTTCCCATGAGGAACAAAGGCCATGGGTGTTTCTGAGACAGGGAAGGGGGACAGTGACAACCACAGGAGGAAGACCCTGCTCCTGGTGCAGATAATGTGACAGAGATGCTGATTCTAAACTGTTTTTAATTTCCAGTCCGGTCGTCATCAGTCAGACGTTGTAGTATCTGCTTTCTTTTATCTTTGCAAATCTGTCTTTGGGCTACAATGTTGCTTTAGGCCCAGTCTAGAGGCTACTTCGCTGTTTTAACATTCCGAACTTTTTTGAGGCATAAGACGCACAAGACAGTTCCTCTGGGCGGCATCTCTGACTCCATTTAAAGTGGCTCCGTTTATTATTTTTTCACAGGAAAAATGTTTAATCAGTACTTGGTCCATGTAAACTATAACATAGCCTTGTGGTGAACGTCATGCAGCCATTAGGAAGATTTCCATAGCCCTGCACAGCGACAGGGAACATTTCCATTGCTTAGTTCAGCCTTACACCCCCACGTACGCGTAGGCACGCACACACAGCCATGTGCTTGGACGTACCTCTACATTACAGACAGTCGTGAACGCTTGGAGGGAAATTTTAGATTGGAAATATATCAAAAACATTGAATTGAAAATAAAAGAAATATTTTAGTTCTTACACTTTAAAAATATTTGAATTATTTTTACCATGGAAACATTTGAAAGGAAAAGAAGGTGCCTTGTGAGCTTCAAATGTGAGCTTTGAAGGTGACCATAAACAGCACAAACACTGGTTTTACTGTAAATTTATGCAATATTTTCAGAAAATGATTCAGCAATATGCTTCAGCACATTTATGCACTCTGACTCCATAATCCATTTCAAGGAGTCTCCTCTAATATTCCAAATCATGAAAAAGATTCATATAAAAAGTGTTTGATGACAACATTTATCATAACAAAAAAGGGAAAGAATTTTCATATGTAACCCAAATGACAGTACACCTACACAAATAAAAATTATGATGAGTTCTTAATAACATGTACCCCGGCGATGTTGTAATATCAAGACGGTAAAATGTTTACATGTGGTATGATCACAGCTATGTACATATACAAAAGCAACACTAAAAATGCATATGACAGATGAGAATATACCAAAAGCTTAATAATGGTTATGTTTTTGTGTGAGTGTGGTTATAACTTTATTATGAATTTTTCTGTACTATTTTCTATAATGATCAGATTCAGTTCTACAATAATATCTTGAAAACTATCTTTTAAACTATTAGTATGATCACCACCAGTTTAAAAAACATTGAGCATGTCAGATGACTTGGTGACCAAAAGACAAAATCAATGAGGAAAATTTGAAAGAGTCACCTTTTAGGGAAATTGATGATTCCTTCCCTGGAGCCACCTGCACTCAAGTCAGTGGCCCGGACTCGAAACGGGCTTCTGTGGAAGGTGGGGGAGCAGCATGGTGAGCAACCCCCCTCCCAGGACCCCGTGTCATGAGTTATGAGAACCCTGAAGACAGTATCGCAAAGGTATTTCTCTGTAAAGACGTTAAGATGAGAAGGTTAAGGAAGAGTCCTATTTGTTTTTGAATAGGATGGCGCCCTATTCCTTTCTTGGCACAAAGTAAGTTTACTTGTTTCTGGGTTTTGGACTCCACGCAAATGACGTCACACTGTACTGCTTTTTAGCTCAACGCGGTATTAGAGAAACAGCACAATATTTTGCACAGAGATTCATATGTACGTGGTAAATGTATAAAGCACAGCAAACCAAAGGTGAGCACAGTCTGAGAGTGAGGACCTCGGTTGGGGCAGGGGCCCAGGTGAGGAGCGTGGGAGGAGAACGCAGGCAGCGTAAAGGTGTCAGTAAAAGACTATTCTTCAGCGAGGCGGGGATACACCGGCATTTCTTCTTCATTTTACTTTATATGTTACACATGACAGTACATACTTTTGTGTCTACCCGTATTTCATAATACATTGGAAAGCATTTCTTTGTGTTAAAATGGTAAGATTATGCTAAAAATTGAAACCTAATCACGACCTGGCTGCCCTCTAGTGGCCGTGTTGCACAAGTACAGTTAATGTCTTCGGGTCTTTTGCATGGTCCACTCATAATTTCACTTCCTTAAAAACAGAAATTAACAGCAAAATGAAGCAGAACGGTGTGTTTCCGAATTTGTTCAAATTAAACGGTAAATTTCAGATCAAATTCAAAAAATGCTGCCAGACTGCTCTTCACTGTCTTTGGAGAATGACCCAAGAGAATGTTTCAATTTGTTAGCAGGAATGTTTCATAAAACATTTCAAAATTCAAATACCCATTTCAAAGCAGAAGCATTATTAAAATTTTACTCCTGCAAAATATTTTTAAATTGGTTTATCCCCATGTCCTTCTTTTAAAATGTTTAGCATTACTGTTTCCCCCAAAGTAAGACCTAGCCGGACCATCAGCTCTAATGCGTCTTTTGGAGCAAAAATTAATATTTTTGAGCTGATGGTCCAACTAGGTCTTATTTTTGGGGAAACATGGTTGTTTCTCTTATGGGCACAGTAATTTTATTCTTTTTTTAAACAGAAAACAATTAACATTTTAAATACCACCATGATTCCCACTATGGCTTTGCATGAAATCTTCTGCATGTTCGTCAGTTGTTACAGAAACCCATGGTCCCATATCCATGACGGTTAGTGACTCAGTGGCATACTGGGAAGAGCACAGGACTTCAGCTGACAGCAGGTGTCCTGTGAGTCCTAGGAAGGCATTTCCAAGCCTCAGTATTCCCACTGGTAAAAGCAAATACGTGTCCATATCCAGGCACCCAAGGCAGTCAGTGCCTAAAACTGTAATGTCCTTTGTGACAATCTACAGTTATTTCAAGAAACAGGTATCTTTCTTCGTAAGCTAGGTTCAATAGCAGGCCATTGTTAGTTCCTTAATTAATAACAATGCCCATCACCATGTTTCATCCTTAATGACAAGGGAAGGGGGGTAACTATAAGAGGAACTCACCGGCTTGCGGTTGTGTGAAGAATTGTAGAGTTCCGAGGCTTGGCCAGAGATGTGAGGTCCCCAAAAGGGTTGTCAATGTCTTCAGTATCTGTGGACTGCACATAACCACTGTCAGGGCGAAAAGAAAAGAAAACATGTGTCTCCTTATAAGAAACAGAGAAGAACTAGGTAAACAATGTCCTGACTTCCAAAAGAAATTCCATTTGCCAAAAATAGATCAAAAACAGAAAATGCAAAAAATAAAAGGGGGGGAGCAGCATGATGATGGAACAATTTGCCTTAAAAAAAAAAAAAAAAGAGAGACTTTCTCTTTTTCAGAATAGGAGTTTCTAAGCTCTTGTGATCTTCAGTTTGGGCCAGAGTGAGAGTAACAGCTGTTTTGTGCTTTTGAGCAAAGGAACAGGAGACTCTGCAGCTCTGGAACAATGGGTTCACTGGCTGCTGGAGGGTGGCCTGGGGCAAGGCACAGGCTGGTATGTGCCCGAGAGAGCCGGGCTCCTGTGGAAACCTGGGCAGGTGCCCAGGATCCTGGGCGGCCAGCAACGTGCCTCAGGGGCCTGAGAGAAAGTGGAGTCTGTGTCAGTCAGAGTGTCCTTGGGTTGCTTCTGTGGCCATGGTTGAAAGACTAGTCAACTCTGTCATACATCAGAAGAGGCAGCTGTCATGGGGGCGGGACAAAGACAAAACAGCCTGAGCGCTCCATTGTCTTGATTTCCTTTGTTCCCGGAGGCTATGATCATAGTGTTTGTGATCCCCCAAAATTCCTATGTTGAACTTCTAATGCCCAAGGTGATGGTGTGAGGTGGTGGGAGGTGTGGAGGTCGTGAGGGAGCAGCCATTGTTCATGGGATTAGTGCCCATACAGAAGGGACCCCAGGGCTCCCTCACCCCTTCCACCATGTCAAGATACAGTGAGAAACCTGTGACGCAGCGGAGGGCCCTTCCCCGAGCATGCTGGTGCCAGACTCCAGAACTGTGAGAAACAAACGCCTGTTGTGTATGAGCCGCCCAGAGTGTGGGGCTCAGGCTGTGATCACTGCCTGAACGGACTAGCACGCAAGGTTCTTCTTCGGGCTAAAGCAGAGCAGACTCTTTAGTGGTGGACGCCACGCTCCTTTGCCCCCCACGGAAAGCCGCACTGAAGTTGACACACGTGGGCGGCTACATTTCTGGCACGTCAGTGTTGGTGAGTGCATCGTATTTCCCGCACCACAGATAAAAGTCTTTCTCGTGGGCAACACCCTATACTATTAGGTTGGTGCAAAAGTAATTGTGGTTTTTGCAATTACTTTTAAACTGCAATTACTTTTGCACCAAACTAATATTAGCATGCAAGGTATTTTATTTCATAGAATAACCAGTTTGGGAAAACATAAAAATACCACACCCCTTTCTTTTATTAAAATCTTGAACAAATCTTTGATGAATATCCTCACATCCCATGGGTACTGTGCTAGGAAAACTTTAGAAATCTGTCAGAAAGCATAAATTGTAGTAAAAAGTGAATTACAAACAGGAGTGAGTTGAAAGTAAACTACAATTTAGGTGTCAATCTAGTAATTTTCAAAACATTAAAAAAGCATTACGTACGTGTAGAGAGGAATGTATTTGCTTCGAGAACTTGGACTCACACTGAGAAAAAGAAAAAATATGCGCAATTGAGTTATTCACATTAACTAAATAAACATCAAGTCATTACAGTATTTCTCTTATTAAAATAACAACAGCAAAATCTTCAGAGACATCTCATAGGGATTGGCCTCCGAAAGTTTGGAGTCTTAAACAGAAAGGATTTCAAGATGTAGTTTTAAGTGAGAGAAACGCCCCCAAACTCACACGGACACGTATGTCTGTTGACTCGCACGCTTTTAGCGCTGCCTCAAACCTCTCCTCATGGATTGCCCTCTGGCTGCATGCTTCCTCAGGGATTAGACGTGCCATAGGCAGCGAAGCTGACGCTCCCGTTTTCTTAGACTTTCCGCACTTGAGCGGGTCTTGCAGGCATCCAGGCTACCCGTCCACGATGCAGATGAAGCAGCCGTGCTGCAGGGTTCAGTGGCTTCCCCGAGACCCCAGCAATGACAGCAGTCCCAGGCGCTCCAGGTTTATTTTGTGTTTTCCCTGCTCCAGCCCTAGAATCAGCCATTTCTCCAAGGATCTCAAAATTTCTTATCTTGGAGAAAAAATCAACGTCTGGGTGCCAGATGTGCTGTGGCTGCTGGGCTGGCCCTCTCCTGGGCCTCTCAGTGGATGTACATGGACGTACATACCTGTGTATATCTATAGACACGTTTGTATCTGCTCTGTGTCTCTACTGAACATGAGCTCAGAGGCTAGCTCCTTATGTAATACGGCACCCCGGGGTTCATTTTTGGCCTTACTCATTTGTTATTTCTGTTTTTGACCCCGTGAAAGCTGCCTCCCATTACTACCAAATACTCACTTTTTTGTTCAAACAGAGTATATACATGAAATAACTTTTAGAATTGCCAAACCATTTTCCTTTGAGGCACACATTTACCATCTCGAGTATGATGCGGATTTATATACAGTTCTTTTTGTCTTTAGCATTACAGTATTCAGTCAAAATACCATTTCCAAATTTATTTAGGACCACTCCTTTCCCCCCATCCACTTAAGGGTAGTCACGTCATTTATTTGTAACACAGACTCATTGTGACAATTGGCATTTCGTCCTGGATTCCCCCGACATGCTGATATTCATTTGTTTACTTATTTTTCATGTTGCATGCAGTCAAGTTTCTTCTTCATGGTGTACAGTGCTACGGGTTTGACAAATGCAGGGTCCTATGGCCGCACCATGGACTCACATACAACAGTTCCATCACCTCAATGTCCCCTTATAGGTTCTTTGTATTCAAGTCCTTTTTCTGCCCCAACGCCTGGCGCCACTGGTGTATTCCCACCCCTGTGGTTTTGCCTTTTCCGGAATATCATACAATGGAATCATACAATATGTGACCTTTTGGGTCTGACTGCTTTCACTGAGCAAAATCCATTTACGAATCCCCCACGTTGTTGTGTGTTGCGTTTGTTCTTTCCCATTGCTGAGCTGTAGCCATTGCACGGGTGTACGCTGGTATGTTTATCCAGTGCACGTTTTTCCATTCACGGGTTGAAAGACTTCTTGGTTGTTCCCTGGTTTTGGAGATTATGAATAAAGCTGATATAAACAGTTGCATATACATTTTTGTGTGGGCTCCTGGGAGGAACATTTGCATAGAGGGAGTCTCCGTTTTGAGTTCCTCAGGCTCCTCGGGAGTCCTGAGAAGTGGCTGTTGGCTGTACTCACTTAGACATACAGCTTTTCATTCATCAGATGACTTACCACTGAAAATAAATGTAACGGCTCCATGCAAACTGGAAAAAACTTTATCACCTGGGTGAGCTGTTTGCTATGTTACCAGATGCTATTTAAATAAAAAGATGCTGATAAAGTTTGGCATTCGCACTCACAGAATATTAAGAGTATCAATAATTTATATCTTTATTCTCTTAAAAGACATTTGAATGGGATTATCAACAATTTCAGCTTGTTGTATTTACAAGGATCTTATGTTTTTTGAGTGTTTTAATATTTTATTAAAATTATTACCATTCAATTTATACATTGGAATCTGTTGTTTATATTGGGGTATTTTATACATTTGGCAAAACCATCTTTTAAATAATCATTGTCAAAAATTTTACACATTATTTTTAGAATCTAGCTCAATAAAATCTAAGTTTGCTGACGAGACCCAATATTTTTCTGAGTATCACCATTTATAATTCCAGATCCAGCAGTTAAACTTGATTACAATTTTGCATATTTCCATTTCAGTATTCTTTTTTCTTCTAATAATAAACAATTATTTTTAATGAGCAATTTACACTAGTTTTATTCAAGTGGTGCATTTTGAAAGATTTGGAAAATGTTATTTATGATACTGTTTTTCACTAGCTGAAATTTATCCAAAACTCTCATTAATTTTGCTGACTAAGGCTAAATATTTCCTCTATTTTGCAATTAATTGTGGATTAGGTAAATATAAAATTAAATGTACAAGATTCTCTCTGGAGGATGTCCCCTTCACCCCTCTCTTCCACCATGGGCTACATCATTGGATTATTAACGATAAGCATGTGATAGTGGAAAATCTAGTGATGAGAACATTAGGAGATAAAACTTACAAATTAATTGGTTTGACCGGTGCCAAGAAAGATCTTGTTTGAAATCTGTCCCAGAGTCCACCAACCATCTAAAATCATCAAAATGAATGACAGATATTTAATGAACAAGTTACTGTAAGTTCTAGTATATAAGCACCAATTACTGTAATTTCTAGTATATAAGCTCCAGCACTCTTAACAGTGCTCTCAGCATCAGAGGCAAGCCTCAGGCTGGCCATGAAAAGCACTCCCCAAACACACACAGTGACTCTGGGTTTTGCTCTGGAGCTCCCCTGGCCTCTGCTCTGCTTTCAGACCCTGGATCTCAGTTTGCTTTCTCATAGCTGGAATCTGCCTCACTACCCACCTCCTTCAGAAAGCAGCCCTCGTGAAAGGTCTGATTTTGGTTTTCGTCCCAGAGGCTGTGGTCAGTTGGATCCACATCCGCCCACCCTTTGCAGCCCCAGGCTAGTCCCGCCTCCAGCCCAGCCCAGGTCCAGAGCTTTGAGCCTCACCTTGCCTGGAAGGACTCTGGATACTTGTATCTTTTCACACCAAAGAATATTTAATAAAATGACCAATTTTTGCAAGATATAATACTTTCAGGTAGTTGAGAGATCCTTAAAAAAATAGTTATAAGAATCCAGGCATGTTTTTTATCCTTTAATTGATTTTAATTTCTATGTGAAAATCCCATAATGAGACTTTATATTGAAACTGTTTTTCCTCTTATTACCACTTTTCTCTGTAAAAGCTAAAGAAGTTTTCAAGACAATGTTGGCTTCTTAAGCTGTGATTCATGAACCTCTATGGGTCCATGCTTATAACTGTATTTCAGTGTAACTGATTTCCTTCTCAGCCCTATGGATTTTATAAAGTAAATGAAACCTCACCATGACTAGCAGTCCCAGAGCTCGTCAGGTTTCTAAGAAATGAGACATGGCAGAAAAGGATGAGGGCATCGCATCGGTAGGAGTAGCGTTGCAAGCACGGTCAGTGAGTGTGAGGGATCAAAGAGACACCTAGGATAAGAGCTGAAGGATTCTTGGGACTCAGCCTGGAAAAAGCAGTGAGGAGGGCAGTGCAACAGTATTTGCGAAAGACCCGGCCTGAGGGCATCGGACAAGCCCAGCACACACTGTGCTGGGATGCAGTGGGGTGGGGGTGGGGGATGTGGGGGGGTCGGAGGGGGAGCTGGGGGGGTCGGGGGGTGGAAGAGCAGCAGGAAGGCTCAGGGCGGGGCAGGGATGGAAAATTGGGGATGCCACAAGTCGGGGGTGTAGGTTCTGCTTTATAGAAAGTGCTGGGTTTCATCAGCAGAGGGACATGGAGAGATGCACACTTTAGGAAAAGCACCCTGGGTTACGTGGACACGGTAATCCAGGTGACAAATTCCTGATGTTTAGAAATGAGAAGATTGGGCCTCTCCATGGACAACTAGGAATGCTTCGTTTACTACATAGGAAGAGCTCTGCGATTCATGGATTCTCCCACTCTGTCTCCAAAGCACAGAGGTTAGGTTCTAGATTCAATTTCGAAACCTGTTTCAGCGCAGGTTCTGTGGTGGGATAGTAATCAGTTATCTGTGTCTTCTTCATTATTTACTCCTTCGTTTGCAATTTTTAAAAATAAACAGTCAGTGCAAATGACCTTTGAGAAAGAGGTAGTCTTAAATAATTTTTTAAAATTTTAATATGGATAATATTAAAGTATTTGAGGTCACTGATGACTTTTATGATTATGGTATTTTCAATTCTGTAAATGTACATTCTTTCCATAATTCTTAACCACAAAATAAGTATTATTGTGACTTAAAGTTTTAAAGTTCAGTAATAAATATGTTGTTTTCCAGGGTATTCTCTGACCTGAGTTATTGTCGGGACCCTTTCATATCTTTTCAGCGTAAAACACTGTGAGACGAGGTCGGCAGCTTTTTCCATGGTGGTTTCTTCTGGATAGGGTTTTGGCGGTAGCATCTTGTCCCAAGGAACATGTTCGTAAGCTCTATGAAATTATTAAATGACCACATTTTATGAAAAATACATATTCAATTGGTGCAGTTCACAGCAATATCATTCGTTGTGGTAGGCAGAATTCTGAGATGTCCCCCGAGATTCCTGCCCCCGGTGTACATGCCATAGATAATTCCCACCCCTCAGGTGTGGCCAGAGCAAGTGGATGGGATGGGTTATCACTCCCGTGATACTTTGTATGGCAACTTTATATGGCAAAAGGGATTGTCCGGTTAGGTCTTATTTTTGGGGAAACACGGTATGTATTGTATTGTGTGTTCACCACCCAAAGTCAATTGAGGATAAAGGGGGTCAAATATATGACCTATTTATTTTAGTAATCAACATGAGTAACTAAATGCCTGTATCTGATGTTCTCTGAATTTCCCATAGGATCCAGGATAATGTAAATACAAAGGGGATGTATTATGAAAGATAAAATAAATATATTTCAAAATCAAAATTCCATTGGGAAAAATGCTTACTTTTGTGTAGAGGATTTATAAAATGAGTCCTTAGCATTATATTTCTTGTTTGGTTGTAAAAGCGGTTTTCCGTCATCCTAGGAGGCATAAATAATATTATGATTATCCTAAAAACCATAAACACATTCACTTTAACCGTGAATTTTATGGTGTGTGAAGCTGTTTTAAAATACTCTTTTCATATCTGTGAATCCTTTGGGACGTCTTCAAGTAATTTAAATATCTAGGGTTTAGAAACTATAAAATACACATAGGAAAATGATTAATAATATAAACCTTAAATTCAGAAAGGTATCTAAGTTTAAATTTTGGTTTCATATCTATGTGGTCAAAAGTCAGTAACTTAACATCACCGGGCTTCAGTTTTCTCAAATAAAATGGGGATAACAATACTATCTTGTCCAGAACAGGGACTGAAACAGGATTTTTGGTCAAGTAATATATTGTGGGGTTGTTCTAGGTGAAGAGCAGGGAAGGATGAGGAATAGATGCTGGTAAGAACGTGGTCTCAGCTGGAGACCGGCCTTGGTTCTCTCAAGTCAGTCAGTCGGTCATTGACCAACGTCCAGGAGACAGTATAGGAGGGCGCAGTCCTCCGGGCTGGTGGCTGTCAGCCATATTGGCCGTCACTCACTGCTAATGGAGGGGGTGCACTTGCCAGTAATGGGGGTCTGGGTTGGGCGCCACCAGCGTCTACTACTCGGTCACCCCCCGGAGTATAGTTGTAGGGATGACAAGATAATGATGGTGACGGTGAAGTCTGCACAGTGCCTGGCACGTAAGACGTATTTTATACATGGCAGCTATTTGTACAAGGCTCAACATATCAAATTCACAATGACATAAATTAATTACAAACATTGTATTACACCACCCAGTCATGAAAACCTTACTGTACACGTTGCTTCCTCATCAAATGTGTACGTGTGATTTATCAAGCATCCTTCATGGGGAGGCTGTAAAGGAGGAACTTTCACCGGGCTTGTCCAACCTGAACACAAAAATGTAGGTGCTTTCAGTTAGAAACGCAATAAACAGTTCTTCTTCCAAAAGAAAAAGTTCCTATTAGAAAGCTAAAATGTGTAGTGTCAATTGTCCAATTCTAACAATTTTTCTCATCTGTGAGAACAGAACAGCTCTGGAATTTACATGTCATGATTATCATGATAGGGTAGAATTATTTGTTATTTATTACTCATTATAGGAAGAGACCTGTTGGGTACGATGGATCTGTGTTTGTGTGTATAGACATGCTGGGGACAGTGGGGACCAAAGGAGTCTGGTTACTATGTAGATAATTTATCTAATGATGAATTAGGAGACTATCAAATACAAAGGCTACCTTCAACAAACATTTACTGCACCATACATGGAAGGAGAAGAATATATAAAGATGAAAAATGGGGTTCCTGTTTTTGAGGTGTTCATGAACAAACAGGCAAGGCAGACATATAAGTAGGTAATTTCAATATAATGCAGTGACTGTAATAAGAGCTGAGCTCTGAGTGTTGTGGGGGTGCAGAGGAGGAAAATCTAATTCAGCACGACTGTGGGAAATTAGGAACATCTTCCCAAATATAACACCTGATCTAATCTTGACAATTGAGTAGGACTCGGTAACAAAGTGGAAGGAGAGGAAGGACAGTCATTCCAGGTGGGGAAACAGCACAACCTGCCCTGGGAGAGCATCACAACTTTAATAAGAAATGGCAAAAGTTGGGTATAGCTGCATCGTAAAATGGCCACCAGGAAATGGTGGAAAATGAACAAGAGCGGTAAGCTGGAGGCAGGAAGCGAAGGCCTTGGACTTAAACTCCAGATAGATTGCCCTTGCAAAGCTTTAATCAGCGTTGCATAACTTTGGCAAATCACTCTGGTTTGGACAGGGAACGTGTGGAGGTGAAGATAGTGGTCATACCTCTGGTAGTTTCTGTAAGAGATACTTTCTCCCACCCCATGAGGGCTTCTAATTTGGTTTTCTACTTAGCTTTGCCCCATAAATTGGCAAAATTCAGGAGTTAGGTGGACAGTGCAGAGATATGGAGGCACAGGTGAGAGGGATTGTGGGAGGGCTTTGGGATAACAGAAGCACCGTGGTCACGGTGGATACCAATCTGGTGGAGCTCCGTATCAGACTCCGGCAGATCTCAGGGCTTCTGATTCAGGTGCCAGTGTGACCTCGTGGGATACTTGACTCCTCCGAGCCTCATTTTCCTCCCTCTAACGATTGTTGTCAGAGTTGTGAAAACAACAATTAAAGTGTTTGAAGAACTTGGTAAAGTTTCTGACATATAGCTTAAGTGCCTGACATGTTTATTAGACATTTATTATCAATCAGTGGTTGTAACATTATTAGTATCTGTACTAGCAATGTAGCAATATCATTTTCATTACACTGATGGTGATTCAGTCAATATTTGACCAAGAAATTCATGACAGGATCTGCAAAGGGGACTGGCAAAGGAGGGATGGGGAAGTAGAGAATTCTGTGGATTTAGAAGAGGAAGTCAGAGAGATTAGGGAGTGAGAAGGCCTCTGCACTCTCTTGGTAACTTTGAAGATAAGGAGGCTATGTGAGAAGGGGCCTGCGTCATCCTTAGAAGTCGAGTGTCCATGGCTGTCATAGAGCAAGGAAATTGGCACCTCAGATTCAAGGAACTGGATTCTGCACAACCTGAAGGAGCCCAGAAGTAGATTTTTCTGCAGACCCTCCAGATAAGAGCCAAAAGCACACCTTGATTTTGGCGTTGTTAGATCCTGAATAAAAAAACACAGTTGAGACCCTCACTTCTGACCCACAAAACTGTGAGCTAATATATGGGTTATGTTTTAAGCTGCTAAGTTTGTGGCATTTTGTTATAGCAGCAAGAAAAAATCAATTCAGAGGCAGAGGTGAAAGGTCAAGGAAAAGTGAGGGAGCGAGTGCTGAAGCCCGTGCTCATCTTGGTTCTTAGAATAAGAATAATTCTGTATTGTGACACAGCTGGACACAGGAAACCCTCCAGAAGAGCATCATGCCAATAGCAGCAGCATGGCACTTTGTGGTAGCCATCTGATTTGAAAACATTCTAGCAGCTGCTTTGAAAAAAAGAGGAACGTATGAAAACAACAAAACTTAAATTTTGATTTTAAGCCAGAGTAGAAGAAAGGAAACGGGACAATGAATTACAGCTATATAACTCAGGGTCACCACATTTACACCTAACTGTGATGATGGCCTTGCCTTTACCTTGTTGTACTGCTGCAAAACAAGCAACACCCAAACCTAGTATCTTAAACAACGATTTATCATCTCCCAGGACTCAATATCTAGCTGGGGTGTTCCACGTCATGTGGCATAGCTAGATAGGAAAAAAGGTCCAAAGTGACCTCACTCACATGTCTGCCCAGTTAGGGTTGACTATTAGCTGGGAGTTCAGCTGGGCCTACTACCCAGTACGTGTGTATGTTGTTGTTTTCTTATGGGCCTGAGGTTGGGTCTTTCATGAACAATGACTGAGATTGCAGAGGAAGAATCCCAAGGGAACAGATCCCAATGTGCCATTCCCTACTAAGCCTCCATTGCTTCATGCTTGCTAATATCTTACTGGCCATACGTCCAAGCCAGAATCAATATGAGAAGGAAATAGATCTCCTATCTTGGTAGGAGGAGTGGCAGGCACACTCAGAGAGGGATGAATTGCAGAGGGCCCCTTTTGGGACCAGCTATTAAACAACTCTTCTTCATAACTCACAATCTTACTTCATCATTTCCATGCCACCGAACAAATATCAAGTCTTCTGTCAAGGAAAACACTGTAGTATAATATTTCCTTACTTATTAGAGATTTAACATGCTTAAAACTTTGATCCCATTTTTACTGTGAGTGGATTTTTGTATGTAACCATGAAATTATATGAGTTTTCAAGGGCCTGCCATGAACATCATTTTCCCAAAGGCCCTATTTTTATTATAAAAAATGTCCATAATATGGTGCTTTTTAAAGAAAGAAAAAGCCACGTTATAGAAAAAATATTCAAAGACTAGTCATTCTGTAGATCATGTTTTCTTATTCATGTGTTTTCTGTCCTCTAATGGTTAGAGATAGGTTTTCTTAAACATTTATAATACCCTTTGTTAGTGGTTTCCTGAGTTTTCTTCCTCAATATGGCTATAGGTAGGTCAATTTTATTTGATATTTTAAAAAAACAACTGTAGGTTTAGTTGATTTTTTTCTGATGTTTTTCTGTTCTGTTTTATTTTATTTATAATCATCAAACATCAGAACTTCAAAATATGATGGAAATACTGTCAAAACTGAAGAGAGAATAACCAGATTTATAATTACAGTAGGAGACTTTCAATACTTTATTTAAAATAATGGATTAAACAACCTGACAAAGATTGATATGAAAATAGCGCACTTCAACAACAGCAATTTGACCTAAAGGATATATACAGACCACTCCACCCAACAGAATACCCAAGTAAAATACACATTTTTTCCTCCAATGCACATGGAACAATCTCTAGAATAGGTTATATTATAGGGCACAAAACAACTTAGTAAAGTTTAAAGGACTGAAATAACACATACTCTGATCAGATGGAATGAAACTGGAAATAGATAAAATGGAAATAAAACTAGACATCAGCATATGAAAATTGAACACTACAGCCCCAAGTTACCAATTGAATATTTAAATATTATAAAGCCCATGCTACTTTATTTACCTCCAAGTCTTGCTCTGATCGAAATGTCTGGTATTGCCCTGGAATTCCATTTCCTGTCTTGTTTTAGTTCTTCTAATAATACTTTTTGCCTTTTTAGTGTCGTTTGAAATCCTGTGTCTGGCCTAGGAACTCGATGTTGAGGTTTCACATCACTATAATCCACCAGGCTTGGTATTGTTCTGCCAACGCCAGGCTTTAAATCAGCATCACCACCAGGACTCACAAACCCTGAACAGGGATCACCTAAGGGTACATCATCACGAAGTGGAAATAATGGATAATCGGGCCCATACGGTGGGGGATAAGGGTAGTGTAAATGATAGTCGGGCAAGGCCGAAGGGGGGTAAGGGTGAAATTTAAGAAAAGTAGGGTTGCATTTCTTTTCAACTCTGCCATAGTCATGTCTGTCCTCAACTCCTTTCACAAAAGGCATGTTCATTTTTCTTAAGAGATAACAGTAGTGTGGATAATCTATATTCTCAACAGCCTTTGTTCTTGAAAGAATGGACCGTTCAGAGATACTTATCTTTCCAGGTGAATCCATATCCATAGCCTTTCTCTTTAGAATTGGATGACTGTTTCTGCTGACTCTTCTCTTTAACTACAAAACTCTTATGTCCTATAGTTGAGCATTGGTTAATTAAGCATAAGGTTATCGATATGGCCCTCTAAATGTCCAGTGTTCTTTTTTTTTTTCCCCAAGTATTTTTTCTCCACCAAAAGAAGTATAAGGCAGTAACACACCAGGACAGAAAAAACAAAACAAAACAGAGTCCTTGTTGCTTAGCAACAGCTAGACCTGTACCACACTGGGTCACTCGTTTCTTCCTGTTAAAGGAGACAATACACATCTTTATTAGGCAGTTTTGACTTCAGTTGCTGAAAACGTCATTCTTCTACGCATTTGCACCAACTATATAAGATTTAGTTCTGTTGTAGCTGTTCCAGTTAAATAAACCCTTCCAACCGCAGAAAAGCAGCGACATGATTCTTTTTAAACATGTCTGGCTATAGAAAGGTCCTCATGAGCTGATGGGCGGTTTTACATATGTTTCTGAAGCGAGGTGATAAAAGACTATCTTCCGGGCTGAGTGTTGCATGGAAACCAATTTTATCTCGGGCTGTTTCCCCTGTTCTTTCCGCGAAGCTTCCCACGGGGGTTAAAGACCCTACTTTCAACCTGAGTGGGTGTGCATCGCACCTGTTCCCCAATTAAGCTGCATCCACCCACCGAGCACCAGTGGCTGCCATGGGAGACGCACGCAGTCCCGTGAGCGCCGGCCGCGCGCTAACTCAGGCCTCGCTGCCCGCCGTTCAGGGCGGCCCCAAGCCGGCTTCCCGAGCCCAGCGCAGCGCGCAGCCAAGTCAAGTTTCGGGCTGCAGGCGCGCGACTGTTCCCAGCCGCACAGTCTCCCACGGGCCACGTACGCGCCCCAGGAGTCCCCGGCCTGCACCGCTGCACCGGGCGGGCGACACTGCCCCGCGTGGGCGGCCTCACCTGCACGTGACGGGGCCGCCGCCCCGCCCACACGCCCCGCCCACACCTGGCGGAAGTGGCGGCCCCTCCTTCCGGCCGCCCTTCCGGGTCGGCCCCGCCAACTTCCGGCGGGCAGGTGGCGCGCGCTGCCTAACGACCTTCGGGGCCTACGCGCGGCGGTGGCGGCGGCGTGTGGATGGAGGCGTCGACCCCAGGCCGCGCACGGCGGGGCCGGGCCGCGGGCTCCCCGCTCTCCCGGGCCGCGGTCGTCCTGCTGCTGTCCGCCTTCGTGGGGCCGGCGTCCCCGGCAGGTGAGGCGGCGGCGCCGGCTCCTGAGATTGGCTGTTAGTGTGTCACGTGCGCCTGCCGGTCCCAGACGCTCGTCCGCCTGGTACTGGCCGCAGGGGTTCATTTTCAGGGAAGCCGCGCGGAGGCGCCTGCGTTCACACGGGGACGCACGTGGCGGGGCCATGAGTAACGTGGGGACGGACGAGGCCATCGCAGCGCCCACGGTTCAAGTTCAAGCTCCGTTGGCGGCCAATAGGCGCCCCGGTCGGGCCGGGAGTCGTTGCCGCTTTGCGTGACGCGCTGTCCGCACTGTGACCCTGCGTTTCAGGAGCGGGCGTCCCGTTGTGTGGAATCGTCCGCGATCCTGCAGCGCCACCTGTTGGCTTCACCTCTAAGTACAGCGCGTCTCAAGTTCTGACGTTTTGCTGCCGCCGTTCGTTTCCTCCTTTGCATCCAGGGAACCCAAACACTTGTCCATCCTGTTTTCAAAATGTATTTAAGATGCTGATGGACAAACACGGAAGTGACGCTTTAATTGAATTGATCTCCTTTAACTAGAAAGGTTTTGGCTGCACTGTTTTGTGTGCAGATGTTAGGCTTTAAAAAAAAAAAAAAAAGTTTCTCCAAGAACTGAATCATATAAACCCAAAAAGAGATGTGTCCGATACGGTCAAATACGGGCACATTGGGAAAGAAGCCCTCCAGGAACGTACCGTGGAAGGGCGGTGGGGGTGGGCACAGGATGAGGAGGGGAAGGACACAGCGTGAAGATCACAGGATGCACTCAGGTCAGGGGTGCAAAGGTCGTCATTCTCGGATGAGCGGGGAAGAGCCGTGTAGGGGAAGATGCTGCTTGATACTAAATGCCATAGGGTGGGGGCGCCAGCTTCTGATCCAATAACAAGAGCAGACCTGAGGATGTAAGGAATAGAATAAGCGGGGATTATCTTAACCTGGAAGCTGTGAATGGTCAAGACATATCTTTTTATACTTTACACAATGTTCCATTTAGTACCAACTCCCTTCAGTCTGGAATTGACGGAGGTGAGAAAACTGCAACTCCTAGAATTTAAAGTGACTGTCCTAGCACCGCAAAGTGGCAGTTAGGATTTAAACTCAGGTCTCACGGTGAATGCCATCCATTTTGCGCTTTACTCCCTGTTAAAGGTGATTTAGGGTATATGCTTTATTGCCTTTTTTGTGCTACTCCTTCCATGTGTTCTGCACACGCTGTTATGTCCATCACATTTGCTCAGTCAACAATGAGGGAAGAATATCAGTTATGTCATATTTAACAATCATTTAATATTTACTATGTGCAAGAGATAGTACTTGGTGCTGATTCTTGGTGTGTTGATATAAACACTGACCCTACTAGCAATGGAGCGTATAATTGAATAAGGAAAATGGTACCTGCGCATAAAGAACTATGATAAATGCAGAGTGGGGGTTATAAGGAAGGTGCTGGTGATGTATTATAGAAGGGCAAGAAATGATAAGGATAAACGCAGGGTTTGAAGGAGGAGGGGCTTGTGATCTAAGTCTTGAAGGGTCGTGCGTTTTGACTTTTACAGATGAAGAGAGTATTCTAAGTGGATGCAGAAAAAGCCGGAGGCAAGATATGATAGAGGGAGCATTGGATAGATTAATCTCACTGGCGCATATAAGGGGAGTAGAGTTGGAACAGGGATGCCAGGTGTTGGCGGAGATTGATTAAGGCTCACTCCTTAAACCAAGATCCAGATTCTATGACACTGCACTACTTGAATATCTTGGAATTTCTCATGAAGCAGATTGTTGCTCATTTCTTTTCTTTTTATTTTTGATAGCTGGATATTTTATTCGATTACCAAGAGGTTTTCGCTTGACCCAAGATTCGCTGAAAATAGTGGGGTCATCAGATTATCCAGGTATTAATAAATAGATTTTCAGTAATTTTAAGAAAGTAATTAGCATTTGTTTTAAATTTTATCAGTCTTGTTCAAAAGGCTGATGTCCTCCAGTTACACTAGCCTCCTACGGCTCCTTTCCCTCCATGACGGTGGGTTAAGGTTGTTTCCATATAGTTAGATTCATCCAAGTCTAATTCTGCAGTTGCTTAAGTATGCAAACACTGGTTATTTCTAAGTTATTTAGTTAAAGTTACCTATAATGTTTCTTTGTTATTATGTAATAATTACCATACTATTAAATGTATGCAGTTTGAATATGCTAAAATTTTTTCCTATATATTGTAAAGATTTTGAATTCATAAGATTTTGCAGTAGTCACATGAGACAGCAAGTACAAAGTTTTTTGTATACTTTTTATTGATTCAGGCAAATTCATATGCCTTAAAATTCCTCCTTTAAATCCCCTCCTCTCCAGTTTTAAATGGGACTTATTTTATATATATGTATATATAATATTTATATATATACTTATTTTATATATATATTATATATAATATTTATATTATATATATATGTGTGTGTGTGTATATATATATATATATATATATATATATATATATAAAAAGAATATTTGAAGTAATAATGGAAAAACTTCCCCAAATTGACAAAAACATGAATCTACTCATTGAAAATGCTTAACAAATTCAAACTAGGGTAAATTCAAAGAGATAACACACCTAGACACATCATAATTAACTGTCAAAATCCAAAAAACAGGCAGAATCTTGAAAGTAAGAGTACACACACACACACACACACAGGGTCAGACAATTAAGTTTGCGAACTTGTTGCAAAAATGTTGCTAACTTTTTTTTGGATATCAGAGGGATTATGCATTATGAATTTGTACCAACTGGACAAACAGTTAACCAAGTTTACTATTTGGAAGTGCTGAAAAAGCTGCATGAAAAAATCTAGATGACCTGAACTTTTCGCCAGCAATTCATGGCTCTTGCATCACAACAATGCACCAGCTCACACAGCACTGTCTGTGAGGGAGTTTTTAGCCACTAAACAAATAAGTGTATCGGAACACCCTCCGTAATCACTTGATCTGGCCCCCAATGACTTCTTTCTGAAACCCAAAGATAAAGGAAATACTGAAAGGAAGATATTTTGATGCCATTCAGGACATCAAGGGTAATACGATGACAGCTCTGATGGCTATTCCAGGAAAAGAGTTCCAAAATTGCTTTGAAGGGTGGACTAGGTGCTGGCATCAGTGCATAGCTTCCTAAGGGGAGTACTTCAAAGGTGACCATAGTGATATTCAGCAATGAGGTATTAGCACTTTTTCTCGGTTCAGTTCGCAAACTTAATTGTCTGATCTCGTATACTGGCATGCTTGATGGTTTCCCACAAGTCTGTGAGTACTGTTCATTTATCTTTATTCTTTTTTTTTTTTCCTGTTTGTTAAATTGGATATTGCCAAATTATTCTATTTTCAAGTTCTCTGATTCTTTCTTCTGCCTGCTTAGATCGGGTATTGATTCTTTATAGTGAATTTTCCAATCCATTTGTACCTTTTAATTCATATATATATTTTTTTGGTTTTTCTTTATAATTTCTATCTTCTTACTGATAGTCTCTATTTGAAGAGACATCATTTTCATTTTTCCAGGACAAAAACACTTTACATATTCTGACAGAGAAAATTTATAAAAGAAATCTGCACAATTCATTTTATGTGGTTATTATAGCTTTAGATGCCTAACTTAATAATACTAAATGATAAATAATAACTGATACACTGGAAAAGGACAAAGGGTAGTATAGGGAAATTATGCACCATATATATTACATGTAATATAGATGCAAGTATCCCAAGAAAAGTAGTTGAAAATCGAATCCCACAGTATTGAAGCGCATGATCAATTAGGATTTTCAGAAAAGCAATCTAGGAATATCAAACATTTCATACAAGATTCTTGAAAAAAAAGTGATCACCTCCATCAATGTAGAAAAAAACGTGTTAAAATTCAACAGCAATTTTTGATAAGAACAAATGACTAAAAATAGAGGTATTTTCTTAACCTAAGGAAGGCTGCCTATCTAAAAGCTGCATTCAGTAAACATCATGCCGTATGGGGAAACATTACAGCCTCCTTAACGTTAAGAAGAATTTTGATCCTCAAAAGCAGTTTTTGTTTTACTAGATCACAAAATCTTTGTATGTGGTGAAGCAGTGAAGAGTTGGCATCCAAGTCCTGAGGAGTTGTTGGAACCTTTTCTAAAAGCTTGCTTATGAGTAAATTCAAGACAATTGAATCTTTACTGTGTTCCTTTTGTATCTCCTCAAGAATATGATTTTTGCTTGCTTAATGATGAAGATTCTTTAAATTTTAAAGCAAAGTGGGGAAATGCTTAATAATTAAATCAATCAAAGTACATATTTGTTGACTTTTTAATCATATTATAATTTTTTAATTCAATACATTGTGTTACATCATTGAGAATAATGTCCTATTCCTTTAAACAAATTTATCTTAGTTCCTTTCAGGTGTGTGTCTTTACAAATAGATAAAGTACAGATATAGAATTATCTTAATACTTTGTATTTAAAATAATATTCTGAGAATAAAATAAATTAGTACATGTGAACTCTGAATAAAAAAGATCAATGTATTACGTTCAGACTGAGACACACACACACACAAACACAAAATACATGTGTATATTTTTGCATATTAGTTACATAGAGTAAAATGAAATTTAGTTCTTATCACGCAATAGCAATGGTCCAAAGAAAACTTATGAAAACATGTAATCCAAACTGCAACAGCGTAAGGCACTGCAGAGCATGTAAGCACATGAAGTATTACTGGAACCTTTTAACATTGTATTTCCAGTGAAAGTATATGTTCTGCTCCATCAAAAGAGTCCGCATGTGTTATGTGTAACCCAGCGGCTGCGAAACTCAGAACTGATAGACCCGTCATTCCAATGGTACGGGCCAAAAGGAAGAATCACTGCAGGTAGGTTTTTGTTTGTTATCATAATTAAATTGCTGTACCTGAAGTCCACTGAGAACGAAAGGGATGTTTGTATTTCGTCTCATTTATCCATTTTCTCACTTTGATTTCCTTTTGGAGTTGTGTCTAACAGTGTAGATGGTGTGACCATCTCTTCACAGATTTAATTTGAAATAGAGAAATAACTGAACTGTTTGGAGAGTTCTTTAAGCACGTATATTCAAAACGGGGTTACTTTTTTTTTAAGTTCAGAAAATCATTTTGGTTACCTCAGTGACACTTTTGTTAGAAAAGTATATATAAAGAAGAAAATGTGATTCTGGCTTTTGTTAAAAATACAAATGAATACTTTGAGCTATAGATTTATAAATATGGTTTCGTTTTATGCTTCCTCACACAGGGATAATTTGAGACTTTATGAGTAGTTACAATTTTATATTTTTTGATGTTACATTTCTTTTTGACCAAACTCCTGACAATATAGATTGTATTTGAATTTATCTTAAATATTACTACCAATTTTTTTTTAAAATGACTAACCTTACCATTAAATATTTTAGTATCAAAAACATGCTTTTAAATATACTGCATGGTTTGACAGTGGCTGTGTGTTAGTATATGACTGATTCTGTGCTTTAAAAAGAGGGACTGAGCACTCAGATATTCATCCAGAGGAGACCTGAGCTGGAGGTACATCTGAATGGTAGCCTTACATTTTTCAAATTTGGGGGAAGCAAGATCTTATTCTCATGCAGGTACTTTTTTCCACATAGTGATTACTAATGGTGTGACTGATTTAATCAACTTTTTCTCCATTCCAATTCTTATTTTGTTATTTTAAAATGCCTATCTTATTTTTACTCTAATTTTTCACTTGCTAAAAGCTGATTTGTTTTTGCAGTGTAGTTTAAAAAATATAGATTAGCTTGCTTAGCTGTTTGGTTTTCAGTCTTGCTAAAAATTCAGATTAATGAATTTTCATATTAAAGGTCTGTTCAATGAAGCATCTAATCAGTTTCACATACCTTCTGAGGAAGTTTTTCTTTATTGCTCTATTAACCATGTTTTCTTTCTTCCATATTTTCCTTATTGGTATTTTGAGATAGTGCCTGTGGATGAAAGCCTACAGGTTTATTTTGTTACCTTGGATGGAGGAAAGCAATATATTTCTACAAAGACTTGCTAAGGAAACATTTATGGGAAATATTTATTTTGTAATATGTTTTCATTTATATTTTATGTAGTTGAATGATCTCAGCTGTACCTTAGTATAATGTCTATGTTGATTCTAAAATAGCTCAAGGTTTAAAGTTACTCTACTCGTAAGTTATGGGTGGTTCTTCAAAGTTGATTCAGCTCTTAGTGAGTGACTGCTTGGTGGGTACCACTGTCCCTGGCTTTGTGGGGGGGGGCACAAAGTTCAGACAAACCCTCTGTCTGACCATGGTAATGTTGTAGGAAGGCATGAGCAGAGGCCACAGAAATCCTGAGAGGTTGGACAGTGAAGATAGTCAAGGAAATGGGCCCGCTGTAAAAGGACCAATACTGAAAGTAAAATCAGATTTTGTTTCATTTGCTCTCTGATGGTAGCACATAATGTACTGCAAACATGCATATTAAATACGTTTTACATTTTATATTGAAACTGCAAGTTCCAAAATAGAAGCATTCAAGTATTGATTTGCTGTATTATAATTTTTTACTCCATTGATTTGTAAATTAAAATCTGAAAAATCACATTTTTCTCGATGATGCCATCCCTAGTCTTGCAGTTTGTATTGCAAAGTACAGGTTATAATTTAATTTTGAACGCTTTAACTCGAAGCCATATTTTATTCACCTTAATCATGGAAAATAGATGTTCTGAAATGCAGTTATTTCTAGATAAGGATACAATCACATTAATATAATAGTTTCTATATTTTATATTTATAACAACTATTCTCAGGAAATTCAGTTATTCTGACATCATGATTATATTTTAGTTTTCAGTGCAATCACTATTATTTCAGAAATAACTGAAAGCTGTGATCTAATTTTCTTAGAGCTTGAAAAACAGAATGCTTTTGGACTAAACTACACTGTAGTTATCCTTTTATGAGTACTCCAAAGGTAGTTACCCTAAAATTGAGCCAAAGAAATCGTGTAATTATGTAATCACTTGAACATTTCTGTGAAGAGAAATACTCAGATTATTTAGATGGGTGCCAAAGTGTGGGGGACAAGTCTTAGATTTAATCTTTCTCCCTCTGCCTCCCTACCCCTTCTCTCTGTGTGTGCCTGCCTCTCTCTCAATGACTTGCGTTTTCAAAGCTAATGTATTTATTACAAGAAGACGTGGACCTCTCACTCCAACCCTAATGCCATTCTGATGAAGTAACTCTTTTTGGTGTGTGGACTTTCTCACTTTCCCAGATGTTCATGCAGACACATATATAAGCACATACACACCCATACGTTGGGCTTGCTCTGTAATTATAACCTTATTACATTTTTTTTTAATGTGGAGTGTTTTTATTTTATTTTTACTTATTTATTTTATTATTAATTAAAGTTTATTGAGGTGACAAGTGTTAGTAAAGTTACATAGATTTCAGCTGTACAATTCTGTATTACATCATCTATAAATCACATTTTGTGTTCACCAACCAGAGTCAGTTCTCCTTCCATCACCATATACTTGATTATTACATTTTTTAAATGAAATCAAAGAGTATATTTTTTTCTACCTTAATGTTTTTATGATGAGTCATCTGATATATGTAAGATGTATAAGATACATGTAAGTCACGAAGTACAATAAAACAAACGTCCCTGAACCGGCTGTACCAGTCAAGATGTACTGTTCCCGAGACTGTTGACTCTCTTAATGACTGGTTTAAAAATCCCATTCTTCTTTTCCAACCCGTGTAGCAATTAAACACTATCCTGAACTTTTACAATATTATTTCCTGGCTTTTATTTATGCATTTTCAAATACCCAAATGTATATGAGTACATGTATATGCATACATGTACTTTGCAAGAGTATATTTTAGTGTTTTCATTTTATAAAAATAAATACTTCTATAATATTTGTATCAGATACAGTTCTAAGCAATTTACACATAGTAATCATTTAATTTTTACACCAGCCTTTTGCAGTCAGTGCAGCCATTTTCTCCATTTTATATGTGGGACACAGTGGCATTGAGAGAATAAGATACTTCCTGAAGTCATGTGCCTTTAATGTCTGGCTTCAGAGATCACAGATATAATCTGAATGGGACAGGAATAGGATTTTCCCTTCTCGCCATTTTGTGAGATTTTGTAGTTTGTGTCTTTCAAGGAATTAGTCCAACTTGAATTTATGTGCATAAAGTAGCTTGTGATATTTTCTTATTATCTGGTTAATATATTCAGGACCTATATGGTGTGTCCTCAATAACTCCTGATGTTCGTTGTGTCTTTTCTTTTTCATTTTGGTCACTCTGACTACAGATTTAACTATTTCATCAGTCTTTTTAAAGGACCAGCTTCTGGTTTGATTTCTTTTCCTGTAGTAGTTTTTTCTGTGGTATTTTTCTGTTTTTGATTTTACTGATTTCTGCTTTTATCTTTCTTATTTCTTTTCCTCTGTTTACTCTGGCATACATTTGCTTATCTTTTTCTTTTGCTGGTTGCCAGTTCTGGATTGGTAGATTTTTTCAACATTCTAGTGACGACACTATTATTTTTGCTTGAATAGTTTACAATGAATCCTGCTGTGATTTTATCCTTGTCCCATTAGAGGCAAGGCGCCATTTCTGTTTCCTGATTAACGTCCAGATTTTCTCTTTGCCTTTCATTTTTCAGTGATTTGAATATTATATGCATCTTTTTGTTTGTGTTTTTGTGTTCTGTTTGGTGTTCTCTAAGCTTCTTTGAGCTGTAATTTGGTATTTATCATTAATTTTTGAAAATTCTCAGCCATTATGTTTTCAAATATTACTTCTGCCCCATCCTGTTCCTCCTCTTCTGAGAATTCTGTCACATATATGTCACACTGTTTGATATTGTTCCATAGCTCGAGGATTCTTTCTTCTTGTTGTTGTTTTTTTGTCATTTGTTTGTGTCATTTTTTTCTCCATTATTCAGGTTGTGTAGTTTCTTTAACATACATTCAAGGTTATTGACTCTTATCTTAGCTGTGTCAAGTCTTTTTGTAAGCCCATTGAAGGAATACTTAATTTGTGTTACTGTTTTGTTTTTTTAATTTTTGTTTGTTTTGCTTTGTTTTTAATTCTAGCGTTTCCCTTTGATTATTTCTTACAGTTTCAGTCTCTCTGCTGAAATCACCTATCTGATCGTGCGTGTTGTCTACATTTGTCATTAAATCCTTTAATACATTAACCATAGTTATTTCAAATTAACTGTGGTACTGCTGACGTCTGTGTCAGTTAAGAATCTTGCCCTGAGATTGCTTAGTATTTTGGAAATGTGTCATTTCTCACAATTTTGGTAAGCCCAATTTTTTGTTAAAGTTGGACATCTTGTATAAAACATTAGATATTGAGATAGGTATTTTCATGTTTAAATATGAGCACTTTTAAAAATACTGTTAAGCCTTTAGTATTAGGAGTTTGTGTTTATCTAGTCAGGAATTTTTTGGATTCGATATTGATTGTGCTGTGGTTGCTGAAAACTTCAGATACTCTTAAAAATGTTTAAGGGGTAGGCAGGTTCATGAGAAGTTATATTTCTTCAATGTCTAATATTTCCTAGGGTGTGGTTTCTCCTTTTCTGAATTTCTCCACAGAGAATCTTTTTCTTGCAGCAATTCTTGCTTGATTCCACTTCCTTTTCATGAGACTCTATTCGTGATGGGTAGTTGGGAGAGAGGGGCGGTCTCTAATGTCCTGATGAAGCTTTCGTCTTTGCAGGTATGGTGTCCCTGGGTCTTGGGGTGCGACCTTCACAGGTGCTGTAGCCCCTCTTCCAGCTTCAGCGCTGACCTAGTGCTTCTTGCTTACTCTTCCTCAAGGATGAGTCCTTTTTTTCTTCCTGTTTCTAAGAAGGTCACCCCGGCACCCACTGCCAACAAACACCAGCCACATGAGTAGTTAGGCCCCCACTCCTTTGAATGATTCTATAGGTAAATTTTGATGGTTTTACTTTGCTTAGAAAATAAATTTGGTTATTTTTACCTCAATCTCATGTAATTTAAACAACTAATTACTGTATCTTATTCCTTTATTAGGAAATAGCACCACACAATTAACATCCACAGGCAGCCTCGTGTTTCAGAACTTTGAGGAGAGCATGACTGGTGTTTACACCTGTTTCCTTGAGTACAAACCTACTGTGGATGAAGGTGCTGCAAACCTCCAACTGAAATATGTTATATATGGTAAGAAGTGCTCCTACTTACATTCTCACCTTTCTTCACGTTTTCAAATGTTTAGCTATTTTAACAGGTTTTTTTATAAAGGGATTTTGTTAATAGGTTACCCTACAATGGCAAAAGGGACTTTGCAATATAATTAAGTGGAGGATATTGAGATGGGGAGATTATCCTGAATTATCAGGGTGGGCCCAGAATAATGGTCCTTATTACAGGATCTTCCAGAGGGAAATCACCTTGATTCTAGCCTTACAAGACTCATTTTGGACTTCCATTCTCCAAAAGTGTAAGATTATAAATTTTTGTTATTTTTAAGCCACTGAATTTGTGGTAATTTGTGATGGTAGCAAATAATTTGTTTAACAAACTGTTTAATCAGTCACACTGCATTCTTGTTACATAGTTTTCTCCATTTTATTATTTCATTTTTCTAGTTTATAACAAACATACTTTGAAATCACTCAGAAGGGTATATTTACATGAGCTGACCAATGTAACAGTGCCCAACAGGAATGCTGGTTGACAGTAATGAGGATGACAGCTACCATTTACTGAGCGTTTGTTATGCTCCAGGCAATGCTGTATTTTACGTGTAATTGTACTCACAACAAAACACATGTAGCGCGTGCTCATGCCAGGCAGGCGTTGTTCGAGCTGGTTTGCGTATATTCAGCTCACCTAATCCTCGGGACAAACCGCTGCAGTGGGTACTGATATTTCTGGTTTGTGTAGATCAGGAACCCGAGGCACAGGGTGGAAAGTGACTCGCCCCAGGCCACACAGCTAGAATGGGGAGACCCAGAGTTAAGTGTGGGGTTCTGGTTCCAACCCTGGTGTTCTTATCCTTACGATACCCACCGTGCACCACTGCTCAGCAACGCCAGCAGGATGAAACCTTTTGCAAACCTGCCATTTTTGTGCTTAAAACAACAAATCAGGTACTTTATTCTATCTCATTATACAGACGCACTTTAATCTTTGTAATGGCTATGTGGTATTGCAGATTCATTTGAGCATTCCTCATTAGTTTGATCATTTAGTTTGTTTCAATCATTTAGTTTGTTTCCATTTTTCTCTCCTTAAAACAGTACTGTATGGAACATTTAAGGAAATCCATCTCTCTCTCTCTCTCTCTCTCTCGCTCTCTCTCCTAGCTGTGTGTAACACACACGTGCACACAAGCCATCTTTGTATTATGAAATTGTGTTGTATTACGAAAGTTAAATTGTGAGTATTTCTGTAGGATGAATTCTATAAGGTAAACCTTATACAAAGTGTTCATAATGTTGCTTTGATAGCTTCTGCCAGTTGCCCTACAGAGTGTACCAATTTACATTTCTGCCGTAGTATATGAGAACTCCATTTCCTGAAGCTCCCTTAATACCACATTGTGAATTCTTGCTGATCTAATACGTTAGTAATGGTATTTTATGGTGTCAGTGTGCATTTTTTGGTCATGATGGGTTATTTGAATTTTCCTGTTTGCATGAGCTCCCTGTGTGTGTGTGTCTGAACAACTACTAAGAGATACGTGCATATTCAGATATGCAGCTTTGTTGATTTTAATTTTGTGTCAGATATATTGTATTCACTATTTTGTTTTCCTTTAGCTGATTGACCTTTTTATCCTAAGTAAAGGATAATTTAAATTTTCAAAATTTTATGTAATCTACAAATGATATTATTTATTTACTTAGTTAATTAGTTAGTTAGTTAGACTCCTCTTTCTTACTGTGCTGAGCAAGGTTCCCAGTGCTGAGCAGGTAGGTTTTTGAGATTCATGTCTCAATGTGACACTTACTTCAGTATTCATGGTCACTGGTTAATGGGCTTTTTGACATGGTGACACAAGTCTTTGTTCATCTTTACAGAACATTTCCTGTTTGTCTCTTGATTACCTTCTTTTCTGCCCTTTCTGCTCTGCCCTCCAGGAACTCCTTCAGTTTGACTTCGGATGTTGGGATCTCTCCTCCAAATCTCTTCCTTTGCTCACAGAAGATTGTATCTAAGTTTCCTCTCTGCTGTGCGAGAACTTCATTACTTGGTCTCCAAACAGTTTGATTTTTAACCTTGTTTTTATTTGCTATTTAAATTAATTTCTTCAATTGCAGTATTCGTGTTTGTGTTTTTTAAATTTTTCAGGAACACTTAATATTTACCTATCCTTCTTTTTAAAAAGCTTTATAATAGTTATGGATTATATTTTTATCTTTACCGGTTAGAATTTGAAAAAAAAATTTAATGCTTCCTACATTAATTGACTTTTAGGTACTTTTCCCTTGCCTTTTCCTGAGTGGATAAGGTCTAAGACCTTTCCGTATGCTGCTTACAAGAGACTCACTTGAGATGAAAAGACACACACAGACTGAAAGTAAAGGGATGGGAAAAGTTATTTCATGAAAATGGAAACAAATAAACAAAAAAGCTGGGGGAGCAACACTTATACCGGACAAGAGAGACTTTAAAACAAAGGCTATAATCAGAGACAAAGAAGGACACAGTTATCCCACTCGGGGATTTAACCAAATAAACTCAAACGCTCCTTTGAGGAGCGTTCTTGCTTCTCCTTCACTCCCTGGTTTCCTCGAAGTTGGGGGTGGGATAGTCTGTGATTTTCATTGACATTTGTGAATGAAAGTGACCATTCGCTCAGCATTTAGAAGTTGTCTGTTCTGTACCTGGTACGCAAAGCCTGACAGTAGCTCAGTAGGTGTCCTTAATTTGGGCCTCAGTGAGTAGGTGGGAAAGTGGACCATGGGCACTCCCCCTTCAGCGTGAGTGGGGGCACTCCTCAGCCTCGACCAGGAACAGGCAGGGGGGCTTTTCCTAGCAGAAGCAGCCACAGGGCGCCCCGTCTTCTGTTACTGTTGTGGATTTCTTAGTGTTTTATATTTCTTGTGTCCTTTTAGTGAAATTTTGAAATGAATAGGACAAAAAAATGTTCTCAGTTCCAGATGTTGTGATGCAATTCAATAAACCTTGCAGACTTGTTAGGTACACTCTCTTTGCTTGTTGTTAGTGATTGTATGAATCTAATTTCTTCAAAGATGGATATTTAAACTTAGAGGAGTTTCGTTCCTGAGTTTGAGGCAGAACAATGCAGTGGTGAAGAGCCAGGCTCCTCGCTTAGAATCTTAGTTTCGGCAGCGTGGTCACTGGGCCTGCGACGCCATCTCTGTATCCTTTACATTTCTCAGGATGGATGTAAAAGTAACAACCATCTTACATGAGGTTAGGGGACGTAAGTAACTTACTGTTTGTAAGGGGCCTATAATTCCATTGGTCACTGAGTAACTATTAGGTAAGTATTGGTTATTAATAAATGAATATATTTCTATATTATATATCCTATGAATTAATCCATTTAAGGATTTCTCTTGAATAGTTGCCACATACTAGAATTGCTTAAATAACCACTTTTGTGTTCTTCTGTGCTCATTTCTTTATAGCTTATCGTGAGCCTCGTTTTTATTACCAGTTCACAGCTCGGTACCACGCAGCCCCCTGCAACAGTATCTATAATATTTCTTTTGAGAAGAAACTTCTTCAGATTTTAAGGAAATTGGTTCTTGAACTTTCATGTGAAGTTTCTTTACTGAAATCTGAATGCCATCATGTTAAAATGCAAAAAGCTGGTTTGCAAAATGAGTTGTTCTTTACATTTTCAGGTAAGTATATACAGTTCTTTAAAGAAAACAAATTGAAAATCCAAAGCTAATTTTAAAGACGTGTGAATTTCCAGCAGCATTTTTTCAATGTAAATGTTATAAATCTGAATGTTTCATGTTCTCTTCTTTGCCTTAGTTCTAGTAGCTCCCTGAATAAAATTCTACTGATTCATGTACTTAACGAAAAGTTTGCACTCTAAATAACTTAGACCTTGCTGTGATAACTGACAGAAAGGCATTTAGTATAAGGAAAGCCTATCATGATCTTTAGTTCTAAAGATTTCACCTGAAAAAGCATCTAAATGTACTAGGATGGGTTAATCCGGTGGACCACAGGGACCATTCTAACAGCTTAGGGTGCTTTTCCTAACAATGCAGAATGGAGACCCAGTATTTTCTGAAAAAACAAAGAATTGAGTTTCAATTAGGAAGTGGGAACCCTCCAATTTTGGTCTGCCTTTCCAGCATTGTTTTTGCCTTTGAAGTCAGTTGCAATACTATGTTTTTAGTATCTTTCTTCCCATTTCTGTCAATAAAGGCCATTGGGTTTTGATGGGAATTGTGCTGAATGTGTAGATAGCTGTGAATAGCATTACCACCGTGGCACTAGTAAGTCCTCCAATCCAGGAGCTCAGGGTTTCTTTCCATTTCCTGAGAACTTGGTCTTAGTCCATTGTGCTGCTGTGACAAAGTGCCGCAGACTGGGTAGCGTGTACAGCATGGACGTTGGTTTCTCACAGTGCTGCAGGCTGGGATTCTGAGGTCAGGGTGCCACATGTTCTGTGAGGGCTTCTTTAGAGTTGCAGAATTATAATGACATCCTCACAAAGCAGGAAGGCGCTAAGATTCTGTCTGGAGCGACTTTTGTAAGAGCGCTAATTCCACTCGAGAAGGCTCCCTTCTCGTGACCTAAGTACCTCCCAAAGGCCCCCCTCCTGGCTCCGTCACGTTGGGTGCCAGGATTTGAGCGTGTGAACTGGGGGTGGGGGCATAAACATTCACACCATAACAGACTTTGTTCATTTCTTTCATCAATTTTTGTACTTTTCAGTATATAAATCTTGTACCTCTTGCTAAATTTATTATTACATATTTTATTCTCTTGGATCCTATCGTAAGTGCAATCGTTTTCTTAATTTCTTTCTCACATTGCTCATTGTTGGGTGTATTTTGAATGTTCACTGAATTTCTGTGTATTTGGATTGTGGCTGATTTGTTTGTTCTACTAGTGTTATTTAGCCTTGGGGTTTTAGTATTTTCTAGATGGAAGGTCATGTCACCTGAGGATAGCAATAGTTTTGCTTACTTCTTTCTCATTTGGTAACTTTTATCTCTTTTTCTTGCTAAATTGCTCTTCATGCACAGTCCAATATACTTTTTAGTAGAAGTGGCAAAATTACAGACATACAGGAATTAATCTTGATCTTGGGAGGAAAGCTTGTCTTTCACTATAGAACATGATATTAACTGTAAGTTTTTTGTAAAAGGTTTTCATCAGTTTGAAGCAGTTCCTTTTTACAGTTAACATCTTAAACATATAACTTTATATGAATTAACTAATACCAACTTAGTTTGAACAGTACACCCAAACTCTGTTCCTGTGCAGTTTTTCCACTTTCTATTTTTGTCAATAAATCACATTATTATGTATGTATGTACACTAATAGATTTGTAATTATTGTCGTAGGGATTTGTTTTTTTAAACATATAGGGGGAGAGTTGAGTTCAAACATAAAAAATACAGTACTGGCTTTTATATTTACCTATGTAGTTAACTTTACTGCTAGTCTTTATTTCTTTGTATAGCATCAAATTACTGTTTGTTTTCTTTTACCATGTAATGTCCCAAACATTGTGTTTGGAATGTTTTCTTCTCTTTGTTTTTTAAAAGATTAGTTTGCCATATATAGTGTTCTTGGTTTAACGTTTCTTCTTTTAATACTTTAAATACGTTATCTCACTACCTTCTGATCTCCATGGGTTTTGATTAGAAATCTGTTTTTAATCTTCTTATGGACTCTTAGTATGTGATGAGTTACTGCTGTTTTGCTGCTTTTAAGGTTATCGCTTTGTATTTGATTTTTGACAGTTTCATTATATTGTGTTTTAGTATTGAATTTATCCTATGCATTTAGCCTACTTGAATTTCATTGATCTTGGATATGTGGATTCTTGTATTTTATCATATTGGGAAATTCTTGGACTTCTTTTTTTAAGTATTGTTTCAGTCCTTATTTTTTTCTCTCCTGTGATCCCTGTTATACGTACGTTGATCTACCCAATGTGTCCCACCAGTTTCTTAGGTGTTCTTCTTTTTCTTTCTGCTCCTCTGATTGGATAATTTCAGTTAACTTACATTCAAGTTCACTGATTCTTCCATAATCAAATGTGTTATTGAAACCCTCTAGTGAATTCCTCATTTCAGTTGTTGTCATTGTCAGTTTCTGAATTTCTGTTTGGTTCGTTTTTATAAGTTCTTTCTCTTTATTGGTAGTCTCTACTATTTGAGGCATCATTTTCCTCTGTGTTTCTTTGTCCATTATTTTCTTTAGCTTTTTGAGCATGGCTTTTTTGGGGTTGGCTCTGTGCAGGCTGGACTCAGGTGGTGCTGTGTCATGTTGTTGGTCCAGCTTTGCTCGGTTAGCTGTCAGTGTTCCATCTATTTTGATTCTAGGAGCATGTCTGAAGTGGCAGCAGTCCCCAGTGGGAAGCTCTGCTCGTGGTGATGAGAGAAGCCCAAGAGGGCAACTGGAAACACATTAAGACAAGACCTCAAGTTAGCATACGTTCACTTCTCTGCATCGCCATTGGCAAGTCCTGTACCCAATCGCAGAGTCATGAGCCTTTGCCCACACACTGGCCCAGGCAAAGGTGTGGATGCATCGATAGCGGAAAATCAGGGCCAACAATTTAATCTGTCATGCTACTCTCCATACTGTTCCTCTTCCAGAAATCTTGTAATGGCTTCCTTGTCACTCAGAATATAAACCAAACCAAACCAAAGCTTATCATGGCCTAAACGATATGGCCTCATGTGACTTCATGTCCTTTGCTTGCTGCCCTTCTAGCATCCCACGCATGCTTCTGACTTTGAGAAGTCACAGTATTTTATCTCATGGGCAACTCGGTCCTCATTTTTTTTGCTTAATATCACTAATTGCCACCCAGTTTAAAATTGTGACCCATCACTACCTTACAATCCCAGTACTTATTTCCCTGCTCTTTCTTTTCTTTTTACTCCTAGTACTTAATCACCTTTTTGTGCAATGTGTTTATGTACTGATTATTGTTTATTGTTATTGTTTCTTTGCCTGCATTAGAATATAATTTCCAAAAAGGCGTAAACTTTGTCGATTTTGATCACTTACGTATCCTAGACACCTGGAATAACTCCTGGTACATTGTAGACTCCTGATAACTATTTGTTAAAATAAATGGGCCCCTGCGTGCCTGCATGCAGGAATGTGTCCATGATTTCAGTTACTATGGCCACCATCACGGTCCAGCCTCATTCCCTTTTCAGTATTGTTATTGTGGTTTATCACTTTGTAGTGATTAGGAATCGAGTTAGTCAAGTGACACGTTTTCTAGAGTATGGGTCGTGTTAAGTAGGATGTTGAATGAATACACATACATATGTTGCAAAAGTTAAAATTAGTCTGTTGTTGAAAGTTTATGAAATCAATAGCCAAACATTCACTGTTAAGAAAGTTGATTAATTCTTAAGTTCATTGTAATTGTGAGGTTTTCCTATTGTATATAAAACAAATCTTTGGCTTAGTTCTTTTTAGCTGAAAGGAATGCTTTCACATTAGGAAAATTGCTTAATTTTTTAGTGAAGGAGAAATATTAGACAGATAATCTGTTTTATAGTTTAAAAGCCAATTTAAATATTGTGATATAGTACTTTAGACCTGTAATAAAATATAATATGTTTTCTCAGTTTCCTCTTTAGACACTGAAAAAGTACCCAAGCCATGTATAGACCATAGCTGTGAACCTTCCAGAAGGCTTTTGAAGGTACGTTATGTGAGGCTGGAAATAAGGAAAAAAATGAACATGCCAGTGTGTAAGGTGTAGGTAAGCACTTTAGCTATTTATAAAACACAGCCCCCATGCCCCCGACACACATTTAGGGAATTTAGTAATAAAAAATAAAACTTCATAAAATAATAAATGATGAGACATTAACAGAGCTAATATTTTTTTTGAAAATTAGCATTTTGTAACTGATTATATTACAAAAGATGATTTTCCCATTTATTTGGCCTTGCTATTTCAAATTAATTTATAATTTTTAAGTAGAAGTCTCTCCGTGTTACTGTTATCTATCCTAAATAAAAAATTTGATCCATGTTTATTGACTATTTTTATATTGCTCTACGCCCAGCGTCCTGTATCTATGCTTAGGATGAAAATTATGCTGTAATCTCAGCAGCAACTTCATTTACTTCTCAGTTACATTCTATTTAACGTATTGTTCATGCTCCATGAACAATATGCAAATTTGTGGCAATATTTTCCTACCTTTTATTACTCGAAATGACCATAAACACTTTATAAAAATAATATTTTAAAATATTTGGAATATAAAATTATCTATATTGTGATTATAAGAAAATCCTATTAAAGGTGTATGTATTATGTATTCAGGTCAATACCCAGTACTTTTGCCCTGAAATTGACAGGGTGATAATGTCTTCCTTTGTACTCCGAAAGCCTCCTGAAATATAGCTTAAATCATCAATCTATATGTTACGAGGTATTGCCATTAAACATTTTTCCTTAGGTGTATTCTCATCCCTGAGATCGACATTTTTCTTTACCTTTGAATTATAGGACGTATGTCCTGGGGCACCAGGAACAGAGAGCAATCAATCTGACTTTTCTAATCACTTATATGTTATGGGGTTTGGGGTGGAGAAAGGATTGAAAAAACCACACCCAAAATATCAGTTCCATTGGGTTCATTTTGGTTGAAGTTTATGGGCAAAAGAGTGTATGTTGGAGATGATGGCAGAGGAAGGGAGACTTTTTGGTGACAGCAGTCGCTACTGACATGACAATGCAGCTGAGGCTTGAGGGAAGTATTAATCCAGTGTCTGAGGCGGGGACTTCATGTTCTCCATGTGCCGATTGATCTGAATAGTCATCAACACACATGACATAAAGTCATCATGTGCTTTCTCATGAGAGCCATTGAAAGAGCACCTGAGTTTGTCTATGTTTGGTCCAGGATTGAACGATTAGCATGGCTTTGATTGGTCCAAGTGTCAAGGCTGGGATGCCCTAACAGATTCCATTGGTTTTCCACCAAATACCAGAATTTTTATCTAGTCCCCCAGTGGTATTGGGGAGCAGAAGGATCACTGCTTCCCAGGACTGAGTGGCCTTAGTCCTTGAATTTCCCCACGTTAGAGAGACAATGGAAGAAGTGACATTGTAGTCACTTAAGGCCCATCGAGGAGTGAACTCATTTCTGGCCGTCAAAGTCATGCAAGAGAGTAGTTACACATTTTTAAAGGGGCGAAACCAAAGATTCTGTCTGGACCGTTAATGTTTTCAGAACAGACAAGTATTGTGTTAAACTGGAAGGGAAAGGAAGAATGTTTTGCAAACAGTTCTGTTCAGGCAATAAAAATTAGGTTGTGTTAGAAATATAATCAGTAAATGAAGCAAAGGTAATCAAAGGGCAGAGCAGGTACAAGGCTGCGGGTGGGGTGGTGGACTGGCTGCGCCCGGGTCTTGGGGGGCCGTCCGCGTCAGGTGACTCGAGCCTCAAGCCCCGAGAGAGATTCTAGTGGTGCTTTTAGATTGCGTAGAGATTTGGGGCTTCGGCTCTCCAGTGGGCTGAGATGTCCACTCAGATGTGGGTGTCCTTTTTAAATGAGAAACGTGAATCCAGCTGTCAGTACCCTGAAGATGCTAGCACCGGGTTTGTTCTGACACCTGACACGGCCTTTGCATCAGGGCTGAGGGGCGTCTTCATGGGGATGGTCTCCCGATAGACAGACTCTCCAGGTGGGAGATGATGCCTTTGCAGACCTTCATCTCCTGGGAAACTGCCGTGGAAAGGCTGCTCTTTGAGCTGTGAGTTGGTCTGAAAGGCCCTTTCAGTTCTTTACAGTAACTCAGAAAGTCTCCTTTCAGTAGTTCAGGCTCCACTTGCTGACCTCATTCTTTTTGGGTCCAGTTAACAATCTTACATCCAGTGAACAATCTCTGCCTTTTAATTGGAATAGTTACACCAATTACATTTCATTTAATTATCAATATGTTTGGATTTAAATCCACCATCTTTCCATGTTTTTTTTTCTATATGTCCCACCTATTCTTTATAACCTTTTCCCTTTTATTCTGCTTTCTTTTTATTGTGTCTTTAAAAAGAATAATTCTATTTTATAATTCTCCTTGTTCGTTGCTTTATTATTTTCAAATCACACCACTGGTTTATGTGGATTTATTTTTATTATTCCTCACACATTATTTATCCTGATTTTCTATTCTTCAGGTTTTGTTCCTTCCTTTTTTGTAGTGATTGAACACTTTCTTAACTGATACTTTTTCCTGTTATTTGGGTGTTATGGATTTTTTTTAATACTCTTTTTGTGGGTCTGCTTCATTTTAACAAATATTCTTGATAGAAGAACCACCCGTTATTAGTCTATTGTGCCTTCCACGGACGCTGACTGGCTTCAGATTCCTTTGGCTCTGAGGACCTTTTTTCATCTTTCGTGGTTTTGTTTTCCATTATTTTACTTCATTTTTAAAAATGTTTCTACTTGTTACTGTGATTGTTTCAGAATGTCTGTTTACATTTCCCGCAGTTGTATCCAATTCTTTGTTGACCTTCCCTGCTTGCATCTCAGTCCTTCCTTCTCCTGTCGTTTCTCTTCTTCCAGAATTTATCGTCCCGCTGAAATCGGAAGCGTCATTGCTCTCGTGAGGCTTATATTTTTTGGCCAGAAAAATTACCTTTTGCCTCTTTTGCTTCTCTGGGACGTTGTTTAGATTATCTCATTGATTCTTCGTATTTTTTATACTATCTTACTTTTCTTTTTCATGTTCTACATTCTGAATAATTTCTTGAGATATTTATTGTGCTTTGTTATTCTGGCTCCATCTGGGACTACGCTGATGTTCAATCTGTCCAGGGAATTTTTAATTTCACTCCATTTTTCACTCCCTTTATTATGTGTTGTTTAAATGCATTATTTTTCAAATATACTTTCTCTTTGCTATGGAATACATTTTTTCTCATGTTTTCATACCACTTTATGTTTATGTGTTTTGAGGATACTTTGTGTCAGTTTTGTGTTTTAAGCAATGAAAATTCCATTACCTGAATTTCTTGATGGTCTGATTTGGCAGTTTGGTGTCTCCTCTGTGCTTTCTCACTTCATCCTATGCTTCATAATTCTGATTGTTAGCACACCTTTGTCAGTAGGTAGCCCCTTTGGCCACGGTTGTGGATATGTTTCTGTACAGTTCTGTGTTTGCTTTGGCCTAATGCTCCAGGTTGTTCTCAAGCAAAGCCCAATTTTATAGTAATTTCTGTTTTGGGAATCTAACACCAGAGAAAATGCAGTAAAACCCCAAACCTACTTAAAAGCAAATCGCTATCTAGGAATTCACAAAGGGGTTTCTGATCTCTCCCACCCCCCACTCCCTCCACCACCCTTTTCTCTGCACCAGCTCTGATAGAAGGTATCTTGTTATTTACCTTTTGTAATTTTGTTTTCCTGATACACTGCTAGAGTCTTGCTTTTTATTTTTTTCTTAAACAAGTTTAAGGTTTTTATCCTTATCTGTTTAGGCTAATAAAGTATAATACTCTGGGAAGCTCAGGTCAGCATGAGGTGAATTAGTGATTCAGCTACTGTTAGGTTTGTAGTTTTCATCTTTTTAGCATCTGTGGTCATCTCCCCTCTCTCCTCCTCCCTGTCTTCTTTTATTTTGTTTCCTCTTTCTCTTCATTGTTAAATATAGCTACACAAGATCTTTGTTCTGTTGTATTTAGCTAGGTGATTTTTAGCAGGAGGATTTTTCAGGAGATGGAGTATGCCGTATGATTGGAAATGGAAATATTACCCTGTATTTTAACATGTCAGCTCTATGCTCTCACTCCCTGTCTTATCTGCTTGCTTTTTTTAATTAGAAATAGACTACTTAACAGAAACAATGTGAGTTGAAATCTCTAATCATTTCAAAGCATAAATTATAGTTTGTCTTTAGCGTTCCTTGTAAAGAGCCTCACTTTGTAGCATGAGCTGCAGCTCTTGGGACAACCACCGCTTCAGTGACTTGGCTGAGCGAAGAGTGGGTCCTTCTGTCTTTTGCTTCGGGATTGCAGTGGTCTCCAGATGGCGGTGTTACCTGCTTCTGCCTGAAAGTTCTGCGATTAACTGTGCTTCTTAGGAATGGACTCCAGCTGGCACAGAATTCAAACCGTTACGTAACCCTTTACTTTCTGTTGTTTTCCCCCCCTCTGTCTGGTTTTACTGTGGAATTGAGCTTTATCTCATGGTTCTCGGCCTAATTCCTCGACACACGTGTTCATTATTCATGTTCCTGTTATGCGACAGATAACCTTGAGTTTTTCGTTAGTCATTTTTTCTAGAGTTCTCCACTGGAATATCCTCCCACAAGATCTGAACTGTATCTCTCTCATTTGCTCCCAGAGCACCAAGACCACCAGTCTTTTCTATGCAAATTTACAGCTCTTTTCGTTTCCTTCAAGATACTTTCAAGCCTCCATTTCATTTTTTTGTTTCCTAATTCCACCGCATTTGATGACTATACTAATTTTCCAGAGTCCCAAGTACACATGTTAACCAAAGGTTTCCAAAGGACTCTGTCTTACAAGTGTAATATCTGTGACAACTGGGAGGTATTCGTTCTCCCCTCGTGGGTATGGGAGCTTCAGTTACACCACAATGGGTGATATTTGTTGTGTAGTCTAGAGCTCCCATAATTTTAAGTAGTTGTTGCCATCTGGGTTGCTGGACTAACGTAGAGCAAATATTAGTCTTTCTAGTTGCCTTTGTTTACTCCCTCACTTGGCGTGGACAGTGGAGCAGATTGTGGTATTTAAAACAAGCTGTTCAACTTCTCCATGCAAAACGTCCTGCATTTTACCTGCTGGTCGCTGTTGAAATAGTAATATTTCCTCCCTCCAGTCCTGCAGTCGGCCAGTCATTGCATAACTTTTCTCCATATATTCTTAATCATTCTGTAAGTGTTTTGTTTTTTTTATTCAGGGTGGGAAGGTGTGAAGGAAGGACTAGTGTGGGTGAGGCAGTCTGAGTTTTAGTCAGTCACAGTAAGTCTTTGTGTCTTAAACCAGATGATTCATTTATGGAGAGTTTCTATAATTACGATTTGGTCTTATATCATCCAGATTGGTCCAAAATGTTTATATCTGTAACCCTTACACAACTCAAATAATTCAGTTTTACCCTTCGTTTGGCACAGATAATTAACCCCACGTCAACCATCAAAATACTTATAGAACATTCAGTTAATGATTCAAACAATTTCGTACCTTCTTTCCATTTTATCGTATAGAAGATCCTGGGAAAAAAGGAAACAGGAATCTGATTTATATGATAATTTTTGTTCCTATCAGGTTTCCACTGATAGAGGTAATTTTCTTTTTCTTTTTTTAGATGGAGTGTTAGGAAGCTAAGTGATTATGGTTGTGTCTCCTGAAACTTTTAAGAGTGGCCACTAACCATAGTTGATTAGATATGATATTTGTATCTAATTAATTCTTAAGCACTTTCTTAAATAAAATTTATCTGTTTGAACAAGTAAATAGAAACGAATTTAGCAGAATTTGTCAAAAGCATAAGAAAACCATTTAAACTGTACAAAGCTATTAAGTAATTAATAGAATAAGGGTTGTCTATCTATCTATCTGTCTCCTATCCTGAATGCAGTATGTTGAAAAACATTTTCATAATCATAGAAATTTTCGTGGAAGGCATGTAACTTGTAAGACGTTTGAAGAAACCACCATTAGTGGTTACAGATCAGCGTGAGTCCATGCTTCCACATTCCTAACGAGATTAGAGGGGCAGGTTGGCATGAGAGGACTGAGCAGAACTAACGGGTTTACAGAGGGTTGGGACTCATGAACATACCTTTAACAGGTAAAACTTACCAGTCACTGAACAGCATAAGCTTCTTGTTAACTTTAGGAGTCCATCCAGAATAATTATTACAGACAAAAAAGGTAATTAATTATAGATCAGAATGATGCCTTAATTATTTTGTAAATTCAATTTTTGTAACACAGACTGTAAGTTTTAACATGTGCTGTATTTCCTTTTGTTTTTAAACCTGATTTTTGTTTGTGGAAAGAATGGAATGGCTACCCCAGGATGTGCTTCTTAAATATTCTAAAAGTACATTTTTAAACTACATTTAATTGTTAGGGTTCATTTTTTAGAATACATTTAATTTCATAGTGCTGTCTTGATTTTGCTCATATGCCCATCATTCAAAATCTAAAGGGAACGAAACATTTGGATATATGTCCGGTTTCTTTGTGTTGTATTTGGAAGTATGTTTGGAAATATTTGAGGTTTCCAGGTGAAACCTTTTAATTTTTACATGTGTTATTTATGTCCTGTGAATGCAAGAGAAAGTAAGGAGCTCCAGAGTTTGGCTGCCCCTGCTTCTAAATACATAAGCAACCTTATTTACTCTAAAATTACATGTGTTTGTGATAATAATTTTTCTCATATTTCATTTCTATTTTAGGCTAAAAATCTCATAGAGAGATTTTTTAATCAGCAAGTGGAAGTCCTAGGCAGACGTGCGGAGCCACTGCCTGAAATATACTACATTGAAGGGACTCTCCAAATGGTGTGGATTAACCGCTGCTTTCCGGGGTACGGGATCAATGCCCTGAAGCACCCGAAGTGCCCCGAGTGCTGTGGTGCGTAATGAGCCATGATTGCGAGTCTCTTTCTGCGAGTGTACGTCATTATGCGTAAATGGACGCCTAGCACTTAGTTTTATAGTCATTTAAATATTTGTTTACGTAGTTTATTTGAAATAGTGTGTTTGAAAAGACCATGTGACTCTAAAGGTATAGAACAGGGGTGTCCAAACTGCGGCCCGCAATCCATTGTTAATTGGCCCGCAGCAAATTCCAAAAGTACATGTAGTTTACTTAAATAAACCAGGTGAGGCAATACGTACTTCACCTCGAGTGAGTGGCCGGCTGTTTGTGTATTTTACCACATATGGCCCTTGGTAAAAAACGTTGACAAAAGTTTGGGCACCCCTGATATAGAAGAAAAAAGCTGGCTGCATTTCAGTCTTGGCTTTACTGTTGTAGTAAAGGGCGTTTAGGAGCATTGAGCAGTGGTCTGGGAGGAAACACAAATAATAGTTACGAAAAGCCAGGTCTTAGAGAATCACTTATTAATGAGTTTACGTTTGGATACTCTAAATTAGGGGTCTCTTTTTACTAAGCACACGACCTGTTTTATTACCAGTTGTTTTTTGCTGCCTGCACTGAAGGGCCTGAGCCGCTAGCTGGCTTTGGTCCGCCTTCATCCTCGTTACAGAAGAGGGTGCTGCAGGCTGTCAGGATAAGTCCATGGAGTCAGTCACTGACTTTCTGTTTCCAAGAGTTGAGGGAGCTAATTAATCTTCAGTTTTAAGACTTTCTAACATAAGTTAAAATGAGTACCGTTTTCATTCACTCTTCTCTGATTGTTCTTCTCTACTATTTTAAATTAGATTAAAAGTCTTTTTGTATAATAGAGCACTGAATATTCTTTTTACTTTGCTTTATTTGGTTAGATTTTGCATTAATTGTTTTCTGACTTTGTTTTTGTTTAAGGATGTGAAAATTGACAAAGAGTACTTACATACAATATAAATTTCACAAAGTACTTACAAATGCCAACTTCGTAACTATTTTGATAATCGGCTTATGTGTATCACTCTAGAGCACAGATAAGGAGGAAGCATGAAAATACGAAACACTGAAACCAGAACCTAGTCGTTTAGGTGTCTCCTACATGCATTTATATTTTTACTCAATAGAGACTTAAGATAAACTAAAACATTTAAATATTTGCATCTCATTAATTCCAAGAATTTTGAAATAGTTAAACATACCTATTTCAAGTGAAATAATAGGTTTGAGTCTCTGAGAAGTACAAGTAATGTTACCATTAAAAATTTTTTTGCGTTTGTCAATGTTCAGATAATAACAGTCATCAGGTTTTCTCATTTTACCATTCCAGTTATTATTGGCTGTACTATTTCATCGAGTTTATTAAGCACTTATTTTATTCCTGACAGACCTCATGAGAAGCATGTAATAAAACTTACATATACATTTCAAAACTATTTTCTGCCTTTGAAATACTGTTTTGTTCTCCCCGATATATGGTCTCCGCCTACAGAGATTAGAGACATACGAGCTGTAGCCATGAAATCAGGGAACTGCAGGAAGGGAAAGAAAAGGAGACTAGAAAGCAAACTGGTGAGAGCTGGGACCAGCCACAGACTAACGACAGGGAGCAGGCTTTCGGGGACAGGGTTCACGAGGACAAGCCAAGCCAAGCGACGGCAGGAGTGAGCCTCAGATTCCGGGGGGAGTTTGCTGGACTGGGGCTAAGAGGATTCACGCCAGAAAAGGCGGTGAAAGAGTTCCCATGTCGTGCGGCAGTAAGAGTTACATGTTTGAGTAGAGGAGAGAAAGAAAATTCATTTTTGAATTTTAAGGGCTCATTATCGTTGCTCAGCAGACTTCCTCGCTGGCGATTTGCTGAATTTCCTTTTGTGTCATCTTTTGGTAAATAAATATTTTAATTTAGAATTACCTACCCGCTGTCATCATCTCTGTTAGACTAGTTAAGCAAGGCTGAGCTCCCTTTTTTGAACATTACTAATTAAATATAACGTGTCCCTCAGGTCCCCATCAGATACAGTAAGTTTTGTCTGTATTACATGAGGATATCACTCTAAAATTTTTAAAGAACACATGCTACTGAAAAAGACATTTAAATCATTCTCTGAATTGGAAGACAATATAAAATACAGAAGAAAACCTAGTTACAAGACAAAGTTAACATACTAAAGGAACTTAAAATCCATTCGAGTGTGAAATGGAACACTACACGGAAGCACAAAAACGCAGGAGGTACTTGATAAAATGACTTACTTCCAGGATGAGGGCACACCAAGTGTTCAACAGAAGAGACTGAGACAGCCCTGTGTACTATGTGGGGGCAGTTGATTCAGTTTCTCAGAAGAAGTTGGCTAAGTAAATAGATGTTTTCCTTTTCTTTGCATAGCTTATTTTACTCATTCAGTTCTTGCTTGTATATGACAGGTAAAGATCCTTTGCTTATAAACTGATAGAGACAACATTTCTGCCTGTATTATTTTTCTTGTTTCTAAATTGCTTAGCATTTTAAATTACTTTTCACTATAAAATACTTCCTAACTTCATGCTTTTTCAATCGTTTTGATACTGAAAAAAGTTCTAATTAAATTTTGAATTATAGATATAACTTTATAAATTATATCATGAATATACTACACCCAAAGACCAAATACTATATTGTTTCTGATAGAATTTTTTAAAAAAATTCTGAAATGTGTTTTACTATGTAATTTCTATAGTTTCTAGTATTTCTATAAAACTGTATTTTCTTGTTTTCATCTTTCTCCATTTTATTCCTATTTAATCATCTCAAAAAAACACTCCATATGTCAAATAACACTTTTGGACATACTCTCTTACTCCACGTTCTTTTTCTTCCTCTTTAAATTATGGCAGTGGTTTTCAAACTATGATGTGTATCAAAATTACCTAAAGACTTGCTCAAAAACATGTCCAAGGCATGGGAAGCAGATGTCTGCACTTATAATCAGAGTCCTAGATGATTCTGAGCACATAAAAGTTTGAGACTCCTGAGTGCTAGTATTGCTGTGGCAGCACCTAGGGAGGGTGCCATTCCTTCTACCCAGGCAGCAGACTACTTCTCATTGACTATTTTGGATTGAATGTGTAGCTCAGAATAGTTTATGCAGCGTTGTTACTTTCTGTTGCTTTCTGTATAAATGCGATTTGCCATGCGCATGCAGAGCTTTTCAGAGGCCTAAGGAGTTTCAAGCAGGGGTTGTTTCATGGTGATTTAGTGCCTCTGTCCGTAATCAGAAATAATTAGGCTACAGGTTAGAGCATTTAAACATCTTGAGATGATTTCTAAATAAAGTGTACACTTGTATTCTAAATGAATTCTGCAACTAAAGGGACTTGTTTAGTAGATACAGTTGTTTCTAAGAAGGTCTTTTAGATTCTGAAGATTTTTCCTGCTCAGAAAAGCAACCCTGAACCCTGGTTTTCACTTTACATCAAAGGACCGAGAAAAACAATTTTAAATATGATGTTCACAAAACAGACTTTAAGGCAAGAAATCTTACTAGATACTCAGAGAGGCATTACATAGTGATGAAAGGATAAATCTACCAAGGCTGTCTGATAATATGATAATATAATGTTTCTAAATTTGTGAGTAATTAATAACATTGGCTTAAAATGGATAAGAAAAATTGCCAGAGAGGTAATACTGATATGCAAAGCCTTATAGAAAAAAATGAAACTGGATCCAGCCAGAAAAATCACCTCCAGATATATTATAGACATAAATACATAAAAACTGTAATTATTTTAGAACATAACATAGGAAAATATTATGTCTTTAGCATCAGAAAAAAGATTTCTTTAAAAAGATACAAAAATCACTAACTTTAATAAAAATATTGATAATTTTGTCTACATTAAAATTAATTATTTCTATTTATCAAAAGACACTGCAAAGAGAAAAAAAATAATCCACAGAATGGGAAAACTATTTGTAATGGCTATAACCAACAAAAGATTAGTACCCAGACATATAAACAACCTGTAGAAACACTTTTGAAAAAGACAAAACAATTTTTAAAAAATGGGAAAAGATTTGAAGAAGTACTCCACAAAAGAGTAATTCCAAATGGTCAATGGATACATGAAAATACGTTCAAACTTCTTGTAATCAAGGAAATGTAACTTAAAGACAGAATGAGATCTATACTACATGACGGTCAGATTGGCACAAAGTAAGCTGTCTTAACATCCTGCTTAACATCCTGGAGCTCCAGAAGCAGTCACCCTGCTTGAGTGAGTACACATTATGCCACTTTGGAAATTATAGTACATTCGAGTTTGGCACTACAGTCGGATGTGACGATGCGTGTTACTCTGTGATCTAGCGTCTGACTCTTAGGGAAATCTCACTGCAGCATATTTTCTAATAGTCCCAAGCTAGAGATAACCCAAATGTCCATTAACAGTAAAATGTATGTATACTGATATATTCATACAATGGAATGCTATACAGTAACAACAATGAATGAGCGGGAATTATAACTATGTGGATACATTTTATTGACGTAATTTGTGGAGAAGAATCTAAACATAATTGAATCTGGGTACTGTAGGCATAGCTATACTGTGTTTTACAGAGATTTATTCATGAATGCTAAAACTATAGTGCAATCCAAGGACATTATCATCATCAAACGAAAAAGAATAGTGTTGACTTCTGGAGACGGGGGTCGGGCTGGGAGGGGGAGTGTGACTGGAGTGGGACACAGGAGGCCTTCCGAGGGGATGGCAGTTTTCTGTGTTTTGGCCTAAATTGTTTCTAGACAGGTTTTCTCTGCAGACATTCATTATGTTGTGCAATTCTGTCTTATTTTCCTCTCTGTGTTGTATTTCATAATAAAAAGGTAAAAAAAGTAATGTTTTTCTTAAAGCTTGAACACCATTGTTACAAGGCTGAAGGCACTCTACAGAAAATCATTCATAGTGTTTTCTTTGTCTAATTCCAACTTACCGATTGTAGTGTCGCCTGATCATTTTCTTCACAAATTTCTAATTTTAACAGAGCTCTGAATAATGGTTCATTGGGAATAATCACATTATTATGACTTATTTTCTGTTAACCATTAAGTTGTACACAATTCCATATTTCTCTACTGTCTTCATATTTGTTTTATTTATTTAAAATGGCTAACTAATAATGGGAAGTATGTTTAAACATTTTGATTATGTTGGACTTTAGGTTATTTCCTATTTTTACTGTTATGTTAAATGTAACTAAGAATCGTACTTGACCAGCTTGTGTTTCCTTGGATAAATTTACAGAAATGTGAATACTAATTTGAAAAAATGAACATTTTGGTTTTTGACATTTTTGGTGTGTTATTTTTTGCAGTTCAAAATATCCACCTTCTCTTAACCTCTCCCACAATGTATGTATCACTACAGATACTTTAGAAGTGCTTTTCATAGGTGCTGAGCATCCTTTTTCCAAAGAAAGCAAAGCGACCTCATAGCTGTATGAAGTAAGGATTGTGTCTCCTCTGGCTGCATTCTGCCTGGACTAGTCCGTGTCTTTGTCTGCCGCAGGGGCCTTGGTGACTGGGCCGCACTCACAGCGTTTTCTCAGCCTTCCGTTCCCGTCTTCCTCACCGCCCACTACAGTTAAATGTTCTTTCTCACAAGCGTGTTTCCTCATCTCCATTCCCACGGTGATCGTTTTGTTTGCAGTCCGTCTTCTGTGTCTGAAACAGTCGCATTCGCTTCCTCCCTGGAAAGCCTCCAGCGCGTCTCGTCTTCCGTCCGTACCCCACGCTGCTTCCAATTGTACTTGTAAAGTGCACATCTAAGCACCTCATTTCTTTAAAACCCTCAATAGTAAAACCCTGGCATAAGTTACTATGGCATAAGTTACTCTAACTTTTATGAGACGATGTCTCCTTATCTTTCCTGAAGGCTAAGGAGAAATCGTGTCATAAACTTTATAATGAAAGTTTTAATACCTTTATAATAAATGCTGATGTCATTAGTTTATGTCATACTCAACCAGAAATGTGTTAGCGTTGAGAAGTGTGTCGAGTGCTGTGTCAGGCCCTGGGTCCGCACCTGCTGAGTGACGGGGACAAGTTGCCTCTCTGGTGTCCACATCTCATGTGGTCACATGGGGAAGTGAGGAAAGTCAGTGCCCATGGTGCCAGGCACAGTGAATAACATTAAACCAGGTGGCACTCTGGTGGGTCAGTCAGGGTTCAGACAGGAAAAGGGAGGCTTCCGCACTAGTGTTTTGAATAGAATTCCATGTAAGTGCCAGTGGCAGGGTGAAGGGCCCCTAAGGGATGCTGGGGCAGGTGGGACGACGACGTCTTGAAGCAGTTACCGTCCCTAGGCTTGAAGGGTGAAGGTGAGGGGAGAATGCCAGTGTGGCCGGAGGGAGCAGGAGCTGGCCAAATGGGGCTGCCTGGCAGGAGCTGGAGACACACAGTGAGGCAGCCACCCCTGAAACTGGCAGCGGCAGGAGGGGAGGAAAGGCTGTGCCCTGCAGCCCTCTAACACCCCCCCGCCCCTGCCCCATTGGCAGATCCAGAGAAGAACCTGGGCAGTGGAGTCTGTGGAAGTTATTCCAAGAGACACAGAGCAGGGCAGAGAAGGGTGTGAAATGGAGCGGGTCGTGGGCTCAGCTGGAGCCTCACTGTCCTGGAGAGTAAGTAGGGTGAGGTTGGGGACTGTTCATTGGCTTGTCCCAGAAGGCTTCCCTCCGGTGTGACTCCTGAGTGGAGCTAACCCTGCGTCGTGAGAAGGGGCAGATTGTGCAGAGATTCGTGAACTGAGTTCTCCTGGCAGAGAACTAAGCCTGGCATGCTTCAGAGCTGAGTACTAGCCATGGCAATGAAGGAAGTGGATAGATTTAGGGTATTTAAGAGGATGTTTAAGAGGCATAATCCAGATAAATCTTTTGTGGACTGTAAACCAGGAGAAGAAAACGGAGGAATGAAGTATGATTCTCATGTTTAAGCATGAGGAAAAAGAAGGTGAGGACTGAGATTGCAGTTGGATTTTTCTTTTTACATCATGTAACATTGTAGTCTGATTTTATGTCTTATAGAATCCCCAGCTTCTCAGTGCCACTCACTGAAAAGCTCATCCCTTCCCTTTTCCCCTGTTTGGGCATTTACATCGGCGGCTATGATTCCGAGCGCCCCCCCTAGACTCACCTGGTCACTTCCCGTTTCCGATGAGCCTGACAGAATTAATGATTTGGAGAGAATGTGGCTTCATGTTCATAAACATGGTATAGCTCTGTTTCTTTTTCCATCTTTATTGTGTTACAATTGACAAAATTATTTTTAAGATGTACAATTTGATCATATATATATATTTGATCATATATATATATACACATACACACACACACACACACACACATATATATGTATATACAGAGGGTGTCAAAAATGTATACACATTTTAAGAAAGGAAAACTATTAAAATTGTAATAAATATATACCAATAACAAAAGATGAACACAAGTCACGTTTTACTTCTGCAATTATAAGAGGTGCTCAAAGTGGTTGCCATCAGCGTCCAGACACTTCTGATTACGGTGAACTACTGCTTGGGCAACGTTGACCAAAGTGTCCACTTATGGGCACTTTTGTTGCCAGGGGTACATTTGTTGGCACCCCTGGCATATTGAAATAATATCCACAATCATGTTAATTCACATATCCATCACCTTTTTTGTGGTGAGGTCATTTAAGATATCTTTCAGTAAATTTCAAGTATGTAATACAATATTGTTAATTATAGTCACAAAGCTGAACTTCGATCTCCAGAAATTATTCATCATATTTAAGTGAAACTTTGCAATATCTCTTCGTTTCTCCTTCCCTCGCACTTCTGGCGACCACCCTTCTCTTCTTCGCCTCTATGGATATTACTGTCTTATAGAGTCTGCGTGTCAATGAGGTCCTGCAGCATTTGTCGTCCTGTGCCTGGCTTATTTTAGGAAAATGTCCTCCAGATTCATCCACGTTTTGATAAACGGCAGGATTTCCTTCTTTTTTTGAGACTGGATAATATTCCATTGTGTATATGAACTACATTTTCTTTATCCTTTTGTCTATTAATGGGCATTTTGGTTGTTACCACATCATGGCTAAATAGTCCTGATAAGGGTTCTTATCAAAAATATGTAAGGAGCTCATACAACTCAATAGCAAAAAAAAATTAAATAATCAGATTAAAAAACAGGCAAAGAAAAAAATACATAAATAAAAATAAAAATAGGCAAAGGACCTGAATAGACATTCTCAAAGGAAGACATACAAATGGCCAACAGGTACATGAAAAGGTGCTTAATCAACATCACTACTCACCAGGAAAATGAAAATCAAAACCACAGTGAGACATCACCTCACACCTGTTACCAGGTTATTATCAAAAAGACAGCAAGACAAAGGAGAAGTGCTGGCGAGGCTGTGGAGAAAAGGGGACCTTCATACATCGTTGGTGGGATTGCAGGTTGGTGCAGCCGTGATGAACAGAGGAGAGGATCGCTTTTCTTTAGGGCCCTTTAATTTCATCAATATGTTTTCATTTCCAGTGAGACAGTCTTACACATTTTCACTCTTCTAAATTGGATTTGAATTTTATTTATCTAATGATTGACTGCTAAGAGATAAATATAAACTCACTTTGTATGTGGGCTTTATCTTCTGTGACCTACTAAACTTGTTATAGGAGATAATTTGTAGGCTCCTCATTTGTTTATGTAACAGTCATATGGTTAGCAAATACATTATTACTTATTAGTTCAGTCTTTCTGCTCTGTTTCTTTCCTGTTGCAGAAGCCTTGAGTTAATATTTACTATAAATTAGGAAAATAGATATGCTTATCTTGTTCCTGATCTTAGGAAGAAAACATGCAGTGTTTCATCTTGCAGTGTAATGCTAGCTGTAGGATTTTTGGATTTCTTTTTATCAGATTAAGAAATTCATATGTATTCTTAGTTCATGAGCTATTTTATCATGGATGAGAGTTGGATTTTGTCAACTTAAAGACAACAAAATATTTTAGGGTCTATACTGGGAGAGAGTGCTACAGTCTTATCTGTAGCATCTATCACTCCGAGGTATTATACTAGTATCTCTCTGTAGGATTACACATACTTTATTGTGAAGGTTTGTTAATTCTCAGAATAGTTATTAGAAGACCATATTTATAAACTTGAATTTAGATGATTTTATGCCAGTACCAATTCTTTCTGTGACACTCAATAAAATTATTTGTGTAGACTGCATGCAGATTTCTTCTCTCCATGTGTCATGATTTAACAGTTTCAGTACCTTATGCCCAGCATTTCCATATTTGCGTATCAAGAAATACTAATACGTGTTTTCAAAGAGCGTGCACCATGGTCACACACATTTAGGACCATTTTATTCCATCAGAATTTTACCACATGCACTCTCGTTATGACTGCAGCAGGTAAATCTGATTAACTCTGTTTAACCAGTACTTTTTCCACCTCAAACATGATTCTCCAAATAAATGTCTATTAAAACCTGAGGAACTCTGTGGAACCTAGAATGGAAAATACTTTCTCTGAGTAACGCTTAAAATATTTTCCAATTTGAAAAGATGTATTTAAAAGGAATGATATGAACTTAAATCATATAATATGACCCAGAGCCAAACAGTGACATGGATCATGGAATCATGGCTCCAGAATAAGACTGTTCTTTGTTCCATGATAACCATGCCTTTGGGGCGGTGTTAGCGGCGCTGGCAACCCCTGGCTGACTACATCGCAGTAGCAAAAGGAGGAACAGGGTAATCAGAGACCCGGCCCAGCTGGAGGGCCCCTCCCCGCAAGGCGAGGAGTGGGGTAAGCATTTATCAGGTGCCCGGTGACACCCCGGGTTGTTTTCTTCCGAGTCGTCCCAGGCCTCACTGAATGGTGTGGACCTGCTCGTTACTGTGCCTGTTGTACAAATGAGGAAACTGGAACTAAGAGAAGTGACGACCCAGGATCCCAGAGTTCATCAATGACAGAGAGTGTCCTTGACCTTGGTTTCTTTCTATCCTCCTTTACTTTCTGTTATGCAGCGGTAACTGTGGTAACTTACTCGTGATACACCTTATCCTTATGTTAGGGATGGTCAATTTGAGTTCAGTTAGGCTAAGTAACTTTTCCAAAATTACACATTTATCAACTCATGGTAGAAATAAACTGCAACTCCTCTGCATATTTGGCTGTCTTTAGACATCTAAGTCACGGTTCTCACGGGAGGATCATACCTCATGTGGTTCCATCTGTGGTCTTGACCTATGTGGATTCTGCTGTAACTTATTGGATGGCCCGTTCAACCTTTTACACTCAACATTATGTGACCAGTACAGCTATTTTAGGTCATAGTCTTGTTCTAATCCAGGATCAGAGCGAAAAATTAAAACTTTTCATCTTATATGAGGTATTTAGAGTGGTCAGATTTCATGGAAACAAGTAGTGGGATGGTGGCTGCCAGAGGCTGGGGACGGGAATGGGGAGACGTTCCATGGGTGTGGAGTGGCGAGTCTCCCAGGTGGGAAACCCTGGATGCTAGTTGTGCAACAGTGTGAACATCTGTGAGACTACTGCACCGCACACGTAAAAGTGGTGACCATGGTAAATTGTATGTTACATGTATTTTACCACAATTAGAAACAAAAGTTTTAAGGAAAACAGAACCTTTGAAAATGTAGCCTCCATGTGAAGTAAGCCGCGCGGCCTTTGAGGAAACCGCTGCTGATTTACGGCCTCTCTCTCCGCAGTGCTCTGCAGCCCTGGTTCCTACAACCCCCGCGATGGGACACACTGCCTTCGGTGCAACAGCAGCCTGGCCTACGGGGCAAAGGCCTGTGGGTAGGCCGTCGCTGGCTCCTCGGTGGTTTATTAAACACGGAAGTATGTGTGGAAACAGTAATGTATAATAAATCACTATTATGCCAAAATTAAATGGATCAGATTTTACAAAAAATGGTGTCATCATTTTAATTGAAAACTGCATGTCCAAATGCTTTATGGAAGCAACCTCCAGTATTCCTAATTCATTAATGCCAGACCTGTAATGGACTCCAAAGTATTTCTTGTATCATTGCTTTTCAAAAATAGTTGCAAATACCCTATCCAGTTAGCCCGAAAGGTTTTTCAGGATTTTCCAAAAAAGATCTCCGGGCTGTCTTCACTGTACGCTGACCCATCTTCCATGTTCATTTTCATTTCCGCTTGGTCATTTCTTTGATTTCATTTTATGGGATTTTATTTCTTTTACTTTGACCTTTCGTAGTTCAAAGTCACTTTTTGGAAAGGCTGTGAGTCTTCTGATTACAGTTTGAGCCACTTTCGTGTAAAGCCCAGTCCCAACAACACCATGGGTTTTTAATACAGTTTAATGTGGGTATTTTAAATGTCTCATTTTGAAGTCCTTTAAATTGTCTTTTTGACCTTTTAGAATGGAGTAATCATTGCATGTGCCTAAATGAGCATTTGAACTTTCACAATGTGGAGAGAAACAGAAATTAAGCAATTTCTTTCCCCGAGAACACCTCTGGGGAAGCGGATCAGTCATCACCACTTTGATTTCATTTCCTTCACTATTAGAGTATTTGGTGACAGATGGCACTGCCACCCCCACTCACGAATGTGAAAAATTGAATAGGAAAAATTATCCATGATTTAAACATGTAAATACCAGGAAAATACATGAGTAACTTACAAAACTAGCAGGTTCTCAGTTTTCTAATTATTATTTTATTTATGTTTGTATCCACTTTACACTCTTGGACATTTCCACTTTTCCCTTCAGATTCCCTTTCTTAAGACATAAACATGTTGGACCTGAGCACGATTGTGTAAGGTAGTGACAGGAAACAAGGTCACTTGTACCCAGGCTCTGTTAGGCTGCTTTTAATTGACCAGGTAATAACACTGCCTCACCTGACGCCATTCCGTGGACACATAGTACCCTGGAATCCTCCCACAAATACAAAAGGGAAGAGAAATGACATTTCTTTGTTAGGCCTGATGATGTTTCTTAAAACACCCTTTGGACTCTCAGGGTCATGATGTAATTGTTTTCGTACGGTTTGAGAGATTTATCAGGAGCCCTCTTTCCTCTCGTATGTAACGTGTTTGCCGTCATTCTGTTTGGGTGACTAATCATTCCCCTAGCACATGTTTTCTGTAACCAGGAAAAGACCTACTCAGTGTCCATCTCTAAAAGCAGTGCAGCCTCCTAAAGTTTCCCAAATGTCCTGATTGTGTAATAAGGTGGATTGAAATGCATAGCCTTCTCTTTGTTCTCCCTACGTTCGATGGCATGTTGCCTGTTATTTAGAACTGCTAAGGAATGTAGGTTTTGACACTTTTTTCTGAGGCTATGAACACTGTCAGGTCCGTATCCAGCCTGGGGAAGCAGAGGCCGAGTGACAGTGGTGCTGTGGGTGCTGGAGACCAGAACCCAGTCGAGAAGAGACAGGAGATGTGAGATAAGAGGAGACAAAAAGCAGGAGCATGACCAGAGTAAGGTCTGTGGCCATACAGATTTTGGATACCCTTAAATTCTAATCCGATGGTGGGCTGACACGTCTCCAATGTTAGAGGTAAGGCATTGATTGGAGCGAGTAGGACTCTCACAATGGAGGCGAGTGTATGTGAAGCTGAGCACGTTAAATCCAACATCCCACTGGCTTCGGTTGTCAAGAGAAGCAGCCTTCCCTCCTTCCCCCGAGGAGCAAGCCTGCCCTTGCCCGAAGAATCTATAATGGTCTTCCTGAAATAGCTACCTGGCCTTCTCCACCTTCATCATTTTTCATTGCTTCTGAACTTAGACCTCAACTTGAATCCTGGCAGTTTCCAGGGTGTTTGGGTACCAGGTGTTACCCACCATACATACCAAAAATTTGCAGTAGCTAGCCAGTTTCCACCGAAAGCTCCCTGGGGCACCCATGCTGTCACACGCACCTGTGGGGACCCACCAATGAGTTCTGTTCTGTATGATGCTCTTCCCTTGAGTGGGTAGAACCTGTGACTTGATTTGAAACCACAGAAGGAAGCTGTCAAAGGTGGGAGCCACCCTCATGGTTACCCTACGTTCTGTAAGACCCCATCTTAGCAGACGAGAGCGAATCCCCCTGCTGGCACTGAAGAGCTGCCACTAGTGAGGGGGCCTGTGAGAGCACCAGGGGGCAGGGCAGGGACTTGCAGGGGGCGCTGAGACCTGACAGCAGTCCCCAGCTGTCAGAGTGGGGAAAGCAGGGCCCCAGTTCTACAACTGCACGAAGTTGAATTCCGCCAACAACCAATGAGCTTAGAAGAAGACCACATGCTCCAGAAAGGACCCAGCTCAGCCAACAGCTCTCCTGAAGCTCTGTCCCCCGCAGATGGCCCAGTGAAGATACGCCCAGACTCTTCACGCACAGGGACTGAGATGGCTGGTGGGGCTGTTTTAGGCCGTAAATGTGTGCACAAGATAGAAAGTGTATCTGGTGCATGTGGGAGCAGGTCCTGAGAGTGTTCAGTCAGAGCGGAAGGAATGTGACGGTGGATGGACCGATTGGATGAGACGGATGTGATTACTGGGTTCTGGACTCCAGGTATTGAGCAGCTGCAGGTAGCACTCCCTGTCGACTCACCTGCTCGGCTGCACTCTGACCCGGCAGTGGGTTACACTGAGGTTGACAAGTCTGGCATTACTTGATAATATGCACAGTGGTGTGAGACGTGTGTGTCAAAAGGGTGGGTATAAGCCCCACACAAACTCAGGAACCTGACACCTGGTGAAAGTTCTAGGGGTCCTGTGATCTGGGACATGTTGATATCCTTCCGTGATTATGGACAAAATTTTGTCATCTGGCTTCTTTCACCAAAAAAGGAGTTTAATGCTGAAGAGGGGGTTCTCTTGATTTGGGTCCATGTTGGCTTCAGCAGGGTGGTTACTCCTGCTCGTTTACTAGTAACCTAACGGGCTGTCGAGGGGGCCCTGCCACTATTCCGGCCACTGTGCTAGCCGCCCCCAATTTGGGCAGTGTGGCCCAGCCAGTACAAGTGCGCTGGCAGTGTCACAGCAAAGCAAAGTGCTGTGTGGACTCGGAAGGTCCCTGGAGGCGACGTGAGTCGGTGTGAATCTTTGGGATGTCGGGAAAAGCCATGCCGTCCTCTTCAGATAACTGTTCTCCTTATGAGAAACCGCTTCGGGCTACGTGTTGGGTTCTAGTACTGGCTTCCACGACACCATGTGATGTGAGCTGCCACTGGGAAGTGGGTGTGTTCTAACGCACTGAGCCACGAGGTGGGCTGTGCACAGCAGCACTTACCGGCCGTGGGAGTGGTGCGCGTGTGGGAGCCGTGTGGGAGCCGGCTCAGGCGGGCCCTGAGGCAGGGGAGATACGGGCAAAGGGCTTGGACTCGCAGGTTCCCACTCCCGCCTCCTCGCTCACCCTGCATCTGTGACTCGGGCAGTTCTCTGCGGAAGTTTACTGGGGGAGAAGTGTTTGAGCCTGGTTGTAGGAGATTTTACGTGACACGTGAGCAGCACTGACGAGCACAGCTACAGCCGTTCTCCCGGGTGGTCCCAAAAGTGCACTGAGGCGTAATCGTCTCAGCGGGTGGAACGGTGACCAGCGCCCCTGTTTTCCACTTTGGCAGGAATAAGAGATGGCGCGAAGTACGGAGCTGCATAGATTCTGAGCAATGAGTCAACAATGATCAGAGACGTGGACGTGAGGTGACAAGGTGTCGCGAGGAAAGGTGTGTGACTAGATCTCTCCAAACGAGTGCAGAGTGCGCCCACTGAACAGAAGCTGCACAGGAGAACCACGAGAAGCCAGTGGACAAGACGACCCGTTCTGTGGCCAACGGTCAGCCTCTCCCTGCCATGGACAGAGTGGCCATGGTGACAGGCAAGGGTCTGCCTGGCCACCACACATAACCTGTGTGGCCACTCCGAGTGCCCAATCTTCCAGCAGCAGAGTCCACCCAGGAGCCCCCAGGATGGCAGCATTTGCCCAGGACACAGCCAGCCACCTGGAGAGCAGGCTGGTTACATCGGATCGAGTTCATCAGGAAGGGGCGGCACTTTGTTCCTACTGGAACTGGATGTAGATTTCTTTTCTAATGTTTCTGCCAAAACCAGCATCTGTGCAGTTAGTAAATGCTTTTAACTGCTGGCATTACATTTACCGTAACGTTACTGCTGACGAGGGGCGTCGTTTTGTAGGAAATGAGAGGAGCCAATGGGCTCAGGCTCACATAACTTCCTGGCATTGCCATGTACCCCATTACCTTGGAGCCTCTGGACTAAGGGAATGGGGGAGCAGCCAGCGGAAGCCAGAGGCCCTGGGAGACTGGATACCAGTGGGTCGGGCAGGGGCCTGTGGGTGGCACATGGCCATGGACACAGTGTGAAGACTTTCCCTCCAAAGTTAACATCAGTAGAAAGCCTGTGGCCTTCTCCTGGGGGAGACGCTGAAGGTGGGTTCTGTGCCTCAGCCAGCTCACATCACCTGCTTCCATCATCAGCTGCCCCAGAAGCCACAGGAACACATGAACAGAACGGCCAGAATAAAAGATGGAGTTCCATACGGCCCCGACGGCATGGACTCCTGCTCTCCTGGGCTCTTCTAGCTAACGCCATCTCTGCATAGCAAACCTACCTGCAGCAGAGAGCAACACTGAGTCCCCAATGTGGCAGTATTCGTCAAAGCCACCAGCCATCCGCTTGGTGGCAGGTTGAGCCAGCCAGCTCCTTTCTGGAAGACAAACCTCCCCACTATGGATACAGCACCACCCCCAGGGCCAATAGCAGGCCTGAAATCCTGCACAGAAGAGGGTCCAACCAGGGGTTGGATGCTACTCAGTGTGGAAGGTGCACGAACGGACCTGGCACAGCCCAGGGGGGGACAGGAGTGCCATGTGCTTCAGCCGGGAGAGGGGTGAGTGAGAGGCCAGCCCCCCAGGACCGCTGAAACCAGGCTGAAGGTGCAGTTTCCCACCGCTGGTTGTTTGCCTGGGGTAGGGTGGGAATAGCCAGAAAGGCTGACTGGTTTGGGTCATCCATTTCCCGTCCTTTAGTTTTTCATGGCGATGTGTTTGGTCTGTCTGTTGGCAGATCTGGGACCTTCGGGAGGCAGTGGACCCTGAGGAACTCCCTGCAGGGGCTCCTCAAACCCCAAAGCTCGTGGGGGCCTCCTCCCCCCTAACTCCCAGGCTTCCAGTGCTTGCGTGTTGTGCTATGTCCCGGTTTCAGTAGGAGAAGAAGCATCTTGGGGGAATGGTGCTGCTCCATTGCGGCCGAAGGAGACGTTTCCCATGGTGCCATTTTAATCAGCTTAATAGCGTCAACATCTGTGGTGACTTCGCCTTTTCCGCTCCTGACATTGGCGATTTGTGCATTTTCTTTCTTTCTGTTCTGTATTGGTCGCATTTGATTTATCATTTTTGTTGTGATGTAGCCTTTGTCCTGTGGGAAATTTGAGTTCTATTTCTTACTTTGCAGCATATGGAGACTTTTTATTTAGTTTTTCTTATGATTTATAATTTAATTGAACTGTTGTCAGGATTTATAACCTCTGTGATGTCGGTTCTTTACAACGTGTGGAGAGTTTATGACTTGGCATAAAGTCTTTGTTTATAAATTTTCCACATGTACTTACAAAAAAGTATTCTGTAAGTTTTCCAGAATTATGTTCCTGTCCACTAAGTCAGCTTGGTAATTATTTCTCCTACATACTTTATTATTATTTTATCTCCTATTCATTCCACAAGTTACATGTAAAAACATTACCCTATAAATTATGTATATTATCCTTATCAAGAGCTAATAATTGTTGGTCCTTTACCATTTTATACCCTCATCCTTTAAGAACGCAGTTGACATAAAGATATTTTCAATCAAATGAAAACTGAAGAAAAAAAATTACCACCAGTAGAAATTCATTTTTAAAAATACCAAAAATTATTCTGCAGGCGGAAGGAAAATGATGAAAGGAGGAATAAAAATCAATTAAGTTGCAAACACAGAGATATAGCTAAACAGGGACTATTAGAAAAATAACAGTAAAGACTTGTCATATTGAAAACACACAGAATTAAAATACATCTAAACAATAGATACATGTAACAAACAGGTGAATGGCGCTACCCTGTACTGTGATTTCTGCATTGTCTGCAAAATTGATAAAGGTTGGGCCCTGATAACGTACCCGTGTGTACTGTACTCTACAGCACTGTTTCTGTATTTGGAATTCTGGATCAGCAGTTACTTTCCTTCAGCTCACGGAAGAGATTCAACCATCTTCAGAATTCCGCTGTTCCTTTGGAGACCGTGGCCTTATAACTGCTTCTGTTTCCACTGGCACTGAGATTTCCCTTTGTCTGTTTCACTGTTGTGTTGCTACTTGGGAACTCTTCGTTGGCTGTTCTCCATCAACTTTAGAAAATTATCAGCCATAATCTTTTCAGCAGATTGCTTCTGCTTCGTCCTCTCCCTGCTCTCCTTTTGTAACTTGAAATGTTCTCTTGTGCTTCCTCATGCATTTTCTATCTGTGCTTCTTTTTTCTTTTTTGAACTCTGTCTACAAATTCACTATTTTCTCTCATGCTCTAGTACGTGGTTAAACTCATTCAACTGAATCTTTAGTCTCAGTGAGTCTTCAGTTCCAAAACCTTATTTTGGAATTATGGGTCTTTTTCAGTTTGATGGGTCAGTTAGGTTTCTAACTCTCTGTTGAAACCCTCAGAGTTGTCCTCTAGCTGTTTTCGAGTGTGGGGTCCAATTATTTGAGCATTTGGAGACCCGGCTGCTCTCTGTTCCTGCTGCTTTCTGTTCACACCGTCTCATAGCCCTGCAAGCCTCTTCAGCTCTGATAATATGCTCTGCATTTGTAAATGTTTGTAATCATAATTTAGAGCCCAAAACTGTTATTTTCTTCCAGAGATGAGCCAGTGGCAGCAGACACATGGGATCACTTTCACTCAGTGTCACCAGTGGAGATTTTCTAGGGTAATCCAGTAATTCAGAGAGGGGCTGCTGTTCAGATGGTGCCTGCTTCACCCTCGGGTCACCTGTGCACCTCACCTGCAGCTCACTGGGGTCGTAAACTGAAGTATGGGGAGGTTACCGAAGCCCCATCCTTGGTGCAACCCAGCTCCGAACTTTGCCCCACTTACCCGTGAAGTGTCAAAGTACTGTCCAGTTTCTCAGTGCACTGTGCCACTCGGGACACACTCAGGACAAGAACTCTCTGAACATCAGGCTAAACTCTGACCTCGGGCTTTCCCGACTCTTGGTCAGGTAGATTTTCCCTGGGTTTTTAGATCTCCAGTTGCTTCAGGAATTACAGTCATGAGTTGCTTAACCATAGGGATACACTCTAAGATGTGCATTGTTAACTTTGCTGTCATGTGAATGATTCCGTCGTGTGAGCATCACCGAGGGCGTCCACACACCTGGATGGCACAGCCTCCCACGCCCTGGGCTGGGTGGGGCAGTCTGTTTCCTGGGCGACAGCCCGGGCAGCATGTCACTGTACTGAACTCTGCAGGCAGTTGTCACCCAGGGGGAAGTGCGTGTGTGTGGAAATGTATCTAGGCATAGAAAAGGGACAGTGAAAATACGGTATAAAAGGTAAAAAACGGCACACCTGTACAGGGCACGTAGCACAAGTGGAGCCTGCAGGACTGGTGAGTCAGGGAGTGTGAGCGTGAGTGAGCGTGAGTGAGTGTGAGTGGACGTGACGGCCTGGGGCACGACTGCGCATGACTGGAGCCTTCTTATAACACTGTGCACTTAGGTGACACTAAGTTTATAAAACAATATGTTTCTTCAATGATAAATTAACCTTAGCTTACTGTAATTGTTACTTTATAAACTTTTTAAAACTTTTCACCCTTGTGATAACAATTTAAAACACAAACACACTGTACAGGTGTACAAAATATTTTCTTTGTATCCTTATGCTATAAGCTTTTTATTATTATTTTTACTTCTTAAACTTTTTTGTTAAAAACAGACACAGACCACACATTAGCCTCGGCCGACACAGGGTCATCAATATCACTGTCTCCCACATCTGTCCCACTGGAAGGTCTCAGGGGCAGTGACACGGATGGAGCTGTCACCTATGACGACACTGCCTTCTTCTGGAACAGCTCATGAAGGAGATGCTGAGGCTTTTCTGCAGCAGGTGTCACTCCTCACAAACGTCCGAGGTGGTTGGTATAATGCGGGGTCAGGCAGTGTCTCTGCGTCAGGCGGGGTCTCTGTGTCATGCGGTGACTCAGCTCCCGCTCCCCACACAGGAACGCAGGACATGGCGAGGCCAAAAAGGAACACCCACGGAGCCATGGATAGGGGGTTCATACCACTATGGTCTCGCTGGCGGCTGGGATGGAGACACAGGAAGCAGGAGCCACACGATCCTCAACCCGCCATCCACTTCTCTGCCAACCGACCCCACCTGCTAACTGCAATCCGCACCTGCTAGCTCAGCCATGGCAGTTATAGCAGTGGCTAAGGGCTCACTGGTTACAGCTGACGGCCAACTAGCCACAGCTGACGGCATCTACTACCCGAGCCAGGACCTTTCCAAGTGAGGCTGAGAGCCGGGAAACTGCTCTCTGGGACTCTGTCCCCACAGTTTGCTTGGTTTCTTTCTGTTTTTCATGACAGATTGACCTGTAAGCAGTTAAGGCACCCTAAACAGTCCTCTCTATTAATGAAAAGCTTTTGGCATTGGGTCCATGTTTTCAGACGTTTAAGGAACTTGATGAGGTCTGCAAATCTTCTGCTAAGCCTTTCACTGTGAATCTTCTTGAGGGTTGTTTTCCTCTTCTCCTGCAGTTTCCTTTTCTCTTGCCTCTTCTTCACTGTGTCCCTGTTCTGACCCCTCCTCATTAATCAGCCCCTCAGGAGTCCCCTCTCGGAGCTCCCCAGTGCCAGCCCCACACACCCACATGGCAGTCCTTCGCCATCTCAACGGCAGCCGTGGTGATTTTTGCAGCCTCCTCACCCTTGGCAAATCCTTTGAAGCGTGATGAACCTCTTGAGTGTCCGCTTCCAGATGCTGTCCAGACACTCCCTGGTGATACCGTCCCAGCCCAAGCAACATTCTTGATGTGGCCACAGATGGAATCGTCCAGAGCTGCAGCCACGTCTCCTGCAGCAGGAGCCTGGCACCGTCCCCATCAGGCAGGAGGCCTGAGGAGCTGCTGTGACTCCTTGATCCACTGGTTAGGTCAATGAGGTGGTATTTCAGCTAAAAAGATTTTGGGTTTTATTTATTTAGTTAATTTTTAAATTTTTTTTATTGGGGAATATTGGGAACAGTGTCTTTCTCCAGGGCCCATCAGCTCCAAGTCAAGTTGCTGTCCTTTAGTCTAGTTGTGGAGGGCGCAGCTCAGCTCCAAGTCCAATCGCCATTTTCAATCTTAGTTGCAGAGGGTGCAGCCCACCATCCCATGCGGGAATTGAACCGGCAACCTTGTTGTTGAGAGGACGCGCTCTAATCAACTGAGCCATCCAGCCGCCCCTTATTTATTTTTCAAGAAGGCTTTTTCCATGCCCCCGCAGAGGAAAAACTCTAGTGAGGGCCCATAAAAATAATTTGAATTTAAGATTTTTACTTACTGCCAGTCCGTATTTCTAGTTATGCAGTTTAATGAGCGTTACATTTACTTTTAGAAATGACAAGGTAAAAATGTGCTATTATCAGCCTATACCAGGGGACACGAGTATATTGTAGATACTTCAGTGTTGTAGGGACAGGTCCCAGAGAGCAGTTTCCAGGCTCTTGGCCTCACATGGAAAGGTGCTGGCTCGGATAGTAGATGGCCATCGGCTGTGACTGGCTGGCCATCAGCTGTAACCGGTTAGCCATTGGCCACTGATATAGCTGCCGTGGCTGCGTTGGTTGGTTGGTTGGCAGAGAAGCGGATGGCAGATTGTGGATCGTGTGGGTCCTACTTCTTGTGTCTGCCCCGGCTGCCAGCGAGACTAGGGTGCAGGAAGACCCCCTCTTGGGGTACTGGCGGATGTTTGCTTTTGTGTCTCCAACCCAGCTGCCAGCAAGAATATAGTGGTATGAATCCCCTAGCCATGGCTCCGTGGGTGTTCCTTTTTGGCCTCACCGTATCCTGCGTTCTTGTGTGGGGAGCGGGAGCTGAGTCCCTGCGTGACAAGTGTGAAGTAGTGTCTGTCCTTCGTTTAAATAACAGAAGTGAAAGTCATAACGTATATTTGGACAAGTCTCAAGGATTGTGTTTAAATAATTCAAAATATTTTAAGCATTTTGAATATTATTTAATGACATGCATTTTATTTTTCTTGTTTAACCGACTTCAAAAGGGGGAAATAGCTTGAAAGTATTCTCTTAAGTGTGATTTTATGTGGATGTGCAAAACCCAATTTAATATAATAAATGGTTTATTTTCTAAATCAGTTCAACACACATGCCCACGTAACAGCATGTACAAATGGGCCTAATTATAGAAATTCAGCTCCACATCAAATTAAGGTATTACAAAAACATTTTCCTGGCAGATACTACTGTGTTTCCCCGAAAATAAGACCTAGCCAGACAATTAGCTCTAATGCGTCTTTTGGAGCAAAGATTAATATAAGACCAGCTCTTATAGTAAAATAATATAGTAAAATAAGAGCAGGTCTTATATTAATTTTTGCTCCAAAAGATGCATTAGAGCTGATTGTCTGGCTAGGTCTTATTTTTCGGGGAAACACAGTATATATAAATGGGATAAAAACAAAGATGTTATATAAATTATGTTTTAAACTTAAACATATGATAAGCATAGAATGGGGGGGAAATGAGTCCTAAATTAAGACATTTGTGGGGCAGACGGGTGGCTCAGTTGGTTAGCGTGCGAGCTCTTGGCAACTGGGCTGCCGGTTCGATTCCCACACAGGCCAGCGAGCTGCACCCTCCGCAACTAGAATGAAGTCAATGAGCTGCCGCTCAGCTCCTGGGTGACCAGATGGCTCAGTAGGTTGGAGCGCATCCTCTCAACCACAAGGTTGTGGGTTCGACTCCTCGACTCCCACAAGGGATGGTGGGCTGCGCCCCCTGCAACTAACAATGGCAAATGGACCTGGAGCTGAGCTGCGCCCTCCACAACTAAGATTGAAAGGACAGCGTGACTTGGAAAAGTCCCAGAAGTACACACTCTTCCCCAATAAAGTCCTGTTCCTCTTCCCCAACAAAATCTTTAGGAAAAAAAAAAAGACATTCGCTTTTTCTTAATCAGAATCTTTGAAATGTTTTAATTTCTCTATTCTCATATTTTCAATGAATCAAGTAATAGACAGTTTCATATGGACCTTGTGCTTTGTAAATATTATCTCTTCTAGTCTGTGTTACAAACATTAATTGAATTGCCGTGGTTGGTACCACAACTCCTGTTTTACCTGTGAGGGATCTGAGTCAGAGGCCAACATTCAGTAAGTCCAGGACTGGATTAACCAGACGCCCCCCTTGCCAGCGTCTTCACGGCTCCGTTCCATAAAGCGAAGGGGCCACACCCGTCTGGTACGGTATTTAGGCTCCGTGGGTGGTCCTTTTTGGCCTCACCATGTCCTGCCTTCTTATGTGGGGAGTGGGAGCTGAGACCCTGCATGAGACCCTGCATGAGACCCGTGTTGTTCTAAACTTCACCCATTCCATTTAGTTCCAAATCCAAATCACCCAGTCCCTTTACATTGCCCCTGTTATGTAACAGCACGTGTCCTCTTGCATGTGGGCGTGCTGTTTATTATACCAAAAAAGTTTCTTGTAAAGACATTTCACTTGGGGCTCAAATGGAGGGCATGTTTTGTTTCTCACTCAGTGTTGCTATTTGTAGGATCTATATTTTTATGGTATTAATTTTCCAGAATTAATTGACAGCCTACAAGAAGGTAGATAGGAAGTAAAGCTTTTATATGTATGAAACCACTTTATTGCAATGATGCCTCTTTTTAAATGGGAATGCTTTCTTCTAGAGAAACAGTGAGGGGGGTAGGAGCAGTTGGCGTGACCTGGCCTCTGGTCTGCCAGCTGGTTTCTGGAGGGACCTCCCCAGGCCTCCCCCCCACCCCCACCATGGCTGGGGTTGTCGGTTGTCTGGATTGGGGACAGTCTTTGGCTTTGTTTTGAAAAAATCACAGATTTAACATTATGTAACATGGACATACTACTTTATAATTACTTTATATTAAATTTAACTGACGTTTGTGAGGATTAAATGAAAAAATGTGTGCAGAGTGTATTGCAGACTATAACTAACCCAGGAAGGCACTTAGTACTTTTTTTAAATCATCAGCTCCATAGGGATATGAATTCTCGTTGAACCAGTAATGACTGCCGATCAGGATGTGGCAAAACTTTGCTTAAAATTATAAATGGTGATACTGATGCAAGGTAATGAATTTAACACAACAGATACATCCTGTGCCGGAAAGAATGAATCTAACTTGAAAATCTGAAATGTCAGATTAATTTCAGAATCACTCTATTGCTTAATATAAGTCGCTTCATATTTTTGGATATAAACATAGGTTGAATAATTTGAAATAAATTCATGCAATACATTTGTAAGAATGCATTGGATAATCATTTCACAACAATTGGCAGGTAATTATGAAACAGACCTATTTGAATTTGGAGATTTATGGCCCTCGAGAACTTCTGAACTTGAAAAATGAGGCTCCCTTTTTCGCACAATGCCCAAACTATAATATTTTAGAATCAGGTAATTTGGTTCACACTTTCCTCTCTTTATAGTGAAGTTATTGAGGGTATCACACTTGTTGAATAGAACAGTTTCATTGTTAATAATCTCAGCAAAGCATTCTATGGGAAAAGAGGAGAATAAAATATCATCCTGATACAGCTTTACAGATGAGAAAGTCTAAATTAAGGGTGAGAAACAGTAACCTAAGAATAGCTGGTCTCTCACGGACAAAAGTGCACATGGCCTCCTCGTATTTCTGGATGTGCAGGGTCTGTCGAGTGTTTGCTCACGTCCTGCTCTGTGGGAAGAGGGACGAGGTTTACAGCAGACGGGAGGGAGGAGAGTTACTTCAGTGCAGTCACAGCCACCGAGCTCCAGCTGTCAGCGGTGTGCCTGGGACATGGGCGGGTCACACTACTCCGGACCAGGAACCATCCATTTCCCAAGATGATATTGTGTTCTCGCTCCATATGCAACAAAACGCCAGTGTCCTGAAATTCTCTGGGTGTTCAGGCGCCAATGCCATCATCACATCTGAGCTCACCGCCCACCCCGGTGGCATTACATCGCCAAGGGAGGCAGCGAGGCTGCGGGGAGAGAATCGCTGCCGTGTCGTTACGGGTATCATGACCCACCGCCCATGGAGGCCAGGGCCATTTGGGGGCAAAATCATAATGATACAACCTGGTCTAAAGTATCCCCCTTGGTGATGGTGAGATGGCTGGCGTCTGGTTAACTTTCGGGAGGCTGATCACACCTGAACCACTAGCTGATACTTCTCCTGAGTATTTGCATAAACATCACGCGCCCGGGGCTCCTCTGGCCCAAGACGTCCTTGAGAAAGAAGATGAAGATGCAACAAGCCCATTTCTGGAGGACTCAGTGGTGGTTTTCTGTGTATCAGCGTCCACAGCGGTCCCCCTTATCAGGGATGACAGTGTGTCAGTATTTCTTCACAGTTACTCAGCCGTTGATGATGGAAGCTTCCTGACAGAGTGAATGCTTTTTTCCTGTACCCTCTGCTCTTCCCAGGAAGCCTTTCTAATCTCCCTTTGCTCAGCTCTAGTCCAGCTCCCAGCACAGCACACTGTTGTTTCTTATGTATTGTTATGTCAGAGGCCAAAAGTCCATGAAAGCAAGAAGCCATGCTTTATTCCCTTTTGTGTTGTGACAATGCTGTGGCCTTAACAGGTGCTAATTTAAAAGTGGGCGATGAGTCAACGTATTTTTACTTCAAGGCTTTGCACACTGACCATCATCCTTTTTCACCCTACACCAGTTAAGATTTGACGGCCGCTTCTGTCAGCGTGCCCCACATTGGTGTGACTGATAAGGCAGAGATACCCTCTAATATGCATTGTCACACTGGCAGGAGTCATGATGGCTTCTTTTATTCCCTGTCCAAATGGAGAGAAATGGAGTCGGTTTGGAATTATCCGTAAGTACAGGACCATTGTGGGGGCAGGTAGCCTCCTGCTTGCTTGTTAACAACCTGCGTGGAAGAACCGCCTTCTCGCACTGGGCTTGAGGGAAGGCTGAGACAGGCTGTCTCTCACAGGGCGTGGCTGTGCCTGCCACGCTGGACAGCTGGCCGTCCCATGACAGCCTGGGTCCACTGACAGGAGAGCTGGGCTGTCTGTGCCACATTCAGCTTGCGGGTATCGACGTGGTCAGGAGTTTGGCTTTCCTTAAGCCTCCTCCAGAGCGTTCAGGGACTGCCCCACTTTACCGCCTACTTAAGTAACACAAATCGTGCAGCCCACCCCGTTCCTCAGTTTAGGGGATGATTTAAAGTCATGTTCAGAAGAGAAAGTAATGTTAGTAGAAATGAAACACGTATGCATCCATCCAACATGGGAGCTTTGGAGGGACAGAAAAAAGTGTGTGTCAGTTATCTTAGACCTGCATCTCCCAAGTGACAGAGACCCGAGGGGATAAAAGCAGTAAATTGTGTGAAGGAGACATTATATTTGTGTGAATTGGACTGGATCTGCTGAGGACAGACACCAAGCGTATCTTTGTAATGAAATAGAATTGGGGCAGGATTTCCGGAGAAACCAGTCCCATTATCCCACAGTCCATGAATGGGTATAGGTTCCTCGATGTAAGCAGAAGCAGCCATAAGCAGCTAATGTGATGGGATCAGCACTGAAAAAAATTCAGGGCCATAAGGAGGAAGGTGACAACACAGCATGTTTAATTTGTATCTATAGAAAACATTTATAGAAGCTCTCTAATGTGCAGATTATAGAAATACATTTAATATATAATAGTGCACTTTAGTGTACTTACTGTGAAAATAGCACATTTATTTAGAGAGGGATTTTATGTCCAAAGTTCTTGTTGATGATTGGAAATATACCCATTCCCTTCTCTTGCAGTAACTGTTACCAAGAAAAGCCAAAGTGTCTGTAGTGTTCCATTATTCCTCATCAAAAGTCTTCTCCTTTTGCATGGTATTTCCCAGAGTCACCTAGAACGTTCACATCAGTAAAAGATTCTAGAAAAAGTCAGAGTGTCCGCAGGGCTCAGCGCCTACATTTGCCGGCACTCGTGCCTCGTGCACATGGCCTGCCGCTCGATCCTCCACGTGCCCTCCTCGTAGGTGCAGTGGCATATTGTGCACTCGTCTGTCTGCACTTCTCTTCCAGCCGGGATGACAGCAGTTTCTGCAAAGCAGTTGGGACCTAAAATGCAGAAGCAGGTTCTATATTACGTGTGTGCATAAATACATATTGTATTTAATTAGGCAGTTAGCTTTACAATGTATGTTTTATTCATTCTCTTTTCTGAAGGACAGTGGAAAAGTTATAATTTCAGTAACATGCATTTTTATCTGATACATAACCAGGTTTTAATATTTTGATGAGTGACAGCGCTGTGCTTTTCACTAACAGATTCTTCCACTCAGATTCTCTCTTAAACACAGGCCAAATCTGCGATCACTTGATTTAATGAATTCTAAATAAGCATAGAAAAAAAACAACATAATGAATCGTGACTTTCAAAGAACCAGTCTCATTCTTCATGGCACTTTTAGGAGAGAGACCTTAAGCAGGCAAGCTGCTTGAAGTAACCCCACGCCAGTGTGACTTCCACACACACCTGCTGGAGCAGCTTCTCACAGGTCACCTGGACGGCTCCTGAGACAGGGCTGCTGGTCCTGCCCCCAGAGCTTCTGACTCCCAGCTTTGAGATGAGGCCAGAGAACTGGCTTTGGTAACAAGTTCCCAGGGGACGCTGATGCTGCTGGCTGGGGACCACACTTAGAGAAGGCCCATCTCAGCACGTTCCAGCGTCACACCCGGGACAGTCGTCCCTGAGAACCGAGGGCCCCTGTGATTCTGCCAAGGTGCCACACCCGCATTTTACAGAAGGTCGAGGACACGAAGACGTGAGTGTCAGAAAGGTTTCAGTATGAGTTGGAACAAACGGTTTTCATGTTGTGGCTGACACACCTGATTCAGCCAGAACTGCCTCCTGACTTCCCTCTAACATGGAAACGTCACAGCATCTGCAGCCTAAGGGCCCAACTCTGAGCCTGAGCGATGGGCTCGAAGTCTCCTTCTCCCTTCCCTCGCTTCTAAAGTCTGAGAACATGCTCACTACCGACACACATTTAATTATAACGCGTGAAATCATAAAAGAGATGAAAAACGTTCCCCTACAAAATTGTAAAAAGCTGAATGAACCCATCAGAGCCCCAGGATAAAAGCTGGCCTTTGTGTAACTAGTGGGAGTGAGTGTAAGCGGTGCTGCCTACACGTCAGCCAAGTGTCACACCCAGGAAACAGCCGGGGTGTATGTGCCCGGCCCCTCCTGGAACTTTCCCATCGTCCCCCACTCTACAGGGCCCCGGGCTCTTCCCTGGACCTCTGCCGTTCTCCCTCGGACACCTCACAGCGTGACCGATGCTTTCTCTGGGAATAGCCCCGAATCACAGTCTCACTGTACTTTCTCTCCTGAACACTGGTCCTGTGTTTCCAGAGGGCAGCTGTCCACACGGACTGCTGACCCCCAGCCCCAGCCCCAGCCTGGGCCCAGCATGCTTTTGTGTGGCCTGACGGGCTTTGGTGGTGGAAAAGTCACTCTCCTTCATCGCTTTGGTGAATTGTGACACAGTACCACACCCGATAACCACATTTGGGTCACTTGCAGACCGCATATATGACAGTGGTCCCATAAGACCAAAAGGCAGCTGAAAACTTCCTGTCACACAGTGACGCCCTAGCAGGGGCAACACGACACATTGCTCACGTTTGTGGTGACGCCGCTGTAAACAAGCCCACTGCCCACTTGTATAAAAGGACAGGACACACAGCATGTACCATACGTGACACTTGGTAATGACAATAAACTTCGTGTCACTGGTATGTGCTTTTATACTATACTTTAGAGTGCACTCTATCTGCTTATAAATAAAAGTTTGCTACAAAACACCAGCCATGTTACGCCAGCAGCCGCCTCATACATCTCGTGTTTGCCACATCTCTTGATGGCATCATTTTCTCTTCTGCTTGATTTCATCTCGTGTCGTTCTATAAACTTAGTGTCACCTAAGTGCACAGTGTTATAAGAAGGCTCCAGTCATGCGCAGTCGTGCCCCAGGCCGTCACGTCCACTCACACTCACTCACTCTCACTCACACTCACACTCCCTGACTCACTGGTCCTGCGGGCTCCACTCGTGCTACGTGCCCTGTACAGGTGTGCCGTTTTTTATCTTTTATGCCCTATTTTCACTGTCCCTTTTCTATGCCTAGATACATTTCCACACACACGCACTTCCCCCTGGGTGACAACTGCCTGCAGAGTTCAGTACAGTGACATGCTGCCCGGGCTGTCGCCCAGGAAACAGACTGCCCCACCCAGCCCAGGGCGTGGGAGGCTGTGCCATCCGGGTGTGTGGACGCCCTCAGGGATGCTTATACCACCTGCTCCCCCTCACTGCTGCCGATGCTCAGTGTCAGACCCAGTGCAGCGAAGTCAGGGTGGAGGACGGGTGTCAGCTGGAGGGAGTGCCTCCCATCCCAGCTGACGCTCCGCCATCAAGGTCATGGAATGCAGGGTCTGTGTCCAGCCCCCATTCTGCCCTGGTCAGCAGCACACACGAGGCCACGACAGGTGTGTTCACTTAGCCGGTGCCAAGCACATGCCACTTGGAGCCTGAACCTGCGGGGACGGCTGTCATTTGCCTACGGCTGCACTCCTGTCTTCCAGAACTGCCATCACAGTGACAGCCCTCGGTGCCCAGTGAGCCTCTCCCTTGCCTGGGGGACCCTGGGGTGGGGGACGTGGCTCCATTGCAATTTCATCCCAGGGTCTAGTCTGCATGGAGCTCAGGATACAGACCAGCGAGTTCCAGGTCTACAATTAAATCGGGAATTGACACGAGCAGAATGCTACACTGATACAGCTGTGCTGATGAGTAAGTGGCCAGCGTGTGTGAGACTCAAGGGATGTGAGCCCCACAAAGACATGCTGCTGAGGAACAGGGACCCACACAGGTGCCTGAGGCACATGTCCTCCTCTTCCACGGAAGACTGAACACAGGGACAGTGGGGCACACAGGACAACAGGGCGACAGAGAGAAACCCAGGCAGCCTCGGGCCGGCCTGTCTGGGGCACAGAAACTCAGAGCGGGTACCGAGCAGCAGCACGCTTCCCTTGGGAACCTCGAAGCAGGTGAGCGTAATTCCCGGGTGTGCCCAGGTGCCTGTCCTGAAGCAGCAGCCGTTTCTCCACCTCATTGTGGGTCCCGTCCCCGCCCCGAGCCCTGACTCCTGAGCACGAAGCCCCCACGTTGTTTACACTGAGGAAGCAGCCCCTGCTGCACTTCCTCACACACCTGGCTGTGAAATCCACGGGCTCTGGCCGCCAGGGGGCAGCTAACTGGTTTTTCTCACCTGCATTTCGGTTCACTGGTTCACTGCCAAGTAAAACTAAACAACTGAAACTGTGTTCGGGGGTGTGTTCTTGAGCACATGCGTGTTTTTCTGTTGAGGTAGAAAGTCATTTTCTTAAGCAAAAAGTTGAAAAGACAATTAAAATAAGGAAAAATGAAAAAGACAGTCAAATATGCACGAAACAGAGTTCTGTTTCCTCTCATCAAAACTCTGTTTCCTCTCATTTCTTTGAAAGGAAACAATGCTGCCATATGAACACCCGACGCCCGGGTGGCTGGGTGTGGGGACAGAGCCAAAAGTGCAGTTTCCAGGCTCTAGGCCTCATGTGGAAAGGTGCTGGCTCAGGTAGTAAATGACCATCAACTGTGATTGGATGGCCATCAGCTGTGGCTAGTTGGCCGTCAGCTGTAACCAGTGAGCCATTGGCCACTAATATAACTGCCGTGGCTACACTAGCAGCAAACGGGGGCTAACAAGAAGATGGTGGCTGGGCTGGCAAGCGAGAATTGCTGTTGGGACGGCGGGTTGCAGATTGTGTGGGTTGCAGATTGTGTGGCTCCTGCTTCCTGTGTCTCCGGCCCAGCCACCAGTGAGAATATAGTGGTGTGACTCCCCTACCTATGGCTCTGTGGGTGTTCCTTTTGGGCCTGGCCACATCCTGCGTTCTTATGTGGGGAGCGGGAGTAGAGACCCCGCAGGCTGCCCCGCAGGACACCTGTGTTCTGGTGCAGGGAGCGGGAGCAGAGACCCCGCCTGACTCCCTGCAGGACACTGGGGCAACGCGATGGGTCACCTGGACTGTGCTTCCTCTCCACTCCCTGGGCACACGCCCTGGTTGTAGATTCCTGGGACTAGGAGGTTACTCCCGGTCATCATATTCCAACCCTTTCAAGTCGGTAACATTTACCATATACCACCCAGTCTCCACCAAAAGTTAAAAAATAAAATACACCTTCATGTTTAAGTGCTGAAAGTCCACACGCTCTAAGTTCTCCAGAAGCGTTTTAGCAAATAATCAGGACCACGCAAAGGAAAGAGGCAGGAAAGAAGTATTTTCCAACGTTCTGAAATATGGTAAAAGTTTTCCCGATTTACAGAAAAGGTCCCCGCCGTCAAACGGGGTGGGTTCATTAAACCTGTGTGCCGATATGACTGAGAAGCTCGGAGACAGGACTAGTGTTTCAGCATCTTCCAAATTCACTTGACCATGGAGGCCTTTATTCACAAACGGTATTATCTCGTGGACATTTATATCCTACAGCGTTTGAAAAATGAAGCGATACAACGGGAGAAAACAGTGCTGCGACCTCTTCGCACAGCGCATGCAGAGCCCAGCGACGGACGCTAGGGGGCAGTGCAGGCCAGCTCCCCGCAAGTGTCTGGGATCCCTGCTCCCCATCACCTGCCGCCCCACGTTTCCTCAGGAAAGGGCACTGCTCACCTTGTGACGGTGCCTCAGCCACAGCTGTACATTTGTACTGGCCTCGATTACAGAAGTATCAAATATATTAGTAAGTTACACCTGACCTACAACTATTAGGATGAGAATCTCCTTATATCCGTGTGGTTCTTCTGCCCAGAACTCACGTTCATCCTTTGTTCCCACGGGAGCGGCTGCAAGGTGGGGACGTTGAGGCTAGAATGTTCACACCACAAAGTATTACACCTTGGGCAGATCTTTTGCTCTGACTCTCTCAACATACAGATAGGAAAATTGAAACAGAACTATGTGCAGAGTAGAATTGAGGTTAGATATCAGACTTTTGCGAAATGTATATTTGTCTCTCAAACTCTTTGGACGCAATCCGCCGAGCCAGATGGCCTCCCCAGTTCCACGTCGCAAGTGTGACTGACAACACGTGGGGCAGCTCATTCCTGTTGCTAGGGACCAACTAAGGCTTCCGGATGCAAACAGGCTATTTTAGAAACATGTGAATCAAGTTTGTCATGTATTTCCAACACGCACTTTTCCTTCCAATAAAGTTTTAGCGGTCACTGTCGGAAGCCAAGTGCAGAAGCCTCGAGGAGCTTGTGGAGCGAAGGGCCCACCCAGGGCAGCAAGAAGGGTCGCCCAGGGTTCTGTCCCGGCCACAGCACTGCGGCCACCACCTTGCGTCCTCACATGTCACGGCTCTGGGTCGCAGCTCCGGAACCTCCCCCTTTCTGTGGCCATTTTCTGCCCGAATTTCCAGGTTTTGCCACCCTCCTCTGCCTCTGTTCCCACGCACGAGGCACAGACATTTCAAACACCTGGGACAACACTGGCATTGTCACGAGTCTGTCTAAATGGTGTCGTCTTACTATTTCAGTCAGACCCAGCTTTATCCAACACTCTGGCATGTCATCAAGTTTAACAAGTAGCATCCTGAAACACTCCTGAAAACGGGGCAACTCCTACAAATGGCCCTTTGCCAAATTCCACTAATTTTCTAAAAAGTTACAAACACAACATCAGCAATGATGACGAAGTGAACGTGGAGTGAGTCAGACATGAGGGGACAAAGCTCCGTGACGCACCACGCAGGGACAAAGGATTAACTTGCCATCCATGTCTGGTCTCACTGGCAATTCCATCTCCAGACCACAACCTGCAGATGTGCACATGCTCCAAGGGGCCCTCCCACCTGCCTGAGGGCGTCCCCCAGCCCCGCCCCTGGGCCCTGGGATGCGCTTCTGAGCAGGGATGTGGGGGGACGCCCGCCACTGGCTCCGAGAGTTCCCTGAGGGTCCCAGGTTCCAGCCCCTGAAGCACCCCTCCTTCTGAAGGGCCCCCTTCACACTGAGCTCCTGCAAAGGCTAAGTGGCCTTCACGAGACCTGACCGGCGAGTGGGGGATGAATGGCAATGTCGTGAATTAGGAAGGAAAAATCACCTGTATTCCTAACAGAGTGAAACGTGTCAGCCTGAAGTTCATGGCCCCCCTCACACCTAACCCCGCACATGAGCAACCACCAAGGAGATTGAGCGAGCGGCTGCACCACAGCTACAGGGCTGACAAAGACAGGCCACCAAGTCGCTGAGTACAGATGATGACAGGTCTTCCCAGGAGTGCCTCTGTGTCACGTCACCAAGGATTTCACCCACAGGGTGCGGAAGAGGGAAGTGAATCTCATGTGCCCCATAAGTGGTTAACAACTGAGTCTGAGAAAGAAAAATAAATAAATACAAATAAAAAGGAAAGAAGCCCGGAAATGAAGTTGCCATCTGGCACTTTGCCCACGTCCACCCTGGAGCGGCCAATGTGTGACGCTGGGCACAGCCGCAGACTTGGAAAGATATGTGTGCCCATGAGCCCATCCAAGTGAGAAAGGTAAGTAGAACGTGCCGTGAACAGGAATGGCTACTCGATAATTCTAACTAATATCGCTTTATGTAAAAATAAAACCTACGGCACACAAAAAGGAAAATCATGGGAGAATTAACTATAAAAATCACACATTTCACACCCTTCATAAAAGCAATTAGAAGTGTACTAAGAAGATACTAAAGACACGAAGACGGATCTCGCTTTGTGGGCTTAGCAAGCAGGGGGGACACACAGAGGTGCCTGGGGAGGGCTGCCGCCGCCAAACACTGGAACATTCACTCTCAGAATGCCCCTGAAATCATCAGGGCTGCACCACCACAGAAACCTAAATAAAATACTTTAACAAATGTATTAAAAAGGCAAAACCAACACAAAAACAACAACAATAAAAAAAAAAAAAACAGTCAAAAGCAAAGTAAAAAAATAACTCAGTAACTGAAAAAAGACCTATGAAATACAAAGCAGGATACTAGAAGTCTTACCGGGTACAACAATTGTAAGATATGTATTTTCCTATGTACTAAAAGTTAAATGTTTTTGATTAAAAGCAAAGAAGCATGAAAATGTGGCTAGCAAGGAACATAAATACAAATAAAAACGCAGAAAATCTAAATAGAAAGATTAATTTTAAATAATGCATCATTTCTTTTAGAAAACAGTTCATCACATTATGCAATTTTATTATAATTTCCATTATAAAATGTTATAATGTATCATTTTATAATGAAAAATCAAATTAAAAATACAATGAAGAAATACCATTTTGAAATATGCGCATACCAAAGGGCAGACCAATGAAATACTGAAGAAAGCCCATTTGAAATAAAAATCAAAACGTGCCATCACACCAATTCTAATCACCTCTATTTAGCATAAGGTATATTGGATGATGGTTTATGGCTCAGGAGACATCATCACACTAGAGGTCAGGCTAATGGTAAAAGAAGTTTGCACCTTCAAATAGGAATGTGTTTGTATCTGAATAACACAGAGCTTTTGCTAAAAGTGACCCAAAGTTACAAAGATGATTTCAATAAACAGAAGAGAAACGCCATTTACCAGGGACCCCTCACGTCCCTCACTGGGCTAGGTGGTACCCAGGCCTCACTTTGTCTGCATTCACCCGGCTGGTGGCCTCAGACACGCCCAGCTCTTGCACGGTGCCTCCAACCCCACTGCTCCCCAGCCTCTGGAGCCCCCTTCCCACTACCTGACTGCCCCACCTGCATGTCCCAGAAGCATTTCAAATGTATGTCGAAGGTTAACTCCCAGCTCCCCCCAAACTCCTCATTCGGCCAGTCTTCCTGTGGCAGGCAGCCTCCTGTGCATGGTCTCTGTGACTCCTCTCTCTCTCATAGGCCACCTCCTGGGCCAGCACGTCCAAAGCATAGAGCTTTTGAGCTAATGGAAAGAGGAATAAACTGTCCTCAGTCATCTGGAAGAAACCAAGAAAGGTGGGAAAAACCCAACCTAAATGACACAGACACTGAACCCTACAATTGGAATACACGTTCTTTAACTGCACCCACAGAAAGCCCAGACTCAAGGGGAGGGAGCCAGATGGGGGAGCGGAAAGTACTGACGAGTGGGGGGGGGGAAATGATGGTGGCACTTTTGGAAACCACTGCTTCTTTCAAAATAATAGTAATAATAACAATAACAATGATGTAAATAAAAGCAGCTGATGCTGAAAACGTGATGATAACTCTCCAGGTGTAAGTGAGGACGAGACAGGGGGCTTGTAACCCCTATGTCATGGAGCTCTGTGACCTGCACACTAGCAGATAAATCACAACAGTTCCAAGACCAGAATTGGTCCATCCCTGACTCTGAGCTTCAGTCATGAAAAAGGTCCTACAGGAGGACGGCCCAGGATGAGTGGGGGAGCAAGGGACTCAGTGAATATGTCTGCGCACCCACTGTGCACCAGGGAAGCCATGAGTCTTCCAGTGCGTTTCGCAACACCACAGTGATAGGCACTGGTGGCAATGTCCTTCCTTCCGGTTCCTTCAGGCATCACCCCTCCCTCCAGAGGAGGCTGACATGCAAAGCTCTGCCACCTCAGAGCATCCTAAGGAACAAATGGTTAACTGTGTTTGAGCCCTGCAAACCTGTCAGAAGGAATTGGGCCAAGACCCTCAAAGGAGGCCATCAGAAGCATCACACGGGTAAATTTAGACTTCGTGTTTTAAGTTGACTTGGCAGGTTGTGTCATATTCCTTAGATGTGAAGACTGAGCAAATAAAGCAACTCTACAACTGTAATTAAGAGAATCGTTTGCAAGCTAATTATGCCATATTTATTCATCCCAAATAAAACTGTGTTGACAGGTAATGATTGAACATAGATACAGGCTGTCAGAAAGAAGTGAGGAGGAAGAGGGTCTTATAATAGGCTACGATGTCAAGGCTTATAAAAAGGGAGCTTCTTCCCCTAACTCCCGTCCTGGCACTGCTCTGAGCTAACACTCATATCATTCTCCAAAGAGGTGTTTCGTTGAGACACTGAATGAAATATGAATGATCTGAAAGAATATCCTTCCGAATTATTCCCATATGAGTGTGTGGTCTCAAGAGCTTTTACATCCATTTCATTATTTTTAGAACTCTGGGAGACAGGTGTTATTTTCCCACTTTACAGATGTGGAAACGGAGGCTCATGGATGTAAAGTGACTTGCCCAAACTTGTCAAACACAAAATGGCAGACAGAGATGTTAAAATCTGGTCTTTTAAATAAAAGGCAGGTGTGTTTCCCACTGAGCCAAACACAACAGCTCCCCATGAGAACAATTTCCCTGCATTTTCCAATTTTCTTGGACAATCCATTTCGTGTCCTGTCACGTGGGCATGACCTAGTCAGTGCCTCTGGAGTCCAGATCCTCCCCACGTCTCTTACCTGAGACAGCCTTCCCCGTGAGCCACCACCCACAGAGTGGCCCATTTCCTTAGGATGAGCTTCTGCAAAGACTGTCTTGGTCACAGGTTCTGAATTTTTTCAATACTTGATACACATGGTCAACTGGTTAAAGAACTATTGTGTGAGTCCTTGGTTTTTGAAAATCTTCCCTCTCTCTGGACTTTTCCTTCCCACTTCCCACCTGGATGGTGGACACACACTGTTAGACCCTTCTCGGAATCACTTCCTCTACCGTCCTTCCTGGGGCCCTGGATGGAATGAGTCCTCCATTCACTGTGTCCTTCCCAAATGCTTAATCTACAGCCATTATCACAGAGAATTCTGGTCCATGTCCGCCTCTTCTCCCAAATGGTGGGATGGCACATGTCACTCGTGCTGATGTCCACAGTGTCGCTGAGGGTTTAAGCACTCAGCTCGTGCTCCATGAATAGTTATAGGAAAGTAAGAGGAAGTGTAACTGTTCCCTCACGGGAAGGGTTTTCCAAAATGCCTGACAATTCAGACAGATAAACAATGACTGCTATTTTCTTGAATTGTAGCTTATCCCTCTGGAAATTATATTCTAGAAAATCCTACATGTATTTTAGACAGGAAAACTTCATTCCACATCACCTTCTCAGGTGGTGACCACGTGACTAGCTCTGGCCAGGAGACCATTAGCAAACGTAAGGTGAGCTGGCACGCTGGGATCTCTAACGACACTGGCACCCCTGAGAGCGTCATGGCATGGTGCCGAGCTGGCATGTGGCATGAGCTGTAGGAATGGGCAATGCACAGAGGACACAGAGGGGGTGGGGGACCTGGTAGTCAGGACAGCAAAGGGACAACCAGCGTTAGACTGTGCTGAAGCAACTGACATCTGAACTAACTCGAGAACTTAAAGATGTGCCCCATTTGCCTCTGGGTCTAGTTAAGAGTCAGTCTCCCAGCTGGTGGGAGAGAGATGAGCCTGACATTCTCCAGACATTCAAGGAAAGCTCGACCAAAACACCAGCCAAACACTCGCTAAGGAACAGAGACTGCAGTGACACAAATGGCAAAAAACACTGTCTCTGCAAAAACAGTCGAGAAAAGTCACCAACCAAACCTGTGAGAACAACCTCCAACAGCAAGAAAACCAGCAAGCTGGTGGAAGACGCTGAGACTGATTTCAAAGCTTATCACATTAATAATCAAATGCCAGTTTTTCACACACACACACACACACACACACACACACACACACACATAAAAACACACATACCAAAATGTATAGGATGCAGTGAAAGCAGTGCTAAGAAGGAAGTTTCCAGCTGCAAATACTTACATTATGAAACAAGAAAAACCTCAAATCAATAACCAAATTTTACAAATAAAAGAACTAGAAAAAAAAAGTACACAAAACCCAAAGTTAGCAGGAAGAAAGAAATAATAAAGATTAGAGCAGAGGTAAACAACAGAATAAAAAAACAATAGTAGAGAATAAACAAAACCGAGAGTTGGTTCTTTGTAAAGACCAACCGTATTGACAAATTGTAGCCAGAATGACAAAGAGAAACTGAGAGAAGACAAATAACTAAAATCAGAAATGAAAGTGGGAACTTACAGACATAAGAACTGTCAGACTTACTATGAACAAGTGTACCCCACAAGTTAGATAACCCAGATGAAGTAGACAAATTCCTAGGTAAACAAATTAAAATTAACTAATCTTGACTCAAAATAAGTAGAAAATCTCAAAATGCCTATAACCAGTAAAGTTATAAAATCCCACGAAAGTAAAGTTCAGGACTGACTGGATGACTTCACCTGTGAGTTCTATCAAACATTTAACGACGAATTAGCACAAATGCTTCTCTAACTCTTCCATATAATATAAAAGGAGGGAACACTTCCAAACTCATTCCAAGAGGCCAGCATTACTCTGATACCAAAGCCAGGGAGACGTCACAAGAAAATAAAATGTAGGCAAATATCCCTAAGGCACATTGTGTCCCACTCTACCCTGGGAACTTGGAGACGCCTGAGGGCCGACAGGGTTCTGGCTCATAGTATTCGTCCAACGCCCCGTAGAGCACGTGGCTACAAGCAGACAGGCATCTGCCGATGCCAAGGAGATGTCAAGCATGTCCCTATGTGCCCTAGGGACAGCAAGAAGCCTCCGCTGTGGGCAGATGCTGGCGACAAGCCAGGCGCCCACGCCGTGCAGCCTGCAGTTACCTCAGGAGAGCTTCTCTGCACAGCCTGTGCCCCCTTACCCTGCCCCAGGGCTCCCCCTCTCTGGGCCGCCCTCCCTGCTTCAAATAGGGGTCCACACCACCCAAGTCATTGGCAGGTCATGATTTGCAGGCTTCGGTTTCCGCCTGAGCCTGCAGTTCAAGGATGCTGCCACCAGATGGCGCTTCCGTCTAGGTCACAACCAAACCTGTTCCATTTGGGAATTAGAGCAAAGGGAGGGTGAAGTTCGGACGCTGGGAGGGGAAGCCCAGGTCCCAAGGGCCTGTGCTGGACCAGCTCCGGAGGAAGTTAATTAAACCAGGGGCACTTACCCCCAGACACAGGCGACGGGGCTCCGAGGGAGGCTAGGAGACGAGACAGTTCTCCCTCGAACAGTCCCCATCATTTCCCGGCAAAGGAAAGCGACAAGCCAGGAGCAACCACGACAGACCATTTCCCCGGGACGCTCGTCAGTCCTTCTGCCCCTGGTCTGAGGCCATTATAAAGGTTGGGTTTAAAGGTGGAATGAGATCATCTCCCTAAAGCGCTGGGCCAAGCGACGTCCAACACAAGCATCCCTCTTTCAGTCTGTCAGCAAACACGTCGCCCACAGCCAAGGGCTGCGCGGTGGGCGAGGCCTGACGGGTCTGGGAGAGTCACCTGACCTCGCAGAACACAGCACAGGCTGCTGTGACGCTCTGGCCAAGGAGGCAGCACCTGGGTGGGGCCCAGGCCACTCAGCTGCGGACACACAGTCACAGGCTGCTGCATCCATCTTTCTGTTACTCTGTTTCTGAGGTGTTGTCACCCAGGGCCCTGCTGCAGGAATGGCTCCTCCCAGGGTCAGAGAGCTCCTAGAGTTGGGGACAACTCCTAGGGGGTGAGGAAGTGCTTCTCTTACGTAAAACGACCACTCCAGGTCCCGCCCCCAGCTCCTCTGGGGGGCCCTCACACCCAGGGCCACTCTCCCTCTGCCCTGGTCACCCCAGGACCAGACGACGAGGGCAGGCCCTGTGCCCACAGCCCACGGAAAGAATTCAAACTCTCCAATCCTAGGCCCGCTCGGCTGCCGCGCCCGATCCTTCTGGCGGAAACCACAGTAAAGACTCTCACCCCCGTTTCCCCATCCCCCTGCCCCCTGACCGACCCTGGTGCTTCCCCGTGTGGCCTGCGTGGCGTGGGTGCCCTTGTCCTGGGAACTGGGAGTATAACAGGCTAGCTTTTCAATGGCAGTCGTCTCCTGATCTGTTGGCCTCACCATCCTAAAATCATGAAACCTACACAAAGGCACGTACTCTACAGGAGGGTGGCAGTGATGGCACGTGGCTGACACTCACAGGTCACTGCCAGCTCTGCACTCAGGGCCACACATGCACTCATGATGTGACCCTCACCGCAGCCCTACAACAGAAGGGACAATATGATGCCACCGGGGAGAGATGATGCCACAGGGGACAGGATGGTGCCACAGGGGACAAGACGATGCCACGTTAAAGATGAAAGACTGCGGATTACGGACAACGTGTAACTTAAAGGGTCAATAGCTGACATTAGTCACATCCGGAATTTATAGCCTCATCCGTCAGATTATCAAATGCTTTCACCTTTCATTTCTTACTGTTACGTTCCACAGAAAATTCTTATGCTCAGGCAGTGACCCTGCTAACATTTATTATTATCATTTTTATGACAAGGCCACCTCTATGGCTTGTTGCTCTTATACAACACTTTGCAAATAACAAGCCAGCATTTTCATAGGCATCTAGGGCCTGTAACGTAGGCCTCCCGCTCGGTGCAAGCTGGAGTGCCATCGCGCACGCAGGCGCTCCCCAGCCTCTCGCCGAGGGACTCACGTGTGCCATCTGTCAAACCACTAAGGAGTGCTTCAAAAAACACAATCGTGTTTGCATCATAATATTTCACCCTATCCAGGCAAAGCTGCCAAGTGTCAAAGGGATGAGGAAAGCCCGTTCTGCCTGTCACCTGATGCTGGGGACACATATATGTGTCAGCACACGCGGGGAACTCTGTGCATCTCTGTGCCTGGGAGTCAGATGTGTGGTGGGGACTCACGTGTCAGTAAACTTTTAGGCATCGTGGGTACCGAGATGAAGAGTCTATATCGTGCCACAGTTCAGTGCTGAGAAGACCACGGAGATAATACCAGTGTCATTAGGATAAAGGGACAGGGTCCGTGGTCTTAGCCACCGAGCTTCCGGGAGACAGTGCCCAAGTACTGCAGGGCCATGGCCAGCCGGGGCTGGGAGGACGTGCCAAGCATGGGGCAGGGCAGAGGCAGAGAGCCAAGCGAGGCAGGACGGGGGTGCTCTGCTGGCATCGAGTGTCCCACAGGCCTGCCGCCCAGTGTGCTCCTTGGGCAGCAGTGCGGCTGAGGTCCCTTAGAGGCCAGACCACAGAAGTGCTTGAGAGGATAGAGAATTGATATGAAAGTCACACTTCTGATGCTACAGGATATTGGCAAGGACTTCAGCTGGCAGCGATGTGATCATGTTTTCATCTTCGTTAATATTTCATCAGTGGGCAAAGGAAAAAGGGGATGGGAGGTCTCAGTATAAGGGCCTGATGGATGGAGGAGAAAGGGGAGGGTCAGGGCCATTAGGATGTGGGAAGGTGCCTCTCAGGAGCAACCTGATGAGGGGTGGCTGTGTGTAAGGGAAGGACAGAAGGGAATAGTCAGTGAAGATTCCACGGTCTGGCTGTGAGACTGGATGGACGATGGACCTGAAGGCAGGGCTGGGCGGGCGTCTGCGGTCATTTTGTTGGGGGAGGGGCCAGAGGAGGAAGAGTTGCTGGTGTTTCATCTAAGGTGTGTGCGTGACTGCGGCTTGGAGAGGCCTCCTCAGACAGAGTGGGAGTCACAGTGTGGGCGTGGGGTGTCCCCATCAATCTGGGTGACGACTGAGAGAGAGTGCGTGAAGGCATTAATTCTAACCTCTGCACCTTTAAAGCAATTTAAACACTGACGCCTTGCATTTGGGAACTCTCGTGAGGTTACTAAGCTCCCCATTTTCACCGAGCCGGGTAAGCGACGCCAAGTCTGTCAGGGACGGCTGGCCCTGCTCCAGGGACCTGGCGAGCGCCAGACCATTTCCTAAACCTTTTCCTATTAATGCTTTCCTGGGCAATATTTATACTGTATTATCCAATTAATTGTATGCCCATTAATGACTATATATTTATAATTATCATTAGGCCATGAAAGAACAGCAAAATAGTCGCCACATAGATAGAGACAGAGAGAGAATGGAGGAGCCTGGCCTTGGAATAAGACTGTCCGGTTGGGTCACTGGATCAGACACGCAGCAGCCGTGTCACTTTGGCCTGTCACCCCCTCCATCTCCCAGCCTCAGTTTCCTCTTTTGTAAAGGGAGGTGATTAAAGTTCATGATATCTAGAACTCTATCCACCTGTTGGTCATCTAAATTTCTATGGATGCTTACATTTTCATACACCATCAATAATTTTAACGATGACACTTGTGTTTATAACACAGTTCCCAGGAAGTCCTGGAGACTTGTGTGTTGAAAAATGAATTATAGTCATTATTAGGACTATTGCGACTTTACAAGGATGCTGGTTAATTGTTCCATCAGAACTCGGCTGGCAGGCTGCTGCTGTCTTCTCCAAGAGCACTATGAAACCACCGCAATCCCCAGGACAGAATGCCCTGGAGCCCGCCCCACTGATGTGACCCCTCCTCCTGCAGCCACTGGGAGGCCCCCAGCTGTGATCACCCCATCTCAGCCCCAGGGGACTCCTCTTCCCCGTGACAAGATCCCAAGAGGCAAGAGTCTGCTTAAATTCTGCTCTGGCTTGTCATGGCTCTGCCAACAACCAGACATCCCTCAAAAGTCCAACCTGTTATCCTAGGAAATGAAAGAGGACCGATCTGCTAAAAAAACGTTATTTAAATAAGGGATTATCCTTAAAAAAAAAAAAAAAATAAGGGATTATCGATAAATCTCATTCTAAGTCTTTGATGCAACCATGTTCAAGAGTCTCAGACGAGAAATGTCCCTCACTCACATAGCATTTCGCCTTTACTGAGTCTGTCCTCCTGGCACTTACTGGCCAGAGATAACAACCTGACTCTGCCCCCCAGTTTTATCACAAGGCTCCCATGTGAGCAAGAGGATTGGAAGAGCATCTGCAGGAGACGCCCCCATCGTCGTAGCTACTGTAAGTGTAATCCTCTCATGAACTCGGGCCATTTGAGACTTGCGTACCGACTGGAGACTCTGGCCTCACCCTGAATTCCTTCCACTGAGCTGAGCACAGCACTAGCCCATCAATGTACATAGAAGGTTATAAGCAGAGTTTTGAACTTTATGGATGCATTTTCTATAAGGATTTCAAAGATTTTTTTAATGATGTTATACCATAGGATGAAAGGGAGTATTTCACTTAGGTCTCAGAAAAAGAAATAAATATGCTCCCTCAAGGAACATATTTTATTTCTATTATTAGCACCTTGGGTCATGGAAGGGATTAGAGTTATCCCCCTGACTACTAAAAAATGCAAAACAAGATGAATATTCCATCTCTAATAAGTGCATATGACCTTTGGAAAGCATTCGGGGTCATAACCTTGCTATTGGATTTATCTTTTCTTCTTCCTCTCAAATTGCATCACACTTAAATTTTAAATCTCTTCATTCATATCTTGTGTGAGCCTTGTCAAGTCCTTTTTGAAATGAAGTGTGATACAATGGATAAAACTGATTTTCCATGTTCACTTTTCAACACTGACCTACAAAGAACCCCCAGGACACCAGTGATTCCCCCGAGCAAGCGTTCAGTTCTGGTCAGGTGCTCTGGACCCAGAACTCCATCCACCCCCGCACCCAACCTTCGAGATTCTAAGGCAGAACTTCATGTGAAGGACCACTCTTCATTTTTAGCGAATCAATGGGGACCCAAAGTCTTTCACATGCCCTGGGGACATGTGTGCTTTTGCCTGGCTTGGCAAGCACGGAACCATGGTTACTCATTATTGGTTTCTTTGCATTTAACACCGTGTTTCCCTAAAAAGAAGACCTACCTGGGTCATCAGCTCTAATGCATCTTTTGGAGCAAAAATTAATATAAGACCTGGTATTATATTAAATCATATCATATCATATCATATCATATCATATCATATCATATCATATCATATCATATTATTATATAAGACCCAGTCTTATATTATAATAAAATAAGACCGGGTTTTATATTAATTTTTTCTCCAAAAGACCCATTAGATCTGATGGTCTGGCTAGGTATTATTTTCGGGGAAACACTGTACCAGTTTTTGCAAAATATAGTCACAGTTTTCAACAATTAATCGAAGAATGTCCACAATTAAGTAAGTTCAATCACACAACTCAGGATGGGAAACGTTTGCCTGGGCCACTGAGTTTCACAGGGCTCTGCTTATTTAAATATTCCCTCATTGATATCACCATTGCGATTCTTAATTTAAAGTCCTTGCATCTCTATAGAATACATTTAATAAAAATGTTTTTTAAAAATGGGTCGTTTCTGTTAAAGTTCTTAACTCACTTCAATAGTTGCCACATGTCATCTGTAAAGCCAGTTCTTAATGTCGGACAAAGCAAATAGTTTCGATTTCAAAGACTAACATTTCAAGTAATTATTGACTATATTCTTCAGCAATAAATTGTGCATGCGTTCTCATGTCTTTGGAAATCTTCTTCAAGGGCAGAGCGAAGGGAGGGTGACCTGACTTATCTCTAAGAATACACAGTACAGATATATCCAAAACTAAACAGCGGCTTGGTTGCTTCTGCAGACTGCATATATACATCAATCTTTTGCATATCGAAATTCTGAACTATTTTGCCTGACCCCACGAAAGGTTTTTATAAATTCTGTGCATGTCTAAGAATAGTTTTTAATACATGTTGAATAAAAGCCATAGACGAAACATTACTTTAAGTATAACATATTAGTGAAAGCCATCAACCAACACATTTATCTCTTAATTTAATTCAGAAGTATTTTATCAGTGTGGTTTTATACATATAAATACAATTTTTTGAGTTATCTGGATAAAGTATTCCATCCAGCTTAAATTTGATGGCTTGACGCCATGTTGGATTAATCTGGGAACAGCATCCCAGACTGTGGCTGAACTGAGAAGGAAGACACACGACCTCACAAAGACCTATCTGCCGGCTCCTGCTCACTGTCATCTACAACTTAGCATGTGGCATCCGGGAATGGATGGCCGAGGATTCTTCCAAGGCAACTGAAATGATCTCTGATTGTCGTACACAAGAAATTTAGTCATAATGCCACTTTAGAGGCTTCAATATTTTTGTCACTTATTTAAAAAATAATGGTCATTACAACAAATTGGAAGAAATATGTGAAAAAGGAAAAATATTGATAACTTTCTAAGACAGATAGCCAACACCAATAGTTTGTGTATGTCCTTCCAGTGACAATCAATCGCCACTTTTTAAAAACATTCACTGATTAGTTGTTCCTGGTGTGTGAGAATACTGCTGATATTTTTGTGTGTGGTGAATTCTCTTTTTAGTTCTCATGGCTTATCTATGGAGTCTTTGAATTTTCTGCATCCTGTCTTCTGTGAATAAAACTTCCTTCCTTCCTCTGCAAAGTTTTATTCCTTTTCTGTTTACCACTTGTCTCCCTGTATTTATTCGGATTTCCAAAAAAGTGTTGACTTTTAAAATGGTGAGAAGAGTTATTTTCTTTTTCTTGAGGAGAATACTTACCATGTTTCACCTTTAAATATATTTGCTTTAGGTTTTTGTTCATTTTCATATCACATTCAGATCTTTAAACTTTGCTGTTATTCTTAAGACAATTTTTATTTCTTAGTCATGAATGGGGACTGAATTTTGTCTTATATTTCTTTTGAACTTTAGAAACAATCACACATTTTCTCATTTAATCTGTTTACATGATCGATGACCTTAACTGATTTGTTTGTCTTGCCCGCCTCTGAATTGATGGGTAAATGCTCGTTGATCAAAAGGGGTTTTGTGTTTCATACTGATGGGTTTGCTTAATGTATTTTATGTACTAACAGTTTTATTTATGTTTCTAAGTGAGATTGAGTTAAGGACACTGTCTTTTTTCATGTTTACTTGGCCTTATAAAGAGTTGGGAGAGTTATATCCTGTATTCAAAAAAAATGCTAGAGACACCGGCTTCTTGAAGTTTGAGGAGTCCTACTTGTAAAACAATCTGGACATGTTCTTTTGTGAGCCGATTTTAAAAAACCAAATCTATTTATTTAATGTTTACATAGCTATTTAGATTTTTATTTTTTCCTTGAGCCAATTTTGGAAATTTATATTTCTCAAAAAATTGTTTATTTCACTTAGGTTTCAATATTTTTTTGCATAAAATTATTCATTTTAATCTTTTCCTAATTATGCAGAATTTCAATTATAGTTGCAGCTCTCTGCCCAGACTCATGCTCCATATAATGGATTCCCACAGAGTTCCTCCTGGGAGTGAATTAGCCCCGGGGGATAAAGGATAGAGGACGTAGGAACATAGTAAAGAACTGCACGAATCCACCTTGGAGGTCGCCTCACGGCCCACAGAGCCCAGGAAATGCCACTCACCAAGTCAGAACACCCTGCTCAGGGATCAGAGAGGAGTGTTCTGGAAAATAACAAGCCTACCTCACTCCCAAATCCCACCCACCAACCAAGGCCCCGGGAGAGCCACTGCTTGTTCTGGCCACCCAGGACATTTCCCCAAGACACAAGGTCAGCGTGTGTCTCCTGGGCACGACAATCCAAAGACTGCTTCCACCTTTACCTCTCTGGCCGGACCCCTCCTCTGAACTCCAGACTTTACAAAGCCCTTCGGATCTCTAATAGGCTTATCAAACTTAATACATCCAAACTGAACTCCTAAGTCATCCCTCCCCACCATCCTGCTGCACCCACATTCTTCTCAACAAATGCCAGGCCCATTATCCAGCTGCTCTGGCTGAACTCTCTTTCCCTCAGGCCCAAAGCCGATCCATCAACAAACCTTACTGCCTGACCTTCACAGCGTCCTTTCATCTCCAGTCCTGACCCTGGGCATCTAACTTCCTGGATTTTGCACAATTTCCAACTCCTGGGGGCCGGGCCAATTTTCAGTCTGCACTTTTAACTCTGGGGCCTAATGGAACTGCGGGTGGGGACTTGGTAAACAACTGAGGACAGCTATGTGGCTACTGGCCGCAGCCCATCGTCCAGAAGCTAATGAGACCTTAGAGAGTCGTGACAATGGTGATTTTATCTGAAGGTCAAGGACCCCCCCACACACCTGTTTGTGTTCTGGAAAACGGCTAACTGCAAAGAATCACTGTTCCCTGTATGAGGCAGATGAGACACACAGATGCCCCCTTGTTTGTCCGTGATGGGCCACACACAGAACCTTCAAACTCCCATTCTTTTCCTCATAAAGAAATGAGCTGAACTGTTTGTCCTCACTGATCGATCAGAATAAAGTGTGTGTTAACTTCTCCCCAGGCCCCTCAGCATTGGGACGCCATCAGCCTGAGCAACAGACGGCAGACCCTATCCCCGGGACAGGCTGGCCCCAGGTAAAGTGTTCTCTGATTTGCTGCCTTTCCCGTTTCATCCTGTCCCTGCACCCAATTCTCTCTGCCTTGTCTACACCTCTCTGTCCAAGACAACCTGTTTGGCCTAACCGATGCTCTCAGGCCTTCTGTTCGCAGCATTTCCCCTGTTGCAAAAATCCCTTATCCCCTTGTGACAATCCTTTTGAATAAAAGTCTCTCCTCACTAAGTTTGGACTTTAAAAAATAGTGTATCATCTGGTTGATGGAATAGATGTTAGTCAGGATTTCTTTTCACTGTCACAAAAGCATGGCCACCCCACCCACCTCCAGTAGCTGGAGGTCATTGCCTCTTCAGTGTCCATTTCAGTGGGGAACAGTTCTCATTATTAAGAGTTTCTCCTTAAACTGAGCCCAAATCAGTCACCTGTGTATTCTACCCTGAGGGTCCTATGCAGAATAAATCCTATCCCTTTCCCATGAAATAAGTACCCAATTATTACATTTCTTCCTTGAAACATCAACATCGCTTCTCCCACTTAAATGATTATGATATAGATACACGTTTTCGTGTCATCCTAAAATCCTGGGATCCAGCCAGCATGGAATGGTCCTCTTTAGGACTGCTGCTGAAAAAATTAAATATTTAAAATATCAACAATCTAAAAGCAAAGGGTAGCATTTCACAAAAAGAAAATCCACACCAGAAATAAATTAGAACAATAAGGATTAAAAAATCAAAACCACCCAAAACAGACAAGTTTGTTGGAGGAACAGGGAAAGGCACCCCCTACTCGGGAGCCAGGAGCAGCTTCTGAAGGAAAAGAAGAAAGCTCAGTCCCGAGGAAGCAGACAAACGTGTGCCATTCCCTCAGGTGTGCTAAAACAGCGAGGTCCTGGGTACATGGATTCATAAATTTCCTGAAGGAGAAAATAACTGAACAGACAGAAGTACTGAAAGAGTAATGTAAGATGAACGACAGCCCAGAAAAACTAGCTTCAGCCAAATGCACAGGAATCACAGAGACATACAAGGTGAATGCACAGAATTTGAAATCACATCCAGTAAATTCCGTAGGTGATGAATTCAACATTCCAGAGGAACCAGAGAATTCTCACAGCACCCAGCACCTCACGGAGGAGCAATTCTTAAGGAAAGGGCTTCCCTTCTGTTCTGGAAATCCTACTTGTTACAGATAGTTTTACCTGTAAAGAAAAAAAGATCCTGCAAGTTGCCAGAACAGAAAAGGAGACTGCCTCAGAGCTCTTCCTGCAGACTCTGAAGAAGGGGAGAGCAGCAGGGACAGCCGAGCTCTGTCACAAGAGAGGGTGTCACCACTGCTAATGCCACATTCCTTATGCTGACTGTTCTTTTGAAGTCAAAACAACAACGTTTCAGTAGCTGGAGGACATGATGAAAATCTGTAAACAGCCTCATGGCTGCAAACAATGATTAGAAGCAGCCATAGAGATCTGAGAACAGACTAAGTAGAAAAAACAACCATAATCCAAAAGACAGCTGATGCTATCCCAGTGAATCAGGGCGAAGTTCTGCCTGCAGTTAGCACGGAAAGTCTCAAGAGGTGGTCATCCCTCCAGAAGGAAAAGGGGCCGGATCAGCTAAGAAGCAGAGCTGGGTGCGTGGTTTTGTTCTTTGATGTGCTCAGTGTTAGACAGCTGAGGCTGCAGAGGACCCAGGTGGACTAAATCCAGAAAGTGAGGCACCTTCTGCAAGAAACGAGATGCGTCCACGGCCAGCAGAGTGTCTGGCAAGTGGAGGTGACCACAAAGCTCCCCAACGTCCATGGCTTCAAGTGCACCAGCCTGATGAGTTACACAGCAGAGAGCACCAGGCGGGGGGCCAGTCTGCACCCTGACATCCATCCTTTCTCTTGGGTTCACCAAGTGCACAGGGGGAATTTGGGGCAGGGCAGGTGACAGAGAAACTGCCAGAGAGCAGCAATGCAGGAGCACAGAGGGAGAGCAGGGGGAACCCCCAGAGACCCAAAGAGCCAGCCATCAGGCTGTAAATGGAGAGAGACTCTAATAGTTTAGAAAGCTGGCTGCTGGAATATAACCCTCAAAACTAAGAGCTCTCAGGACAGACTGTTGTTCAGATCCCCAGCACTGCCAGAAGGGAAACCCTGATCAAGCTGTGAGAACATCTGCAGCCACCTGAGCAGAAGCAAGGTGCAGACGCACAGATGCACACCTCACACCCACCAGAATGGCCGTGACGGGGTTCAGGGCAGGCAACCCTCAAACATGCCACTCTGGCATACTGATGATTTTGCATTAAAGTTTCTTGAGAAACAGCTGGTGCAAGCAGGACACTCCTTTGTCCCCACAACAGCAGGAAGCAAATCTCCCATGTGAAGGTGCCCTCCCTATACCAAGAGGGTAGATGCATCCTCATCGCGAGGACCAGGGTCAGGAAGTCCATATAAACAAACCTTGTTACTTGTTCCTTAATTCGCTAACCCAAACAAAAACTCCATCGTTATGCCAAATCTTCACAAATAATTGCTTCTTTGCCTAAAAAGGAATATAAACAGCCTGCCTTGGCCACTTTTTAAATTCCATACCTATGGGTCCTCCTTAGAACAAAATTAAATTTGTTTGTTTTTTCTCCTGTTAATCTGTCCCATGTCAATTTCACTCTTAGACCAGCCAGAAGAACTCAGAAGAGTAGAAGAAATCTGTTTCCTCCCCTTCAGCTGAATTTACAAACACTGACAATACCAAGTGCTGGTGAGGATGATGTAGAACTGGGACTCTCATAAATTGTTGGCAGGATTGTAAAACAGTATAAAATAGGGTTTCCTTTGGCAATTGTCAATTTCTTATGACTTTGAACACTGACCTAACCCATGACCCATTCCCCGTTACTTACCTAAGAGCCATAAAACTATATGTTCACAAAAAGACTGGCACAAAAATATTCCTGGCACTGTATTCATTATAGACTTTATAGCCCATCAGCAGGGGAAGAGATTTACACATTGTGGTATATTTGTACAACAGAGCACTATCTGGCAAAAAAAGAACCAAAATACAAATAAGCACAAAACCAAGGATAAGTCTCAGAAATATTGTGTTGAATAAAAGAAGCCAGACACAAAATATCTCATGCGTGACTCCACTTATATGAAGTTTGGAAACACACAAAAATTATCTAGAGATACAAACCAGAAAGTAGGTTCCTCCAGCTGGTGGGGTGGGGTGGGAATTAATGGTAATGTATCTAAAGGACTTTTCTGGGGTGATGGTTAGGTAAATGGGCATAATTATCAAAATGTAAACTGGAAAATTAAGAGCTGCATATTTTATTGTGTGTAAATCATTCCTCAATAAAGGTCGATCAGAATTCTGCAAACAAAATTCATTCTGAAAACATATTTAGAGAACAGCCTAGGGAAAGTATTACATTTTTATAGTGGAAAACTCAACGACTAATGTGTGATGAGATGTTTCGAGGGGCTGTCCCAATGCTCCATCACACAGTCTCTTAGAAGGAAGGTGAGGCTGGAGGGCAAGGGCCGTTACACAGAGAGCTTAGAATTGTTCATTGTACCAAGCGGACCTCCTAAGTGGTGATTACTGTTAATAATAGAATGTCACGGTAAGCATGGCAGAAAATGAAATAAACTTTGTTTTGAACATAATAATAAAATCTGAGAAAATAAATTTAATCACATGCAATTACCTCTTGTCTCATACAAAGAAAAAGAGGGTAACTGCTCCACAGAGCAATAAATACAAAAATGAAAAGTGACAACAAATGCTAGCAACAATGTTGAACATATGGGAAAATGGGGGCTCAGCATTAATAAAATACTAAAATGGGCTGGACTCTTCTATAAAAAGAAGATGCTACTACATTGAATATGAACAAAAAAAATTAAAAAACAGGTCAAACAACCTCGCTAACTATTAAAAAACACTTAAAATTGATATGGGAGAGCCCCCCCACTATAAAAGTTTTCAGCCTCCCTCACTACAGAAATTGTTTAAGTCTCCTTTCCCCTAGTTTCTTAGCTCCTTAGCCCCTGGCTTTGATTACTCCTCTAATCAGTTTCTGAATCCTAGACTAAAGATTGCTCCTAGCCTGAGTCACAGAATGTCTCTCAGGTAACTACTTAAAAGCCTGTGACTTCCCAACACCCCCCAAGCCATTCCGACCCCGCAGGCCAGTATACGTGTTGATTGTAATCAGTGAAGCCTAATGTTCTTTCCAACCCATTCTGGGCCCAGCTCCTGGACAATGGACGTCACCTAAGTGACGAGTTGAATGGCCACAGGCTCTGTAGAACTAATGGATTAATTAATTAAGATCTATTTTTCCTCATTCAGGGGCCTTGGGGATACAGAGGAAACCCCAGCAAGACTGCCAGTCCAACACGGTCTTCCAGGCGGATCTTGAGACCCCTTCCTCTCGTCTGAGATCTGATGGGGTGAGAGTTCTGTGAATCCTCCAATAGGGAGCTACAGCTCTACGCCCCTGCCCAGCAGGAAGCAGATACAGAAGAAAAGACCTCCAACTGTCCCTCAACTTCCCATAGAGATTTTATGCAGATCACGTCTCTCAAGGGGTCTCTGCATTCCTGCCCAAAGACCTTCCCTCTATGCCCAAAACTTCCCCTTTCCATTGTAATTACCTACCCCTATGAGGAAACAAATGGGTACAAAATACCCAACCAGAGTGAACCAGCCACTCACACCTGCACGGTAAAGGCCACAACGACCTTCATTGCACCTGGACATTAATATCATAACAGACTGAATTCTGGGAAGGAACATGCACATTCTAAAAAGATGAGGTAATAGCCTCTTGTCAATCATGGGTGTCAATCCAGTGGGCCCACGCCCAGAAAGGAACAGCCCATTCTAGAGAAAAAAGGATAAAAACTCCAAGTCCTTGCCATTCAAGGCCTCTTGAGCCCCTTCTTTTGCTCGGCCTGCTCCAAACTCTTTGGAATGTACTTTTTCTTCTAATAATGCCACCTTGGGCCCTTGAACCAATCTCTACTGCTCAGGTCCGCTTCTATTTCTTTCAAGTGTACTATCTCTCCTAATAAACTGCTCTTTCACCACTTCATTTCTCTGTCTTGTTCACTTCTTTGCTTGAGACGCAAGAACCTGGACACCGCGCCGAGAAGGGCCTGTTCTCTGGTAACAAACTCAATCTACATAGGCTAAAGTTCTAGAACGGACAAAGCTTCACTCTACTTGCATGAGTATAAAAGTGTAAGAATGGACTGTATAAACCCAAGAATTTTGAAAACTACGTAAAATCGAAACATGCAAAAACGCAATCCTTAACTCAAAAACACAATTCAATCTGTAATATCTAATTGTGTTTGTGTTATCAGAATATGAAACACCAAGTTCACCAAGAAATAACAAAGATATTTGAAAATATAATAAATGTTATATCAAAATCTGGGACGGTTACAACGATAAGATGTGTACACTATGTACAGTGTAAATAAGATGAAGAAAAGCAATTGTAGATAAACTATATTTTCCTGACTTGCTAAAGATAGAAAGTTTTACCTAAGAAAATATAGATAATTATTGTAATATTAACTTTACTATAAGGAAAATAACATGTAGCACTTGCTGACAAAAATACGTATTATGCTTATATTGTAAACGTATTAGGTGCTAGGTTCTGTCAAATAACTTAAGTCAGCTTTTGCGATAATGTTTTTCACACTTTCAAATAAGTACTCAGATCAATCTAGATGCATAAGAAATCTAAAAACTTTTTAAATGTAACTGATAAAAATTTCCTACCAGATTTGTAGTTTATAAAAAATTAATAATAAAAATTATTACTGGTTTTCACATGTAATATATACCTCATTCATTTCTAAATAGTATATAATTTCAGTATAATTTCTTCTTTAGTTGAAAATAATTGAGAGGATTTTCCTTTTTTTCACTGGAATTTTCTGAAGCACACGTTTGTTCTCTCAGACACAGACCCTGACTTGTTCATCTGTACATCCTACACTTAGGGTCACACCGGCTACCTCATAGGTGCTTGGCTGAAAAAATCACTGAATCACTGATTGTGAGCTTCACCTTTGTGAACCCACCAGGTGGGTTTGGGGCTGGCATGTCCAATTTTTGGGCACAGCCAAGGCATTTCCATGGTTTTTTTTTTTTTGTATAAACCGCCTGCCTTAGCTCGTGCTGCAGACTTTTCTAGGGTCTCTCAAAGGTTCTCAGAACCCAAACAAGCAGCATCTGGCTTGAGCATGTCTCTCACCTCTGGCTGAGCAGCCCTAAGTCTGGCACTAGTGGCAGCTGGCCTGGATCATGGCTTGGCCTCTAGAAGCACTTCCAAGCATGGCACTGGTGGTGCCTATCTGTGGCTTGCTCTGTGGCTCCTGCCATGTGGCCCCAGGTGGGACACAGGCTAAGGCTGAACTTGACCTGCAGCGGGTCCCCTTCCAGGTGGGTTTGGGGCTGGCATGTCCAGTGGCCAGCTTCAAAAGGAGCTGGAGTTTCACTCAGCCACCTCCACACCCACAGGGCAGACTGGGCAGGCACCAGAGTCCTGCTGAGGCAGACCCTGCTCTGTAGGGTCAGCCCCTGCACCACAGCTCCTCCACTGTAGTCAAGGCCAGTCCTCGCAACCAATGGCACAAGGGCCAATCCCTCCCACTGGTGTACAAACAGCAACCAAGGCTCAGCTACAAGGCGGGCACACACAACCCACACAAGGCTCACATCTGGAGTGCATGGCTCAGGTGAGCAGAAAGACGGTGGCCATCCAGGGACACTAAGAGGGTCAAGGCAAATGTTTTCTCCCCTATACCAGGAAAAAATATTTTTGGTACTGTTCATAAACTCTTCAGTTTCTTAACTACATAATCTCATTTTTGAGAGATGTTGTTTTTCAACTCTTCTCATTTTAAATGTTTCCATAAAGTTACCTGGAATTTTTTTCCAAATGACATTTTAGGGCTTATGAATTTGGAATTGTTGGTACATTAAATTGACTCCTTGGAAGAATATATTTTTAATTGAGAAAATTATCTCTCCAGATGCTGAGGTACCTGGTGAACTCAAGAACATCTGTTACAGGGAAGACACTGTTGTTTCTTATCACTGTTTTTGTGGATATGCCGAATATCTCCATAGGTACCCTCTTCATAGCACTGTATAGTAACTTTCCTTAATACATTTTAAGACAAAGTTCACCATTTATGATTTTTTGAGTGTTCACTGAATTCAGATGTTGGAAAAATCACAGGCCTTCTCCACTTTATCATTTCAGTAGAGAATTCCTAGAAATCCAATTTAAACATATAAGCTCAATCAAAACATTCTACACCAAATCTGATGTATTCCAAAACACAATAATAAAATTTGGGAATTAAATCTTAAACATGAGAAGGTCCAGTCACGTAATTTGCTCAGTCTTTCCAAAGACATCTCAGAGCTGTCTGTCTGGTTTGAAGGTTTTCTTTCAATAATAATAACTTTCTAAAACTTCAAAATCTGAAGAGTTGGGGTTTTTCCCCCCTTCTTTGTTGAATACTGTGATTAAAGGTTTCTGATTGATTTTGAAGTAGGCAGCCAAAATACAGAGAATCCATTTACAAAAAATAAGTCAAAAAACCTTGTTAGGAACATAGGTTGACCTCAAAGCACTTCTTCCAAGGGTCAAACATTTCTACAGAAAATCCAGGTGCAGAAAGAGGCACTACTGCCAAGCTGCAATTTTTTTTTTTTTAAATTCACAAAAAGATGTGTTTAGAGAATATTTTAAAGTTTTTGACAATTATAGCTTTGATATCTATTTCTAGGATACCACAGTTTGTTTGGACAGAGTTATGAATAATAATAGGTGTCACAATCAACTTCAAAGGCATTTCTACTCCTGGTTCCTTAAGTTAGTAAGATTCTGATTTTGTAAGTGTGCTTTGCTCGGCCAAAAATGTATTCACAGTAGCAGTCAAAAAATAATTTTACTTCTAACATTGAACTTTAAAAGAAAAATGCATCTAAAGAAATAATTAGCAATAGCAATAGATGTTCTACCTTTGATGATTAATTTCTAAAACTTTACTTTGAATCCAGGAATTGAATTTAAAACAAACAAACAAACAAACAAACAAACAAACAAAACAACCTGAGTTTGTTGTTCAAACTAACTGAATTGATTTCCTCTCTGAAACATAGGAGAAACTGACATAAAACTGGTGTTATTTAATTTTTTTCACTACATTTTTCTTCTGCTTTTGAAGCCAACATATTAATGACTGTTGTCTTACTTTTTTGTACGAATATAAAAAACCTGCGATTGAAAATGACACAATAGAATATATAGATGATGTATTGTAGAAATGTACACTTGAAACCTACACAATTTTACCAACCAATGTCTCTCCAATAAATGTAATAAATAAATAAAAAATTTAAAAAGAAAGTGAGAGAAGTTCATTAGGAGGAAGTAGCTCTCAATGAGAAAACCTGTCCAGAGAATGACAGGTAAGTGAGTCTTCTACTGCCACATGTGTGAAATCATTGTCTTTAGAAAATCTTCTTAAAATTACTACTAACTTTTGAACTAGAAGCCAATACTTCTTAAGCAGATTAATGTTTTCTAGTTTATTTGTATCTTTCAGCCAGTTCACTGCACCCCTCTCTCCATCAATGACTAGAAAAGTCTGTGCACATTACAAGTTCATCAGCAGTAGCCTTGTGAAACAGAAAATCAATACTAAAGGTTGGCTAAATGTTCACTTTCTTCCTAATTGTATTTTTTTTTTTTTTTTTTTAGTTCACTGCTAATGAAATGATTAGTTGCCAAACAGAAAAGCATTGTTTCGACTCCACTTCTGGAAGGGCCACCGTGAAGCTCAGCTCCAGGCTGCTGCAGGAGGGCTCAGCCCTGTCCACACCCATGACCTTCTCAGGGTTCCTATCCTGCTGACTTCCCAGCCTCGCTGCTTCTTTGGGGTATGCTTGTCAATTTTCATCTTTTCAGTCATTTCCAATGACCCCTTTCTGCTGGTTTAGTTGGGAACAGCAAAGGCACCGTAGGTTTAAACGATGGAAGAGCCAACTCCAGTGAGATGAGCTTTCCTTTGTATCCCCGGTATATGCATTTAAACATATTTACGCTGCTTCAGAACACAAGACAAAAATCAAATTCTTGTCAGTTCCATTTGAATTTGTGAACAAAATGTCACTAGTGGAACATTTCATAAGGAGGTGAAAGACCCATTTGCAGGCATTGGATTTCATTTTAATTATATTTTTCAAAAAATTTACATTCCCTACAAAATTCCTCTAAAGTAAGAATAGACTGGATGAAATTGATTTCTTGAAGACCCATATCCTTTTATTCTCCCCTGCTTATAAAATCTTAATGAATGAGCCCTTCCTTCAGGCTTTTCATTACCCCTGGGGCCCGGCGGGAGAGTCTGAGTGCCTTCATTATTCTCACGCTGGATTTCAGATAATGAACGCCAAGCTGCCCCGGTGACAATCGTTTCCTGGAGCCTGGGGTTGGACGCAGTAGCACGTGAGATGTTTCTGGCACTCAAACGGGTCAGGGCCCATGGAAGCCATGGGGAGAGGGTCAGTAAGGTATTTACAAGAGCTGAAAAGAAACATTTCCTTCCAGGGAGCTTGGTATGGTCTCTCTCTCTCAAAGAAAGGACAGGAAGCTTGGTCTCTCTGCTTCCTTTATTTAAAAGGGATCAGATCTTGGAAATACATAAATGCTTTATTTTACATTTTAGTCTGCACAGTGGTCCCCCCGTGTGGGCATGGCAGGGGAGGATGGGGTATGAAATGAGTAAGTTCCGTCCCCAGCCTTGGGGACTCCGGGGGGAACAGGAACGGGTCCTCAGGGTGGCATGCCTCAGCAGGGGTGTCCTGTGAATAGGAAAGTGGGGAGCATGTGCAAAGCAGGAGACGGATGCTGGCACTGGCTCTGGAACAGACAGTTTTGTTTGTTACGCAGAGTTGTAACGCGCACCAGGTGAAGTGAGCCACTGAGGAAAAGCAGGTGAAGGGATGTGTCTGCAGCTCGGTAGATCCTGCACGGAAGGCTGTCCTGGGGGGGGGGCAGAGGGCACAGGGGGACAGGCAGGGGCTCTGTGACTGTGCCCTGCTTTTCCAGGGGCGGGAGAGAGGGATTCGAGTATCTAATTACTAGGAGATATGTGAATTTCGGGTTTTTAGGGGGAAATGTGAGACGCTTTTGTAAGTATTAATCACAGTTACTCGATTTGCTAAGACCCTCCCCCTCCTTAAATAATATATGATACATGAATTTTTAAAGGCAAGTTCATATGCGTTCTCTCCTCTTTTACCTATTTCCTATCACAGATGAGGAAAGTGAGCCCCAGCTGTGGCCAGGGACTCCCTTGGTGGCACAGGAGGAGACAGCAGTGGCGCAAGCACAGCCAGCAGCCCTTCCGGAGCTTATATGTCTCCCCGTCCACTAGGGAGGATGATATGGACCATTTTTCTCTCTGTGGGTCTTCACAGAATAAGTGTTTGTCTTGGCTGAAATGCTTATCTTGTTCATTTACAGAATGACTTGCTGATATAACTAAGATAGAGAAAAACAAGAAAATGTGTGAATTAACCTGAGAAGAGAACGTTGTGCTTTCTGCGCACCCAAAATGGGTTGCTGAGTAACGCTGTCGGAGATATTTATGTGCTCCAGTCAAAGTGTAATAGATTGTTATCACTGATGGGCCCCTCATCTGGCCCATTTGGAAAATGTTTGTCTCTGAATCTGGCTCCCCAGCCTCTGAACGCTGAGCAATGGCTCTAAGGGTCAGAAGAAAAGCCAGCTTTGAAGGCATCCTGTGTCCTTTCAGTGTCCTCATGTCAGCCTCACCCTCCTGAGGTGGCCTGATGCAGAGGCGCCAGCATGTACCTTTGTGCCTGCTGTGGGCGGCTCCTCACGTGACTACAGCGTTGTTCAAACAACTGCTAGTATTTTTACCCAATGTTATGAGAATCAGCCTCTAACACAGGTTAAAATAGACATTCTTTCCAGAGGCTTACAAATCTTTCATCTGAAAATCTGCGTGCTCCTAATTAAAGAATCGGGGATTTTTTTCTCCCATGTCACAATGCTTTACTCAGTGACGGTTGATGGGCTTTCAATAGACACTCAGCGAATCCGTGATTAACGGTAGGTTCAATGCACAGCTGTCAGGGTTGCCCAATGGGAACCGCTCCTCGGCGAATGCATTCGTTTTAAAAAAGATGAGATGCAATTTTCAGAACTGGCAGTGTAGAGACGTCTCCTGGGGCAAGGGCTGTTTTATACCTGAAGTTTATCGTCCTGAAAGACAAATACAAGGTGTGGGGTTTGCTGTTCCCATAAGTGCAGAACGTCTTCTGATCAGCAGCGAGGAAGTCCACGCTAAGCATATTCACCGGCTTATTCTCCGGGGGAGACAGACTGGGTGAGCTGCGTGGGCACTATCTGTCTTCACACCATCTATGCTGACAGCTCATTTCTCCCGAGTGCATCCCATCTCAGCAGTCTGGATGCAACTCACGTCACCTCGGGTAATGGCACCAAAGCTCACTCTGTGGACGTGGTGGGGATGCCTGCCCGTCTCGGGATGAATCGGTTTATTGCATATTGTGGCAACTGTTTTCCATGCCTGAGGACACCAGCTGGAGAGATTTGAGACCACTGCTTTACTGACCAAGAGTCTCTGAACAGATGGGTGATGGCAAAGGAGGATGGATGGATGGATGGATGGATGGATGGATGGATGGATGGATGGATGGATAATTGTCCAGAGAACAAATACGGCTGGAAGTGGAACCTGGTCTGCTGCCTTGGTCCACCATGGTGTAAATTTAGGGCGTCCTGGAAAGAATCTGGTGGTGGGCCTCACATTGAAGTACAGCTTCTTTGGCCAAAGCAGTCCTGAGTCCCCACCCAGCAGCAGGCGTGACGTGGCTCATCGCGCGGTGAGTGTGCAAGCTCCTACACAACATGGTCCCATCTGCAGGTGAGGAAACTGAAGAGGAAAAACTAAAGGAGGTGACAGGGATCCCACTGGAAAGTCACTGCTGCCGAGCTCCAAAGCCAGGGTGTCTCTCACTACTTCAAGGAATGGAGTCTAACTCGACAGCTCAAAATGTTGAACAAAGGGCATCTAAAAGCCTTGTCTTCCATTCAAGCCCACAGCCTGCTCTCCCAAGGGCTCTGAGCACCACAACCAGAGAGACCACAGAGTTCGAGCAGAACTATGCTGCTTCCATCCCAAAGCCCCTTCTCTGTGCCTCGTTGCCTCAGGATTTCATCTGACCCACACCATGGCGCATAGGTCATCAGTGAGCTCATGCAGGCGCTTCCTCAGCTGCCCTTCCAGCCCCAGGCTTGGGGACCTATCCCAGCCACAAGCAGGATGCCTCCACCCCTGCACAGGCCCTGCCCAGAAGCACACCGCCCCTCTCCCTCTCTGCCCATACCCCGCCTGCACCCCAACTCCCCTCACAATGCTCCTCGACCTTCCCCTCACCTCCTCCATGTTTCTGGAGATTCTCCTGTTTGCATTTTATCTCCTGTGGCATCAGCGAAGGGCCACTCACTATCTGTGGACTAAGTTAATGTAGCTCTAAACCCATCATGTTACTTAATTGTCACAAAACGTCCACACATGTAGCCATATTCGTGTGTCTATTTTACAGGCACAAAAAGGACATGGAGAAATCAAGTGGCTTGATCGAACTCTTACTCTGAAGACCTCTTACACACAGCACAGTCCAACAACTGGTTGTCACCCCAGTGACTTTCAGACATCAAGAACCATTTCAGTTCTGCTCAAAGTGACTCTGTGAGGAAGGTAGACAAGTATAACACCTTGTAGAAAAAAATGCCGTTGAAATATTTTGAAGTGTAGGGGCTTAATATTGAAACAATGAGCACCACTTTCCATAAACTATTGAAAGGTTAACAAGTTTATCATAAAACCAGAGGCTTTATAAACGTGGGAAAGCTTTTGTCAAACAACATGGTGATATGTGTCAGAACCATAAAAATGTTCCGAGCCTTTGACCTAACCACCTCACTCCCAGGCATTTATCCTCATGAAATCATTCAAAAACAAATAAAGGCTATACACACCATGACGTGTCCTGCAGTATTACTCAGGGTTTTCAACACCTCCCTCACCACTTTCATCATAGTTCAAGTAAAGCAGCAGACACAAGTCATTTACAGGGCCACGTCCCCTCCAGTCTATGAGCTCATTAAGGGCAGGCACATCTTGGCATCTGCAGTGAAATCAATAATGAGTGCCTCAATGTTTTATAAAAGCAATACAGATGTGCAAATGCGCGCGCGCACGCGCACACACACACACACACACACACTCCTCTCCAAAAACCTACAGGGAACCCAATGTTCAGGAAGAGAGCATGTTTAATTACGGTGTCTCCACAGGTCTTGCACCAGAGTACAGTGTGATTTGTATGTTACGTCCCCTTTGACTTTCTTAGTGATTATTCTAAGAATTAAAATATGCATCTGAATTGATCACAATCTAATTTCATCAGAACAGGAAACTCATTGCTTTTCCTCTCATGTCTTTGTATCAAGAACAGGCCCAGTCCCAGAACTGCAGTGTTCCAAACACGGTGGTGAGTGGTGGCCACCCAGCACCTAACATGTGTCCCTCTGACAGCAGAACCGGGAGAAGGCCCCTGAGGTTCAGAGAGTCGGGAATCCCCGTCATATTTTTCCTCTCTCTTTTCATCTCTTCATTTTGTTTTGATGTGTTAGAATCGTTTAGCCATTTGCCAGATATTTTTGCAGATATGAGTATTGCATATATTTTTTTTCAAATATGTGGGCGGTTTTACTCCAGCTAAATAGTGTTTGATGAACAGAGGTTCTTAATTTTGTTAAGATTTAATAGTGAGGCCATAGGGGAGTCGACTTTTCCTTGTAAGAAGGATCTTTTTTTTTTTTTTTTTTTTTTTTTTAAGATTTTATTGGGGAAGGGGAACAGGCCTTTATTGGGGAACAGCGTGTACTTCCATGACTTTTTCCAAGTCAAGTTGTCCCTTCAATCTTAGTTGTGGAGGGCGCTGTTCAGCTTCAAGTTGTTGTCCTTTCAGTCTTAGTTGTGGAGGGCACAGCTCAGCTCCAGGTCCAGTTGCCATTTCTAGTTGCAGGGGCCGCAGCCCACCATCCCTTGCGGGAGTCGACAACCTTGTGGTTGAGAGGACGCGCTCCAACCAACTGAGCCATCCGGGAGCTCAGCGGTCGCTCAGCTCAAGGTGCCGTGTTCAATCTTAGTTGCAGGGGGCACAGCCCACCATCCCTTGTGGGACTCGAGGAGTTGAACCGGCAACCTTGTGGTTGAGAGCCCACTGGCCCATGTGGGAATCGAACCGGCAGCCTTCGGAGTTAGGAGCATGGAGCTCTAACCGCCTGAGCCACCGGGCCGGCCCGTAAGAAGGATCTTGATATGAATCTCAATCTCTCTCTCTCTCTCTCTCTCTCTCTCTCTCTCTCTCTCTCTCTCTCTCTCACAGCCCATTCAGTTCTGTCCAACTCACTATTGTGATTTAATTACGATCTTATTCTATTCTCTGAAATAAACAGGAAAAAAAACCAACAACAAAGTATGTCTAATTCTTAGTGCTCTTCACATATTTTCCATGAAATTGTTTCTAATAATTTGAAGTCTCAGTATTTATCTTACCATTTTCCTAAGTTTTCATCTCCTCCAAAAACAGCCATATTTATTTCCTTGTGGAAATAAAGCTGCGAATTACTGTTAAGCAACACTGATGCTTGAGGGAGATACACAACCCCTGCCCCCAGTGCCTGCGTGCTCTTGGTAACATCGTACCCCGTGGGCGTGGTGTCTCCCCTTAGAGAACAAGAGCTAATCCTAGCGATGCCCTCGTATTTCAACAGCAATGTCCCACCTCAGCAATTCTCTTTGTCTACATACATCACGTAAGATGCGTGTCACGTAAGATGTGTGTCATATAAGATGTGTGCCACATAAGATGCGTGCATCATGTAGGATGCGTGCACACGTGCAGGATGAAGGGACTGGAATGCAACGGGTGCCATGGACCTCACCCCTGAAGTGCACCTGTCACCACAGAAAACCTGAAATCTTGCAAGTCAATATAACACTCACTGTTCGTATCACTGGGGAAAAACAAAAACAGTGCCACACTGACAGCCATTTTATCAAAAGAGAATCCTCAGGAGATTGAGTTCTACAAGTCAATAAAATGAATAGATTAAGTTATGTTTGATTTGTGATCATTTATTTATAGTCCAGGCATTCTTGGTTTCAAATTTTCACTCCTTTGATGCAAATGACTTTGGCAGCTTGCAACTGAACTGCAATTTTCCTTCTGTCAGGAGAAAGAGCTATTTAATGCTGCAGGTCAAGACATGAGCGTGTGAGGGTAAAGTCCAGTTTACTGAGATCACCGGTTAAGCCTTCATATTCCATCCTAGCTAAGTCTATCCAAGCATTTAATTTCATCGAAGGTACCATTTTCGATGTCCTGCAATCTGTGATCTATCAGAAATGTATTATTTTTAATAAAACCATTATGTTTTTCTGTGTAAGTGTCATGGATGGACTGCCATAAATTATTCACTAATCTCAGTCATTTATACAGAGCATTCATTTCTGATAGAAACTGTTTTCATCTTTGAAGCAAATACTTTACTAAGAATTCCAAACACCATGTACCCTTTCAAGGTCAGAAAACCCTACAACCAGAGACAGCTGAATGCCAAATTCTATCTGTTGACTATGTTACAACAAAATTTAATAGCACACCTGTGATTAGACGCACTGAAGTTTATTCTAGTTACAGTCCTGAAAGTAAGTCGTTGATGTTTTGATATAATTGGCTCACACCTTTTAATACAAATCCTTCTGTAACCTGTAATCCTCCTTAGCCTAGTTTTTAAAAACCATATTCATCCTCCTAAGAAGCTCTAATACGCCACCCAAAATAATGCTGCTTTACTCCATCCCACGGCGTCTCTCAAAGCACAGAGGCGATGGGAGAGCATCTGGGAGTTTGCCACCATAGCAACAACCACCTCCTCTCTGCAGACACTGTCACTGCCGTATTAAACACCCTGTGAGTTTCAGAGTAGACCTTCTTTATGTGGATTTTACTTTCGAACATTCTTTGCTATTAAAAAATAAAATTATACCTTAATGACAAAAATTGAGTATAAATAGAATGACTTTAAATCCTTATAAAATGTTAACATACCCACACATGATAAAGAATAATTTTTATCAAGAATTCAAATAATTTCTAAATATAACTCTCTGACTCTGTTTCCTAAGTGGGATATATCCAAAGGGCAAAAATAAAAGCAAAGAAATACTGAACTTTACTCAGTAGATTTCATGCTGGTGGTGGTATAAATAGAAGGTATATCCTATGTGTATTGTGCGAAAGAACAAATAAGTGAAAAGGTGGTGCTGGGTTATGCACTGGGATGGGGAGAGAGCGGGAGAAAGACAGAGATCAAAAGAGATAAAGCAAATATGGCAAAATGTTAATAATACGTAAATACAGTGAAGGGTATGCGACTGTTCAAAACCATTGCAAGTTTTCTGTAGGTTTGAAACTTTCGTATTTTCAGGGATTGAAAAAATCCTCAGGGACTGAAACCTTGATTCCCCATCTTTGATAAACATCCAAACGAAGATGACCGAATGTGTAAAGCCCCACCTTTGTTTCCTGCCCTAAAGGCCGAGACAAGCATGCAGTCTCTGGGACCCTGGAGGTGCCAGATACCTGAGCGGCTGTATGTAAGCCATCAAGACATTCCCTGAGATTCAGTGAGAGGTCAGGGCTCTGCATCTGGACATCAGCCACCGTCATCTCCTAAGAGACCACAGGCAACACCTGTTCGCCTCACCAGGCTGAATTCACTCCACGCCCCAGCAAAGCGCCACCAGCCTCTCCACCGGCTTCTCCTTCCAAACCTCAAGACTCTGCCCTCTTGTCAGTCCTAACTAACCCTAGCAAAGTAAACCTTGCTGATTCCCTCCACCCCGTGGCTAGTATTGGGCTTTATTTTTCAAAGATAGTCCATGCTCAAAGGCCTGATCATTTTCGGGGACTCATAGCTCATGGTCTCCATTTGTCATAATTAATACACGCGGAAGAACGGCCTACTCCATATCAAGTCACACTAGGACATCTTTTGACGCTGTCCACTGACGTTCAGAGGACTGCACAAAGCACTTCTGCGCAATTATTTCACCAGACCTTACACCCCTAACACAGTGACTTTCTTCTTTCAGGGCTCTCCTTCTTCCCTGGATACTTCTTCCTCTATTTATTTGTTTCAAGGGTTTTACAATTTGCTGGTGAATCTGGGTACCTGCGTGTATCTAGTGAAAAGTATCTGTGCTACGTCATGGCCCACACCATCTGGCTGGCATGACCGCAGAATCTCAGAGTTGTCTCCGACACTAATAGCAGCCTGTGTAACCACCTGCCAGTTACACCACCCACATCACGGGGCTGCCAAGCTTGGTCCAGCCACCCTGCCGCTGACGAGCTGACGACCTCACAGGTTCGCCCGTTCTGTCTCAGGCCATGGAATTGCTCTCATCTTTGTGAGCCAACCTGTGGCTTCTGCATGAGTCCTACCACCAGGCCTTGGGGCCACGCAGGGACAGGCCCATCCCTCTAGCGAGGGAAGACGTCTGTACACTTGAAGACTTGGTCATGTCTCCAATGTCAGTTCTCTTTGAAGTTACACTCAACTGTTTTAACAAACTGTCCTCTGCAGCCATAATGTCAAGACCATTCTGCCTGGGAACGCACTCTTGTCAAACATCCTCTTAGAGTGTGAGGCCCAGAGTGGCACTCAGTGCTTCAGGTAAGAGGTAATTCTCACTGTTCGGGAGGAGGAAACACTCTGCCTTTATAAACTATGATCGAGGACGCCATGCCATTTCTAATTCACACAGCAGACAAGGCTTTTGATCCTCCACGGGCTCTCACTGGACACAAGACGAGCGTCTCTTCCTGCCTAATTTGCTTATGAAAAATATTCAATTATGTGTCAAGTTTTAATTCACTTAGTAATGAAAAGTAAATGGGCCGCACCAGCATGTTTGATTTGTCTTGGAAAGGGGAACTGCTTTGCAAGAACAAACAAAGTTAAATTAAAATAAGTGACTCTCCTCGATAGTGGAAATTGAATGTCTCCCCAAAGAACCTCACGTCCGTAAACATGGGGCTGACACCAACAAAAGAGCACCCGCCTTACTACAGAGCCGCTTCCAACTGTCCCCTGGGGCCTCGAGGTTGCAGAGACATGCAGGTGCCTTTGTGTGGAGAGACGTGTGCGAGCTCACACGTCTGTGCCTCTTTCATCAGCCAGGAAGTAAGAGACGGGTCGCGTGTGGACCTCTGGCTGGTCACGTACCGTTTTTGCAGATGGGGCAGCACTGGTCGGGTTCGTACACCGGGTCCACACACTCCGTCTGGGGACACGCGGACACTGTGCACAGCACCTCCCCGTTGGCCTCACAGCGGCACCGCTCGCATGGAGACACCTGGAACAGAAGCCCACGGTCAGGTGGTACATGCCGCTGACCTTACCTTTCAAATTCACGTTTTCCTTCCCCAAACATTCTGTGAAGACATCTAAGTATTTTAGGAATGTAAACAAACACACAAAATGATCCCGCCCAGGGGTTTTCAAAGCGTGGACACAGTGGTCCCGGGCGTGGGTAGGTCCTGCGGGGGCGGCAGCAGGGCTGGGCGCAGGGCTTCTCCTCCCGTCAGGGGCTCGCGCAGCAGCTGTGTTACCGCCATCCCCGGGCTGAGCTACTTGAAGGAAGACTACTGTTTAAGTACTAAACAAATAGTATGTCGTATTGAATTCTTGCCCAACCCCTCCTCACGCAGGGGAATCCTTTTTCATAGCCCTGCCAAGGGCCACCCGACCTCACCCGGAACACCCATGACCTTTGAGTTAGGAAGCGGTGAGGGAAGGACACACTTTCCAGGTGCCAGACAGGAGCTGTCTGAACGTGACCCCATCTAACCCTCACAGCAACACTAAAACACGCCAACTACAGTTCCTGATGAGGAAAGAGACTCAGGTGTCCAGCAACCTGCCCAGAGCAGGCCCTTCAGAGGGGGCTCCAGATGCCACAGTGCATGGGGTCTCCTTCCCAGGCCTCGTGGGTGTCCCCTTGCACCACCCCGTGTGACCGGCTCCTTCCACACAATGTGCTTCACCTGCCTCACTGTGCTTTCCAGCGACGGGCCTCAGTTCTACATGTGGGGTCACTGCAGTCAAGCGTGACGGCAGTTCCTGGGGAGGCCGTGCCCTGCCAGCAGTGTCCTCCCACAGGAACTTGCGTGGGCCATCGTGTGGGTCATTCCTGCCCTGACAACCACCAGGGAAATGACTTTTCATCTGGGCTGACTCAGGACAAAGCAGAAAGAGCATATGGGGACCCAGCAATAAGAAGCAGAAGCTGTGACATGGGAACATAGGCTTTAAGAGACAGTGGACATGGGTGGACAATGTCAAGCTGAGTTTCCTGGGCTGGGAAGCCCCGATGACTTTTGTGTACGACACAATGACACCACCAGCAGTTGTCAGGTAAAGGACACACATGGTATTCTCGATGCTTGCACTGTCTACGCAATGCAGAAAATAAAACCTGAGGTCTCCACCGAATGGCTTGTTATTCCATGAAGCAAACTTGTGTTTGAAGGCATGTTTCTCAGGCACCAGACCACAGCCAATATGGCTGGGAGTCAGGACTCAGGCCGCTTGTTCTAAGTCAGAGCTCCCTACCTGATACTAAGGGGTTCCTGGGACCCAAGTCACATGACCGAGCTCTGAATCCTGCTCTTGACTCTGTCCCGAGTCTCTGCCCCCTTCAGACACTTCCTCCTGCCTTGCCTGCCCACCAGTGACTTGGGAAGGCCAGCCTGTTTTTCTCCACCCAACCTTAAACACACCTTCCTGCCTTCTGCTGCCAGAAAAGGCCACTGGCCTGGGGAAGAAATCCCTTGACTCCTGTTGCGACCGCCATTAAATTTCCAATCTGGAACATTTTAGTGTGACAGCTGGAGTGGGTGCCATGAAACCCCATTGCTGCCAAATGCGTTGCTCCCGGTGGCCACAGAGCAATTCCAGGCTGAGTGCAGATGCTTCCCCAGGAACAGACACGTGGGAGGCAAGACCACCCAGAGCAACCTGCCAAGTAACTGTAATGTTCTCATAGATGAGATTAGTTTAATCACAGAAAAGAAAGAGAAGTATGAGCTAGTGGACCTCAGCATGGACTTTTCTCAATTAAACTATTCAACATCAAATAAACTTTTCTCACCATTTCTCTTTTTCTTCTGTCAGCAGAGATGCTCCACTTACTTTTCTAACCCCTACTGTTGGATTCTACAATGACATAAATAAGATGGACATGAAAACAAAGAGAAACACTGAAATCTGGGCTTTCCCTCTTCCTTCCTCTCTCCCAAGCCTTCTCAACTCTTTAAGTCCCAGGAGCCCTTGAATTCTTCTGGGAGCTCTGGGCTGGAGCACAGGGTCTTTGTCACTGAGTTCCCAGGCCCCGTCTGCAGGTGTGAGGCCAGCCAGACTCACAAGTGCCAAAGCCGTGTGTCCACCACATCTGGGGCTGTTACAGTGACCGAGCCAGTGGGAGATGCTGAATGGGCTGTAAACACTGACCGAGTTGAGAAAGACATGGTTGCAAAGATACAACAGCTAAAATCAACTTACACAGCACATTATGAAAAACATAAAACATAAAATCTGTTTCTGGAAGGGTCACTGAACACCTCATAAAGAGCCATTCAAGGATTCGATGCCACTTGTAAGGGAAAGGAAGAGAGTGAAATCTTTCTAGTGAGAGAGGTCAAGGTTACGGTTACACAAGTAGCCCATGAAGGGGAGAGAAGACACAGACACTGGGATGACACCAACACCACGGCGGTGACGTCACAGGAGGGGCCTGGCGGTGTGTGAAGGGATGTGCGGACACTGAGCGGCTAAAGCCACAGCCTGAGACCAGAAAGCCGAACGTCAAGGTTCTGACGTCACCCAGCCCTGACCTCCGGGGACAGGGTCACACCACGCTCTGCTTATTCTGTATTTTCTAACTGTTCGACCCTGTTAGTCAGGATCTGCTTTAAATAGCTAAAGCTTATATTGAGTAGCTGAGGACTCGTGCTCCCTTACTCACTCAGTCAAACTTCTTTCCGAATCCAAATATGGGAGACACGAGGCACGCACACATCCATCTTGCAGCCTGGGGAGGACACACATGGAGGTCATGGGACTGACACCTGGGACGGCTTCTCTAGGTCCCACCAGCAGCCCCTCCATCCCCCACTGACCGACCCCAGGGGATCACCACTTTGCAGAGTCCTGTGTTCTCCAGGAGAGACACGGAGACACGACCAGTGCTCGGTCAGGGTCGGGAGCTGAGATATGAGTACGGAAGAGGAACTAGCAGGATGGTGGGAAATGGCAGGCGCCAGCTGGGCTCGGCACATGTTAACAACTCTGAAGGCACAATGTCACTTGTGTTTGGAGCGACGGGGAAGAGTTCAAACTAGAATGTGGTCACGTTAGTGGGGAGGACTGGGGCGGGTAAGGAGGGGACGGCCGTCGAGACAAGCAGGGGCCTCACGGACAGGTCCCTCCCAGGCAGAGAACCCAGTGGGGATCCCTGGGCCCGTATGGCTCCAGGACCAGTGGTCCTGAGAGGCTGAGCAGGGCAGCTGCAGAGAGCAGGGGCCCTGAGACCAGGACTGCCAAGAAGTATACAATGGCAGCCCCCGAAGGCAGCACAATGTCCCCATGGCCACGAGACCTGCCACAGCTTGGTACAGGGGACCTGGCTCTACCACAGGGGACAAGGCAAGAAGCAGGAGATGTCACGGGGACAAGGTGCCTTTCCCAATGCTGTGAGACTGTGTGAGTTCTTCCTGGCAGACGTCTTGGGAGGAGAACCCCCAACCCGCTTAGTAATCACCCCGAAGTGATGAGACTCCTGAGACTTCAAAAGACAGATTTGCCAGAGAGACCTCGAAACTTTAAACTGACAAGAACAAACGCTCTCCACCATCACTGGCTGTGGGCAATTCCACAACTGACAGAACTGTTCTAAAGTGAAAGAACGTTGTCTCAGTGTTTGCACATCTGAGTTTTGTTTACACATTTTACCCCATTATGTGATTATTTCCACGACCTCAAATTAAGAAACAACTCACCAGAGGCACAAGCTGCCAACAGCCGTCACTAAAAGCAGTCTGAGTGGCCCTGGATGACAAGCAGCCTCCCAAAATCATTGTCCCAGTTTCGTCACCAGATGGCGAAAGTGGCCTTTCCAGTTGCTGAGTCTGTCTTTCTGAAAGTGCCCAGCGTCACCCTTAGCAGGACTCACCTAGAAGGAAACCACCAAGTCCCCTTGTATTTAAACCACGGGGTCGTAGTAGCTTCTGATAACCCGGAAGGAACTGTGTTATTTTGGAACTGGAGGAAAAAGCAGGAGTGATGTCCTGCAATCCCGCTTTTTCTGGAGTGAAAACCTATCCACAGGTCTGGTGACTGCCGGGAATGTCACAGCAAGTCAGGCCCCAGCCTGAACTCGGAGTCTGGCCAGGCCCCCAGACCACTCACACACTGCCTTCACGAGGACGTCCTGGGTCATCCCTCCTGATTTCGCCAGCCCCTCCTGACTCCTGCACGATGCCACGCAGGTCAAGGCCTCCTTTTCAACAGTCACCTCAAACCAAATTTGTCCCCAATCCTGCTTCAGGCTCCTGACCTGAAACTGTCTCATCAAACTAGCCCAAGGCACCCCGAGCTGTGTCTCCAGGCTGGAAAGCCACAGGTGGCGAGGGTCAGGCCCATCACGGAGGCCCCTGCCCAACAGCCTGCGTCTTCCAGGTTCCAGGTGCTGTGTCACCAGCTGCTGTCCCCAGGGCCAGTGCGGAGAGTCCAGACCCGTGTGCCCTTCCATCCTCTCCTCATGACACAGAGCAGCTCTAAGTGACACGGACGTCATCCACAGCCACCTTCCTGCCTCCAACACGAGCTGCTGGCCAAAGTACCGGACGCTTCTGCTTCCTGTGCCCTTCAGAAAGATTCTTTGGTTGTTGCTGTTCTCTGTCTTTCTATCCTCTGTCAGAGAAGGGATGTGCAGAGAAAGGGACTGAATTGAGAACTGTCCCCAGAAGCTGTCGGCTTTCAGTCTCAGGCAGAAAACGAGTCTGCCGACCGCATGGCAGATGAACAGTGCAGCAGCCCAAGTAGCCAGCCCAGCACGTCTCTCTTCTCGGCACCAAAGAATAAGTTCTCCTTCTTCACAGCTGCGCTTGAGGCAACACCCTCCATGTAAGCAGCCTTCAAATCCGCTGGTGTAATTCCCTCAGATCAGTGTAGATCACACAGGAGCTCCCTCACGAGGGAGCAAACGCTGGCAGTGTCTGCAGGGCGAGTTCCTCGGGCGACAAACAGCCGAGTAGCTAAGACGAGAATGAGGAAGACCCTTCTGCCTGCAGATCGGACCTGGTCAGCATTCTGGAAGCAGTCAGGTTGGACCCTGCTACCAACTGGACGTTTGTGTGTCCCCAACATGCATGTGTCCAAGCCCTAATCCCCAGGGTGACAGTATTTGCCGGTGGGGCCCCTGGGAGATCCTGCGTCAGGTGAGGACATGACAGGATCAGTGACCTGAGAAGATGAGAAGAAGAGGCAGGAGATCACCCTGCTTTCTCTCCACCGTGTAAGGACAAGCGCCCTCAGCAGCTCGATCTTGGACTTCCAGCCTCCAGACTGTGAGAGGTAAATTTCTGTTGTCTGAGCCGCCGGCCTCCGGTCTTACGGCAGCCTGAGCTGACAAAGACACCACCCGCACCCTGAGTTTTGCACTGGAGGCCATGCGAGCCCACAGTGGGCCAACCCTGACCTCCATACCCTGGCGCGCGGCCAACAGAGCAGGATGGAGAGCGCAGGCCACAGGGGCGGGGAGAACGGGCAGAGCTGGCTTCTCCCTTCATACATAAGTGATTAAGGTTAAACGCCTTCCAAAGAGGAGGCTTTTGAAAGACAGTGTGAGGGCCAGTGTGGGCTCTGGTTCTCCTGGGAATCACACATTCAAACTCTTTCAGGAATCACCAAGGAAACAAGGCCGTGAGCTGGGTGCAGCACCAGGGAGCGGTGGGGACTGTGGCAGACGGGGAGGTCACTGAGGACACTGCAAGTGATGGGCACGCCCTTCCGGACACACACACTCACACACACACACACACACTCACACCCAGCACACACTCACACACACACACTCACACCCAGCACACACTCACACACACAAATGTGCACACACACTCCGTACACACACCACACACACACACCCCGGAAAGAAACAGAACCCACTGCTTCCATGTGGCGTCCCTCGTGTGACGGCCGTCGTGATGCTCACCAGGAGCAGGTGGAAGGACGATGGCCACAGGTGCATGTCAGTGTCGTTTGCCCAAAGCTGGCCCGGCTCCAGGAAAGGGCTCACTCCCCAGCTGAGAGGGGCCCGTGGACGCCCATCTGGGAGCCCCTGAGGCCGGAGCCTGGCTGCCTGGCTGGCGCGCCCTCAGGGAGCCTGGCTTCTGACCCCTGGGCCAGTGCTGGGCGGGGGGAGGGGGCTGGCTCTGGGCTCGCCCTCCTTCATTCCTGGCCTCTCCCCAGCACCCTGACCCTACGCGGGACACCGCCAGCGGTGGCTGCAATTAATGAAGCCCCTTCCATGGGGTTTAAGCTCGGCTGGAGCAGACATTGCAGGGCTCACCCACAAGAAGGGACCCAGCTTGGCTGGCACTCACACACACAGGCAGCATGGTCCCCGAGAGCTGACCATTGAATTGTGTCGGCTTTCCCTCACTGTCACCACGGAGCAACATGAGCTATTTCCTTGGCTTCTTGGAGGGCACGGGGAGCCAGAGGGGAACTTTGTTACCAGCGGGAGGCGACCTGAGCTGAGACTGGCAGTGGAGCACAGTTTATCCCTCGGGCCACCGAGTCCCCTGCTCCTCACAGGCCCAGGGAAAGGCAGTGGCCTTGTCAGAATTATTTCTTTTCCATTCTTCCCAACCCTGACATTTCTGCACGTGTGACAACATGGCTGAACTGCATGTGGGTCGAGGCAAAGGTGCCCAGGGCAGCTGTGCTCCACGTGACAAGGGCCTGTCAGCACCCCAGCCCCCTGCAGACTCCCTCCCTGCACTGCAGCCGAGGGAACCAAGATCCACCGTGACAGCCTGTCCACTAGCTAAGGGCCGGTGTCCCCAGAACATAACTGTCACCAGTGCAAGCATGTGACCAGCAGCGGAGCTCGAGCTCCTGACACCTTAACAGTCTGAGCCAAGGCTTGCTTGAAACTAATTATGTGTGTTACTTGTTCCAAGCCTCCTAAAACAAAAATACTGAGTTACCTTTTCAAAAAGCATGTGAAATTTGAAAGTAAAATATAAGTAAACAACCGTCTTTAAAGCTGGACGAAGGAAGTATAAATGAGTGTCGCATGTCACCATGTGAGGAAAGTCTGGTTGAGTTGATGTTACTAGTTATTTCTGAGCTGCCTCATGAGCAAAGGCTATGGAGAGCCAAGCAAGAGGGACGCATGTGGGATGTGGTGAGAGTTGCATTACAGGAGGCAGGAGCAGCCACCATGGCAGATCGGGGCTCAGGGCTGTCTGTGACCAGGACAACGGCAGGAGTCCCTGAAGATGGTCACCTGCTTTGTGATTTGGCTTAAACCTGAGCTAGTCCCAGTAATATTATGTTTCCAAAAACTTTTAAAAGTTGTATTTAATGGCATTTCCCATTTGTTTAAAGATAGAATTCTAAACTCAAAATTCAGTGCAAGACACACCAACCCCCACAAGGCACAGAACATTAGGTAAATCTCCAGTTAGTCATCACCACCCTGGAGACCCAATTTCGTCTACAGTCGGGGTCTCAACCCCAGCACCCTGACATTGGTTGTCAGGGGCTGCTCTGGACACTGGAGGATTTCAGCAACATGTCCGGCCTCTACCCACCGATGTCAGTAACACCCCCCACCCCCCCTCCCCGTTATGACCACCAAAGATGTCCGCATACATCGCCCAATGCCCCCTGCTGGGCCAATGTGGCCCCCGTCGAGAACCAGTGGTCTATGGCTTATTGAACAAAGGTTCATTCCTTCCTCACTGGGTGACTTTACTTCTGGGCTCATGTTCCTTCTTTGTGAATTTCATCCTTCAAATTGCAGTTTGAAGTTCTTTTAGTAAAGGTTTCTTGGTGATATGCTCTCTATTTTTGTCTGAAAATATGTTTGTTTGAGCTCATTCCTGAAAGACTGTTTTGCTGGTGCATAAAGTGGATTGACACTTATTTTTTTCTTTGTTCTTTAAAGATGTTCTTCTATTTTTGGGGGTTTTCTTCTGTTGACAAGATGTTAGCTGACAGCCCACTTGCTGTTATTTTATAGGTAGTCTTTTCTCTCTGGTTTCCCTTAAAAATCTTTCTTTTGCCTTTGGTGTTCCGCAGTCTCTCTATGATGTGGATGTATTTTTATTTATCTTCCATAATGTTCATTGGGATTCCTGAATCAGAAAATAGTAGTCTTTCAACTAGAAAGTCATGGACGCCCACATTCTCACTAGCTCTTTCAGAATTCTAACCTGGTGGATATTAGACCTTCTCTCTCTACTCTCATGTATCAAGACATCGCCTTCTTGTGTTCCATCTGTGTCTGTGTTTCATTCTGGATCACTTCTTCAAATTTATCTTCTGGTTCACTGAATTATTTATAATCTGTATCTAATGTACTGTTAGACCCTCCCATTCAATATTAATCCAATTATTATAGCATTCATTTATACAAGTTCCACCTGCTTCTCTTTCAAAGCTGACTAGGGCTTCGGGTACACCTGTGTTATTTACCCATACTTTTTATTCCAGCAGTGGTTTCTTTATGCACATTAAATATTCTCATCTAGATCCCAATGTCTGTCTGTGTCTGAGCTGACTGCTGTTTTGGCTGACTCTTGTTCACAAAGCCCTTTCTTCTTGTGCATAATGCTATTTTGACATAATGTTCCTTGGAAAACAATTTATGGGATTCTTCACAGCCTGGACAGTGGGTGCATTCCTGCTGAGTGCATTTGCCTCTGTCAGATACAGCCTGGGACCCCTTTGAACAAAAGTCTCCCACTTGGATTATTTGGACCGCTCAGAGAAGCATAAATCTCGACTCCACACCCACAGGAGGGCACACGCACTCAAAATGCAACTGTTCAGAAAAATCCCACACAGGCTGAGGCCCGTCCAGGGGAGTTTGTCCCCATTGCCCCTTTGCAGGAGAGGCTTTTCCAGGGAGACATCTCCTGATCTGATTCTCTCCACTTGGGGCCCTGGGCTTGGCATGTGTCCCAGCCTGGCCCTGAGCACAAGGGTCGGGCCCCAGGCTTCAGTAGCTGCCACTGCAAGGCTGATGTTCTTCTCTGGATTCTGGCCTCCACCTTTAGGGATGAATTTTTCTCTCTTTTGTGCCATTTCAGCTGTGCTTTTAAGATGTGTTGTATGTGATATCCGGGATTTCATGAGTTTTGTACACATGGGTTTTTAGGCTATCAGTCTTCCACATCCCAGCCAAGGGGTGGTCATCATATTTAAAGCAAAATCATTCTTGCCATGAGTGGAAATGTGCAGAGCCACACGGTATCCGGATTTTCCATCCCTCTGCTTTTCCACGGGCCTGGGGCTTCCGAGAGAACCCACAGGGCCACAGGCAGACGTCTGACATCATCCTTCCCCGCAGATTCAAAGGCACTCTGTGTCCTGGCTGCACCCCAGTGCCCGACAGAAATAGAATGGCCAAGTGAAATCCAGCTGGCAGGATGTCAGGCTGGGAACAGATAAGCAGCAAGGGTTTCCAGCTATGTGGCCAGAACTGGACCATGCAGGATTGCTACAGCCCATGGACATCGGCTGGAATGAAAACCACATCCCTTCCTCCAGCTCACAAGCGTTCCATTTGAGCCGAACTCTTGTCTTCACCCTAGAAATCGGCCCCAGGGTTCCTGTCATTTGAAAACAAACCATTGACAACAGCAGAGCCTAGATGAGTGGCTTCCACCTGTGTTCCCCACAGAGCCCCTCTGGATGCGCCTGCACACCTCACACACGGCAGGTCACTGCCCGTTTACTGGGGGGACCCCGTAGTTTGTCACCATACCTCCAGTAGCCAGTCCAGTGCATGACATCTAGATATTCAATTGTTTTTGCATAAATAAATACAAGAATGGGTTTTTATTTGGAACTTATCAGATTTTGAGATATCATCTGAGAAGGAAATATTTATAGGAAAATACTTATAGAGTCACCTGCTAATGATGGCAGCAGCCTCCATAGGCAGTCACCCTAGAGACCAAAAACCATGCTGGGGGCAGTCACGTCCCCTAAGATGCACACGCAACAGACCACACCTGAAAATCCACAGTAACCCAGCAGTGGGCTTCTCTCCTGTTTGTTCAGAGCTTTGTAGGTTCAAACTGCTCCCATATATATCTCTTTTACTTCTGTAATGTGAGAGATAAGCGGATACTCTCCACTTTTTACCACTGGAAAATAAGGAAGCTCTGAGAATTGCCCACGGCACAAGGATGAAATAGAACAGGGCTCACACCCACCGTGTCTTTAGACAGAGGTCCTCTGTCCTTGAAGCTGACTGACTGTCCACCCAACCGGGGGAGGGGGGGGCTGGGCAGCGTGGGGCCTGAGTTCCGAGGCCTCCTGACACCAGCTGGTTGTATGATTTTTGAGTCAGGCATCGGTTTCCTAGGGTGAAATTTCTCTATGAACAGAGAGGAATGACAAAGCCATGAGGCTAAGAGCACAGGTATATCGTGCCAAGTGGGGGTGTGGTCAGCTGGAGAGTAAACACCCTTCTAAAGGGACGCCCACTCTGAACCTGGCAGATGGCTGCTGCCTGGGGATCGTCCCATTCTCTACAACAGATTGGCAATCTGGGTATCTATGTGAGCCTCTCACTTAAATTGCACTAGTCAAACAAATGTCACGTGCTAGGAGCTAAGCAGAACAACTCCTTGGGCCCGAGTCGGCTCTGGAGCCACCAGGCTGCGCTGTGGGCTGCTACTGTCCAAGGTCCTGGCCCCCCTGGAGACCTAGTGCTCTGTTCTCTGTCCCCGGAGACTGTCCCCTCGTGCTCAGGGAGCCCCTGCAACTAAATGGTTCTGATCTCATTACAACTCAAGCTTTCAGACTTTGAAGGACACATACTTACTTTGTCCTAGATAGCTTGAGTCAAATGTAACATAAATCCACATAAATAAACACTTAACCAAATTGATCCAGCATTTACTGGGCACACACCTGGGTCAGGTGTCCAAGCCTGGATAAGCTTTCCCTTCCCCAAGTACCGGCTTCTCTTGGCCACACACAGACTGCCACTTGTACCATCATAAAGACGAGGTGGCAGGTGGAGGTATACAATGTTCAGAGCCCAGCAGACGTGGACTCACAACCTGGCTCCTCCACTTACTAACTCAATGGCTTTGCTCCAATTACTTAACTGTTTTGAACCTCAGTTTTCTCTCCTTTAAAATAAAGAAAATACCACCAATTCATCAACTTATGGTGTAAATCACCCCCTCCCAAATGTACAAAACATACGGGCACTGAATAAATATTGATTCCTTCCCATTGTAACAAAATCGGCTTTTTATGGTGTTTCTCCCGCCATATTCACAAATCAAATTGGCATATGGGGCTTGACAGTCCCAGCTATGCCTCCCCAACCTGAGGCAGAAACACATCTGAAAGGTCCAGAGAAACCTCATGGAGCCCCCTTTTTTGGTTAGTTGCTCCTGTTTAAATAGCTTTAGACAAGAGGACACACTGAGAAGTCCGGAACTTACGAAATCTGACTCGGAACCAAAACAAATGCAGAGGCAGCACCGCCGTCACACACGTTAGGGTGGCTCAGGGAGAACGGAAACTTCTCACGGCGTGGTTCATTTTCCTTTGCGAAGGGAACTAACAATAGCATTGTTTTATGTTCAGTAACATCAGCCAGTAGGATATAGATACCATTAAATTGAAAGTGTGAAGACCTGTGTCTTCCTCTTTACTGGCACTTTCTCATAATTGCAATAGAAATCTATTTAGATGGAGCCTTTGATTCCAAATTTCATGTAAGTTGTTTTTTTCATTAATAAACTTCTAGAAATGAGATTTTGCAACAAGGTTAGTCACAAGTCAGACCCTGAAGCCACAGGGGAGGGTCTGGTTGCCTCAGTGGTCCCAAAGCATCTCACCAGCAACCCCGCTTTCCATTATCTCTAGGTCAACAGTCCTCGAGCTTTGAAAAGACAGTCTGGCAAGCAGCACTTATTAATAATTCATTTTCTCTTTTCCTTCAAAGACTCACACAGTTGCCAATCGGAGCTCCCGATCAGCTATGCTAACCGGTGTGGACTCACCAGACGGATATCCTCCCTACGGAAAGCAAAGCGATGTGAAGTATTCGTTATCCTCACGGCCTTATCTCAGGGAGTCGCATACATTCCACTAGGTTCTCTAAAACACTGAAACAGGCTTGCAGAGCCCAGGGCAGCAGGATATCCACGAGGGGAACAACTCCGGTTGCTCAAAATGGAATCGTTTCTTATTAATGAATTTCAAATTTGATGTGCTGCTGGGCTGCTTGGTAGTCACCAGGGGTCCGTGTAAAGCTGCTCACTAGAGCCCGTCACAGCCAGCTTTGCGATATGCACGATATGAGGACCCGGTGACATCAGCAGACCACTCCTGAAGTGTCGCCCAGGCAGGAACCGACAGAACCAGGGCGCGTTACGTGGGCTGTGGAGCTGTGTTTGTCAGGCAGTGGTTTAGCAGCAATCACTTTACGGAGTCTTCCTTCCAGTCATACCTGCTGCAGCTCCCCCCACACACACACACTTCTGGGCCCACACCTACGAGGCCAGTCACGGCCACTGACATTCTGTGTTACAGGCCGGCCGGTGTCCACCCCTCCCAAGTTCAGATGGGGTTGAATCCCTAACCCCCAGCACCTCAGAATGTGACTGTATAGAGAAAGGGTCTTTACAGAGGTACTTCAGTTAAAATGAGGTCATATGGATGGGCCCCAATACCACATGACAGGTGTCCCTCTAAGAAGAGGAGGTGAGGACACACACATGCACAGAGGGATGGCCACGTGAGGACACGGGGAGCAGACGGCTGTCTACATGCCCAGGAATGAGGCCTCAGGAGGAAGCAGACCTGCTCACACCTGGATCTCAGACGTCCAGCCTCCAGGATGTGAGAGAACACATTTCTGTTGTTTAAGCCGCCTGGTCTGTGGTACTTTGCTACGATGGCCCCAGCGAAGGAATGCACCCTAGGAAGCAGACAGCACACCAAAACACCTCTCATTTCTAAAACATACAGACCAATAGACAGGCTTCCTTATTCAAATTTGGATGCCTGCTGGTACCAGTTGAAGGCCAGGACATGGTACAATTTGAGAAGCAGTGGAGAACATTCTATCAGTAACTACGTTTTTATTTGGACATACGAATTAAATCGCAAACATCCTGGAGGAAGGAGGATATTATCTAATCATTATTAGCAGCTTAATGGTACTTTGTGGAAGCTGAGAGTGAGGTCTGCTGGCATCTGGCTGAGACCAACCGGGCTGCAAGGAAAGGGAGTCCCAGTGGGGTGAGCAGCATGGAGAGACGGGGAAACACAGGCTCGAACGAGGAGAAACCTGGGTGGCGAGGACAGCAGGTGGACATGTGACCCCGGAGAGAGAAACACAGAAGATAGGGAGGACGCGCCCCCTCTCACGGGCCAAACGCACATCCCAGGCACAGGGCAGGGTCTCGGGTTCTATCTGCTTCTCACGCCAGACCCACGGTGAGCGCCCAGCCTCCACCAGTAATTTCTCTCCCGGGAAGCAGAGGGCAGACTGTTCAAGTGCCTGCGTGCCTCCCAGCAGAAGCGGCCCCACAGGGACCTCCCTTTCACCTCCTTCCTTGCGATGGAAACAGGGCCCAAATTGACCCGACTGTACCACAGCCTCCGTTTGAGTTACATTTTTTTGAGAGAAGCATAAGGCACTTCAGACAGGAGTGCTTCTCTTTTCCATTGTCCATATACTTTGTGCTACGCAAACCACAGACTACCGTTTGTCTCTCTGAAGCCCAGGATACCCAGGGCAGGCACATGACCAGTGGCTGTGCCCTGGCACTTGGCATGACAACAGTTCACCAACAGTGTAACTTACAGACCCCTTGGACTCACAGCTGACCCCGGACCCTTCTATATTCCTCCTTCTGACACCCTGAACGAAACACCACAAACCAAAATACAGATACTAGATGACTTACGTAAAGCCACACTAAATTAGAGAAATGCCTAGAAATTTTCCTGATAGTAACAAAAATGAACAGGCATATATACACACACAATGAAACTGTAATTTACTTGTACACTGAAGGAGCAGGCACATAATTAAAAATGTATAGCAACTTTGCAACATCTGGGCACGGTGCACGCGCTCAGCTGTTAATGACTGGACAAAAGTTAAGAATGAAGTGTCACCTGGAGATGAAACGTACACCCTAATGCTCCAAAAATGAGCTGATTGGTACTTGAATTCTTCCCAAGATTGCGAGCTTTGCAATCTCCCTTTGGCTGTTATCTCCCATCTCCCGAGTCTGACACACATTCTTCCTATTGACCAATGTTTGACAACAGGAATGAGAGACCCCCCCCTCCCCATACAGAAGGCAGCCTCATGGCATCTAGCACTTAGCAGTGAATTACTAAGCACAAGTCTGGAACCTTCCGTCTACCTGTATTTGGGCTTTTCAGCCTACCTCATGGGGCACTTGTAAGATGACTGGAATTCCACACAGGGCAACAATACATGTTCACGACTGAAGACCAGCCACTTATCTTTGCTCTTGTAACACTCAGATTTTCTTACGAACCGAAACCTCAAGAGCACTGTTTGGTTGGGTCCGTGCCCCAGCCCTGTCCCAGGCCAACAGGAAGGAGCCCGTCCCCTGGGCCTCACCAGCACCCAGGGCCGCCATGGCCGCCATGGCCTCTGCACTTTCCTCTTGCACCTAAATCATCTGGGAGGCATCTGCTGGACTCCCCAGGAGGCGGCTGCATTTGTGGGGGGCAGGGCTCCTGACTTCTTATGCTGTGTGGCCCGGGGCCTGGCTTCAGTGAGCTCCTCACCAAAGCTGTCTGTGTTTCTCCAAGGGCTGGTGAGTGGCAAAGCCAGAATGGAAGCGCCTGTTGACTGACTCTACATGCCGATCTTCTTTCCACACTTCGTACATCATCCCTAGATCTGTTCTCCTGGCTCTCTCCTTCTGCAACACTCAGGAATTCAATCCTAAAACTCATCACCTGCAGTTACACCCTGGGCACATCCTGAACCTGCAGATCTCAACGTCTGTGTGCACTAGGGAACCCCGCCTGCCTTTTCTGCTCAGCTTTGGGGACTGTAGGTCCCAGGATGCCCTCTGCTGCCCAGGAAATCTCAGGCATGCCAAGTCCACAGGTCATGTCCAGGTAGGCCATAGGTTGAGCCTACCTTGGGGCTGAGGTGGGGGTATGGGGGTAGGCAGTTGGAACAGCTAAACAGCCATGCAGGTATTTCCCAGGCCCACTACTGGGGAGGCAGGGCTTTTGGAGTGCACGTGGGGCCGGCGCATGCGTGCTGGGCAGCACTACCACCTAACCCAGCGCCATCAGGGCTGAGCTTCTGGTTCAAGCACTGGGAGGGGGGAAGCGTGCACGGTGTAGAGCTGTTCAGCTTGACACCGGAGTCTGCTTCTGAAGAGTCGCATTGCCTGCAACGTGTTATTTAAATATTCTGTGTCTCAGTTTCCTCTTTTCCAAAAACTGAAGATAATAGACAATAAATCTACTTTATAGCATGGTATGAGATTTAGCTAAGTTAACACATGTGAGAAACACAGCCTGGAGTCTGACACACAGTCGGCGTTCCGGAGATGGTCAGTGCTTTTAATATTATTACTAGTACTCATCTAAGATAAAAGTCTGTACCCATGGACTGGGCTTCCTGTTTTTGCCAGCCACCATGTTTTGGTACCCAAATGAGCCAGCATTTTCTTTTTCTTTGAATTGTTAGCGTATTTGCATGATACCCCAACGCATATCTCAGGAAATGGCTTATTTATGTGAATAGACTCCCTTAATTGGCTATTAACTGAAGACTCTATCCCAAATGGCAGGGTAAATTACCCTGTGTCTGCAAACAGGTTGAGCATTTCAGCCTCAACACTTTTAAATGAGGAGTGGTAAATTAATATTGCAAGTACAGCTAATTAGTGTTCGGGCCAGTCCCTTCCACGCCGCGGGCTTCACTCTAAGGAAACCCTTTTAAAGCGAAGACCAAAGGGATCACCGTGGAGTGGCCACTCTGCTTTCAACGATTACCTCTGCACTGAAAGCAGAGGCCTTGCGGAGGGGCGCCCGCACAGCGCGCTCCGCCTCTGGGAAGCAGAGAGCGCCTCATCTCCAAAGCGGGGCCACAAGTGCACAGAGCGGTCTCGCCCCGTCCTGGGAGGTGCAAAGTCGCCCGCGGGCGCTCGCCTCTTACCACGAACTCCTGCAGAGTCTGGTAGGTCTTGCCCCGGAACTCGCAGTAGTTCTTCCTCTCCTTGCACTGAGGGCAGCACTGGCTGGTGTCGACGTGGATGCAGCGCGGGTGCAGCCGCGGGCACTCGGGCTGCGCGCACAGCGGCCCCTCCTCGGTGCACAGGCAGGGGCAGGCCGACGGGCCTGGCGCGAACTTCTCTCCGATGGCGTACACGAAGCCGCTCTCGTCCACGCAGCCCTTGCCGCGATAGTCCGGGTACGCGTACTCCTCCGGCGGCTCGGTTGCCGGCGCAAGGTCCGGCCCAGCCGCGTCCTGGGCTGCCGCAGCCAGGGGCGCCCCCTGCGGGGTGTCCCCGCGGGGCAGGAGCTGCCGGTCCCTGGCCTTGGCGCCCTCGCCCTGAGTGGCCCAGGCCTGCTTCTGTTTGCTCCATGCCTCCCGGCCGGCGAGCCCGCGGCCGCCCTTGCTCTTCCAGTCCCGGCCACTGCCGCTCTCGTCCCTCGCGGGGCGCCCGAGCTCGCTCACCCGCCCCGGGCCATCCCGAGACGCATGCTCGCGCTTCTCCTGGCCGGGCTGCTCCGGCGCCTGGGCCAGCTTCTCCAGCGGGATGCTCGGACTGCACAAAGCCACCATCAGGCAGCAGGTGACCAGGAGGGAACTGGACAGCGCGCCAACTGCCATCGCACCGGAGCTGGGCATCCCCTACCACGTCCCGGCGGGCGGGCGGGCGGGGAGCGCGGCGGAGAGTCGAGTTGCATTCACAGCCCCGGGGCGCGCCGCCGCCAGCCAGGAGCCACCATCCCTGCGGAGAGAACGGCAGCACAGCTGAGCCCGGCGGCCCGCGCGCGCCCAGGCCCCCACCCGGCCCCGCGCCGCCCGGCTACCGCAGCGCTCTAGATGAACGAGCTGGACCGTGCGGGCGGGGGCCGCAAGCCCAGCGTCGGTGCACAGCCGGGCTGCTTACACATCACGAATTGTGGAAACACACATGGAAGCGAAGTCCCAGAAAACCCCGGCCCCGCAGCGTTTCTAGTCCTGATCAGCCGCCAAGGGCGGGTGGGAGCCGCGGGAAAGCCGCGAGCAAGCCGGACCAGCCCCCACTCCCCGAAAACCTGGGATAGAGCCACGTAATTCAGGAGCCCAGGGTGCCCCTCCCTAGGCTCTGGCCACACTTCCCAAACGGTACTAAATGGAGAATTCCGCAGTGGAGGGGAGACTGACGACCATGCTGGAAGCCAGTGGGACACCCTCTCTCGCTCGCCTTGGGGCTTTTGGGGAAAAGGAAAAGAAGAGGGTTAAACAAAGCTCCGAGGACCCCATGATTCATTTCCAACAACTTTTTAAATGTTTCCAGTGCGGGAGCAGGCGCGGCTTCCCGCCCTCCTCCCCAGGCCCCCTGCCCTGAACGACGTCCCCTGACCACCCCTGGCGGCGGGGTCGGGGATTCCGAGGGCTTGGCTCCTCCGCTGGCTACGCGCCCACCCCGACGCTCAGTGATTCCGGACGCTGGGAGAGACCCTCGCTCAGGCACAGCTCGGTCGCGTAATTGCTTTCCCCAGGAGGGGGTCGTGACTGTGAAGCAGAAGAGCCCCGGGCAGCGCTAACTGGGCAGTGGGGGAGGCTGGGGATGGAAGGCGCAGGGCGGGGCGAGTCCCTCTTACTCTCCCGGTCTCGGGAAGCCTTTCTGGATTCCAAAGTTTCTGTCGCCCAAAGGGGCTGAGAGAACCCTCGTCACCGCAGGGTGCGGGTGGCCCAGCCGCTCCACCTCACCTACCACGCCCCCACCCCAATTTGGCGCGCTTCAGGTGTCTCCCTCCCTCCTCACCTGGTCTCCAGTAGTAGGGCTCGGGTCTGCACGCCCTCGGCTCACTCCCAGTCCCTGCCTGGTCCACCTCAGCCCAGGGAGAATCGCCCATATTTACAAACTTGGGGAGGGGGAATCTCCTCCGGAGCAGCAGGGAGGCTGAACGCTGCCTTGGGCATAGACACCCGACAAGTACCCTCACCCCTGAGGGCGGGCGCCCAGCCTACGTACATGAGCGCAGGACGCGGGCCGGACTCTGGCCTCGCGGTGGGCGTGGGGACAGCAGCGGCGGGTGCGGCCCCAGGGCGCTGGCACCCATCCTCCCTGTGGCCGGGGACCCGCGCAGGGCGCACAGCGGAGAGCACAGCTCCACCTGCGCGCTCCGCCCTGCGCGTTCACCGGGCGAGGGCGTCTCCGCCAGCTTGCTCAGCGCGCTGCGGGCGGCGGCTAGTGGCGGCCCCAACTCGCGTCAGTGCCGGTGCCGCCCTCCGCCGCTCATCCCTGGGTCTCGTCGTCTCTGTCTCCACAACGAATCGCGCCCCAGGGGCCGCCCAGGCTTGGCCAAGCTCCTCTCCTCCCGCAGGCGCTGGGAGCTCTCCAGACCGGGCAGCCGGGATGCCAAGCAGCCGTGGCGCCTCAGAGGGACAGGAGGCGCCCGGAGCGCGACAGGCGGGCGAGTGGCACCGAGGCCCGCGTGGGAGCTCGCGCGCCCGCCTCCCCTGCCGCAGCCGCTGCCTGCCCAGCGCGCTCCCTGCTCCCTCTTTCCCCACAGACCGCTCTGCCGGGGTTTGGAGGACCTCCCGCCGACTTGCTCCCCTTGGCCGCACAACCTACCTGTCACTCTCCCGCGCGCGGCCGTGTCCCCACCTCCGTGGCCGGCCACCAGCCTGGCCCTGGCTGCCATTCTTCCCTGTCACTCACCCTCCACTGCCCTGGGCTTTATTTCTCTCCACTTTCATCTGGGCTTTTTTTTTTTCTTTCCTTTATTCTTTTCTTGAATTTCTTCCCTACTAATTGACCCCCTCTGGCTTTTCATCCTGGGGACATCTTTGTTTTGCCACTGTTGAAAAACTTGAACCAAACTGCGTTGGATTTGGAATTCAAAGGCCTGATTAGTTTAGCAGACAGTTGTGAGCAGTTCCATCTGTACATTCAGAAACCCGGAGGGATGCAAGTGCGAGACTAAGAAACTCCTACAGACCCACGGGGAGCTCTTCTACTTCCTGACTCTGCAGTCTCTCTCCCGCATCCCTCTGTCTCCCCTTTCCTACAAGAGGGACTCGGTTTATATTTGCCAAGGAATGGGGGAACACATGATGCACGCATGGCCGAGCGACGGGAATTTGCTGGAAATGAAGAAGCAGGTTCGCCTTGGAGGGAAAAGCAAGGCAGGGCGATGGAGGCAGTCAAAGCATAAAGTCGGAGGGAAGTAGAAGAGACATAGACAGCGCCGGAAACAGATCTGCTCTTAGGAGGCTGAGCTCGGCCGTCTGCTGGAACTGAGGGCGGCGGAGGTGGTGTTTGTGATTTGAGAGTAGAAAAGAGACTGAAATAAAATGCAAATCCGGAATGAGGTCAGGATGACTAAAACATGGCCCAGAGGCAGGGGGTCTGAGGAGACTGGGACGCAGACGCACACGGAGGGAACAAGCACCCTGTGCGTTTTCCCCACATCTAGAGAGCTGCCTGGAGATGTGGAGAGCTGGCTCTCCCAGTGGCATGGAGACAGTGCGCTGCCAGCGCGTCCGGCCTGGCTGGGTGAGAGGTGCAGAGTAGCTTCCAGGAAGAAGAGCCTTCTGGGATCTGCTTTCCAGGTCAAGACGCAGCAGCGTGAGGGAAAGTGCAGAGCTCCCTCACTGTATCCTGGGGACCTCTGGCTGCCAGGGCCCCATCCATGAGGGCTTCTCTCACTTAGCTCTCACCTTTGAGAAAGCCGTTTTTAACTTGAATTCTGAACTTGAGCCAATGAAAAGGAGTAGCTGTAAAACCTTCATCTTTTGGAGTTAGAAGGGGTAAAAGCCACTTCCATCTGAAATCAAGGGTCAGCAGGACTGTGGTTCAGGCAGAAAGGCTGACTGACCACTAACTCAACTTGATGAGCAGGAGAAGCCACCTTTGGTGCTCAGGTGGCTTTTGATGGGTGTACACAGAGCAGGCCTAGCCGCTAAGGAAGCTGCTAATTAGAGTTCCGCTCTGGATTGGGGCACCAGGCCGCAGCGGCTGCAGCTCAGTGCACTCTCCACCTGATGCCAGCCTGACGCCAGCCAGGGTGGAGAGTTACTGCTCCCTGGCCGACCGGCTGTGCAGGCTGCCTGATTACAGTGCATCGCAGGGGCTCGGGCCTTCTGCACTCAGTCAACAGTCAGCAGCATCTGCTCAGATCATCCAGTGGATGACTCAGATATTCTTCTAAAATCTGGGGCAAAAGCATGTTCCTTGATCGGAGGTTTCCAGGGATCCGTTTTTAATCTAAAGCCACTCACTGTATTAACATCACAGGCGACATACGAGCAATAAACACGCTTCAGAAAGAAGGATTATGCAATGGGCCAGCTGCACGTGCAGGCCTCAGAGGACCCTCAGCAGCTGGGACATGTGTGCGGATCTCACTGGCACGCTGCTGTGCCCTGGAGGAACTGGCCTGGGGCTGCAGGCTGTGCTTGCAGTGTTTAAGGTTTCCCTCCTTCTTTTGGACAGTCCCAAGGAGACAGCTGCTGGCAGATGCTGGGTGCCCTGTGGACTCTGGGCAAGATTTTTCTTGGGGCTGATAGAGGCAGTCTGGAAGCCACTCTGGAGCCCTTCTGAGATGGGGTGTGTTTTCTCTTGTCTGCTTCCCTGGCCCACCGTCTTCTGAGGAGTCAGGCCCCAGACCCGGCTGTGGCCCAACCAGGACGCAGCATTATTATACTCTGCTCCCGGTTCCCCCAAAATGGGCTGAGCCCAGCAGAAAGCAGTGGAAGGAGGGGAGGGCATTTGCAGGTAGACTGATGACACGAGTGGGCGGTGCAGGTGTCTTTGGTGGAGAGTCCGGCAACTGTCTTCCTGGGATGTCTTCTCTCCCAGGCCCCAAGCTGGTTGGCTTCTGGAACCTTCCATGGTATGCCAAGGGGACCTGGGAGTCCTCCAGGGCATTTCAGTGCTCTCCCAGCTACCTACCATTGGCTCCTGGAATGACAGACCTGAGGGTGGAAAGCCAGGAGTCTCACCCTGGACACAGCGGTCGGCAATGCCTCTTGGCCTCTGATACCGGCTGGAGGAGTGAGCCAGTGTTTCTCAAGAATCTGGGTCATTTGTTACAAGGAGGTCCCAAACTACTTCTGCACGGAACCCAAACAGGAACATCCAGACATCTGGGACTTAGGGGGCAAAGGCTATGACTGAGCCGTAAATCTGAGGTAAAAGCAAAGCTACAGGAATTCAGGAAACGGTCAGTGGTCGGCGCTTAAAACAGGAGAAATCAAGGCTAAAGGGAAACTGTGGGAAGTAAGGGATGCTCAGGACTGCAAATCCGCCCTCCCAGGCACAGTGCGGCTGTTCCTTCATACAGAACCCTCTGGAATCCACGTCTGCTGGTCTTCCCCTGGGTGGGGGTGGGTGGGGGTTATTTGGGCCTGTGACCCAGAGCAGGGTACGTTTGGGGGTTAGAGGGAGTAAAAAGGACAGCAGGATTTTTGTGGTTCAGGCGCAAGGTTGATCACTAACTCAACGTAATGAGTGGAGAAGCCACCTTTGGTGGTCAGGTGGCTTTTGACGGGTGTACCCAGAGCAGGCAAGGCTGCTAAGATAGAAAGTTCTGCAGGGCTGGCTAGTAGGCAGCACAGGCCACAGAAACTCCCCCCGAATTCCCACCATCAAATTGCCCAGGGAGCCTCCCACAGCCTCCTCCCCCCCCACACCCCACACCCCCAAATCTGCATTCCTCAGCATTTGTAACAGAGCGCCCATGGGTTATCTCTCACCTTCTATGCCCCAACCCCATTACCCTGCGTCACTTCTGTATTACCAGCATCTCTAGCCTGTAACCTGGTCAGGACAAATGTTTATCAGATGAATTACCGAGGAACTGTAAACAACACGACACCAAGTGTCTTTCTGATCTGGCTTTGGCCTTCATTTCCTGTCCCCCCATAGCCAGCCTGGACTCAGTCATGCACAGTAATTCTGCAAAGGCCTGCAGACTTTTCTCTCCCCTGTGCCAGGCACTCAGTCTTCTCCCCTCACTCAAGAACCTGCGAGGTAGGTTTTAGCCCCAGCTACTGAAAAGAACTTTCTTTCAGCACCAGACATAAGAAAGCCGGAAAGTTTTGTGAGGTCCTGGGCCAAGAAGAACTCTTGCTCTAGCGCTTGCCGATACCTTCTGCATCTCAGCCATCCCCTGCTCTTTTGTAATGTTCCAGAAAGGGATTCTCTAAGGATTCAATGGAGGGTTGAGGGATTTAACACCAGGCCCCCACACTGGCCAGAGAAGAGGTGGCTCAGGAGTCCAGAGAATGTGACAGTGGGCAAGACCTGTGCAGTTGGTCTTACGTGCCTAGGAATCAGTCTTTATTTTATTCTTTACATCAGTTTATTCCATTTGGTCCATTCTTCTGGCAATCCTCTTTCTTTCTTCCAGTAAATCAACTGGCCAGCCAACATTTACTTCCTCTAGAGTTTTAACGAGCACCGCTTGGAGGTTCTGTCTCCAAGTTAGGGTGCTCAGCTCGCCACTGCTGCTCTGATGCCACGCTGACACCAAGGCTCACTGGGTCTTCAGTGCAGTTTTTCAGGCAACACCAAAGCCCCATTCTAGGCTTGCATCCACATTACATTTCTTAGTTGGGCCCCAAATATATTGTTATTGCTATTCCTTCCTTAGAGGTTTACTTATTTAGGACCACACAGCTGGCCTTACACATCCATGGGTGCACATCGTGCACCATGGTCGAAAATATCCACCAACCCAGGTCGAAAATATCCCCCCTAAAATTTGATACTGTTGTGACGTGTACTATGCAGTCAGGACTATGGCGGTTGTATGAACACATGGTTTTTCTTGTCGCTTTTCCCTAAACAATATTGTGTTCTAACCGCTTATGTAGCACTTCCGTTGCATTAGGTATTGTAAGGAATGAGAGATGATTTAAAGTACACAGGAGGATGCCCATAAGTTTTATGCAAATACTCCGCCATTTCCCCCCTTTCGTGTCCTCACTGCTTTTTTTTTCTCTCTTTTAGTTTCAGGTACACAAAAAACACACAGTGATTAGACAGTTATATACCTCACAAAGTGATAACCCCAATAAGTCTACTTATTACCCATCGGACACTGTACACAGTTATTACAATATTACTGACTATATTTCCTATGCTGTACTTTATATCCCTGTGACTATTTTTTTAATTACAGTTGACATTCAATATTGTTTTCTATCAGTTTCAGGTGTATAGCACAGTGGTTAGACATTTGTACAATTTATGAAGTGATCGATCCCCTGATAAGTCTAGTACCTGTCTGACACCATACATAGTTTTTATAATATTATTGACTATAATCCCTATGCTGTACTTTACATCCCCACGACTCTGGTAACTACCAATTTGTACTTAATTCCTTCCCCTTTTTCACCCAGCCCCCCAACCCTCCTCCCATCTGGCAACCACCAGTTTGTTCTCTGCATCTATGAGCCTGTTTCTCTTTTGTTTGTTCATTTATTTTGTTCTTTAGATTCCACATATAAGTGAGATCATGTGGCATCACACCATTTTATATAAGAGACTTGAGCAACCTTGGATTTTGGTATCTGTAAGCATGGCGGGGGGGGGGGGGTGTCCGGTAATCTACTCCCCACTGATACTGAGGGAGACCATACTTATTTTATTGGAGATTGTGTGTAGGTAAATAGATAGTGATCTATGGCTATAAATATATAAATGTTTGCTACCCAATATCCACCCTCTTTCTTCTGATACCAAACACTGACCTGCTTTTCCTCTAGAGAACCAAGTCCTGCTACAGTCAGCCACCTGCCCCCCAGACAGAGCTGTTAGATGGGGCCATGGGCCAGGTCCTGCCAGCAACACAGTCCCTTGGCCACACGGTGGTTCAGGGACTCTCACGTGACCTTATTTACACTATGACAGTCAGACCCACAATTTCTGCTTGAACCACCTGAGAACAAAAGTGTTTTTGTTTGTTTTCCCTTTGGACTCGAGTCTTATAAAAAATTAAGGTTGGACCTACCCAGGGGCATCATGAGTTGTAAATTCTGCCTGAAATGATGACAGCACAAAAGAAAGTGGAAGCAGGAAAAGAAGACAAACTAAGTCCTGAAAATGCTACATGAGGTCCTCATAGTATCAGAGAATGCTCTACCTGGTGTCCAGTGACCAAAGCCAATGTATGTCTTTTTATGTCCAAGATGATTTGAACTGGAGTTTTCTGTCACTGGTAAATTCCAAAGCCTTGACAAATAAAATGGTGCATTGATGGAATTCAGCAATATCACAATTCAAATAGTGGCCCCAATATATCTGCAGACACCGAAATCCCACTGTAGTGGTTAGAGTGTAAGTAGTTTTTGTCGTATAGTCAGTATTCCCAAAAGGGCTCTCTCACTTAGAATTTAAGCCACTGCTTTTTCTACACAAGAATTCCTTTCATGCCATCCCAGCCAATCTGCTGTGTGCTCAGAGGCAGAATTGTCTCTGGATTGTGCACAGAGCGGCCCGTGCCAGCTCTGCCCCATTGTTCTGGCAGCCCAGCCTCCAATCAAGACTTCTGGGTCTCTTCCAATTATAACACCATTTAGAAAGGCTCAGCACTTCCCAGGCCTGAATAATGTATGGATTCCTTTAAAAGGGGAAAAGATTCTCACAGACCCCCAATGTTTACCTACTCTTTTACTGTAATTTTACTTAAATATATGCAAACATAACAAAGTACAAATGTTTAGGCTTATAGCTTTCAGGCAACTATAAAAGATAAATTTACAGATCGGATATAAAATCAACGGAATGGAAACTAACCCTATTAGGTTAAGCGGACTGCGCCGCCCTGGAAGCTCCCCAGCTGCTCACAGCGTGGGAAGCCGTGTCTCTACTCCGGTTCTTGTGAGCTCAGCATCCTGAGAAGATTCGTGTCTGTTGGGGTCTGGATCCTCCAGCATCTTTCTCTATTCAGGTTACTTTAGGGCTTCATTAGCATGGCTTCCCGTGATGTCACTGGCTTCAACCTAACACAAGCACTGCATTTATTTATGAAGACTTGCTGTTGCTTCCTGTTGAGTCTGTGAGCACTAAAATTGCACTAAGTGTGGTGTGGGCCTGTGCTAACCAATGTGAACTGTGGGAAAAGCCATCACATCAAGGCCTCCATAAGGGGCTCATCTCAGGGTCTGGGACACTTATATCATTGCTAACCAACTTCATCAAGGAACAATTTATTTATAATAAATTGCACCGATTTGATATACTTTGATGAATTTTGACAAATGTCTATTCATGTGTCAACCAGCACACCAATCAAGGTTACAACCTTAGAAAGTTCCTAATTAACCCTTTCAGTTAAGCCCTTATCTGCCCGCCAACCCTTCATACCCTGGTCCCAGAAAACCTTTCACTTCCCTGCCTAAGGACGTCCTATACGTGGGATCACACCTGCCATAGAGCCTTTGTGCCTGGCCCCGTTCACTCACTGCACTGTTTCTGAGAGGCCCGCAGGCGTTATTCGCACCGAAGCCCTTCCTTCCCACTGTGGAGCGTGTTCCAGGTGCCGCTCTCCCACAGCTTGTGCTTCCATTCACTGGCTAATGGACACGTGGGTCGTTTGACTTGCAGAATAAAAGCTGATATGAGCATTTTTATACAAATCTTCTTGTGGATATGGTTCCTTTTTTTTTTGAGAAGTAAAATTTCTGAGTCTATGGTAGTAAGCTCGTATATATGAATAACTTTGTAAGACATCACTTTCCAGAACGGCCGTACATGTTTTATGCTCCTACTAGCATCTTTGGCCCTTGTGCTTGTCAGCATCCATGTAATCGGTGGCTTTAATTTTAGCCACTCTAGTGAATGTGAAGTGGAATCTTACTGTGGTTTTAATCTGCTTTTGCCTTTTAACTCAACAATGTGGAACACTTTTCACAAGCTTTTGGCCTTTTGTGTATCTTATGTCATGAAGAATCTGTTCGCAATTACCCTTTTTTAATTGGTTTTTATCTTTTTAAATTGAGTTTCTGGAGTTTATACATTTTTGATAGATTTCCTTACATATAAGAATTGTGGGAATTTCCGGTCAAGACGGTGGATAGGTAAATGCTGTGCTTACCTTCTCTCACGACCACATCAAAATTACAACTAAAGTACAGAACAACAATCATTGAGAATGCCTGAAGTCTAGTCGAACCGAAGCCCTACAACTACAGACATGCAGAAGCCACCTCGAGACTGGCAGGAGGGGCAGAGATGCTGAACGGGAGGGATATCTCGGCTGTGGAGGTCCCTGGGGAGGAGGGAGAGGTCCCAGCGCCGCAGGAGGCTTACCACCCCAGGGTTCCAGTGCCGGGGAGAGAAATCCCCACAATTTCTGGTTGTGAAAACCAGCAGAGACTGTGGCTGAGATGAGGGCAGCTGGAGTCCTAGGCACTCCTCTTAAAAGGATGGAGCACAGACTTACTGAAGGAATCACTGGCTCTGAGCTCCAGTGCCGGGGCAGCAGCTGGCGAGGCGGCAGAGCCATGTGGGCAGGAGCTGAGCTGTCTGGCTTCAGGGAGATGGCTGGAGGGGCAGCCTGACAGAGGAACTGGTGGAGGCCATCGGAGGCCATTGTTTGTTTGTTGAACCCTCCCCCCCCCCCGCATGCAGATGAAGGTGGGCATCTCTGAGTTTCCATCAAGCTGGTTAACACCTTTGGCTCCGCCCTGGTGATTAAGGCCACGCCCCACCCAACTTTTGGGCACACCCAAGCTGCTTCCAGTGATTTCTCATACAAACCACTTGCCTTGGCTCAGACTGCAGACTTTCCTAAAATCTCTCAAAGGTTCTCAGAACCCAGACATGCAGCATCTGGCTTTGGTGTGTCCCATTCCTCTGGCTGAGCAGCCCTAAGCCCAGCATTAGTGGCAGCCCTAAGCCCAGCACAAGTTATTTGTTCGCAGCTTGGCCTCTCACGGCACCTCCAAGCACAGAGCAGGTGGTAGACATCTTTGAGTTGCTTTGTGGCTCCTGCCAGGTGGCCCAGGGCAGGGCACAGACTGCGGCTGAACTTGGCCTGCAGCGGGTGACCTCACAGGAGGCCCTGGGGCTGGCAGGCTCACTGGCCAGCTTCGGTGGGCGGGAGCATCACCTGGTCACCTTGAAGAATGACACACCCACAGGGCAGACTGGGCAGGCATCAGAGCCCCGCTTAGGCAAACCCCGCTCTGTCTACAGGAGACTCACTTCAAATTGAAAGACACACACAGATGGGAAGTAAAAGGATAGAAAAAAAAACCACATTTCATGAAAATGGAAACAACAACAGAAGAAGCAGCTTGGGAAACAATACTTATACCAGACAAAATAGACTTTAAAAACAAAGACTATGAAAAGAGACAAAAAAGGACCCAGAAATCCTACTTCTGGGTATTTATCTAAAGAAACCCAAAACACTCTTTCGAGGGGACATGTGCATCCATACATTCATTGCAGCATTGTTTACAGTGGCCAAGATGTGGAGGCAGCCTTGGGGGTGTCCATTAACAGATGAATGGATAAAGAGGGGGTGGTCCATACCAGTATACACAATGGAATATTGCTCGGCCATGGAAGGGAATGGGTCCTTGCCCTCTGTGGCAGCATGGAGGGACCTGGAAGGTACTGTGCTGAGTGCAGTATGTCAGACAGAGAAAGACAGATGCAACGTGATTTCACATATATGTGGAATCAAAAAAAAATTAACAAACAAAACAAACAGACTCATAGATACAGGGAACATTTTGATGGTTGCCAGATGGGAAGGGGGTTAGGAATGGGTGTAAAAGGGGAAGGAATTAAGAAGTACAAATTAGTTATTACACAGCCGTCATGGGGATGTAGGGTAGAGCATGAGGATATAGTCAGTAATATTGTGATAACTATGTATGGTGTCAGACGGGTATCAGATTTTTTGGTGTGATAGTTGGGAGGGGGGTTGGGGGACAGGATGAAAAAGGTGAAGGAATTAAGAAGAACAAATTGGTAGTTACAAAATCGTCATGGGGATGTAAAGTAAAGCACAGGGAATATAGTGTATAATATGGTAATAACTATGTATAGTGCCAGGTGGGTGCTACACTAGTCAGCAGGGTCACTTCTTAAATTATATAAATGTCTAACCACTATGCTGTACACCTGAAATTAATATAATATTGTCAACTGTAACTGAAAAATGTTTAAAGTGGGGGGGGGAGATAAAGGAAAATAAGAGGTTCAAATTTCAGGTATAAAACAAATAAGTCATGGGATGTAATGCACAGCATGGGGAACATAGTCAGTAATATTGTGACAGCTGGTGCGGTGTCAGATGGTGGCTGGACTTATCATGGTGATCCCTTCTTTAGGTATGTAAATGTTGAATAACTGTGGTGTACCCCTGAAACCAATATAATATTGTATGTTAGCTATATTTTAATAAAAATCTTAAAGAATTGTGACTATTTTTCTCCCATTTCCATTGTTTTAAAAGCTTGCATTTTCAATGTTTAACAATGGAATAAAAACTAAGTTTTATAAGTCCATGCTTTCATTTTTAAATAGTCTTTTGAAAAGCAGTAATTTTTAATTTTTGCAAATTCCAACTTATCAAATTTGTGTTTTATTCATTAGGGCTTTTTGTGTGTGTTTATGCTTTCTATGGCATCTTTGCCTACTCTGAGGTTCAGAACAGTTTTTTTCCATGTTTTTTTTCCTTGGGGCTTTATAGTTTTAGCTTGTATGTTCAGGTCTATGAGCTAGTTTAAGGTAATTTTGTGGTTTGTCCAACGGTAGAGGTCAAGGTTTATTTCTTTCCCTATAGATATCTGGCTTTTCCAGTATCATTGTTAAGATGGCTTTCTTTTCAGAATTTGTCCAGGTTACGTCAAACATTGAATGCATCTTATGGATGTCTGTTCTGTTCCATGGATTTATACATACATACATCCTTACGGCCATGCGTTCACACCCCCAGCAAAATCCACCGGTGACAGAATTACTTGTGGACAGGGCTGTCTTTGCTTTGCACGTTCTGCTGACTCAGAGGTGCCGTGCCAGCCCACCGGTTTGTTCCTAGTTCGCATAGCTTCTCCTCACGCCTTCACACTGTCTTCCTCTGGCTGACTACACCTCCTCCACTCCTGCCACCAGTTCAGTGATGACAAAAGGGGCTCCATCCTCTGTCACCAGGACAGGCTTATCCTCTAGAGTTCAGGTCTTTAAATATCTGTGCATCCACAGCACCTCAAGGACATTTTTGAAAAAGTTGTTGGGGACTTTTTTCTTGGTACAATGGGAGTAATTTTTTTTTCACATCATTCTAAATGCTAAATGGACATGGAACTAGCTTATATGATTTTAAAAGTTATTAGAAGATAAAGGTAAACACCTTAAATCAATGAAACAAATATAAACATCTGGAATCCTCAGATCCTGATTTGAGGAAAAAGAAAAAGACAATAACAACTGTCTGGGAGGTGAGCTTCATAAGGAAGAAGGCTTTATGCAGAGTCTCGGGCAGCCAGCAACCAGCACTCCCACTGAAGACGGAAGGCTGAGGCCCAGGCCCTGGGCCAGGGGAAGAGTCTGAGATAAAAAGCAAGGCTTCTTCTGCTGGATTCTTTCCACTTGGGATTGGCAGATAAATGCATAGGAGACTGCAGGAGACATATGTATACTAAAGTATTGTATGATGTTTATCAGAAACTCAAATTTAACTGAGGAGCCTGCATTTTTATTTGTAATACCTGACAGCCCTATTTCCAGTGTATAATACTGACTCTATTTATGTGAAGTTTCTATAAGATGACATTATAATGACAGTTTTCCCTTTTTCCCAAATCAAAAGGCAAAAAATGAGTTTTTAACATTCTACCCTTCCATATAATCAGAGCTTTGCTGACAGAGATTTTTGACTTATAGTGAAATCACTTTATGATCCTGGGTTCCAGGGAAAGGATCCAAGCAATTGTTTCATGGAACTAAAATTTCTGTTATTATATTGTAATTATACTGCATCCCTTGAGGGAAAGGACACACTCTTTTTACTCATATTAAAAGATCATAAGAAGGGCATTGAAAAAAAAAAGTGTTCATTTAAAGACATTTAGAAAATTACATTGTATAAGAAAATAATCAACAATTTGATTACTCGAGAGAAGCTTCTTCACATTTTGATGCATCACTTTCACTCTTTATATAGATATAGAATGGTGTGTGTGTGTGTGTGTGTGTGTGTGTGTGTGTGCATGTGTGTGTGTAGACTCACTATGTCTCAGACTCCAGCAGCCAGCCTGTGACATAGCTACAGACATATTTACACACATGGGCTTTTTGTAATAGCTGAAGGTATCACTGAAACGCTGACTCCACACACGTTACACACACCTCTGCAGTCGCGAAGGCCTAGGATGCCCCTCTGTCTCAGTGACCATTACTCTGGACCCCTGACTCCTCTGAAGGATGCACGCCCTGTCACATCTTCCAGGTGGACTCTCCCTCGTTTCCCCTGCAGAAGGCCATCTGTTCCAGTAAAGCAGCTAATTGCTTGCTTTCTGCAGCTTTGGGTTCAGCAAATAGTTGGCTTTTCTGTCCTGCTGTCATTTGCTGTCCATTGGAAGAGCTGTTTCCACCTCAAGCCAAAGTGGGCAGGGCCATCTTGAGTGGCAGCCATCCATCCCTGGAGAAGCTATCAAACTGATCCAAACAAGGAAGGAATTGGAATTTTTAGAGGTAGGGCTAGGCCATCTCAGTCGTCTAGAAACAGCCTTTATAGGAAGATGAATCTCATCCACAGCACATTTACTGCAATGGCAAATAGGAGTTTTGGGGGCCAATCTGGAGATTTGGGGCCTCTCTCAGTCTGGGGTTCCAACTGGATGCTGATTGAAATGTGACCAACTTACTAAGTAAAAAGGTTCTGCTGACCTTCTGTGGCACTTCCAGGGCCTCTTTCCTGGACAGCATAGTTGGGGAGACGCATCAGTTAGCATCCCACGCCCGTCAGTCAGGCCCCAGTGTTCACGCACATCCTTTCTCCTCCTCTTCTCACCTTTCCCTCCCCTCCCCGCCTGCACAAACTTGAGCCTTCCCTCCAGTTAAAAGTTCATTTCAGGCTTCTGCCTGCATTGAATCACTTGCAGGGTGACAATGATGGGATTGAAAGGGATAGTCTTTGAAAGCTGACATGAATTTACATTGACTTCCAGCACTTATTATCTATATTATTGGAGGCTGGTGTGATGCTCTGAGCCTCAGTTCTTCCATTATTTACAGGACGGACTCAGGAATGTCCAGTCCAAACCGGTGGGTGAAGCTATGTGATCTAATGCACATATTTCCTTGCTCAAGCAGAGCATCCACAAGGTTTTAACTCTCTACTGCCCGTCCATTTTGTGCAGTAAATCAGTCTTAAGCAGTAGGGTTTTTGTTTAGGGAACTTCTGATTAATGTAATTGCCAGTTCTGATTGCCTTCTTCCCCTTCCAATTCCTGACATTGGAGAAGCAAGGACACAAATACAGACCTTCACACGGGGACACCTCCTTATGATTGCTCCTCCTCATTGGGGCTGAAGCTGATGCTGTCCCAGAACCCCAGGCTCAGGTGTGTCTCTCCGACAGTGCATCCTGGGAACCCCCAGACTCAGGTCCATCTCTCCCGCAGTGCATGCTGGGAACCCCAGGCTCCGGTCCATCTCTCCCGCAATGCATTCTGGGACACCAGGCTCCGGTCCATCTCTCCCGCAATGCATTCTGGGAACCCCAGACTCAGGTCCATCTCTCCCGCAGTGCATGCTGGGAACCCCAGGCTCCGGTCCATCTCTCCCGCAATGCATTCTGGGAACCCCCAGACTCAGGTCCATCTCTCCCGCAGTGCATTCTGGGACACCAGGCTCCGGTCCATCTGTCCCGCAGTGCATGCTGGGAACCCCCAGGCTCTGGTCCATCTCTCCCGCAGTGCATGCTGGGAACCCCCAGGCTCTGGTCCATCTCTCCCGCAGTGCATGCTGGAAGTCCACAGACTGAGTTCCTCGCTCTTGCCTTGCATTCCGGGAACCCTCAGGATCAATTCACGCTCTTCTGCGGGGCATTCTCCGTGGCTGTTCTTTCCTCACGGGGCGCTTTTCTAGTTGATTTTGACCTGAGACGCATCAATTTCAGGCGCCCAATGAAATGTCGCCTTTCCCGTCACCCAGTGGCGAGTCCCTCTCCGTGTGAGCCCCGTCCGCACCCGCGCTCCGCCACTCACGTTCCTTCTCACCTTACGGAGCTCGTTGAATGTTTGCTGGACGAGCTCGTCTGTTTCCCGTTACACAGCGAACCCCGTGCGGTCAGAATCCGACCTGCTCCGTCCTCGCTGCTGTCACAAATCCTGCAAGATTGCACATATGCAGAGGACTCACTGCAAGTGGTTTTTTAGAAAACTGATTAATTTATTAAAATATAAAGTACTCGCCCACTCGGTCTCCCAAGATATTTTGCCATTTTATGTCCTTAAAAGTCCATTATTATTGATAGAGCTTCTTCTCTAGCCTCTAGCTAGAAAACGTTAAATAAATTATGGCACACTCAAAGCAGCAGTTATTTAAAATGATGATGCTATTTTATTTATTACATGGAAAGTTGCACTCTAAGAGAAAAAGTAGATTAGTAAAGACATAGATTTATTATATATGTATATACACATAAGCCTGGAAGAATAGAAAGCAACATATTAGTAGTGATTCTTTCCAGAAAATGGAATTCTATGTGACTATTTTCATGTTTGTTACTGGTATTTCCTATTCTTCTACCATTTCTATATTACTTTAGTTTTTTTTAAGGGAAAAAAGGACACGCCACAGCTAAAGAAAGAAGATGGAAATGCCCTAATTTGGGGCCTTCATCTGTGTTTCCAGGTGTGAGTGGCTGCTGCCATGAGGTGCCGGGTGACCGTGCGTACAGTGCAGTAGCAGCCGGAACTCCCTCCCAGGGGGTGGACCTGAGTTTGCAAAGCTGTGCCATCTCAATGACAGCTTTAAACCTGCAAGACTCTCCTCATTGAAATCAAGTTCTGCAAAGGAAGACTGAAGGGTGCTTAAATGCATAGCTGTAGCAAGAAAAAGACCCATCCCAACGCTTCCCACCTTTAATATTGTAAGCAAGGGAAACTGACCTTTGAGAAGCTATAGAAGTAGACAATTTATGAGCCAGACCTGCTTTTCAACACAAAACGAAGTTAGCACTAGGCACAAAGTAGCAGTGTTCCATTTCCCAAGCAGCAAATGTCCACGTAACTACGGAAACACTGCTTATGTGAATGTCGTTTTCGAGAGTCCTCTCCCATTCTATGGCCATCTCTGACCCGCCCTGTGATGTCTGGTCTGGGGGCTTTGTGCTCAGTGGGACAACCTCTGCCATTTGTGCTCCACAGATCACAAACCAGAGACATTTCTACACAATTTGTACCCTCTGTAACTTGTTTAACCATGGGAAATATGTACACACCAGCCACATTAAGTAAGTACTGGGTCTTACTAAAAAACTTTCTCTGGCCTGTGCTAGTTCTTACTTCTCAGAATATAATGAGATGCTTGGAATTCTCATGAACAGCACCATTTGGGGAAATGTGCGCTCCTGCACATTATTGATTTTCCTGGAAAAGAAACACCTAAGAGTCTTCAAATGTGGAACCTGCCTCACTACTTGCTGTGCCATTTTAAATCTGAAGGTAAGTGCTCACCTTTCCCTCTCCTCCTTCCAATTCCTGTAATTACCCTTATTAAGCCTACTGGTAGGTCTCACTGATGTAGCCATGCCACTCTTTGTTCTAACACTGTGTCACAGATCAGGAGATAGCAGAGTGGCTTATCCCCGATCCCACAGGAGCCACCAGCACACAGCTGCTCAGCAGTGAGACGCTGTGGAGGCCTTTCACCTCCCCTCGGGTTTCTCCAGCTTCCATCTTCCTGCAGCAGTAGCAGCAGGCCTACGAGATTCCCCAATGGCCTGAATCTCCTGACTCACTACTCTCAAACAATCAAACAATTTAAATTATTTTATTTTATGGTGGTAAAAACACTTAACCTGAGATCGATCACATATGACGAACTATATGGATTGACTTTCAAATGTTGAGCCAGCTTGCATCCTAGGGATAAAACACACTTGGCCACGATATCTGATCATCTGTACATATTGCTGGATTGTATTTGTGAGAATTTATCGAGGATGTATGCATCTATGTGCACAAGTGATATTCTGTGGTTTTCTTTATTTGTACTGTCTTGGTCTGGTTTGGGTATCAGAGTACGACTTGTATCATAAAATGTCTTCTCTTTTGTATTCTGGATGAGTTTGTGTAGCTTTCATATAATTTCTCCCTTAAGTGTTTGTTAGGATGGGACAGTGAAAGCATCTGCTCCTACAGTCTTCTGTGCTGGAAGATTATTAACTGTCAATTTAATAGGTACAGGACAACTCAGATTATCTAGTTTTTCATTAATGAGTTTGGCAGTTGGTGCCTTTCAAAGAATTTTCCATTTCAGCTGAACTCTTGAATTCACAGTTAGATTTGTTTATAGTTTTCCCTTTTGATCCCTTTAATGTGTACAGAGTCTGTAGAGTGATGTCACTACTTTTATTCCTGATGTTTATAATTTGTTTCTTCCATGTATTTTATTGGTCATTCTGGTTAGAAGTTTTATAAGTTTATTGATTTTTTCAAAGAACTAGTTTTTTGTTTGTTTCATCGATATTTTTCTATTTCAATGTAATTGATTTTGGTTCTTATTTTTATTATTTTATTACTCCCACTTACTTTGGGTTTAATTTGTTCTTTGTTGCTTTTTTTTTTTTATTTCTCAAAGTGACAAGTAAGATCAATGATTTAAGACTCTCCTATCTGTGTAATATAAGCATTTGATGCTATAAATTTTCCCTTGAACACTGATTTAGCTGCATTTCACAAATTTCAATATGTTGTGAGTTTTCTAGAAAGAGTGCAATGTGGCCATGGCTGCCTGCTCTCTGAGAAATTGCCTCCTGTTGGGGGAGATGGGTGGGGCGGGGTCCCAGCGGAGCTCACCAGGCCAATCAGATCCAGATTTGGCCTCTGGGAGCAGGCTCAACACAGGAAAGCTGGAGCCCACCTGCTGGCTGCATGGGGAGAGGCCCCCTCACAGGGAAAATGGTGACTGTTCTCCAGCCCTTGCATGGAGCCCACACACCTCAGTCTGATTCCCCGAGTCACTGTCCCTCCATGGAAGCCCCAGGTGAGTACCTGCCCGTGAGTTAGTCAGTGCGCAGGACATTTAAGAGGGTTTTCCGCAGCCTCTGCCCCGTCCAGTAGGTCAGAATCCCCACGGTTTTCACAGCCAGATGTTGTTTGGGCTCCTCTTCCCGGCACCAGTGCTCTGGACTGGGGAGGCTGGTTTGTGGGGCTGGGGTCCCTCGCTCCTCTGGGGGAACCACCATGGCCCAGATATCCCACCTGACTCTCATTCACCACACGCTGGTGTGGGGTTAGCCAGTTCCATGTCTCCACCCCTCCTACCAGTCTCGTTGTGGCTTCTTCTTTGTATCCTTAGTTATAAAACTTCTGTTTAGCCAGACTTCAGGTGGTTCTCCAGGTTGTTTGTTCTATAATGTAGTTGTAATTTTAATGCGTTCATGGAAGGCAGCAGGCACAGTGTTTACCTGCTCTGCCATCTTGGATCTCTCCCCTGAGCATGTTAATTTTTGTTTTGTTGTAGTTTTCTTCCCCCATATGGTCCTATTTATTTTAAGTTTTTTCCCTTATCATTTTAGGAAATGTCTCTTTTCTCTGATAGGCATTTTCTTCAGCTATATATCAGATAATACATGGTTGTCTTCTCCTAATTAAGAGTAGGGGGCTGATCCCTGCAACTAAGATTGAACACGGCACCTTGAGCTGAGCTGCCTCCCGGATGGCTCAGTGGGTTGGAGTGCAGGCTCTCAACCACAAGGTTGCCGGTTCCATTCCTCGAGTCCCGCAAGGGATGGTGGGCAGCGCCCCCTGCAACTAGCAATGGCAACTGGACCTGGAGCTGAGCTGTGCCCTCCACAACTAAAACTGAAAGGACAACAACTTGACTGGGCAAAAAGTCCTGGAAGTACACACTGTTCCCCAATAAAGTCCTGTTCCCCTTCCCCAATAAAATCTTAAAAAAAAAAAAAAGAAGAGTAGGGGGCTGAAAAGCTCATTGGAAGTTCTGAAATGGGCAGGGCTCGTTAATGTTGACCTTGACTATCGCTGGAGCTGTTCGTGAGGGAAGCACTGATGCCTCTAGGTCTTCCCTGCGGGGTGAGTTGAATCAGAAAAGAGCCTCCCCATCTTCCGCGTGTGGCTGAGTCTCCCTTCGTTCCGTCATTCCGGGAGCGTCTGGGGAGGTGACTGCTGGGTCCCCTGCGTGTAGCACTCAGCCTGCACAGTCCCTGAACTGGTGACAGCACCTGCAGCCAGCTGACCTTTGAATTCCCTGCTGCATTTCCAGGCTTCCGGCAGTTACCCAGACACACACAGTGGAATAGGGAATCTCTGTGCACTATTGTGTCTCAACTTGCCTTCACACAATCCTCTTTTTCTTCCTTTTTTTAATGTCAATAGGTTACTTTTTATTCTAAATAACACATCTTTTATAAAATTTCCTGGGTTGATTGAAAAAGTGAAGGGGCCCTGGGGGGATTAATGGCCACACCGTGGGAGCACAGTCCTACCCCAGCCCGTTGGACACACACAGTGAAGGGTTCCTGCTTCCCAGCGCAATAGACGGACACACAAACAACAAGGCGGGTGCAACATCGGAGACACACGGGGGAGGATTTTTGGCTGAAGTCCTGTAGTTTCTAGAATTGTTTCACTAGACCACTCTCCCTGTATTTTCTTCTACTTCTCAAGTCATTTGTATACCCTATGAATATCCTGCACTTCATTCACTGCATTCACCTCTAGGTCTGTATGTTTTGCATAGTAAATTGATACAAAACACTAAACTTCTACCTGACACTGCAGGAGGGACAAAGGCCCAAAACATTAAAAAAAACCCATCCATAATGTTCCAGAATACTAGCTGATAACCAATGACTCACTATGTAGCTATAAAGGTAAGAAAAAATCTTTAAAATTTGAAATGAAATATTCAGATATGTTTAGTATTAGTAACGGTTATAAATCCTCTGTAACTTTACTTAATTGTATGTTGACAGCACTCTTGGCCAGAATGCCATAAAATATGTGATGTTCACTAGTTTTACACAGATTATAATTTTTATCTACTAGATTTTGGCAAATAGTTTTAAAATGCAGGTTAGCTTGGTTTCTGCTTGGTGTTTCACAAAGAAAAGAAGCTGATGAAGTGGACACATGATTTGCAAATACTAAAAGCACTCCAGGAAATATGCTCATGCTGTTTTTTGCATGAGAAATACTGAAATGCATTCTCAAGATGTAAAAAAGTATACGGTATCCAAAAAATTCCTTTGAACAGTCCTGTCAATTGTCTCTGGTAATTTCTTCAGCACACAGGCGTGTGACTGCAAACTCCAAGGCGGTGCCCCCCCTCCCCCGGGGGAATCCCAGGCACTGAGTCCGATGCTTCTGTCTTCACTTTGTTGTCCCCCAAGCTGGGTGTTGCAGGTAGGTGTCTGCACCTGCCTGAATGGGTGGGAAAGCTGCTGCGGCATGTAGGTGATTTCGGGCCCCTGGGGATCCTGCCAGGTGAGCTCCTGGGGTCCTTCTGAATGCCATCTATGGCGGGGCTTCTCCTGGTGACACCGACAGCCAGCGCTGCCTGTTGCTGTTATGATGTCACTCTTGCCCTCGTGTGGCATTGGCCTGTGGGGATCTGCACAGGCAGCCGTCATGTTCAGAGCGTTTGATTTCTTTGGTGCGTGAGGGCACCTCACCAGCACCTGCTGAGCCTGTGACACACGCTGCCTGCGAGCCTTGGGCTCCACAGGTCCTGGTTTGGGCTGCGGTCCCCTAGGCCGTATGAGGGCCACCCCGCATCTACAGGAGTGGCGTACAAGTTGGGAGACACAGTTGATGATGGGTCTGCCAAGCTGGCTGTGCTGCCAGGTGGAGCTACCGTCCTGTGAATGCCATCCAGTGCCATATGATGGACAGTCCTTTGTGATGGGTCCCAGCTGCAGTGGTACAGTGGTCATCCCCGAGTACCTGGGGACAATGACAGCCCACCCGGCCTTGGGTTGGGGAACCCATCATGTCAGGGACCCCACTTTTTATTTGTACTTACTTATTCTTTTACCTTTAGGTCTTTGATCCATTTTGAGCTCCTGTGTGTCAGGGGTGTGAGATCTGTGCATGTAGGTGACCAGTGGCTCCAGCCCCATTTGTTGAAGAGACGATCTCTGCTCCACAGTGTTGGCTTTGCTCCTTTGTCAAAGGTCAGTTGACCCTATTGATGTGGGTCTATTTCTGGGCTCTCTGTCCTGTTGCAGGGACCTGTCTTCATAGCTCGGTTCCCGTAGCTTTACAGAAGTCAGTCAGTGCCAGTCCTCCAAGTTTGCTCTTCTCCTTAAGTGTTATGTTAGCTCTTCTGGGATTTGGCGTCTCCGTATCAATTTTAGAAACCCAGAAAATAACTTGCTGGGATTTTGATTGGGATTACATTGAATTTATACATCAATTGACAAGAGCTGACATCTTGATAATATCGAGCCTGCCTGTCTATGAACATGGAAATAATTATATTTTAATATAAAATAATTATATATTAGAAGTGAACAATTAGCTGATGTTTTTATGAGAAAATCGTTTTTCAGATTAAATGCTACAGATGAAATTATCAAACATATAATTGTGTACATGAACATTGTACATTTATATTTCCAATTCTCAGTATAGGTGATTTACTATTTTTCTTTATACTTTTCTGTTATTTCCAAATATTCTATGTGGCATGAATTACGTTTATTATGGATAATAAATCTGGCTCAACAATTTAGGTAACAACTTGGAGACTTCATTTGCCTGAACTTTTTAGACATGATGTGAATGTAAATGAGGGTTTTGCATTTTGAAACCTTAAGTTTCTTGCTGAGCAGTCTATACAATGATTTTTGTTCCTTATATGGTGTCCTGGTTTCCACAAAATATTATCTGGCAAGCACCCTTTTATAGATGTACTAAAGTGAACTTTAAATTGTTTTCCTTCTAAAGCTAACGTGAGAAATGCCTACACAATTGCCACTTCAACAGCACTATAAAATGTCTCTTCTAATTGTTTTCCCGTCAAGGAAAAGATAAAAGAAAGATACCAAACACAGATCATCCTTAAAATCTTAAGTGCTTGGGGGACTAAGAGCCTTTTTCTCCTTTTTAACCATGAGACTCCCAAGTTTATTAGCAGTTCCCCTTCATGCTCAGCACCGCGCGTGGTACTAGGAGTAACGAGAACAATGAGAGATAGTTACTGTCCGGGGGTGGCTTCCCGGAGGAGGTGCGTTGAGCCTACAAAAAACGGCAACTCTGTTACTAATACGGTGAATGCTGCAATAATGTCAGAATCGGAACCTGGTCAAATGCATGGTCTCCTATGGACCAAGCGGGTAGTGCTGAGGGTGGCGGTGTTTCGGTCAAGGTTTGCTTGGTACCTTGTAATTCCACATGGATGCGGGGATCATATTTTCCACTTCTGAAAAAAAAAAAAGGAAAAAAAAAGGCTTGGACTTTGATGTGGCCTGCACTGAATCTGGTGGCATTGTCCTAACGATATTAAGTCCTTCAGCCCGTGAACGTGGGTCATCGTCCCATTTTTTTAGGTCTTCTTTAATGTCTTTCCACAGTATTTTGTAGTTTTCAGTGTACAAGACTTTCACATCTTTAAATTTATTTCTAGATATTTTGTTTGCCAGCAAGTGTAAATAGCAATGCTTTCTTGATTTGCTGGAGAGTTACGGACAGCAGGTTTTCCAGTTAATTCACTTTGCTGGTTTTGTTGAGCTTGTTATGTTGTAAGTAGATTACTCTCAGTCTGCAGGAGAAACGAGCCTGTTTGGGGCCCCCTCTCCTGCCAGGCCAGGGAAGGGAATGGGCCTGCGTGTCTTCTTGTGGGTGGGAGTGGGTGGCACAGCAGCTCAGCCCTGGTCTTCCTAAGCAGGTGGCCGTCCCCTTTCTGCCTTTCAGAGCTCTCTTTTCTTTGTCTCATGTTATTTCATACGTAGCTGGCTTACCTGGGAGGAGCAGAGACACGAGTCCATGCCTGTTGTTTGGATCAGAAGTCCTGAGTGTCTCTTTTTACAAACATGTTTATTGAATATTAACATTCACACCTTACACTGCATGTACCTCTAGTGTGCAGTTCGATTAGATTTTACAACATGAATACTGACATTTAAACATCACCCAGATTAAGGAACATAAGTGATGAGAAACCCCGGAACTCCCTCTGTTTTTACCTCATCCAAAGGTTATCACTATGCTAACTTTGAACTTTATATAAATGGAAACATACAGTATATACTCTTGTGGATATGGCCTCTTTTATTCAACATCACTTTTGTGAGATGCACACATATAGCTGCAGTTTATTTTCATTCCTATATAGTATTCCTTCACTGTAGAAATACACCAAAATTAATTTTTGTCATTTCAATTAGTGGTAAATATTTTTTTTTTCCAATTTGGGTTTTTAAAAATAATGCTTCTGTGATCATTTTTGTAATCAGGATTAGGAGTATATATGTAGTATTTCTGCTTGGATATATTCCTAGCCATGGGCTTTCTGGATCATACAATATATGTATATTCAGTTTCAGAAGACTTTTGTCTTCTTTAAAATATATTTTCTACCACTTCATTGTTGTGTGGTTCTGAATAGTTAGCATTTGTAGGTTGATTAAGTATGTAGCATCCCTTCTAACATATGGTGATGGAAGGAGAACTGACTCTGGGTGGTGAACACACAATGGGATTTATAGATGATGTAATACAGAATTGTACACCTGAAATCTATGTAACTTTACTAACAATTGTCACCCCAATAAATTAAAACAAACATAAACAAACAAACAAAGTATGTAGCATCCTTGCTGTACTCTTTCATGCATTGTTTTTTCCACAGGTAAAGACATTATACATAATGACTATTTTACGTTCACTGTTTCCAATTTTAATAATTGTATCTCTTTTCTTGCCTTATTGCACTGAGTAGCAATACAAGTTCAAAACATAAAATCTGAGATCGCACCTTTGCATTTTCTCTTCCTACAGAGAATACTCTGACCACATCATTACTGCATATGTTTGCTATAGGTTTGGGGTACATAACATTTTTCATTTAAGTACATTCTTTCTAATCATAGTCGGCTTGGAGGTATATTTATCATTAAGGATTATTGAATTATTTGATCACTTTTTCTCTAACTTTATCAAATATCACAATTTCCATCCCCCTTGAAAATGTAATGAATTTCATTAATATTAGCCAACTTTGAATTCCTGAGATTCCATTGCCATTTATAATATTTTGACATATACATATTATGTATTATTTTATTTTACATATCATTTTTTGTTTTATGTTTGTTAGATGTTGTTGCTTGTATTTTGTTAAAATTATTGCATTTATAGAAATGCTATTAAGCTTATTCTATCTTCATAGAATGTGTTGGGGAGGGTTGCTTTTTTTCCTGTATCCTATAATTATGTAACATGGGAATTATCTATTTCTTGAATGATTGGTAAAATTTACCATTGATATCATAAAATTTTTGGACTTAGTTAATAATTGTTTCTTTGTTTCTTCTAAAAATAACAGTAAGTTTCATTTTTTCTAGGAATTTATCAATATATTCTTTGTTTAATAACAATATTGTTATTAATTATAATACACATTTTTTATTCTTATTCTCTGTTACATTTTTATAGTTAACTTTTTCATTCTTATAATTGTTTATCTGTGCCTTCTACATTTTTTGGCACTATTTCTGAACTCCTACTGTATCTCGGGCAACATGACAGATTCTTTCTGTTTGTAATCTTATATTTTGCTGGTATTATTCCGAACTCTGCAATTGTAACCATTTTTAAGTGTACAGTTCTGTGGTATTAGCTATATTCGCTTACTGTTACTTTGACTATATGATTAGTATTTTCAATTAAACAGCTTTGGCATTGGTGAGTCTGCTTTGTTTCTGTTTCCCTACTTTCTGCTCTTACCTACTTCCCTTCTTCCCTTAGGCTCTTCTCTCTTTTCTATGTTCGCAGTTAGATGCTTTGTCCTTTTTGTCAGGCTTCCATCACTTGTAAAGCCAGCATTTATGACTATGAGTTTTCCTTTAAAGCTCATTGGGTAGGAATAAATATTATTTTTCAAATATAAATATTTTCAAATTGCTTTTTGTTTTCTCTTTTGACCTGTGACTTGTTTAATACAGTTTTTAAACTTTCAAATGTATAGATTTTATCTCTTTATCTCTTTATCTTTTTGTGGTTAATTTCTAACTTAAGTGCATTTCTTTGAGATAAATGTTTCTCTGTGACTGGAAGCTTTGACATGCGCTGACGTGGCAGAAAGACCATCAGCATTCCTGTGTGGTTCTATTTGTTCATTAAGTCAAGTTGATTCTTCCTCAGATCTTTGAGAGTCTTGCACATTTTTACATGTTGTTTTGTGTTCCCGATCTCCTAACTACAGAACACAGTTTGCCAAAATCTCCCATTAAAATCTTATTTTTTTTCCCCCATCAAAGTACAGGCTACCTTTTACCCCTTTCTTTTAGTATAAATCTTTTCAAATATACAAAAAAGTTGAAAGCATTTTATAGTAGATTCCTGTAAACCCACCCCCTAAACATTACAGTTAACATTTTGCTGCCCTTTTCTCCATTCGTCAGTCCGACTTACTCTACTGCATTTCAAAGTAAACTGCACTGTACTTCCTTACCCGCTTAATATTTCAGCACGCACAACATTAATAAAAGTTCAATATATGCCAATGCTTTTAAAATGTTTTGGAGTAAAATTTACTTACCATAAACTGTACAAATCTTAAAGGTATCTTTTGGTAATTTCCAACAATGGTACACACATGTGAAACCCAAATCCCTACCACAATACAGAAGATGAGAATCCCCTAATGTCTGCCCCTAAGAAATCCTTGCCAATCCTGGGCAACAATTTTTCTGCTTTTTTTTTTAACATACCGGGGGTGCCAAAAAATGTATACACATGACTTGTATTTATCTGTTGTTATCGGTATATGTTGAGTATTGCAATGTTAATACACTTTTTTCCTTTCTTAAAATGTGTATACATTTTTGGGGCACCCTCTGTAGATTAGTTTTTCCTATTTTTGAACTTTATATAAATATAATTATACAGCATCTTTTTAAAAAAGCTTCCTCCATACTTAGTGATTTGGAGATTTACCTAAGTGGTTGTGTTCCTTTCTTTTTATTGATGAGTAGGATTCTACAGTGTATGTGTGGCTGCACCACCGTTGTTTGGATTTTTGTAAATTGTAGTGTTATGTCAATGTTAGATTTTATTTCATTCAGAACACATTTGGCCTTTTTACCAAGCTTACTGTTAACTGTTTCAGAAGAACCAAATGCCTGCCATCAGAAAGAAAATACAAGCAATCCATCCCCATGTGAACGTAGCAGGTGCAGGAAACAAAAAGTAACATTCACAGGTTCTCCTCCTAAAAGAACAGCTTTCAGAGCTCAGTTTGTGACGGTGCCATGTATTGTGTGGATTTGCTTTGACAGGTACGTAGCCTGGGAGCCAATTTGCTTAATTGAGATCATGTGTCTAATTGTCTGAAACTGCCCATCTGGATAAAGTGCTTGTTCTACAGGCAGACAATACAGCTGACCCTTGAACAAAGCAATGGGGGGAGTGTAGGCGAGCCACCCCCTGCAAAGTTGGAAACCTGCATATAACTTTAAAAAAATGTTCCATTAGAGTTGACTTTCAATACTGTATTAGTTTCAGTTGCACAACATAGTAGTTACACATTTATATAACTTACGAGACGATCACTCCGTAAGTCCTGCCACTCACTGCACACAATTCTTACCACACCACTGACTATATTCCCTGTGCTGTAGTTTATATCCCCATGACCATTTTGTAACGGCCAGTTTGTACTTCTTAATCCCTTCCCCTTTCCCACCCTCCTCACAACCATCCTCCCAGCTGGCAACCAAGAAAATGTTCTCTGCATCTATGAGTCTGTTCGTTTTGTGTATTCACTTTTTTAGATCCCACACATATGTGAGATCATACGGTATTTACCTTTCTCTGTCTGACTTATTTCACTTAGCATCATACCCTCTAGGTCCATCCACGTTGTTGCCAATATACTTTTAACCCCCCAAAAGCTGCAGTTGTCCCTTGGGATCCACAGGGGCACTGATACCAAAACCCCAGGATGCTTAAGTCCCTTGAACGGCACAGAGCAGTGCACCCAGCCGGCCCCCTGCACCCGCAGGTCGAAACACTGTTCTTTTTAAACTAACATCCTGCTTTTAATCCATGGCTAGTTGAATCATCTGACGCAAAAAGCTGTGTATTTATTGAAGAAAATTTGCGTAGAAGTGGACCCGGGCAGTTCAAAGCTGTGTTCTTTAAGGGTCAACAGTATAATGGATGTGAAAGTAATTTTAAAAACAAATAAGTCATTATACAAATGTAAATTCTTATTACAACTGTTAATCAATTTTTTGTTGTTCCTTAATTCTTTCTACAGAAGCATTTTCTTAATTGCCAAATTTAAAACTGAACTATTAAGATTTAAGAATTTAACTTTGTTACAGTTTCTGATTAGTGACCACACCACCATGGTTTTGGTTCAAATTTCTATGGTAATAGAATTATCATACATAGCAAAAATCGTTCCTTTTTACTGCATAAAAGATTCTTTATTCTCTGCTTTCTCTAGGAAAAGCCACACTGTAGGGAACACGAAAAAGCAGCACTTCCTTCGGTTTCCCCTTGTACCCAAAGTCTACAGCCTGGGTTCTGTGCTCTGTACATTCTTCTTCAAGTAGCAGGTTATGGAGGAATGATACGGCACATGGAGAAAGATTTGTGTATTAAAGATTTACAAGGACACAGATTTGTGGGTAAATAAATTTGTGTATCATGAAACTACATGAGCAAAGTATTAGAAACAATCTCTTTATGCAATTTATATGGATTAAATAAAAGTTGATATATCCATGTGGTAAAATACTATGCAGTGATCCAAATATTTATGAGGCATTTTTATGAGATTATGTACATAATTGTCAGTGTAAAAAGCAGTAGTCAGGATCACTCATACATTGGGATTTCAGTTCCATATAAAAGTTTGGCAAAATCACTGGATGGAATATATATAAAAATGATTCACTGCTTTTGTGAGTGGTGATAACGTTTGTGATTTAAACTGTGTTTTACACTTTTCTATTTTTTCTAAATTTTAAACAATGATCAGTTTTTTTAAATGTCAGGACATAAGAAAAATTGTATTTAAAGATGCCGAGGCTCTCCGTGCTCTTTCTGAAATCCTGGCCAGCACAGCCCTGCTCACAGCCACTGCTACGCCCGGGCTCACACCAGCCGCGTGTGCGTGGATGGTGCCTGGAATTCCTGTCATTGCTTCTGCTCTCAGGGAAGTGGACACTGAGCCACTTCCTGCCCTGGGCCACCACCTCCTGCACGGCGGCCACTGCCTTGCCTTCCCTGGGTCCCGATGAGGGGGTGAGCCTCTGTGGTTCACCTGAGACCATTACTCACACGTTTGGAGCCCAGTCTATGCTGAGACAACCACATCAGCGCGTCCTCAGCTGCCCCCGCTGCGGGCTGACCTCTGTCCGGGCATCAGGCCAGTGAAAGACTGGCCTGGTAGTGTATGTGGCACCCTCTGCTCTTTGGCAGTAGGAAAGAAAATTGACTTCCCCACACATAAGAAATGCATATAGGCGGTAACCACTCTTCAGTTAAAAACAAAAATAAAATCAATAAAGCCACAAACCAAAAAACAAACTTTGTGTGACCTGCTAGGTTCCCTCACCTGCATGACTCAAGTACGTTTCTGGTACTTTCTCTACATGCTTCCTTATAATCCTCTTCAGGAGTCTAATGACCCTTATGCTATATTACGGATTTCCTGCACTGCTGCTGATAAATCACTTCTCTGGTAATGTCATAAATTCAGGGTTTTCCATGTCTGCTGACACCGAGGTTCATGAATGAGCCCTGGGAGGCAGCCCCCCCAAAGCCCTCTGTGCATGGCCTGCCTGACAGCCAGCCCTTCCAGGCCTCTGCAGTTTTCTGCCTTCCAGTTTTCTCTGTGATTCTAGCTCAGTTAGTAACAACCAGGGATCCCGGCTTCTCACTGGAGTTGTAGCAGCTTGTACTCTGTTTCTAGCAGCTCTTGTTTCGTTCTGTACAGACCTTCTTGGGCCTGTTATGGCCAGGAGTCCCGATTGTTCAGTTGTTCCTACATCAGACCTTTATAAACTCCTTCCATTTCCACATTTTGGATATTGACCTATCGATTCATACCTGATGAGTTTGTCACTCTCCTTCAGATTTGATTTTGGACACTGTGTCCCCCCTCTCTCCCCATACACCCCACGGAGACCTATGGTCTTCTTTTCCCTGGTGCGTCCGTTCTCAAGGGTTTCTTCTCTTAGAAAGAGCTTCTCCCGCCCAGTACACAATCCATCAGAATTCTGCTTCTGTCCTCAAGGTTTGACAAGTCATTGCATCAGCATCATTATTCTACATAGAGAATGAAGCGGAGCACGTATTTTGAGCTGCATCACATTATCAGAAAGAAGTTCAGAGGAAAGTGGAAAATGTTTACAGAAGCCCAACATCACCCCAAGGGACAGCCTTTTCTACAGCCCATGCCCACGTTTGGTCTGTGCCAAGGTGTAAGTGTTCATCTTGAGGCCTCTTATGGTGGCTGTTCCTTCCACATGGTTCAGAGACCAGCAAAGTTGTCTTTCCAAGGACAGCAGGCTTTTAAGCACTCAGAGCACACTCAACGTTGTCACAGGTCTCCTTGGGGAGGAGAATAGAAACACTGCTCATTTCTTTTTCCAGACTGACTGATTCACTTGCCTACACTCCTAAGCCATTCATCACCTTTCTGTGATTTTGTTTCTGTGCAAGAAGCGGTGTCGTGGCTGCATCCATCATTTAAAGTCAGCCTCCGTAAAACTGAAGATGGATATCGTGTTCAGAAACAGACGCCTCGGCCATCGTGAAGGATGGAGGCGTCACTTAGCCAGAGTCAGATCCCCTGCCTCTGCAGCTCCTGCAGTGGGTGTGGCTGAAATGTGCTTGCTCGTTGGGACTGCGTTTCAGTCGTGCTTTTGTCACTTCTGTCTCTCACTCAGGCTATTTCTGAGGACACTATGTAGGCACTGCCCTCTTCAAGAAGGGTCTCAAAATGGGGCTGGTCGCTTCTGACTATTCCAACAGCCTCTGTGCTCCCCCTTCCGCAGCCATGTGTGGCACTCTGAGATTCAGGTGGGGGGGCAGAGTGCTCTACTTAGCATCAGATGGAAAAGATGGGGGAGCATGGCCCTTGGGAAAAACCAGTAATTCCCCGAGAGGAAGCTCCTTCCCCAGGAGGAACTGGCCTGGGGTCACCTTTTTACTTCTTACTTTGCCTTTTTAAGCTTTTTGGAACAAAATTATTATCAGTGGGATTATTGAAATTTTAAGAAAGGCGGTGAGGCTGGCGCTGGCGAGGGAGGTGGGTTGCCGTGGGCATATTGTGGACACACCATGATGTGTCACTCAGAGCACTCACTGAGCCTGGGCTTGGCGCTTAAGCTCTGCCCATTGGTCACTCAGTGTTGTCAGACTCTACAACTGGCTTGAAGACGCTGACGAGTACTAACTCACCTAGTTAAATATTGTACACAACAGTGCCAGGTATCCATCTGCACGGAGAAATATCCCATTCCTGTGGGATTTAATTTTCCTGTGGAATCCATTGTTGCTGTCCTCACTCTCTGAAGACAGGACAGCGTGGGAAAGCTGAGACAACCAGACGCTGCTTCCCGAGCTCAGAGCTCACGGAGCTGATAGGATTTTCTGGGCTAACTTGATGCTCCTACACTCCCAGAAGGTGTGTATTTTCTCCCAGGACCAGACCATGCTCAGCTCCATGCCAGGCACCTCTTCCTCTGGAGAGGGACACAGGCCTTGCACAAAGTCCGCTTTCCTGGCCCTCGTTCTAGTGCTTTCCTCGCTGACCCACCTGTCTTAATATGGGGGACTTTCCCTCTAAAGCCAACCACATCTCCGCCAAGTGGTGTTGTTTCATTTGGATTGAGTCTTGTTTTGCGAATGTGTATATTTCTGTCCTGATTTCTTAAATTTGCATGTACAGTAATTATCAAACAACAATCTTTGTAGATATTCAAGGTCATAGAGTGGGGGATGCAGGCAGGGAGAGGATTTGTGCCCATCGCAAGCTAGAAAATTTATTTTCATAAAAAGGGAAGAGAAAAATGTAAGCCTGGGTTCCTCATCCATCCAACCCCCACAAAATGTACTGCGTGTGTACCTTGACCTTGCTGTGATTTCATTTTTCTTTCTATACTGTCTCTCACTTCTAGTTCCCAAGTTCCTCCCATTCAAATCCTCTCTATTATATCTGAATTACTCTGGTGATCCGTTAGATACCTAGAACCCAAAGTTATTTACCCGCTTCCTTGATAGCCATCACTGCCAATGAAATCTTTCATTCCCTTGAGTATGAGAAAACAAAGTCAATTTGATTGTGATGATGTAGGGTGAGTTCAGCATACAGATGGCAAATCAGCATAAGAAGAGATGCTCAGTATCATTTGTCACCAGAGAATTACACATTAAAATAACAATGTGATACCACTACCACTTATTAGAATGGCTGAAATCCAAAACACTGACAACACCAAATGCTATTTAGGAAGTGAATCAACAGGAACTCTCATTCATTTCTGGTGGAAATGCAAATGGTAGCTACTTGCAAGACACTTTAGCAGTTTCTCAGAAAACTAAACATAGCCTTAATATACAATCCAGCAATCACACCCTAGATTTTTATCCAACTGATTTGAACACTTAGGTCTATGCATAAACTTGCACAAGAATGTTTATAGAAACTTTATTTATAATCACCTAAAACTAGAAGCAACCAAGATGTCCTCAATATGCGAATGAATAAAAAACTGGTACATCCAGACAATGAGAGTACTCAGCAAAAAAAGAGAAATGAGCTATCAAGTAATAAAAAAAAAGGGTAAATCCTAAATGCATATTGCTTATTAAAAGAAGACAATCTGGATCGCTTCATAATACATGATTCCAATTACATGACATTGAGGAATCAAAATGATAGCGATGGTAAATAGATCAGTGTTTGCTGGAGGTTTGGAGGAAGTGGGGGACAAAGGGGTATTGAATAGGTGGTTTTTTAAGGTGTGGAAACTATTTTGTATGATGCTGTACCGGTAGATACATGACATTGTACATTTGTGAACTTATAGATATTTATAGCACAATGAGTGAAACTTGATATATGAAAAATTTAAAAATCATTTAGGATATCAGGGGAACTCAAAATGGAATGCAGAATGTAACAAAGCATTCTAACTGTATTACAGATTCATGAAACCAGCTCACTGAAGGTGGTAGTGGAATAAGGTGCTGACCTAAGTAACTCTGGAAATGAGTGGAATCTGTAAGTCTAAAGGCAAAAGTAATTTCATATGAGCACTGGCCTCTAGCTGATAAGGTTGCTTCCCACAGGGCTGCAGTGTAATAATCCTGACACTCTTACACACATATAATGGAATGGAACAACGAGGTGAATGGATGGGAAATGGGTGGAGCCAGGTTTCTCACTGTTGGAGCTGGAGTGATAGCTAAGCTAGGGAAGGAGGCTAGAGTGATCCTTGTGGTCATGGAATAGAGTTGAAGACCTCAGCAGGGGCTCATTTTCCAATTACAGATTCAATAGTTACATCAAGGAATATTTATAGCTCTGTGCACACAGCTATATGTATACACTGGAGTTTGTATGGACACATTTATTTCCTTGCTCTGTCACCTGAGCGGGCATAGAAGCAACAACAGCCAGCTGCAGCAGGCACACCTAGCCCCTAGAATAGCTTCTAATCCCCAATAAAAGAAACCAAGGCTCCTAGGAGAAGTGGCTAATTCTAGGACAGGGTAAGAGAATCAAAACTGAGCTTGAAGCATCTTGTTGGACCACAAAGTTAGGGACTACTAAAAGCAAAACAAGCAAAGCAAAGCAAGCAAACACAAAAAACAACATGATGGCGATATTGCAAAGGTACACAGAAGACAACTGAAAATCTTCCAATGATCAAGCTGGAAAATTTGAGCAAATAGAGAAACAAAACAGTATTGGATTATAATCCAAAGTATAAAGACAATATCCACAAGTCCACTCTGATATAAAAGGTTGAATAAATGGAAAACAGGCTGAAGACTCAAACTCCCGCACAGAATCTCTAGTAATTTGTGTTGACACTCTGCCCTCAAGTAGGCGGAACGTAACTCCCAACTCCTGAAACACGGGTTGTGCACAGTGCCTTCCTTCCAAAGAAGACACTAGGAAATGGGGTGAAAAGAAGGAAATTGACAGTGGAGGAACCTGACCAACAGAACTGCCAGCTGCGGTCATAACTCAGGATGATAATATCCGCCCTTGATGTGACGCCCTTGATGCAACGGCACCTTACCTTGTGGGTCATCCCCTCCCAAAACCCAGCGCCCAGTGTAATCACGATGAAAACCTCAAACAAGTCTTAATTGAGGGACATTCTATAAAATCCCTGATGAATGCTCTTTAAAAACTGTCAAGGTCATCAAAAAACATGGAGAGAAACTGCCATATCCAACAAGCGCCTAAGGAGACACGACAACTACACGTTGTATCCAACTGGGATCCTGGAACATAAAAAAAGAAAAAAGATACTATATAGAAATAAAGGAAATCTGATCATCAAATAAATATACCGTATTGTATAAGTGTTAAAAATAGGGAAAACTGGGTACGTACTAGCTATATAATTTTGCAGTTTTTCTGTAAATTATACTAAAATGAAGCATTTATTTTTAAAAAGCAAGTAAAAGAGCTGTTTCACTAATGTTTTGGCTTAGCAATTAGATTTATATGTTTTACATTTTTTTTATTAAATGTATTGGGGTGACATTTGTTCGTAAGGTTACATAGGTTTCAGGTGTACAATTCTGTAATACATCATCTATATGTCACACTGTGTGTTCACGACCCAGAGTCAGTTCTCCTTCCATCACCATGTATTTGACACCCTTTTTTTTTACCCTCTTCTACCACCTCCCTCTTCTCCTCTGGTAACCACTAAACCTTTCTATTAAATGATTTGTGCCATCCACACTCGAAGTGACTTGGGATGAATTGCAGCACCATCATTGGCCTCGCCAACCTGTTCCCTGGTGGGGAGACAGAAAAGAGGCTCTGCCACTGATCCCTCTGGCCTGGGCACTGAGGGCATCGGCGCATTCAATGGGAACATTTGCAGAGGTTCGGACAGTGGCATCATTGGTTTTCTGCAGGTTTCCTCTTTTTTCTTTAGCTTTAATACAAGCATATCTGCAGTGAGCGATGGCTAAAACAGAAGCACAAGCAGATGTCAGAAGCCTTGTGAAAGTCTGGAGAGATATTTCATGAGTCTTACACACTTCCGTCCAGTACTGGTCCCAGCATCTTTGGAAATGTGCTTCTCCAACCCAGGAATGGAACAACGCACAAGACAGTCCCGTGGTTGTGAGTGGGGCCAGAAGGAAAGCTCCATGGTAGGTCCCGGCTGTGATATGAATCTCCCTGCCCTGTGGTCCAGTGCATTTAATGGGGCTGGAGGAGAGATCTACAGGAAATGCAACTCCTATTAGGAGCTCTCAGAGGAGAATCACATGCAGGTAGGTCCTGAGGGCTGTAGAGCAAAGCCACACCCTTCTCTGGTGATAACTACCTGCCTGGTAACAATTAGCCCTGGCCAAGGGGCACCAAGTGACAATGAGACATGGATTTCTCCCTATGAACTGGTCGATATCCAATCACCAAAACACAAGGCTGACGTGTTTGGCAGGAATAGATTTCAGGCTGGAAGTGGTGCATGCGAATACTGAGGTACATGTCCAAGGCTTTCCCGGTCTACACGAGGAAGCAGCTGAGACCAGCTTCTTGTTGCTTCTGAATCTTCCCTCAGCCCAAGTCTGTGGCCTTAAGAGGAACCCTTGTGGCCAACCAGTGATGTTGAAATTAAAATTAAAATGGAGATCAGACTGGAGAATTCCCCAAGCCGACCAAACCACTTAAGCTGAGTAAGCAAAAACGAAATCTAGCTCATGTCATGAACATAAGCAAAACTTAACTGAGGTTATTTCTTGTAAAGCCTCTGAAGGTCATCAGAAAACTTAAGTCATCATTCTAAAAATGCTAAGAGATAATCACGTTTAACCAGTCCCCTGCCAGCTGGTAACTCCCGTTGTAATAATCAATCAGTGGAAAGGTTAACGTGCTCACTTTCACCATAGAAGCCACCATGTAACGTCAGACCCCTGAGCTTCGTTCCTTGCTGGAGCTCCCCTTTTGCAAACTGTCTTTCTGGTGCGCACACAATAAACTTTTACTGATCACTACCTCTGTGATTCAGTGTTTCTACTCCGCTTTTGTTCTGAACGTTTTTGACAGTGAGAAGGAACAAATTCTTGGCCCTGGTTTTCAGAAGGGTCTGTGTAATCTACTGGCATCAGTGAAAAGTGAATTGCTGCCTCAATGAAACCCCACACAGGAGCAGCCCTGAAAATTAGTGGCTCTGGGCAGTCCTTCCAGAGTGAAAACCTCCAGAAGGAGTATCAGGCTGTTCATTTTGAATAGAAGGAGAAACAGCCAGAGATGTAGACATAACTTATTCATGGGAAGTGACTCATGCGTTGGACAGTTAGCTGAGGATTTGGGAGTGATTGATGGGCTTGTTTCCAACACGACGACCAATTCTCTAGACACCAGCTGGGTGTCCAACCATTCACTTCCGTTCTGGCACTAAGTACCTGCAGTGAGCACAGACCCCACAGCTTTCAGGTGTTGGTCCCACAACACGCCCCACACCTCAGAACCCAGTTGCAAGTCCTGGGCCACCACACTTAGGAGGGACTGGCTATAAACCCGGGCTTCCCATGTGCAACTCCAGGTCCACTAACTCTCTAGAATAGTTCACAGGACCCATTCCTTACATTTACGGGCTTATTAGTGAGGATTGTCGACTTAGGATATGTTCAGACCCGTAGAGAATTTGTATGAGTTTACTTGAGTCAAACTGATGACAAGCAGGATGTCAAACTCCCCAGAGAGTGACAGTTTCGCAGTCCTTTCTATACATTGGGAATTAAGGAGAGAAGTAAGAAAGGTTAGAAAAGTGGGAGACAGCGAGGTGGGGAAATCTCTACGATTGGATTCCATTGCAGGTTAGTGACCAAGCTGTGCTCCCTTGAGGGGACCACTATATATATATATATACAGGTTAAAAGGTCAAGTTCCCAGGTTAGTTAAAGCAAGAATAGAATTATTTTCTCATGCTTCAGACAATTGCTTTTCAGTAATTCAGCAGCTTGGCCATCATGATTCCGTTCTATTTATTCCTTCTTTCCTCACTGGGCTTCCACAGATTCCCTCCAGGAGGACCAGACAGGTCCCTGGGAAGAGGCTGATGCACTAACATTGTGTCCTTATCATGATGGATCGGAGGACACAGAGATTTCACCTCCCTGGGTGTAAATTTAATTTCTATGCCCAGAATGCTTCTGCCAGTTGCACTGGTCTTGACACATACCCAATAATCTGGGAACAACTAGTGTGACAGATTCACGTTAAATGTCCACTGATGAGTCAGTTGTCACTGGAGATGGCCCTCTTTAAGACTGGATTGCTATTTTATAAGATGGACTATATGATGGACCAGGACCAGCATATGAATAACTTTTGCAGGGTTTTTGCTTCCTGTCCCTTCGATTCTGAAATCCGTTGGTCTAGAGATCCTAGTTTCCAAGAAAGGAACGCTTTCATCTGTGGACGCAGCGTCAGCCCCGTTCAGTGGACGGCGAGACTGCCTCTTGGTTATTTTTGGCTCCTTAACTCTGAAACAGTTGGCATGTGAGACTACTGTACTCTTTGGGACAACTGATCCCAGTTACTAATGAGGAATTGGGGTACTACTCACAATGAGTTTAGGGGTTGTTTATCTGGAAACTAGGAAATTCTCTAGTGTCTCATAGTAACTCCAGGGTCAACGATAACAGTTAATATGTGACTACAAGGGCTGGCTAAGTGGGGACCATTAAGGGTTTGACCAGGTAAAGATGAAGAGCAGTTAAGGAGCGAACTGAAGCCAGAGCGCCAAGCAATGGGTGTGGACGGGGGCAGTCATAAATATAAACGACCACTCTGGGCCAGGGACAGCAAAGGGGACTGAAATAGCTACAGAGCTTTGCTGTGCATACAACCAGGCACCAACGATTTCCTTCCCACTCTTGCATGTGAGGGGTGTTGGTGGCATTTAGGTGGGAGCTGAGCAGACCAAGCAGAGTCACATCCACACCTCAGTGGGCACTGCCGCTCCACGGTATCCTGGCTTGGACATGGCTGTGGTGACCTGGGGGACTCAGCTTGCTGGACAGAAGGTGAGAGTGTCTTCGTTTGCATGGTATTGTTGGCCCGTGGCACGTGGAAGTGTGGTGGTGTTCCTTGAGGGTAAATGAGTGAGGGCTGCTGCTGAGTCCTGACGTGGATGGTTGTACACGTCCTGAGCTTGCCTCCCTCAGATTCACCCCTATTTTCCCTACTCGCTGCTTGTCTCACAGCAGGGCGCATCACTGCAGGCTGAGCGCTCAGGCTTGTCTGTCCGCTGGCCCGCGACTGGGGTTGGTCAGTAGGAGGCAATGGGGAGGCTGGAGGAGGGAAGGGAAGGGGAGAGGCCTTAGGCAGCACCTCAGATGTAGCAGGAGCTTGTCTGGGGGCCCAGCCTCAGGCAGACGGACTCACTCTCGTTCCTGTGTGTGGGGGGTGCCTTTAGCTGCTGGACTTCGGGAAAGTCTCTGCTCTAAAAACTGGTGACGACCACTTCCTGATATTGTCAATTTCTGGCTTGTTTCATCATCTCCCTTCATCTATTCAGCTCTCCCATAAGCTGAGTAACCCACTCCCTTAATTCAGTTCTCTATTTCAAACATCACTATGGTGGCTCCTGGTGTTTTGGTTGGATGCTGATGAACAAGGCCGGTTTCGTGCATGTGCACCTTACATGGTCCTGTATTGATTTAGGGCTCAGCTGTCACCATATTGAGCAAGAGACCCTGTCATTTCATTTTGCACTGGGCCCCTCAGATTATGTAGCCAGTTCTGCTAACGAACACACTAGAAGCTCAGAATTATCTGCTATGCGAGTCTAGAGGGGTTTCTCCTTCACAGGATTGCCTTCCAAGGGTCCTAGACATGGGGTGGGTTGTTTACTCAAACACAGAGCGCAGGGCAGCCTGCAGCGCCAGCAAGGAGTGAAGCGGTGCTGGCAAAGTGCAGGTGCCAGGAAGTGTAAGGACTGAAAGGCTGACACTGGATTATAAACAAGATCATGTGATGGAGTGAGGAGCTGGGGGAGCTGGCAGTTCCCAGAGCATGAACGGTGCAGGACACTGGAGTCCCATGTGTGTGGTGCCTGAACACCTTAAATGGCCCATCCAAGTTCACGCATCCTGTTTTGTGCATAGACTGTTTTCCCTTCTATACACTACAGTGTGAAGACCCAATTTCCTTTCATACATATTAATGCTTTCACTGGTCATCTTGGAAACATGGACAATGTCTTCATTTTGTAGCCAGGTTGTCCTAGACACCCTGAAAAATGTTTGTGCCTATGTCAATGAAAATTTAAAAACTCAGCCTCCTGTAACAGAGCCCTGACTCGCCAGCACACGCCCGGCAGGGCTTCCTCTCCGGACAACACATGCTCACCCGGAACTCCCCTCTCCCTCACTGAGTCCACTGGCTCCTTGAAGGTTTCTATCCAGAGAATAGGAGGTTTCTACATCCTCAATGGAGGGAACACATCCAAGCATTTGCATTTAACTTATGAAGAAAACAATTGCAAATATTTGTATAAGGCATGATACGTCTCAGGTAGTACATTAACCACATGTATCTGTGGTTATCATGGAATAAGACTGCTGCTACGCTCATCTTACTGTGGAGAAAGCTGCGGCTTAGAGAGTTTAAATCACGTGTCTAGTGTTCCACAGACAGTGACTGTGGGAGCTGAGATCACACCACGGCAGTCTGCCAGCAGACGGCCCCTCAGCTACCTGGCTCAACGTGAACCGTGATTCCGGTCCATCAGCGAACTTCCTTGTGCTGAGTGTGGCTACACAGACTCTTACGGCGTCAATGGCGTGGCTGATGCCAGTTCTTCTGTTTGACCCCTGAGCCTCCACACGAGCTGCTCTGGCTCCCGAGTCCACGCCGCCCAACAGGACACCCCACTCTCACAGCTCTTAGAACACTGGGGCCCCTCACCCACTAACCAGCCTGCCCTCTCCACCAGTCCTGGGCTTTGGAAAGAAGTGGAGCTAGCTTTCTGATATTGTCATCAAACCCAAGTTCGTACGCTCGATGTGCAGTAAGACCAAACCCTAAAATGACTATGCAACAAAGAAAGAATTTACTTCAAAAGGCAGCCAAATCCACCTCCTTAATGCAGGGTTCGTGGTGGGTTTTCAGGGTTTAGGTGGAACAGATATGGGGACACGCTGGCGGGCACGTTTTAATTGGAGGACCTTGGAGCTTGGCCATGCATGGTAAGGAGCGTTCAAGTTCAGGCTATGTCCCCGTCCTTGGGTTTCGTGTGTGCGTGTGTGCGTGTGTGTTGGGGGTGGGGGGCGAGACTTTGATTATGGTTTTGGTCTGTTGTTTGTGAAAAGCAACTCAGTATCATGTTAAAAACAGGACAGGGTCATTTTGAGCTGCTTCCGCAGTTACAGTACCAGCATTTAGAAGAGTGCCTACCACGTAAAATCAGGTAACAACCACCAGCTGAAGAGGTGAGTGAAGGACCATGGACAGCTCTAGAGCAGCGTTTGGGGCGTCTGAGGGGAGGGGCGAGCTCTGCCCTCTGTCACACTGATCACCCCCTTCTCCTAAAAGTTGGCTATTGTTCATTTTTATATAATACGTTCATATAATACGGTTAAAAGGAGATTCTTGCTTCAGATTTTTTCCCCTTCTGCTTCTTTTTTTTTTTCCTATCCTTGACAACTCTTTCAGAAATGGGAACTCCATAGGGAGGATTTAGGGAACACTGGATTTAGGGCTGCTTTTCCAGCCAGCAGAGCCATGTGGTACTTCTCAAGGAATTTTAATTTCTGTCTTCAGGGAAACCCCAGTATTTGGAGAGCTCAGTAGTAATTCTCTGCTGATTCTGGGGGAACCCAGATTTTTGGTAATTCTTCTGTATTCCCATCCCTGCCAAGTTACCCTTTTCTTGACTGAAGATGAGTCAGCAGCCAGGAAAAGGTACAGTGTTATTTAGGTAGCGTGAGTTTCACTTCTGTCTTCCAAGATGTTTATACAGCTTTGCTTTTCTTGTTCCCCTCCCACTAAGCCACGGGGAGGAGAGGACGCCACAGAAGCTGCTGCCGTATTTGTCTTCTTCTCCGACTCATAGGATAACATGATTAGTCACTAATGAAAAGGCCAAACTAAATCAAATTTACATTCTGATTGTGCGTGATCATTTCTCACACACCGAGGTTAGACGCTGGCACCGTGAGGTGAAGCAAGTAAACCCCCTCAGAAAACCAAGTAGAAAAGCTTGACTGGCTGTGACCTCCGCTCTGACATTCTCTACATGTAGGATCTTGGGACAGTTCCTTATTCTCTCTGAAGTGTATTTCCCTTTTCTATACAATAGAGGCAGAATTTCAAAAACGCATCTATAACAGTGTCTGACAAATAGTGGGTGGTCAACCCATGTTAACATCCTTTCCGAATTTTTCTATTAGGAACTGGATATAAAATGCATGTAGTGTAAGCACTTCGTCCTTTCCCGGCATCTTAACCAGCCCAGGGTTCTGCCTCTGCCTGAACCTCCAGTGGTCACTCCCTGCCCTCCACGGGTTCTGCTCCAAGCACAAACAGGAGAGAGATTGTTCCTAGGATGAACTGAGGAGACATACCATGGGCAGGGGTGTGCAGTTTTGGGGTTTGGCTATTCCTCTGTGGAGCATTCCCTCCCCGGTCCCCCAGGTAAAGAGGCTGGTGTGGCTGACAGACTCGGTAATGCTCCTGATGACCCTGCCTCCTGGCTCTTCTCCCCTTGAGGTGGGCGGGGTCTGTGGCTTGCTTTTCTCCAACAGAATGTGGCAAAAGTGCTGTCACTGTCACGTTACATCTGGTAAGACTGCAAGTGACTCATTCTAGAAGACTCTGTGCTGTTCCTCAGTGGTGGGACTCACACTGATCGTCTGCTCAGAATCACTGAACAGAACAGAGCACGTTGGGGCCCCTCTCAGCCTGGGACCTTGTGCTCTGAGCTTCCCACCTACAAGCACAGCCTTGAATCAGCCATGCCCCCTGCAGGTGCCTGCATTTCCTTCCTCGGCCCCATGACTACTTCTGTCCCCGTGTCCACATTGGGCAGCACCGTTTACTGGCGCTCGCTCGAGGCCAGGACTTCCTGCTTCACCTGCTGACCCCCGGCAGGCTGCCTGACTGCAGCTCACCACTTCTTGGACAGACCACCTGGAGGTCACACTGCATGGCTTGTCTTCTTGACGCTCTCTACTGATCTGTTTCATGCGCGGCCTCAGTGGACTTGGCCTGGCACTGCCCACCCCCACACCCTTCTTGGTCCCTGTATTACAGGGATGGATGGAAGAAACATTATACTTTTTTCAACTAGGTACAGGGAAACAAAAACAAAAACACCTGCTTCCCTTCACTTCTTGAACTAGCAGATGGAATTTTATGCTTGTCCCTCTTCATCAGCTTGGCTTTATCACAGCCTAGTGAGGTCACTCGGGATGCCAGCACCCAATAAATTGGCTAATTGTCCTGGCTTTCGTCCACTTCAAAAACTGATGAACGCACCGCCCCTGTGTCATCACATCAATGATACATTTGTAGGACAAGTCTGGATGAAGGTGAGGCTTGCAGTCTCCATGTAATTAGAAAAACAGGTATTTTCTTCACACAGGGAAAAGCATGTGCTTTAAAGTCTAATGGGGGATCTTGGGAAAATTTAAGACTCTTGTGCTTGTCACCAAAAATAATTCCACACCGACAGAAAGGTTTGAAGAGTTTATTTGAGCCACGTCTGAGGGCCAGACCCAGAAGCAAAATCTCAAAGGAGTAAGAGAACGGTCTGAAGCACAGTGGTCTCGCAGTTCATTTATCCATTAGAGTGAAAGAAGGAGACAGACGTGAGGGGGGTACATGGAGCCAGCAGCAGTAGGTGGAGAGTCAGGAGGCAGCAAAGCGGGGAGGTGTCTGGGATGGATCAAAAGCAAGATGGAGAGACGCACACTTTTACACAGGGGGGGCAGGGCCGTTAGCGTGTAACACACACAGGGTACAGAGCTGTGTGGGTAAAGAACAAGGGAGCGGAATGTCGGGGTTGTCTCACCCTGATCCTGATACTGGGGTGCTGCTTTCTGGAGAAGAGACCACTCTGACATTTAAAGTATGTTACTCCAGATGCACACAAACAATGGACAGGCTTCTCAAAGTAAAAATGAATCCATCACACAGGCCTCAGCGGTGCCTCCCCTCCAAACGTGCTCAGCCAGGGATTTTAGTGACCACACCATCCGTTATTTATTAGGCTTGTCAGGCCTGCCGGGTAGCCCCTTTCAATCACATGCTTAAGAGATCAAAGCCAAATACACTGATTCTTTTCTCTTTGTGGTTAATGGATCAGTAGGTGCCTCACACTTTAATTTTGGAAGGAATAGAGAATGTTAATGTACACGTGACTTGTACATGACAAGTGTATACGACAGAAACGTTGTCATACGTGGCCATACTTATTCCCACGGACTCCTCGTCAGCCCCATGTGAACCTAATGCCCAGGGCTCCCCTGAACTGCTGATGTCCAAGAAGTGGAGCTTATGTTGCTCTCGTAAAGGGGAGGGGGGAGTGAACAGAAAAGTCGGCATGTGGGCCTCTCCCTGCTGTCGCCTGCTCCACCTCTGAGCCCCCCCAGAAGCTGCTCTGGACCACACATCAACAGGCGAAGTGGGCTCTTCTCCTGTCTCCGGATCTGGGAGGGGACCCGGCAATTATTTCACTGGACCAGACGCACACTTTCTTTATCGCAGCCCATCAGCCACTAATGACCTTCAGTCTTCACAGTGCAGAGCTGGATTCAAACTAACCACGAAGGAGAAAATGCTGTAGTGCTTTCTTCTTTTAAACCCTATTGCTTCAGTCACTGATTCTGAAGGAACAAACCATTTTCCTCCTTGTTGTCTTTTCAGCAGGATTGGCGGGGTCCATGGTTAGCTGGCCAGGCCTTTGCGTAACTGTGTATCCACTGGTGACTGAGTGGCCCCACACAGTAACAATATCGTGCTTCCCATTTGTCCATGGCACCCTGTCAGCCACGACGCTTGTTGCACATTTCCTTTAATATTCACACGTCCCAAAATGTTGGTATTAGCATTTCTTCTGCAACAAGGAAACTGAGGCTCAGAAAAGTTAGGAGCTCAAATATGTGATTTCAAAGTCCAAAAAACTGGAGATAATGGTGCATTTTCCAGCCAGGATGCTCCACCATGTTCCTTAAATGGAGCTCAGATGGTGGAGACAGCTCAGTACAGGCTGTAAAGATACTTCAGTCGATTTAAAGATGTGGGAAGACACACTTTTACGGAGGGCAATGGATACGTTAAATAAAAACTAGGTGGTAACTTCAAAAGTTTTCTATTCAATAAAGGTATAAAAAGACACTTATAGGATACAAGTGTGCTCCTTAATTGTGAGAGGGTTTGAAATCTGATCCTAGTTGCTTTGGTGTCTTGTCTTTGGACGCATGTGAATGAAAACTACAGACACGTGGGCGCCGTTTGCAGGGGTCCGAGCTGATCAAGGCACCAGACGGCAAGACTCCTCTGCGGGGGCCGGGCATGAGCACTGCGTCCTTCACCAGAGGCCACGGCTCCCATCCGTACGTGTTTCAGGGAAGGGAGAACAGTATTTCCTACCAACGCATCCCTTCCAGAGTTTTCTTCCTGCCAAACGAATCTGACTGCTGCAAACCCTGAGTGGAGCCTTGCCATGATTTCCCCGAAGGTCGCTGCTGAAGGCAGATGTGCTGAATCACCACCCGCTCTGCACCCTCCTGGTATCCACACCCCTTGTCCTTTGTGTTCCCACCACGAAAGCAAGGGGACGTCCTGGGCGTTGGGCTGCACCTCGTGACTGGTTTGGGCCACAGGGCAGCAGCCGACGAGACGGGCTTCTGTTGTGTCTGCACAGCTGGCAGAGCCCTGGAGCTCCGCTGTGGCCCTGGGAAGAACACACCCCATGGCCTGTGACCCTGCGTGGATGATGAAGGGTGTATGGACAGTCACCACCACTGATCCGCTAACACGGGGGGGAGGAGGGGAGAGGCAGGTGCGGGGACTGTGCCATTGAGACCCCGGCTGCAGCGAGCACGTGCTGCCTGCCACGAAGTCCCGATGGTACTTCCGGGACCTGGTCCCTCCTGATCCTTTCACTGCGAGTGCCACCACTGACGGTCCCGGGTCATTTTCCCCAGTGGCTTCAGAGGACAGCAGCTGGCTGAGCAAGTCATCCCGATCCAGGCTGTATTCTGGGGCTTGCATGCCTGCTGCGGTGCTCAGCCCTGCATCTACTGCCTGCTCCTCCAGGAGAAGACAGTCACAGGGGTTGGGGCAGTGGCTTTGGCGGCGTGCCAGGGGCCTGCACGCTGGACAGCGTAGGTCACAGTATCTCAGTGGTTTATGGACATTACATCATAGAAATCATTGCTTACATGAGTTTAACCTGCTCAGTAAGGTTTGCTAACGTTAAGTATCTTTCAATGTAAGACCCATATAAGGGTGGGCTTATCTTGGGAAGTCACTTATTCCCATCTCCCAGTCTTCTCTCTCCCTATTACCCCAGAATGAAACTCACTGTCTGGCACTGGGATGAGGGAGACCTCGAACTCTCCAAGGGGGAAATATTTCTTTGTTGGTGCTGGTGGGTACATCACAGGAGTCACGGCCGCGCACTGAACGGCGCTCTCTTCTGCCTCCATCTAGGAACCCAGCTTCCCAGGGCCAGTCTGCTCTGCCTCTCCCCCTCACCCCCACTGGGCTTCCTGTTTGCTTCTAACCGGGAGCAGCCTCGTGCTGGTGTGTTTTCTTCCGAAGGGACAAGATAGACGTGATTACTCACATGTGCAGTAAACAAATCCAGACGCTTCCTTCTGGGAACCAATAAGCCTAGAAGCTATTAATTTAGACCGAAGCACAGGCATTTAAAAAGCTTTTCCCTTTTTAATGATGCATTCCTTGTAATTCTATTGTGTTACATTTGGGAAATAACACGAGAGTCCTCTTGTGGCTAATTTAACACCTGTGTTCTAAAACGGAAAGGTCTTTTTTTCCCTTTAACCATCAGTGCTTTCATTACATTGCTTTTCTAAAGAAGAAACAAGAATGACCTGCTTACGGCACATGTGCTCCCCTTATTCTTACAGAATAAGATCACAAGAATTAAAGAAAACCACCTTAAATGTCGCTTCTAGGTGGCACTGCACTACTCCAACATTTTCCAGAATACTAGGCTGGGAATGAAATGAACGTCATCATTCAAACGTGTTGGCTGCCTTTTGACAAATTTTGCAATCCTTTGGCACCTATTTCTTTGTAAAAGTTATGAAGAAATAACCACTGTTTTCCATAACTGTTTGCTAGCTTTGAAGCAAATAATTAAGTACTAGGGATTTGAACTTCTAAAGAAGGAAACATAATACGCACAATAGGAATGAGTCGCCATTTTGAAGTCAAAGAAATGTACATCTGGACCACTTATTAACTATGGAAATTAAAAACAAAAACATCTTCTCCACGTCTCAGTTTTCTTAGCCATAAAATGAAAATAATAACAGACAGCAGACACTTATTGTGGGTTAAATGCAAAAATCTCCAAAATAGAGTGAATACGTCGACTGAATGATGTTGGTTTGGTTACGAACATGACTGAGCTCGTGTCTCTGTTGTTGGAGGGACAGATGTGGCCGGGGCTGCTGCCTGCAGCTCCGATGTCAGCTTCTCACTCACAGTGTCACTCCGAGCTAGTCACCACCCTGTGTCACCTCAGGTGGGTCAGCCACAGCGGGGGCAATTACTGAACTACCTTCGTAGTTATGTGAGTAGGAACGGACATCAGCGGGGACCATTAGGACCCACTAGGCAGCACTGCCTCTCTTTGGACAGCTCCCCCGCCCCCACCCGGGCCACAGCCTCAGGCCACCGCTCCTCTACTCTCTGTCTCTTAGATCCACCTATCACGGCCATGTCTTGTGACGGAATTTTAAACATGTGTTTTCTGTGAGTAGCTTCTTTCACGTGGCATCAAGCTTTGAGGCGCATCCATGCTGCTGCATGTATTTCACGTTTTCATCAGCAAGGTGTGAGAGTTTTAATTTGTCCACATCTTGGCCAACATTTGTTATTTTTTTTGTCTTTTTTTTTTTTTTTTTTAGCCATTCTAGTTGCTGTGAGGTGGTAACTCATTGTGCTTCTGAATTGAGTTTCCCTAATGCCTAATGATGTTGAATATCTTTCCATGAGCTTACAGCCCTTGGAATGTCGTTACTGGAGAAATGTCTATTCAGACATCTGTCCATTTTAAATGGGGTTATTTGTTTTTATTATCAAGTTGTAATAATTCTTTGTGTATTCAGGACATTACCTATCTTTTATCGGATATATGATTTTTACATATGTTCCTCTTTTCTTTTTTCTTTTCTTTTCTTTCTTTCTGTCTTTCTTTCTTTGTTTCTTTTTATTAGTTCAGGTGTACAACACAATGTAATAGTTAGACATTTACACCCCTCACAAAGTGGTAACCTCCCCCACATATACTACCCCTCTGACATCATATGTAGCTGTTACAGTTCCATTGACTCTATTCCCTATGCTGTGCTCCACATCCTGTGACTACATATTTATTAAATTATAGTTGACATTCAATGAAATGACATTAAAAAAGGGCAGAGGACCCAAAGAGACATTTCTCCAAAGAGGACATACAAATGGCCAATACACATATGAAAAGATGCTCAACATGACTGATCATCAGAGAAATGTAAATAAAAACACGATGATATACCACCTCACCACAGTCAAAATGACTGTCATCAATAAATCAACAAACAACAAATGCTGGCGAGGATGTGGAGAAAAGGGAATCCTTGTGCACTGCTGTTGGGATTGCAAATTGGCGCAGCCACTATGGAAAACAGTCTGGAGGTGTCTTACAAAACTGGAAATAGAACTACCTTATGACCCAGCAATTCCACTTTTAGGTATCTATCCAGAGAAATCCAAAATGCTAGTTCAAAAAAAAATTATATGCATCCCCTAGGTTTACTGCAGTGCTATTCACAATAGTCAAGACATGGAAACAACTGAAATGCCCATTGGCAGATGACTGGATTAAGAAACTGTGGTACATTTACACAACAGAGTATTACTTGGACATGAAGAATAATTAAATCATTTGCAATGATATGGATGGACCTAGAGAACATTATGCTAAGTGAAATAAGTCAGATGAAGAAAGACAAATACCATATGATCTCACTTATATGTGGAATCTAAGGAACAGCATTAATATGCAATCTTCTCTTTCTTTTTCAACACAAGAGGTAAAAGCAGAACAGCTTCTGTCTCTGCAGGATTTTAGGGGTTGTTACTAACACAGTAAAGCCTAAAATTAAGCACGTTCTTCCCTAATTCTGTTTGGCTGCACTGCCCCCTTTTGCACAACCTGTTAAACGCCCTTTGTCACAGATAACCACACCTCCTGTCTCAGATCTACCTAGACTGTGGTGAAACAGAAAGCATGTGGGTTGGGAGTTGGGCAGACATGGATTGTTTCTGCATCATTCGCAAATCACCTACCTTTTCTCAGCCCAGTTTCTGTTTCTGTAAAGGGACAATCATGTCCTTCCATGGGTGATAGGAGAGATGAGATGGCACATGGAAGAGGGTGGGGCATGTGAACACATAGGGCATGAACAAATGGTGGCTTGTCCTCGCTCACATGGGTCACGGTGTATGAATATGGACAAAACCATCAGGCTTGTTCCTGGGCAGCTTCCAGGACGTCTGCTCTGCCAAATCTCAGATGCTGCTGGGTGCCCCCCTCGCTAGCCCTGGGCGGAACCTCTGGGCAGCGCTGGACAGGGCAGATGTCCCTGTACTCTACAGGTGTGGGATGGGAGTTGTGCAGTGTAGTCAGCATTCTTGGTTGAAAGTTCAAACAGAAAAGAAACTCCTGCAGTGGATACTGGGAGTTCCCTGAGCTCCAGTAAAGGGCCCTGGCACAGGCTGGAAAAGGGCTGGGGCTGGAATCCAGGGAGGTTATGCAGCCGACGCAGGTGCAGTTGGGTTGCTACCACCGGCACGACCATCAGCACACACGCTCTGCAGCCCCCACTACATCGTCTCGAGCCACGCTGGTCTCTGCTCCCTCCCGCCACGTCCACAGCCCCGACCCACGTGGGCGGCACTTAGGTGGTAGCTGGCCCCGCTCACGGGCCATCCCGGGGCTGCCTCCGAATGGGAAGGGGGCTGTCTGCTCTCGAACAGCTTCCCTAAAAGGAGGAGGCCTCTCTCCCCAAACAGCGAACAGTGAGGATCCTGAGTAGGAAGAGGGTTCAGTCTGCGCTGACGTGTGTCCAGCACAGACTTGCGTGTGTGTGTGTGTGTGCGCGTGAAGTGGGTGGGTAAAGAAGTGAGCACAATGATTATCTCCCTTTCAGACGAATGTGGAAGTCACCATCCCTTATGTAAAGGAACTAAGGCGTCTGGCTTCCTGAGATTTGTACATTTAGTCACATGACCTTAACGCTTTCATGCTCTTTGATCATGGCTTTACTTTTGGGGTTCACTGGGAAAGGAAGTTTCGGGGACTGAGGGATGTGCTCCTTCCGCACATGTGAAATCTTGTCCCTGGTGCCTGCAGGGTCTGGTCCTGGGTAACAATGCCTGAACGAGCTGCCTCAGATCCGCCCTGAGGCCACACCTTCCCCTCCCTCTCACCTACCATCATCACCTCCCACTGGCTCGCCAGCCCTGCTCCTGTCCTGTCCGTACTCAACATGGCCGCCAGAACGACCTGCTGACGGCACACGTGCTCCCCACAACCCTCTCCTTCCCCATTTCTGCCTGGTTAATCCCACTTAGTTACCTAGGACCCCATATGACTCCTCAGATGCTGCATATGTCCATCCTGTGGCCGTAGTCCCCTACCCGACACCGAAGGACGGTGATACAGCCCATTCAGGTTCAGGTGTGGGAACCCAATAATCCGTTACGACCAAGGACAGCCCTAGGGCCTGGTGGGCCACCTTTGCTTCCTCTAGGGCCAAGTGTTTGGATTTCTGCTTGCCCTCCCCAGGGTCCTGTCCCAGGCCACTGGATCTATTTAATCTCTGCAAGCAACAGACCAATTTGGCCGTCCAAGGACAATTTCCTATCAAAGACTCTTCTAATTCCTTTCTTCTTTTGTGTAAACATTGGCACTTGCTGACACTCAGCACTATTTCTCATTTTACCAAATTAGGCAAGTTATTACCTCATTTGCATACAAGACGCACCACTTCAGACATGTTCGCAAATCACAGTAATTAATACTTCCTGGCTCTCGAGATCACCTACCTACAAAGCCATTTAAATTTATTAACTGAGTCAGTTAATTGGTAAACAAATATAAAGTACTGCCACTGCTGCAGAGAGTGGGGAACTGAGATGTGGGGGCGCCCGGTGACTTGTGTCAGCCATTCGGCAAGTGGACAGCAGGGACAGAGTTTCCCCAGGCGCGTGCTGGCTCTCAGCCTCCCTCCAGACTGCTGGCACAGTCCACACCAATTAGCGATGCAAATCGGGTAATTACATGCATAAATACGCACCGCTGGGTGCAGGCTTTGGCCGGGGACAGCCCCGTGAAGGCCAGACCCTGAGGACCGTATTAGCCAAGTCAGCGGGACTTGCGCTCAACACTGGCGGGAGAAAAAACTCACCCAGGGAGACTCGTCTGCTACTTGGGTTGTGCAAAGAACAGCCAGGTCCGTAATTCAGTGTTGTCTGAAATGAAGCTCTCTGGCCATGATGATTTGAGATACGCCGTCTCTGAGAGAAAAATCAGTCCATCAGTCACTTAATAGGTAATTTAAACAGAACATTTGTTAATATTTCATGATGGGCATTTGGGAACCAAGGTGAAAATGCCAGTCTCTTCTTCCCTTATGAGAACTGCTGAGGGACTGATGTGTTCCCGGTGCTTTTCTGTGTGTGTATTTTCCCCGGAAAACATGGGGAGGCGTGACTCTTTTGATTTATAAGTGGAGACCAGGGTGGATGAGGAGACTCGACTGGATCCAAAGGTGGAAGTGAGTCCCTGGAGGCCTCCACTCAGCCTCTGTGAGGTCACATCTCATGGATGTTAGTGAGTGTACCGTGAACTCACAACAGTGCACAAATCAGAAGCCATACATTTCCACAAAGTGAAAACGTCTAGGTAACCAACCCTGGGCTAATTCTCATTAATAATCAGAGCGACCGATTCAGGGCACTTGTTATGAGACGGTTACTGTTCTGCAGGCTGTAACCTTTCAACTGTCACTTGACACGAGGACACTCACCCAAGGGAAGAGCCGGGCTGGGCTTTGGCAGAGCAGAGATGAGCGGCCCTTCACTCCCCCACCCCCTCGGTGCTTTGGGAGATTCCCAGCTATACTGAGTGTTATTCTTATTGGGGACACCCTGGTTTCCTTGATACCCCAGAAAGCTAGCTGCTTCCTTACCAGTGATGAACTCATCTAGGGAAAACACATGACACTGCACATGGGAGAGCTGGACACTGCGAGAAGGGCCGTGCTGGTGTGTGCTGGCCTGCGGTCCACACGCGAGACTTGGAATAAGACGTGGCTACAAGTACACAGACAGACAACTGGGAGACGTGGAGAGTCGGGGGAAATGGAGAGAGAGAAAGGGAACTTAACAATAGGCAGCGCTGCTCAAATGCATCCATTCTGCTGCGTGCAGGCTGGGAAGTGGGGTGAGGCGACCCAGGCAGCATGGAGCCTGGCTGTAGCTAGTTTTACATGAAGGAAGGTGGCGTGACACATGGGGACACAGTCCCCGTGCCTGCCCCTCAGTGGCCCTTCCTGCGCTTCAGTCTCCTCGCTCCAAAACACTAGAGTTGTGGCTAAAATTACCTCTCCCATGACTTCTTGCCCCAAAGATTCTGTCATCTGCTCTTGTTCTGAGAAGATGAACTGCACTGAGTGTGGAGGGTGACAGGGACCCCTGACACCACAAATAACCCATCTGGGGGCCACCCTGCCCACTCACTGATCCTTGCGGGGCAGTCTGCTGGCCGTGTGTGTTGGGGCCAGTTATTTAGACTTTCTGTCCCTATGTCATTTCATCTGTAATTATCAGGACAGTAACAGTGACTTCCACGCAGTATGTTTGTGTGTCAAAAGAAGAAACACCTGGGAAGCATTCACAGCGATGTCTGGCATCTAATGAGTTCTCTGTAAAAGTCTGTGCTACTATTGGGCTCACTGATCATGTCCTCCAAGTGACATGACATGACAGGGTTAACTGCCGCACTCCCCAAGCCTGGGGAGTGGCTGGCGCTGGAGAGCTGATGGAGGTAACAATACAGAGACCAGACTTCATCGCAGGCTCTGTTAGTGTTTCTCTGTGGGGCGTGTCCTCTTCTGCACTGACTCCTTTGAGCAGAATTTTCTAGAAGGAGCCCTGTCTTTCTTCATCTGCTCTTAACCTTGGGGTAACCGTGGACAGCTGTTCTCCAATGCAGCACAGGCCTAGCCCCATGGTACAGAGAAGCCTGAGCCGAATCAGAACCCCATCTAACTCCTTAGGCACATGGGGACTGGACGTGTTGCCTGCTTCCATCGGGCATTTGCAAATGGAGCACGTCTGCCCATCACGCTGTACAGTGGGGAGGAGGAAGGGGGTCAGGTGAGCAGCCAATGGAGGCCGGTCGGAAGGGGTGGTATTGTCCAGGCAGGAAGGACGAGTGTTGCAGAACCCCCAGCCTCCCTCACTGGTGGCTTCTGGTGGATGTTCCATCTGTGGTCCTGAAAAGGGGTCCTGGGGGTTTGGCTAAAAGTGGCAATGAAGCTGCCAGCACACTGCTCTGGTCTCGGTGAGACCTAGAGTGAATCTGATGGGTGTTCTGGGAACAATGTGGGAAACATCAGGTCCAGAAAGCAATCACATTTAGACAGAATAATGTCTCCCCAGAAATAAATATGAGGAGGCAAATGTTACTCTCAGCGAGAACTTCAGAACACTCCATCTCTCACCATGGAGAACAGACTATCTCTTTTGATCTTTCCTTTGCAGATTAATTTTTTTGTTATTAAGAAGATAAATAGCATACAATCAACACTTCAACCTGGATAATGTGGAAAGCGGCTGATTAATTCAAAACGAGAGGCCTGAACTCGGATGAACTTAGCCTGCCAGGAGACGCCCATGTATCATGAAGAGAGAATCAGATTAAAATGGGCAAGTGTTGTAATGAAATGAAAGCATCAGGCGCTGGGAATCTGGCCAGAAGATGCTGGCGGCTCCAGTTTTTCAGGAGGAGAAACCAGAAGTCTAGGGTGTCCTGTGATAGGTGTTTATGTAGATACGCTCTCATTGGTTGAGAAGAATAAGGTTTCTTAAAGATGGAGACATATTTGTATTTGTTTGTGACGTTTTAAAATTCATTATTGTGTGTATACATGTAGCATGTTTGCAAATTTTTCTGCCAGACTGTTTAGAGGATGGAGGATTAATAGAGCTGAGGAGAACGTTCTGAGAGCGTGAGGGGATGATGAATAACAGCGTATTAGCAGCGACAGGCAGGCCCAGTATTACAGGTGCCAGCTCGGACGCGCGTTACTAGGCATTGCTGCTGTCTTTCCTTCGAACTGAACATAACACATACTATTCACATAAAGCTGTCTCTCTGAGAGGCTGTGTGTATTTATTATAACGTGACAGAGTCTCTATGCAATCTGTTGACAGTGTTGCTGTAATTTAAAAACTAGTGGTTGTTCTCCTTTCCATAGTAAAAAGGTATCTATTATTCCGAAGTTGGCCCCTCCTGATATTTTCATCTTTTCTGTTTTCTTCACCACCCCACATACGTTTTGCTTGTTTGTTTCATGTTAGTATCATACTCTAGACATACTTCTACATCAAAATATATCAATTTAATATAAATTATTTGTAAATGCTATGACATTTGCATTCTGAATGCCTTTGTCATTGTTGCAGTAACATGTGACTAATAAATCAGTTTCATTAACAATTTCTCTGCTATTGGACTGTCCCTCTAATTTTCTCTCCCAAAGCAGTGTCTCTTGAAACGTGCACGTCTGTTTCTGTAGGTGAGTTTTACGTTGGAACCAATCAGAAGACTTTCACACTCATGAGCTGTTAACAAAGAAGTGTCACAATTTTAGAAAATTCTTGAAATATCCCTGGGCGGCCAAGTAGGCGGCCCGCCCTCAGAGATGCGTCCACAACCTGCTGTCCACAGTGGCCTCTGCATTGGGTTTCCTGGTGTGGGCACAGGGGTATCCTGTTGGGTTGGAACGCCATCACATAGGAGCAAAGGTGGCAGAGCTCGGGAACCTTGTGCAAAGCAGAGACTTGGTGATACCGAGGGAATGGAGACTTTTACTTCCCTTCCGCGAATGCACGCCACCACTCTCCCCCTGTGTGGCAGTCAGGTATTGGTCATTGCGGAAAGCTTCCCTAGCGCAGGAGGGGGTCTCGCGGATGGAGCCCATCGGGTGATGCAGTGCCCCCACCTCGGCGACTGGTCAGGAGGCTGTCATGGCCGGAGATGACCCAGGGCACTGAAGCTGAGGACACTTTATAACAGCCATGGGAAGAGACCTGTGGTTCCCCGGTGAAAAGCATGGAGCGCCAGCCACACTGATAAGCATCTTTCTCTGGGTAAAGGCAGCATATGGAAAAGGCGAGAATCCCAGCAAAACCACTGTTCACAGATGGTATGAAGAGACTGGGCACGAAGACCAGACCTTCCGAAGTTTTCAGTCACTGAGCTGATGGAGTCCTTCAGGATCTAGTGCAGGGCGTGTTTCCCTCCCTCTCTCTCTCTCTCTCTCTCTCTCTCTCTCTCTCCCCCCCTCCGTCCCTCCCTCCTTCGCTCTCTTTCTTTCTTTCTTTCCACTGAAAAGATGGTAATGGTACAGGAAGCCCGGGTTATGCTGGGGTGAGGAGAACAAGAGGCTATTTGAAGATAAATAATTTTGAGGAGAAGTAGCTGCCAGGACAGAAAAAGGCCGAGAGCAGAAGTTGCAGGACAGCAGACAGGCTGTGAGCATGACAGGGGACGGAAGGAGAGAACATTCCGTGGGTCTGGTCGTGTCAGCTCTTGTGAGGAACTGAAGCTGGGACGAGTTAGTTTTAGAATCCATTTGAGAGCATTGATTAAGTAAGGAGGCCAGGAGCTATGCCCAGATCCGGCTGATTTGTGCCTTTTTTTTCCCCTCCTATATTTTCCACCTCATCCCTGTTCATAGAAAGCCCAATGTCCCATATAAGGGAAGATGGAGACGGTATCTCTGGCTGGGCTCACACATTAAATATCATGAAAGGACGGCCCCTTCCATTGGACAGTTTATGATGAGAAACAAGCAGAAGGAGAACTTTATCTGTTCAGAGGTCCGATTGAGCTAAGCATCAGGGATTTGGTACATGTGTGTCCGATGGCTGCTGTGTGCTTACTGACCTGCCTTTGGGGTGATGAGACAATAAACAGCCTCTGAAGGATGAATGTAGTGGAAAAGTGTTGGATCTAATACAATGCCAAGTTGGTAAATACTTTATGGGGAAAAGCCCATGTTTTATATTCTCCTTTCGTTGACACTGGAAACACGGCTGAGCTTCATGTCATGACATCAGTGGGATGGAGTGTTTTGAATGTGGGTTTAATTCTCGCAATAGATGATAACTTGCCATCTGTATCACTAGCATTCTGGCCACAAGTGTCCTGTAAAACGAATGCCGAATGAGGAAACAAGAGAATTCCTGTGAGGAAATTATATACTCTGTGGACATCCACCTGTAGCAGCCTTCACCCAACAGGCAAAAACTCAAATGCATTTTCCTGGAAGAAGAACCCCTCGTCACACGTTTCTGTGGTCCTGTTGTCACTGACAGGCAATCATTGATTTGGGTTGACCGTTACGGAGAATTGAGATCCTTCTGCCTGCTTTAACTTCAACTGTTACTTTACACATTAGTCAAGTGTCACAAAGACATATGGATGGTGACTCTTTGGATAGCATGGAGGGTTAGCTACATAAACTTGAAATATTTGTATGTATGATTGATAAGGCAGAAAAGGAACCAAGAGTAATTCAGCTTTTATGTGCCAGGCACAGTGCAACAGAATTTATAGGCATTACCTCATCTTGTCCCCACAATAATCTCATAAAAACCACAATCTACTGCCATTTTCCTGGTGAAAAAATGAGCTTCTGAGAAGACAACACAAATACACAAAATACCAATAATACAAAAATATTACAGTAGAAGAGAATGATGCACTGATACAGAATAATGTGAGGAAATGGGAGTTTATATTATTGTTAAAATATTCATGATGCTAAACACATAATACTTTGAAAATTAATTCCTAATTTAGCATGATTTAAAAAAAGACCATATTATTGAGTCTAAAACATAATTCCTAATTAGCTACATTTGAAATACACTGCAATGTGCAGAATCTTATGATCCCCTCTACATGTTCTGAAAAACTACTTGGGAAAACATTTTTAAGTATCTTGATACAACCAAATCATTAAGTACAAATGGATGCGTACTTGTGTAACCTGATTAAATTGACCTGTTTCAGCCCAAATTCAGGACTCTGGTGTCACCCTTCTAAGGACAGGGAACCACATGTGACAACTCTGTCAACTTCTATTGTTTTATGCTGCATAGGAGATACCAGCAGTAACTTTTAGCAAAGAGAAAACAAATCAAGTGACAAAAATTAGAAAGAAATGAAGACAAGTACTATTTGAAAATTATTTGAATGTATGCTGAGGGAGCCCAAGAGAAGGGACTAGAAAACCAAAACAGATAATCAGAGAAGTCTGTAAGATAGCAGGGCACAAATTCATTATAAATAAATCTGGCTTTCATATGTATAAACCACAATCAACTAGGACATCTTCTTAGGAAAAGCATGTCATTTACCACAATAAAATATAGATAAGTACTTAGGAATCAATGCCACAGAAAATGTACAAGAACAATTAAAGTAACAAGCAAACCACTCACTGAAAAGGACACTGGGATATTTACTATGTTTTGGGCGGGAAGATTCAACTTAGTAACTATATCATGTGAATTTATAAATTTAATGCATTATACACAAAAATGTCAGTAAGTTATTTTTCCTTTGTTGTATAGTACACAAGATGTTTAAAGTTATATAGAAAAGTAAACAAAACATGTTATACAGGAACAGAGGATCAATACAGATAGACCAGTCCTAACGGTTATGAAACACTTCGATAGAACTTTAGTAATTAAAATAGCATGGCACTGATCTACTAATATCACATAGACTAACAGTTTGAAAATATACAAACATACATATAAATATAATATTTAGCATAAATTAAAGTTGGTGTCTCAAACCAGTGGGGGGAAATATGGACTATTCAATAAATATTATTGACAAAATGAGGCTAGCCATCTGGAAAGAAATTAATTTAGATCCCAATTTCACATTAAAGAGCTGAAAAAAATTGGGTCAAAAATTGAAATGTAATTAATGAAAATTAGAATTTATTTATAACCTCACACTGCAGAAGGACTTTCTAACCATAATTTGAAATCCGCAAACCATGACAGGACAGTCTGAAACGTCCATTACTTTAAAGGGAGTAATGACAACCTCAGATATATAGATAGATGGTCAGAATAAGCATCAGCTGAGCATAGTCAAAATTTGAATGATTGGAGGAATGTCCCAGTGTACGTGTAAAGGCCTGACCTCCTTAGTGCACGGGGGACACCTCAGAGCACATGAGTAAGTTCCCTCCTGAGCGGCACACTACAAACGCGTTCACATTCTCTGTTAGTAAGGCTCTGGGGAGCAGGGAATCACATGTGCTAGAAATGTAAACTCTACGACAGTAACTTATCAGTACTGATCAGAACTATGGACGCATCTACCCTTTGGCCCATCGATTCTGCTTTTAGGAATGTATGCTATGGATATACTCAGACATTTAAAAAATAGTGTGTTGTATTACTCACTGCAACATTGTTTAAAACAGAAAAAAGGTTACTAAACTTCCATCAATATGGGATAATAAAATGAATTCTGGTCCTCTTTCCCCCAATAAACTACTCTGAAACAATAAAAAAATAATAATAATGGATGCTTGTAGATAGTAGAATGGAAATCTCTCTAGGGAACATAATTAAATAAATGAATCAAGATGTAGCCTAGTCTGGATCACATGCGACCCCATTTGTTAAAAAGCTGAAAAATGAGACATTAGAATTTTGCTTATTTTTTTATGAAGAATGTCAGGAGGATATATAAGAAAGTGGTTACACGGTTAGAGGTGAGGTGGATGGTAACTGGGGAGATGGAGAACGCAGGTGCCAGTGAGATTTCTCCCTCTTCTTTTATAATTTTATTTTGAATCACATGAATATTGTCTTTCCCAGAATTCAGTAACTACCATGAATACAAAAGTTACTACACTTTTTTTTTTTTAATATCTGGGGGTGGGGAGCAATTCTGGACGGCTCTGACTGAGACTCAGTGACACGTCTGAAACGCACCCTAGAGCTTTTGATTCTTAGTTCTTTGCTATGGAAATTTTCAGTTGATTCCTTCTACATTTTCATGTAACGAAAATGATTACTTTTTCCTACAAGCATTTTGACAATTCTCGCCTCAAGTGTTAACTATTCCTGGCTCCTGAGTAACCCAGAGAAGAACAGAGCAGCTAGAAAGCTACTGAAGATGCCCTTCCGAGAATGTGACAGGAGAGAGGTAATGCTCGTTGTTCTGTAAAGAGCATCCTGAGGAAAGAAAACATGTGGCAACATCCACAGCAGGGACAGAGCTGGCCTTTTCGACACAACAGGCTTCTCCGCTCAGTAATGAGGTCTGTCACCTCCTTCCTCATGTGCTTCTCCCATAATTGTGAAGCTCTATGGTTTCTTTATTTTTACTCGGTCCTATGAAGGTGAGTTTGTAATTCCAATAATACCACCTCGAATCCAGGTAGGACTATCCAGTGGCATTCAGAACCCTGGGAGGATAAACCTCAACAGACACCCTTGGAGCTTAATAATTTCTCTATTAGAACAGGCATCGCTAGTTCAAAATGTAGGTGTCACTATAATAATATTTTATATCAAATTTACTAATTATATATAGTCAATCATCTGAAATAATCAAGTGAATAATGTTTAGGGATGTAGAAAAAATCTTCCCCATGAAAACAGCTTATGACATAAAGTTATAGAGTGATTGTTATCTGTTCTTAATTTACTTACAGAGCACGTCATGTATCAAACAAATAGGCAGAGGCAGAAAGAGAAATATGTTGTAAAGAAGACCTTGATTAACTAATTGGATTTGGAAGCAATTAAAGAGTAGAATTAAGCTTGCAGAAAAGTTATTCAGTGATACTTTAGATAAAATTAAGAACAGTGGATAAAAAAATATTTAGAAAATATAAGGAAATAGAAACTAGCATAATGTAACTTAATCTAAGAAAGGAACTCCTGATTAAAAGAGAGAAGACAAATGAGACTATATTATGAAAGGTAAACTAAAAGATAATACAGAAATAAACAAATAAGCAAACCTCTAGAATTGCCTAATATGTGATCAATTTTTTCAAAAATTCAAAATTTATACATAATTAAAAAGCACATTGCATTCAACAATAAATTGGGTAAAGGAGCTGTAATATGTCCATACAATGTAAAATCATAAAGTGATAAATAACGAAAGACTTATACTCCAAGTGTAACTGAGGGAAAGAAGCCAGACATAAAGAATTAGGTATTTTATAACTTTATTTACATGAAGACATTCTTTTTAGGACCAGAGAACTTCTTTGTTTTTCCATTTCTGTATATGACTAAATGTTCCCATTTTTTAATGCTAGTGGCCTCATTCAATGGCCGGTGCAATGACATCAGTGTTTGTTCAATTTCTGTCTCCTTACAGACCTCTCCAAGTAGATAGAGCATATGAAAGACACCAGAGCTCGAGTCAGGAGGACTGAAGCGCCAGACCTCCCTCCATCACACTAGCCACAGACAGATGACCTTGGGGATCCTGCAGCTCCTCTGGACATCAGATTCCTCACTTGCACGCCAGACAGTGGTTTACAGGGTAAAAGCAAGGACATCTAGCACTGGACCGACCTTGTTGCAACTATGGCATTTGACTTAGAAGATGACAACCTGGTTTTCTTTCCTAATTAGAAGGGCAACACTTGTCCCTTCACCACCCGAGCATAACTACTTCAAAACTTTTGAAACGTTGAAACGTGGAAAATATTCTTATAAAGTTCTGGGGTAAATTATGATATAAGCATACTCTATCATTAGCAAGCACACGCAAGCATCAAGCAGGTAATTCGGACAGCGCACATTTGTAACTATGACCCAGAGATGCCCAGGGCGGCTGTGCCAGTTACGTCCCCACCAGTAGTGCATGAGGGTTCCTTTTTCTCCACAGCATCCTGAGACCACCATGCTGAGTGAAATAAGTCAGACAAGAAAGGACAAGAACCATATGATTTCACTCATAAGAGGGATACGAAACAGAAAGCAACAAACAAACGCATGGACACAGACTACAGGGTGGTGGTTACCAGAGGGAAGGGGGTGGGGATGCTGAAGGGGGTAAGGGGGTCAGCTATATGGTGACGGAGGAGACTAGACTTTGGGTGGTGAGCACACAAGGCAGTATACAGATGATGTAGCAGAGAACTGAGCACTCGAAACTCATATAATCTTATTAACCAATATCACCCCAATAAACTTGATAAAAAACAGAACAGTTAACTCTATGCCAGGATCTTTTCCATAAAAACAAATGTACCTATTTCTAAAGCAAATAGGAACTGCAGCAGCTGCAAACTGGGTGCTCGCCAATTTGACAGTTGTTTGGAGACTGTGCAAATTATTAGCACTTGTTCTGTGCTTGGAAGTGATTTTTGCAAAAAATAGGAGGCAATTTTATCCTAACATGGATTTTCCAGCTAGCACATTGGCTTGCAGGGCACACAGGGCAGAGATTTACATCAAACTGACACTTTGGATAAAGAGCCTCATGGGGGACTGGGTGTCACTTGCCTCTTGGAAACGTTGGCCAGGCTTTAACCTTGGAGAAGCCAAAGGACATTTTCTCTCCTAACAAAGCCGGGTACATAAGTGTGTGGGGTGGATAAGCAAAAAATTCAAAAAGAGAGAATTCCCTACCCATGGACGAATTGTGCACTCCTCGGATACAAAACTGTAGATGTTACAAAGGAAAAAAATAATTAACCAATTTCCGTTTCCCAGAGATAAAGAGTTATAATTTGTTTTTACAAAATTGAAATAATTTAGCATATTAATTCTCTATCCTGCTTTTTTCCACTTAACATTCCAATATGAATTTTCCTGTGTCATTACTTGCTTTTAAGAATAAAGTTAATTACACCTGTGACGGCACTTGATGGATGAACTATACTTTACTTAACCATTATCCTATACTGGAGATTCCACTTTTGGCCTCTTATTTACAAAAGTGTGGTGAATATGTAAATGTCTGCTTGTATTTCTGAGAATTTACTCTCTCTTTTTTTTTTTTTTGCTAGAAACAAATGAAGTTATTGAGCCACAGGGTGTCTTAATTTTAGGTTCTTGAAACATATTTTGAAATTGCTTTCCAGAAAATGTTTTACCAATTCTGTGTTCACAGCAGATGTGAAGTAACTTTACTCATTATTAAATTTGTGTGGATTCACACAATTGATTGCCTGTAAGGTTTTCTGACACTGACCTTAACACAGGCTAGAGGGAAGTCTTTCTTGTATTCGGATTTGCCCCGACTCCCCCAGGGAGGACCAGGCATTGGCAGACATGCTTGGAGATGAAGACAGTTAACTGGTGGACGCAGCCTTGAGAATAGGGATTTGCTGGAAGTATCGGGGGCATCCAGCTTCTGGGAAGAGCAGATAATTAGAATCTATTGGCCTACTGGGCAAATACTTATTTCTCCGGAGAGAGTTCTAAGAAAGTCAAGGATCTCTTCTTCTGGTAAGTTCATAATTCACACGTCTCATGGTGGAGGGATAGACCACATAATGCTCAGAGCAGTCAATAACTTAATTACGGGGTAAGAAGCAAATCGAGTCATCCTTCCCATCCTTTGAGCAGACCTTCTCTGGATTTGTCATATGACCTGCTTTCTGTTTAATATGATATCCCTGTAAGCATTTTTATCTTCTCTAATTAATCCTGTCAGGCCTGCATCCCAAACCCTGGTTGGACCATTGCAAACACTAACAAAAGGAGAACTGAATGCTAGCCTAGTTACCAGATTGAGTTTCAGGACAGTTAACCAGTTACTAGGTCCTCTTGGCTCTCTCCTCCCACACTGCTTGAACATAGAACAACCTGCATTTGTTATCTTGGACTTCTGGGACTTAGAAGAGTGCCCCAGCCCCTGCCTGGCTGCAGTCAAGGTGCCGGCAGGGCCGCCTTCTGGCTGGAGATGCCAGGGTACCGTTCAGCGATGGCTGGCGGAGGCCCTGTCACACCGCCTCCCTCTGACTCTCTCGTCTCTCCAGCACATTTACAGGATCCTTGAGCTGCACTGGGCCTGCCAGGATAATACTGAATAATCTCCTTGTCCTAGAGTCAGCTGCTAGGCAACCTAAGTCCATTTCAGCTTTACTCCCTCCTGGGCAGGTCACATAATATCCTCACAGTTTCCAGGGATTAGGAAGTGGTCACTTTTGGGGGGGGGGTATTATTCTGCTCCACACACTGGATGGGGGAGCCAGATAAGCAGATAACAAGTGAGTGAAATGCACGCGTTGCTGTGCACATATACATTTGTGCACACACAGAATGTGAAAACACAATAGCAAAGAAAATGCTGTGGCAGAGAAGAAAATGGGAGACCCAGAGACAGTCCCCTGGACCAGGTGACATCACGTGGAGAACTGAGCGGAAAGGCTGTTCCAGTTCAAGGCGGGACCTGCCACCTCACGCACAGGGCATGTGGGGGACCAGCACTCTCTGGACACTGCTGCTCACGTTCTCAGCTCTTGGAAGACAGAATGATGCCACATCCTGCACTGCTGCTTTGGGGGCCGAAGGATGCAACCATTTTTACAGAACTCCCAGCATCACTGCTGACTCCCCAAAGCCTAGAAGTGCTTTTGCATGTAGAAGGGCCTCCATAAATACTTGTCCAGTGAAAGAGTTCATATTGATTTCTGTGCTGGTGCAACGCGGATATTGCCTTTGGAAATATTTTCAGATGTATTTCCATATTCCGACTTGTTTTTGGCCCTGGAGACTTCACACCCTTTAAAACAATGCTTCAGAGAGAGAAGACATACCTGTTAAATCAGTACATTCATTTCTCCAGTTGGACTGTCCAATCGATATTTCTGCTTGTTGGAAACTGTATCAAGATAATAAGGATTGCAAGTGTGGCTTTGTGGGGACACACAGGAGCTGGGGTGACAGCAGGAGAGACAGGCAGGGAGGTTTCTGGAGGCTTGCAACATCCTGAGAACCCAGCCTGGAGGGGGCGTACGCAGTGCCCTTCCGGAAACGAGAGGGGCCCCGGCTCCCACGCTGGCAGGTAAACGAGCCCTGTGGCCTCAGGTGAGGGCCAGGGTGGGGCCACCTGGCACCTGGGGGCGGAGGAGACGGCAAGACACAGGTGGCTTCTGAAGCTCAGTTTCCCCCACTACATATTCCAGGGTTGTGCCTGGAATACGGCCCGGGTTTTTAGAGACGTTTGATTGAGTTACAGATGAGAAGATAATCAGGATGTGGGTTTCTCCACTAGAGGCACGTGCAGTGACTTGGGTGGTGGCTGTCCCAGCTGAGTGGACGGCAGCGTCTCCCTGACAGCGCTCCAGGCTCCTACGGCGCAGGCTGCATGGGTGGGTCTGGGCGGGGAAACAGAACTGGCTCTTCTGACACATGCTCGGGTGCTGCTGGCCCGGCAACCACACCGTGAGGACCACCGCTCCGGGGAGGATGGCTGCCAGGTGAGTCCACACAAGGCTGGCCTGCCCTGTGGCAGCCGGTGGCCGAGGGATTCTGTGGCATCACTTCAGGTCCCCTTGGCTTCCAGTGCCAGGCAAAGGACCCAGACACTCAAGATGCTGAGAACACAACGGACCAGCCAGCTCGGGATCTGGACAACAAGCCTGCAGGCAGAGAGTGTGAGGACGGGTCTGGGGGCGGGCAGGCGACGGAGCAGGGACCTACCTAACGGGACCCTTTAACTAGAGAATCCATGATTTAACTAAGAAAACATTCCACTTTGTTAATCAGCCTAGGTTTCTTGGTAGGTACTAAAATGTATTGTACTTCATCTTTCATGTTTTGATACATACTTCTTATAAATACTTTATCTTTATTTATCTTTTATTCACATTTTAGTAGATGGGATTATGTGGATGATGGATTATAAATGAAATTTAAATACTGAATTTTCTTCTGTACATGGCTTGCATACAGTATACGCACATTTGGGATTTTGTTTCTTGCCATCACGTGCTCATTGTCTGCTTCTGACACGCGGCCAGGAAGCGCCCAGGACAGGGACTGCTCGCCTTGCTCATCTCGGGGCTGGAATCAGGGCTGGTGCAGAGGGTTCAGCAGGTGTTTGATAAATGAATAAAGAAACCAAAGAAGGACCGAGTGTGGTAGCAATGGCCGACAATCATGAAGGGATATAAGGAAACAGTACACAGCCATTGAATTATTTTCCAATAAGTGTAAAGTTATATTGACATATTTATATTATAATGTTAGCAGTGACACCCCAAATTCAATATATTCCCATTATGCAAAGGAACTACTCTGAGGAAAGCATGTCAAATGTCAACAGAGACTCCGGGAAGGGGTCCATGGGTCATGTTTATTCTCTTCTTTATGCTTTTCTGCTTTTACTAAATTTGCCTATTTAGTGTTGGCACAAGCTCCTAGATGAGAAAATGCGATGCAAGTAAGTGCACACAAATATTGGCCAACATATCCCTGGTATTAAAGAAGCATCACTGTAAGTGAAAGCTATTGCTTTAAGAAATGTAACCATGAGAGCGGCAGCGATCAGAGCACGGGACGTGGACTGTAATTGAAAGGAGCTAGCAAACCACAAGCCAGTGCCAGGGATGGGAAATACGAGTGCTGTTTCTGTGAACTGAAGAGCCCTGGCCTCCTGCAGCCCTGGCACGTCAGGATGCCCACCGCAAAGGTGGATGTCCAGGGTGACTGGGGGGAGACTGCCTCATCAGAAGTCATGGCCTTTCCATTTCAGACAGCATAGAGGTGTTCACTGCAGAGCTAGTGCAGAGGGAAATGGAAATGGAAACTCTCCAGGGACATTGCCCATTTTCCTCTCTTTTGTTACAGTGGCCATGGGCAGGTTGGGAATATAGATGTAGATGTAGACATACAAATAAGTGTACAAGCAGATGGAGAAGGAGATGGAGAAGGAGATGGAGATGGAGACGGAGACGGAGACGGAGAAGGAGAAGGAGATGGAGATGGAGACGGAGATGGAGATGGAGAAGGAGACGGAGATGGAGCTGGAGCTGGAGAAGGAGATGGAGCTGGAGATGGAGAAGGAGACGGAGATGGAGCTGGAGATGGAGAAGGAGATGGAGAAGGAGATGGAGATGGAGATGGAGATGGAGAGGGAGATGGAGCTGGAGATGGAGAAGGAGATGGAGATGGAGATGCCCCATGACCTGTCTTGTTCATGCTTCTCCAACCTGCTCTCCCTTTTCTTGTTCCTCATACATCATATATATGTGTGTGTGTGTGTGTGTGTGTTTTCTGTTTTGCGCATACATCACGCTGCTTCATGTTCCCTCGCCTTTTCTTATGCTTTTCCCTTCACCGGGAAAACCCTCCTCTTCCTCTACAGGCCAACTTGGTCAAGAATTAGCTGAGGGCTCACACTTTTCAGAAAACTTTCCTATCCTCTCAGGATAGATGGTTTGGAGTCCTCTACATGTACCTGCATTTCCCCTGCCTTGGTGTTTACCACACGGGGAGATAACTGCTTTTTTGGTTAGGGCTGGTTAGAGGTAGGCAGGAGAGCATAATGAAGACCTTCTCAAACTGGGGTCCAGTTTTCTCTAGGAGATTGCTGGTTTCACCTCATCCCAGCTGAGAGATATTAGTGCCCACTTATGGCTTTGTGTTTATTATTGAGTTGGTGCCAAAGAACGTTTCTTTTACTGTCACAAGTGAATGGGAAAGCACTAGGGTGAATTAACTCATAAGTACCGTGCTTTCATCTAGCGGAGGCCAGAGGGCACCATGGCATACTGTCCTGATGAAGTTTCACAATCGCTCAAACAGAGGGAACGGTGGGAGCCGGAGCCATGGTGGGCCGGGCTCACAGACGACGGCAACGGTAGAACCGCACCTCTGCCTGATTCATATGTTATTTATTTTAAATTATATTAGTTTTGTGATTCGCATAGGATTTATCAATGTGTCCGTATTTATGTGTACTTAGTCTAATGTATTGAGATGGTTAACATCACAACAAAGTGAGTTAGGTTGTGGGAAGGCTGTGGGAAGCCGCTTCACCTCATTGGAAAATGGGGAGAATACTGGCACCTACTTTATATGTTCTCGTTAAAGGTTCCATGAGATAATCCATGTAAGATGCTCTGTATAGCGAGTACTAACTAACCCGTGTTATAATTACTATTATTAGCCAACTTGAGCGCAGCCGCTGTATCTGATTGAGCTCGGTCCCTGAACAGTCCCGGGGCTTAGAATACATTGAGTGTAAAAAGAGTTCATTAAAATACATTCCTTTTTCTCCTCTGTATTTTCTCAAAACCAGGCTTCCTGCATGAAGCTTTAGTGGTCCTAGTCTCAGTCCTGAAGGAATCAGAAAATATGTCAGCAGCTATCTCTCACCAATGCGCCTTTCAGTGAAGCCACCACCCCCATGCACTGGAACAGGTAGCATGTGACTCCTGGAACCCAAACTGGATTCCACAACATCCTTTCCTGCCAATCAGATGTAGGCCGTTTGTTCCCAAAAAATGACTCTTTGCTTTAAAAGCAGCTGCATCTCCAAATCCTAGCTTGATTTAACCCACGCTCTGCAGCTGACCTCTCTGTGCTGACCCGGTGTCTTTATCTTGCATAGACGTTTCAATGCTCACAGCTGTCAGGTCTGCAGGCTCCCGTGGATGGCGCGCCCGTCACTAACTCCCCCCAGGAGCTTTCCTGCCCTCCTTCCAGCTCAGTAGGCACACTTCCAGGTGAGGGACGCAGCCCCACGTGACCCTTAGCTATTTTCTCATATTTGGATTCCCTCCACTGTGTCACCTGAATGACACTAGACTTGCCCAAACTTAGAGGTTCCGACTGGGTCACCCCCTGGGAATTTCTAAGGCAGTCATCGGAACCTGATCCTATGTCTAAACTATATTCATTCCAGGGGGCATGCCTTGGGTTGGACTTTCCCCCTTCTCAACTGCTGGAAGTTTCCTTTAGCTTGACACTGACTTGCCCTAAAGTCTTAGAACAGTAAAGCCATCACAGAGAGAGCTCACACAGCGTTAGCCTGGTAAAGGCCATCTTCTTTGAGGCTGAAATACAAGGCAATTTCTCCAGGGACTGGCTTGTGATTAGCAAGGACGATAGACAGAAGGATAGCACAGGCCTGAAGAGGTGTCTCTGAAAATGAAAACATGTGCAATAAAACCCAAGTCGAGATGTGCGACACCATCAGTGAAAAGCGAGGTGAAAATCACGGACATTCGAGGCAGGATTTAACACTCGTTCTGCAGGCACAGAAAGCACCACAGATGTCAACATGGGGAAAGCGGGAACCCCAGGGTGTCTCACCCAGGGCTTGTGAACAGAACCTTCTGGCACTTCTCTGGGAAACATGTGGGCCTTATATCCTAAGTAAAAGATTCACACACCTGTAACCCTTGCAGTTGCACTCACTGAAATGTATGTGAGAAGGAGAACAAAGCAAAATGCTTTTCTCAGGGACTTCATTGTAGGGGTGAGCAAACTGGGCAGAGCAACTGCACATCCTAAGCAGACGGCGTCAGATGACGTTTGTCACAGCAGCCTTGGCTGGATGTGCCTACAGGCTGAGCTATGTCGGAGGCAAAACCAAGCCCTGTATGTGGGAAGCCTGGACTAGTGTCCAAAATGTATTTTCTTAAAAAAACTCTTAAAACTCAACAATACACAAACAAACCAAAAAAGCAACTTAGAAAAAGGGAAAAAATGATCTGAACAGACACCTCACCAAAGAAGATGCACAGTTAGCCAATAAGCACATGAAAAGATGTCCCACATCATGTCATCAGGGAACGTAAGTTAAAGCAACAGTGGGCCACCACCGCACACCCATTAGAATGGCCCAGAACCGGAATTCTGACACCACCAAACGCTGACAGGAACATGGAGCCACAGGAACCCTCACTGGTGCTGGGGATGCAAATGGTGTGGCCACTTTGGAAGGCAGTTTGGTGGTTTCTTACAAAGCTAAACATGTTTCTTCCATATGATCCATCAATCACTCCCACTGGTGTTTACTAAAGGAGATAGAAACCTCTGTCCACTCAAAACCCTACACGTAGATGTTTATGGCAGCTCTGTTCATAACTGCCCAAGTTTGGAAGCAATCCAGATGCCTTCCAGTAGGTCGGCAGACAGACAAACTGTGGTGCATCCAGATTAGGGAATGTTACTTAGTGATACAAATAAATGAGCTGTCAAACCAGAAACACATGAGTGAAGCCGAAGTGTACGTTACCAAGTGAAAGAAGTCAGTGTGAAAAGGTTACATACGGTATTTGTCCAACTATATGACATCTGAAGAAGGCAAAGCTAGGGAGACAGTAAAAATATCAGTGGTTGCCAGTAGTTACGGGGAGGGGGAGGGATGAGCAGGCAGAACACAGGACTTTTAGGGCCAGGAACCCTAAATACATGTGTATAACACTGTAATGACAGATACATGTATTATCCATTTGTCCAAACCCACAGAATTACAACACAGAGTAAACTTTAATGTAAACTATGGGCTTTGATTCCTGTTAATGTATCAGTATTGACTCACCATTGGTAACAAATGGGACACAGTAACACAAAATGCTACCAATGGAGAAGCGGTGGGTGTGAGAGGTATGTGGGAACTGCTGTACTTTCTGCTACATTTTTCAGTAAACCTAAACCCATTCTAAAACAATAACATTTACTATGTAAAACACAAAACAAAACAAAGTAACGTGTCTAAAGCCCCTAGTGTGCTGGAAGGTGTCCCGTAATATTGTTCCCATAGATGGATAACGTGAGCCCGCTGCCCGCCTCCGAGGCCCTCACCTGCCGCAGGTGAGTTCCCTGTATGCTACCTTGCCATCTGCTGGGACTCCTAGGCGAGCAATGAGCCAAAAGGAAAGTGCGAACCAGGTGTAAGCGACTCGAGGGAGCCCAGACACGTGGGCGTTCCGACCTGGGTTCAACACGGTTCTTTGTGAGTCGTCTCGTCTTGTGAGCACTTACTGGTTTGTCATTTCTGATTTTTTCTGCGTGCACATTATGTCTACACTGGGAACTTCTCTGTGAAACCCCCAGGATGAAAAGTTTCAGCCATGGCTAGCTGAAGGGCTTATCATTTTTTCCTCAGATCACTGCTTTCTGTCTAGTAAAAATGGTGCTGATAAAAGTGACAAATTCTGCTTTCATTTGAAATGTACCGTGTTGTCACCCAGCAGAGGGAAAGATATGGACGTCATTAAAGTAGCAGAAGGGCCCCACTTCCAATATGGCAGTTCATTCAATCCACGGTTCAACTGCTTCTCGCTCCAAAGAGATGCAGCCGCAGGTAAGTGAGAACAATACTAAAGCCCCTCGGAAGTGCAGCGACGCAGACAGAGCACCTTCTGTGGGCTGCGTGGCATGTGGCTTTCTGTTGTTTTTCATTCTGTCGGGGAGCTGACGTGAAAGTGCCCATCAAATCGCATTCCCACCAGTCAGAGCTGCCCCATGTCAAGTGTGGGGAGTAATTTCAGTGATGCCCATCGGGGCACCAACACAGCCGTGAGCAGCGCGGACACCGACGCTGCCCCTCACGCCCTCCCTCCCTCCTTTAGACACACACCCTGCACAGGAACAGCGGGCGAGGTGTCGCGGTGAGGTCTGTGGGGTGCCCCATGGCAGGAGGGCACGTCCCTCCCCAGAGGTGAGTGCCCAGGAGCCCGGCCTAGAGACTCTGGCCCATCGGCTCCACGCGCCTCTTTAGCGGGGCACTGGGCATATCCAACTATGGATAGTCCCTTAGGTAACTGCTCCCTTAGCAAAAATTGACCCAAAGACACAGTTTCCAAGAGATCGGATTGAATAACCAGTTCCCTTCTATTCCTTTCCCAGGGGACCCCTGTCTTCCCGAGGTCCAGTGGCTCACAGGCCGGCTGCTTTAACCCCTTCTGTCTCAGTGGGGCCTGCAGATGGGTAGCTGCTCAGGGCTGAGCTTGCAGGATAAGCCTAGGAAGCTGCCTACTAACCTCCCCCGCCCCGGGAATGTGAGGCTTAGACCAGCTTCTCTCAGGATAGCCAGAGACCCTCGGAATTGGCACGAAGAGTGGGCGTCAGCACCGTCAGCCACGAATGTTGCTATGAATTGAACTGAGTCCCCGAAATTCACATGTTGAAGCCCTACCCCCAGTGTGGTGGTGTTTGGATGTGGGGCCTCCGGAAGGTGATGAGGCTTAGGTGAGGCCATGAGGGTGGGGCCCCCCATGACGGGATTAGTGCACTGATAATACAGGAAGAGGCTCCAGAGAGCTTCCTGGCTCTGTGTCTGTTGCGTGAGGACACAGTGACAAGGACGCCCCCTGTCAGCCAGGAAGCGAGTACTGACCAGGAGCCTGAGTTGGTGGCACCTGATGTTGGACTTCCAGTCCCCAGAACTGTGAGCAATGAGTTTCTGTCGCTTATGTTACCGTGTGGCACGCTGTTAGCCTGAACTGACTAATAGTTATGAGCTGACGACGCAGGAGCAGCTCTCATGCCCATATTTTACTTTTCTTGCTAAATGACGTGGGGATTTATGGGGTGGTCAGAGACACGAGCAGGACAGCCATCTGTGGAAGGACCTCCCTCCCGGCCACCGCAGCCCTCTGCTCAGCATGAGCTCAGCAGTTCCATCTCCAAAGCAAAACCTTCTCTACTTCCCCACAGGAATAACCTCCCTCTCCCTTCACTGATGTCCCCAAGTCACCGGCAGGGACAGGACATATGGGGCCTAGTAACAGTGGCCAGTGGCAACACTAAGGTCTTTGAACAGCACTTGAACTCTGCACAGGATGGTGAAGTGTGGGCCTCCAGGGGCCACCAGGTGGGGCAGGAGGCGAGTCCCTGGTGGGGGCTCTGAGGCCAGAGGATGTGCCTGAGGGGCCTTGGTGGCCACCAACAAGGGACTGACCAAGTCAGACCTAAACAAGAATCCCTCATCACTGGAGAAGGATCAGCAACTCAGAAGAAACAGGCCAGACTCCTCAGGTAGAAAGCATTTGATGCAGGAAATGGTAAAGAACATACATCTCATCACCCTCAGTGAGATTCAGACAATGACATGGAGATACAAGAACAGGCAGTTATGAAGGAAGAAGAAACTCGTAAATTGAAAGCAAGAGAAATTCTTGCTATTCTGACATTGATTAATAAAATTTGAAAAATCACAGAGCTGGTCGCTTTGAAGAAAAGTGAAATAATGATTTAGAACAGTGTTTGGCAAACGGCAGATCCTGGCTGAGTTCAAGGCCAGTGTTCATGTGTCGTTGAAACATAAGCAGATAAAATTCAGAAGCATGGTGACATCCTGGGATGCTGTCCATTTGAAAGGAGTTCCAAAATGAGAGCAGAGAACATGTGAAAAAGAAGCAATAATTAAAGAAATGCAGACAACTTCATGCCAAAGGGCTAGTTTGAGGCCGGCTGGAGCGTCACCTGCCTGGCCAGTCAGCCCCGAGTGGCCGGGGCAACAGATCCACACCTGTGATTCCAAGGGGACACGGATGTGAGTTCCCTGAAGTCCCACGTTTACCAAGGAGGCCAAGAGATGGCACTGTAGGAGGAACAGGGACTCAGAAATGTCCTTTTCCATTTCTGACATTAGTATTCAAGCATATATTTCAGATGAATGATGAAAGAATCAGAATAAAACGTCCAGGCAGGTGGGAGGTGTGTATACAGGACACACGGGTGCTTAATGAAGAAGTAGCCAAGAGTAAAGGGTCTGTGTGATCATAATTCATGTTTTCGAGGTGACAGAAAGAGCAATGGGTGTGATCTAACTGTAGGGTAATGTGTTTTCTTGTTTTAAAATGGCGAGGCATGTTATTTAGTTTCATTGAGATATAATTTACATATGAGACTGTAGAAGTTGAAGGTGTACAATGTGTTGAATTGATACACTTATATGTCATAATGCACTTACCTCCAGTTTTAGCTAACACCTGTCTATACAACGCATCACCCAACACTGGTCAACTAAACTTTGTAGTTAAAACTAATGAGTTGGAAGAACACTGACTCCCCATGTCCAAATGGGGGCACTGCTGCTGGGAATAAGACTGGGAGTGGCTGTGATTCAGACAAGAAGCCACAAACCCCTCGTCTGGTATGTCAGTAACTAGCGATGTCCATCTGCTTACATCATCCGTGCTTCAGAACATGTCCGTGATATAAACATTGCTACTTGCGTTTTGTCAATCAGACCACAAAGTCACGGGACTTCTCCCGCCCCCACAACTTTCCCAAAGCCACATACCTTTAAATGTTGGTGAGGAAAGATTTAGATAATGTTCTTGACTCTATTTCAACATGTGGGTAAACCCTTAAGTGGCAACATGGGAATTCTTTACCCTAGATTCTTGTCAAGAAACACAACATCAAGAACCCTGCCACGTGTTCCCTGTCTCACAGGCAAGTGTAAGCGTCCACATTCAAGGATGATGTCTGAAGACTATCCCGTTCACCCAGTCCTTTGGCTACTGCCGGTGACTCTTGATTCATCCAGAACACCAGGGGACAGCGTGCTGGGGACACAGGGGCTGGGCCCTTCTGCCAACTGGACTGTCCTCCTTGTCAATTTCCTGTGTCATCTACGGTGTTTCAGATCATTTACGAAGGACCTGCATGCAGCTTGCTGCTGTGTTTAGAGGGGGGCTCTGCTGGGACGTTGTCTGCTGCAGGAACGGGTTCCACTTAGGAGCGGCAAGCAGGCAATGCGCGGTTGGTGTCTAGAAGCCGCAGTGTGCAGGGATGGGAGGGTGTGCAGGGAGTCCCGGGTGTCTCTTTACAGCTTCTGGGGAAGACAAGGTGGTGGAGGTCGGGCCACGGCCACGGCGTTGAAGGAATGCGGGTACTGGGCAGAAATCAGGAAACGCCAGCAGTCATGGAGGGAAACAGAAAGCTGTGGGCCTTGACGTTGGTGTGAGGCTGAAGTGGGGAAAATGCACGGGGTTTTTAAGTCACGAAACCACTGACACACGTGTCTACAGCAGGCTCCCTCACTCTGCTTCCACTTGGGACAGAGGCCACTGCACCGCCCCTCAGAGGGAAAAGCAGGCAGCTCTTCTGAGAACCTTCTGGACACAGTGGAACAGTGCAGATGGAAAAACAAAACAAAACAAATGTTTGTTTTCCTTCCTGATGTAGCTCCCCACGACAGTAATGTTTCCTGGGGTCCTTTTTATTTTGCAGATTACTTTCTTTGCTTGGATTCTCTCTATGGTTAGGCTTTATTCTAGTAAATCTTCCTCTGTTAGCTAGGAGCTGGAAAAAGACGTTCCTTTAAATAATTGAATTCCTCCACTGTGGTACAGTTCCCATGTATTGCCTTGGAAATCTGACTACACTGGTTCTCAAGAAGAAAAAATAATTAGTTGTCTGATTTTCTTTAATTAGGAGAGATCCTGCTCTAAAAAGAGACCATACTGTAAAGAACGTTGTGTTTGAGGAGAGAGTAAACTTTAATGTTCATACTCCTTTGTGTCCCCAAGGAAGGAAGAAGGGGATTTTAGCTTAACATTTGCCTGCTCTGTGCAGAGCTGTACGCGTCACTTCCCACGTGTGACCTCAGGTTTGGGCTGCAGCCGTGGTGCAGCAGCTATGATGATTTCCATTTTCTAGATGAGGACACAGGCTCATGAAGCCAAACAATTAGGATAGGGAGGCACCATGGTCTTAAAACAGGTTCATTTCTATTCATATTTGTCAAAACCAAATTAACAGAAGACCTTGTGATGTTACGAAAATGTTAATTCCCAGACATTTCTATGAAGCACTCGTTAATTGTGGGTCTCCATGGGGTTTGCAGAAAGTAAGCCTTTCTTCTGTGCCTCCCAGCTAGGGCATCTTATTGCTTGCATTCATTTCATGTTTTCAGCAGAATACTAGATTCAGTGATAGGTTTTATGAAATTCCATAATCACCGCAGAGATCTGAGACTCTGGGGCTCAGGCACCACATTCCAAGACGCCATGATTAGGGGAGATGAGGGGTACAGGCAGGTCGAGTGCGGGAGGGGGGATGTTGCCCATTCTTACCACAGTGTATGATAAAATCTGTGTACATGGATCTGTGTGTGAGGAGGTCTGTGTACATACATCTGTGTGTATGGGGAGGTCTGCATGTATGGATTCGTGAATAAACAGGCCTGTGCACATGGATCCATGAATGAGGTCTGTATACACATGTGCGTCAGTCTGGAATGGGAAGTCGCTCTGTGGGGAGGTGATCAGATGCTTCCAAAGCAAACCCGGCCCCTGTGAGGATATGCGTTGGGAGGGAGGGTCAGCTTTCAGCTTTGGGGAAACCTGGCTGAAAGTAAGCTTAATCGGCATTGCTTTATCACGTCTGGACGGCAGAGTCCTCAGACCTCCATTACTACTGCTCCTTGGTGCACAGAGGGTCTGAGAGGGTCTTTACCTGGCCAGCGTTCTAATCAGCGTGGGAACTCTACACTCTGCTCACTCCTTCGGCTCTTCTGAGCAAGTGCTTTGTCCTTGGAGAGCTGTGCAGTTCCAGAAAGAGTCTAGGCTGGTTCAGACAGAAGCAGAAGCCCGATCCATCGACAGCAGCTCGGAGACTGCGCTGGGTCGCTTCCACGTGTAGGGAAGGGCCCCTAAGGGAGGAGGGCGGGGATGAGTGGTTCCTCCCAGGGAATCACATTGCTAACTCTGGGGCTACAAAGAAGAGGCACTGGATGAAAAGGGACCCTGTGGTTCAGCGCTCTGGGGGCTGAAGGTGCCCCCTTGTGGGTCAGATGGGCTGCAGCGCAGACAGGGTGCAGGGCACAGCTCCCTGGAAGCAGGACACATGGCCATTTCTGGCTCAGGCCCCGGGCAGGGGACACGTGCAAGTGGTGGGCCCACCAGCCATCTCATTGAGATGGCCTCTGACAGCCAGGGCTGATTCTCCAATAAACTTGTGTTTGTAAGATTTTGAAGTCTCATTAAGCTCAAAAAAGTGCTTAAATCCGGAAGAGAGAATACATGTTGTGTATGGTACCTCTTTCTTCCTCCTTTTGGGAGTGAGGGGCCTGGCGGTCCCTGGAAAGCGTGCCTCTGCCTAAGCCCCATCTGCCTCACTGATCCGAGGTCAGCTTCCCGACTCCTGTGCTCTCTCCCTGAGCCCCTCATGTGACTCTGGGTTTTCTGCTCTTGTCTGGCCTGTTCCATCTGTCTCCTTTCTGCTGCCAGGGGCTTTCTGTGCCCCTGGATGGGGTCCCATTTCTCCTTTCCCTTGACCTCAGACAGGCCAGTGGTTCAGCATGGAAGAGAGTGGGTTTTGTTCTCTTTTTCCCTCCCTCCCTCTCATTCTGTTTTGAGGGAACAAAGATGCCCATATGCACAAATGAATTATTTCCTACAAACATATGCAATTAGAAAGCAGCTGCAAGGATGCACGATGCCGGGATTTGGAATAACAGATACGTTGCACTAACTGGCCGGAGTGCCAGCCTGGATGTCCAAGCACTAAGGACGGTCCCGCGCCTCCCCGGGCTCATCCCGAGCCTGCATCCTCTCTCCAGGCGGCTTTTCTGCAGACGGAGGTGGGCCTGTGATTCGCTCCCCACCCCACGCCCACCCCAGTGGTTTGGCGGGCACACGATGCCCCTCGTGACCCCTGGGGCCCTATTTATTAGAGCCAGCATGCCGGGTGTGTTGCCCTCCCCCAAACACACTTAACTCTGCCTGGCTCCCTGCTGCATTCCTGTCAGCCTTTGCTGGAGAGTCGACCTCAGACAGCTGCGTCATCCTTTCCCTGAGCGACCACGGCACCCACACAAATCAGGTCCCCAGTCACATGATTTAGGGACACTACTCTGTGGCCACCATTCCTCACCTCCGCAATTAGAGGCTGAGGGCTCCATCTGCAGCTGTAACAGGCTCTTCACGGAGGGCTGAGGCCTGAGCTGTGAATCGGCCGGCTCAGGAGTCTGTCACCCGCTCCCGCTCCGGGCGGTGGCGGGTCCTCCCGCGCGCCCTCATTGCCGCCCGCAGCGCGCACCCCTGGGACATGCGGGCACCACTGGGGCAGCCTGTGGCCCCCCGCTCCTAGGTGTCTGCCACCTCGCGAGTGTGCTGTGGCCACTGTCACACATGCGCGTCCGTCAGGGCCACGCCCACCACTCCCCGTCTCGTACTCAGGACCAGCTGGCACGTTTTCTTCCTCTAACTCTAATTTTATTCTTATTTCACTGCTCCAGGAAGCTGCGAGCTCTCAGGATAAGTAACATCTCACTTAATTCAGAGTACAGGTGCTGGGGTCTGGGGTTACTCTCTCCTATCAAAGCCAGGCCCGATGCAGGCCAAGGTGCTCTGTAAGGTGACATGTGACTCCTATTCAGCTTCTGTTAAGGGACAAAACAAAACCAACCAAAGCAAAGCTGGAAACTCATTTTTGTGGGTTGAATTATGCCCCTTCTGTTGACACCCTAACCCCGCATGTGAATGTATTTGGAGATACTGCCTTTGAAGAGGTACTTAAGGTTAAACAAGGTCATAAGGGTGGGTCCTGATCCAATAGGGCTGCTGGCCTGTTCAGAGAGGAAGAGACACCACACAGAGGGGCCCACACAGCAGACACAAGGAGAAGGCAGCCACCTGAGGAGCGAGGCCATTAGAGAGACCAACCCTGCTGACATCTTGATCTTGAACTTCCAGCCTCCAGAACTATGACCCTTGACTTTATTTCCAACCTCTCTTCTCTCCCTGGAGGATGAGGGGTGGGGCTGAAAGTTCCAAGCTTCTAATCATGGCTTGGTCTTTCTGATGACCATCCCCCTTCCAGGAGCCACCAAGAGGTATCTCATTAGAACAAAAGACACTCCTGTTTCCCAGGAAATTCCAAGGGTTTTGGGAGCTCTGTGCCAGGATCCGGGGCAGATATATATATTCTATCAGTTCACATAATTTCTTTCTTTGTGTTCAATAATTTTTGACCCACATATATCACTTTTGTCAATGATTTGAGCTATTGTAATTTTAGGAAGTGCTTAAAAAGCCACCACAAGTGAACTGGACAGTGTTTGCCAGCTGTATAAGTCCTGCAGTGCGGAGACTTATACACCTGTACTGGGCGGGGCAGGAGATCCCACCCCAGTAGGAGGCACAAGGCCTGATGTCATCCAAATGACTCAATTACTCCAACAATCTGTGAACTTCCTTTCCGAATTTTCTGGATTGGCTATTACCTTTCCCTAATTCACCACCTCTTTCCTCTGTTGCTGAAGGCATCCAGTACCATTATGCCTGTTTGTAACAACATAAAACCTGCCCATGAATGAGATTAATAATATAAAATGTATCAAAGTCATGTCCCAGGACTGCAGGGCATATTAATCCCCTTTTACAGGATTTGAAGTGGCAGTTCCCATTAACATTAATGGGATTATTAGGTTAATTTCAATGTAATGAACAAAGAAAGGCCATCAAAACAGGTACAAACAATTCATATAACAAAACAGTTTCCATAATTATACACATCAAATGTATAGATTATAATAGAATTACCATGGAAGCAAAATCTTGTTACTCAAGAACATTTTCATAAAATTTAAATGCATGCTGAGCCATTACTGGTCACCTAAGCCCTGTAATTGTGAAAATCTGAGTCTGTACCCTTTGTTGGTAATTATTGCTACGGGGAAAAGTCTTTTGGTCCCAAGGATGGTTCACTAACAATAACGTCTATCATTCACCCATTACCAAAATGGAGCCTTTGTTTTCAGAAGATGAAACTCCAAGCAGAGTGATGTTACAATAGGTGAACTTTGTCTATAAGCAAAATGATATCCAGACAAATTAGCCACTGAAAAAATTATCTTGGCAATATATCAGTAAGGATTATTTGTGCAGTTAGGAGCAAAATGCAAAAATAACTTCTAGAAATATACTCTTCCCTGAGTGCCTACCTTATATTATTTTTCAAAAAAAAAAAAAAAGTGAAACTGCAAAATTAGAGTTTAGAGAAATTGAAATGTCTTTCCCTCAAGTTCTCTCTCTCTCTCATTCTATCAGTTTGCAAGGGCTGCTATAACAAAACACCATAGATTGATTGGCTGAATATCAGCAATCACTTTTCTCACAGTTCTGAAAGCCAGAAATTCAAGGTCAAGGGGAGGGCAAAGGATCCAGCTAAATCTTCCTTGGCCCCAGAAACCATACAGCACTAACTAAATGCACATGGTTTTAAGCAAGCCAGACGCAAGCACCACATCCATGAGGACTGTGGTTCCATCGCAAGGTCCACTTGGTGAAAGATGTACCTCTGAGCCCATGTGGGCTGACCACTGACAGCTCCTTGTCACTTGTAAGCCTGAGGGGTGCATTTCTGACTGGAAGTTAGTTGCTGGGGACCGTCCTCTGTTTCTTGTTGTGTGGGCCCCTCCTTCGGGAAGTTTGCAACATAGAAGCTTGCTTCATCAAACTAGCAAGGGAGAGTCTACTAGCAAGAAAGGTGACAATCTTATGTAAGCTAGTCATGAAGTCACACCACCTTTGCCATAGTCAGAAGCAAGTCAAAGGTCCTGGCCATACTGACCCAGAGGAGATGGAGAGCATGAATGGAAAGAGTTGGAGATTTGGGGGCAATCCTAGACTTGGTCTGCATGGCTGGGGACGGGTCTCTTTCTGCCTTGATCCATCATGAAAGCTGCCAAAGAGGACAATCCTTCCAGAGAGAGAAGCCCTCAAAGAACCTATGGACGTCTTTCGGATTTTCCCCATTCTTCTCTCCTTCCTCGACATCTGCTCATTAATCGATTTTAGTGATCTTCCTACCACTTATCGGCCTCTTTCTCTGCCCCATGATGGGCTCTTCTCTGCTATCTCTTGTTTGACTAGGTTTCTCCTGCAGTTCTGCCTTTGTCCCTTTGTCATTCTCAACTCTACTGAACCCCTGAAGACTTCACCTTCTGAGAGTTCCCCCTTTACTCCACGAGGAAGGATCCGCAGTCTACATTCTTCTCCCTCCTTTCCTCTCCCCTCTTCATGTGTATTTCCAACCACCTGACAGGTAACAACATTTGATTAACCTTCAGGCTTCTCTAAAGTAATACTTTCAAAAATGAATGTACATACCCACAGAAGCATATATGTCTACTATCCTGCTAGCTTACAATCCATGCACTCCCACCCAATGTCACCTAAGAACTTTCTACATTACCTTCGTGTACCTTCATGGTTATATATGTGAGTGTGTGTGTGTGTACTCTAAGGATTTGTGATGAGCAGATATTCTCATATCACACTTCCTTCCAGAAACTTTCGACATCTCCTAACTGACCACAGCTCGAGTCCAGTTTTCCTGGAGAACTACAGCCTCCCACACCATTGACAATGTACCTTTCCAAATTCAACTCCCAACTCCTCCCCCACGTTTGCTACTCACCCTCTAATTATCCTAATTGATGCACAGTTTCATTGGCACACTCTATGGTTCATGTGTTCATGATACCACTCATGCAATATTACTCAGTCCTGTATCGTCTGATAAGGGTGCCAGCCATCAGCAATGTAGCCAAAAAGCATAGACATTATATATGCATATTTCAAATAACAATAAACACATGTAACCACCTTGGAGGGTAAAAGAAAGATGGTCACTTCTGGAGGCCAGCCCCTGCGATCCTCCCCAGCTGCACCGCACCCCCGCCGCGAGATGAACTGATGGTTTTCAGAAGCACCCTCTTGCCATTTATAAATGTGACTTTATCACCCATGTGTCAATTGTCTAAAGATGCAGTGTTTGATTTTGCCTGGTTCTGACGTTCATGTGAATGTAATCATACTACAGGTATTCTTCTGTGGTTTGTTTATTTTTCTCAACATTTCTAAGATGTATCTCTGTGCTGGGATGCCCATGGCTGTGCTACTGATTTTCTTATTGCTTTGCAACACTCCATTATATGACATGCTACAATTTGTTTATCGAATCTACTGCTGATGGAAATTTAACACGTTGCGTACAGATCACGGATCATGAGAATCTTCACGAGGGATTTAAACCCTGCCATACGCAACGTGTTAAGTTGTTTCTAGTTTGGGGGCCACTACAGACAATGCTGTTATGTATGTTCTTGTATGGGTCCCCTTTTTCACAAGGGCAAAGGTTCCTTTAAGAAATATACCTAAGAATGAAATTTCTTAATTTAAGAATAAGTGCTCGTTTCTGCCCAAAAGTACTTCTACAACTCACACATTTACCAGCCATGTAGGAAAGGTGCCATCACTCTGTATTCTAACAGATTTGCCAGCCAGTTAGGGTTTTAATAGCAGTTTATTGCAGTTCTAATTTGTGTTTTCCTGTTTATCAATAACATTGAGCAGATTTTCTATATTTGTTGGCCATTTGCATTTGTACTGGCTAGTCAAGTCTTCTGCCCACTTTTAGATGGATGTTTCACCTTTTTCTTATTAATTCATATGCTTACTTATATAGTCTAGATAAATAGATGGCTTATGTTTTCAGTCTTGATATTTTCCAATATTTTTACCAATATGCTTTAAAGTATTGCCTTGCAGATGTAGCTCTTTAATCCACCTAGAATGAAGTAGTTATGTGGTGTGAGAAAGTGGTCCATCGTCCTTTTTGCCCAGGTGCACACACTGCTGTCTCATCATGATTTACCAACATGCCTGTCATGTCCCCACTGTTGTGTCATGCTACCTGTGTCATACATGTGCTTCTGGGATCTCTTGTTCTCCCATTGATCTCTTTGAGCCTCTTCCCAAACCACAATGTCCTATTATTATTATTATTTCAAAATAAACCTTAATGCCAATTATGGCTAATCTCTCCACCTTGTCCCCCCTTCTCAACTCTCTTGATGTTTTAGGAGTGCAGATAAATTTGGGGATCATTTGGTCATAACTTTCTAAAAAACATACCTAATAAATAAGAAAAACAAAACAAAACAAACCTCCTGAGGTTTTGATGAAGATGAAATTGGTTCTACAGATAAAATAGAAAGGTAGAATTTTAAAAATATTGTCCTCTGACATATAAACATGATTTTCTACTACATGGATATAACCTCTTTTATGAAGACCTATATATCTTTCCTTAATACCACTTAATATTATTGATAAAGGTCTCCATAAAAATCTTCCAACTATTTTGTTAGATTTATTTCTAGTTTATATTTTTGATGTTAAATTGTATCTCTTTGTTTTTTCTGATATATAAGAATGCAATGGATTTCTGAATATTACTTTTACACTGAGTTTTCTTATTGCATGTTTTTATTCAGTTAGATATTTTGAGACTTTTAAATATTCTTTTATGCAACTGAATTACCTTTAAACGAGATCTTTTTTTCCCTCTTGATCCACATACATGTTGACATTTCCTTTTTGTCCCCTGTACCACTGACTATGCCTTTCAGTGCCCGATTGCACGGCAGTGGTAAGCAGGCACTTTTATTTTGTGCCTTAATCTCAAAGGGATTGTTGTTGTTGTTATTGATAACTTTTATCAGGTTAAGGAAGTTCCTTATTTTCCAATTTGTTTTGCTAAGATTCATTATTTTTCTTGTGTCTGTTTAATCTCAAATGAAGGTTGTGTTTCATAATATGCTTTTTTTTTTTCTTCTCAATCTATTGGGATGACCAAAAAAATTATTTTGAGACCTTACTCTGCTAATGCTGATAATATTAATTGACTTTTTAAAATGTCAAATCCATGTTACATTTCGGGGATACTTCTGGCTTGATCACGAGGCATCATCCTTTTTGGACATTGCTCTGTGTGGATGGTTACCACTGGCTGCACAATTTTGCATCCATATTCATAAGTGATACTGGCCTTTCTTGAACTGTGCTTGCTTCGTTTATCCCATCTACCTGCCCTGATTTACACTCAGACCACAAGAAATAAGTCCAACATGGCTACATGTTCATTGCCAAAGAAGTGCTTTTGGCCTTCACTAATCTGAGAGAGTACAGACGTGCGAGAACTAGTTTAGTGATAACAGCTGCATTAAATGTGTGGGGTGAACGCCCACGTAAGTACAAGCAAATTTCCTGAACCAGTGAATAGACTTTGAATTATGACTTCCTGGCCTGGGATCGGTCTGAACAAAATGCTGCTCTTTGACTACAATTATCATTGAGTTCCTGCTGCTACAGGGACGCCCGGGGCTGCTTCACTGACAGTCACGCTACGGGCTTAGCGAGTCCGCATCCCTGTTCTACACACGCTGCAGTGAGCCCCATGGGACAGTTGAAGCCAACGGGACAAAACACCTTCTTACCATGGACGAGGCAAGCGGGCATCGTCTTTGTCACACATTTATTGTCCTGCCGCTGTGCTCATGTTTCCCTCCAATTAGAAGTTAATCGTTTAATTTTTCTTCCCAGGAAGATATTTGAAAAAATTGTAAAATCTCGACAGTATAAATAAAGCTGTAAATATTTAGAAGTCAGCTGGTTAAACCTTTCATTCATGTATTCATTCGCCCGCTCACACACTCAGTTATGCATTCCTGTGTTCACTGAGCCTCTAGGCACCACGGTACGCAGACAGCAACTGAATATGCACATTGTCACTGAACCCCTCTTTCCCTACAGTTCCCCATTCTTGCCTACGGCTCTGGCCAGTGTCTGCATCCTAAGTTGCTCTGGTTTAGTTCAGTGAGTCAAGTTTATCGCAGGTGTGTTTCTCCTCTGTAGGGCAGGGGTGGGACAGCCATGTGGATGCTTACAGTGGTAGAGCAAACCTGGGTATCCAGCCACTCCTTGCACAGACTTTCAATTGGTTCTCCTGTTCATCCCCATCTGGTAACCTGGCATCATCCACCAGAGAACCTGGTGCTGCCCACTGGCCAAGACCTTCCAGCATCCTGAGGAGGAATCAGTGCCCTTGCATTTGTTCACCCAGCACATCTAAAGCACTCTGCACCCCCAACTCATCTTTCCATTTTCTCTGCCCTTCTCACGCTATTGTCATGCACCCGGTCTGTTTTATCATCCGACATCTTTAGACTTGGTCATCTCTCCAAATCTCCTTGTTCTTTCCATTGGATCTTATATTCCCGAGATAGTATTTCTTCTGGTTTTGTATGTTTAAAATCTTAAAAGTTTACACAGAAGAGCCCTCCCTTCGATTGCCATTACCACCATTGCTGAGCTTTAAGTGGCAGAGAAAACTGATTTAATTTGCATTTGAAAACGTTTCTCTGGGTGTTACAGAGAACTGGCTGGGGCTAGAGTGCAAATGTGGGGATCCGTTCGGGCCGTGACCACGTCCCGCCTGCGACAGATGCTGGCCCTCCCTAGGACTATGGACACTGACATGAGGCAAAGCAGACAGATTCAGCTGAGAAACGTTAGGGTTTGAAAGGGAGTTGGGAGGATTTCTGGATTCAGCTCTAACATGTAAATGTCTTGGAAATATATATTCTTGTCTTTATAATGAGAAAAAGCTAAAACAAAACAAAACATTTTCTTGGACTCATCAAAGAACTGGAGTTTCAGGGTAAACTCCCCCCACCCCCAAATCTGGGGAGACAGAAAATCCCAAAGAGTCAGAGCTGAGATATACTTACTGGAGCCAGAAACTCAGAGGAATATTGACATTTTTGTTTGACATTTTTGCTGGAGGCCGAGTGTGGACTGCACAAGAGTGAGAGACTCCAGGGGACCCCTATACATCATGGGCTTAGCCTCCAGGAACCCCATCGTGTTCTCACAGCTACACCCCAGAAAGACCCCTGCTGCTCTGCCAGGGGACAGGCAAGTGTACATTATGAAACATCCTAGATCACGCTCCATACAACGGCCGAGACCATAGCAGAAAAGACTTTACCAGAGATTTGTCCCACCTGGAGAAAGGGCGTTTCTACTCCACCCCCTTCACCCTTACATTCACAGGTAAAAGGGTAAATGAAACACTAAGAAGCACTTCGATGGTCAAGAACACAAGCCCACAAAGGCTGACATGCGATCCTACGGCCACAGCAGTTTTCCTCCCCACGCCTTACCACCACACCAACAAGGCGGCAACGCGATAACATGGCTGACGTGGGGAGGAGCTGGAACAAACGCACGCTCCCCAAGGAGGAGTTGGGAGGCTCAGAGACAACAGAGGAGACAAACAAAGATGCTGAATGAATCGGAAGGCTCTGACACCTACACCTACAGCAAATGTTAACCAGATTAACACAAATATTAGTCAGATTGTCATAAATCTAAACACCAAATGCTTACCTCAATTCCTGTTACCCGATGCAACACGTTCGGCTTCCAACAAAAGATCACAGGTGTTCCAAGAGGCTAGAAATCAATTCAATCTGAGGAGAGAAGAATAAAAATCAGAAACAGATTCAGATATAACACAGCTGTTGGAATAATCGTGTAGGGAACTTAAATTAACTATTATTAATACGTAGAGGACTGTAATGGAGGAAGTAAACAGCATGCAAGAACAGATGGGTAATGTCAGCTTAGAGATGGAAATTCTAAGATAGAATCAAAAGGAAACGCTAAACATCCCAAACTCTGTAACAGTGATGAAGGATGCCTTTGATGAGATTATCAGTAGGCTATGCACTAAAACACAAAGAGAAAAAGAAGGGAAAAAACAAAAAAAAGAATGGGACACCTAAAAATTATGGGTCAATTTCTGGTATTACGGAATACCAGGGGAGAAAACGGAGTTGAAGAAGATTGGAAGTAATATTGGCCAAGAACTTTCCAGAATTAATGATCGATACTACAATAGAGATCCAGGGAGCTCAAAGAACAGCAAACAGGATAAATAACAAAAACTTTACACCAAGTCACGACATATTCAAAGTTAAAAACAAACAAACAAAAAACACACTAAAAACAAACAGATGAAGAGAAAAACCTTGAGAAAACAAAACCGGAGCAGCAGGATACATTACTGATGAAGGAACAAAGTTAAGAATGATTATGAATCCTCATCAGAAATCATGCAAACAAGAGATGAGTGAGGTGACATATTGAATTGTTGAAAGAGAAATACTACTAATCCGGAATTATATATCTAGTGAAAGTAGCCTTCAAAATGAAGGACAAAGAACTTCACTGATAATCAAACCCTGAGAGAACTCATCACCAGAGGACCTACTGGACAAGAAATGTTAAAGGAAATTCTTCAGTAAGAACGAAAATTACGTAGATCAGAAACTTGAACTCCAGACAGAAAGGAAGGGCACTGGAGAAGGGATTAATGAAGATAAAATAACGCCGTTACATTCCATACAGCTAAGTGACCTGACAGGTGACTGTTTGAAGTAGCAATAGTGACAACGCACAGAGGTGACTTTCCAACGTAGCATTGCATGCAAGTCCATCCAGCTAAGACTTCATTTACTAAACTAGATTCCAGTCACACCAACGAGCTAGGCCAGTGGCCTGCCTGACCCCATGTCCTTTTTTCGGTGCCAGCTCCCTGACAAGCCCCAACACACCATCTGGCAGGACTGCCAAGTGGCCTCATTCGTTCTCTCCGGGATATGCTTCCGGTTCACCAGAGACTTCTCTGCTTTGCAGCACTCACCCAAAGACCAAAGAGAAAAGAGAGTCAAGGTCATCTCAGAGAGGGGAGCGGGGAAGCTCTCTCTTCTGAGCTTATAAAATGAAAGAGCCCTGCAGGGCCAAGAAATGCCGGTCCTGTAACCAGTGCTGTCAGGCAGGGGTATCTCCTGGCTTCAGAGTCCCTGCTGCTTACATCATCTAAAGCCATTTTTAGCAAATGAATACAAATTTGAATAACATTTTGGAAAGGAAATGGATTTTCTCAAATGCCTTCTTTTCATTGCCATTAGAGAAATCTGGCCCATTTATACCTCTGAGGGCTTTCAGTTTAGTGTGTGGATGTTTTATGATTCTTATTAATTTTCCTCCTCTCCTTACTTCCTGCCTAGGCCTTTCTTGGTATAATTAATTAATTATTGCTTTATTAACCAGATACTTCCTGACATTCACAGGGGCTGGGCACCGCACCACAAACATTCAGAGAGAAAACATTAACTTCTTCCTATGTGTTTCGTAGGTGTCATTTCATGAAACCCTCACCAGAAAGAACCCCAAAGAAGTCCACTTTGTTATGTCCACTGTGCAGGAGAGGAAACTGAGGCAAGGGTTTGAAATACAAAGCCAAGATTATATAGACAGTAAATGCCATGAGGGGTTAGAGCCCAAGCAATTGTATCTGAGCCAGAATCTGAACTCCAGGACACAGTCTTCGCCGGCCAGCGAAGATGCAGTGTCCCCTCTCGTCGGGGAGCTGCCAGTTTGCGGAGGTCTACATGAGCCTGTGCTCAGGCAGAGGAAGGCACAAGACACCCTGGGGAACGGAGGGTCCAGGTGTTACTTCCACCTGAATAATGAGGGATTTCAGAACGGAAAGCAGGGCCTCTAACTCATCTTGCTAGTTATTCTGTGAAACAAACACCCAACCCTCATTTCTTTCCTGCTCCTGTTGTGGGTCCAGAACTGGCAGAAGAAGCAACCCCTTGATCCAATTTCTCCACATCCGCCCCAACACCTGTTATATGTTTTGGATTCTGGCCATCTTAGTGGGTGTGAATTGACCCTCCTTCTGGCTTTGATTTGCATTTCCCTGATGACTAATGAGAGTAAACAACTCTTCGTGAATTTATGGGCCATTTGTATACCTTATTTGGAGGAATAACAATTCAAGATCTTTGCCCATTTTTAATTGGTTTGCTTATCTTTTAGTTGTTGAGTTTTAAAGAATCTTCATATCCTCTGAATCCTGGACGCTTAAAAGATATGTGATTTGCATCTCATTCTATGGTTTGATTTTATCACTTTCTTTAAAGTGTTATTTAAAGTACAAATATTTTGATTTTTATGAAATCCAGTTTATTTACTTTTTCTTAGGTTGCTTGTGTTTTGGTGTCATTTTAAAGAAAGCATTGCTTAATTAACATTCATAAATATTTACATCTGTTTCCTACCGAAACCTTTATAGTTTAGCGCTTACCGTAAGGTCTTTGATCAATTTTGATCGAATGTTCATGTGGTTTGAGGTAAGGATCCAACTTTATTTTTTTGCATGCCATAGTCCGGAACCATCTATTGAGGAGACTATTCTGTCTCCATGAATGACCTTGGCATCCTCGTGGAAGCTGAGCGTGCTACCAGTAGTTCACGTCTGCAGTCACCAGTTCTAGTCCATCACTCTATTTGCCTATCCTCATGCCAGAACCACACTGCTCTGATTATTATAACTTTATGCTATGTGTTCAAGTTGGGAAGTATATGTGCTTCCACTTCATTCTTCTGTTTTGACGGATCAGGTTCCCTTGTAACTCCATATTAACTTTAGGATCAGCTTATTCCTTTGTACATGAAAGGTCATTAAAATTTTGATAAAGATTTCATTGAATCCGTAGATCATTTTGAGTATTATTGTCTTGTTAATAATGTTAAGTTGTCCAATATATGAACATGCCATAAATTTTGATTTAATTAGGTCTTCTTTCATTTCTTTGGGCAACGTTTTTCAGTTTTCTGTGTACAAGGTGGGAACTGAGAGATGGTAATAAGGAGATAAATTTACATGACACAGTCATGTCTTAGCAAAATTCATCAGCTTTCTTTATTAAACACTCCCCTGGTTGTTGCAAGTTCTGTCATTAGAATCCAGAGCTTTGAAATAGTTGATTCTGGTATTTTTTTCCCATCTTATTCATTGGTTTTGTGAAGATACAATATTTTATAGTTGCCTCCTCTGTCATTTTTTGATGTCACCTCTAAAAAATATATGTATGATGGGTTTTCTTGTTGTTTCAATTCATCTTCTTTAATTTTTAAATGAACATTTTAACGGTTATTTTCCTTTCCTATTTCTTCCTTTTTGCATTGTCTATTTGAGTCTTATGCTCATTTTCTATTAAGTTAACTTTTCATAATTTAGTGTTCTATAAAAATCTTTAACACTCAATTATTTAGAAAATATTTTTAATTTATTTTTTATTTTTAAGTATTATTTGTGGTGAACATCTAAAGTACAAAGTTACAACTATTAATTGTTTTCTTCTATGATTTTTACCTATGAAGCTTAGAAAGTCTTTCTCTGCTCAATAGCATATATCATTTATTTAGTTATTTTCCAATTTTATATTGAAACTTCAATCTCACTGCAAATTACTTTGCTGTATAGCTTATAGAATTTATGTAAGTTAATAGTTTTCTTTCAGTTAACTTGCTACAAATCACATCCTATACTGTAAAAAAGAACATCGCTGACAAACCATGTAGAATACTACTTTTGTTCTCTACTAACTTTTTATTTGGTTCTATTCTAAACAATTGGTTCTATTATAATACTGTTTAGATTTCACACTATGTATATCTTTGTAATGTGTTTAAGTATCTTAATACCTGCCCTATTTCAAATCTTAATATTCTTTGCAAAAATTGTTTTGGCCCTAAGAACACTTTCATTCTCCCAAATCCTTATGTCTGCACAGGCATATATTTGTCAGCTTAAATTAGAGACTTTTCATAGAGATCAAAATGGAAATAATTCACAGAGAAGTATATATTTCATAATAGAAAAAAGATCAATTCATTTCTGTCTGGAAATTAAGTACCATTTCAAATAATCTCTAACAGGCAAGATCAGGAAAACTAGGGAACTCCATAGTTTCATATATATATATATATATGTTATATGTATATAATGCAGAACTAAGAGCCCAGTAGGCTTGGAACCTGAGTATTTAGAGGTGAGTCCGTGTTTTGCTATTCAACATGATCTAATTATCTAAGTTATTGGAGGCTCAGTATCCTCAAATGTAGATACATGTCCTAACTGTTAAGTGTAGACAACCATAATTTCATCAAAGAAGTGTTAAAGAAGTTTGCGTGGAATTGTTTCATAAGAGGACATATGCCGTCTGAACGGCCAGGCAACCCCAGACCTCTACAAACTAGGCTGGCACCCTATCACAGTTACTTGGCATAAGTTGAATGTGCAACGGTAGAATGTTTTCCACATTCAAGGACAAGGTGATGCCTTCCTTCTCTTCCACTTCCTCCACTGAGGCGTTACATCTCTAGACACCGTCAGGACTTGGCCGACCTCTGCAGGACTGAGATATCTAGAAGGAGGCTGTTTCCCTCGGGCCTTCAAACAGACAGAAGTATTTGGGTGTTGTGTTCACTGTTACTCCACGGAAGGGCAATATGGAGTCATAGCTACAATTTAATTGAAACTTTTACAATAGTTAACAAGTGAATGGAGACAGACTGTATGTTGTAAGTAAACATGAAAGATACTGAAAATGTATTTGATAGGGTGTAGGTATAGTGGATGATTATTTAAAATGACATTGACATTATATTGTCCAGTCAAGAAACTCTATTAGGAACATAATGTTTATTTGTTAGTTCTGTTTCTAATCTTGGCTTTTTATATAATTGCTAACTATTTTATAATATTTTGGGTCAATATCACATTAAATTAAGAAATTCTGTTTTCTTTTTCAATCACATCTACTTGTCTATAAAACATTGCTGGGCTTTTACTTCCTTAATCAAATATTCTTATTCATGGTCATATTTGCATTTTCTAGTTTTAGAAAAATAAACCACACAACTAATCAAGACACAAAGGCAGATTTCTGGAAGCTTGAGGATTCAAACATCCATTTTCACCAGAATTAAAATTTTTAATAAACTCAAGCTTTGAAACGTTAGTTTGTATGGAAACAGTTTTAATGACTGCAAGTCAAATCCTGAATTATTTACTTGAAAATGTAAAACTACAGAAGATATGCCATACAAGTTTTAACATTAATTTCACTATTTTGAAATAGTTTTGGTCTAGAGGTTATCATTTGTCCCAAATACAATTGCCATCACTTTTACTTATTTCTCAATAACTATATGTAAAAAGGAATCGAATGATAATAGAAATGCATCTTTGATTCAACTAAAAAAATGATTATTTTTTCTTGATCTTTCCTTGCAATACTTACAAAATTTGGAGCCAAGGTTTATGTTCAAAGAAAAAAAGAGACTGAAAAATAAGCCCCCACGGCGAGTGCCCTGCCTTCCCACGGATTATGGCACCATAGAGGCAACACTGACGTCCTACCAACCAGCGAAAAGGTCGAATTCCTGCTTGTGAGCAGCGGTTTCTGTGCATATTTCCCCAGGCCAGCCTGACCTTCACATATGGCACCCCGACTGTGGCAGGCTGAATCATTTCAGCAGTTCCATTAAGCAGACCAGGTCACGACCAAATTGCTTTCTTTTCAAACCCAAAGATCATCGAGGCTTTTTGGAGACTGGTATGAAAAACGATGGTGGGGTGGTCTCCAAAACACCCCACTTCATGTTACTCTTGGAAACACCATGATTTTCAAAGCAGGGTCTTTCTAATGACATAAATTGTGCACCACTTTGTAACTCACTTCCTTAGTCATTTTATTTATTGATTTATTTCCTCTGCAAACAACAAGAGTAGATGTACGGATGACAAGGCCCACTGGTGCCACACACAGCACACGTCAGACAAAAATTAGCCTGGAAATATTGTGACTTTCACATGTTATTAAGCATACACCGATTGCTAACGTTTGTATAGACTTTACAGAAATTAAAACTGTCAGCCTAACAATCATGACTACACGCACTTGTGCTGAACGGACTCAGTGCCCGGGCGCTGGCACAGCAAACGGTGCCTCCTTCACTGTGCCCACACGGCAACTCCCAGAGGCAAATCCAGGGCACACAGGAGCGAAACAGGCTCAAACAAGGCCCAGCTGCATCTGTCACTGAGTAGTTCCGGAGACCCAGTTGTGCATTTCGTCAGACCCCAGAGTTTCATCTCCATTCATGGGTCACACTCGCTGCTTACATTTTCACCATTTTGCTTGTTTTGTGTCCTGAATCTGCACCATTGCTGGTCTCCTCTTTTCCATGAGCCAACTGCAGAGCATGACACACAATATTAACACTTTGTGCTTTTCAAATATCTTGATTCTAGGTGGTTCTTGTCACTGCACCATACATGTAAGAAAATGTTAAAAACAAACAAACTGTATCGTTAAAAGATAAATTGTGGCATATTAATGTGTTTGAGAGATTACTGGAGCAAAAGCTGTTTGAATGGGGCAGCCTTCCAGCCAACAGGCAGGAGGGAGCTGCGAGGCTGTGCAGTGAAAGACTTTCATGGGGAAGGGAGCGCGAACGAGCACGCTGCTATGAGGTGAAAAGCAGGAAGGGCACTGTGCAGTCACCTCTGTGAGGGGTGCCAAGAAGATCAGGGGCCACCTCACGGGCTGGTCAGGGACTCCTAATTGACAGGCAGGGACGGGGCTCTAACCCAGGACCAGGGGGCTCCGTCCTCCCCCTCCCCCCCTGTCATGCGGGAGACCCTGCTCGCTGCGCCATTTGTCGTGCAGGGTGGCCTTGGGGGTCTCTGGTCCCGCTCCCCATACAAGAACGCAGGATATGGTGAGGCCAAAAAGGAACACCCACGGAGCCATAGGTAGGGGAGTCATACCACTATATTCTCTCTGGCGGCACTATACTCTCACTGGAGGCTGGATCCACACTGTCCGCAAACCGCCATCCACACTCGCCAGCCCAGCCGCCATCTTCTTGCTAGCCCCATTCTTTCTCTTCTCCCTCTTCCTCCCACAGCCACAGCAGTTATATTGTGGCCAATGGCTCACTGGTTACAGCTGACGGCCAACTAGCCACAGCTGATGGCCATGCAATCACAGTTGGCCATTTACTACCTGAGCCAGGCACCTGTCTATGTGAGGCCGAGAGCCTGGAAACTACTTTCTGGGGCTCCGCCCCCACACTCCACCCCTACAGGCTCTCGCCTCAGCGACAAGCGAGGGACCTGTGCGAGGAGCCTGGGGTGAATGCAATCCTGGACACAGCCAGGCTCTCTGGGCACAGCCAGGGTTTCTCAGGGCACCACCAGTGCTTCTGGGCAAAACTTCCTGGACTTCTTAGGGTACCACCTGTCTTCCCGGACACAGCCAGGGTTTCTCAGGGCACCACCAGTACTCCTGGGCACTGCCAGACTTCCTGGACTTCTTAGGGTACCACCTGTCTTCCCGGACACAGCCAGGGTTTCTCAGGGCACCACCAGTACTCCTGGGCACAGCCAGACTTCCTGGACTTCTTAGGGTACCACCTGTCTTCCCGGACACAGCCAGGGTTTCTCAGGGCACCACCAGTACTCCTGGGCACAGCCAGACTTCCTGGACTTCTTAGGGTACCACCTGTCTTCCCGGACACAGCCAGGGTTTCTCAGGGCACCACCAGTACTCCTGGGCACAGCCAGACTTCCTGGACTTCTTAGGGTACCACCTGTCTTCCCGGACACAGCCAGGGTTTCTCAGGGCACCACCAGTACTCCTGGGCACAGCCAGACTTCCTGGACTTCTTAGGGTACCACCTGTCTTCCCGGACACAGCCAGGGTTTCTCAGGGCACCACCAGTACTCCTGGGCACTGCCAGACTTCCTGGACTTCTTAGGGTACCACTAGTTTCCCCGGGCACAGCTAGGATTTCTCAGGGCACTGCCACTCTCTGTGGGCACAGCCACACTTCCTGGACACAGCCAGGGCTTCTCAGGGCACCGCCACTCTCTGTGGGCACAGCCACACTTCCTGGACACAGCCAGGGCTCTCAGGGCACCGCCACTCTCTCTGGGAACAGCCCAACTTCCTGGGCACAGCCAGGGTACCTTCAGGGCTTTACTACTCTCTCTGGGAACAGCCCGACTTCCTGGGCACAGCCAGGGTATCTTCAGGGCTCAGCCAGACCTCTCAGCGCACTGCCACTCTCTCTGTGCCTCTCAGGGTACCCTGCTGGAACAACAGCGACTCACAATCAAGGTGCTTACATATTCTCAATGGCGGCCAGTCAAGAGACAAAAGCAAATATCCCCCAGTTCCACTAACAACAGTTCCCAAACAAACAGTCAAGCGGTCCATTAAATTAGGGATGGAAGGCAATTCCCCATAGTCCATAGTCATTCACCAGGGCTGTCCTGGGGTGAGGGACGACCTTGACCTCACCCTCATCTCCCACGGAGGACTCAGCAAGCGTTACCTCCTGGGACTATAAGTCCTGCATCCGGGCTGCCTGAGCAGGAACCTCCTGGCCCACAGGGCTGCAACGACCTTCGCTTTCTCCGGCCTGTGCTGGTTGGGGAACCGTCCACATCTTTCCACCTCTCCACGGGCTCCATCTCCAGCAGCTGCATGGCTTTTCCTGTGCTGGTGGGAGAACCGTCCACGTCCTCCCACCCCTCCACGGGGGTCCAGCTCTCCGGCAGCTGCTCCTCCTGGTCTTCCTCAGACTGAGTGTTCATACACACAAACTGCTCCACCGTCCTTCGGAGAGCTTTGGCCGGCACCATATCCTGCCGACTACGCCATGTGTCATGCGGGAGACCCTGCTCGCTGCGCCATTTGTCGTGCAGGGTGGCCTTGGGGGTCTCTGGTCCCGCTCCCCATACAAGAACGCAGGATATGGTGAGGCCAAAAAGGAACACCCACGGAGCCATAGGTAGGGGAGTCATACCGCTATATTCTCTCTGTCGGCACTATACTCTCAATGGAGGCTGGATCCACACTGTCCGCAAACCGCCATCCACACTCGCCAGCCCAGCCGCCATCTTCTTGCTAGGCCCCATTCTTTCTCTTTCTCTCCTCTTCCTCCCACAGCCACAGCAGTTATATTGTGGCCAATGGCTCACTGGTTACAGCTGACGGCCAACTAGCCACAGCTGATGGCCATGCAATCACAGTTGGCCATTTACTACCTGAGCCAGGCACCTGTCTATGTGAGGCCGAGAGCCTGGAAACTACTTTCTGGGGCTCCGCCCCCACACCCCCCCACCCCTTGCTGCGGCTTGAGCTCCTCCAGGGAGGAACCGGGGCGCTGCAGCCCGCACCCCATTTGTTTAACGTCTCTTAGGGATCCCTGCGCTTTGCTGCCTCATGTCCAGGGCCTCGAAACCGTTGTTTAATATCTGTTGTCCAGCATTTTGGTTGCTTTGGGAGAGAGGTTAAAAGCTGTCTCCACTGTTCATTTTGGTTGACAGTCTCTGCAACCTCTTCTTTCCTGTTAAGATCGTATTGCTACCTGGCGACTCAGGTTCACCTGTTTTACTCCCACGCACACACTCTTGTCCCTACACCTGCCATGGAGACTAGGCCTGGCGTCCTAGGAGCTGCGGCTGGGAAGTCTCCGGAGTCCACTTTGAATTGGTGAGTTTACACCTGATCCTTAGAGGCTCAGTTTAAACATCTCTTTCCAGAAGTCTTCGATGCCTATTAAAATGAGTTCGGTGGCCTTCTTTTTAAATTCACGAGCTCCTGAGAGGTCTCTAACATGGCACGTTGCGTTGTCACTGCTTGTTAACTTTTCATCTCTGGGTCAGACTCATTTCCCTCAGGTGAGGATGCAATTTCTACTACCTAGTGTCACCTGCTCATCTGACACATCTCACGTAGCGCAGCAGAAGCTCAAAAATGATTGTGGGACCCGTGGATGCATTCAAGTGTATTTAACTTGCAGCGGTGCCACAGCATGTCCCTACCCAAGCAAGAAACTTTGCTGCACATTTAATGTCGGGATGTAAATAATAAGCCACTTCACTCAACTGTATGCTTGAAAACCATTTTTGGAAATGAGCAAACTCAGCTGATTTAGTTCTTAGTACTCACAGGGTTCAACAATATAATTATTTAGACCTTTTCCTAATTAACCCTTTCGAAACTCGTAATGAACCGACTAAATGTGTAGGAAACACAGTTTATTTTTGTGTTTTAATTTACACTGAAAGATCCAGCTGAAAATCAACTAATCAATCACTGCAGTTTCAATGAATACAGGCTCTGATGATGTTCTCATAAACACCGAGCAAATACAGAATGAGTCATACTATTTCTAAGGTATTTAGAGCAACCAAATCCCAGAGCCAGCAGGAAGGAAAGTTAAGTGACATAACTCACCCAGGACACAGTCATTATTGGAAATGTGATTTCTGCTTCCGCAGTGCATTTGGAGGGATGTTGGAAAAATTACAGGGAAAGTTCAAGAAAATAATCATGCCTGCTTAAGGTCAATATCGGGGGGAGCAGGTCTTTCCAATCAATACACCACATAAAACCAATAGCCTTCAACAGAGGAAGATAGCATGTCTCTGTCCACACATTCAAGGCCCAGTGGGCAGTTGCGATGTGTGTCTGCATTTGCACCTGAGCTGGTGAGAGTGGAAGGTAGAGGAGGAGACGGCGAGAGAGGTGTCATAGAGAGAGATAGAGAGAGAGAGGTGTTTCAGAGATATAGAGATATAGAGATGAATATGGATATGGATATAGATATATAGAGAAGACAGAGACAGAGAGAAATAGAGAGATAGATATAGATATACAGATTATAGATACAGAGATAGAGATATATGGATGTAGATATATAGATAAGATAGACATAGAAATATAGAGATAGATACATAGATAATAAAGATGATATAAATATAGATAGAGCTAGATACAGAGCTAGATATATAGAGATAGGTGATACACACCACACACACACACACACACATTAGAGAGAGAGAGAGAGAGAGAGCCAGTTCAAAGATGGCTTGAGTTTCTGAATGTATAAACACCATTAAATTCCTTCCAGATAAACTTATTTTGGGGTTGAAGCTGTCAGAAGATAATCTTGCCGTAATTGAGTAATGCTTGAAAGGTGGTTAGTATTCTATTTAATTTAAAATCAGATAACATAAAATAGAAATCAAACCACATTGCCTGTTATAAAGCATAAACTTCAGTATTGATTTTGACCATAGCACACACATTGTTTAATTTAGTTTACTTTTAACTTGCAGGCATATGGAAGATGTGTTAAAGCGGAACCACTGAGGAATCTGGGAGAAGCTTATAAAGCATCGGGGTGTAAACCCACCCCCAGAAAGCCTGCTCGACGATCCAGGGTGCGGCCTACATCTCAGGTTCTTTCCAGTCTCCTCAGGGAGTTCTAACGTGGGGGACGTGGAGAACCACTCTGTTAAAGGAAGAAAGGCTTCCAAACACTCATTTTAAAGATTTTTTCCACATATTTTATTCAAGCATACACGTTCCCCCTCTTATTTATAATTTGAGTTTTAGCAGTTCAATAGATTTCACAAGATGGAGAAACAACAAACTGTCTACAACTTCAGCCTCTGCCCTATATATTTCTTATTCAGAGTAACAAGAAAGATTGTCTTGGTATTGTCGTCCCCAACTGACAAGTGCAGCAGTTTCCATGGCCTGTGCATCAGCTCTAATTCCCTTTAATAGTCTGAATCCAATCTTCCTACTTACTCAGAGCCGTGGGTTTCCTATAGCAAGCTGGCCTATGTGAAAAGCTACGGCAGATAAGGGCTCAGCAAGGAGACTCCTAGAGACAGAATGAAAGGGGAGACGCTAAGTGAAGCTGCTTATATAGAGAGCAGCTTATATATCGATCATGGACACAGTTCCTTCTCCTGAGAAGAAATCGGTAAGTCTTCACCCCAGACAAGCACTGCCATGAGGGAGACGGCACTCATCCAGCCCTGGAAGTCTCAGATGTGGTCACTGTGTTCGCGAGGCCACCTGTGTGCTGCTTGAGGAGAACACGAGTGGATGACCGAGGCTCTAAAATGAGCCAAATTTCAGTGACCCATCCTAGTGGCATGCAGAACCGGCTTTACTCGGCTAGTCACCTAAGTGGCTTCAAGTCCTAAGAGCGGATCCAGAGATCCTGTTGATCCTAAATCTATACCTTAGTCTTGGTCTCTTAGATCTTGATATTCTGAGGAAGCAGTTGAGTTATTCTGTGGAAAAGCATGCAGGCGAAAGGCAAAAGGCAAAAGACACGGTTGGGTCAGCGGCTTAGAGCAGACTGAGTCCCGTCTGCCCCTGGGTGACCCCGCCGCAGACAGACGCCATGCCTCCCTCTGGGAGAAGCGAGCCTGGCGGTGGGGACGACACCTCAGGCCCAGGTCCTGTCCTTCCTCCTCCCTGCTGGGCGCCCTCAGTCAGTCAGTCTGACTTTCCCCACGGTGCGTGATCTTTGAAACCCACTGCAAAACTTCAAGTACGTTTGTCAGATTGTAATGTTCAAAGGATGGCATAACTTTCATACTAATAGAAAGTAAGCAGACATTTGGCTCAACTCACAAATTAATGGGGGGACACATATGATGTTAAGAGCAGGCCAAACAGAACTTGAGAACCGAGATATACGCATATACGTAAAAGCGATTTGGTAAATGGCTGGCCTAAATGCAATACTGGTTATATCCAGCAGGGCTGCAAGCGCACCATTTAGGGTTATCTGTTCCACTGGACAGAAGTTATTATTTACAGCTGTACTGGAAAACCCTGCCCGTTGATTGGGACGTCGACCCCAGCACAGCACTGAAAGAATACCAGAGGTTTCTTTGCCTGTTTCTGAGTTCCAGAGCATTTTCCTTACTGCTCTGGTATGTCTGCTTGGTTTGGAAGCCCACACACGGCGGTGGCAGGCGCTTGCACGGTGCCACACACATGGTATTCACCCTCGCCACACCGTGAGTGATGCGGCAGGCAGTCACTTGTTCACAGATGAGCCAATTATCTATTATCTCACATTGCTGCCTGTGGGCAGGTTTGAAAAGTGGGCGGCCGCTTCCAGACGGAGCTCAGAGGCTGTTTAAAGAAGCAGGATGCACAGCCTCGTTTACCTGCGACTGTTCTCGACTCCCTTTCCTCGCTGAATCTTCCCGCCTGCTGTTCATTCCCACAGAGCTGACTTCAGACGGAAGGCTGGTGCCGTTGCCCGTGTGGTAGGCAGTGCGTCCTCCCCTCTCCTGTCACCTGCATCATGACAGTGAGCCTCCCACAGGGATCCATGTTGTCATCTTTCCGATGTCATGATCTGGATCTTTAAGGTTATTTACATTGGTTTTAGCACAAGTCACACAAGTCACTGACTTTTTTTTTTTTGAATGGGAGAATTCATCTTATGCTGTTTCTGTAAAGTGATTCCCAGAATGACCTGCAAAGGTAGGTCACCTGTCTGAGTAATCAGAGGGCCGTCAGTCTTCAGTAAGTAGTAAGAGCTGAGGCAAAAGGAGGTCCTGGGTCCTTCCACGGGGCTCAGGTCACAGTGGAGACAGGCCCACAGTTACAGTGATGTCTTCCACACACACACTCCTTCCGGTAGCATTAGGGTTCTGTGGGGCTGCAAGTGCCATCTAAGAAGGCCAGCTGTCTTCCTAGGCTGTGCCATTTATAGCATCACCATGATCTGGATTCTGGTTCTCAGCTTTGCATGTTCAGCAGTTTACAGTGTTCAAGACACACAGAATGGATCAGATGCAGGGAGAAAAACAGATGCTGAGCAAGTATCCAGAGATGGACTAATAAACCAGAGGCCAATCTGGGAACTGAGGATGGGAGATGTCCCTCCCCAGGGATGGGGGACTCTGTGTCCTAAGCAGGCAGCAGCTCGTCCCATATGGGGAAAGCGGAATTGGCTGCAGTGTGAATGTGAAATCACAATAATATACTAGTGGACATTAACCAAGCAGAGACCATGTGCCAGGTGTGCTGTAAACATTTTATGTGTCACATCTCATTTAAAACTCACAGTGACCTCTAAGTCAGTTTCTCTCACGATCCTCAATTACCAGAGAGAAAACGGAGTCTGTTCTCCGTCGGGAGTGCGGGTGTGGCCCTGTGCAGCCTGGTGGCAGGTGTTCTCGCGGCCTTTAGCACACATGCAAGAAAGCTCAGAGCCCGTAGCTACTGCGCGGCGTTTCATACGATGCTCGCCGGCACTCAGCAGAACAGGGGCGAGGGGTACCCCGACGGGGCTGGTTAGGGGATCACCTCTGGCGCAATGGTTTGGAATTTGCAGACCTGCCGTCTCAAAAATCCAAGTCGCTCAGTTCATTCCAGTGCCACCTACCTCAGTACTCCTGGCCATGTGCTCTGTGTTTCATACCTGACACGCATCATTTCACCAAATCCTCACCGTAACCTGATAGTCCTCTTTTGACATACAAAGAATTTAGGCACAGCTGTCTTACGTAGTTTCCTCCAAGTGTCACAAATCGTGGCGCAAAACGTCGCAGAGAAAACTTTGGGATGCAGAAGAACCTGGTTCCAATCAAGTCCCTGCCATTTCCTGCCTCACTGATGATGTGGGTGATTTAAGCCTTGGAGATGATGTCCCAACAACACACTCGTGTCATCTAGGCAGAGGCGATTATTCATACGAAAGTGCTTTTTAAACACTACTTAGCCATTGTCAGAAAAATGGCTGAATAAAAATGGTTGCTGCCACGTTGGCCTTTTGCACATAATTCAAAACAAGAAGAATGAGAATGAGGAATTCGAAATCCATGTTTAGCAATACTAGGAAATAGCTATAATCCTGAGACACAACATGTGAGGAAAGGCTGGCAAGTAGACAGAAGTCCAAGCAGGACTGAGGGAGGTAGAGGTCGGCAACTCAGACCTCAGAGCCGCAGCCCCGCCAGCCAGGGAAGGAGGCGGCAGCAGGTGAGGGGGTTTTGACCTTTGTGTCTAAGGCTGTGGGCTGGGGAGATGGACAGGCTGGTCCATTTGCACACACACAGCCATTTGTCCGACGGACCGACGAGAACTCCTGCAGGTAAACATGGTCTCAGGTGAACAGAGGTGGCATCCAGGCAAAATAAAATTGGATTACATTTTGGGGAAAACTTTATGGACATACCCAGTGTGAAATGATTCCCATAAATTATTTTTAGCCTTAAAACCACCACAAAAATGGACTCAGAAATTGTGAAAGCATTACCTCTCCCGATGAAAACAAAAATCAAAGAATTTAATGTGGGGTGTTAGAATGTACATCGAGTGACGAGGATGGCGAAGCAGCAGCAAACACGGTACTGCCCACATGCACAACCTGAGAATTCTAAAGGAGATGTGTGGTGCCCCCAAGTTAGATTCTTACACCCCAGGATCACTGAGCTTTCTGAGGAACTGGAGTAAATGGTGAGACTCTGCCACCTCCTTACTGACACCACCTGGGAGAAGCCTGCACACAGGAGATAAGCGTCCTATAGTCACCAAACGCAGGGGACAAGCTAGAAGACAGTCGTGGACACTAAATACACACATTTAATGATGGGCGAGTCCCTGACGAAGGTACAGACCAGGGGCAATGTTTGGACTTACATCACCTCTAGATTTAGATTATTGGAAAGACTGCACCAACTGGATTCATTTTGATATTGCTGAGTTAATCAAATATATTATTCTAATAGGTGCCATCGATATTAATAAATAAGGAGGGATGTCTCAAGACCTCTGGATGGAAAGATATACTGTGCTGTGGTCCAGAGGTCTCATTAACAAGTCTAGACTGAAAGGAGAATTGAGCTAACAAAGATGGTCACGACACCCCACTATTATAGATGCATTTTTAACAGCTTTATCGAGATACATGGGTACACAAAGTTGGTCTGTTTCAAGTGAACAACCAGTGGTTTTAAGCCTATTTACAGTATGCAACTCCCCCTATAATCTAATCGTAGAACATTTTCATCACCCCCCAAAGAACCTTATACCTGTAAACAGCCTCTTCCCTTTCCCCATTCGACACCCTGTACCCCCTCCTCCCTCAGCCCTAGGCAAACACTCTACTTTCTACTCCCACAGGCTTGCCTGTTCTGGCATTTAATATAAATACGAGTAGGATCATTCACTTGTGATTTTTGACACTGGCTCTTTTCACTTAGAAAAATATTTTCAAGATCCATCCATGATGCTGCCTGTATCAGTACTTTATTCCTTTTCATCGTTGAAAAATACTCCATTCTATGCTTGTTCCATGAGTTATTTTCCCACTCACCAGTTAAAGAGGTGTATTTGAAGCTGTATGCCCGCCCAAGCTCCTTTGGCAGCACCATGCTGTCTAACCCTGCACCACCAGACGGGCCGGGAGACTCTCCAGCGTATAGTGATGTAACAGGATTTAAGGATGACATGTCTTAGGTGGTTTGTGTTATGTGTGAACAGAACTTTGTGAATGCTCTCTAACCCCACATTTTAATGTTTATATATAAATGTGGTTTTTGTATTTAAAATTCAATTTCCCACCAGAAATGTAACCTTGCTGAGACACACACACACACACACACACACACACGTATTTCTCTTAAAAGCAGTCACCTCAAAGTAGCTGATAAGTTTCAGAAAATGTGCTTTAGAAAGTACAGATAGGTTCTGGAATGTATTGCTAAAAGCTTATATAACTCTTCAACAAGTTATATACTCAGTTATGCAAGGAATTATACAACTTTGGATAGAATCAAGAACATGGCTCATGCATTTGGGACATTTGACTGTACAGCGCACCCAAAGTTCCCAGGACCCTGTAGTTAGCATACGACCCCAACCTTCCTAACTAGGCTGGAACATTGGGCTTCTGCATTTCCCAGGACTGTGCTGGGCTGGCTGCAGAGAGTCACACACTGACCATAAGGTGGTTCTAATCTCTTGTGATGACAGCCGTGAGCAGAGATCTCTTGAACCATAGGCATAGGCACGAGCAGCAGCCAAGGTTCAGCTGGGGAGAGAGGGAGGGAGAGAGAGAGAGAGACAGAGAGACAGAGAGACAGAGAGACAGAGAAAGAGAGAGAGAGAGAGGGAGACAGAGAGAATAGATGGCCAGTCTGTGTATCAGATAATGAGCCCCTTCCACACCCTTTCTTTTACTTCCTCACAAATGCTGCTTAACCTGTTGAGAGAATTAAATCCAGGACCACTGCATCAGCTTCTTCTTGGTATTGCTTATTCATAGCCATCTCCAAGACAAGGCTTTGTACTGACCTAATGCCAGCTGGGAAGCTAGTAAAGAGGAGTGGGAACTTTACTTACTTTTCTTTTCTTTACTGCACATCGTTTTGTATATTTTGCACTTTATTCTATAAATACATAATATATTATGAGAATCTACTCTGGGTCAAAAAAATAAAATGATTTTTTATTAAATATTTAATCAAACTAACTTGTAGAACATTCCTCATCCTAATACCAAGAACTGTTTTGTTTTGTTGGATTTTGTCTGTACCCTGATCTGGACGGCAACAGTTTTATGGGAGCAACTAGGACCCTAGAATCAGAGAAACCTAGATTTAGATCCCAACTCTGTTGAGTAAACTTAGGCAAGTGTTTAAGCTCTCTAGACCTCTCTTTTCTCACCTGTAATGGGAATAGTGACTCCTACTGTATGTGGTCATTGTGAGGTACAGTGTATGCACAGTCAGAGCACAATGTCTACCACATGACCGGTAATCACAAAATATGGTTTTCATCTCCACTGTTAAAATGAAGAGTTTAAGCTCCACTGATCAGCAGAAAGACCTAAAGTTAGAGCTAACTAGAAGAAGAGATTTGAAGACAGCAGGTGATACGGGAATGACAATTGAGCTTTTAGGATCAAGGGTAGGAAAACTATTTACAGGTCAGCATGAACTAGGAAGATGAGATCAAACATGGTGGACAGGAAGAGAGCAGCTCTTTTCCTCTTAGGGCCTTTTGTTGTTGTTGTTGTTGTTGCCTCAGGAGTTGCCTGTTGTCTGTCACGATGTGATGCTTATAATTACACACTAAGACTATTACGTGAAAAAATATGAGTTCGGTTCTCGCAAAGACATAACTTGGATTGACATGTAGTGTCCACCTGGTTGAAAATTGCTGCTCATGAGTGTTCTGTGATGACCTGAACAACGGAGCATTTCCCAGAATGACTGTGAATCTGCAATTGGGGGGGGGGGAGGACCCCAGTTGCTACAGGCTGAACTGTGCCATCCTTTCATATGATGCAGAAATTAACGCAATGACCTGTTGTGAAGGTGGCGTCCAGTGGAAGGGGAGAGGCATGCACCAATCTGAGTTCCACAGCCTGCGCTTTACAAGCATCTGGACCCACCAAAGGATCGATCAGGTCAAAAGACACTTGCATATTGTGTTCTAGCCTCAAGTGGCACCTGGTAACAGCTTGTGATGTTCCTCCCCTGATTTTTCAATACAGTTTATGAAAACGCATAAGATGCAAGAATGTGAGAGTAATATTGCTTCATTTGAAGACATGGAAAAGCACAATTATGAGAAAGAAATCTGTGACTGGAAAACGATTGTTGCTACTGGAGATAATTAGAATTTTCAACCCCTACCTTTCCTGCTATATTTAGTATTTGAAGTATTCCCTTTTAGCCACTCCATGCGACTTGACTTTCCTGTTTACAGGGTTCCCAACAACAAAACCAAAACACTCAAAAAGGTATCAATTAAGCGGAGACATATTACTCTCAGTTGTACTTGTTAAGTGATACCTTGTGCTACTTAAAAGACGAGTTGTCTTCTTTCTATAAGACAGGTTCTATGGGCCACTCTGAAGACTTCTTTTCAAGCCAGGTAACAGTTTTCTCCCCTCTGGAATGCAGTATTGCGAGTATTGCCAGACAGAGAATTCATAGGCTGGTGTTCTAATGGGGAGAGGACAGTCAGTACTTAACTTTGTTACTCCGGGCCATGGCTGTGTGTGTGTGAGATGTGTGAGTGACTGAATGTGATGAGAGAGAGAGGAATAGAGAGTGACAGAGACAGAGACGTAGTATTTCAGAGGAACCAGACACAGTCCCAGGCTGCTTGTGCTGTGCCATTAAAATGTTCTGATACAGCAGCTCCTCCAGAGAAGTGAGCAGTTGCGTGGAACTTAGAGAGGTGGGGACGTCTGCACTGGGCTTTCTCACTGATCCACTGCTCACTGTTTCAAACTTGAGGGCTAAAAGTGAATTCGTGTATCAGGATGCACACAACGGAGGCCGCCCCAGCACCCGGGTGCACGTCACCAATCCAAGCCTGCGGCAGCCTGCACGTAACAGAACAACGCCTCACTGGCAGGGAACCTCCCACAGCGGCCCCAGGCCTCTAAGGCAGCTCCAGCCAGCATCCTTCCCTGGCAAACAGGGCCGCTGGCCTGCTAAGGATGCTCCCGCTTCCTGACCACGGCTTTGCCTGTGCCTCTCCCATTGCTCTGTACACCGGCTCCTGCTCGGAATCCCTGGGGGAGGCTGCACTGTGGGGGAGGCCTGCAGCCCCCCATCCACGGGTGGTTTCCCTTGAATAAAGGACATCAGACTCGTTACTAAGTTGTTTTCATTTTGTCATTTGACAAAATTTCTCCATGCGGTAAAAGGAAAGCACAGTTATTGTGAATTTGTGAAATTCTAGCTTACATGCTAAAATTTAAACAAAGGACAGCTGGAGCCCTGTGCAAAGAACTGAACTCTTGGTGCTTCAAAGAACAGACCACAGAGTCAAGGAGTTCAAGCTTGATTTGCTTAGGAGATTTTCAGAATGTTCTAGCCAGGATTTCCAGGTAGCAGCAGACAAGCTTCATGAGAGCAGACTGCTGGCCCTGATTCCAGCAAATAACAGAATTTCATAGAACTGAACGAGGAGGGAACTTTAATTGTGGTTATTTGCTTGTGCTGTTATTGATGACTTTGTAGAGCTTTATGGAAGTGTGACTTACATGACTTACATACTGGAACGTGGACAACTATTAAGCTACTTTCTATGGTTAAGCTTTGCCTTTTCTGGACATTTGACATAAATGGGATCACGTAGTATATGGCCTCTTGTGCTTGCTTCTGTCTCTCAGTGTGAGGTCATGCATGTCGTGTTACGTAATGGTGGCAACAACTTTTCTATTGTTGAGCAGTAATTCGTCATGTGGACATGACACATTCAGTTTATCTGTTCCCCAGGTGATGGACATCTGGATTCTTTCTACATTTTGACTGGCATGAATACTCGCACACAGTACTTGGTGCAGAAATATATTTTCATGTTCCTTGGATAAATACGGCCTGGAAGTGGGATTACTAGATCTTATTATGTTTAACCTTTTAGGAAGCTGACAAATAGTTTGCTGATGTGGAAATAACATCTTATATTCCTGCCTGCGATGTACGAAGATTCAAGTTTCTACACACGATGAGCAATAGGTCCAGCTTCCTCACCACTCGGTTCGGGTGTATGTGTCACGTGTCTCCTTCATTTGCACTTGTTCTTCCCTAACGACTAATGATGTTGAGCATGAGAAGGCAAAGGGACTAGATTAGCAAAAGCAGCTGTGAAGGAAGAATAAAGTTGGAGGCATCACTTTACCAACTTTCTATAGCTTATTCTACAGCTACAGCAATTAACTCAGTGTAACACTGGCAGAGCCCTAGACACACAGATCAATGAAAAAAAGTGGAAAGTCTGAAAATAGACACAAGTGCGCATGGCCGACTGATTCTGAGAAAGACGCAATAGCAATTCAATGGTGTTGGAGCAACTGGACACCAAAAGACTGAACAAATGAATAAACAGACTGACATAATTTTTACACTTTATTAAAAATTGACTGAAAATGGATGCTAGGTCTAAATATAAAATGAAACAGTATAAAGCCTCCTCTACAAGAGAACAAAGGAGAAAATATTTCTGACCTAAGTTTAGGCGAAGAGGTCTTAGACCTGATCCCAAAAACATAACCCATAAAATAAAATAAAAAATTATAAACTGGGCTACACCAACATGCAAAACTTTTGCTCTGTGATACACATGGTTAAGGAAATGAAAAGAAAAGCCACAGACTGAGATAAATTCCTTGAAAATCATGTTATCAGACAAGGGACTCATATCCAGAATATACGAAGAACAGTTTAAGCTCAACAGAAAAGAAAGAAACAATCCAATTAGAAAACTGCCAAAAAACCGGAAGTGACAATTCAACTGAGAAGATACATAAAAAGCAAATGAGCACATGAAAAGACACGCAACGTCAGGAGGTTTCGGGAATGTGATTTAAATCGTGATCAGAGAACACGGCACACGTAGCAGAATGGCAACACAAAATGAACCCCTAACTGCTGAGGAAGACACGGAGAAGGTAGGATCTCTCAGGTGCTGTTGATGGGGGTCTCTTGGAACGACACTCTGGAAAATAGGGTGGGGTTCCTTACAAAACGAAGCTGAGCTGAGCTTTCCATATGACACAGCAGTCACACTTCTGGGCATTCATTTTAGAGAAAAGAAAACTTAAGTTCACTTGAAAGTGTTTCTATGAACGGATATAGCAGCTTTATCTGTAATAATCCAGAACTGGAAAGAACCAGATGTCTTTCAGTGGGTGGATGGGTAAGACCTCCTGGTACCCACACACAAAGGAATGCCACCCTGCAGTAATAACACACTGCTGACACACTCGACACCTTCTATGCATCTCAGTGACAAACTCAGAGCTGGAGAAGTGGGATTTTCAGGGAGTAGGGGAGGGAGCGGAAGGTGTGACTACACAAGGTTAGCAGGAGAAAAGTCCTTTGCGGTGAATGCAGTTCTGTCTTGGCTCTGATGGCGGTTACGTGAATCTATCTGTGTAATCGAAGTTCACAGAACTACATACACACCTGAGAAAATGAGCACATGCGAAGAAGGATAAAATCTGAATACGATGTGAAGCCCACTTATGCCAATGTCAACCTCCTGTTTTGATAAGGGACCAAAGTCATGTAAAATATTACCACTGAGGATGAGTCCACAAGACTCATTTGTCTTATTTTTGTTTCTTCTTGCAAGCCTACACTTATCTCAAAATAAAAGACTTACAAGATGTCTTTATATAAAATTTTTAAGAGTATTTTTTTCTAGTGAGGTAACAGTATAGAGAGGTTGTATGTAGTTCTCCATGTTTCTGTAACTGAATGGATTTTTTATAATTATAAGAATTGGTGAAAAAAATAAAAGAAAGCATCACATGTCAATACGTAAACTGTGATGACTTTGGTACAAGAGCCAGTGTCTTTGGAGATAAATTTCTGGGTATTTGTCATCTGAATGCAAATTCTCTATAACAACGTCTGGTCCTTGCTGCTACTCCCTAAAATCATTTAGAGAATTTCACAGCTTCCTTTTGCTCTCCCTCAGAGTTAAATGACCTTCTAGAAAGTGCCAAAACTCAGCAACTATAACTGCCTCAGCTGAGGAGAAGTGTGGAAAGAGGCTTTCCCTCTGAAGCCTTGGGATTTCACCCAGCAATCGTACAGTTGACTTTTATTCTCCTTTTCTGTTACTGAAAGGTTCTTCCTTTTCCCAGAGTGAACCCTTCTCCAAAGTGAAACTTTCAAGGATTTCCTGAGTAATGGATTGGAAGACACAGTGGAGACTACTGTCTCTTTTCCTTTATTTTTTTATTTTTTTGCATGATTACTAGTTTAGAGTCAGAGATTTTTAAGGCTTTCCTATGTCTGCTTTATACAAAGCTCATTTTACTTTGAAAATAATCCCATTTCTACACATCTGGATCCATAAGCAAAATAGTTTTGAACCAATTGCAAATGAAACTTAATGCCAGTTTTTCCTCAGGTCCCCAGTGCCTCTGTAGGTGTAGTGGGGCAGGAGCGGGGAGGGGGTTCCCAGAGAGGATGCTCAGGGTCACCAAGGGTACGGGACAGGACTGGCCTGTTCAGAGAGGTAGCCTGCTGGGGCCTAGACCGGAGGGCACTACTTGTATAGCCTGTGTCACATCCGCCCCACCCAGCGTCCCCGCCTCTTCCTTCTATTCTCCTGCCTAGGTTGGTTTGGCCTGGAAGTGGAAGGCTGGGCCATCCTTCCTGGAGCTCTAATGCCATCATCTCAAAGGTCAGGAAGTGATTCTGAAGCCGTCCTCCAGGAACTGCTGTTCCACTGCGAGACGTGTTCCCCATAGCAGGGCAGTGTCAGCTGGGGCGTGGGGCTGTCCATACCTGAGTTTGCAGACTGTTTGCTGAAGCCCATGTCTACCCAGCAAAGCCACGTTCTAGCTACTAGATTTGTTCCGATGACATCGCTCTGTTCTTCCCTACGGGCTTCCTCTTGGAAATAGCAACTATGCCTGAACTTGACGTTCGTTGAGGAATTGACTGCCAAACCCAGACTCCATACGTGCATTTCATACATGAAACATACCAAGTGCTAGTCATGTCCGTGATGAAGAGAGATGGAAATGTCTCGATGAGAAGGACAGATGCTGAATCAGACGCCCACATGTGTGACTCGTGATGGGATGTGGAGAGCTCGTCAGGTAAATCCCTGGAAACCTTTTCATGAGCTGGGCCCAGATTCACCAACCGTCCTCAACCTTAAGGAGTCCTCAGCTTTATCGAAGGGCAACCTCACCACTGAGCCCAAAAGAGGCTTGGTTCCCACCATTGGTCACTTCCCCTGTAGCCACCCCTTGGCCTTGGCTGGGAAACAGAGTGCAGGATATACTTCCAAAATGAGAGAGGCATTTCCTGCTAAAATTTAGAACAGAACTTACTCATTTTCCTTTGCTTAATAAACTGACGGTGATGAGGAAGACAAAAACTCAGAAAATTCCAGTTTAATAAAAGTACAAAACAGTCACATCCCTGAGCTCGAGACTAAATGTGATCAGTGTGAAAGGCTGTGACAGTTGGATCTGGCCTCGGGTGGTAAAGCTGAGGGTGGATGCCATTCTTTAGATGGTCCGTGAACGTGAATTGCAGAACCTCCCTGCATCAACAAGCCAGATCTTGTTTGGAAATCAGGTTGGACTGTTCGGGGCATTGCTGGGTACCTTTCAGCCTTCTCTGATTGGGTACCAGGGACAGAAGGTCAAACTGGAAGTTCAGTCACGGCGTCTGATGGAGCAGGCTGTCAGGATGGCAGTGTGGGGAAGTGGCGGGAGGAAAATGTAGGTGGCTGTCAGCTCTGTAGCTAATGGTGCTGGCCAACTGGAGACAGATAAAGGCTGAATCTCTGAATGGAGGACAGAAACCTGAATGGGCCATGCTGCCAGCCACACATGGGTTTAACTAGCCCAGGAGTCAGCGCGCAACATTTAGAAGAAGTGGAAACCCTTTAGAGGGGGCATCGAAGATGCCTGTGAATAAAGTCACTTTCTTGTTTCTGCTAGATTATACTTAAAAAAGGAGATACCCAACAAAGAATGACCCTCATCCAATCATGGGAGCAACTGAAACTACTGGAAGAAGAACAGATTGAAATAAAGAAAACAGTGACCAAAAGCACTTTTGTCCAGGAGACAAGGAATCCAGACCGAGGAGAGCGAAGTAGACAGAAGTGTCCCCACTTTAGCATCCAGTAATTCCAGACACTACAGAGCATCTCAGACCTTTAAAGAAGTGGACCCCCAGACGGGAGCCAGTGCCTGTCCCAGAAAGGGCACAGCACCCCTGCGCAGCGTAACCGTAAAGCCTGGTACCGTGCTTTTCCCACCACGATGGGTCAGAGATGAGATTCAGGAGCTTTGGTGCACACGGGACATAGTGAGATTGTCAAATACATAGAAAACAGGAGTCCAGAAGAGAACATGGAGAATGGGGCAGGCGCTCTTTAAAACGGAAGTGGCTGGTTTTATACGACTGACAAACCATATATCTTAAGTTTGAAGAGACACAGTAAATGCTGAACTGAATTAGTAAAAGTGTAATTGACACCTAGAAACATCTTAGCGCATCATCATAGGCAGCGAAAATCTTAAGAACATCCACAATCTTAGAAGAGTCAGTGGGACACCAAAGCCAACAGAAACGATTGTATTTTCCCTAAGGAAAGTAATGCCCAAGGCTAATACAGTCCTATTTTCAAAGGGCTGAAGGAAAATAATCACCGTCCTGGAATCTACGCCCACCTAAAGCATGAGTCAAGAGTGAGGCTGGAATAAAGACACTGCAAATTGTGACGTGTTTATAATCCCATTCACCGGCTACGCAAGATACAGATTCCTGCACTCGGCATTCAGCTCCAACCATTCTTAGTTTAAAAAGAAAATATATAGAAGTGTTTGGAAAAGTCAAAACTCTCTTCCCCAAAGTCCTTGCAGCTAGGATTCCAGATACAACACAGCGGCACCGAGATATATTCCCCTGAAGTTTGCCAGGGAGAAGGCGGGTGGCAGCCATGTGCCTGTCCAGAGGCGTCAGACCTCCGAGGCTTCAGGGCTCAAACGCTTGGACTTGAGTTCATCCTGAGTCACTCGCTGCAGGTGGTGGGGGATGATTTTGTGGGTAACAATGGCAGCACCCATATCCTGATACCAGGATTGTACTTGCAATGGTGTGCTCTTGAAAACAACGACAATCCATATCCTCGTCATAGCTGTTACAGATCCCGTTAGCCACTGGCACATCTCCCCTACACTGTTACTGCAGGGTGTTCGAGTTCTGCGGTACATGGGGAATCGTCTGACAGTCGCGCAGACAAATTAGGGGTGAGGCTACCAGGAAGGGGAAAAGCCACTCACTCTGAACTAAATTAACATAGTCCAGGGGAGTTCAGTTTGGCTCTCTGAGTCACACCTCACTCGTCTCGTCGACAAATACAACAACCAAAACAACCACTAAATAGGGTGTGATTCAGTTGGAATAGACACCAGCGTGTGTCTCAATGCTCGTACCATACGGAAGGTTGGTCGACATGAACTCAAGGTATCCTATGCCGTTAAATTCCATGATTTCAGAGGCTCATGAAACAACTTTGCCAGTTCTCTCACTTTATTATTCTATTGCAAAATAATTCATGGTATTTCTTCTGTGGCGACTCATGATTGGAAGTGCCTTTCTTCTGAGCTTCTGAGACACAACCATCATTCGGAAGTCAGCCGAGAAAGGTTCTAAAAGGTAAGATCATCACTTTATAAACTGAGCAGGAATTTCATAAAAATGAAAACAACACTGCTTCTTCTCCTTTTTAAAAAAATATTTTCCCTCAGCTATTTCACTCAAAAGAAGAGTAAAGGCCTTTGGAATGAAATGGTAAATTGCATTTCCTTTCCCTTTAAGTTTCTCAGTGTAAAATTCAATGCTATCATTTCTTCTCAGGAATACTGTCATTTCCCTGTGCTGGAATGGGTCCCACAGACCTCCAGCTGTAATCAGCATTCAGAATCTCCAGCTGGAAAGATTGCTTCTGGAAAACCACTATCATTATCCCCACATCAAATCATGTCAGGCTCAGAATTGCCAACGAGCGCCTTTCACGCAGGCCCATGCCTTGCCCAGCCCCCTCCCCCCAAATCACGTGGACTCTCACCTCGGACACAGCGGAGCCATCTGGGAACATCTGAGCCCTCACTCCCTTCCTGAGATCTAGACGGAGCCACTGTCAGGACACTGGAGGTAGACTAGGAGTGGAATTCTTTTTTCATGTGTATTTTTTGTTTTGATTTGGCTGAGACCAGGAGCTGACTTCTGCTTGGGATACAATGTCAGCTGTGTCAGGATAAATGGATCGAGGAGGGGAAAGGAAAGGTTTGGTGAAACAGTTTAATAACTGCCATAGTCATTCGTTAGGTAATGTTATAAATGGCATTGGATGGAGCCTCACCACAGCAGTCATTTGAAATGGATATTATCCCAACTCTATTATTTGAAGAAGTCCTCGAAAAGCTAATTAACTTGACCCGGCCAATTGTGGGCCTGGGAATTTAGCCCAGGCTTGCCTACGTTTCCGTAAAAAGCACAGAAAGGAAACCTCTGGTATGTGGACCCAGCATGAGCCAATCCTGTGACAGGTGGGCCTGAGACATCATCGGTGGGAATCATCCTTATTCAGAAAACAAGAAATGAAAATTTAGAAAACACATCAAACAAAAACATCCACTAAGCAGGATGTAATTAAGCTGGAATTCACCCCGAGCTGTGCCTGTGTAGTAAAAAAAAAAAAAAAAAAAAAAAAAGCTTTTCCCAAAGAGGCGTTTGCCCTGAGCTGCTGGGAGGTGGTCTCCACGGCCGGAAGGACCCACCTGCTGCAAGGTGCTCGCTCCTCTGCAGGCTTTGGTCCCAGGACAGAATAGCAGCGACATGTGATGTGCGTTTGGGATGCGCCATATTAGCTGTAGCTTCTGGAGGAACCTGGGACTAAAGCTATTAGCGTGACCGTCAGGGGAGGCTGGAGACGGCTGGTCAGCCATGCGGCTGTGACTGTGTGACTGGGCCCTGATGGACTGCAGACACCGAAGTGCCCGGTGAGCTTCCCTGGCTGGCAGTGCCCTGTGCCACTGGTTCTCAGAGGAGCTCACGCCACCCCGGGAGGGGACGCCTGGGGGCGTGGTGTTTGGACCCCTCACAGACTTCACTGCAGGCATCTGTCTTGTTGCTTCGCCCTCATTTATTTCCTTTGGCTACAATAGGACTGTAATTGTAAGCACAGCACTGTCCTGAGTTCTGTGAGTAATTCTACCAAATATCAACTGGGCCTCTGCCTTGTCTACTTACAGCTGTCTGTCCTTCAAATCCCCAGACAAGTGGGCAGAATGAATGAAACGACACAGAGTGAAATATTGTTGATCAATTAACATGTGACAATAGATTCCTCATTCCACTCATCAGGCATGACCAGTTCTCAGCCAGAGCTATTTATCCTTTCTGGTTTGGCAAGTTGGCGGTTGACCTGATAAGTGAAAAATTGTAAAAATGTATATGCTCATTTATATTGTGGTGTGTGGGTTAGCATTTAGCAGAGGCTTTGAAGATGGAAAATTTTCAGTGCATTTCAGGAATAAAAAAATATCATATAATTTTACCCCATGATTCCCTTAATAGGGATTGTTTTCTAAAGAAACAGTAAAAATGCAAACCCAGATTTATTCACAAAAGGGCCATCACACTGTTGTGATGTATACTACATAAGTAGCCATATTGCATAAAGAATTAAATAAACACTTCTAACGATTGATTCAATAGAAATCCAATGACAATAATGTTTAAAAAGAGAAGTAAATGACAGAGAAAAAAACATAAGTTATAGTGCCAGTTGAAAATATACTCAAAGTATGCATACAATGTTTTCTAAGCTGCATGCAGAAACTAATGTGTAATTAAAAGATTGGAGGGAAACACAACAAACTCTCATCTATGATTTAATGTTCAGGTTAGGGACTGTGGGTATGTTTTGTCGAGTTTGTTTTTTTTTCTTCCCTATAGTGAGCATGCATTAACTTTATATAGGAAATTTACTTCATGGTTTAAGATATAATCTAACTAATATTAAAATTAATATTAAACTAATATTAAACTAATATTGAACTAATATTAAATCTCCTTTATGCATCTAGTTGTAAAGACTTTGTTACTGGTTACACACAGATACAAAGCATGTCATGACGTGTCAACTCCAATCAAGTCAGACATACAGGTCCGAGTGGGACCCATAGTTACTAAGAGTCGATACGGATCTTAAACTATCTGCATGTATTACCATGACCCATTAACGAGATCCATCAAATCAGAAACTCCTGGAGTAGTGTTCTGGGACCTATGTTTTACAAAGGCTTTTCTGGTGATTTTATTGTGAAGTGAAATTGAACCTCATGGGGTCCCAAGAATTTCCAATTTAAGGGAATTATAATCATTAAAATACACAACTGAGAGAAAGCTAAAAATCCTGAAAGAATGTGTAGATTTCCGAAGTACTAAAGAAAGGTACCTGAAAAGTGACAAAATTCCACGGCATTAGAAGCAGGTATTAAAGTTGTATTATTACCTGCTTTTCAGGGCAGTGGAAATCCACGCGTTTAGCAAGAAAATAATCACACCAATCTTTCCCTTTGCTACTCACTACAGCCCCCGCATCTATACAGACCCGTTTCTGAAAGAGTGGCGACTCGTGGGTAGCTCAGGCAGAACACCCCAAGTATCTACAGGAATTCTTCTGACTGAAGGAAGCCTGCAGTGATCAGGCCAAGGTAGGAGAAAGAATATCACTCTCCTAAACAATGGGAAGAATTATGCGTTCTGAAATAATTCCAAGGCCTTTCCATCCAATGGAAAGTATCTGCCATTTAATTGCATGGTGGACATACAATTAAGTCCTTTCCCGGGAACACAGGAAGGCTTGCAACCCCCTGGCCATATAACAGGAAACATGTTTCTAGTTCTGTATAAAAGGCTGCAAGAAAAAGTGACCTCTGTCACTTACATTCAGGTAGTTAAGAGCAAAGGTGATTTTTCATACCACCCCTTCTTCCTTTGTTGCAGAAAATACAGAACGACATCTTGAGGTGTCACCATGAGTATAAAGGTTGGGGGGCGCTATATGAAGAAGTTCCGGAGACCTGCTACACAACGTAGTACCCGCAGTTAACAATAGCGTGTTGTACACTTCAAAATTTGTTAGGGCGGTAGCTCTCATGTTAAGTGTGCTTACTATACACACACACATGCACAAACACACCCCCCAAACAAAATAAACAATCCCTCCAAAGCAAAGAGACACAGGGAAACTCTGGGATATGTTGGATATGCCACCGTGGTGGTGGTGGTATGTGGGTGTTTGCACGTGTCTGAAATCATCAAACTGTATATATGAAGTATGTGCAGTTCTTTGTATCAATTATACCTCAATCAAACTATTAAATAAAAAAATGAAGATTCTCGGTGAGTCTCCATGCCTGGGTAAGCACAGAGGGACCGGCTCTGCGGACCTGCCTGGGACGCAGAACGTGATCAGGAAACACACCTTGGTGTGGCGCCACTAAGACTCTGGGCCTCACCTGTAACTGCAACAGGATTTCATGTCCCCGGAAAGGAATGCTAATATTATGAGCTTAGACATGTACCGTCTATGTTCTCAGTGCTATCTCTATTATTGACAGTTTTCTTCATCAAAAAACCGAATCAAGAATACTACATATCAGTACCCATTAGCAATTCTAGTCCGAAGTCACTACGCACCCACACTGCTCACATGTGATTTAGGGCATGTGCAGTGTAACCCAATGATAATGGAAGGTTACTGACTTTGAGACAGAGTCATCGTATTATTTGATCAGAAATAAAATTGCAAAATTAATCAGTATTTCCAGTAAGGAACACACATTTCTCCTCTGTTCAAATGTATCTGTGGAAGTCAGGAAGGCGCAGTTATGAGGGGTTAACCACGGAGTTCAAAGAAGGGTCAAAAGGGCCCCAACAGGCAAATGCATTGAAAAGATACTGTGAAAAGACCAGCTATAAGGAGGTTAGAAAGGCTTCACATCTGAGCACACAAAACACTCAGATTTCCAGAAGACACGTTTCTGAATGAAAACCTAAGTTTAGAATGATCCTCTTTTTAAACCATATTGTATTTTGATCATGCAATTTTATTTAGCCCTTGGCAGCATTGTTTTTCTTTACCATAAAGTGATAATCCTTTTTTCTAACAAAACGGTGAAGTCTGAGGACCTCTTGGTTCCCGAGGGGCCCCCTCCAGGCACGCTGCCACCTTCCTGGGTGGATACAGCGGAGGCCCGCCTGGCTTCCGTGACCTCACCTCTCTCCATCATCCAAGACTGCATTCAACACACACGAGTATCCCTATTTCCCAGGTAGAGCCCCGGCAAGCTCAGTGACTCCGGGAAGACAGACACTCAGCACCGCAGTTCACAGAGGGACGCGATGGCCCGTAGGTCATCACACAAGCGGCAGGGGACAGGGACACGCAAAGCAACCTGAACCCCAACTAGAAAGGGCTGGACTTCACTTCCAGTTCCCCAGCGACTGCACCAGTTGTTTCACCCTGGTGCCCTGCTAGCCCTCGAGGTAACCAAAGGCTTCCAGGGAGCCCAGAGTCAGGGGGTAATGCTAAGGGGATGTGTTTCCAGAACCTCCACTGTCGATGTGAACATGCTGGGGTGGGATGCACTGGCACGTAAGCATTTTACAGCCATGTGGGGCATGCTGGCTTTCTCAGTGATTAATGCTGACTTGACTGAGGTTTCCCCGCCAGTTTGATGGCTGCCTGCACATGTCACACTTACTTATGTTTGTAGCCAAACCCTCCGCTCTCCTTATATCAGTAATTTTAACTTTTGGCTTTGGGTGATGTGGGAATAAATGACGTTCTGAGGCTGACGACTGTCTGCTGCCATTGAACAGTAGCTTTGCCTGAATGTCCTCAGCGCTCCACGCATTCACACAATTGTTGGAGGAATGAAAATTCATTGAGCGAATGTTCTCATTACTGCGGCTGCCTGAATATGCAGCCCAGCCCATCGCGCAGTGGGCCTGGGGACCAGTTAAGGTGTGGGAGGGTCTAAGGACCCCCGGGAGGTGATGGCCCCTTCCTCAACAACTCTGATCTCAAGTTAAAGCCTTCCTCGTGTGGGCGGTGTGCCAGTCTAATACCTCCAAGGAGCACTGTCAGGCCCATCTTGGGCGACGTGGCAGAGGTTAGTCGGCCGTTACTAGCTGGCGAGGGAGCTGTGTATGTGACCACCCATGGCTGCCCCCAGGCATGGCTGCCTGACAGCGCTCACTCCAGGGAGGCATGACAGGTAAGACCGCAGGGACAGAGACTTCGGCTGAAATGCCCTGGTGTGAAGAGAGGACATTTTCTAAATGTTAGATACATTTAATGCCACTGATTTGGGCTTCTGCTGGGAACTTTGCAAAAGAGTCTCTCTGCAAAGCTGCTGCAATTTCTGGAAACAAGAGCAACCTTACTGCTTTCACCCATGATTTAAATCCTATTTATTGGGTGGACATTTTTATTCATGGACAAGTGCTGGCTGCTGAAGTGTTGCATTCCGATTTGTGTGAACCATCGGATATTGCTGTGAAAGTATTAAACCAAGGTCGTTAAACTTGTGCCCCTTTGAAAGTGATGTGTGAGGACATGGGGTTAATTTATTTCTTCTAATGGTGGCACAAAATGGTTGTCATGGGGACGCATACGTTTATAGGAATGGAAAACAAAGTCAGACTTTTTCTGGAACAAAGTTAACTGACCATGGACTGCCAGCCTCCAGCACCGTGAGGAATACATTTCTGCTGTTGACAAGTCGCCCATCTCCGGTGTTTAGTTACAGGAGCCTGGATGGGCTAAGGCACGGACCTCCAAATCCTCTTGTAAAGGGAGCGAATGATCAGGTCAGGCCCTCCCACACTCACGTGCAGGTGATTACCCAGGCGTGCACACCTGGGGCCAGGGACCACTCGGACCATTTTGGAAGTTCACCTATGACCAGCACACAGACTGGAACAGTTAACTATCTACCAAAGAGTTCAATTTCAGACTCAGATGCAGACCCTTCTCTTTCTGTTCTTGAAAGTTGTGGACATGCTCTGACTTGATGATGTGGATATGCTCGATGCTCACGTCAGTGATGGATACTGTGACTATCTGTGGGTATTGCTGACTTCCGCCAAGACCTAGTCACCTCATCACAGAGCGGTGGCAGCAAGAGTGACATGTGTGAGCACTTCCATTGAGGTCTAAGCTCTTCGAAACTTAATGGTCTCCATATAATACAGACGCTTCTCTTGACAGGAAACCTTCAGTACCTCTGAGCTACCACCTAATCCGAAACTGTTCACTTTTTTCTTTACACGCAACTATCCATTGCAACAATACTTTAAAGCCAGTCATCTTCCCTTCAGGAGAACTGTGTGCTAGCTGAGCCTCGGCAGGAAGCTATCCTGCCCCATAGAAATACAGACAGGGATCCTTCTGGATCATCCTGATTGCTGTGTGTTTATTCACACTCAGAAAGGAAAACCAAAGCATGCCAAATAGGCCGTGCTATCATAGACGTAAGTTTACCCTTGAAATGAATGCTTTCCATGAAATGTTCACCAGTGTAGACAGTTCAATTAAATACCTTTGCCCAGACCTTCTGACTGACAGAATATAAAACAGAAAAGTTTAGACAGGTAGGACATATGTGATCTTGTATTACGCTGTGAATTTGACTTTGATTTCTTTAGAAACAAAGACTTCCTGAGCACTACCGGAACCCACGATAAGATGCACTGTAAATTCCAACTGCTTCTGAGAGGCTTTGCTGCTAAGTAAGGCTACAACCATAATGAAAGGAGTGGTGAGGAAGCGGGTTTCATGGCATCGCCTGCAGCAGAAGGAGTAATTCGGGCACAGCTTTAAACCAAGCTCAACGGTAATTTTTTAAGAGAACCTGCTGAGGCAGCTCCCAGTACGTGCCAGTCTGGCAATGGCAGCTCTGCTCCTCGCGGGAGTGTAAACACAGGACATGACCAGTATCACAGCCTCCAGGCCGTTTTCAGCACTCTCAGACGACTGGCTACTTCCTGGTTATTGTTGTTTATTGTTTGAGTGGATTGCTTTGTTGTTGGAAAATAATTGCTGTAATAATTATAAATATTTAAAAATATAACAAATGCTTGTTTTTTATTTTTCCAGCTTGGTGAATCCCAAATTTTCTCTCCTGTCACAAGGACATATATTTTACTGGTACTGTATCAGACTTCCCTGAAAAGCTTAATTTTACTTTCATGTTTCTATTTTCCTTACAGTCCACAAACTCAAGAAAAAAAGAAATCAAAACACACACTCAAAAAAGAAAAAAGAAAAAAGAGAAGAACTAGAAGAATTTTGAAACCAAAATTATCAAAGCTCAAATCTCTCAAACATCCAAGATCTGAAACCCTAGGTTACATCCCACAAGCTCGGGAATCATACGCTGTTTCAACTTTATTACAAATGGCTACAAATCCAAATTCCAGAACACCCCCCAAAGTAGCCTCCTCCTGAACTGAAGCCCAGGGTTTAGCTTTCTGGAAAAGGTGCAGAGAAACCCTGGTCTTCAGCTCAACGCCGAGACCTTCTCCTGTACCATTAACAACCGACAAAGCAGCCAATCTCTAAGGTGTTGACTGTGGGATTCATATTTCGTCACTTAAAGACCAGCACCAATGCCCCTTGACCACGAGGTAGCCATTCCATGGACATGCCTTAAATTGAGGGTCCTTAGGACTCACCCAGACTGTGCTGAATGTAAAAGCCACCCAAACAATGGAACAACCGTTCACTGAGAAGGGGACAGGCTTTACCCCAAATGACAGAACGAGACTCATTTTCTGCTTCTTCAGCATCGTTTTCTGTCCCTCTGCTCTGTGACTGATCTTGTGTACTGTTATAATGTGACACTTTCTGGAACAGCAGTTCTCAACTAGGACAATTTTGTCCCATAGGGGACATTTGGCAATGTCTGGAGGTATGAAGGTGACTATTTAATAAGCTTTGTAAATGGGACCAAATATTATTCAAATGCTAATTTAAAGTGATTGCTAACATGTGCAAGGTTTATAAATATAACATTTTGCAAGTTGAATTAAAAGGTTAATAAAGATCTAGTTTTTTTTTATATTTTTAATAGCTGGGATATGAATTGTTTAAAGAAAATTAACTCTGATTAGATTGCTACGTACAAACATAATTCTCAAGGGCATGAACATCACAGGACACTGGTGACAGACTGAAGGTTTGAAATGAGATGTTTCCCCTCCCACACCTGGGAATGAGGTCAGAAATTTTCACCGGTTGAAACAGTCTGAATACACCAAAATAACATTTTGGCAAAGGTACTCAGGTCAATAAGTGATTCAGAAAATGGTAGCAGAGAATGTGCAGCGAGCACTACATGCCGGGCCTGTACTGAGAGGCTGCATCCATCTATGTCCTCAGATCTCATGACAACCTGTGCTGGAGGTGGCCTTCTTCCTCCCATAGCACAGAAGACCAGCAGGGGTCTCGTCAGACTCAGTGACTTTCCCCAAGAAACATGGCGAGTGGCAAGTGGAGGCAGCTCGCCAGCCCTGGTGCTCATACGGAAGACACAGCATGCCCCACTGTTCTGTCATGGCCAAGGAGGTTTCTCTCAGCCACGTGAAGAGGACCAGGCTCCTTCTCTGCCTACATGGGGAACCTGAGCGCCCCTTTGGAGAAGCCCAAGCCAGCACTCTCATTGCTGAGTGACAAGCATGGAAATCAAGCTGACAGGGCAGGATGAGCTCAGGGGTGCGCTTTGTGCTTATTTGTTCTGAGTTCCAGATTAAAATCTGCCCCCCCCACCCCCCAGGAGACATGGCTGTAGGGGGGGGGCTTCTCAGCAGGAGTCCTGACAGTAAGGCCAGCAGTGTCGGCATCTCTGACACTGGCCACAAGAGTGTCATCTGGGGACAAATGCCGACATGCACTGGGGAGAAGCTTTGGGTGAGAGCTTGCGAGCCAGACACAAGAGGCCAGGCGAGCCGCACACTCACTAGACGAGTCCTGGAGACACAGCGTGGAGCCTGGAGACCTGGGGCCCAGAAGAGACAGGTGACGTAGGAGGGCAGCAGGCAGAATGGGAGACGGCAGGGGCAACACCGGCAGCCTGATTTTAGACATTTCAGAAAACACACTTTCTTGGTTGATCAGATCCACTAAAAGAGTGGGGAAGTGAGCTGACACCTTTCCCGGTCGCTCCCAACATGCCCCACGATTGAGAGGGTGTGAGGACTCCTGGTCCCCAGCTGAAGCATGTGAGCTGTGTGAGTGAGCACGACACGGCATCCAAGCTGGTGTGTGTGTGTGAGTGTGAGTGAGTGTGTGAGTGAGTGTGTGAATGTGTGTGTGAGTGTGTGAATGCGTGTGTGAGTGTGCGTGTGTGTGCGTGTGTGTGTGAGTGTGTGAGTGTGTGTGTGTGAATGTGTGTGTGAGTGTGCGTGTGTGTGAGTGTGTGTGTGAGTGTGTGAGTGTGTGAATGTGTGTGTGAGTGTGCGTGTGTGTGAGTGTGTGTGTGAGTGTGTGAGTGTGTGTGAGAATGTGTGTGTGTGTGAGTGTGTGTGTGTGTGTGTATGAGTGTGTGTGTGAATGTGTGAGTGTGTGTGTGTGAGATCCAAGGCAGGTGGCTTGAAGTGTGAGTCTGAGACCTGAGTGGAGACTAGAGTTAACAGTGTCTGGAAGGAGGCCCCAGGGATCTGAAGGCCAAAATGAGACTCTAGAATGATCGCCACTAGCATTGCCACTTGCTTCCAAGAAAAATGAATGGGAAGTGGATTCCATGTGGTGCTGCGGACACACTGTGTGTATGATCAGACCAGTTCACACTCTCCAGAGAAGAGGTGTGTGGAGCGTGCGGAAGGAATTCTGTGGGATCTTTGACCTGGTTTACTGCCTTTCCCTCCCAACCTCCCCAGAGCTGGCTGTAATAGCCTCGCCCCCTAAGTTCTCTACCAAGTGACACTGCTCTGTCTCCTACAGGCAGGCCCTGTCCCATGAGCCCACCAGACAGCCGAGAAGGACGTGAGTGGGAACTGCAAGAACTCCTGGGTACCAGAGACCTCAACTCCCTCTGTCCTCCCTGCTCCATGGAGCACCTGTCATGGAGGAGCTGAGCGACTTCCCCTCTCGGGGAAGATGTCTGTCCTCCTAGCCACCTCCCTCTAAGGAGGAAGAAATTAAACTCCATGCAGTGGCACCACCCTTTTCTCCACACTGACCTACATTCTGCTAACTCATCATTAGGCCTCAAAGATAGACACCCCTTGGGCACCTGGGCACCGAGCCTGGGGTTGCGAATACGGCATTGCGGTACGTTTTCCCTACTTCCACGGCACCTTCCCCTCTTTACCAGGTCCCTTGGGAATAGGTGTCGTGAACATGTGAAGACGCTCAGGCGTCGTCCTGAAGTTGAGCGATCTCAAGCAGATAAGGGGAGGATGCTACTTCCTGCACGAATGAAGGGTGATGTGATACCAGACACAGCTCATGGAGGAAGAATGCCAGATGTCCACACCGCGAGACGAGTGGGAGAGGAGCCTGGCTCTCCAGGACAAGCCCAGCTTACAGCTGGGGGGCGGCACACAGACTAACAGCCCACGGACCAGGGCAACTGTCCCCGGAAATGGTAGGTGGTCTGATAGTGGGTAACATGAAGCCAAACCCCGTAACGGGCCCTGTATCCATTCAGGCAAAAAGCACATGACAACCAGTGAGATTGCATGTTTTGCTAATGGAAATGACAACATTCCAAACATCAGCCTTTTCATATGCCAAATACATCAAGGTCCTTGTTACTGAGCTACGGTTATTAGTTTATTCTTTTCTTCTTCCATACGTGTTCGTCCTTGCTGTGCATAAAATCACACCCCGTTCTGCCAACACCACCACTGTCACTGCCAAGCCCTGTTCCGTTTACAACCCGCCTATTCAACTTTTAGTAGATTTCTCACTGAAAATGGTTATCTTTTCTGTCCCTGAACTTTTTAAAATAAGAACTTGCTCTCATATGCTTTTGTTTGAGAGTTTAGATTTACTGTGTCTGCACATTGGTCGCAAAAACCTTGCCTTTCAGGACATACTGTACTTTACAGCCAAAGGAAACGAGGGCAGGAGTTACTTGTCTCCGCTCGCACTCAGCGAGAAGACAGCTTTAATGTGATGTCCTCTGACATATAAGAATAATACGCAGGGCTTCCATTTTCCTGAAAAACAGCAGGAAAAGCTTTTGGGGAAGCGGGAAAGAGTATTCTTACTTATGAAAACATTTATTTTTAACCTTAAAACATTCTTATTGCTTCCTGTGAACAGAAAATCACATGCTCTTAAGAGTTAGAAGGGACCCAAAAGCCATCCAAGCCATTTCTGGATGAAGTGCCTTCACCATTATCACACCCACCAAACAGGGCCACTCGCCTTTGTTCTTTTCTTTTTTGTTTCTTTTGTTTCTTTTTTTTTCGTTAGGCGTTTATCATTTATATCCCTCACACAGTGATAACCCCCCTCCCCCCATCCACTATCCCTCTGACATCGCACACAGCCGTTACATTTCCACCGTCTCTGTTCCTAATGCTGTACTCCGCTTCTTGTAACTATGTATATATATATACAATTGTAGTTGACATTCATTATTATTCAGCCTCAGGTGTACAGTGCAGTGATCAGGCATCTACATCATCCCTGAGGTGGTCTCCCAAATGGGACAAGTGTCCATTGGATACCCTACAAAATCTTTACAACATTATTGATTATATTCCCCAAACTGTCTTTTGTATCCCTGTGGCCATCTTGTGGTTACTGACTGTGCTTTCTAATCCCCTCACCTTCCCCCTTATCCCTACCACCCCCCTCCCATCTAGCAACCCTCAGTTTTGCCTCTATGTCTCTGAGACTGTTTCTGATTAGTTCATTCATTTATTCTTTTCTTTAGATTCCACATATAAGTGAGATCACATGGCATTTGTCTTTCTCCGTCTGACTTATTTCACTTAACATAATGTTCTCTAGGTCCATCCATATTGTTCTTACGCTCACCCAGGAGCTCAGCCCTGCAGGAAATGGCCATTCTACTCCTTGCCAATACTTATTATGTGAAATGTTTTTACTTACATTAGAACCAAACCATTTCTTGGAAACTTTTATCACTAGTCCTAATTCTACCATAGAATGGTAGAATCTCTTATCTTTTTTTTTTTTTTTTCAAATAAACCCTTCGCAAATTCAAAGACAAGTATAAGCTCCTAAATTATGTTTCTTGTGATACGTATTCTAAATACATCCTTTATTTCAGCATTTATCTAGTGACTAGTATGTTTCAGGATCCCATGCTGGTTGCTGGGGACATAGAGGTAAAGGATGTGGCCTTTGCACTCACAGTCCATCAGGGAAGATGCTCAGAGAGCAGTGAGTACTGCAGTATAGAGTGGTATCTCTGCATATATACGTGTGTGTGTGTGTGTGTGTGTACGAGCGATTCTGTGGGGGCAGACAGGAGAGAGTAACAATTAACCTGTAGTATAGGATCAGAAACAAGCAAACAGAAGTGGTACAAAACGAATCCTGAAGGATGTGCAATAGTCTCCAGGTACATAAGAGAAAGAATTATCTTCTAGAAGACATACAAGCTCATGCAAAGGCAAGAGCTAATGAGAGCACAGCTCATCGTGTTGGGAGCTTGGTGCTGCGGTGGCTTAGTGTTCACTAAGGAGAGAGGAAAACACAGGGCGGGGATGGTAAGTGGGGCTCAGATCACAAAGCACCTTAATTCTACTGTACATGTTATGAGGACCAGTAAACAGTGTAGGAAGGCAGAAAAGTGATCAGACTTGTATTTTAAAAATGTATATTGTCCGTGGTGTGGCAGATGAGGCGGAATGGAGATGCCAAGGCCAAAGCTGGTGTGTAAATCAAGGAAAAAGTCACGACGGCCAAACTATGCCAGTGACGCTGAGGAGGTTGAGAAGCATCGAGATTGATTTGACAGCAAATCTGCAGCACACAATAGTAAAAATACACAATCACGTGGGGAGATAAGGCATCATGAGCAAGCAGGAATAAGAAGCAGTGCAAATAAATTGACAAATAAATCAAATAATTGAATAAATAGATATGATCGAACAACAGTGCTAACACTGTTTGAATAAGTAAAACTTTCATGTGTCTACAGGAAATACAAAACTATGAACATAACCTAAAAATTATTTAAAAGAACTAACTAGAACATCTGTATGTGAAAAAATACAATAATTGAAATTGGGAAGTTAATACCTAGGTGCACTAACAGACTGCAGACAGCTGCAAAGAGAGTTCATGAACCAGATGGCAGGTGAGGAAGCCTGGCCGGGATGTCGCCATGGGGACGAGGGGGGAGGAAGATGAAAGGGAGAGTAAGGGGCCTGGAGGCCAAAGTGAATAGTCTGAGGATACCTCTAACTCCTGAATTAAAGCAAGAAAGAAAGAGAGAGAGAGAGAGAGAGAGAGAGAGAGAGAGAGAGAAAAGAAATGAAGTGCATAAAAACAATATCTCCTAGAATTAAAAAATAAAGTCTTCTAGAATTAAAAAAGTAAAGAAAGAAAATGTTTGGTGTCAGTGACCAACAAGCAGAGAGAAGAGCATAATCAGCAATCGTTTTCCTCTACACCGTGTGTACTTGTGGGTCATACTTATGGAGAGAAAAGTCACGGATTCGATCTAGAATTTGGCCTGTGAAGCACACATGATGTAATTTCTAGGTAATCAGTTGGGAGTATACTTAAATGTGCTAGTATCAGAAGAAGAAAAATAGCATACAATCCAGTTAATCACATAGCTTATATAATTAACTGGACAGAATGGAAAATCTAAGTTGGGATGACAGAAAGTAAACTCTAGTCTGGTGGTAATTGTATTAAATTTGGAGAAGGAAATTTCATATGTGTCCAAGAAGAGGTGGCTCCACTGCCATGAATTCTTAGAATTGAACAATTTTCACTTGTCTAGATGACAGGCAGGATCTTGCAGTTTAGATAGACAAGAATTTGATAGTAGGTGTTGGAGTTTCATCCAGTGATAGCTATGACCAATGAAGGAAAATGATGTATAGTCCAGACCTGCAGAAACACAGGAATATCAGGAGGAATTTGGGATCTTTTCCAAACAGATATTTTCATCTGTTTAGGAAACAAGAGAAAATTCAGAAATAGAGAAATTAGCTTCCCGTCATATGACAGTAAGAAATGACATAAGACCAGCATCCTCTGTTTGTCCAATACATAAATTAGAAAAATAGCAATTAATGCTAAACTTGGAAACAATGCTAAAATAATAATAATCAAACGACACATATAGACTTACATGTTCTACTATTTGTATGATACGTGTCATATCAGCTACGTCAAAACCAACAAGTAAGTTCAAACAAGCTCACTGACTTGGAGCTTACACTGCCCTTCGCAGTCCTGAGACCACAGGAGAGGCACACGTCTGATCATTCCCTTGTGCACATGTGAAATTTGAAGTTGCGTCTACAATTCAAACATGGAATTTCCTTCACCTTTTTCATATCCTATTATATTTCTGCAACATTTTTTAAATCACTCGTCATATGAATCCTATTTTTGTTTCACTTTCACAAAACATATAAATGTGCTTTAAGCAGCAGAGATCTGGGAAACTAAAGCTTTGGTAGATCTCACAAGGCCTTTAACCAGGTTTTAGATGAGCAAGACGGAGGTCAGAGAGAGAAGTGACTTGTTGAGTGACCCCAGTGAGACACTTGAAGAACCACAGCTGAATAGGATTCTGGGCCTTCCGATGGAGGGTGTCCCAGCGCGGTGTGTGCGACACTGTTAAACATTCGCAGTAGGGGGCGCTGGAGGGACTCCGCGGGAGGGACCCTGCCATCCCCCCACTCCCCATTGCTCCACTCTGCTCTGCTCTTCTATTGTTTCTCTCCTGCTGCATTGCATGGTCATCAGTGGCGTGTGCGATGGGACAACGTGGCAGCGCTCTGCCCAGCCACACTCAGCACACAGTCTCTTGGCACAAGTGTGCGCAGCCCTGGTGACCCCGTTCCTGGTCCTCCCAACGCAGACACTAGGCGTTCCACATCTGGGACCTCCGGGAGCTGCCGCCGTCCTCTGCTTAGCACAGGTAAGGCTGCCTCCTGCTTGCGCAGTGAGCGTGGCCAGGTCTGGCCATGGAACCCATCTCTGCCGCCCACTGAACTGCCAATGCATGTCCATCAAGGTGCAGCCTTGGAGGCAGATCCCTTCCAAGCTTTTCCTTCCGCAAGCACTCACCTCAGCCATATCATACCCTTCAGAGTTCTCTTTCCATCTCTGTAATCACTCATCTCTGAGAGGTTAATAATTCCTGGGTCAAAATTCTATTGAGCGTATGTGAAAGTTCCCCTTTGAAAATTTCTGTCTCCTGGTTGTACCAGGTTGATACAGTGGTCTTCACACTAGCCATGCTCATTAGGGAGGTGTAGCAAAACTGCCCTACATCAACGCGAGTTTATCTGACTTCTGAAACTTCCACTGATGCCCTGTGTCATTCTGACCAGAGAGAGATCTCTGAGTTCTCCACCGCCTTTGGGACCGGAATCACCAATAGGTCTTGTATCGCAGGGCATACGTAGCCGCACTCGTATGTTATAATGAAGACCTCCCCGAAAACAGTCCCAAACAAGTGTCGAGACTAATGTTCAATGTCTGCCATGAATCCAGCGTCTAAGTGGCTGCCTCCATGTCCCAGCAGTTGTCCCTGCCTCCAGTGCAGACACCTGCCTGCCTCTTGAGCCGTCTGAAGACAGCACAGCGACACGCCGTTCAGCTGGTGTCCTCACCCCACTCCACTGCTTTCTGTCTTCTTACATGGTCTTCAATGCCACTGAGTAGCTGTCCTGGGAGCAGGACCTTTAGCAAGAGAGACTCAGCCAACAACACAGGAGCTGACACCTGGGTGTGAGGGAGCAAACTGATAACAGTCTCTGGGTTTCGAATTATGTGTCAATTGATTGAGATACGGAGGGGAATGAGAGCAGTTCCTTAATGCTCGCTGGTGGTCCCATCTCTGGAACCTCAGCAAGACAGAGGTTCAAGGTGAATGTTCAGTGGGGAATCGGACAGTCAGAGCAATACACCCGGGGTGCCAAAAAAATGTATACATATGACTTGGATTCATCTTTTGTTATTGGCATATATTGAGTTTTATTTATATATTTGTTTATATATTTAATTTGAATACAGTTGTTTCCTTTCTTAAAATGTGTATTCAGTTTTTTGGCCCCCTCCGTGTGTGAATTCTCCAGAATACAATAATGGAACTATTGTCCAGTGTTGCTTACAGCTACTCAGAAGACGAGTGTGTGCAAGCATGGACTGATTTAAGATTCCTTCCATTCATTACACAGAACAGGCATGTTTAACACAGTCAGCTCCTGCTGGGACTGGGAGTCCACTGTACGCTCAGCTCTCTCACACAGTAGCCTGACCATGTCCCAGGAGAACTGAGAGTTCATAGACGCAGCAAGTACGTGGAGGCCTCCTTACTGCTGCACGCTCCGTCCATGGGGAAAGCTGACCAACTGCTACTCTGCAGTTCAAAAGGGTTTAACACACTTTATCACAAAGACCATGCAGGCAATACTCATTTCAAACATGTTACTTTAAGATACCATATTTTGAATTTTAGGGAGGCAATTGTTTTTGCATAAAAAATATAGAAAAAATGAAAAGAACACTGAACTTTTTTTAAAAACATCTGTCAGTTCTACGATGTATCTCCTAATGGCTGACTAGTCAATATTGGCAACTGAATCAACTCACACATCAATTTTAGAGGAAACATCTCATTTGGAAAAATGTATTGCCTGACATTTAAATGAAAGACAAACGTACTCTCAACAGTTAATCCATAGTTTGACGTAGATACTTCCATTAATAGCCAAAGAACATAAAAAACCTAATTAAAAATGATCTAGTTTAGGTCATCTTAACACTGTAACATTGGCTATAAATGAAGCTTTTACTAATATTACTTTAACAGTAATATTTCACATGGAAAATTTCATGAGAATGTATTCAAAATTAAATAAGGTCAAATGTTAAAATTTTTAATTCTATGAATCTTTAAATAATGTTACTAGCATAGGATGTTAAGTATCATACATGGTATTTAATGCATAAAATATACTACTATTACTATAATTATGGTATGATATGTTTATATGTTAAATAAAATATGTAACATCAGATACAATATATGATATACATTAGATTTTAACATATATATTTCAATTCCATTCATCTCACCGTGTAAAACAACAACCTCAACAAATATAAATTAAAGATTTTGCTTTATTTGCGCAATGAAAAGATCTAGTAGCAGAACACTGATTTTGTATTTTCAAGAGATTTCTTTATTTCAACAAAATGACTCTAGAGTGATGGTAAATTAAAGATATCACAGCTTTCTAAATCAAACCATCTCTGATTTTATTCCTTAAAAGAAAATTGTGAATCACACGTGCTTGTTTCCATCCTACAGGTCAACAGATCTGGGGAGCTGAGGGGATTCACGGGAGCTCATGCAGCTGCCAAACAGCAGAGTTGAGACACAATCGCAGCGTTGATCCATAATAAAAGCAATCTTTTCATCACCTGTACTTGCTCAGGAAACTTCCAGAATGTGAAACTGGCAGCCACTGTTAGGATTTATAGCTTAGAAAAGAAACTATGTATGGAGAGAAACGTGTGGAACTTGACGTTGGAGCTGGCTCTTCACGGAATGCCTCCTCCGTGTGCAAATATTAAATTCTGAAGCTCAAGGCTGCAGTGCGGCTGTCGGTTTCACTGAGTGGGGATGGAGGCGCAACGAGCTCGACAGAGAGGGGATGGCAACTGATTTCAAGCACAATTTTTAAAACGAGTTTGGTAAGAATGAGAGAATTCCATCATTTCTGAACCAGGCAAATACACTTTCACTGTGAGCACTCAGGCCAGAACTGAGATTGACTCTCAGAGAGTAATGTCGGCATGTCCATCACCCGCCCACTGGATCTGAAACACTGAACCCTGATGTCTTCGCGGCACATTAGACCCAGTGGACAAGGCCCTTATCCAAGCACAAGCCAGACAAGTCGCAAAGCCGTGACTGCTTCCCCTTGGTGACTCTAATGACACCTCTAAACATCAGAATTTTCTGCGGGCAAAAACTTCAAAGGCGAAGAACCGAGGAAGAGCATTAGCGCTGATGGGGCTCAGTACACAGGCAGCCACCTTCCTAGGGACAAATCTGACAGGTGCCACATCAGTCTCCTGGCATGAGTCTGCAGCTGCTTTGATGAAGCCTCAGACCACCATCACTACGAAAAGGGCACAGAGCTTCAGACCAGCTCTCGTACCGACACGCCCTGTCAGGTGAATGGGAACAGGCGCTGCGCTGCGGACACTGACACTCTTGTTGCTGACAACCTGGTCACGCTGTGGACAGGAGTGTAGATGAAAAGTAAAAGTACGAGAACATGCTTGACGATGACGATGGTGTTTCAACAAGGAAGACACTGAGTGCATGTGACTGTGACAAGCCAAGAGACAGGGTGTTTCCCTCCACGTTCAGCTGTTAGCGTAAGAGCTGCACGGAGAGAGGGGGCCGCCCAGGACGGTCGATGAGAGGAGAAACAGAACATGTGCTTTGTAAGCACAACAAAGTCATTTCTTTCTTAGGCAAGAACCCAGATCCACTGGCTCTGTTGTCTGAGCAGAAAAAGCGAGAGAAGCGTTGCCACCTCCACACCCAGGACATGCTAGCACTGCAGGGCAAGGTGCGGGGCTGCCTGCACCCCGGAGAGCCCCCACCTGGCCACCTCTGCTCAAGCAGTCGTCTACGAAGGCCAGGACAGCACACCACTCAGCTGTCACAGCCTGGGACAGAATCAGGTTTCCAGCCACAGCAGGTTGGGAGTAAGTTAAAATATATTTGAGCTATGATATAAATTTCTAGACACTTTGACTACTTGAATAGGTGCCTAGTGAAATGTGGGAACACCACAGCATTTATTGGAACTGAACCACTGTGAAACACAATTCATATCCTAAAGAATAAATCTCCATTTTAAACTAGTACCACGAAATAAAAATATATAAGTATTTTCACAAAAATTTCTAACAATGAAGAAGTGTATAAAATGGAAGGTAAATTTTCCCATAATTAGGGTTAGAATTAGGGAGTGAATATACTAGGAATGTCTTTGCAAAGGTGAACTTAGTAACAGAACAAACTGATTTAGTCGTATGTTTGACAGATGCCATTTTCCTGGACATGAAAAAGAATGGCTTCCTAAAAAGATGTGTTAAAGTGTCCCATTGGTGTGGAGGGCGGGAGCTGATGGAGGTGAAACAGGAATGGGAGAATGGTGAGCATTGGGAAGTTACAATCTGTCTCAACTTTGGGGATGTTATGCTAAGTGAAAGCAGCCAGTGACAAAGGGAGAGTAGTGTGTGACTGCACACACATGACTGCTGGAGTGGTCAGATTCATAGGGGCAGAAAGCAGAATGGTGGGTGAGAGGAGGCCCGGGGGAGAGGGGAATGGAGGTTAGTGTTTCATGGGGTCAGAGTTTCAGTTCGGAAAGGTAACAAAGCATGGGAGGTGGATGGTGGGGATGGCTGCACGGCAGTGTCAATGCTCTTCATGACAGAACTGTACACTTACAAAGGGTCAACTTTGGATTATGACTATTTTTACCACCATCACCACCACCATCACAACAAAACCAACAACCCTGCCTGTCCCTGGATCAACCTTGTGACTTAAAGTGGCAGATTCTGAACAACCTGTTTGCCATCACTTTGTACATTCCAGGTGCCTGTGTCCACGTCTGTATCCATAGCTACGCTGTGCTGTGCTGTCTATACAGCCATATCGTCTCCGTCTGTGTCTCCGTCTGTGTCTCCGTCTGTGTCTCCGTCTGTGTCTCCGTCTACAGCTACATCTACACCTTCACCTGTGAGGAAACCCTAAAGGGAAGATTCCATTTAACTTCCCACAGCACTTAACAAGATGGCTTCTTCCTAAAGTAACTACTCATTACATGTTTTTTTATAAGTAGTAGAAATTAACTTGTCAGGGAAAAGGCTTTACACTGTTTAATCACTTCTCTTCACAAATCTGCATAATTGCTGATACTCTTGCTATTGTGAGCCCATCACCGACCCAATACTCAGTTACTTTTAGGGAAGCAGGCACACACACAGAGACTTGGCAAAGAGGACTCACATAAGATGATGGAAATTGAAGAAAATAGAAATATGTTTTAGGTTGGAGACCACATCATTAGGGAAAGTAATTGGGATAGATCACTTTAAAGTAGCAATTACCGTGCCACCCATTTTCAAATAATGATTGGACCTTTAAGAATGATAAGAGACCAAACCAGGTGGTGACTCCCAGAGGTGATGTGGAGGAACTCTCTCTCTGTTTCCTCACAAAGCCACTGCCTTCCTATTTATTACATAACCAATCGATACACATTTGAAATATCATAGAAAATGTCGCAAACGTGGTCAACTGCCTGCCACATACACGATACATAATTTACTAATAGGAGACTCAGGAGGTCATACTTTCTGTCCTCAGAAATCATTTAAAACCCTCCTTCTTTTTTTGCTTTCTCTGAGTTTCTGAAATATCCACTCTAAAAGGATAAGCGTGGATTTTTAACCTGTCAAAGAAATGAAGGATGACCTGACTGATGTGTTAGAAATCCCTTTATCTTTAAAGTTATTTCAGAGTCTTGGAGCAGGTTTTGAATATTACTCAGAAGAGGAGACCATCGGGCCGTGATCTGTCCTGCTGCTAAATAAAAGTGATCAGCGTGGAATGTTCCTGAGCCACTCTAGCATCCAGCTGACTCTGGGCTCGGCGACACTGAGCTGTGAGCCAGAAGGCACAGCACAGCCAGGAGCCAATGAGCCTGAACTTCTGAAAGAGAATGTTTCTGACTAGCTTTGTTCACTCCAGGGACCAAGATCCCCACCGATATGTCCTGGCCCTAATATCTAAGTATAACTTGACCTAGAAGGGTCTTTTAATGCAGGATTTGATGACGACCTCAGGTGATGAGACGTAGACGCCACACGCTGTACATATGCCCCAGCACACGTGCCAACTTGTCAACCATGTGTCCTGATGGTCCCAACTTCTGCTTTGATAATAAGATGTAATGAACTTCGCTCAGATGGTGATGGAAGGAGAACTGACTCTGGGTGGTGAACACACAATGGGATTTATAGATGATGTAATACAGAATTGTACACCTGAAATCTATGTAATTTTACTAACAATTGTCACCCCAATAAATTAAAAAAAAAAGATGTAATGAACTTCCTCTCTTCAAGTGACACTGGGCAAAGAAAGTGGTTCCTAAGGTAACGCTGCTGCCTATTACTAGGGTTAGAGATGGGTGCCACCGTCCCCACAGACCATCTCAGAAAGAAGGCAGCATTCTATAAAAACAAATCACAAGTAAAGGCAGCCAAGGTTCCAGCAAGTGAGTGGGACGAGAAGAGGGCTGCAACAGAGGGAAGCGCCCAGGCCAGGCCAGGCCAGGCAGAGCCCACGGCCTGGTCTCATGGCCTGGGGTCGTCAGTCCCAGAGGGGCAGGAAGTGCTGAGGATAACGGAAGCTTCCAAAGCTTCCTAATTCTTGTTATAATCTAGTGCTGAAGCCTGACTCTGATGCAGAGTGCAGCTTTCCAAGGCACTTCGCCCACAGATTATATCCTGAGGTTGGGGCCCTTCTAGCTTCTCTCCCGCTTTTAGTCAATTCTGTATTCATGTTTTATTTCGTGTCCCGACTTTCATTTCCTTAATAGAGCACTGCTCCCTTGAGCACAGAACTCTAAGTAGGTTTCTCCTGCTCTCTGAGAAAATCTCCCCGAGTAGTTACAGAGCAGTCCCTCCCAGCTACCTCACTCCCGAACAGAGATACAAGTACACACCTCCTGTTGCCCAGTCAAGCTGGTGGGACGGGCATGCAAACAGGTGGTTTTAGGGCAGGAAACGAGCAGATGGTACCAGGGGCCACAGCAGACTCTGGCTGCTGATGGAAACTTCCATTTCATGATTTATGAGGCCAGGACTAGAAATTTTACCATTACCGTTATTACTATTATTATTATCATTGTTGTTAATGAGCTAAGATTCACAGAGAATTAGTGTGTTCCATGCACGCCATTAAGCACTTTGCACATATCACCTCACTGATGACACATTGTATACTTTGCATACAGTGTATTGAATATCAACTATACCTCAGTATAGGACTACTGCAGACCACCTTTTTATGCCATATACAAGAATAAACTCAAAGTGGATTAAGACTTAAATGTAAGACCCAAAACGATAAAACTCCTAGAAGAAAACATAGGAAGTAAACTCTCAGACATTATCCTTAGTAATATTTTTACTGATATATCTCTTTGGGCAAGGAAAACAAAAAGAAAAAATAAACAAATGGGACTACCTCAAACTAAAAAACCATCAACAAAACAAAAAGACATCTTACTGAATGGGAGAAGATATTTGCAAGTGATACATCTGATAAGGGGTTAACATCCAAAATCTACGAAAACCTCATGCAACTCAACACCAAAAAAAACCCCCAAACAATCCAATTAAAAAATGGGCAGAAGACCTGAATAGACATTTCTCCAAAGAGGACATACAGATGGCCAATAGACATATGAAAAGATGCTCAATGTCACTAATCATCAGAGAAATGCAAATAAAAACCACAATGAGATATCACCACACACATGTCAGAATGGCCATCAATAAATCAACAAACAAGTGCTGGCAAGGATGTGGAGAAAACGGAACCCATGTGCGTTGTTGGTGGGATTGTAAATTGGTGCAGCCACTATGGAAATCAGTATGGCTGTTCCTCAAAGAATTAAAAATGGAACTACCTTATGACCCACCAATTCCACTCCTGGGTACTTAGCCAAAGAAATCCAAAACACTAATTTGAGAAAATATATGCACCCCTATGTTCATTGCAGCATTATTTGCAATAGCCAAGACATGGAAACAACTGAAATGCCCATCAATAGATGACTGGATCAAGAAATTGTAGTACGTTTACACAATGGAGTATTACTCTGCCGTAAAAAAGAATAAAATCTTACTATTTGCGACAACATGGATGGAAGTAGAGGGTAGTATGCTAAGTGATATAAGTCAGACTGAAAAAGACAAATACCAAATGATCTCACTTATATGTGGAATCTAAAGAACAGAATAAATGAATAAATGAAACAAACAGACTCATAGATGCAGAGAACAAACTGATGGTTGCCAGATGGGAGGGGCGTTGGGGGATGGGTGAGAAGGTGAATGGATTAGAAGTACAAATTGGTCGTCATAAAATAGTCATGGAGATGTGAAATACAGTGTGGGGAATATAGTCAATAATGTTGTAAAAAGTATGTACAGCATCAGATGAGTACGAGACTTATCAAGGATCACTTCATAAATTATACAAACGCCTGACCACTGCGCTGTATGCCTGAAACTAAAATAACATAGAATGTCAACTACAATTACATATATATACACACACTGATATACACCTATACAGGCATGTATTCATGGGATGTACACTACAGCATAGGCAATACAGTCAATGGTACTGTAATAGCTGTGTGTGATGTGATGTCAGGTGGGTAGTAGACTTGGGGGGTTATCACTTTGTAAGGGGTGTAAATGTCTAATCATATTGTTTTGTACACCTGAAAGTAATTTTAAAAAGACTGTAGAGAATCTACACCTAGTAAAATAAAACATTCACGTGGTAGTTGGCTACTTCTTTTATTTTCAGATTCCTTTTGTGCTCATTCTAATCTGCTTATCTTAATGCTGTTAGCTAGCTAGTATTGAGGAAAGGGACTGTTTCACCTTCTTTATGTCTAGCAACGCAGTGGGGTGATTTTTAATATGGTTTCTAACTCCAGGATTCCTACAAAAAGAGTACAGGTGGGTAACTTTATTAAAAGGCGATTTTATAACTTTATAAAAGTAAGCATGAGCCCCATTTATCTGTGTGGTTTTGCAAGTGAGTGCGTGTCCTCTCCAAAAATCAGAATAGAGTCACGAATTTTCAGCCTGGGAGTTTGAACTGTAATTAAAATGCAAATGTGTTAGCTTAATATAATAGCTGGAAGAAATCTTAAAGATCAATCTCACTGAAGCATTTCCTTTCATAGATGAGAAATCTGAGACTGAGAGCTTAGTGACATTCGAGTGACAAATGGAGATAGCTCATCTCACAGAGGGCTGTGAGCTCCTGGAGGGCTGGCACAGGCCGGGTCAGCAGCACTCGCCCCACGAGTGTTCACCCAAGTGCGGTATCAGGTGGGCGCCAGCATCATGATTCCCGCTAAGGCCCGCCCACGGGCATGGGTGATGTCGTCGTTATTACTATTACCGTTATTGTTGCTTTGCAAGGAGATAGCTTTCAAGACATGATATTGTTATATTTCTGAACTAAATATAAATTTGATCCAGAGAGGACCTCAAATAATTTTATAGACTAAATGGCTACCAAACTTTGCAATTTATTTCAACACTCTGGACTCCATTGACCTGTAAAATGAGGAGAACAGGAGCCTTTTGTGGGGTTAATGTGATGACACTGGGTCATACACACCAAGGATGGGGCACTGAGCCTGACACCGCTACTCACCACACCGTGTAGTGACAAATTAGACAAAGAGGGGACCGGGTCGTGTGGCCCCGATTATGGCCAAGGGTGGATGGCACTTACACAATTACACCTGCACACTCAGCAAAGCTCAGGGTTGTGTGAGAACGTAAGAATCATCAAATGTGAAATCCACATTTTACAAATGAACATTGTTTTCTCTCCGAGTGATGACGTGACAGGCCTGGGCATCGGGGCCAGCACGCCCCCGCCAGCCTGGACAAACCAGAGCTCCTTCTCGGGGACGCCCACTGCCCTGCAGAATCTATTCTTCCATCATACTGTGTGGGGTGTCTGCACTGCCTTCCTTTAATCCAGACTGAGAACCACTGAGAAGCTTCTGGAATTATTGACTGACCTGCTCTCTGTGCTATATACACAAGAATTCAGTCATGACTTGCTGTTGAAAGCTAACAATTCCCAGCTCTGTCTCCCATTTTGTTGCTCAGACTGGAGCCCGTGTCACCTCACTGCTCACGCCACCTCTTGTGACACAGTGTGACTCAGTCAGCCCTGAGCTGCCAACCTGTGACTGGTTTTGACTCCAGCAGAATAGATTCAAGCCAAATACAGGAACATTACCTATTTAGAATTTAATTAAATTCCATAAACCTGGCTGAGCATCTGGAATGTCAGCACTGGGCCTGATGCTAGAGACATCTTGATAAGTAAGTGCTCTTTTCATCAAGAATATCTCACCCAAAGGGGGAAACAGAAAGCAAAGAGGCCATGCCAGTTCAACCATCCCTAGGAAAACACACAAAACACTAGAAAATGGAGGATACCTGAACCCGCCTGGGGGCTCCTTGAAGTGGACGAGACTGAAATAAACCTCCAAGGGCCAGTAGGACCAAGCTGGGCGGTGCAGGGACAGCACCACAGGCACGGACACAACATGCCTCACTGAGTGAGGGGTCCGAGGAAGCAGGGGCCTGCATGATGCAGGTCCCCTGGTCCGGTTTTGTGTCCTCTGGGTCACGCGTATCTACGCGTGGCTTAATCTAAACGCGACAGGAAGGCATCTACAACTTTAACAGGGAGAGTGACACAAAGCAGTTGTTATATAGCGCACCGTGGCATTCAGGTCGAGGGGAGAATCTGGAAACTGGAGGACCCTTCATGGATCTGATAATAGTCCAGGGAGAATGACAAAGGCCTGTCCCATAGGGGGACATACAGTATGTCAGTCAATATGTAACTAATTCTGAGTTAAAAGCTGGCATTAACCAAAATGCCTCATTTCATTAAATTGTCGGTTATCAAGGGGTTAGAGACGCTGTCACTCTTCTGAGTCCTCCCATTTCTTGCCTCTATTAGGGACCTCGTGGGAAGTCTGCTTCCCTAGGACACAGCCTCTCCGAGGACAGGAGTCTGCTCTGATGGGTGATGTTACATTTTCAGCCCACCGCGAGATGGCTGAGAGACAACCTACAGTTCCCTGAGGTTACAGGGACAGAATTCACCAGGAGACGCCTCCGTGCGTCCGAGAACAGCCTCAGAGTCGCCATTCGAAAGATCCGAATCCGCTGCCTTCCTACGACGGTCGCTGGGGTTAGTGTCACGTGCCCTATGTGGTCTTGAGATTTCTCAGAAGCCCCTGAGACGTAGGCTAAGTGCCTTAGAACTGGACATGCAGTGAGCACCACACATCCGCCCCAAGTAGCTGGGTGCATAGGCAGCCACGGCCCGGGGAGCAGAGAAATGGGGTTGGCTCCCGGTTGTTTTCCTCCCTGGGGATTGCTTCTGTACGACCTCCCAGGGTCATGCCAGCCTTTCTTCTTCTCACCTGCTGATTCTGGTCTCAGATGGCGATGCGTGTGACAAAGAACGCAATAGTATTGCTCTCAGGGGAGAGACCAGCACACAGCAAGCAGAACCTCTTCTTTCCTGTGTTTATTTGGAGGAATAGCAAGACAGTTTGGAAAGTCGTAACAGATGATCTTCCCCCGTAAAGACATAATAGATCCTGCTGTCATCGAAAAGCCTGGGCTGAGGGTCAGTTCATTTGCGTGGACATGGCCAGAATATCAGGAAAACTCTGGGATGAAGGGGGACCGGAGCTGTTATTCTGCGGATGGGACAGAGCTGGAAGAATGGTGGACAAGGTCACCTGTGGGAGGGCACTGAGATCCCAGTTAAACTGTGCAGTCACAGCAGGCCATCGTGCGCGTGTGTGCATATGTGTGCCCATGTGTGTTCATGTGTGCACGTGTGTGTGCATTTGTGAGTGTGTGTGCCCGTGTGTGTGCATGAGTGTGTGCATGTGTGCATGAGTGTGTGCATGTGTGTGTGCATGAGTGTGTGCATGTGCGTGAGTGTGTGTCCGTGTGTGTGCCCATGTGTGTGCATGAGTGTGTGCGTGTGTGTGCATGTGCGTGTGTGTGTCCGTGTGTGCATGTGTGTGCCCATGTGTGTGCATGAGTGTTGCATGTGCGCACCGTGTGTGTGCACATGTACCTGTGTGTGCATGTGTGTGCATGTGCGTGAGTGTGTGCCCGTGTGTGTGCATACATGTTTGTGTGTGTGCGTGCATGTGCATGTGAGAGAGAGAGAGACAGAAAGAGAGAGAGAGAAAGAGAGAGAGAGAGATGACGGATTTAATGGAGGAGAAGTAACAGTGGAGGACCACCGGGAACCACCGTCCCTACGCTCAGGCTGGGCTGCAAAGGGGTTTCTGTCACAGGTCAATGCGGCTCCTCCAGGCCACGCTGACAGAAGGGGGAAGGAGCCACGAATGCCGGGGAATTGAAGCCACCAGGTACAAAGACTCACTGATCACAGCTTCCAGACACTGTGGAAGCCAACTTGGAAACCAGGCTGACGCCAGGTGGGGGCATCGTGAAGTAAACCGGGTGGCGTTCACACTCACTCCCCTTCATCTCCTCAGTGCACCGTGATGCCTTTCTTCCCCTCAATTAGGTTCTTCACGGCAGCATAACCCCACATGCACTAGCAGTCTGAAATGTTTCTGTGGCTTTTCATCAATCGTAATAAAAACAGAAGTCCTTTCCGTGGACCTCAAATCCCCCATGTCTGGCCCATGGCCAAGGGTGCCGTGGGCACAAGTCTCATGTGTGAATGAAACATCAGCCAAGGGGGTCAGCACACTCCCACGGAGGAGGGGACTGTGGCTGGTCTGGCCCAACGGGTAGGATTTTCAGAGGAAGATCAGAAATGACAATGACAAAGACTCAACACCTGAAAGCCAGACTATCCGTGGGTGGTGAGGAGACTAGTCTCCCTGGAGAGGAGAGGCAAGTGAAGGAGAAGGCACTCTAGAGATGAATGCACGACGCTTTCCGACAGTTGGTTTGGTTCCTGAGTTTGGGGTCTCTTTATACACAAGCATATGTTCGAGGGCTGAATAATTAGATTACACAGGGAGCAGGAAAATGGATAGACCAAAGAGAAAGCTAATGGAACCTGGGATACTTGGGAGCTTATTAAAAACACCCCAAGATGTGCAGAGTAACATATAAATAATTCACATTCAAAAGACCTTAGCTCAGGTCTCAACCCTGTGACTTGGGAAATAACTTAATTAACTATAACATGGAAACATTTCCTCCTAGGTTGGTGAAACTTTGGAAACCAATGAGTGTGAACATGTTTTATAAACTGTCAAGAATTATCAATAAGAAAGTGGTCATATTCTTTTATTCAATGAACCGAGCTAGGAGGTCCTTGGACCATTTTTTCTAGATTTGCCATTTGTTTCCTTAAAGGGTTAAAGCCCTGTCCGCTACTTTCTCGCGTTTTTCATCAGCAGAGGCTAGTTTCGTGTGCTTCCATAATCTGTGTTTATTACTTGTCTCTGCTGATGTGCCGAGTGAACATCCTTACCCTCCAGGTAACAAAGCTGTCTCTCGCCTTTCGCACACATTTGTTATAAGACTGAGTTAAAATGATTTCTTGCATGCCAAGTGTTTATTAAGAAATCCCAAGTACCTGAAAACGTTCAGCATAAAACGAAGTCTTCTTCTGGTTTAGTAAGATTAATTTGTCATGTTCTTGTAGCGTATTTCTTTTTGTGGTTTTCTGTCAAGCAAATGCCCTTACATATTTTAGTCAGGCCCGACCCTGAATTCCCTGAGAGACTGCAGGAAAGGCTTCCACATTACTGCCTGCAGCTCATTTACGCATTACATCTAGTGGGGCCATCAGTCAGCCACTCTCCGTCCTCTTCCTTCATAATCAGATTCCAGGCTCCGCATTAGCCGATGACCATTCAAGTTCTTGACTTTCGTGCATGAATGGGAATCAACCTTAGTTCTCCCGGCTCTCTTGACACTCTCTTGTTCAATAACTCATTAACATCGTGTTATTTCTTTCTTTAAAATCCTTCTAAAACTTTTTTTTCATGCACCATCTGATTTTTGCAGACATTTGTGATTTATTGAAGAGAATAATGACTCCCCTTAGTATATATCATCACTGCCCTCAAGTGCTGACGAAGACTTTGACATTTGATCTTCACAACAACCCTGAGGAGAATATATTACAATTACCCTATTTCACAGGTATGCGATAGTGAAATCGAGGGTCAGGAAGTTACGGAACTTGCTGCTAGTTCAGAAATTCTGACTTCAGAAAAAATATCCTTCCACAAACCACTAGAGAAAGTGAACTTACATGCTCTCTTTTGTTTAACTTTTCAGCTCAAATTTTTTTAGAACATAATGAGTTTGATTTGATGTTTAATTGCAGAATACAAGAATCCGAGTCAAGATTGTGTTACGTCAGGTAGAGCTCAGGTTTCAGGATCACTCGGACTTGCAGGTGTTGGAGCCTGCAGACAGCAAGCGCCCAGCTCCATCGTCCGAGCGTGGTGGGTGTGCTCCCACGTAAAGAAGGTGGAGTCTGCTTCCTCCTAATGGTCCTCGGTCATCCATACTGTGGGAACGTCCAGGATCGTCTTACAGTGTGACTCATCCAGTATTGAACAGCTGTTTCTTTGTGCTTCTTTTCTCAGATGTGACACAGAACACATGTACTTTTCCTGTTGTACGATGGCCCTTCACTATTTTGAAGTCATCACTGTCTTTAATAGATAAGTGATTTCCTAGCAAATACTTCTTGGTTCGATGACTTATGATGCTCGGTTAACAAGCTCAGCGTTCAGGTAGAATGGAGCGTGGCCAGGCTGCCAGGAGCTGTGACTGCCAGGTAAGCGCTTGAGTTTATCAGCAGGCAGTACCACGGAAGGTCTTTCCAAAAGGAAATGTACTGTGGGGCTGAAGGACATTTCCACTTACTAAATTAAGATTGGCACGACAATATTGTATGGTTTCTCAGTAAGCTATCGTTAGAGAACCGTGCTGTGGAAGGAAATGGAGGCATCTTAGATAATAGTGTTGGATTTCCCACCCGCAGTTTCCATTTTGAAAAGCACGAGGAACTCACAAGCCCTCACTGAAAAGAGACCGTGAGCTGGTCAGGAAGTCAGCCTCTGAGAAAGTACTGTTATCACATTGCTACAGATAAGAGACCTGGAGAGATGATGAGCTCTCCTACATCTCATGGGAGTGTACCGTGTGACCTCTTCGCCAGGAAAAAGAACTACTTGTGTTGTTATTTGCATTGTCATATGGTAGCACAAATGGAGTTACAGGTAGTGGATATGCTATCCTACACTATATATGAATTAGCCTGCACAGATCCATCCAGGAAACATCTAGGAAATTATTCTAAATAACTCTATGAGGGGTTCACTACTTCGAGCTAACCCTAAAAGACATAAAATCAAGGTGAGTACAGCCGTCAGCATCCAAGGAAGGGCTACGACAACTGGCCCCCCGAGCCCTGGGCTCTGCCACGCCAGCAGTCACAGTGCTGGGCAGCCCAAGTCCATGCATGGGCTCAGGCTATGGACAGGCTCTGGGGACGGCTTCCCTGAATACTGTCACGGGAGTGCATGTCCCTCACTATCCTTTTCTTCACATGCACAATAAATTGTACATAGCATTATACACCGCAATGTAAGAGGGAAACACAACAGGTACATTTATTTTGCAAATAATATGCCTCAGGTACTGTATTAGGTCCCATGACTGTATTTTCTCTCTCTCTCTCTCTCTTTTTTTTTTTAAACAATCACAATATTCCTATCTACCCATAGCTTTACATAAGGAGTAGGTGTAGATTTGAAATCACAAATTTACTTAATACAAATTTATTTCCTTCAACTCTTTCTTCTAAGGAAGGATATCCAGAAAACCCTGAATATCTTTTCTCAAGAGTAAGCTGCTGGAAAGCTGACATAATGCTTGGAACATTGCGTGACAGGAGGACTTGTTCTCTGAACTTCACAGAGGACGGTCAGGGAGGGTCTGTGTCGGAAAGTGTCATGGCTGAGTTCCTTAGCCCTAGAAGAGCACAATGCACTGACCAAACACTTGTAGAAAAAACATGTGATTCACACATTAAGCCTTAAACAGAAATACACTGTGGATGAATTGAACATTTGATGTTAAAATGAATCACAGAAAAGCTGTATGGAATATGACATGTAGACATGTTTGTTTATATCTGATCTATTATAACCTTTTAGTTAGTAGGAAAAGCTGCTGGAGCACAGTTAGAAGGCTTGGAAACATTCTAACAGCATTTTGATCGCCTAAGTTACTGGAAGGCGGGGGAGATCACCCCTACCTGTGTTTGGGGTAGGACACCACGTCTAATTCAAAGATGACAATAAAAGAAGGAAGGCTTTTTTTTTTATTTAAAAAGCAGTTACCCAAAATCCTTAATTTATAATTCAGACCTAAATAAAAAGGAAGATAGAGACACTCAATATTGTGAACAAGGGAAATTCAATATTGTTAAAAACAAACAAACAAAACAACTCTTTCTTTTCTCAAATTGATCCATAGATTCAAAGCAATTATAATGAGAGGCTCAAGAGTTTGTGGGATACAACGAACTGAATTTAAAATCGCCTGGAGGAGCAAAGAGCCTGACAAAAGCAGGGCAGCTTCCCACTCTCTGACCCCAAGTGAATCTTGTAGACATGAACGTCTGGTCTGGAACTCTGGCCTGGCTCCTTCTCAGCGGGCCAGCTGCTGTGGGCCATCAGATGTCCTAACAGGCCCCGCTCCTCACTGGTCCCTAGCTGTATTCATGGAGCCAGTGGCTGGCACACAAGGCAGGCAAAGTTCTCACCGTGGCAATTCACATGCAGTGGATCTCAGTGAAAGGTACCCACTGGTACACACTTCCCTCCGCACCAGTTTCCCATTGAATCCACCCCACACTTCATGTGTCAAGACCTAAGGCCATAAATCGGGCAGCCAGTCCACCCTGTACAACGCATCCAAGGGAAAGAAATCACTGACGGAAAGAAACCAGTGCCCTCAATAAAGCACCAACATGAATGTGTCTTCGCAGGGTGCTCCCGGGGAGTGGCTTACACTCTGCCCAGGACCCGTCCGTCATCAGCGCAGGAGACCCAAGCACAGCACTCACTGGCTCTCATTTCGCAGATTCCTCCCTGGCTGGCAGGTCCCATCTCCTTATTTGAATCCATTTCTCCTTACAATTCAATATGAAAATCCCTTTCAAATCCAAAATGGAAATACACATGAAGGAGCTGTCTGCTTTTTTCTGCACCTTCAACTGTTTACAAAGAGAGTATTAGGGAAATAAAAGGACTTGTTCATAATATTGACTACCTTGTTGTATTTTATGATGTTAATTTTAAATGTCTTGTTTTCTAATATTTTATAATTTATATCTTGTATAACTTAAATATATTTCTGAAGTGCAAAGCATCCATTTACATGAATTATCATTGAGTCTTTATAATATTTAATGTATAGTTTAATAGTGAGAGATACAAAAAAGTGAAGTTTTCATAAATATTCAAGAGGTTTATACTTATTCAAAGTCCTTTATTAAAAAGTGAGCCCATAAATTTCTGTGGAAATCCATGTCTTTCCTCCCATTAAATTTGCAAATGAGTCTAATGTGTGTGTGTCTGTGTGTGTGTGTGTATTTGAATTTCTATACAAAAAGTTCCTTGCTTTCAGGGAAAAAATACCTTAAAGACTCCAAAAATCAGAAGATAGCAAAGAAAAATGTTAAAAACGTGACATCAAATGCATTTTTCTAGCCGATATGTATGCGTTACGTATAGACGACCATGTGCTAAGTGCTCGTATGTGCTGTTTCAGTAAGTCTTTGTAAAACTGTGTCACAGGAAAGAGTATTCTTATATTCTCAACCCCATTCATGAGGTGAGGGCACAGCGGCGCTGTGACTAAAGTATTCTGCCTAGTCCCTCGCTGGTGTCAAGGTCTAACACATACGACTAGACCCCGGCGTGACCACATTTCCCACCTAAAACCTCGCTAACACGCAGTGTGCCAACTAACGTAGTTTCAAAATCCGTAGAAGATCAAGCGTAAGTTACTGAGGAAACCCAAAACGTAAAGCATTTGAACTTCCGTGCCAACGGTCCTTTACGCTCTACGGAGCAAATAGTATTATTGTCATCCCTGATTTGCATAGGAAAAGTACGAAGGCACAGAGGATTTAGGTAACATGCCTAAAGTTGCCCAGCTTCTCAACAGCACAGTGTGTTATCACAAGTGCAGCTTTAACAGAAACTGGGGAAAAGCAAAAGTGCTCAAAATCCGATTTGGTTTCTGTCACTTCTGCCAAGGAAAGCCTAGACCATCTGGACCCAATGTCCTATATACCTCACGGAAATAGTTCGGATCTTAACCTTCTCTTCACAGCCTGCAAGACCAACAAGTACCACCTGCGGACTTCATGCACCTTCCATGCTTTTCTCTGTTTTGTACCTTCTCCCACCTCCACGCTGAAACAGTGGTACCTCAGTTTTCGAACCTAATCCATTCCGGAAGACCGTTTGAGTTCTGAAACGTTTGAACACAGCCGACAGCAAGGCCTCAGGATCTTGCACTCAGCGGAAGCAACATGTTCGACTTCTGAGGCGTGTTCGAAAACCGAAGAATTTTCTTATGGGTTTATGGCATTCATAAACTGAAATGTTAGTCAACGGAGACGTTCGAATACCTGAGGTACCACTGTACTTTGCGGCACATTTGAGCTGCTATAGACTTTGATCATTGTGCATTTGACTGTACTACTTGCTCTCTGCACACCAACCTGGCTAGATTGCCTCAAGGTCTTAACTTCTGCTCTTTCCTCACATGGCCATGTAATTATTGTTGCTGCAGGAAAGAAAAAGGAGAACATCCAAATTATAACAATTCACTAGGAACAAAGAATTGCCACAAGAAAATTATTGTTTAGAATATTAATCTATAGAGTTCCATTGTCTGCTTGCTCTAGATTTGAATAAAAGAATATACTTAGAAAAGATGACAGAGGCCACCTTATCTGCTGAACCTTATGGAAAGCTTTTGCTGTTTCTAATGTTTCCATAGAAACAGATGCAACATGAGCAAAGGTGATGTCAGGTCTTTTAATACGATTTTCCCTCACTACTGATTTTTAAAAATCAGATTCTATTTGTTCCCTGATCAAGATCATTATCTGCTACTCGAATTTAACCAGTGCCCTCACTTTCCTAGAAATGAAAACATAGGTCATTGAAATGCAAAATAGGTGTGAAACTATCCCTTCAGAACAATCCATCCTGATTCTGTTTTAAATGACATCTGCCTTGCAGTTCTGATACAGGCCTCCCAGATTGTTAAGATATCTGTATAAACAGAAAGAGATGAAAATATCCTAACAATATTGAAAATTAGGCCTCAACATTTAATGTTGCTCAAAAGAATTTTTATAAACCACAAGGCCAAAATATTGGCCTTTAGAAGGAAAATCAGTGGACTTCTTATACTCCTATGTCCTGGGAAAAAGCAAGTTAGTCTGTCCCTCTTTTATCTTTTCTGGGTGCCTTTATCTAGTTCAGAAATGCAGTATCTCCCTCTGTTGCAAGGCTGCAATTTTTTTTCTTTTTTTCAGTTCTCTCCAAACAGTCTCATCCCCTTCCATGAGCCATCCAGAGACTACAGCCCTGGACCAAGTGGTCAAAACGAGGATGTGTGTCTGGATGTGTCCTCACATGCGTCTTGGCGGGTGGTTGTGGAACCAGGAAATTCGAGTTCACTCTGCCTCAGAGTAGTGGTTCGGAAAGGAGGAGCCCCTGTGGCATCACATCCCACTTTAGAGAGAAAGGGGAGGGACCAACCCAGCGGACAGGAAGTGAGTGATGATGAATACACATGTGGGTGCATTCCCGGAAGTCTCTAGCCTAAGACAAGACCTCCTTCCTCCTCAGAACCCAGCCATGGACACACTATAGATTTGAAAGCTCTATCTCCCTGGCATGTTCTTGAATTAGGCATCATACAAACAAGCCTGGGGGTTTTTGGTTGTTCTGTTTTGTTTGCCCTACATTGTATATGTCATCCCACTGCCCTCTAGCTTTCATGGTTCCTGATGAGAAGTCAGTTTTTAATTTTATTGAGAATCCATTATATACAATGATTTTTTTCTGCTTTCAAAGTCATTTCTAGGTAGTTCCCCCACTCCCCATAATTTACTATGTGGTGTCTAAGTATAGATCTCTTTCAATTTATCCTTAAAGTTTGCTGAGTTTCTTGAGTGTACAGATTAATGTTTTCATCAAAAATCTCTATTTCTCAAAATATAATTTCTATCCCAGTCTCTCTTCTTCTGTGACTCCCATTAAATGTATGTTGGTGTGCCTGATGGTGTCTCAAAGGTTTCTGAAACCCTCTTTGTATTTCTTTATTACTTCTGTTCTCTGTTCCTCACAGGACAGCATTTCAATTGATCTATCTTCAAGGTCACTGATTCTTTCTTCTGCTAGCTCAGATGTTGTTGTAGTGAGTTTTTTTTTTTTTATTCCTGATTTGTTCTTTTCAGATACAAAAAAAAAAAAAATTAGAGTTGATTCTTCTTTACAATTTTGATCCCTTTATTGATATTCTCAAGTTGGCGAGATATCATTGTCATGCTATTGTAATTATCTAGACATGGTTTCCTTCCGTTCTTAGAACATATTTATAATTGCTAATCTAATGTCATTTTCTCTTCAGTCCAAATGTGGACACTGTAGGAACAGTTTTCTTTTGATTCCTGTTTTTTGCAAGTCTCATAAATTATTGTTCAAAACTGGACTTTTTAGGTTATACAATGTGACAACTTTGGAAACTGAATTCCCCTCTCTCCCTACGGGAGTTGATGCTGTTGTATTTCTTTCTTTCTTTCTCTCTCTTTTTTTTTTTAAATCATAGCTATTTGTTCAGTTAGTCACTGTACTGGACTAAATCTATAGTCTATTGGGGGTACCAAAAAAATGTATACACATTTTTAAGAGATGTCATCTATGTTTTACTTTTCAAAGTTGAATTGAATTATGGTAGCAGTGTGTAGTATGACGTTCGCTTAAAAGACAGCATTAATCAAATGAATGCTAGCGTCACCATGTGACAGGCAGGACAATAAAAAAATGCTGTTTGAGGTGCACAAGACCATTTTGAAATGGTATTTGAAATTTAAGGACATGGTGGAAGTACGATGACAATGGCAGCGTGAGTCTGTGACAGAACCGGCAACACGCCTAACAACTGCACGCGTCCGTGGTGAGTCTGAGACGCACGGTGCTGTGTGACGTGCACATGGGAAGATCCGGAGGCCTCGCCCAGCAACAAGCCCTGCTGCTCTGCTCTGGTGTTGGAACAGGTTACACGCTCGCCACAGGAATCTACCCAACAACGTTCGCCGTCATCAGAAGTGTCTGGACGCTGATGGTAACCATTTGAGCACCTCTTGTAATTGCAGAAGTCACACGTGACTTATACTCATCTGTTGTTATCGGCATATATTGAGTATTAGAATTTTAATAGGTTTTTTCCTTTCTTAAAATGTGTATACATTTTTTTGGCACCCTCTGTATATTCCGTTGTGTGTGGCTACTGAGTCTCTGCTCAGTTGGCTTGGTGGTCAGCAAATGATTGGTCAGAGATTTCCTTAATGTCTTGAACCAATCAGTTTTTTACCCGTAGTATGAGGATCTATGAATGTTTTAAGAAATGCCTTAAATATTCATTTTACAACTCTGCATTCACCTTCACTTTCTGCTTACACAAGACCCTAAATTCAGCCACAGGAGCCCTCGCAGGTCTGTCTTAGGTATGCACACCACCTGCCTCATGGTCTAGGGTCCCCACACTACGTCAGAGCTTTATATAACTCTCCCTGTATAAAATACATCTTTTCCGATATCTTCCGAATTTGTGGTTAGGCTTTTCCTTGTAACTGGTATCACAGGTTAGATAAGGCTGAACAATGGCAACACCCTGTAAGTGGGGCTTTTCTCCAGAGCGCTGGATTTCGAATGCGACCGGACAATGGCTTTATGAGGAGCTGCAAGCTTCCCTTCTACTGGCTGCATGGACGCTGCCCGTCAAGCCAACAATGAGCCCGAGGAAGGGACATGTGACGAGGCCGAGCCACAGGGCCACAGACCTACTACTCCTACCCAGGGGCAGCGATAGCCCCAAGTAAACATCCAAAGGACCACATCAAAATAATCACTAGGAGACAGTCCATTCTTTTCTTTTCTCCCAGTAAAGGGTCCTCTTGCTTATCCTCTGAGGTGAGCACTTCCTCAGCTGCGTTCTAGAAAGTACTTTGGATGAAGCGACCATGAGGGTGACTTCCAAACATCAGATTGCAAATCACTACTGCTCAAGACACAGATATGTTTATTTATACTCTTTCTTTTTTCCTGGATTTTAATATTCTTAAGAACAAGAACGGTGTTGGGAAATCCTTTGCAAAATTCAGCCCCTCAATCAGGAAACGCACTTTGTGGTAGCTGCATACATATCGACTGACTGACTGAATGACGGAGCAAGGGGGAGATAAAATACCCGAGAATCCTTATACACTCAGTGTGCCAGCTCTGTTTGCTCTTGACAGAAAATCATTTGGAAACACGTGGGGAGATGCTGTATCCATGGCACGCGGCCTGCTGGGAAGTCAGTGCCTCCGCACTCAGACGCTATCTGTGTCCCTCCAAATGGCATTTCTGGGAGTTTGCTAACTATGGGTTTGGGCGTCCACTGCGCTTCATCGTCAAATGCCATGATTTCTACCCCCCGTGCCCCTGCCCGGGCCCTGCCCGTGGCGCTCCCCACCCCTCAGCCAGCTGCTCTTCCCAGCACTTGGCACCAGAGGTTTGCTTAAGCTGTGTCCCCTGAACCACAGTGTGAGGACAGGGACTTGTCTGCTTTACTCACTGCTGAGTTCCAGATTCAATAGATACTTGTTAAATGGCTGACTGCAGAATCAGTGGAAGATATGGTTAAAAACAAAACTCCAAACCCTTGAGCTCTGTCTGCTGCCACCAGTTCTGATGACCTATCAGAGCTTCTACCCCACCTGCAGGGGAGGAGAGGGCTTGCATCAGTGACCACAGCAGCCTTGGAAAGTTCAAAAGTCCAGGCACACAGCCACATTCATCCCCAAAGCAGCTCTTCAGGCAGTGGGAGTCTCGGATCTGAGGAGGGAAGGACCAGTAAGTCTGAGGCTGTGTGTGGCTGAGCCTCACATCGGCTTCCGTGTGGGAAAAAGAAAAGCAGGAAGCCTCAGCTGATGGCGAATTCTCTTCAGGCTTCTGGGAATAAGAGTCTTGAAGGCCTTGTTCCCACATTACTGACTTCTGCCTGTCAACCCTTAGCTGCCGTCCCAGGTTTCCCTCAAACTGTGCTTTGCGGTTCTCATTCTAAAAATCTACCTGGAAAAATACGGAAAGACAGCTTCTGGCCTTGGGTATTTCAGTTTCCTTGACTGAAAAATCTACATTGTACCTTTTCAACTTTATTCTTTGCAGATTGTCACTATATCAGTTACATTAAATACATTTTTAGAAATTTATCATTTTCTTTATTCAGATTAAAGCTAGACAACAGATACTTTCCTTTCCTTTCCTTTATGTGCAAGTTTTGTTTGGTTTTACATAAATGACACAGATATTACAGAATTTGAAACTTTGAGTTCTACTGCTTGTTGGCTGGACTATGTCAGAGACCGAGCAGGTCCTGTCACCGTCCTGCCTCTGCCAGACACCTGTCCTGGGAGGCAGCAAGAGACACAATCACCTGTGTCACAGGTACACACGGTCACCTGCATGTCTCCAGCCTAAAGCCCCGGCTCAGAAAATGTGCCTCTTATGCGTGGAATTGGCGGTATATTTCTCTGTCACCAGAGCTTCTAAGCAGGTGCTTCTGCATTCTCGTCACCTGCCTGCTTCCTCCAGCGCAACATTCTGACCTGTCATTTTTACACAGGTTTGTGAATATCAGCAAACTGTATGCAGAAATTTGTGTTTATTTATGAACATATTTATCTTCAGAGGGGCTCATAATTTTGCTCGTAATTTTAATCAGGTTCAAAAATATGTTTAGTTTCCAAAAAGTTATACACTTTTAATCAAGGAAAAGAACCAGACTTGACTCAAAGCCCCTTTAAGGAAAACTGTATTCCCTTCAGTAAAATTCTGACAATAAACAAAGATGTGGAGCCTGCTAGCCCCGGTCCTGCCTTCTGCCCACACACCTGCTGTGTCCAGGGCCTGGGGTCTGTCTACGCTGTCCACGAACACGTCCTCTCCAGAGCCTGACCCTGGGAAGGAGCTGTCCCCGTCCGCCGTGTTTGTCCTTTGAGTCTTAACTCTTCCACTCACCATCCCCGTGAAATAACTCTCCATTTCTTTACATCTCCTCATAATGCTTCTTTTTATGACTTTCTCTCTGGCGTGTTCTACAAATCTGCAAGGCTACCTTCAGGATGAAATGTAAGCCTTCCCCTAGATGTGAAGTTTCTCGAGCTTATGAAAGCACTGGGTCAGCCATCAGCCTACCTCGAGCAGGAAAACAGGAGCGTCATACGCACAGGGCTGTGGACCCATTCCCTCTCAGTCCACACCTCACAAATCTCGGGTAAGTCCATTTCTGCATGGTGTTCTCAGCTGTGTGACCCCCAGAGACGTACGCAGTGGCTGTATCAGCTGAGATTTGCTTAGTTAAGTGGCTGTCCTTTCACTGTGATTACTTCTGGCTCCCACACAGTGGCCACGGGCCACCAGTGCACTTAGACAGACTGTATTGTTACTCGCTCGCTCACTTGTTTCCACACAACAAATATGTAGAAATACTGCAGGTTTTGTGGGAGGCAGTGGCCATACAATACTAAGACTGGATCCCTTCTTTTGGAAAGTTTCTCTCATAATGGAGGAAACAGACAGACAGGTATGTGATTATAATACAAAAGAAGAGGTTGGTTCTAGAACTGCGTAGAGGAGGCTGCAGAATAACTCCTTCCGCAAACCCATGAAACCTTGAGAGAGGTTTCAGGAGCAGGCAGTTTAGGGGAGGCCAGAGCGACTGTACAGGCAGCCATGGTCCAGGGAGCGTTCTGGAAGCCAAAGCAGAAGACTGAAGGAAAGCTGGCGTTCCGGCCAGGATGCCATTGGGACGGCAGGTGCTCACAGGAAGTATCACGCCACAACCCCCTTTCTATTCCTTTCAAGACGCACGTCCCTTCTGCACAGAACCTTTGAGCTGTGGGAGACAGAACTGGTCCTACACACTGGACTTCTCCTCCCTTAGACACAATCCAAGTATCTGAACGCATTTCGTAATGCAGCTATTCCACATAAAGCAACCAGCGAGGGCAAGATTGACCACTGCAGAACGACTTCCGCCTCTGAAATCCAATGCAGTCTCTGTGCTTTCATAATTTCAAACTAACCCTGGAGCGAAAATGGTAAATATTCCCAATGTGTTAACTACAGAAGAGAATTATTACAGTAAATTTAGAAGTGAAGTCCGTATTAAATTAGAAGCCCATTATGAATGGTGATTAAAATGAAATTAATTGTTCCATTTAGATCTGGATTCACTCGTTAAAAAAAAAAATGTTTTCCGAAGCATAAGGTCCTAGCTGACTATCCTATAAACTTCAATGCAGTTCAACTCAACTCCATCTGACTCAATCCAAACACACTCAAGAAGCATTTCCTGGGCCTTGCGCCTTGTGCCAAACCGTACAGGGAAATGGAGGTGCAGAGATGATGAAGGTACGAAGCCCACCCCAGAGGGAGCAAAACCCACAACGATACAGAAATGCGCTCAGTGTGCTCCGTGTGCTGGGGACCCAGGAGGGCGTGACCCGTTCACATGGGGAGGACAGGTAATGCTTCAAACAGAGGTGCCTGTTCAGTGCACCTGGAGGGTTGAGAAAGATTTCATGTAGAAGAGTGAGATATGGAAAGACAGTGCAGACATGCAGACAAGGAAATGAAACCTCCAAAGTACCAGGGCTCTGGTTTCAGTACCTTCTGGACAGGCTGCTATGCTCATGGCAGTGGCTGTGATGGGAGAGGGCAGGAAGGAAACAGAAAAGCTGGGCTGAGGCGGGTGAGGACAACCTTTGCGAGCATCGGAGTACAGTGGCACCACTGTTGTACACAGTGTAGCATCTCGATACATACTAGTTACATCAGCGTATCTGATACCATCAAAATGTGCTGAAATCTGAAATAGTATCCCCAATGGCCATGCTTTGTGTAGGTCTTGTTCACATAGCTTTGCCTCCTTTGACCTTCATCCTATAAACTCTAATCTCACAGAATTTTTGGTACCAGTCAAGTTAATGTTTTTGGTGGTCTGTTGGGCATCTGGGTTTGGAGAAGGAAGGGGATGATATTCAGAGTGGACATTTCCAATCACGGATCGAGAGTAACAGAGGACCAAGCAAAGCAGCAAGTGATCAATCTGCCAAATCCTTACATCTATGTGGAAGGGATTCCCATCGGTGGGAAGGGAGTAAAAAAGATACTGAAATGCAGCGCAATTGTAAAAGTGAAGAAAAGCAAAACTACAGTCAAATGTCTGAGCTTCATTTGACAAAACAAAAAAGACAGGTGACAACGGCCTCAGTTTAGCTCATTTAAATCTATGAAGAAACTAATAAGTCTTGGTATTTGGTCTGTATTTTGTAATAATCTGGCCTAATTTTCATGTATTAAAGAGTTTATTTATTCAACACAGACTAATTGTGAGTATTGAGACTCTGTTAGGATGGTTTCCAGCGCTCCCCACGCTCCCACATTTTGGAGGAGACAGAGCGATAACTGGGTAATTACAATACAGCAGGTCACATGCAATAATCCATGAAGTGGAGGGAGTATAGATTAATTCTGGCTTCATTAATTTTCCCCGACTTTACACAACAAACAAGTTCCTGCAATTGTCAGAGCTAATTCCATTCTGACTTGTAAGCAATCCTTTGGACCAAACACTCTCCATGCTAATTTATGGTTTTAGCATTGGATTTTCTTAAAGTTACCAGCTTCCTGTGTCATGACTATTTTCCAGGTTAAACAATAATACTAAGCAAGAATTACTTATTGTGCATTGCATTTCAAGTTGGAACTTTTTCAAAAAGAATAACAAACAAACGAAGGTTCCTGCCATGTTGTACACACCAGGCTCTCACACCTCTGTCTGCACCGAGAATGTATTCTAGCCCATGTTCAGGCCGTGCTGGTGGGAAGGTCTAGCCTTTTTCCAGATCTGTCTCATCTTCCGCTAAAGAAGCTATGACGGTATCAATGCATCCTGGGATGTAAAGCTAATTTGGCAAACTCCACCAGCCTCAACATTTCAAATTTACAGCAACACACTATAAAGGTATTGCCATGTCCTCATGACCCTATGTTGTCACTATTTCGTAAAACACCCCCGGTAATGAGAGTTTGGTGTAAATCAGAATATTCTCTCGCTAGATCATCAAAGCCACTGGCCCCTCTGCCACGCTTCTCCCATTGTCACACTTTTCTCTCTCACTGCAGCTGGGAAAAATTATCTGCTTGTAAGGGCTCACACAATTACCTGGGGTCCACCTGGATAATGTCACCGGCCAGGGTCAGTGTCCTTAAGCACACCTGCCAAGTTCCTTTTGCCGTGTAAGACGACGTACCCTCAGGTTCTGGGGAATAGACATGGATACACGGGAGTGGGCACAATCCTGCTGACACCAGTGTAAACAAACAGAGTGACCCTTAACCCTTCCCAGGTATTTGTCTTGTCCCCCAGTGGGGTAGAAAGCTGAGTCATGAAGGGGACAGAGTGAGAGGGGGAAGCTCATTCTCACACAAGAGAAGACCATGTGCGGTTGGGAGCACAGTCTTGGGGGCCATGGTGTCTGGGCTGGAATCTTAGTGCCACCGTCCACTAGCTGTTGGTCTTGGACATGCCACTCAAGTGCCCCGTGCCTCAGTTTCTTCTACAATGAGGGTAGATGTACAGAATACCATCAAGAAGTTAGCATAAGTTAAGTGTTTATAACAGACTTTGGCACATCGGGAGTCTTCCAAAAGCACTACCACTATGTGACTCTCAACCCGATGGTACCTCTAGAATTCTATTAGGTTGGTCAAAAGTAATTGAGATTTAAAAGGTTAAAAATTGCAAAAATCGCAATTACCTTTGCACCAACCTAATAAGTATCTCAGTGTGACTTCAACAGAGCAAGAAGGATTCAAGGGGTGAGACATGAGCCCAGAGGACTCGGAAAGTCACACACACACAAACAAGACAACTTTTGACGGCCTCGTCTAAAATGTGGCCTTTATGCTCAGGAGAGCAGTAAGGGGGCTGCATTCTGAAGCATTCCTAGTACAAGCATCGCGTGACTCCATGCTGGTTTGTGAAGATCCTGCTGGCTCAAATCCAGAAGCTGAGTTAAAGGCATGGAGTGAACGTTGGAAGCCAGGAGACCAGTTAAAAGGACTTTGTAAAACTCAGGATGACAGTTGACACTGACCCAAATTATGTTAATGAAGCTAAAAAGACATCGAAACATTTGATAAACTCCAACCAATAGGTGTCTGGAATAGGGATGGAGATGACAGAGGACTCAAGGACGTGCCTTATATCACACGTGAGCCCATAAGCCCAGCTGTCCCTTGAGCTTAAACACACACACATAGTGGGTGAACAAGGTCCGGAATCAGTAACTTAGATATGCAGATGTTTATTCGGAGGTTTTTATGGAGTACCCAAGAGTGTCCCTCCAGCAGACTCTCAGATGAGGTCTGACTCCTAATATAAACATTTAATTAGTAAACAGAATAATCCCTCTAAATCCATGAAACCTGTCAATATGTCCCTTTATGGGGCAGAGGAAACTTGGCAGATGGAATTACGATTACGAACCTTAAATCGGGGAGATCATTTTGGATTATCCATGTGGATCCAACCTAACCACACGGGCCCTTCAAAGTGGAAAAGGAAGGCAGAAAGTAGGTCAGAGAGATGCAGCGCAAGAGGCAGGAGAGTTCGGAGCGGATCAAGCACGGGCCACTGGACGCCGCTCTCCCTGCGCAGGCCGGAAGCTGGGCCCAGGCGCCTCCGGGAGGGAGAGCAGCCCTCTGACCTTGGCTGTGGTCCCTAGACGGTTCTGTCGGACCCTCCAAGTCAACAGTGCAGCCAGGGTATTGGACGCTCCCGCTGCGGCCACACACCAGCACAGGGACATGTTCTGCTGTGCTTGTACCGGGCTCACGCGTGCCTTGGTGTGTTGTGACTTCCCCTCCCTTCCTCCCTTCCCTTCAGCTCACGTCCTTCTGGATCCTGGAGGTCCAGTTCCAATCCCTTTGGTTGCCATCCAGAGCAATCTGACTACTCTCGCATTTTATTGCTACTCAGAATTCATTGTCATTTCTTTTAACTGCAGATGGACACAGGCCAGGCCCTCATCTGACTCATCTCCAGGTCTCTGAGGACGTGGCACCACGCCCGGCACACAGCAGATGCTGACCATGCCCGTCAGCGTGACTGTACAGCAGCAGACCGAGAAGAGGGTCTGACAGGAGGTGGCCAGCTGACAGGTCTACCACTATCCAAAGGGCTTTCTTCTGTAAACAACATAGACGATTCTGGGAAAATCAAGAGCCATGGCGACTTTTTTCTTTCTAGTCCTAATAGGAAGAGGCTAACCAATTCACTCCTGGGAACGAAATCACTGGAAGACTTGATGGCATTTCAGTTTGTTTTATGTTTTAAGCCACTTAAGCCCAATTTAAACAAAAAACATAATCTATAAGGTAAGCATATCTTCATTAGGTCTGGTTTTTAAGAAGCGTTTTATTTATGAGGCTGAGATCACCTTTCTTTGAAGCCTCTGTCACTCAGTTCACTAAGTTAGTTCTCTGAAGGATTAGGGATGAAAGGGATTTGTCACTGGAGGCAATCTAGACTTAATGCCTAGTTCACAAAAGGGAAAGACAAACAAACCCTCCCATTTTCAGCCAGTCTGATTTTCAAATTTGTCACAAATGAAAAGCTGAACTTTTGAGGAAAGAGCAATTTGTTTGTAGGGACAAAAAAGGAAAAACAGTAAAAAATTCCTCAAACAATATCCATTTAAAAAAATAACTGAAAAAAAATCATTGCCTTGGGGAAATAAGATATTAAATATTTAAAAAACTATTTTAGGTGTGCATGCACACACACACACACATACACACACACACATACACACACACACTTCTTTGTGGGCCAGAAAATATATAAATATACTAGATGAAAATCTCCTTATTTGAGGTTTTGTTACATGGAATTTTGATCTTGAATGAAATCTCAGACCTGGAAGTTCAGATCATTAATATTATCTCCGCTCCACACACTGTAGAGACCGACAAACGCACACACCTCAACCTTATTACTTCTCAAACAGTTGCTTAAAGTCTGGCCTGTTTGTTCTGCTACTATGGAAAAAACCATCCCTGTGGTTTCCCCCTAGAGAGCAGCCACATACGAGTATTGGCGTTGGACAGGTTCAGGTTCAACTAACAGTTTCAAAAAGTGAAGCTTTATGTAGTTACAAATTGCCTTGGCTGTAACCTAACTGATAGGATTATATTGATAAAATGAGATGACACATGTAAAAGAGACTGGCACTTAGTAATTTCTATCAAAAATTGACAATGAATAATGTTTCCAAAAATGGGGACAATTTTGGAAGTGAAAACAGAAGCCACTTTTTTAAAAAGAAATTTGATAAGCCCCCTAAACATTTATTCACAGCAGTCCCACTTGTAGGTATAATGACTGAGTACATGCAAACACGCACGAAGGGGTCTGTGTGAAGGATACAACAAAACACTGCTTCCAGGGCCGGTGTCATTCATTTCACAAATGCAGACGTACAAGAAATGTGATATCATGTGCTCATTTTGAGAAAGTTTATTTGTTACTGAAAGTTCTCAGAATGTATGCTGATTTAGGACAAAGAAAAGTGACCCCTTGTAATTGTTTGAGTTGGTGAATGGAGATTTGCAGCACCTTTTCCCCGAGGTATTGAGTTGACATTTCACTCCAGACCCTATGAACTAGTAAGCCTTCATTCATGACCTACGCAAGCCTGCGTAAGAAAGGTTTACACTTTTGTGACTTGGTATAACCCCAAAACTCCTTGTTACGGAAGTCAACCTGAATTCCTCAGGACCCTAAACTTAATTACAAGTTTACGAGAAACAAGATGACAGAGAAACTTCTCAAATGACACAAGGGCATGTGAAAGCATGAAGTTCAGATGGTGGAAAATTCTATAAGGAAATTGACTGGTATCATCAATAAATAAATTACAAGGGCGAATGAAGAAAGATAAAGACCCTCATAGATGAAAACAACCTCACTAGACACATCAACCAAATGTAATATGCGAACCTTATTTGGATTCTGATTCAAATGACCAACTGCTTAAACATATGAAACAATGAGGAAAATATAAATACTGATGGAACATTTAAAAGTAATAGAGAATTAAATTTTAGTTGTGATGGTATTTAAGTTATGTTAAAAATAAGTCTCTTATCTTTAAGAGAAACGTTCTGAAGTATTTATTGATGGTGTGATGGAATCTGGGATTTGGGGTGTGTGTGTGTGTGTGTGTGTGTGTGTGTGTGTGTGTACAGGAGCAAGAGAGGCAAGGTGAAACAAGATTGATCCAGTGTAAAGAATCACACACCTTTGTGATAGATTAGTGGGGATTGATTTCACCATTTTCACCATTCTCTCTACATTTTTTTTTAATTCTTAGTTTCAGGCATACAAAATAACATAGTGATTGTATATTTACACACCTCACGATGACATAGCCCCAATATCTCTACATGTTTATATGATCGAAACATTTTATCTTAAGAAGTTTGAAAATGTGTCTGCAGCAGGAAGTTTGAAATTATCCTTTATTGCTAGAGTGTAACACTAGTTTTCCAACAGTGACCTTCACAACTGAAAATGATCACCTCTCGGATTTGAACCAAATAAGTCCAACTTTTTCCTGGTGAGTTCAAGCTTGAGGGCCTTTTTGTCTAATTCACGTATTTCAAGAAGGCAAGGGAAGGGTAACATTGGTTTAGTCTTTTTTTTAAATGGTGGACAGATAAAGCACCATGGTCAAAGTGACAGGTGAGTATTTGCCCTAAAGTGAACAAGTAGAGAATTCGCATGAAAATGGTTTCTAAAAGAGCCAATGAACCCCTTGCAAAAAACAAATAGTGGAGACTGTAAAATTAATCTTGGGGAAAGCTTACATAAAAAACCTAATAACTAGGCATTATGTGTTTCAAATAAGACTTCGGACAGTATATATTTCACATAAAGTAATTTTTATCTGAAAAGAAATTTTTTTCTAAGAAATAAACTCTTCTAAAATGTTGAAAACAAGGTCCTTGGCCTGAAAGTCATTCTCAAAATTTAGGTTAATTTTTGTATGAGTTGTGAGGTTTATGTCAAAATTTATTTTATTTTTGCATATGAATTTCCAATTGTCACAATACCATTTGTGGTAAGACTACCTTTCTTCATTAATTTTTTTTCTTCTCTTCCAAAAATTAGTGGTCATGTTTGTGTGGATCTATTCCTGCATTTTCTGTTCTCCTCCACTCATGTATCTGTCTGTCCTCCCTTTAATTACACAGTGTCTTGATTCCCATGGGTATACAGTAAACCTTGATGTTGGATAGAGTGATATAGCCCATGCTATGCTTGTCTAATTGCTTAACTATTTATGTTCCATTCCTTTCCTTATAGATTTTAGAGTAATTTTGATGATAACCTTGGAAAACTTTGTTGAATTGTGATATAAATTGCTTTAAACCTGCAGATCAATTTGGAGAGAATGGATATCTTTGCTATGTTCAGTCTTCCAAACTAAATTAAAACCCATGCATACCGCCATTTATGAGGTCTCCTTTCAGTTCTTGGACCAGCATTATGTAGTGTGTTCAGTATACACATGTACATGTTTGGCTAATTGTGTCCCTACATTCTTTCATTCACTTGGGGGTGATTGAAGATGGTATTGTGTATTTAACTTTGGTTTCCACGTGTTCATTGTTGATATGTAGAAATGCGGTTAAATTTTGCTCATCTTGTACCTACTCAGCAGTTCTAGGAGATTTGGGTTCTGTTGTTGTCTGTCTGCATATTTGTTTGTTTTTGGTAGGTCCCCTGAAATTTTCTGCAGACACAATTGCGTTATCTGCTCATACAGGCAGTTTCCTTTCTTTCTTTCCAATCTGTTTTTTTTCCTCTGCCTGTTGAACTTCCTGTAGCTGAATTAAAGTGGTAGGAGCAGGCATGTTTGTCTTGTTCCTGATCCTGTCAGGAAAGCATTCAGCCTTTCACCATTAAGCACAGTGTTAGCTGTGGATTTTTTGGAAATATCCTTATCAAGCTAAGGTAATTTTCCTCATTGCTAACCGGCTGAGAGTTTTATCATGAATAGGTGTTGGCTTTTGTCAAAAGCTTTTCTGTATCAATTGGTGTAATCATATGGATTTCCCCTTTTAGTCTATTGATCAAGAAGATTAAACTGATTGTGTTTGAAGTGTCAAACCAGCAATGCATATCTGAAATAATGCCCCTTTGTCATGACGTATATATTTTTAATACATTGATGGATTTCATCTGCCCATATGTTGCTGAGAATTTCTGCACATAAGTTCATTTATTTATAATTAATTAGTTCTCTTTATTTTGTAGTATCTTTATCTGGTTTTAGCATCAAGGGACTATTAGTCTCAAAAAATGAGTTAGAAAGATTTTCCTCCCCTTTTGTCTGACAGAAGAGATTGATTAAATTGGTGCTAATTTGTTTTCAAATATCTGGTAAAATTCACCGGTGAAACCATCTGGGCTTAGAGATCTGTTTATCAGAAATTTTAAATTATGGATTAAATTTCTATAAATGTTACAGGTATATTCATAGTATCTATTTCATATCATTGACTTTTGGTACTTGGTTTTCCAGGAATTGTTCTATTTGTTTGAAGCTTTTTAATTCACATGTTTTACATTTTTATAATCATTTTAATCTTTAGTATCTATAGGGATAATCTCTATTTTACTTTTGATATTTGTGATTTATGTCTTTTGTCAAATAACCAGCTTTTTTCATTGATTTTTCTGTACTGTTTTTCTATTTTCTATTTTATTCATTTCCACACTAATCTACCTGTCTTGGGTTTATTTTGCTCTTTCTTTCCTAAGTTTTTGAGGCAAGAGCTTAGATTATCAGCCTGAGTTTTTCCTCTTTAGGAGAGCAGGCATTTACAAGCATAAATCTCTCTCAGCATTGCTTTCGCTGCATCCCACAGTTTCTTCTCAGCTTTATTGAGGTGTTATTGACAACTCAAGCCCACAAAGTGTGATATGCTATACTTTCATTTTACTGCAGTTCAATGTCCTCTTTAAATTTACCTCTATACTTCTTGGTCACAGGAATTTCCAGAAATGTATTTAATTTCCACATGTTCAGATTTCCCTATTGTTTTTCTGTTACTGATTTCTTCTTTGACTCTACATTTATAAAAATGGCATCTTTAGCTTATTTAAAAACAAGTTCTCAGTTACCTCCATTTTATTCTTTTTTTGAATTCAGATAAGTAGGTGTGTGATGACTGGTGTCTGCATTCACTAAACGTAGTGGACCATTAATCCGGGAGCCTGCTGGGCTACTCGAGTGGTGTCAATGCATCAAACCTCACACCCATCTGCCCGTCACAATGCGTTACACACTTCACAGCACTTGAGACACAAAACCAATATCGAGTGATGGTATCAGGGCATCTTTAATGTCTGACGTAATTCTTTCTTTGTGACTTAATCATGTTAGGAATCTCTTTTATCCCTTTCTTGGGGCTTATAGAATGGGAAATCATTACCAGTTCAGATATAGTCCATCCATTGTTTCTGTCTTTAATTTTCAAACCAATGCTGAACAAAATACATTCACGCAAAACACTTTCCCAGGTGCACATTCTCGCCCATCATGTCCACACTTGGCTGTTTGATGGTTTTTGCTCCAATGAATCACCAGACAAGAAAGAAAAAGAAGAAAGAGGAAGAAAGCATAAAACGTATGGAGGTTAAGACAATTTAAAAAGACTTGATTGGCCTTAGTTGACAGAGTCTAGTTAAACTCTCAGTTCTGTGAACTCACAGGGTAGCGGGAAGAACGTGGAAAAGACGGCAAAACAGCTGGTTTGAGATCACAGATGCTTCCTGAGAATGTAGCGAGGGGCGTATTTTCTCTTTACATCTACCTTTCCCTTTGTCTTTCCAGCTGTAACCAAATACACTTGATACAATTCCAAACAGGTTCATAACAATAGAGTATTTGCAACTTGGTGCCAAAATACTGTGGGGTGGTGTCTAACAGTTTAGGAGAGAAAAGTTAGGACCCAGACAACAAGGGCAGGGTGGCACATGGAAACGAGGTGAGGGGGACGGGAAAGTGATCATGAACCTGACTGCAGAAGAGCAACCAGGCAGCGCGTCCTATCTGTAGCCTCATAAGGTGCGCTTGCTTATTATACCCATTTTACAAGTTAGAAGACTTGTGCAGACAACCTCCAAGCCAGAGAAGATGGTGTAGAACTGGTTTTCCCCACTCAACCTCATGAATAAAAACCCTGAAAATAATGCAAGAGGCAACCAAAGGAGAACATTCACAGATGATAAGAAGAAGGGGATCTGGGTGGGACCCCAGGAATGGAGAAACAAAACAGCAGCAGTGTCTCATTTCCAGCCCAAGAAAGTGAGCACGATATGGTATTTCCTGACCTCCTGACAGCAAAGGAAGGCAGCCAGGCAGCTTCTTCTAGATCAAAAGCGAGTCCCACTGACATGTCAGGGCAGCCTGACACCACGCGAGGCTGGGGGCAGAGGGAGAAGGGGAGGAGGGTGGAGCTACAGTAGCACTGCCAGAAGGAAGGTGCAGTGGCAGACTCTGTGGGGGCCACGAGACTCCCTTCCCCTCCCAAAAGATAGAGGGACCTGCCACTGTATTGCAGAAGGATTTGAAAGCCTGGCAAAGTAAAATACAGACTTGCAAAAGTAATTATATCAAATAAACAGAGCATTAGTAAACACTGGTACAATGTGAAGGGACAACTGAATTTGGAACTGCAGTCCTACAGGGGAGGGGTGGAAATGCTAGAAGAAATCACGGTGCAAACAGTTTCAAGTTTGTCGTAAACTCCAAACCTTGGGGGTAGGAGGCATGAAAAGAACATGATGCCAAATCACCTCAGAATCAAATAGCTTAAACCCGTGATAAAGAGAAATTTAAAAGCAGCTGGAGAAGAAATGGACACGAGTCTCAGAGGTACAAAGCTGAGCATAAAAGCCGACTTACCACACATGGCCCACAGTGGCAGGCGCTAGTCCGCATCTTCAAGGCCCTGAAAGAAAAACAGGCTGTCATGCGAGAATTCTATACCCAGTCACAGTGTTTCCACAATGGCGGCAATGCAAAGAATTAGTTAGACCTACGAAAGCTTAGATTTCATTACCGGCCTCCGGTGCTAAAATAAATACTACATGGAAAACACAAATTAGCCCACATAGAAATCTGGATTTAAACAACAGAATAAATAACATTAGAAAGGGTAATTATATGGGTAAATATGAGAAAACCATTCTGACTTTTAAAATCTCTTTCAAATCTAACGGATTGCTTGAAGGGAATAGAGGAGCAATGCATTTTGAGGTACAGAAGGTCTTTGGAACGAGAGCACGCAGAGCAACAATACAAAGCTTGGGGAAGGAGAAGCAAATATCATCGCCACATCCTGACACGGTGCCTCGGGGAAGACAAAAGCTTGAACATACACTGTGATTGGTTAGACGTGTGAACTATGAACCCTAAGACAACCGCCAAAACACCTAGTCTTTGTCTGGAGGCCTCGGAGAAAAGCAGGAGTCAAGAGGGAGCCATCATTCCTGCGGGCAGTCCCGGCTCTGCAGGACCCCACACCCCCTCAGTGTGGCTCTTCTAAGTCATTAGCCTTCATACCAGCGTCCCCTTGGGGACCGTCAGACTAACCCTATCACATCCTTCCTCTCATTCTAATTTCACAGCTGTAGAGAACCTACCCATTTACATCACCACACTGGCCTGATCCCAATGACCTGACAATCTCCCCACGACCTCTCTCCCTCCCTCACCTCCAGCCACACCAGCTCTCTCGCTGGTCCCAGATCACTTTGGGCACTCTTCCTCAAAGGGACTCCCCAACATTTAAGTGCAAAGTTCTGAGTAAGCTACATCCCTATTCTCCCCAAGCACTGGCAAACCTCAATATTATACAAACACTACAGACTCGAGATATGACTCGGTAAGTCCAAATCACAAAGAATAAACTGTAACGTTTCTAAGATGAAAGAAAATGCGATCTTTGAATTCCAGCTGGCCTGGGCTAATTGTGCCTTCTCAAAGCACTGGTAGCAGCTGGAATGTTATTGTACTGAATTATTTCATAAAACTACCTACTTTATCAGAGACCATGTTCACCTGAACAAAGGACTGTGCGTTTCCGTTTGTTATTTCCCCTGTGCCTGGCAAAGTAACTGATACACAGAAAGCACACAACAATTATTTGCTGGACTGATCTGTGGTTAATAAATCCTGCCAATCATGGCGATAGAAAATGTAGTGCTAAGAAGTTGCTGTGGTTATTTGAACGAGTTCCAATATGGAGCTTTCCAGAAGCATTGCAAAGTTAACTTTCCAACCCAATTATTTTTGAAGAGATCTTTCAATATATTTTTTTATATTTCTATGGAATATAAATTACCCCCTCTAACACACAACAAAAGCAAAAGTAATAATTTCAGTTTTCAAAAGGGGTCAGTTTAGTTATGTAAAGTCCAATTCCAAGTATAACATTCAGCCTTTGCCAAAAAAAGTTTCAGCTGTAATCCCTCAAAAAAAAGGAAAGTGAGAGAACAGAATGGCTTTTGAAGGTAGGAGGGGATTTGCTGGTGGAAGTTATGCAAATTGACAGGCATATTTACAAGTCTAAAGTAAACTTCAAAGATCCAAGGTCATCTTTCACATTCAAAATTCCCAGGAAGAAGTAAACACCTGATGATTAAACAAAAGAATAAAAGGAATATGTTATGTTGGGACTTGATGCAAGGACATGTTTATGAAGAAGAAAATAAACCGATTGTTTTAAGATTTCCACAGTAAGAAAGGAAAACGGATATGAGACATCATATCCAAAAAACACACTTTTATAAGAAACCTTTAAGCTTCTAAAATTTTACTGCTCTTGCCTTCAAATCTTTGCATATTATTAAAACTTTAGAGAAAATCTAGCTCTCTCCTCATTTCCAGTTGTTCAGCTAAGAAAACAATTCTAGGCCTGGCTTCAAAAGCATATCAGAGAGTGATGGTGGCAAAAATGGCAGAGTAAGAAACACCATTAGTTTGTCCACAAAAGCAATGAAAAATTAAGAAAAACTGTTAAAATTAGCATTTCTATAAGCTAACCAAGGTCTTATACTAGCCAGGGGAACAATTAATGGGGGAAAAAAGCTGAATCCTGGTTAAAAACAGAAAATTTGTGGGGTGCTGTCCCCTGCTCACCGTCTCGGGTGGCCTCGGGGCTGGCATCCCACACTGTTGGGATGGGCACCGGCCCTGGGCATGCCAATGATTTGCAGAGTTTCTGCCTGTCTCATGCTCCCTGGAGGGGCAGCTCAAGGGCGTGATTTGACCTCGTCCCACTCAGAATGTTCCCCTGAGGTGACTACCAGGGGACTTCGTGGAGAATCGTCACAGCACAGGTAACCGGCCTTGCTACCTGGACCCGTAAGTACAAGTGCACAGCCAAGGACATGTGCATGCTCAGGAAAGCCACGAGAAGGCCGAGTTCAAGGTTGACGTGATCTTTCAGCTTTGTGTCTGTCGAGCATTATTTTAATGTATTATCTTCTTTGGAGAAACGTCTATCCAAATCTTTTCCCCACTATTTAGTTGTGTTATTTGATTTTAATTGTGGAGTTTTAAGAGCTCTTTATATAATCTGGTTGCTAGACACTTATCAGATATGTGGTTTGAAAATATTTTCTCTCATTCTGTGTTGTCTTTTTCACTTTCTTGATACTGTTCTTTGACCAAAAAAAAAGATTTTTTTGTTTGGATGAAGTCCAAGATGGCTATTTTTTAATTGCTGTTCTTTGGATGAAATATCTAAAAATCTACTGCCAAATCCAAACTCATGAAAATTGTACATATATTTTCTTTGTAATGATTTTATAGTTTCAGCTCTTGCATTTGGATATTTTATCCATTTTGAGTAATTTTTTGCATTTTGTGTGAAGTAGGGTTCTATTGTGTGTGTGTGTGTGTGTGTGTGTGTGTGTGTGTGTCCAGTTGTCACAGTACCATTTGTTGAAAAGGCTATTCTTTCCCATTGAATGGTCCTCACCTCTTGATGCTAATCAGTTGACCATGGATGTTTACATCTATTTCTGGACGTATAAATCTACCCCAATGATCTATATGTTTGTCCTCAAGCCAGTATCACACTCTTTGCATTACTGTAGCTTTTACATTAAGTTTTGAAATCACGAAATGTGAGTTCTGGGACTTGGTTCTTCTTTTTCAAGATCGTTTTGGCTATTCTATGTTCCTTGAAATTCCACAGAAATTTCAGGCGCAACATTTTAGCTTCTGACAAAAAAGAAAAAAAAAGAAAAGAAAAAAATGCCATTGGGATTTTGAAAGGGATTGTATTGAATAAAGAGATCCCATATTAACAATATCAAATGTTACTATTTATGAACATGGAATGTCTTTTGTTTCATTTGTCTTTAATTTCTTTCAACAATGTTTCACAGTTTTTACTGTGTAAGTCGCGCTTGGTTGGTTAAATTTACTCATAAGTGTTTTATTCTTTTGGATGTTATCATAAACACAATCGTTTCTTAATTTCATTTTTGAGAGTTTATGTGGCATCTCATTGTGGTTTTGATTTGCATTTCCCTCGTGACTAATAACGTCGAGCATTTTAAATTGTTCTCTTTTTATTGTTTGAATTTTAATGTTCTGCATATATTTGCATACTCGTTTCTCATATATATTATTTGGAAATATTTTCTTTCATTTTTTTATCATATTTTCATTTTCTTAATGGTGCCTTTGGATTCTCAAAAGCTTTTGAATTTGGTGAATGTCAAGGATCTATTTTCTTTTCTGCTGCTGCTTGTGTTTTTGTTACTTGAGCTCTGGGTGTCATAGCTACACAAACATGGGCTAATCTAAGGGCCAATAAGATTTACTCTTTGTTTTCCTTCTAGGAGTTTTACAGCTTTAGCTATCACATTTAGTTCTCGTTGGTTCTCACGCTGGCCCTTGCACACAAAGGGCGAGGAGAAACCAAAAATGAGGTAGAGCAGTGGGTGGCAGGTTTACTAAGCTAGGGAGCTTCCGTGCAAGGCTCACTTTGGTCAGCTGCAAATCGTGTGGCTCTCCGCACCTGCCTGCTGAATCTTCAAGTTTATGTAAAGCTTTAAAGTTTCTACAGAGGCCTTAACAGTGTTCAGTCACATGGACCACGCAGATGGTCTCGACGGCATCTTATTCTCTCAAGGCCATGCCCTTGGAAGAGGTCCCACTGTGGGAGGGTGGACTGGACACACATTCCAGGGGCCTTCGGCTACCTGGGCTCAGCCTGCTGGTCAATCAGCCGTTGTGGCTGTATTTGGTTTGGTCTGGGCCACCAGTAACTATTTCATTCTGAAAGAAGAAACCAGCATGACATTCATTAATTTCTTTCCATGATGACTCCCATATTTTGATACTGGGAAGTGGGGTGCTGCTGTAACAAACACCTACAAGTGTGGAAGCAGCTTTGGAATTAGGCTGCAGATAGAGGCTGCAAAGCTTCTGAGAGCATGACTGAAAAAAAGAAAAGGCTCAGATTGCGGTAAGAAGACTGTCAGCAGAAATATGAACATAAAGGTACTTGTGACGAGAGCTGAGGGCCAAATGGAGAACAGGCTCTTGGAAACTGGAAGAAAAGCTAGTCTTGTTATGAAACGGCAGAGAAATTAGCTATATTGTGTCCTGGTGTTTTATGGAAAGTAGAACACGTAAATGATAAACTTGGATTTTTAGGGAGGAGATTTCTAAGCAAAGTGTTACACGTGTGGCCTCGTTTCTCCTCACTATTCCTGGTAAAATGCAAGAGGGGAGAAATAAACTAAAGAAGCAACTTCTAAGCAAAAACAAACTAGTTCTACATGATTTGGAAGCCCCTCAGCCTGTCCACATACTCTCTGTGCAGAGGAGTGCAGTAGCCTGTGCCTCGTGAATGCAGGAGCCACACAGAGCTGTGGTCCCCAGGACACAGCCAGTCCCCTCTGATGGTTCGGACCCCTCTGAACTGCGGAGGAGGCCAAGAAGAATTCTGAGGATTTCATGCCAGCACAGCACTGCAAGCCTGACTGGACTGGAGGGGGCAGAGAGGGGACAAAAGGAAGGAAGAATGACTTCAGGGCAGCATCACGAATGGAGAGGCATGTGGGTTGGCACTGTCACCTTGGGCTGAGGCATGGGTGAGGGGTTATGGCCACCATCCTGGACCCAGAGGGCATAGCCGTCACCCCGCAGGCCCGGAGGACAGAGTGTGGAGCCAGAGAGGATTACTCCCAGGGCGTAAACTCCAGGGGAACTTCTCCTGAGGTATTTGGGACTTGCTAGGGGCCTATGACCTTTGCTTCCTTCTCAGCACCCACTTTTGGAGTAGGAATGCCCACCCTATGCCTGAGCCCCCATTGCATTCTGGAAGCCAATAACTTGGGGTCTGGTTTCACAGGCCACAGCTGGAAAGAAACGCAGGATGAATGACATCTAAGCTGCACTCACACGTGATTTCAGGGCTATTAGGGTGAGATCGGGGACTGAAGAGTTGATGCCGGAATGAGTTGAAACCTTGGGCCTGCTCAGATGGGATGAACATTTTCGGACGTGAGCAAGACATCCGTTTTGGGGAGGGGCCGGAGGGGAGTGTACACGGGAAGAATTCTGTCCCCGAAGTCCATATGCTGAAGTCTTCATCCCCAGGCCCTCACGCCTCAGAATGGGCTGTATTTGGAAACAGTTCTCTGCAGATATAATTAGTGTCGCTAGAATGAGTCAGACTGGAGCAGAGTGGGCCCCTTATGTGAGCACTGTCCTTATAAATAAGGGGAACTCTGGGTACAGACACGCATGCAGGGAGAACGCCTTATAGAAATGAAGGCTGAGAGCAGGTGGTGCTTCTGGAAATCAAGAACCCGAAAGACTGCTCGTCAGCTACCGGAAGCTGAGCTGGGGCACGAAACATCCTTCCTCAGAAGGAACCAACCCTGCCCACACACTCATCTCAGACTTCTGTGTCCACAGCTGTGAGACAATCCGTTTCTATTTCTCAACCCACCCAGTGGGTGCTATTCTGGACGGCAGCAGCCCTAACAAACCAACACAGGCGCCAAGGAAAGAGGAGGGAAATGTGTTAGACCCAGTGTTCACGCGAATGAACCATCTGCAAATTGGATGTCGCTTAGTTCAGACTGCCTGTCTCTGATCACAAGATTGTTTGAAAAGCTGTTTATCACAAATTTTCCGCCCTTGGACTCTAATTTGGTCCTGACTGCCTTATACAGTATGTGAATTAATATTCTGATTTTATCAACAATTCTCACTTCAAGGAGGGGGCCACCACCTTACAGTGTGACGCAGGGTTTATATGGACAAATGCGCATGCTTTACTTCACACCTGCCCCAGCTGTTCCCGAGGTGTCACCACAGCAGAATATGCATTTGCACACAATTTACTCACTTTTCAAGGTACAGATTATTAAGTCTGGGAGGCTGAACAAATGATGTCTAACTCCTGGTCTTTCTCTTTGAGAAGATGTCTGATGTGAGCGGGACACGGGGACATTTACTGCATCTGAGTTATATGTAGCCACACACACATCTTGTCCAGAATTACAGCGTGGTCCTTATGTTGGTCTCAGGGACCACAGAGAGTTGCAAGCTTTTGGTCTCAAAGGAAACAAAGCCCTTTTATTGTTCTGCTCCTATGACCTCTGGAGCTCAATCTTTGATGGTTTCTACTTCCTTATAAACAGAGGCAGGAAGGTCAACTGAAGGAGAGAGCGATGGAACAATGGAGCAGAGGCAGATTTAAAGGAGCTTGCACTTGACTTTGAAGATGGAAGAAGTCGTAACCCAAGAAGCGTGGCCTCTGGGCTGAGTGTGGCCCCGCTAAGGCTTTGTTTGGGCCCGGTAACACCCTTTTCACACTTCTTACTTCCAGAACTGTAAAGAATAAATTGTTTTAAGCCACTAACTTTGCTATAATTTGTTACAGTATCAACAAGAAGCTAATACAGACTTAGACATCACGTGACATTTTTTGTTAACTTGGGAAAGTTTTTTGAATAAAAAAATACGTTACTCAAGTATTTTAAGAATATTTTCCAAAGTGGATGACTAATTTCCTTTGCTAACTACTTAAATGAATTGAGAGGTGGGTGGTCATTCCCACTCCAGTGTGCGTTATCTACATCTGAGGAAATGGTTCTTATCAACATTTACCTAAGTTCGAGTTGTGCTGACTTTAAAAAATATAATAAACTGAACAAAACTGTTTTCGAAAAGGTTTTACTTCCATTTCTTTGCAGCCTGACTTTGCCCCCTTTCTCCCTTCACTGTCAGCATTCTTGAACGTGATTCCAGAACGTGCTAACCTGATGAGCTGTCTCTCCTCCGAGGCGCTAGATCCAGTAGATATGTGCTGGTTTATAATTTGTTTCTGAGGACGAGCTGCGATTACTGAGCTCTCTCTCCTTGTAACCCACCTTTCCGATGAGGCTAGGGGGCTCCACACTGTTGTGGATTTACCCCACCTTTCACTCACTGTTCTTTGTTCTTTTGGAAAATAAGTTTCACTTATATGGATATTGCATATTGGAAGTGCTTACTGCTTGACTGCAGTATTTTTTCTCCTCTTTCTTACTCATCATTTCCCAGGGAATATCCCGCAGTTTCCACGACCTCTTACTGCCCTGCCCCCCAGGATGTAACTGTACCCAAGTACCAGTCCTGCTCTGAGCTCAGGACTTAGCATGGAGGGCCTGCCTGGCATGTGACAGACACCCCGCATGCCGTGTGTGCTGCTGTCCCCGTCCATCCTTCTCTGGACCCTTACCATAGAAAAGATGGCACCGCATTCTCCCCACTACCAAAGACAGGCACCTGGGCGTCACACCTTCACTCCTCATCCACAGCCAAGTCAGCATCACCTCTAAATGCCACCCAAGTCCCTCCACTTGTATCTGTAATGTCATCTTCCTATTCCAAGTTATGGTCACCCTCATAGGGAGTCATACCTTATTCTCCAGGCTGGAGTCAAAATCACACTTTCAAATGCGTATTTGATTAGGCGACATGCGAGTGGCGACACTGCAACATGTCTGCTGTCTTGCACTGAACAGGTGAAGACCAGCAGCCTACTACAGCCCTCGCAGCGTTTTCTAGCCCCCAATCCCTGACATCTCCTCCAGCCCTCTCCCCGCTCCCAACTCTGTGTGGCCCTCACACTTGACGTCTTTCAGTCTTTTGTTCCCCTCACGTTTCTCCCATCGAAAGGCCTCTGTACATGTTGCTTGCTCTGCCTGGGCTGGCTCCCCCCAATCTGCTTCCCACGTCCTGACAGCCTACGCCCATGCAGGGGAACACCTGGACGCCTTCCCGTCATCACTCAGACCTCCGTGCTCGTTTCCCAGGAACTGTTCCCTGACCATACTTCTCACACTCACCTGCCTCCGTGAACACTGTCCCTTACTGCATAGCACATGTCACCGTTGTAATATTACAACTCTTTAAAATCATTTGCTTAGAATTACGTTCCTCAACTTACCTTAAAAATGTTAAGGGCATAGACCAAGAATCTTTGCTTTTCATTACCTACTCTGGACCCATCCTAAGGCTTAAAGGAATTCAGAAAAAAAGGTCAGTAGGAAAGAAAGAAAACCTGTATTTTACTCACTTTAGCACTGAAGCTGAACCAGTCCTGATTAAAAACACAAAGTGAGGTAACTTACAGAGGGAGGAGGGGTTGGGGGGCTGGGAGAACAAGGTGAAGGAGCAAGAAGTACAAACTGGTGGTTACAAAGCAGACACAGGGACGTAAAGTGCAGCACAGGGAATATAGTCACTAATGTGGCAACAACGCTGTATAGTGTCAGATGGGTACAGGACTCGTGGGGGGGGGGGTCACTCCTTAAATCATGGAAATACACAACGACTGTGCTGTTCTCCTGAAACCAATATAAAATAATATTGAATGTCAACTGCAACTAAAAATATAAGTAATTTTTAAAAAAGAACAATAAGTTCACATTTATTATTTTTTTATTTCCCATAAATACCATTAGTTTAACCTAAATTCACATTTTACAATGCATGATTTTGGCAAAGAAAATATGTTTCATATTTAATTGCTATATTAGAAATTGTCACCGCCATCCTTTCTTACCTTCTTTCTTCCTCAATTATTTCAAAAATTGAAATAATTCCTGTTACATAAATTAATAAATGGAAGAGGTGCTGATGACCTTGAACTCCACCTAGGAAATGTCACCTTTATATTTCCATTTGTGATTGCCTGAAAATAGGCAACAGCTTGGAATTGTGAGGTGGCTGACATTCCTACACAGGCCAATTGACAGAATAAATGTAAGAACTTGTATGATTTCCAAGTAAGAGACTGGCTCTGGCGTCTGGCTTCCAGTTCCATTCCTATTGTTAAGTGCCCTAGTGACCTCCTTCAGGTGGCTCCATCTCTTGGTGGCATTTCTTCTCTAAACGTAAAGGTTTAGATTAGATGACTGTTATAACAGTATGACATAATTTCCTCCCAGAGTTTTCAGGAGAAAAATTGAAAAGCATAACGGTTTATTAAATGAGGGGCAATTGATGACTCACTTAATGACAGAAAAAGGGACCCATGTGTTGGGATGAGAAGGATTTATTTCACAGATAAGCTCTCACAAAATAGAACATGTTGGTAGGTACTAATTTGCATAAAAACATCTCTGGTCATAATAAGAATTGTTTAAATAGAAATACTGACTCTACTATAAAAGCACAACACCCATGAAAGTTCAGACTTTCATAGAATGGTGTAATTTTTAAGCCATTCCGTGAAAATGGATCAGACAACTATTCCTTGGTTGTTTGACCTTTGTCATGTATTATCTTGGCTCTTCTCATAAATCACGGATTTTAATTCTTGCCCTATTTGATTTATGCATAGTTCTCGTTTTGTAATTTGAAACACGAATGCTTAGAGTTTGAAGACCTGTCCAAAGCTCACCAGCTCTCACACATTCTGACCTCAGTCTTCTGCAATCATGACTCCTCTCGGGTGTGTTAATGTGTAAAGGCTGGACAGATACTGAGGTGAGACCTGTACGGTGTGATGCATGTTTCTCTTACTCGAGAATCCTCTACACAATGGTGTAGGGAAAAGATTGGCCTGAGGTTTTGGCTTTTATCTTTGTCCCTAGAGTCTGATCTCGACAGCAATTTAACATCTCCAGACCTTAACAGCCTCATTTGCAATGAGAGGAGGGGCAACTCAGCTCTGTAATTCAATCAATAAAATAGCTTCCCAGGCAAGGCTGCACCTATTCAAGTACAAGCTACACCTCCGGGCGCAGGGAGGATGATGAATGTATGCGGTTTCACTAAGGATTTGTTGACGCCAAATGTTATATCTTGGTTTCTTCTAGGAAGACATAAACCTGATAAATTGTTAGACTCTAAATTAGATTTTTTTATACTTATCCACAGAGAAATGTTGGTTTGTTTAAATCACTAGTATATTTTTGTGTGTTTATCAATCAAAATTTTTATCAAAAACTCCATTCCTTCATAAGCAGAGAAAGGCAGGGAAAACAAGAGGACTCAACAACAGTTCAGGAATTGCTCAAGAAAACCAGTTACTACTGGACTCTGGGCTCGTCTGCTCTCCCCCAGGATGGCATTTTCCGTAAGTTAGATTGAATTCTATAATTTCTATTTAGGAAAAAGGATGGAAAAACAAAATTAAGGTAAGAGTTAAAAAACATCCATGAACTTTCTAATGAAGTATCATTTCCTACCCACTAGGATCATAAACACAGTCACATGACACCAAGGAGCCGGACGTGGGAAACCTACTGCGGTCCTCGTGGTCACGTAAGATGGTGCCGCCATTTTGGAAAACAGTTCCTCAAGTAAATCAACATAGAGTTACCATTGGACCCAGCAAGTCCACTCCTAGGTATATACCCGAGGGCCATAAAAGTACACAACCACACAAAAACATGTACACAAATGTTATCAGTAGCATTAGTCATACTAGAAAAGATATAGAAATAATCTAAATGCTCACCAAATATCAAATGGATAAACAAAATGTGATGTACCCGTACAATGGAATATTATTCAGCCATAAAAAGGAATAGAGTTCTGATTCATGCTAAAATATGAACGTTTTAAAAACATTATGTGAAATGCAGGAGGCCAGAGACAAAAGGCCACCTCATACACTTCCATTCATAGGAAGGTGCAGAGCAGGGGAATCTACAGAGACAGAAGGCACGTATATTAGCGGTTGCTTAGGGCTGGGGAGTGGGGATGGACGGCGCTAGGGGCTAGTTACAGAGGGGGAGAGTTTCCTTTCTTGGTGATGGTCGCACATGTCTGTGAATACACTAAAAACCACTCAACCGTACATTTTAAATCGGTGAATTGTGTGGTATGAATATTTCAATAAAGCTGTTTTTTTAAGAAAAACAAGAAAGAATATAAGCTGAGGGGAGATGTTTTTAATTGAATTAGCTGTAACACTTTCTTAAAGTTCATTTTAAAGGTCTCATAACTGAACAAAACTCCCTGAACCCTCTTCAATGTGCTGAATTGAGGTCTATCACGGGGAAACGTACAGACCAGGAGACAGGCTCCGTCTGCAAGGTGGTCTTGACGCTGCAGCTCTGACACACGAGCGCGGTGGGAGACCCCACAGGCGCTGCAGGAGGAGCTGGGACAGGGGGGTCAGGTGCTAGCTCAGGAAATCTGTGCAGGAGACAAGATCCGTAACCAAGCATTTGTTCCCAAATTTAATCTCAAAGTCATGCCAAGGCAGGGTCACTGGGCGCATATGGGTGACTTCAGAATTCGTGGGACTTTGCCAGCATCAGGCAGCGTCTTAAAGAGTTGTGTTCAGAGATTGCACACATGGGACCCTCCGGAGGACCTCAGCCCTGGAGGGGGAGGCCCACTCCATCTGATTCCCATGCTCCAGCCCCAGCAGGACGGCACCTACAGGCTCAGGCACCGCTATGGAGGCCGAGAGAGCGAGGACTGATGAAGCCCAGCCAGAGCATGGAAACCACTGTGGTCCTCTAGAGGGTTTTTCTACAAAGCAAGCGTGTCCGCGTATGACCCCAGAAGCTGGCCTTTCAGAAAGCAGAGACAGTGAGGACTATATTCTCGGAGAAAACAGAGAGAGCTCCAAAGGTGTCTGCAATTTCCAAGGACTCATCACACACATGCAGAAATCGTCAGCGGTGCAATTATTTTCCAGTGTCTTCCACCCCACCCTTCACCCACACTTGGTTTGTACTCGCGTGGGGGGAGTCTGTGTCTTGCTTCTCACTGCAGTCTGCTGTGCTTGATGAAGAGTGAATCAGTCAATAAACACCTGAGTAGCTGCATGAATGCTTGCCCAAATGAGTAGCTCAGTGAGTCAGGGACGCCTGTTCAAAGAGAGACCCATTACACATGTGTCTTGACTCCAAGTGACAATTCACCCAGGTATGTGTGACTCAGCAATTAGCAGCATCTAAGCTCAGAGCTAGAGACTGATACAATTGAATTAAACAAAGCAAAGTGGGTCATGTTTTTAAACACTTTGGAAACGAATATGGGCTTTCCTATCTTTGTGCATTTAATTAGCACTGCAATCTCAAGGAGCAGGTATTGTCATCCCTGTTTTAAAGATGGAAACAGCAAAGCCTCTTTACATGACAAAGTCAGGACAGCCTGGAGACCTCCTGACTTCACAATTCCTGACTTCTTCTTCGCACTCAACATCTCAGTGCCAAAACGCACGTCGGGTGAGCTGGTAGTGAGAGGCAGGAGTGGCTGAAAGCCCTTGGGTTGAGGGTGGGGTTCTCGCTTCTCTCCCAGGAACCTGGACCACATCACAGGTGTGTTTGTACCTGTCTCTTTAAGGCTCCCTTTCCCCTGGCTCTTTTCTTGCAGAAGTAACATGAGCTGTTTCCCGGTATGATAGTTCCTCACACATAAACACATGGTTCACTTACACTGTTTTCCCATCCTCTACATCAGGTTCACATTCCAAATGTGAGGCAGCAAAGCACAGGAAGAAACCATTTCGACCCTCTGATGTGTGACAGCATAGAATCACACACCCTATGTGACGTTTATCTGCTAAATAATACGCCATGTCACTGTTCATGGTGGGTGACTCGTGTCACCTGGGCATGCCATCTGAAGCATGACCCTGTTACGTCTCCATCCTATTCTTTTCACTTCCTTGTCTCCCAGAGAAGTATTCTTTGACCTTTTATGTCTTTGCATTGATGTAGGGAGACCTTCCCTACCAATATTTTTAAAGCTCTTCTTGAAGAAAGTACTGTGTCTTGTTGGTTTTCATAACCTAAGTTTGTGTGCAGACAGAAAACATTTGCTGAGTTATTCATTCATGTTTGCATAAGAATTTTATTGAATAACTTCCACATGCCATGCACCTAGCTTAATACTAATGATGCAAAAAGTGAATAGCCCTTGATTTAATGAATGTGGACTGAATTATTTGGTTTTTTTATTTAATTAGGAAAGGGCAATACAGTGCCTGGGTGATACATTTAAAAAGCATCCGTATAGGGTATTAGAGCAGTGGAATTGGTATGTGGCGAAGGTTTTGGAAAGGAGCAGATGTCCACCCTGATTCAGTCAGTGGTTTGCTGAGACCACCTGCCCACTAGCAAGAGCCAGCTGTGTGCATCTCTTCCCCACTCCTGTGACGTCACACTGGCTATTGGTTAAAAACAGCCATATGGGAAATATTTCTACCATTGACACGGAGAATACTGACTGCATAGCAGGAATACCCCCCCACCACCACCGGGACAGACAGAATGTGTCGTTTGTACCCCGGGGCTTTCACTATGTGTGTGCTGAGTGATGGCAATGGTTTGCATATTTCAGATATGCCCCCAGAGCTCTTACTAAGAATTGGCTAGCCCTGGGAGGAGTGGCTGTCCTTGCACAGCAAGCTTTCCAAGATGTCAAAATATCATTAAATACAGAAAATAAAAATCACGATTAATTCTCCATAGGTAGTCATCCCCCGGAACGCTGCTGGTTATAACGAATGAACTAGAAGGAGACAGACCGAAGAGGAGGAGGACGCAAATGACAAAGGTCGGAGACCAAGACAATGGTGGCCCCTCAGATCCTGAGCCACTGGAAATGCACATGGAGAAGCAGGCAAGTGTTTCTTATTTGCATAAATAAGATGCTAAAGATCATAGGCGGCCCCTCAGGCTTATGGGAAAATCAAGGACTTGGCTTTGACACGATAAGATGTTTTGAAGGAAAGATCCAGTCGGAATGCCCAGCAGGAATATACAGCTGCGAGTGTGTCCTTAGCTCAGGGTGAATTTTTGGGCTGCAGATATACACCCAGTGGCCATCTGTCAATGAACGAAAGAGCATTTTCATTGTGTGCCCACTCCAGTGACTGTAAGACATCAAATCACTGAGCTTCTCCACCAGCTTCCAGCTTCTCTACCTGCTTGGCAAGACAGCGCTTAACCTTGCCAGTCAGTGTGGGAGAGAGAGAACCACTCAAGTCTGCAAAGCCTCCACCTGGAGAGAGAAAGGTCAGCCGCCCCGAAATGGGGACGCTTCACACTCACCAGGTGACAGGTCATCTCAGAAACTGGCTACAAGGCACCTCAAAAGCTATTTAACAAGGTCAAAAAATAGATAATGTAGTTATTATTGGTTTAAATCATAAGGTCTTGAAAAGTTAATTCACATGGAAAACTGGTTGCCACGTGAAAGTACAAAAATAAGTATCATCAAGCTACGAGAGGAGACGTCTTTGAATGGATCTTGGACCAGGAGTTCACTGAGCAGTCGTGGGTACAAGTCTCCTTACTTTAGGAAGTGACTGATGTTTCCACAGGGCTTCTCCAGCTGTGAAACAGGGCTCACGACCGCACACATGCACTGACAAGGAAGGTGAGGGATCTGATTGCCTCACTTCCAGGTTAACGAGTTTCTCAGCTGCTGGAAGGAGGCCCGAGGTCCTGGTCCCAGACAATGGGCTTTTCTTCCCAGCACAGCAGGCAGCCTGAGTTTCTTGTCCCAGTCAGGTCACCTTCCCACCGGGTCAAATGTGTGTGGGGGCCAGATGCGTGAGGTGCACGGAGTGGGTTTGCTTCTCTCACAGGTGAGGAGCCCTGAGCTTAGGGAACCCACGTCCTTGAAGTTGGCCCCACAGGAGACATGATTTTTATCTGAAGGGACAGCAGCAAACCTACTTTCTTCTTCAGGGGGAGAAAGGCTTCCTGTCTCCCAAAGCTGTTCACTAAACAAGCACCTTGAAAAGATGATGAGGGACCAAGGGCCGCCAGTGCGCCTGCTCACAAGACGTACAGAAAAGAAAGACCTGTGGAAAATCATCTCCAAAAAAGGTCTAACATTTTTGCACCATCTTGGCTTCCAGTGAATTTTTCTACGAATATGTCATTTCCTCTGACACTTTGATTCATTTGACCAACAAAAACTAGAACCAAGTCCGTTTGCTGTGTCCCATTTAGTCTTTGCAAAGGGCTTGAGGCAGCAGGATCAGGTCACCCTACAATATTAATCACATCTATGTCCCCAAGCGGAATAAGTCCCTAGGGCACTCCGGTCCCCCTTCATAAACCAGGGCACTCGCTTCTTAAGCGTCTGCACCGCCCTTTCCACTTGGCCTGGGGCAAGGGCATGTCTGCGATCGAAGACTCTGGGCTGGACCCCATGGAGTGAGTCCATGCAGTTTCGCGGCTCGTGCGGCAGGGCTGACATGAAGGCTCTGGGGCCACAGGCCCGTTAATGATTCAGCTAAAGTGACTGCATGACTGTCATCGTAGGATCACTGTCCCTGGGGTGGACATAAATCACCAGCAGCTTCCCTCCCGCGAGGACTTCTCAGTCCCGCCTGGTACCGGCACCGGTGAGCTGTACTTCAGACACATCTGCTGTTATCTGAGGGACTCGCGACCTATGCTGGCATTTACTTAAACACTCGCACTTCTCTAGAACCAGCCCTAAGGGGCAAGTCCCTGTGTCCTTGGAAGAGACGCAGCTAACGACTGGCTTCCACACCCAGTATGTCCCAGGGAGCACATGGTGCTCTGGGGAGAGGGGAGCACTGATAGCAATGGTCTCCCCAAGAGGGAACTACGGCATCTGTGGGGTCACAGAACGACAGTGCACTTACTCACTGCCATCTCCTGGCCAGGTGGGAGGCCTCGGTTCACAATTCGTTTTTCATACCCGAGATTAGTCCTTGTTTTAGAAGGGATTGCCTGAGGGCTATCAGTCCAGCCTGTCCCACGTGTCCACGTCACCAGGGAGGTGACACACACCTACCTAAGAATGACTGAGGGACCACGGGGAGGGGGTGGGGGCTGCAGACTGTCTGCACACACAGGAGCTGAGGCCAACCTTGCTGTCACCAGTGGAATTTTCAATGAGATTAAGGGATACGGATCAAACCATGGTCAGAGATCTCGGGCAGGCACATTCCACAGTCAGCCAAATTTAGGGCATTTGTAGCAATTCCAGAAAACAACAACTTCTTCTGTGACAATGTCCCCAGGGTCAAGTCCGAGGATGCAGGTCGTCACCGCCCCTCCCCCTCCACGAGTCCTGGCGTCTAAGGTGTTTCCTCCCCAAGTACTGGGGTGACGGTTCTCCACAAAATCCAGATGCCCCATTCCAGGAACTGTACCTTGCCTTTTCCTTCAGTCACCTCGTAATTCCACCTAGACCTTTCTTCTGGGTGGGTCAAGTGCAAGAAGGACAGGGCATTTTTATAAAAGTTACTTGGACTTAAGTTTCAAGCTTTAAGCCTCTTTTCTCCCAGTTGTCACTCAGAGGCTGTGGCAACCAGGTCGGCAAGGGCTTCCATGAGAAAAAAGAAAGATATGTCATAGCTGGGAACGGCCGGAGTGAACTCCTAAATAGGCCTTGACTCGCCCCCCTTCCTTTTCTCCTGATTACTCAGGAGGCAGCCACAGGGTGTAATCCGTCTGGTGACAGCCTCACTCAATGGCCAATGACCAAGGCGATTCTGTCAAGGTGTGTGGCCCAGGAGGAGGGAGGGAGATACAGTCAGCAATACATTTAGTTGGTTTTGACCAGCCACCCCACATTCCCTAACCCAAGGCACCTGCCAACGGCCGGAGCGTGACAAGCCCACAAATACCTGACAATCAGCTCACCACTATCTACCACATCCTTCTACCATCAGACAGCGTACGGTCTGGAAAGCTGCACACGTGACACAGGTTAGTTTCGAGGACCACGGGGGTGCGGCTGGAGTTAGCTGAGCACACTGGGACCGCTAAAAATGTGTCCACGGAGATGAGGTGCCACGACAAGCCCTGAGAGGGGGGTCAAAGGTCACGTATGGGCACCAGGCAGGGACTGATGGGAGGCTGTGCCCTACGCGATGTGCCCTCCCTTCCTGCAAGGCAAACCAATGTCGAGCTTGGCATGATTCACAAGTCTGGCCAGTAGAAGGGCCCCCAGCAGCAGATTTGCTGAGCTCTTCAATGCCCAGTCAGAGATGGTGGACGGAGTGAGAGGTCCACCATCACTACATGAGGCAGCGAGGGTGGGGATCTGGTCAGGGCCACTTGATCAGCGTCCCCATGTGGGCTCCTCAGAAAATGGTCTCTTTCTGTGGACACACAGTGACCCGAATGGTTTAGTGAGTAGCTGTGAACTTTCCACAGCCTGCAGCCTCTCCAAGACTTGGGAGTCATTTATGACAGATAGGGAAAAAAGTAAACTGATATCTTGACCTCAAAATTTAAAACCTGAGCGCCACATAATTTCTGAATTATGAAATCTACCACATTTCTCCGAAAATAAGACCTAGCTATACAGTCAGCTCTAATGTGTCTTTTGGAGCAAAAATTAATATGAGACCCTAATTTTACTATAAGACTGGGTCTTAATATAATATAATATAATATAATATAATATAATATAATATAATATAATTAATATAATATAATAATACCAGGTCGTATATTATTTTTTGCTCCAAAAGACGCATTAGAGCTGACTGTCTGGGTAGGTCTTATTTTCAGGGAAACAGAGTAATAACACTTTGCCTCATAATTTCAATATCTGAATTATCAAGATTTATGATTTTGTTTTGAAATTTTTATCTTTGAAATGTTCATTGTTTTCACATATGGTAAGATTTAAGGTTAATATTTTATTTCCTTTTAATATTATCATAATAGGTTCTACTTTTGTCTGTGAGAAAAATCCTACATGCATGTCTGAAAAAATAAGGACATTATTGCCTCACCATTAACTAGATTTGCAGAGGGGAGAGAGATTTCAAGTTTGATTTAATTATTTGACTTTGATTCCATTTCCCTTAGTGTTTTTGTCTTGTGTATTTTTACTCTCAGCTTAAATTAACTTTATGGCCAGTCGAGAGAAGCTTGCATCACGTCTGGTCCTCACCTTTACCCCACACAATGTCTAAAAACCAGGAGCGACTTGGCAACTAAAGTCCTAACATATGAAGAACTGTCCCCAACTCCTCAGCAAGAACCTGCTCATGGCGTACTGGCCAAAATGGTCTACACCTTCACCCACAGGCCATTCGATTCCAAAGGGGACACGTAACCCCCATCTACTCAGGCTTACCTGCAGAGTGGGGCAAAAACCTGAACAGAATTGGAGATGTATTGAGAAGAAATTAAAAAATAATAATAATAAAAAAGCCAGATTCCAGCAGCTTCACTGGTCAATTCATATTTTGGAACAGTAAATAGATATCCAACAGTCCTCAAATTATTTAGGAAAACAGGAGAAATGACCACTTCTGAAATTACTGTATCAAGACAGTATTATACAAATACCAAAGGCAGATGAAGAAAGCACAAGAAAACCACAGAAAAACATTCTTCATATGTGTAAACATAAAAGTTCTTAACAAAATAGTAGTAAATTGAAGCTAGTACCATGTAAAAATGATTTATGTTACAGCTAAGTTGGAATATCTGAGGAATTCAACCATGGCTAAACATCCTGAAACTCTGTTAATTGAATAAAGGATTAATCAATCTAACCATTTTCTCAAATGCACAGAAAGCGCCAACTGCAGCTTTCACTCATTCATGATAAAACTCAAGCATCAGGGTTAGAAAATGACTAACTGACAAAGGGCCTGCACACAAACCTGCAGATAACCCCACATCTCATAGTGGAAGACGCGATTTCTTTCCCGAGCTGGGAGCAAGGCGAGGGGCCTGCTGTGCGGCTTCAGTGAAGGGATGGGGTTGTCCTTGCCCTGCTGGCGCCCCCTCCCCTGCTGAGCCTGCCGCCCTCTGCGCCCACAGGCCTGTCCACTGTCTCTCGTGGGGCAGGGCCCCACCATCTCCGTGGAACAGCACCAGCTGTGTCTACCCGCTGCTTTGGCTCAGCTTCCCGCCTCGTGTGTCAGCTCTTCCACGGGACAGGAAGCTCTGGCGGAACCTCGGCTGCTGACCTGCAGTAAAGCAGGGCATGCGCCATGTTTTCCCTGTTTTGCTGAGATTCCCCCTTTCTTCACCTGCTACCTGAGAAGGGGGCAAGGAGATGGGGCCCCTGACTGCTCTGCGCCCCCCACTGCTCTTTCTCAGAAGCCTTCCGGCCTCCCTCCACCTGTGCTGGGCAGCTCAGACTCAAAGCCTTGGCGTTCAGCCCCTTTGAAGCTTTTATTATAGAGATATAAGCAAAAACCACAGAAACACAGAGGGAGCAATTAATTCTGCTGCAGGGGACCACGGGGGCATCAAAACAAAGGACACTTTTCACAGTAGCATTGAAGCATGATTAGTACTGAAAAAAATCACCCAGAATTCAACCAGAAAGAAAAGCCAACGTTTCCTGCCCCAATGGGTTCTCCAGGAGGCACAGAGGGAAACGGGGACGTGTGATCCCTTCTGACTTGCTTGGCGTTTCCTAGGCCGTAGAGTCCTGGCTGCAGCATAGAGACCACAGGGCTTGGGTGACACAAGGAAGTGACGTACCTGGCCCCTCCTCTGCGTGCTCCCTATGTCCCCGCCATGCAAACTGGTGCCTTAAAAGCAGGTTCTGTGGGCTGTGGATATGCTCCAGCCAGCACCTCAAGGGTCAGCTGTGAGCACAGCCACCCCTGTTTGCAAAGGGACTGTCCATCTAGACTGTTTTATTTCCTATTTCTCAGCCTCCACCAAGAAGCCCTGCAAACTAAATGCTAAAGTAAAAACGTGAAATACTGAAATTCTCTGAAAAGGGCATTCAAAGGAAGATGTGAATGCCTATGCCAGTTTGATTTGAAGACAAAGAGTGGAGTTGTGAACTGGAAAGAAAATTGGCTTTAGGTTCAAGAAGTTGCATCCCAATTCTGTCACTTGACAGGGTTCCCGAGGAAAATCACATTTCTGTCTGAGCTTTCATTTGCTCCCGTTTAAAATGGGGATGAAGGCATCCATTCCAATATGTAGTTAAGATCTAGATGGGACATGTGTTGTATTGTCCAGTGGCAGTGACCGGCTTACGGCCCAAGGAACAGGAAACTGACCATTTGAAGTAGCGTGGCTCCTCTGCTCAATGGCTGTGTGACCTTCACATTAGTCGTTTGTTTCTGTTTTAGCTTCTAATGTGTAAAATGTAAATAAATAGAGATTCCAGCCTTTAACATTTGAGTGAGTTTCAAACTGAAATGAAGCAAAGAAAACACTTCAAAGATTCAAGTGAGCCACTTAAATGTGGAGAATAATATTTTTTTCTATAAACATCGTTATTTTAAGTGGGCTTTTGATCCTCTAGCCATCCGGTTGCCTTGAGATACCCACTCAGCCACCTGAAAAGCTCCCGAAGTTAAGTTGCACACATCTGGAGAACTGAGTAATTCTATAGGTCTTAGGTATGTGTTTGGTTATTTTTCTAAAATTGAAATACAATCCCCATCAAAATCCTAATGGCATGTAAAAAAGAAAAAGAACGAAAAAAATCATCAGATTATATTGAATCACAAGAGGCCCCGAATAGCCAAAGCAATCCTAAGACAAAAGAACAAGGCCAGAGGTATCACATCCCTGACTTCAGCTGTACTACGGGGCAACAAGAATCAAAACAGTATGGTATTGGCAGAAAAGCAGACACACAGACCAATGGAATAGAACTGAGAACCCAGAAATAAACCCACATATATATGGGCAGATAATTTTTTAAAAAGGAGCCTAAAACCTGGTTCAGAAAACGGACATACAAGCCCTGGAAGTTCAGAGAGTTCCAACCAGGATGAACCCAAACAGGTCCACTCCAAGACACATTATAGTTAAAATGGCAAAGGTTAAAGACAAAGAGAGAATCCTAAAAGCAGCAAGAGAAAGACAGCCGGTTACACACAAGGGAACTCCCATAAGACTATCAAATGACTTTTCTACAGAAACTTTGCAGGCCAGAAGGGAGTGGCAGGAGGTACTCAAAGTGATGAAAAACAAAGGTCTACAACCTAGATTGCTCTATCCAGCAAGGCTATCATTTAAAATTGAAGGAGGATAAAGAGCTTCCCAGAAAAGAATAAGCTAAAGGAAATCATTACCACCAATCCTGCAGTGCAGAAAATATTAAAAGGGCTTCTGTAAGCAGAGGAAAGATGAAAGCAATCTAACTACAAATTAAAAAATGACAATAACTATGTGCCTATCAATAATCACTGTAAATGTAAATGGATTAAATGCTCCAATCAAAAGATATAGGGTTGCTGAGTGGATAAGAAAACAAGACCCTTGCATATGCTGTATACAAGAGACTCACCTCAGATCAAAAGACACACACAGGCTGAAAGTAAACGGATGGAGTAAGCTATTTCATGCAAACGCAAATGAGAAAAAGCTGGAGTAGCAATACTTATATCTGACAAAATAGACTTTAAAATGAAGACTATATTAAAAGACAAAGATGGGCACTATATAATAATAAAGGGACCGATCCGACAAGAGGATATAACCCTAGTAAACATCTATGCAGCCAACATAGGAGCACCTAAATATATAAAACAGATATTGACTGACATAAAGACAGAGATCAACAGTAATGCTATCATAGTAGGGGGACTTCAACACACCTCTGACACAAAGGGACACGTCTTCCAGACAGATAATCAATATGGAGACAACGGCCTTAAATGACACATTGGACCATTTGGATTTAATCGATATTTTCAGAGCATTTCACCCCAAAGCTGCAGAATACATGTTCTTCTCAAGTGCACATGGAACATTTTCCAAGATAGACCACAAGTTAGGCCACAAAACAAGTCTCAATAAATATAAGAAAATTGAAATCATACGAAGTGTCTTCTCTGACCACAGTGCTATTAAATTAGAAATCAACTACAGGAAAAAAAACTAGAAGACACACAAATACATGGAGGCTGAATAACATGTTACTAAATAATTAATGGGTCAACAATGAGATCAAGGGGAAAAAAATAAAAATAAATCTTGAGACAAATGAAAACAATACACAATGATACAAAATCTATGGGATGCAGTGAAAACAGTCCTAACAGGGAAATTCATACCAATGCAGGCCTACCTAAAGAAACAAGAAAAATCACAAATCAACAGTTTATCCTTACACTTAAGGAATCTGGAAAAAGAACAGCAAAATAAGCCCAAGGGAGTACAAGGAGGGAGATAATAAAGATCAGAGCGGAAATAAGTGAAATACAGACCAAAAAAAAAGAAAATAGTATGAAAGATCAATGAATCCAAGAGCTGATTTTTCGAGAAGATAAACAAAATCAACAAACTTTTAGCCAAACTCATCGAAACAGAGAGAGGACTCAAATTAGTAAAATCAGAAATGAAAGAGGAGAAGTGCCAACAGACACCACAGAAATACCAAAAACTTTTAAGAAATTACTATGAGCAACTATATACCAACAAACTAGACAATCTGGAAGAAATGGACGATTTTCTAGAAGCCTACAACCTTCCAAGACTAACTCAAGAAGAAACAGAAAACCTGAATAGACTGATTACTACCAGGGAAATTGAATCAGTAATCAACAAGTTCCCAACAAACAAAAGCGCTGGACCAGATGGCTTTACAGGTGAATTTTACAAAACACTCAAAAAGGAATTATCACCTATTCTCCTCAAACTATTCCAAAATATCTAAAAGAAGAGACGGCTCCAAATACTTTTTACGAGACCACTATCATCCTGATCCCACAATCAGACAAAAATAATACAAAAAAAAGAATACCACAGGCCGATATTCCTAATGAACATACATGCAAAAATCCTCAACAAAATATTAGCAAACAATATTCAGCAATACATTAAAAAGATCATACACCACGTTCAAGTGGGATTCATTCCTGGTATGCAAAGTTAGTTCCACATCCACAAATCAATTAATGTGATACACCACAGTAACAAAATGAAAAATAAAAATCATATGATCATATCAATAGATGCAGAAAAAGTATTTGACAAAATCCAGCAGCCATTTATGATAAAAGCTCTTAAGAAAGTGGGACTAGAGGGACCATATCGCAACATAATAAAGGCCATATATGATAAACCCACAGCTAACGTCATACTCAACAGGGAAAAGCTAAAACCATTCCCCTTCAGATAAGGGACAAGGCAAGGTTGCCCACTTTCTCCACTTCTATTCAACATAGTTCTGGAAGTTTTAGCCACAGCAATCAGACAATAAAAAGAAATAAAAGGCATCCACATTGGTAAGCAGGAAGTAAAATTGTCGTTATATGCAGATGACATGATACTATATATAGAGAAGTCCAAAGAGTCCACCAACAAACTGTTAGAACTGATAAATGAATTTAGTAAAGTAGCAGGATACAAAGTTAATATTGAGAAATCAGTTGCATTTGCATGTACCAATAATAAAATATGAGAAGGAGAAATTAAGAAAAGAGTCCTATTTACAATTACTTCAAAGGCTATAAAATACCTCGGAATAAATTTAACCAAAGAAGTAAAAGACCTGTACTCAGAAAATTATAAGACACTGAAGAGAGAAATTGAAGAATATACAAATAGATGGAAACATACACCATGCTCATGGACAGGAAGAATTAATATAGTTAAAATGTCCATACTGCCTAAGGCAATATACAGATTCAACGCAATTCCTACCAAACTACCAAAGACATTTTTCATAGAAATAGAACAAATAATCCTAAAAATTATATGGAACCATAAAAGATCCCGGATAGCCTCGGCAATCTTGAGAAATAAGAACAAAGTGGGAGGTATCATGATACCTGACATCAAATTATACTACAAGGCTACAGTAATCAAAACAGCATGGTACTGGCATAAAAACAGACACATAGATCAATAGAACAGATTAGAGAGCCCAGAAATAAATCCATGCCTATATGGTCATTTAATCTACGACAATGGAAGCAAGAATTTATGGTGGGGTAAAGACAGTCTATTCAATAAATGGTGCTGGGAAACCTGGACAGACACATGCAAAAAAATGAAGCTGGACCACCTCCTTACACCATATACAAAAATAAATTCAAAATGGCTTAAAGACTTAAATGTAAAATCTGAAACCATAAAACTCCTAGAAGAAAATATAGAAAGAAAGTTTACAGACATTACTTGGAGTAAAATTTTTACTGATATAACCCCTAGGGCAAGGGAAGTAAGAGAAAAAATAAACATATGGGATTATGTCAAACTAAAAAGTTTTTCACAGCAAAGGAAACCATCAATAAAACAAAAAGGGATCATACTGAATGGGAGAAGATATTTCTCAATGGTATATCTTATAAGGGGTTAATATCCAAAATTCATTAAAAAAAAAAAAGAAACTCATTCAACTCAACTCCCGAAAAACAAACAACCAAATTAAAACATGGGCAGAGGACATGAAGAGACATTTTTCTAAAGAGGATATATAGATGGTAAACAGACATGAAAAAATGCTCAACCTCACTAATCATTAGAGAAATGCAAAGAAGACCAGAATGATATACCACCTCACCACAGTCAAAATAACTATCATCAATAAATCAACAAACAACAAGTGCTGGCGTGGATGTGGAGAAAAAGGAACCCTGTGCACTGCTGGTGGGATTGCAGATTGGTGCAGCCACTATGAAATATAGTATGGAGGTATCTCAAAAGCCTGGAAATGGAACTACCTTATGACTCAGCAATTCCACTCTTTGGTATCTATCCAGAGAAATACAAAACTGTAATTTGAAAAAATTTATGCACCCCTATGTTTATTGCAGTGTTATAAACAATATCCAAGACATGGAAACAACCGAAATGCCCATCGGTAGACGACTGATTAAGAAACTGTGGTACATTTATCCAATGGAGTATTACGCAATCATATAGAAGAATGAAATCTTAACATTTGCAATGATATGGATGGACCTAGAGAACATTATGTTAAGTGAAATAAGTCAGATGGAAAAAGACAAATACCACATGATCTCACTTATATGTGGAATCTAAAGAATAGAATAAATGAACAAACTAATCAGAAACAGTCTCAGAGATATAGAGGGAAAACTCACGGTTGCCAGATGGGAGGGACATAGGGATGAGGGAGAAGGTGAGGGGATTAGAAAGCACAGTCAGTAACCACAAGATTGCTACGGGGATATGAAAGTCAGTTTGGGGAATATAACCAATAATGTTGTAAAGATTGTGTAGGGTATCCGATGGACACTTGTCCCATTTGGGAGACCACTTCAGGGATGATGTAGATGCCTGATCACTGCACTGTACACCTGAAGCTGAAGCTGAATAATAATAAATGTCAACTAAAATTTTACATATATATATATATATATATATATATATATATATATATATATACACACACACATACATACATATATATGTATGTATATATATATAAAATACATATATTACATATATGTACTATATATAGTCACAAGAAGTGGAGTACAGCGTTAGTAATACACAATGGAAATATAACGTCTGTATGCGATGTCAGAGGGGTAATAGATTGGGAGGGGGGTTAACACTGTGTGAGGGATATAAATGATAAATGTCTGTTACATTGTTTTGTACACCTGACACTAATTTTTAAAAAATGAAGAATAGAATTACCTTACGACCCAGCAATTCCTCTCCTGGGTATCTACCTCAAAAATCTGAAAACATTTATCCATATAGATGTATGTACCCCTATGTGTATTGCAGCATTATCACGGTGGCCAAGACATGGAAACAACCAAAATGTCATTTGATGGGTGGTTGGATAAAGAAGATGTGGTATATATACACCATGGAATACTATTCTGCCATAACATGAAATACTGCCATTTGCGACAACATGGATGGATCTTGAGAGTATTATGCTAAGCGAAATAAGTCAGACAGAAAAAGTTGACAATTACGAGGTCAGACAATTAAGTTTGCAAACTTTCCACCGTGCACTTACACGTATATGACTTCACCTATATGTGGGATATAAAACTGAGAGCAACAAAGGAATAAAACAAACAAAGAAACAAAAACTCATAGACACAGACAACAGTTTAGTGGTTACCAGAGGATGGGGGGAGGAGGGGGATTTATAAAAGGGTAAAGGGTGTCAAATATATGGTGATGGAAAGAGAACTGACTCTGGGTGGTGAACACACAATGTGATACATAGATGATGCATTATACAACTGTACACTTGAAACCTAAATAATTTTACTAACAATTGTTACCCCTATACATTTAATACATAAAAAAAGAAAGACAAGCAGAAATTCAATGGTGAATTAAAAATAGACATATTTTTTAAATTCCCCACGCAGTTGTGTTTCAATGAAAATGCTTTGAGTTTTTACTTCATCTGAGTCCAGCCTAAGTCAGAGGGCAAAAATATTGAGGTTATATTTACTTAGGCCATATTTATTTAGATGACTAAAATGGCAATGTGGGGGTTTCACCCCTTATTTTGAAAATAAATTTCCATCCATTTTTGAAAGTAAATCTTATAAGGAAACCTCAGATGAAAACAGGCCTGGGCAGAAGGTCTGGCTGAAGTGTCCACCCCATAAGCCCCCCCCACACACTTGGAAACCCTCTCTGAGAGGTCCCTACAGACACTTCGTGGGACCCCAGGGCTTGATAGCATTGAGCATGCTTCATTTAACTTGAAAATTAAACTAAGAAAGAACAACCACAAAACAACCAAACACACACGCACAAGAGTTCGTCTCTCTTCCCCACTCCATGGCGTCCCTATCATACATGTGACATGTAGTGACATCCCTGTCTCAGGGTCTACTCTAAGCTCTGAGTAGTATTTTTTTTCTTTTCAATTTTGGTGATATCCTTATACTCTGAAATTTTACATTTTTATATTTTAAAATTTAATTGTATCTAGTTATATTTCTTTATCTCTTCTGTTTGAACTGTATGTGCCCATTCACTTTGAGTTCCGCCATATTTTATACGGTCTGCAATTACTTTGGAATGCACCAGATACGTCTCTTTTGGCCTTCCCTAGCTCTTAGCTTTTCTCTTGGTCCTTTATCCATTACAGATGACTCCTGGTAGAGCCCTGACCTTGTCTGCTAGCTCACTAATTGTATTTCATCTACATCATTTTGCTATTCAACCAGTACTTTGAGCACTTTTTTCAACATTTATATTTATCCAACTCTGTATCTCTAATTGGTTGTTTTATATAACTGCTTGTTCCTGCTGCTGTTTCTCTGAGAATATTATGTAAAGTTACTGGAAAGTTTTGCTTTGTCTGCTGCATTAGAGCATTTTCTCCCACTTGCTTATCTTTTTCACACTGTGCTTTCAATCCTGACATAATACCATTGTCTCCTGTGAGTCTGTTTTTTAAATGACCTTATGTCCTCCTCACAGCGTCAGCCCGTCCTCTCCACAGCAGTGTCATGGAGGCAATCATTCCCCTCTGTTAGATTTTCATTCTACCATTTATTAGCCACGTTATTAGAACAATGTCTTCAATATCAATAAGCCTTGATAAATGACTATATAAAATGGAAGCAATACTAGAACCCACCCTAAGAACTTGTTTGGGGTGTTAAATCAGATAGTGCACGTAAAATGATACAAAAGTATCTAATCAAAAGGTAAAAAGGTAGATGCTATTTTGATGCTTTTTTATGGTTCTTATTCTTGACTTTCTGAACGATTTGGAAAGAATTTAAGGAAGCTGCTCTTCCCAGATGATGTTAGGTAAGTGGCAAAGACCTATTTTACAATTATTTTATTCATCCTATTTTTGTTAGTAGGCTCAGTGTCCTCGAAATGATCAGTTAATAACGGAAGCAGAGAGGCAGGCTTCGCTGGAGGAACCCAGAACACGTCTTACAATTGATAGATTGTGCCGAGTGTAAATATAACAAGTTGCAAGCACAAGCATTAAGAATGTTCTGTAATGGCTGAAGAAAGCAGCACTGTAGGGGTCAGAATGATGCAGGATGAGAACTGTATGGGCCGCTCAAGGGAAATTAAGTAGATCCTGGAAAAAGAAATTTGTTTTAAAAAAAACAGAAAGTGTCCCCCAAAGTTACGGGCAGACCCAGAAGTGGTCCTGAGCTTCAGTCAGATCAGCTGCTGCAGGAAGCATGCGGGTTTCCAGGTACGAATTCCATGGACAACATTTCAATCCCAGAGACCGACTCTTGCCTCTGAGCACATTCCTGCTGGTCTTTGAGTGAAACGTTAGGACACACCAGGCTTCTTTAGGCTAGCATTTCTCAAGCGTGTCTGGTCAGTGACACCTTTATTAAAGAGTTAAATTAGGTTAATGTACTGATGCCAGTGTCCCCAGAAGGACACTGCTTTTAAAAAGCAGACTGTGGAAGAGAGAGGCTAGATGCTCACGAATCCAGTTTTCTCTGCCCGGGGTTCTCAGGGGAGTTATCGCTCTGGCCTCTTTCTTAGGCTGGACCAATGGAATACGCTCTGGATGATGGCATCGGAGTGAAAGTGAGGTGGTCTGCTGTATCCAGCAGGACACGGATGCATCTCAAAGGTTCAGGTGAAGAGACTCTAAGAAGGAGCCACGTACAGAGAAGTGGGCAAGGCTATGACACCAACAGGGGATGGGGGAGCATCCAGGGGACAGACGAGCAGGGAACCATTATCACCCCAGCCCTGAGGACGGAAAGGAGCAGCCCTGAAACCTGGTGCAAACTGTACCCACGGAAGCATACCTGGCACTGACAAACCAGCCCCTGCTGGGAGGTGGCTGGGTGCGAATAAGCAAACCAGTAACCCAGTCTCTCTCCTCCTGTCCTCTGACACCTTGTCAGTGCCTCCCATTGGCTGAACCAGCTAGAAGCCAGAGGTGACTGGTGCCCATATGCAGCCCTAGGTAAAATGCAGCTTCTACCCATCCTCCGGCGGGGGGGTTCCCTGGCCCCCCTTCCATCCTCATTTTCAAGGTGGTGGCAGCACAGAGGCCAAAGAACCGGAGCTCACAGCCACCACGGAGCTGCCAATCCACATCCATGTGAGGTGAATGGGGTGTAAACTTTGCTGCAATAAGCTGCTGAGGCTTTTTATTTTTACATCAGCTAATGCTAATTGCCTTGATGAATATACTAATCAGAAGTTTATTGTAGATCCTTGACAAACAGCCTTTGCAATTACCGTATATATGTGATTTCTTAATCAGATCTACAGTAATCGGTGTATTTTGCTCAGTTACATGGGTGTATTCATATCACAAAACTTCTTGTATCATCCTCCTACTGCTTCCGGGAGTTGTGACAGCACCTGCTTAAATATATACCCATCAGAATTGTGGAGCCCAACGTGGGAAAGCCAACTGAATGACATTGTTGCATGAATGCTACTTGAGTCAGATATATTTCTGCTAGAAGTGTCACATGCTACCACGCATGCAGATTTCATGACCACCATGCTGACAGATGGCCCAGTATCACGTATTTCCCATAACAAGTTATAGTTAATAGAAAGAAGAAGCCTTCTGTTAGTTACAACCTGCCACAATATCAGACTGTTCAAAGTTAAAAGTATCCTGATATCATTTAAGGAATGAAACTGTGTAGATGGGACTGCATTTAAAAGCAAAAATTACCAAGATTTTAAAAATCCCCGCAGGTTTGAGCCACCTGCTGTTATCTACCTGTCATGCTCATATAACATGGGGACGCACCCCCTAATTGTGCGCTCTGAGGGTGACAGCAGCAATGTGACGTACCCGAGGGCACACTGCAGAATAAGGACGCACCGGAACTGGACCTGAGAGCTGACACTTTCCTGTACAGCATGGGGCCCAGTGCCCCCTCTCCCCTGATGGATCACTAGTGTGTGGCAGACGCTGCCGTAGCTAGTGCACTGTTTTCCTGCCTAGTATTTCTCGTTTTTGTTGTGCATTCAGAACAGTTTCTCCCTGAGTGGTGTCCATTGAAACATGTGTAACCCTGCAGACCATTAAATAAACAAACAACCCCAGTCTAGGATTATTTGTCTGCCCTCAGCAAAGCTTTTCGTTGTGCAAAGCTCACTCCTCGGAAGACCTCACAGGACCCAGATAATGGGGCACCTCTGACAATGCCCTTTCTTCGCTCCTTATTATTTACATCATGCCATGCAGTACTGAAAGCTACATAAGAGCAGGAAGTAACACTACCAGCTGCATACATATCACATTTTGCCATATTTGATTTAGATTATTCTTAAGAAGTAAAACCATAGATACATTTGATATTTCATTCAAACCCAACCTCAATTTTCTCTCTCCGTGGAGAAAATCACCAAGTCAAAACTGCGTTGTTGTTGTTTTCTCACTGCATATTTATATTCTTAAAACATTACATATTATTAAAAATGTGTTCTTGAAATTATATACATGGTAGCATATTATGCAAATTCTTCTGTGTCTTAAAACCCAAATTATGTATGTAAGTGCTGTACATGCTAATGTATATTGATCTAATTCATCCAGTTTAGCTACTGCGCATAATCCATCATATGAAAACTGAAGACAAATTCCCAGGGATTTGGGCTTGTGCCTGTGGATGGAAAATGTGGACACCAATTGGGAAGGGAAATGGGGGTGCAGAGCAGGAGTTTATTTGGATGCATGTCCTGATTAGATATGCAGAAGAAGACCAGGGCAGGCGGCTGGGTAGGAAATCTGAGGTCTAGGAGAAAGCAGGATTTGCCTTCTAAGCAGAAAGGCCTTCCCACAAAAATGGGATTTCGAGGGAGGGAATTGTCCAAGGAGTGATTATAAGTGGAGAACAAAAGATGTCCAGTACCGGAGGACTGGAGAGTCCAATGTTTAGAGAGCAAGAAGAGAAGAGTTCAGCAAAGCGGGCTCTGAGGTGAGGTGGGACCAAAGCCACCCCGGTCATTTACAGGTGTGCATTATTGCACAAGCACACGTGTGTATGTGAGTGTGTGTATGCATGTGCCTGTGTGTGTGTATGTATGACTGTGTGTTTATGTAACTGTGTGTGTATGTATGTGTGTAAGTATGTGAGTGTGTGCATGTGTGACTATGTGACTGTATGTGTGTGTGTTGGGTCCCAGAATTCCATCCCATTGTCTACCTGGCTCATCACTATACACATTCCACATGGTCTAAATTACTGTAGCTTCACTTTAAGTCCTGAAATCTTTCTCCTTTTTGCAACAAAATCCCTCTTCTTACTTTGCTTCACAATCGCTTGAACTGGTTTTTTTTGGAACTTCTATTAAACCATATTGGCTCTTTTGATTCTATTTTAATATGTCTTTCCCTATATTTTTCAAAGCTCTGTTTCACTGTCCTGCATTATTTGGACTTTCCTGCCATGTACAGATGACTGCCAGAACACGCTTGTGCTCTCTGAGGGCAAATGAGGATAATGTTCTCTGCTTCGGGCATCACTATACCATGAAGCATGGCACATAGATGGTCTAAATACAATGTTCAGGCTATTATACCTATTAAAAGATGACCTAATGCTCTCATAATAACCCATGATTTGGATGGCAAGAAATTATTTCATGTTCTCTTGTTGGTTATAAAATAATGTTTTTTATATTGCACTCCTAAAGTATTTTTTTAAAATGGAAGATAATACACCTGATAATTTAAACTGGATTTATAGTCTTTCCCTTTGCTTTTTGCTGTTTTTCCTTCTGTAACCCTTTCCAATTTATACCAAATAAATATAAAGCAAGAACATGACATTACGGGGGGTGGGGGGGAGGATATGTAAATCAAGTGACTAAAAAATTCCTTAAAAAGTTTAAAAGTAGATAAATCATTAAAATCAAATCCAGAAAATATAAAACAAGTATTTTTCAAAAAGGGTCCCTCAATGTTTTGAAGTGTTCCACTGAAGGAAGATTGGTCTTAGGCAACTGGATCTTTAGATAAGACTGTACGTTAGGAGAACTGATCCTAGATGAATTATTTTCCCTGAAAGGGTGTTGAACTTGCACGGGCTTCGAGAAGAGAACAAATCTGGTAGGATGCTTGGTTCTGCCGACCACATGGCTCTGCCCCATGACCACTCACTCCCAACTCCAGAAGCACTGAGCAACCACAGTCAGTCTAAACTTCAACCTGCTGCCTCCAAAAGGGACCAAACTTCATGATTTGAGAACCCCACCATCTCTAATGCAGTCTCAACTATGATATGGGCCAGAAATCAAAGCACCTCATGAAGGACAGAAAAACAAAGACCAGTAACAGGCAAAGATGCAGCAGTTCAAAGGAAGGGATTGCTGGTCAATCTCATAATTGATGGTGTGTCAGCGCTATGGAGGATGAAATGTCATCTTTTTCACCAATGAAAGCTTTAGTGAAGTGTTTGGCAGAAAACGGCCCAAGGAGCCCCAGTCGCAGGCCTCTGGCTGGGCGCCTGCTCTGCCTTGTCACTGCAGGCTGAGAAAGACCATCTCTGTCTCCCGGAAGTCCACGAAAGGTAGGTGTTGCAACGCTGAACCCAGGCTCTTCCTCGACATTCAGCAAAACGTAACTTAATAAGGATGCGTTAAAGGGGGGGGGTCACTCTAGAGCACTGGTTCTCAAGGGGGTGATTTTGCTCTACCCCCCCCACCCCAGGACAGGCAGCAACATCTGGACATTTTTGGTTGTCACAACTGTGGGATCACTACTTGCTGCTAAACACCCTACAGTGCACAGGACCCCCCTCCCCCGCCAATCACCTCGCAATCCAAGAGGCGTGGGTAGTGTCCAGACTGAGACGTCCTGCTCCAGAGAGGTCCCTCCACATGCACATGGGATCGCACTGCTTCCCCTGGCAAATACCAAATGCAAAAAGGAGTACTAATGTCCCTCCTAGAAACGGAGCCGCTGAAGTAAAAGACATGAACATTCACTACAAATTTGTATCACAGAAACATTAAAGCGAATGTTGCACTTGTCTAAAAAAACAGAGCAGTGGCATCTGAAGGGAATGTTCAAAGGTAAGAAACAGCTTGAAAAATGTTCTTAGGAAAAATAATATGGTCAGAAAATGAATTGACATAAGGGTGGCAGTGGACAGACTGGACACTGAGGAATTCTAGCCAGTGTATTAAAGTATAAAAAACATGATATAAAACAAACATGGAGAATATATATATACATATATATATATATGATATGGGAGGGAGTGTTCTTGAATTAAACGGCAGAGAGAAGAAACAAAGCTGAAAGACACAATAGGAGGAAAATATTGAAAAAACTTGAATCTTTAGATCGAAAGAGTTGACAGAGATTACTAGGTGGAATTAGTTATTTTTTAAGAAAATGTTTTCAGATCCATAACCATCAAAGGGTTACTCTACAAAGGAAGCACAGCTGGACTTCTTGAATGAGACATGTAGTGCAGGGTAAGAACGACAGCTGCCTTGTATGGCGCATGACAACTAACGAGAAAATATAAGTAACACCTTGCCCAGTGCTGCCCACGAGCACTAGAAAGATTTTCAAGCTCTAAGGACTTGGGACGTTTCCCTAGTCAATGAGGTTCCACTGAGAGACGCTGATCCTGGGGGTGACAGAATTACTTCATTACTTTGAAAAGTGACTCTGGAAGCAGAATTGAAAAGAACAATTCCAGCTTTACAGAAACTAACTGGGAGGCTTTGGGAAAGTAAGAAAACTGCGTAGAAGGTCTTTCGCCAAGTCAGTGCAGTGCAAAGGGGAGGAGAGGCTGGAGTGAGCCATCGCAGAGGTGTAACCAACAGGACACGAAGACAAGCAATGCAGGCTTGGCAGCCGGGAACGAGATCTGCTTCATATTCTTAAGGTTGCAAAGTCTTCTGGGGTGAAAAATAAATACAAGTGTATTTAAATCCGAGGGCATAAATCCTGTGTTCAAAGAGGACATAGGAGAGTGAGTTTCACTTTGTGTTAACAGCTAAGCATTTAATACATTTCCACAGTAAATACTGAGCGAATTCCACTCTGAATCAGGTGTTGGGAGCAGAGAGGCAAACACACACCAACCACTTTTTAAAATACAGGTAAGGACAGTGGAGGAAGCCAATCCATCCACAGGAGCCTTTTATGCACACAGAGCCAGGCACCGGGTTAGGGGAGGGACAGAGAGTGGTGGCTTTGTTGGCGGTGACTCTTTTAAGGGTGAGAGCTGACCTGCAGATTATATCCAGTCTGCATCCTGAAAATGAACCCAATTAGCCGCAAAACAGTGTGGAGGTGAGACCAGTGGATGCACCGCTAAGGGCCAAGTCGCATGTCTTAGAGCCGAAGGACTTTCCAATGACCTTCAAGTGAAATTCTGAGAAGGTTCCACCGGACACTGACAGCACACACTCTGAACTCCACCAAGGGAGCTAACGTTTTTGTGAGGCCAGTAGAGAAGACGATTTGCAGAAACCACCTCAGCACCAGTTCCAGAAAGGGAAAGTGCGGGGTGCTGTACCTCGTGTTACATCAAAAACTGACACCAGCATGCTGGAGGTGGTGATGGCGGTCTGGTCGTGGTGACAGTGTGCAGCATTAATTAACCCTTACTAATGTCTCTACATAAGTCACTGTTCTTAGCCCCTCATTTAACCCTGAAAATAAAAGCATATAGTAAATCATTTCTAATCACAGAAATCATTTAACTACTGCTGACTCCACCCCAACAAATAAAAGGGAAGTTATTATTTTTTCAGATAAAAGTTGACAAGTTATCCCTGTAGTTTTCCAGTGGAATTTGACATCATACATCAAAATTCTATCTAATGGATTGTCTCCTAAAATCTCCTCTCATGAAGTCTAAAACTGATAAATTAGTGTACATTTCATTGCACAAGTGCAAAATTCTTTGTTATTTGAATGGCTTCCAGAAATATTAGAGATCAGACAGCTTTTCTCCAGAATGTCTCTCATTTCATTTCTGTATTTCAAATCTGGCAATAATCATAGTCATGGGATCTCGAAGTTTCGGATGAGCTTTTCGGTTTTCATGTGAAGGTTCTGAATTCCTATCCCGTGGCTGCATCCCAGTCTACTCCTCCACTCAGCCACGGGTCCTTTTGAAGACTTCCTATTAAGAGTGCCCCCCGCCAGGTCCATTCCCTGTCCCATCCCTGGGTCTTATGACCTCGTGACCCGCCCACAAGATGGACATTTGGTATTTGCCTCCAGCAATATATTATCTCCTACCTTAAATCAGCCTACTGTGCTGAGGAAAGAACATCATTAATGTCTGTGCTACCTGGGGGTAGAGCTACCTTTTTATTTTGAAGACCTGCGTTAAGGTCAGCAGTGATTATCTCAGAGATTTTACAGGACAAGTTCCAACACAGGCTCCGCACAAATCACAAGCATGAGTCTATCTCAGCACATGTAAATTAAAACCCTTACGACCTAAGAAATCTGTAACTTATTTAAATTGGCCACGTTTTCCTTTTATACCTTTAACTTCAACTCAGTGCATGGACTGAACGCTTGTGACCCCCAAGTTCCTATGTTGAAACCCTAACCCCCAATGTGACAGCATTAGGAGATAGCAGGGCCCTCGTAATGGGACTGGTGTCCTCACTGTGATGAGGAGGTGAGGAGACGGCTGCCAGTCAGCCAGGAAGCAGGTGCGGCCTGACACTGACCTGTGTGCGCCTGGATCTCGGCCGTCCAGCCTCCAGAAGGTGAGAACGAAGTGTCTGTTGTTTGCAAGCCTTCCAGGGTGTCCCACTTTCTCACGGCTGCCTGAACTGAGTAATACACTCCGGATGTGACTCAGAGTACAGATCACGTCCACGGTGTTAAGTGTGTGTGTGTGTGTGTGTGTGTGCATGCGTGTCCGTGTGTGTGTACAAGTGACGTGCATTTCTGTGTTCCAAAGAACTGTTTTTCAAAGCAAATTATGATGTTACTAAGCTATAAATCTTTGCGTGAACAAGTCTGAAGTTTGTCTTATTACTTTTTTCATGCAACACACTCCAGCCTACCCTGACTCATATGCTTGCCACATAGGGTTTCTGATATGATTCACTGACTGACACATATGTGATTAGAGAAGCACCTGGCATGTGTGACATGCTCAATAAATATTAGCTATTGTTATTTTTACTCATTATTAATCAAGCAAACTCCTTACTACAGGGGTAGAGTCCTGGCAAGAAAGATAAAGCATGCTAATAGATGTAACTAGAAAGGCAGGGCTCGAATGAAGGGACGATTTACCAAGGAAGGATGGGTTCATGGGAAACCAAGAGGAGATGGCCACGTACCCAGAGACGAGCTGCAGAAGACAGGGCTGAAGGGACCAGGGGAGGAGGTGGTCACCAGAACAAAGCAAGAGCTTCAGCATAAGCGACAGCTGCCTCCCAGGGGCATGAAGGGGGCTGCAGGGGAGTCGGCCCCCAGCCTCCCTCCTCCCGTTTTAGTCTCCTGCTGGTGTTCAGCTGGAGCCCAGGGGTAAGGAAGCTCGGCTGATCGCCCAGAGGTCAGCCTCCAGTGCACAGAGCAGTGTGGATGCCACGGGCTAAGGGACCACACAGGACACAGTTGGGGCTGGGGAGGCGCAACGTGACTTGCGCCGAGCCACGTGTCACCAGCAAACACAGCTCCATTCTCAGCACTGTGACTGCGGTGAGTTTTATTTCATCCCCAGACTCACGGAGAGTTGTCTCTGAGAGGAAGGGAGGGGGCCAAGATGCCCTCGAAGTCCATCACAGGAGACGACTGTCTTTCTGAAGACAAGGCCGTCCCCACCCCAAACGCCCAGCCTGCCCCACTCCTCCTGTGCAGACGGGCCACCTCCCATCCCTTTCCTACACAACTTCACGGTGTCATCGGAAAGGGTCACATCTAAGTAAATGACCTTTGTCTACTATATATTATCATAATCATAATTCAAGTTCCGTCTTCTAATAACTGTACCCTGTTAATATGAAGAATTTGTCGGTGTTGGGTTTTTCCCTACACCGACAAATACAGGAACATTTCCCTACATAATAAATGTTCCTATATTTTAGTCAGTACATTAACACATTCACATGCTTTATCACAACTCAAAATGTGGACATCTCTCACTTATTTTACTATTTGGGCTTCCATGTATCCTAGTCCTTCTTTTTGCTGTATCTTCTGTTTGCTTTAGTTTGTTTTTTAGTGATGGTCAATTTCTATGGCACAACAATTATTCCAAAGTATTTTTTATCTTTGTTGCCAAACACACTTTTTTTTTTTGCCTTTCCCATCACCTGAAAAGTACTATGGATCCTCTTCTGAAACGATTGTCTCCCTGTTAGGGTTTACTATTATTTTGAAACAAAAATTATTTTACTAAAATCCTTCTAAAGCCAGACCTAGCTCTTCTCCAGCTCTTCATCACAGCCCCTCTGTCTTTCCCAAGATAACGCTCAACAAGTCATCTGCTGTCCCTTCTGAAGCCAGGCTGTAGAAAGGATCCTGAGTTTTCACAGCAGACAATCTCTAAATTACACAAATCATTCAATAGCTTTTCTCTGAGTCTTACTTTGCTGACGTTTTAACATGGAGAAAACAGTCCTCACTTCGATTTTGAGGACGAGGATAGCCAGTGCAGTGGGGTTACTTCCTGTTCTTTTCCTTGTCAATCTCTCTCCAAGAGGTATCACAGAGGAATGACTAAGGAGGTAGCATATAAACATTTTAATAAAAATATGAAATCATAGCTTAGTGCCTCTTTGCTATAGGTCTCCTCTTGAGGAAAGTGTCACTGAAAGGATCTCGTTCTTACCCAAATGCTGGGTGGGGCTGCTCTGTGGGGACTCGTGTGACAGCCAGTGGACGCCCATGAGCCGGGTCTCGTTTTGTCGACCCGGAGCAGCGAGCAGGCCCAGGACCCGCCGCGCAGCCTCGCGGTGATGGGCTCCCCCGCCCCCTGCCCCCCAGTCTCATCAGGCCCTGCCCCCCGCCCCCAGTCTCATCAGGCCCTGACCCGCGAAGGCCGCAGCCCCGGCTGGTCCACCCGCCCAGGCAGACGAGGAGGGAGGCGGCTGCAGCGCTGACCCCACGTCGCGGGCAGCACCGCGCCGCGTCCCACCCCCACCCCGCGGGCCTGGGAGCAGGATCCGTGTGCCTGGGGATGGTGTCCGTTTGGGCCGAGACAGATTACATGCTCCGACTGTGTTTTCTAAAGGGAAGGTTATTTGGGGGAAATTCAGAATAATTATGCTGACTCGACGTCAAATGCCAACACTCAAGAAAAATAGTTTAATCTACTCTTGCTAGAGAATTTTGCTAGAGGAAAGCACGGGCACAGGAAATTGGCAGAAATATCCCTCGTTTTCTATTTACAGGACGGTTGGCGGGAGCAAAGGAGAGAATATATTACTTGAAATATGCTTACTGAATTTTTCCTTTAACAACTCACTGGAAATAGGAAGTACGCATGCACATAATTCCACTATGAGAAGTGCTCTGAAATGAACAGTATGAAACCATATTCCAAAATTATTTGTTACATGTAAATAGACCTTCATTTCAAAATAACCTCATCAGAATTACTGGAGGGAAAAAACTTCATTGACTCTGATTATATTTTCTCTGCTGTGAGAAGCCTCGTTCTCCAGCATAATTCTAGTTAATTCTCAGGAAGCCATGGCTATGTCTGCATCAGTAAACCCTGAGCACCTTATTACAGAAAATGTGCTGTCTATCCAGTGCGATTGGTGAGAGAGGAGAAATGTAACACAAAGCTCACACCTCTGCACCCTTCGTCCTTGGAGGAGCTGAGCACAGACGTGTAAAAGTCACCCACGTGACCTTCACACAATAAAGAACGACCTACCTGGATTCACCCACCATGGTGCAGACAACCAACACCACAGGACTGTCAAGGTGAGACCTCGAGGTTAGGGGAGCCCTGTGCTACGGCACACAGGGAACAGTTCAGGGAGACAACCCGGCCTGGCACTGAAAGCTCAGTACATATGAGGAAGTGAAAAACAGACTGAGAATGTTTTAGAAGAGAGAAATTTCCTTAGGAAGTGTGACATCCTAGTCCCCAGAGAGAATGCGGCGAAGACTAGATAATGTTAGGATGCGGCTCTCATAGGCGAAGCTGGGCATCCTGATGGGGCTTGAGAAAGGCAGTCAGTGGTCCCAGCCCATCCAGAGGCTCTGCGTCCGGAGCTGTCTGAAGGGAATGCGGCCTGAGTGAGCCAGGAGGGGTGCTAACGCTGCTGCGGGAATCCCCATCGGGAACCCTGGGGCATTCTGGTCGCCTTCACTTGGCACCCTTTGCTTAGAATCCATGTCCGCTCCCCAGAACTCCTCCAAGCATTGTGCTTATTCGTAAGCCTTTATTTTGTAAAGACGGGCACTCTTGTAAAATCGCTACCTCGCATCTAACAGCTTGGACTGCTATGAAGCGCACCTATTTAGACTAGGTTGGCATTCACTGATTTGCATCTAGCTGCTTTAACTCAAGCTTGTTTGTGAGCATAGAGCTGTGTGATTCCCCAGTTCACTGGTTTCCATTGCCATGTGACATCCTGGTAAAGAAGGCACCGCACTCTGTACATCCAGTCTACTCTTGTATGCATTTGGCTTCTTTCCACGTTTTGGGGGGTTAAGCCTGTGAACACCCGTATTATTTACCTTGGTGCACACGTGCATGTATCTCTTAGGATTGGAATTACTGGGTCATAGAATATGTGTATGTTCAGAGCTAGGAAGTAACGGCCTACCGTTGCCCACAGCCTACCAATGGTGTTCTCAGTGACCTGCCTCCCTATCAAACACTCAGTATGGCAGGCTGCCTTTTTCTTAGCCGCCTGATGAGTGCATAGTGTGATCATGCTGTGAGCTTAATTTTAATTTCCTTTATTACTGAGGAAGTGAAGCAAATGTTTTCAGTTCTTTTAACGGGCTATGTGGGTATTTTGCTGTATGAAGCATCACCTCTCACAGTGCCTATTTTTTCATTGCACTGTGTGTTTTTGTTGTAATTATTCATTATTTACAAATTCTGGCTCTCAGTTCTCTGCTTTGCATATTTATCAGACTATGGCTTGATTTTTTCTCTCTTATTTCTGTCTGTTCTTGAAGAGGATTATAAAACAAATGTATTCATATTCTTCAATCTCTTTCTTTACTGGTTACGTTTTTGTACCCTGCTTAAGAAATACTTGCCTTCATGAAGATATTTTTCTATTTTATCTTGCAAAGCCTTTACAGTTTCAACATAGCATTGTTTTCCATCTTTGTATATGTTAACAGCCAAGGTTCATTGAATTTCACTCATATAACCACCCAAAGGAGAAAAGAAAGGAACAATTACAAGAACCTAAGGCCAATCCACAGGGAGGGAGCTGGAAAAATAATAACCAGGATTTACTCTTCTCTTTCCCTCTGATCACTTGTCAGGACTTTCACTGGCTGAGACCAACATGCTGATATACTTTAGGTCGGCCCCTTGGGGCAGCAAGTGAGGTGGAAACTGCAGAGCAGATCTGAACTGACAAACCAAAGCTGTTTGGCACAGTGAGACTAGTGCATTCTATTAAAGTCAGTTATGAAATATTCCTCGAAATGGATCAGATTGGCAAAATAAAACAGAGCAGTGGGTAATTAGGCAACACATCACTGCTAAAAAACAGACCATTCAATTAGTCAAGTCCTGATTAATGGAATAAATAACAAGGTGCCTAATTATATATTATGTGATGATGTCATGAGATCTGTCTTCCGGATCCAGGGTATCATTCATCTGATTGGGGCTTTGGGGTCAGGATCAAGGTTCCGGGTAAAAAAGGTTAATTCTTTACTTTACCATTTTATCCCCATCACCTAGCATAATGCCAAACCCACAAAAAGGAGTCAGCAGTCATTTATTAATTAAATTACTGAGACAACGGTGACGATTAAGGTACCTACGAGCTGGGATCTAGATTCAATCGTAAATATTAAAGGTTGCAGGGAGAAAATGAGTCACAATTTCATGTTCAAATCCAGTGGATGTGGGTGCTGTGGCAGAAGGACTGCCCTCCATTGGGACACCATTGGGACACCAGGTCTTATTGGTGGGACAGGCACCCTTGGGTTATAAAACACAAGCCCCACCGTGGTTGCTTCCCCAAGTTTGATAAGGGCGCACGTGGGACAAAGCTGTCAATACAGTCTTGTGTCCAGTTAGGAGCTGCAGTAGAACTGGAACTCCGTGGAAATCCTGCTCCATCCACTGATGAGAGGCTGAAGGAGAGAGAGGTGGCACTGATATGCCCCGAGGGTACGCGCTCTCTGTGACTGAAGTCCCATAGGACGAGAGTGCTCATGGGGCAAGAGAATTGCACAGTCCCTGTGCTTCTTCAGGCAGTAGATCAACTGACCCCACCCCCATCCTGAACCTCCTCCCCCTTACTCCACCCCACTCTGACCACGTCCTGATGTGCCCCAAGGGGATGCCTGCGTTGAGCAGGCAATAGATGGAATGTACCCCAAGAAGGAATGGAGTAGAACAAAGAAGCAAAGTCACTACCCAGAATTTTCTGTGGAAAACAAAAATCAGGAACTCCAGAAGAGATGAAGTCAGTCAAAATCAATTTCCCACTGTTCAACAAATTTTTCTTTCTTACAACAACACGATTACGTTAATTACCTTTTTCCTTAACTCCGTCTGCTTTAGTTGAAATTGCAATTGGATCTATAATACATTCAGAGAATGGCTTAGTATTTGCTTTCTCTCCGAGTTCGTTTTCAGATAGTTTTTCAGTAGAATCCAGAAAAAAGGACAGGAAAGGGGAAAAAAAGCAAACATGGGCCAGGGAAAAGTGAGATCTTAAAAGAGATGAGCGTCAGATTTCACCATAGGATTCACCAAGCAAAGGGGAGAAAACAGCCATCTGCACCTTTTTGTGACAATGGGCACAACAGAGGAAACACCAGCCTCACTTCCCCCAGGGCCCCCCAAGCACCCCAAGGCCCCTCCAGGGTAGGTGGAAGCCTGGGGTCTCCAGCTGCCTCTCAAAGCCTCACGCACACCTGGCGGGGCTGGTCCAGTAGTCCTGACTGCACCCACCTTTCAAGGTGAAGCCCCACAGACCTGCCAAGTCCTGTGATCTCCCTGCACACTGTCCCCCACGTACCCTTGGCCCTTATTCCTGGCCAGTCACTGTAGGAGCCCCTCTGCACCCTGACGGCTGTTCCCTAGGACATAATCAACTGAGTCCAGAGGTACAGGGGAGAAAGCATGGCAGGGATCCCCCATTTGTCCTCCACTTCTGCGGGGCCCAGCTGGGCTGCCCCTCACCCTGCCTGCACCCAAGGGGACCATGGCCCCTGCAGAGGCCCCAAGGAAGTCCTTCCCTGCCACTGTGGGGCCAGGACAGCTGTGCGTCCTTCCTCTCACAGCCCCATCCATCCTTCAGCTTTCCTGTCATCAATTTTCTCCCATTTTCTCTCTGCTTGTTCTTGTCTTCCAAATAGTCTGATTTCCTAAAACTGGGCACAATACAAGGCACAGGAAAACTCTAAAGTTTTGCTCTGTTTATATTTTTATGTTTTCTCTGCATTTTACTCTAGAGAGCTGCTAACAACTGAGCAGCAAGGACAGCGGCCTGCCGTGCCCCAAGGCCATGCGCTGGCACACATGTACCTCGTGCCCAGCGCTCTGGACCTCACCTGGACCCTCCACACATGGCCCCTCCACACCTGGCCTCATACCTGAGAGGACCTTAGATGCCAGAGTTTCCAAGGTTTTCCTGTCTACCCCTGGAAGAGGGCTGCCTTTGACTTTCTAGGTTTTTAATAAAATTAAACAAAGCACTAAAACAGATAAGTGAAAATAAAGGTAAAGGGAAGGTCTCTGGTCCCACTTACGGCGAGGACACAACTCTGAGCCACGGTGACGATCAGGAGGGTCACCCAGCCATGTAGCATCTCCACTAAGTCCTGTTGCCAAGTCCGTGGAGGCGCCCCGCCCCCGTTTGCGGGAGATGGGCAGGAGAGCCCACTACAAAGGACTTTTTCTTTAGGTCTGGTGGCCAGAATTTCTAACATAGCCATGCCAATTGCAATTCTCCCTGCAGAACAAGCCCTACCAAAAGGGAAGGAAAAATTATCAAGTTGGCCTCTAGGTCATTTTAATATAGCTGAAATGTAAACGAATGTTTGAACACAATGCCGAAAATTGGAAGATGCTACTTCTAGATTAATCTCAAAAGACTTAATTGCAGGAGGAGGAATCAAATGAACTTTTTCTTATTGACTCCACATAAAATTAACCTGATTTCACAAGCTTATTGAGGCAGCAATACAGATGCCCACGTAAGTCCCATGCTCAGCAGTCTGTGTATCGGGGTGAAGTGCCCCCTCTCACAGGTACCAGTGTAGACCTCGCATCTGTAAGCCAGGCAGTCCTTTCTCCTGGCTCTGCTAAAACTTCTTCTAGAGACAGCATGCTCGGCCTCAGTCAGCACAAGGCGTTAGAAGTACCGCGCACAACTAGCTTTCTCAGGAAATATATAAATGACTCAAACCTGCAGGTAGCCCTGTGTTCTAACTAGGACACTTAATGATGTACCTTTATCTGGCTCATGGCCACATGCTGGGCACTCAGCCGTGACTGTCCTCAATTGTGAAAACATGATCAAATGGAGAAGTCCTTCCTGCGCAGAGGGACGGCCACCACCTGGGAGGGTTTGCATGTGGAGATAACGTATCTGCGCATGTCTGGAGCCCATCAGCTGCTTCTCATGATCAAAAATTCTCCACAACCCCTGGTCCTTGCCGAGCCTGGCATGGTTCAGCGCCCTTCCCTTTCCAAATTAAAAATCAAGGTAGGTCTGCTATTATTAATAGGAGCAAAATGGCTAGCATTTGGCATCAGCTCCATAAGCAGGACAGAGCCAAATGTATGTACATATGTTCCAATTAATAAAATAATTTCACAAAACTCAGGAAGACTAAGCTCTGTGTCACAGGTGCAAATAGACAGGCAGGAAAATTGCAATATGTGTGATGACTAGGAAGGTGCTAAAAGTCCTGTTCCCAATCCCATTTACACATGTAAGGGTGTCATTCAATATTCTCCTGAGCACGGCCTCAGGCTGATAAACGGTGCTGTACTCGTAACGTGTATTCATATAGAGATGTGTGTGTGCACGTGTGTGCACACCTACACACATGTATTGGACGTACATGGTTTCCATTTATGAAACTGATAAAATCACACGGTAGAACAGAGACAGCGTCAGCTGTGCTTTTCACAGGAGGTCCCAGAGCAGTTTACGTGGCAACACTTTGAAAAATCGAGGAAGGCCACACATTATGGGGCTCGCACTGCATAGGTGGTGAACAGTTTGCTTCTCATACTGGGCTTCTTTAGCACCCGTGTGTGAACATCAGTGGGAAGCAAACATGTCACAGTTGTAACTATCACTTAATTCTGGGCTGTGCTGTCAAATGCCAGGTAGTTTGTTTCAAGGAAGCTCCACACACAACTGTCCATCCGCACATGAGAGGCTCATGTAGCAATTCTTCACTCAGCAGAGTTATGTGACTATTTTCCATAAATTACCTACTCCAATGCACAGACAAAACGGACATTGTTTGACACCTTCCTTTCTCTTCCACCTACTTTTTCTCTGTGTTATGATTATAATAAGCATTGCTATTACTATTGATTCAGTTACATATTGCCACATTAATGTAAAATATGTTGTTTGAGTGGTAATTATTAAATCGTTATAATGTGAAAATGCTGATTTTACTATGGTGTTTTTTATTAAAACTGCATTACAATAATTGATAGCTACCATTAGTTATATGATGTGTTGAAAGTTAATTTTCTCAGGATGACAAATGTCTTAGGTGAGATTTCACAAGTAGATGATAAAGAATTAAGACAAAAATCTTGTCTCTACTCTCTTAATCTCAGAATCTTTAGAAGAAACATAAAATTTTAAAAAAGAAAATCTGTGTCTGGAATTCATTTTTCAGTACCAAAATGTGTGAATTCTTACTGCTTTAGTCAATCGAAAGTTTAAACTAATCTCAAATACTTAAATGATACAAAAAGAAAAGAGGAATTGAAAGCCTTTTTAACATAAGAAAATGTTTAAATGCACAAACTTTAATGAGGTTTGCCTTAATTAAGAAATCAAACCTCCTCTTGTGCGCCATTTATTCAGTAAGTCGTGAAAAACAACAAACATCTGTACTCTTAAATACAAGACCCATAGGGAAACTTAACAAATATAAACCAGAAGCAAGATTTCTGTCAAAATACTCTCTAGGGCCAGACTTCCTCCACCCCAACTTAGACGGTGATCTGTTCTAGACTGTGAACGGCATTAGGTGACTTTGCAGCGGCTCTACAACAGCCAAGCTATGAACGCCTCCCAGAAGCTCTGGAAACTTCTAAAATTACTGGTACAAATGAACAGCAGGTACTCCAGCCACATATTTGAAATAGTACTGTTGCTATGACAGACTTTCCAGAATCATCCCAATCATCCCAATGATTCGCCCATATGAAAATCCTCCTCTGCCACAGCTGTGATGTGATGGAAACGTTTAGTTATTTTGGACTATAATGACCGAGGTTATAGGGAGGCAGCAGTCCTACCACAGAGGTTATACTGAGAGTGACAGAGAACGGAAGGAAAGCACCGACTCATCAGATACTCCTCATCCCATAGGCACATTCTTCGGTGGTGTAGAAATTCTACCCAGAGTATGTCATTTCTTCTCCTTGTGGGAAGTTACCATTACTGATGCACAGGCTGTGACAGCCACTCAGCTCATTGTTATTTGGCTTAAATGTGAGCCCTGCAGGAAGTGTTATTTTGTTCGTAGCTGTAGCCCCAACTCCAAAATTATTTTCTGACATATGCTGGGTTTCAGTAAATATTTGATGATTAAATGATAATCCTTTCCCCTCTTTCTAGAGGAATGACATTTTATAATGCTTCAAAGCTCCCTATTTATATATTAAAATATAGGGAAGCTATACCTCTGGCCCTTAGTCTGACATTTATCTTACCTGGCAACAGGAAACCCACTTTTCAGTAAACACATTTGCTCTTTCCAAGGTAAATTAACCTTCTTATCAGATTAGATAAACCATAATTTAAGGAGTTGGAACAATAGCTGGGTCTATTTTCCTTCTGGAGCATATTCTCTTGAATTATTTCCCCTATCAGTTATCATTTCAAATACTAGCTAAAAGATACAATTCCTGGAATTATATAAAAGGCAAAATAAAATGAATCACGACCCAGCTTAAAAGCATTTTTGAAGGCAAAAATTAAAGGACAGATTTTTCCCCAGAAGGAAATAATAATTTAGGATATTTGCATTCTGTGGTTTTTAACTAAATTAACTTTCCGTATCAGGTGTGACACAGTCTGCTTCATCTCCGTAATTAAGAGTAAAACAACACAGCAGTTAAACAGCCGAACAAACTAGAGAAACAAGCAAAGGGAGAAAACGGGCTGAAGGCCCAGCCTCTTCCCTGTGTGATGCCACATGGACTTTTTCCTGCATCACCGACTCCAATGCTCCTATTTGGAGGACAAAGCAAACATTAGGAACTCCAAGAGCCCTGGACAGGCTGAGACTGCATCTTTTGCTTGGCCGCATTGGGTCACTCGTTGGATTTCGAGGTGGATCCATCATGCCCGTGAGTTTGTTCTGACACATGGGCCGTGTCTGCAGTGCAACTGTGTTTCAGGGCCACAAACATACTGGTGAAGGCACTTTTGGATTAAAAACATGGGAAGGAGAGAAAAACAGAGGACGCTCTTGGGCTTGAAAGCAAGGGCCAGCCGGTGGTGGTGACTTAAACTTATGGACACAGGGTGCAGTCCGTGCTGGAAGAGCTGGGGCGGCCAGGGCCTGGGGACCCTCTGAGGAGGAGCTCAGCTCGGATCACAGACGTGGGTGACGTCCCCAGGCCAGTCTGGGCAGTGAATGACGCTGTCAGCATGAGTCTGAGAATAACGGCCTCCTGCTCCTTCCGGCCTCCCACATCCAGGCAGTTCTTCACGCTGGCCACTTCAAACCCAAACTCCTACTGGAAATGCAGTTCTAGCTTCCTCTCTACAGTGCACAGGTGGCCTTGGGAGGGGTAGTGCTGACGCTGAAATGACAACAGGTGACGGCACCCATGGCCCACGGTGTGTTCAGTGCTCTGGAGTCTTTACTAGGAATCAGTCTTTTACTAGGAGTATTTTACTCCTTAATCACCTTTTAAAAAAAGTTTATACATTTTTCATGATGTAAAGCACAGCTTAGAGAATATAGTCAGTAATGTTGCAAAAACCATGTATAGTGACAGGTGGGTACTAGACTAATCACTGCACAAATTATATAAATGTCTAACCATTGTACTATACACCTGAGACTGATATAAAGTAACACTGAATGCCAACTGTAATTGAAGAAAAAGTTTACGAGTTATCTGTATAACATACAGTTTCCCCAAAACTATGTCCGGCTAGGTCTTATTTTCAGGGAAACATAGTATATGTTTATACCTTATAGTTAAAGAACTGTGCTAGGTTCTTAAGATGCAAAGATGAGTATTCCACCCCCCTTTTCCTGAAAGGAGACACAGAGGGAAACCACGCCTATTTTTCTAGAGTGTGTGTGCGTGCACGCGTGTGTTCGTGTGTGTGTGTGTGTGTGTGTGTGTGTGTTGGGGGGTTATGCCCAAATTACTGAGTAAACGAGGAGCAGAACTCTGAAGCCCTAGGGCTGAAGCTAAATAAAGATGCATATAAAGAGACACTAAGTCTTCTTCCTTTTTAAACTATAAGATGCAAACAAACAAACAAACAGTTAAGGCTTTAATGAAGAGGCCAAAATAATTGTTCATCTTTGGGTAGAAAACAGTGATAAGGTATGACTGTGTTTCTTGTTTTCTTTTAAATTCTCAGTCAGTAATTTTCTCATCAAGCCAAAGGTATAACCCCAGCCTCTAGACTGAACAGGTGGCAGCACTGCCTAGATGCCAGGTTTCAATCTCCTGAGGCCATGCCGTGGGGACTCTGGGGCGGAGTGGTGAGGAGGGCGTGGGGGCCAGTTCCGAGGTCAGTGAAGAACACGAGCAGCACTACCGTTTCCTGCAGGCACTTTCTGCTTGCTCAGCCGATCTCAAGATTACGCTGCGCTGAGGTGAAATAAGGCATGTTCCCAAATGTGCTGAAATCCCTCCTTTCAGTGGTTCATTCTCCATCCTCTTTGGTTGTGTTAGTCCTGGCCCACGTGGCAGCTCCCTCCTCCACGTTCAGTCCTGATGGTGCTTTCCTCCTGTTCAGTGCTGAGTGTCCACTGAAGCTGACTCTGACTTGCTCATTCTGCCCTCCGAGAGCGTCTGTGCCCTATTGCGATGCTCTATTCAGAGGCCGGGGTTTGCAGCACCACATCCACAGAGATGAGTGTGGGACAGGTACAAGCAATCCCGGCAAGGGAGGAATCTACAGCCAGAGGAGACATCTCAGGTACCATTTTGCTCAGTCAAGGTTTTCCTCTTCCACCATGATACCACTGAAGTCTGAGATTTTACTCTAACATGAATAGCATAGGGCAGTAAAGCATGGATTCCAACAGCCTTCGGCCCTGAGGGTCATTTTACAATGTACTCATATGTATGCACCTCTGTGCCTGGGAGAAGGTAGCTGGTGCCTGGGTTGAATTTCTGATCTGAGCATATTAACTCTGTGGTACTAGGGAAATTATTTAACTTCTTTGTTCTTCAGTTTCCTCCAGATACACTAGAAACATAGTGACTATAATCCAGAATTTTTCTGAATATTAAACAAGAGAAAAGCAAACAGTCAAAAACCAGAGAGAGAGACAAAAGGCTGTGTGGACATTGCTGCGTATTTTGTTTAAGATGCACACACATTTCTCAGAGCTGAACTCCAACCAGCTGAACTCCCCACAGCACCCCACAATAGAAATATCATTCTCCCCAATGCGAGAGAAGAAAAGAAAGGTTTAGGCTGAGCGAGCTTCTCTCAGAGCGACTGCGGTAGTAAACGAGATGACGGGGACAGGAACCAAGTTGGCTTGAGTTCAAATCCCGACTGATCCAAAAATTGCAATGCTTTTCGACTTAGAAATCAAATTAAATCATGAAACGGAGGTGAAATATTGTAGAGCTCCATTTCTCAGACGGCCCATCTTTCAAAGACTGTTCTGTGACGGGCTCATCCTTTCTTCAGTGGCCAGAAAAAAACATTCACTGTGTGGTCGATCCTTAGGAATTTTGTGCACTTTGTCACATGGGGGACTTATTCCTGTCCTCGGGCCTGGGGAACAGCCCTGAGCAGACCAGCTCCCCAGTTTCCCGGCCCAGGGCCTGCTGACCGAGGGCTGCTGTGTGTGTCCCCCCACGGCCCCACGCACGGACGGCCACCACCATGGATGGCATTTCTTCTTTTCCAGTCTCTCATCACCATAACCAGGGTTATTTCCTAAACAAATGCCTGAACTCGGATTCCTTCTCCCAGGGACTGTTTTCATGGAAACCCAAACTAAAACAGATACTTGGGCGGATGCTCTCTGCTGACGAGAAAAACAAGCTCTCCCGGCGCATCCATCCCCCAGCGTAGGTTTCTGTTATGACCACCGTAAGGGACCAAAGCTCTAAGCCCGCGAGCAGGAAAGGACCAATCCCGTGGGGCCGATGAGCATGGCCCCAGTTAGCTGCTGTCATGCCAGCTGGTGACTCCACAGTGACGTCACTGGTGACACTTCCTACCCTGAAGTGGACCCCAGAGACCACAGCAGGCACAGCGCTAATCACAGGTTTTCTCCACAGCCCATTGCACAACTTGCCCACGTGACTCCAGTGAACACTCACGAGTGGATGCGATTCCTCAGAAAGCCAGCGAAAAGTGTCCTTGGAAAGTTCTCTGACCATTTCTACAGCCATTTCCAAGCACTGTGAGGCAGGTCGAGTCGGTCGGTGTCACGGGGTTTAGCTGTCACACGACAGGGTGAACACGGCCAGGTGCTGACGTGACAGGCTCGTGAAGCACCAGGTCACTGTCCACAAGGCTCAGTGGGATTTGCTGAGAAATATTTACTTCTATTACTTCTGACGATGAAGTGACAGCGTTGCCCAGGAGTGTTTTGGGGGGTAGCTTACTTGCTTTTTAAAACATTATACAGGTTTTGTTACATAAATTGCCCTCAGTGATAGTTTTGGGGTTATTACAAGCTCCACGTCTCTCTGCTACACGTAGAGCCTCCAGCTCTGAATAGGAGAGCTTAAGCCATTATTCAGTGATATAGAGAAACCTACTCATTGGTCACTGAAGCTCTGCCAGGGGGACACCGGCAGGGATTCGTCCCATTCCCAGTAATGGAGAGCAAGACGGGAAACACTCCACCAGTATGAGGAACCTTTATTGGTCACTGAATTTATTCGACACCTCCAACTTACTGCACGTACTCAGATTTTTTCAAATGTCACTCTGATACAATTTTTACATATATCAATAGTAATCAATTAATTTATTCAAAAATATTTTCAAGTACTTTCTAAATGTCAAATATGGTTAATGTCATGGGACATAGACTGATGAAATAAACCAGGCCCTACTCTTAGGGAGAGTAAAGTCTATTGCACAAAATGTAATTATGTAACTTGCAGGATTTTAAAGAAAACCAGCAGCACACGGGGACACAGCGTGATGGCAACAACTATTTTAGGGAAAGCCTCTGAGAAACCCTCATTTTAACAGAGAAAGAAATAAGGGCACGTGAAATATTAATGGATTACAGGGACCGGACAGCAAGTTCCTAAGAAGGGGGTTTGCTAAGCTCAGTTGGGGAGCAATGAACAGACACAGGAAAGTTCACAGGGGTTTTGTCTGTGTGGTGAGGCTACAAATGCATGCTTGCAACAGCAAGTGGAAAGTGATGAGTGATAGGAGACATAGAAATCATGCTTTGGGATGACACAGAGGAAGTGACACTCTCCATGCTGGAGGAGATGTCATCACAGGAAGCTTCCTGTAACAGGAGGTAAGGAGAATCAGAGGTCCAGCTTGGATTTGGAGAGCAGTGGGGTGTGGGGAGGGTGTCGGAACACACGGCCCAGTGCAGGGGCTCAGAAATGCAGGTCGTAGAAGGAGAACAAGATTTTCTTTGGCTGGAGGTTAAGAAGAATGTAAGAGAGTAAAGGAAAAGCTTGCGCGTCTCCATGAGTATGCTGTGAAATTTTCAGCAGCAGAGAAATATCTGTATCTTCGCAGCTATAGAGCTGGAGAATAAAAGGAATTCAACACGTCCCAGTGGAGTAAAGGAAGGAATGCTCCGTAAATAAATTAGGTCAGATGAGGGTTCTGCCTCTAGACTCCACCGCCTTATGCCAGAGTGACCTGGGGCACATACACCCTAGATTCTCAGCTCTCCTTGTATAAAAGAGGACGTAGAGATGGCCAACAGACATGAAATAGTGCTCAGCCTCACTAACCATCAGAGAAATGCAGATAAAAACCACAATGAGGTACGATCTCATCCCCATCAGAGCGACCATCATCAATATATCAACAAACAACAAATGCTGGTGAGGATGTGGAGAAAAGGGACCCCTCGTGCACTGCTGGTGGGATTACAGATTGGTACAGCCACTATGGAAATCAGTATGGAGGTGTCTCACAAAACTGGACATGGAACTATGTTATGACCCGGCAATTCCACTTTTAGGTATCTATCCAGAGAAATCTGAGATGCTAATTCGAAAAAAATACATATGCAGCCCTATGTTTATTGCAGCACTATTCACAATAGCCAAGACATGGAAACAACCGAAATGCCCATCAATAGACGATTGGTTAAAGAAATTGTGGTACATTTATACAATGGAGTATTAATCGGCCATAAAGAAGAATGAAATCTCACCAACAGTTAACTTCTTAACTACGTTTCTCTGGAACCAGATCAAGAAGGTAAGTTACTGAGCAACACTGCTTATAATAAACACCCTTATTGGTGAAATGTGGTTGCCTGAGAAGAATAATCAACACCTGATAGGAAGACATATCTTTCAGCTTCCTGAGTGCAGTCACTCTTGGAACTGAATCCTTCTGGAACCCTGTAGCTCTGTCTACGGGGCTGTTGCCAGAGGTATCCACTCCTATAGTTAAGGATATCCTTAAGACAGGGCAGCCCCACACCCTCTCTGGGGATCCCATGTCCTTGTACCCACTGTGTGACATGTGGCTGAACACAAATTCCTGGGGTACCCTGCTGGCAGGCTCCAATCTCTGCCTCATGTCCGACTAACAGACCAGTCCCAGTTCCGTCCGGTTTCACAGGAGAGAATAACACAGTAATGACATACATTGACTCTGATATCAGATGGACGGCCATGTCATTCTCAGCTGGTGCTACATGATGGCAACGGACCCAGGGCAATTATTCGACAAATCTAAGCTTCACTTTTCTCACTTGTTAAATGGGGATAATAATGCTGAAGAATTATGGAACACAGTTAATATTTGAACTATTTCTATAGATGGTATATATAATTATATAAACTCAACTTATATATTTACACACATTATGTAAATTTCATATAAATATAAATGTTATATAGTGTCTGCTCTATTCTTCTTAGGAGAAGAGTCACGTCACCTATGGTGTGGCTGAAAGGTTATGGAACTGGACGCCTTGGTCTCTGTATTGTGTTAATTATGGGATCACAAAGGAAATGACTGGCCAGTGGCCCAGCTGAAGTCCTTTAATGTTCTCTAAGAACATACTTTGCAAGTTATCGACAGAAGCCAGGAGTGAGGTGACGAAGGCAGAAATGGAGAGTTTGTACACAACATTTTGTTTGCCCTGGGCCACTTATGTCATGTGTATGATTTCTTCAATGAAAAAGAAGAACCTGGAATAACGGATTTCCTTTGGGGAGTGAAGAATGGGTTCCATGTACAGTAGTACGTCAGTTTTCAAACTTCTCTGTTGACGAAAATTTCGGTTTACGAATGCCGTAAACCCGGAAGTAAATGCTTCGGTTTTTGAACATGCCTCAAAGTCAAACATGTCACGTGGCTTCTGCTGAGTGCAAGATCCTGAGGCCTGTCAGCTGTTTTCAAATGTTTCAGAACTCGAATGGTCTTCCAGAACGGATTTCATTCGAAAACCGAGGTACCACTGTATATGCTTGTGCTGTCTCACTCTACAGTAGCCATTTACCAGTAGAACCTGAGGAATGGTCACTTCAGCCCCTCTTCTGCAAGGACCTAAGACCGCCCCATCCACTCCCTGACTATCCCTACATGCCAGTCTCTCCAACTTCTCCCATGCTTGCACATTGTGCTTGCTTGACAGACATATGAAAAAGTGTTCAACCTCACTAATCATTAGAGAAATGCAAATAAAAACCACAATGAGGTACAACTTCATCCATCAGAACAACCATCATCAATAAATCAACAAACAACAAGTGCTGGCGAGGATGTGGAGAAAAGGGATCCCTGCTGCTGGGAGTGCAGATTGGCGCTGCCACTATTCCATCAGTATGGAGGTATCTCACAAAACTGGAGATGGAACTACTTTATGACCCAGCAATTCCACTTTTAGGTATCTATCCAGAGATACCTTTGATCACGATTTTAGAATGGCTACATTCTCAATAATAAGTGTCTTGTCTTGTAAAGGAAAGCCGTAACGCCACAAAGTGAGTCCATGTCACAGCACCAGTGTGATATAGCCAGAGGCCATCACACCACACGTGCACCAGCTTTTAAAAGTCAACTGCTTCCTCTCCCCAATGGAGAAGTCACTGTGTTGACTTGAAAATCCAAGGAAAATGATTACTTAGAATTATGTTCAGGTTTTGGCATTTGTAGTAGAGTAGACCCTTGACATTTGCAGATTTCATATTCTGAGTTGTGTCTGTTCATGAATCAATACATCATGTAATTTCTAATTTTGCTGAGGCTTCAGGTTAAATCTCAGTCACTGCAAAGAATGGCAGTAACTCCTGAAGTGGGGAAAACTTTGCTCCCTCGTGATAAATGATGCCTAGGTTATTGTGACATTGAAAAACTGGGGGATGCTTGCAGCTCTCACGTGAGCTGTTCAAAATATTCAAATAAGCTCTTCTATGTATCTTAATAATTCTTATCAATGAGTGAACAATGGATTGTCCACCAAATAGTAATAAGCTACTGCTCAGCTTTAAGGAATTCAGGATTCCTGAGATGCAGCAAAACCTTCAGGGAGGAAGGCAGGGCTACAGGCCATGGAAAGGCCTATGATTGATCCTGACGGCAAAGCAGTACTCAGGTGACTGGGGACAATGGTGCCAGAGCTCCGTGTCCTCCTGACATACTGTCACTGTCATCCACTGCTCCTCCCACCCTGGGCATGTTCTTCTATGTCAAATCAGTCAATGGGTTTTGGTTTTAGAGTTCTGTCTCCATCGTATCTTTGTCCAGTTGTGTGAAATTATAAAATTTCAGCCTGTAAATTACAGATTTAATCATCTATATGCCATCTGTCTAGATACTTCTCTTTTTTCTATTAAAAAAAGAAAATCTATGAAAGAAAACCTGGAACTACGTGTATTCTTCTTCCAAGTAAAAAAAAATCCCTGCTGGAGAATACCTTCTCTTCATGCTTCTGCTCAAGGGGCTTTTGTGAACCTTCACACTTTACTAAAATAAAATCTTCTAATTTGGTGCCACGTCAGAGAACTTAACATTATAGTGGTACCTCGGTTTTCGAACCTAATCTGTTCCGGAAGACCTTTCGAGTTCTGAAATGTTCGAAAACCGAGGCACGGTTTCCCCATAGAAAGTAATACAAAATGGATTAATCCGTTCCAGACCTTTAAAATCAACCCTAAAGCTGCAAATTTAGCATGAATTTTACTATCTAATGATACCATAGATCCATAAAATTTACGGTGTTCATAAACCGAAATGTTCATCAACGGAGACGTTCGAAAACCGAAGTACCACTGTATTTCAAAGCTCGGATTGATTTGTGCAAGTCAACTTTGCTGTCTACACATATCTCCCGTGTTATTTGTTAACCCTGCCTTCACCAACTGCAGTGTCTTGTGTAAAATGGAAACACCCACTCAGGAGCAGGATTACCTGGGAATTTAGTAGAACAGGGCTTGACACACTGGGTTCCTTCTGTCCACCCACGGTACCTCCCTGGACTGCGTGGGGTGGCAGTGACCTGCTCATCCAGAGCCCTGCCGACTGCAGCCCAGAGCCTGTGACAGGAGAGCTTGTTACGCGGCATTGTCCCAGATGTGTGTCAGATGTAATGGCCTGGGATGAAGTGGCCATTATCTCCCATACACGGCATTCTATCAACCCTCGTCTCACTACAGATGTCTCCATTCAGACACAATCACCCATAAAATGTGCTTCTTCAAACCAAAGTATGAAGATTCCCCCAGAAATAGACTTTTGATGAGCTGTTGAGATTCACATGAAGTGTAATGATAAAATTCTGTATGTTTGAATTGTAACTCTTGATAATAAAATCACCAGCATTATATACTGCCCCATTCAAACACCATGGCTAATTAGGTTCACACACCTGACAGATGGCTTTTCTCTCTTAAATTGAATAAATGCAATTTAATTACTGACAAAAGAATTCACAGCTAATTCAGGAAACAAATATGAAATTGATTCATCTGATGAAAGTGCAGCTATAACTTGGCATCTGAATATACGCTGCATGTGGTATATTTTTGCTCACTGCAAATACTTATGTGAGAAGAAAATTATCAGCTGATTCATCAGCACTTGTCTCAATAATTAATTGTATATTTACAGAGAAAGATATCAAAATTTATATTCTAAATGAGCTCTGCGTGTTTCAACCGGTTATTAGTTTAGTGGGTGTTTCCACTGCAATCCCAGTTCATCTTCCTACTTGACATGAAGCGTCAAGCAAGTTACATAAATATCCCAGTTTCCCCAACCCTAAAAGGGGCTCATATAAGTTTCTTTCTCAGTGATTGTTAGGAAAACCTGTCAGGGATTTAAGGATCTAAGCAGAAAACATTACCGATTATTGCTCTTATGTTTTCTTAAATATTTTTCTGTGTCTAAGATAATATCTATAAACATGTTTTAATGACAATAAATAAAATCATTAACAAACAAAAAAGCTTACTGAGTGGTTTTGAAATATATATAGGAAATAAAAATTACAAGGGAACATACCCACGCCCTCAAGAAACTAAACTGGAAAAGAAAGCAAGCCCAGGCATTTATGGAAATGGTGAGGTACGTTCAGAATCTAGAGACACACATGAAGAAAACTAAGTTGAGAACTACTCAACGTGGGGACTCCAGAGACTTCTGTCTGGAGGAGGTGGTGCCTGAGATGCATTTTGAAGGGAAGGTAAACATTAGGTTGCAAACTGGGATGTGGGGAAGGTCAGTCCCAGGAAAAGAAAGCGCGTGTTCACAGGCACAGAGTGAGTGAGGGTTTAAAGCTTTTCATGAGCTGAACGCAGGTTAACCCTGCCTGGGAGTTAGGGAGGCAGTTTAGGAGTCTCCCCTCTGTGGGAGCTATGACTGAAGCACGGACAGAAGGAAAGCCAGCAGCACTGGCTGGGACAGGCAGACAGGGGTGTGAGGAACCCGAGATCTCAGCTAGGACCCAGGCAGGACATTGTATGACTTTGGAATTAAGTCAAGGCTCACAGTGATGTCACTTCAGAACATTTGGGTAAATGCACATGTGACAAGGTGACTTGAGGACCTACAATAAAGAATGTGGTGTTACAGAACAGAGGAGACACTGGAACGTGTCCTGGACCGACTCATCTATTATTTTTCCCTCTGGCATGGCTGCCCTCAGGCTAAGGGCTAAGCCACGTTTGAAGGGAGCCTTCCAGAAAACGAGGCCTCCCCATCTGTGCGCAGCTGTTCTCTGCAGCCTCTCCACCCTCCACAGAGGTGGAGAGTCACCTCCATCAGTCCGTAAAGGTGGACCGACTGAGCTCAGACCGTTACAGGACTACCACTAACCTCAGCTGCAATGGCGGCCTGTCTGGGTTGTCTCTGGGACTCACTTGCACCTGAGCGCGGTGGGTTGCATGTTCAGAGAACCCCAGGGACTCAGCCTAACCAGCCTTGGGGCACATGATCAATGAAACACCCTCTGCAGAACGAAGCAGGCATAACCCTGAAAGCAGACTGCTAAGGCTAGTTCTGGAACTCACCATTCCTACGTTTCCTGCTAAAGATATCTCCACTTCAGGTTCAGCACAGTGTATTAGTGGGGCCTGGGGTGAGCTCCCCTCAGCTACCTCCCCAGGAATGTGGGTGTCATGGTGACCTGGACACGTGGCTGAAGAGAGGAAGCCCTCAGCCCAGCGAGGGCTCTGAGTCACCACCTGAGTTCCTGGGTCTCAGGTGACTCCTGGAAGCAAGACCAACAGAAGCCCACCCCTGGGAAGAATCCTTTCGCCAAAGTCTCTCCACAATACAACCGCAGGTGATTCACCTATGAGTCACTGAGCAAATAAAAAGAGGTCACATTTGTAAAATGCTAGATACAGCACCAAGAACATCGCAGGTGTTCAGTAAAGGGTGGGCAGGAATGTAAGGGAAGATTTTAATAGAGAAAATTGGTCTTGGCTAAGTCCTGGAAGGACCTACTACTATGTTTCCCAAAAAATAAGACCTAGCCAGACAATCAGTTCTAATGTGTCTTTTGGGGCAAAAATTAATATAAGACCCAGTCTTATATTATGTTAGATAAGACCCAGTCTTATATTATAGTAAAATAAGACCAGGTCTTCTATTAATTTTTGCTCCAAAAGATGCATTAAAGCTGATTGTCCGACTAGGGCTTATTTTCAGGGAAACACGGTAGCTACTTGCATCACAGGTGAGTTTTCCTGAATATGAATAATTTTATCTCAATACTTAACAGTGACTTGGGTATCGTAGCTCCCTCTTCCAGCATTAAGCTCTCCCATGTGGCGAGCGAAGTTTAGGAGAAAGCAGAGAGGAATCACCGTGGTGACCTGCACAGGGATTAAAACCCCTCTCTGTGAGTCTCCTGTCCCCTCTCTGGGGAGCACTCACGGTGACATCAGAACGCACCCAACGTGGCAGATGCATGGTTACGTAGATAAGGAGATAACAGTGGACAAGAGGCAATTTGGAAGTGCTCAGCATGTAGATGGCTGCTGTGGACTTAGGAGTGTATGCGTTATCCAGAATATATAAATTGGGTGGAAAAGTGACTCTGACATGGAGGCAAGCACGAATAGTTCAGAGGCATCCTGCAGAAAAGTGGTTCATAAGGGAGACGGAAAGAGGTAAGTAGAGGAAAGAGGAAACGCCAGCGTTGCGTGATGCCATGGAAACCAAGGTCTGTTGGCAGGTGCCAACACATAGGGGCAGGCAGCAGGGTCACCTGTCACAATTCCACCCTCTCTGAAAATCTCCCCACATGGAGTTATTTCTCCAGGGAGTGGGGATTCCAAGGGGTCACATGTCACTGACATTTATTATGTCTATAAAACTATTTTATCAGAAATTTTATAGAGACAAAATTCTAGGAGGGTTCTAAATCAAAATCCAAGTGATGGCCTCTAAATTCACAGTCTACATGAGATGTGCTGTCGTACGATACACAAGGCGGCTCTTTAGGCCGATAGCTTTAGAAGAGAGTGCTTTGGGTTTGACCTTGAAGTCCAGATGAAGACGGGCCACTGGGATCAACAGTGATAACTCATTCTGCGTGAGCCTTGGTGTTCTGAAAAATCTCCTTCAGGAGCCAAATTCATACTTTAACACCACTGTGGAGACCTGTCTTAAAACATCGGCACGCATGCACACGCACACACACATACACACGCATGTTTTGATGTAATATACCTCTGTTACTTCCCTGATGAGAAGAATGTTAAATATTTCTTTTGATTTCTTCAATTTCTCAAAGACAGTCTTCTACAATTTCCTGTTTAAATAAACTATGACTTCCGCTTTCCCTGTTTCATAAATTACCGAATCATGCACTGGACAGAGTGAGAACTTGTAACTACAGAAGCAACGAATGAAAATTTAGTTTTTATCTCCCTCCTCTCACTCAGTAGGGTAAAAAGTTAATTGACAATATCTGTGCTTAAAACATGTTAGTGTTACAAATGATATTTTTATTAATTTTTCCTTATTTATTATTTTTGAAAAGTTTATCATCTTTTTTAGCCTGTGTTGCTAGGTATGTGGTACTACTAAAATGAAAATATGATCTAAACAATGAGAGAATTTGGGTTCTTGCATATCACTTATTTTTTTCTATTGAACACACACACACACACACAAACACACACACACACACACACACACCTTAATTCAGACTTCAAACTGGTTTTGGAAAACCAACTTGTTTAGACTGCTGAGGGGGTAATCTGTCCGCTGTTCCCGTCCCGTTCACCCACCTCTTCAGAGACCTAGCCAATCACTACTTTAGCCGTGGATCCAGAATAATGAATTCTTGCCCTTCATGCACAAAGCATCACTTTGGCACAAGTAACTTGTATACTCCTGTGTCACATGACCACCCGAATTCTTTGATCCCAGTATCTTGGCATCCACAGTGGCCGCCAGTGTATGACCCACTGCCCAGTTTCATTTCAGAATGAGAGGAAGAAATAGTGTTTTTCTGTCGGTGAACTCTGACATCATACACCACCGCACCTGGCCCTGTAAGTTTAGAACAGGTTTCTATGAACCTGCTTTCCCAGTAATGAAAGGAAGGCCTCATGCGTGTCAGGATGCAGCATGGCAGAACCCCACAATGGGGTCTTTCGGACTCAACAGAGAGCAGAGAGCACCAGGTGAAGGGCTGGGGATTAGAACCAGAAAATACATGAGGTTTGAAGGCTGGGTGTGTGCCTCGTCCCCAGTGAAGGGACATGTCTTTCTTGATGGGGATGTGTCGAGGCCCTCAGCTCTCATGCGCTAAGGGGACAATAACACCTTTACCTGGGGGGTAAGAATTTCATAAGATAAAATGACAAAGTGAAGGAAGAATGTGCAGCACGGCATTTATTATGCACACGATGCAAAATGGGTATATGTGGCCTCGTCTCTGTTTTGTTTCATAGCTAGAGTGACTTCCAGGGATGCCAGGCTGATCGAGGCAAAAGGTATGACCACCGAGCGGCAGTGGCACACACCTGGCTTATTTTGGGGTGCTTTGACAGGTGCTTGAAATGCAGAGGAAGTCCCTCCAGCATGAGATCTGGGGTGGTGGGGATACCCCCAGAAGGGGAGGAGGGCAAGGGGGGTCCAGAGGCGGGGAGGATTGGAGAGGGGGCTCACAGTCTGGGTGATGCCCCCTCAGTGGCCAGGCACGAGTCTCTGTGTCAGACAGCGTTGGAGGGCAGCTGGGGCTTGGGCTCTTCATAGCCTGTGGGTGTATCTCACCTGTGGCCGGTAGATGGCGGGTGCAGTCCCATGAGGTCTGCAAAGTCAGTGGGCTCTAAAATGGCTGAAAATCTGCTTATCTGGACTACATTTCACATAATTGGATGTGTGAGAGTTGAGTTTGGTGCCAGTGGGCTTTTGAGCTAATAGGTACCAGTCTGCTGTGAAGAAGTACACAACACAGGACCAATGCACAGAGCCCATCCCAGGATCACTTATGTAACAACTACTGTCAAGAGGGAAATAAAATGAGACAGCGACAGCATGAGTCTCCTGTGCTGTAAAGCTTACAGTTTGAATTATAGCATATAGACAGACACACGGTTATGTATACGTTGTTTCCTTCCACAAATGATTTACGTGCCTTACAGCAAAGACAACAGACAGTACGGCTGAATGAAAGGAAGCTCAGAGGCAAAAGTTAAAAGTCTCACATGACCTTTATGCTGTTTATAAAAGCAAAGCTTTGTTAGAATGTATGAAAACTGATGCTGTCACTCACAAAGCTTTTGCAATGGAAACATTTGATTGACGCAATCCCTGATCCCCCCACGGCTCCAGTGCAGCCCGACCAACGAACGTGAGTCACGGCACCAGCCCCCGCATAGGCCACCCCCTCTTCTGGAAGCAGCTTCCATCTGACACCAGTATTGTTAACATTTGTAGTATTACAGTTTAGAACAGGTTTTAACTAACTGAAAGCATAAAGTCATTTTTAGCAATCTTAGGGGGAAAAATGTTGTAAAAGAAGGTCAAGGACTATATACGTGTGTGTGTGTGTGTGTGTGTGTGTGTGTGTGTGTGTACATTAGAGCGATTTTGGTACATGGGGTTATTATACCTTCGTTGGTTACTTGACATTCTAAGAGAACATCACGACTCCATGCTTACATTGCAGTTTGGCATCTACAAGAAATGGCCACAAGGTTTTTTTTGTCTCTCTGGGAATAATGATTCAATGACATATGTCTAAAACAATTACTTCTTCTTAAAATTTAAAAATACCAAGCTTCTCTGAACTTAAATACCACTTTCCTGAAAGTCGTTCGTTTTCCGTACTCTTCGTGCTGCTTTTGGGCATCTAGCCTCTTGCTGTGAGTACCTGGGAGACTAACCCAGCCAAGCATGACTTTTCAATAATTTCAAGACCTCCTCACTGACTTTGAGATGTCTCTGCTTATATTCCCTCTTGTTGAATAAAAATGATATCAAGATGGGCGTACTATTTATTTTCTCCAAAGTAATCCAGTTCCTTCACTGGAACAATAAGTCAGTCTGCCTCCAGTTTCATGGTTTATCTACTTAGGATTTGTCTAAATTGTTTTCACAGTGGAAAAAAGAGGGCCAGGTTTCCAGTGCAGAGCAATATAATAAAATCCTATTTCTGAAAACTGCAAGAGGCTGGACAAGGTCAGTGGGTACCAGAATTATTTTGAGCTATGGGCTAGAAGATAAAAGATCCTTTCTAAATTCTTACCTTTGCACAATCTATTTGCAAGGACCTACAAGAGGGTCAGAACAGTAAAAGAAAATAATAATGACTGTCCCAAAATATCACAAATTTCACTTAAAAGCTTGGGAGAAGCAGAGGACATTTTAATGCCCATCAAAGTAGCACTTGCTGCTTCTCATCGCAGAAGCATTGCCCCCTAACCAGTGTGGCTGTCCTACTATTTCTAACACCCTGGTCACTGCTGGTTGCTTTACGCTAACAGGCAAAGCTTCAATGAGCCCAGGCCAGCAGTCTTTCCTGGCTGGTTCTGAGTTTCTCATATTAATTTCCATGTTACTTGAGGTTGATGTATGCTAATGTTATTCTAAATCTAATAACCATATGTTTATAGAGTCGCGAAGATGAGTACTATGAGTTAATAACATAATACAATACTCTAGAAAATTGCCGACGCAGTATGAAATACCAGCTTATGTAATTTTCACCGACTTGCTTTGACTACATGAAGGATCCAGATGCTGACATGAGCAAAACTAACTTATAACTGTGTCTCAAAGGTCACATTGTTTGTGTATCACTCGCCCTTCACATCTCCGTCTCTTCCTCTTGAAACCTGCGATAATCCCTACAGGAAACTGGTGAGGCAGTGAGATGCGAGGTTCAGAATTGTTCTGAGAATATGCATTGCCCACGTGCAGTTATTGGGGCATAACCTTGATCTTCCTTTCTGAAAACTCCACAGAACTGCTCAGCGCAGGCACAAGAGTTACGAACCTTTTCTCTATTATCCACTCAATCATCACATAAACCCAAGTGGACGGTGCAGATTTTCAGTCACGGGGTAGCTTGTGAAGGCCCAGTAACCGGAGAAGGTGCTTGCTGAGACAACAGGGCACAGTCCTTCCCCTCAGGAGTCCGTACACTTGTGGGGACCAAAGGGGACAATTGCAGTGTCACCAACTGCTGTACTGGATCCAACATGAGCAGAGGCGTTCAGCGTGAGAGGCTCATAAACTTGTCTACAGAAGGGAAGGGGACGTTCATGACCCTATGTCTGAGGTCTGTGTTACCTACTAAAGCCCAGAGTTCGTCATGAAGAGAAGGAAACGTTCTCAGCAGTACAAAGGCACCCGTGCCCCGGATGTGGGCGGAGGATGCTAGGGCCGGTGGGGCGGAGAATATTCTGAATAAGCTGGGCTAGCACTGGCTTACCATGGGCTCGAGGGCTGCTCTGCATGGGACTGCGAACTGCAGGCTCCGTCCACAGCCCGGGAAGGAACACGGCCTGAAACATCATCCTGTGGAGGCCAGAGCTCAGTACTGACTGATGCCACGGGAAAGGAGGTGGGAAACGCAGGCGGGCGGGAAAAGGAGCCGCTGCTCCAGTCACGCACAAGAGAGACGAGGGCGCAGCAGAGCACAGAAGAACGGGTGGGTTGGGCTCATGGCTCCAAAGCGAATCAAGAGTAATTCGTACCTGAGACAGGAAGATTTATTTGTTTACTATATCATAAATTACAAAAATGAGCTAGCAATTTAGCACACGGTGGAAAGTACTCACTGGGCTATGGCAAATACCTAGAGATACTTCAGTACTCTAGCTCCGTGTAAAAAACGTAAACATCTTCTTACCAGGATGCTGTGTGAGTGTGAGTGTGAGTGTGAGTGTGTGAGTGTGTGAGTGTGTGTGTGAGTGTGTGTGAGATCTGGAGTGAAAACAACTTCTGAATAGCAACCTGATGAAGGAAACCAGAGAACTTTGGGTGCCTGCACAGTACAAGGTACAGATAAAACGCGGTGCTGACCTAACACTTGCTATCGGGAACTCTTTCTCAGGCCGGCGTCAGGGCAGTCTGAGCATTTCATGGCCATGATACACGGACTTTCCTGAGGCCACTGGATGGAGATTTACACACCACAGCTTTGTGGGTCTCTGCAATCAGACCTGTCTTGTGCGGGAGAAGACGTCGGCTTGTGTGGCTCCCTCTGAAGGCCAGTCGGCCGTGCTGCCACCTGTGACTTGTCACTTCCCTGCCTTCCTCACGCATGGCACCCACATCACTCTGGGGTGGTCCATTACAACCGCCTCCTGCGGCCCCGCCCCGCCCTGATTCCCTTTTTATCCTCTCCGGGCTCCAGGATTCTAGAAGAGGGAGATTCCATTCCTGTCCACGAAATGTATCTTTCTTTGAAAAAAAAAAAACCCTCACAGAACGATATAGGAATGATGTAGCCCCTTGCTAACTGCTGGAAAGTTCAGCTCTGCTTCTTATCAATATGCTGAAGAGCACACTGACCCTCCAGCACCCCCAAAATGGAGCCAGGAGGCTCTGTCATGACAGCGGCTGGAGCCCGAGGCAAGCTTCCCTGGCCTGGGGGAGGATAAAGCCAGTAAAGGACTTGCAGTGCTGCCCCTGGTCTGTCCCCTACCATGTCTCTAGTGCAGCCAGAGCTGGTGCCAGGTCGCCTGCCACAGGCAAGGCCCTGCTCTCAGCCACGGCAGAGTGGATAGTCCTGGATAGGGTGCCACTTACTCAGCTCCACTGCTCAAAGTGTGCCCGTGTGGCTTGTCCTGGTATCTCTGGCTCCTCTGCCAGCATCACCCGCAGACAGCTCACAAAATGCCCATTTTATCGATGTCACAGTCGCACACTTAATAATGTCATCAATGCCATAATGTCACTCTAGACTAAGAAACCCGTTTACGTCTAAGGATTGCTCAAGAGTTAGCCAGCAGGCCTGCACTGCTCCAACCCTGCACACTCGAAAGAAAAGTCTGTCTCTGGGCTCCCCCGTGTCTGAGTCCCAGAAACAGCAGTGTGACCAGGTAAGGCAGCCTGGCAATGGGATTCATGACCAGTGCCTATGTTGTGACCTGGGAGGCAGAGATCTGAATAGCTGGAATCAGTCATGGAGCTGCTGCTTACAGCAGCATTCAGGGGCCTGACCCCAGTGCGAGCCCTGAGCGCCCAGGCTCCGCTGAGCCTCCCTTGCTGAGACAGGTAACCACATCGTGTCCAGCTCCCTGAGGGAACTCCTGGGAGCTCAGACTGGGTTTCTCCTGGACTTTCCTGGGCTGATTTTAACCCATAACCCTCCAGTGTGGTTAACTGTAGCTGTGAGTGTAACAGCTTTTGATGACTCTGTGAGTCCTTCTGGTGAATCATCGAGTCTGAGGGTGCTCATAGGGCCCCCTCACCCAGAACCATACATACACCTAAGGACAGCTACTGGCTAACAGCGTGTCTGCTAAAGGAACCCCTCTGCACCACATGCTGTCTCACCTGAAAGCACCCTGTTTCAGAACAACAGCATGAACTAGTCGACTCAGCTAATGTGCCGTGTGGGGGTAACGCCATGCGGACTTTGGGCCCTGCCTCCCACACTGTGGAGCCTGTCCTGATGTCACATCGTCACGCTTCTCTCCTCTGTAGCTAGAATACTTGGGTCTAGAAATGGAGGGATGGCGGCAGAATTAGCCCTCTCCTCATAAGTATGTGCCCCAGTTGTGTAATCAGTGATTACATCCTTAGGACCTCTGGATAAGGATCCTTTTCCTTCCCACTGGGAGAATATTTCCACCAGGAGTCAGTGATGTCCCCACAGACCATGAGCTGTGACTGTCATCTCCTCATGTGTGTTCTTCAAGGTGATGGCTTAGTAGACACAAACAGAAGAGACTACACTGGCAGGAGACACTGACCAGGATTATTCTCAGGGGCTTGTTAAATAATGGCACCCACTAGTGATAATGGGAATAAACAATTGCAGCAACCAGTGCCCGCCGAGGACAAGACGCCGGGCCCAGCTCCTCAGAGGAGGTCTGAGTGACGCTGTCAGAAGAGCAACCTAGACCAGCTGAGATGGTGATTACAGATGAAGGATCTAGAAGAAATGGGAGAGGAGGTAAGTCATGAATACCGTCAGCTGTGGCAAAGGAGACTGCTGTTTGCATGTTTTAATCCTTGATACTAAGTGCTTCTGAGAGACTGCAGCTGGCCAGTAACTGAAGTCTAATCGGAAAAGTGAACTTACATTAGATACGTGGGGATGTCAACTATTCCTGCGGCAGCCTGGGCCGGACAACTCTGCTGCTTGCATCTTATGCTCTTGGTCTCACCTCTGACAGCGGCTGTGGCCGTGGTGGGACTTGCAGAGGACTTGAACTCGCTTCCTGATCAAAGCCTCATGTGTACACAGTGCATCTTAACTTTCTTACCCCACAGAGCTGAAGTTCAGAGTCGTCAACACGCACAGACCAAAATGAGATCCCAGGCGAAAGTAAGAGGGCAATCCTTCTAGAACCCAGTTGACCGACAATAGGACATAATAACCAAGATTTTATACCAGTGAGCATGCTGAAGAAGGAACCAACTGGCAGATGATACAGGTGAGGAAATGTCTAATGACAGAACTTAGAGTGAAGCTGGTTAAGAATGAAAAAATACTATGAGGGGCAGGAGGAACACTGACTGCAAAGATGAACTACTGATGAGTTTTGGGAGTCCCCTTCCCCCTCCACCTCCCCTCCTGACCCTTTAACACAAGGGTCAAAGAAAACGTATCTGATGTAGTTGGTGAAAGCCTTGCTGCAAACCTTATCGCTAGCACGTAACACTCGTTCTCTAAAGTTTTCATGTAGTGTGATCGTAGCACAGCCATGTGTCGCTTCAGGAAGGGGCTCTGCTCTGAGAAACGCCTCCTTAGGTGACTTCATCGCTGAGCGAACATCACAAGGAGGCATGCTTACAAAGAGTGTGCATCACAAAGCGTGTGCTTACACACACCTGATGGTGTAGCCTGCTGCACACCTGGGCTGGCTGGTAGACGACCATCATGTACGTGGCCTGGCATTCTCTGTGACGAGGTCATGAGGTACCTGCCTGACTATACCCAGTGTGAAGTGCTCACATAAAATTCCTCTACTCAGCGGACACTTCATTTGCACTAGTGTGGGACATGTTTTTAATGCTGACTTGTGATTCAGGTATCCATCTGTTGCCCATTATTTGGCAGTGACTCTGATGGATGGAGCTGTGAGTTCAAGCATGAGTCACATCCTCCAGGTGTTTTCACGCTGGTGGTGAAGGGGTGAAGTGCAATACAGTTATAAGTGCTGTATGACAGGTGTTCACAAGGTCTAATTCAACGGATTCTATGTCATCTCATTACCTTGTCCATTTTCATAGACAGCCTGCCTCCCACCCCCGGCGTTCTTGTTAACACAAAGAAGAGAGAAACTGGTGTAGCCTGAACATTTTCTGCCATTCACGCCTTAAGCAAAACCCGAAGCAGAACACTTTGACTAGGATTTACATAAGTCAAAACTATCAGCTTTTACCCAGCGACCCCTATACTCCATTATCCAGACCTCCACGACCCTTAAGAGACAATGGAAGTGACTTGATGAAGGTCTCCTTACCTGTTCATGTCACCACATGCAGCTTCCTGAGTGCAGTCGTCCTCGATGCTATTAACTGTCCCAACCCAGCATCGGAAAGTGTGTAGTACATGGAAGCTGATGAACACATGTTTATTGACTACATTAATGAACAAATCGGCAAACGAACAAGTTAATAGTTCCTTGGCCTAGAGCATTCGATGATGAGCGCTAAAAACATCCACAAGGAAATATGGACTATCTCAGCATAAATGTCAACTTTTGTGTCATCATTCCATGTCCAGTATAAAGTCAAAATTATAGGAGCCATTAATGAAAGCTAAGAAAAAATGATGTGGAAAACATTCTAATGTAAAGGAGCTTACATTATCCCTAGGTAACAATTCAGGGCTACAGAGGGCTAAACAGTCCTTAACACTGGGGAAAAGGGAGAATGACCGTCAGCTACAACGGATTTGTACAAAGCTCTCACTAAGTAGGGGGCCCAGAAAAGTTTCTCTACTATTGACTAATATTTCTTAGTAATATTGATTCAGAAACTGTGTCCTTCAAAACCAAGGGTAATTCTGATTGCTCACAGTGCTCTAAATGCTTTCTAAGGGTTAATTTATGGAGTGGGTGTCCTTCTTTTCCCCAATTCTACTTAGCAAAAAGCTGAGTTACAGAAATAGGCGAAAGCTCCCACAGCCAGGAAGCGACAGCTTTGGGATGCTAGCCTATGAAGTTCAGCACCAGGGCCAGCTCTCAGATACCATGACCGCCCACTTGGTGACCTCAGAAGCACACAGTTTATCCCCATCCCATAATGACCAAGCATAAGGGCAGACAGTCAGATTTGCTAGTGGATTTACTGGCCAGAGTAATCACAGATTTTCAAATAGCTCCTCTACAATGTGCTTTAATATTACCGGCATTCCTTCTAAAGCCTATATACCATTATTGTTTTGAAAAGTATTCAACTACCTTAAAACACGTAGGCGGAGAAAGAAAGGCAAATAAATAACCAGCACAATGCATAAACTATTGTTTAGATGTATCATGATACATGACCCAAAGCTGCAACTTCAGGACCAGTTTCAAATGAAATGTAGTTTCTTTTCTTAAGTACCTCTTCTTGTTCTGCCAGATGTATTATCAGCATTAATTCAGGTCTTGGTATTTGTTTATAAACATTTATCTTGTAATGGAAAATTTAAATAGAGATCAGCCCTGATGCATTGAACATCTAACGGCTTAAAATTGCTTTGTAAAAATCGGCGATTTATCCAATTAGTTAAATAACATTCTTAGAGCTGTGCAAAGATTTATTGACTTTTCCTATTTCAGATAGTCATGAAAACAACGTTCAAAAATACCTATTTGTAAACATTTTAATCACGAGATCTATGCCATTACTTGGTGATGGGCTGTGGGAGGAATATTAAGTCGCCAAACACTAAATCATCCTTAATAGCTAAACACAACCATTAGCTTTTATCTTCAAAGCCAATTTTCTTCCACTACATTTGCAGGGAGAATTCTAAGAAGGAAAATGCTAAGCAGTTAGAGCATCAGCTACCTTTAACCTTGCAGAATTGCTTTAATAACCCCATAGCTATGGGGCAATAATCTACATAAAATACAACAAAACTCATTAATCCCCAGTTGCTGGTTATAGAAAACTAATTTTTGTTAATTCCATAGTTTTGAAGACATCACTCAAAGACTCTTCAAAGGAGAGCTTTATTATGAATAATATGACGGTTGCAGAAGAAATGATTTTTCCTGCAGCTGGTCATGCAACTGACAAATGAATCAAAATCAGAAAATTAATAAGTCTGAGAGTAACAAGAACATAATTAAGTACAGAGATTTGAGTTAGCATAACCATTGTAAATATAATTACTATATTGAAGCAGAAACACAAAGAGCAAACCTTGGAGATGAAATGAAAGTGTGGTTTTGTTTTTACTTTGATGCTTTTCATGAAACAAGCACGTGTAACGGTGAGCTGGACGAGGCAACGTAGGCAGAAGGAAGCGAAGGAGACGAGAGGCCCAGGAGGCCCTGACCATGCAGCGCGAAGACTTGGGAGCTGCGGGCTTTGGTCCCAAGTGAGAGTGAGCAAAATACAGTCTGAATGTGCACTTGAGAAAATATGTGCTGGAATAAAATTAACTCCAGCTAACAGCTAATAGATTTTCTAAAACTCTACTTAGCAAATTGATACAGAAAAAAAAGCAATTATAACAACAACAAAAATTACAGAAAATAAAGCAATTATAATTTAAAAAGAAAAAATATGGGGGAAGTAGGGATACAGAAGATGAACATGCAATTAATTTATTCAGTAAATTGTTTGGGGACAACATATCAAATATTTTCATGGGAAAATATAAAAAAACTTTTGATAAAATTTACTGAGCAGGCTCAACGTGCTCTGCAAATTGCTATGTGCTTTTGAATTATAAGTACATTTTTTATTACGAAATTTTCAAACACCTTCCCCATGGTTGGGTCTCAGCTTTGGCCAACCAGCCTAGTGTGGCTGAAGGAGACGTGTCCAGAACAGAGTATCAGACCTACACCGATGGGGTGCAGGGTAACAGGAACATATATGGAACCGTGCGAATGACTCTGGTGGCCCAGAGATTAAGCACAGAGAGAGAAAGTGTATAAGTAACTATACCAACCGTAACAGGAACCAGGCTACCTACCAAAGATGGTACAAAATATGGAAATGGATATGGTTAGGGTCAACCTTGTGGTTGTTAATATTTATATAAGAACACATACAGAAACAGATACAGATGTGTATGTGCATGAACTCGCTTTCCCGCTCTGGCTGCTGGAAGGAACTGGCAGTGATGACACCTCAGTAGCACAGAGTCAGCGACCCTTGACACCGGGGATGGACAGAGAAAGCACAGGATGCGTCTGGACAGTTGGTTGTGCCAGGATATAAGGAAGTGCTCAAAGGATGATGGGACTTGTCAAAAGGACATACAGCTAACATGAGGAATTTCCCGCTGGCCAAGTCTGGGAAATACTGAGCTGCAAAGTAAGTAATGAATTGTGACACGTGGAGTTAAATAGGAGTCTATGAGTTCACAGTGATATAAATCAATACACAGGGGGCAGAGGTGAGCTCTCCCTTACAGTAGAGTACAAAGTAATACACATAAATGGAATGGCAGAAATAGAAAGCCACCATTTGGCTACCGTCACAGCGATAATGGACTCAGGGAAAGAATTGGCAGCAAGTGCTAAAATTAATGGATGAAAGTTTGATGTAGAATAGGATACTTATACAGTGTCAGATACCTTCTACTTAATTTGAATTATTAATTAATGAGTAGAATGTAATTATTAATAAAATTTCCAGCACAGAAAAACCAAGACATCATAGCACAGTGAAAAACAACATCACCACAAGCAGAACAACGCAGCGTCATGTTTTCTTGATGAAATGTACTTCTGCCCAAAATGCATGAACCAGGAGGAAACACCAAACAGACCCAAATTGAGGGACATTGTACAAGGAAAAGAGCCTGCAGTGATCAAAGTATGGAAGTAATGAGAAACAAAATAAATCAATCAATAAAGATAATTGTTTCTGATGGAAGGAGACTAAAGACTTAACAACTAAATAAAATACAGGATAGGATTGTGAAAAACGATAAGAAAACTATTAAGACAGTGAAATTTACATGAGTTCTGTGGATTAGATAGTAATATTAATTTCTTAATTTTGATTTTTGTACTGTATTTATGTATCAGAGTGTTTGTTATTTTATTTAGGAAATAAGTGTAAGCATTAAGGGATGAAGTGGCAACATATTTTCAACTTACTTTGAAATGGTTAAGAACTATGTGAGAAAGAGAGATTAGAGGGAGAGAATTTGCAAACATACACAAAAATAAAAGGAATAATACAAGCCAATGTCCTTCACCCAGATTCAACAAATAGCAGTACTTTGCCACATACCTTCATTGCTTCATTCATCCATTCTATATTGCTGAATTATTTTATAGAAACTCCCACACCTTTTATCATTTTATATATGGACATACACATACACAAATTACTGTAGTCAAAATACAGAAAAGCTTAATCACAAATCTTCCTCATGTCCCCTATTTGTTGACACCAATGTCCCACTCCCATCCCTCTGCCAGAGCCCTGCTGTAGCTACATAGAGTCTTAACATTGGGAAGAATGATCCCTCACACTTTGTTGTCTTTTTCCTAACTTTTGTGGCTATTCCAAGGATTTCCCATTACATTTAAATTTTGGAATGAGCTGTCTTTGTCTAAAAAACAAAAAACCTTGCTGAAATTTTCAAGGGAATTGCATTAAACCTATAGATCAATTTAGGGTGAATCGGCATCTCTGTGTGTCTTCCCATTCACAGACACAGTGTGTCTCTCCTTTAACTTGGGCCTTCCATTTCTTTTTCATTTTGCAAATTTTATTAGAGAGATCCTGGACATGTTGTCTTAAATTCATACCTAAGTATTTTATTTTTATTGCAGCAATTGTAAATGGTATTGTTTTTTGTTTGTTTTTAATTTCTGTTTGCAATTGTTTGTTGTTAGTACATAGAAAAACAATTAACTTTTGTGTGCTGTTCATTCATCTCATGACGTTACTGAACTCACTAATTCTAGGAGTTCTGTTTTCTTAATTACTTGGGATATTCCACGTAGACTAGCCAGGCCATCATCTGCCTTCTTTTCCAGACTGTATGGCTTTACTTTTTCTTGGCGTATTTCAGTGGCTAGTATTGTCAGTACTGTACTGAACGTGGGCAGAGAGAGCAAATACAACTGCCATCTTTCTGATCATTGAAGGGAAGTCTTTCACCATTAAGTTTGATGTTAATGGCAAGTTTTTTATAGATATTTTTTTATGAGGTTGAATAAGTTTTCCTTTATTCCAAATTGTTAAAGTACGTAAACCAGGAGCCATTAGATTGAGGTGCCTCTAAAGCCTTGATGAGCAAACCGAAACCTAAGCCAGTGTCAATTCCTACCAATGCCTCAAGGTTCAGAAATTGAAACCAAAGAACAACCCATCACAAACAGCCAACTAGGTTTTCCCAAATAAAGCAAGCATTTAAGCTACTGCCAATCAACTCGTTTCCTGCTTTGCTTCCACATCTGCTCTATAAAAACCTCTCCCCCAAGATACTGTGGGGGGAGCATTCCTAACGACTTTTAGGTTAGCACTGCCCAACTGAAATCAATTTTTGTTCAAATAAACTCTTGAACTTTTTAATGTGCCTCAGTTTATCGTATAATATAGTGTATGGAACTTTTTTAATACCAATGGATGAATTTTGTCATATGCTTTCTCTGCTTCAGTTTATATAATAATATGATTTTCCTTCTTTACATGTTGATATGGTGCATTACAGTGATTGATTTTGGAATATTGAAACAACCCTGTATACCTGGAATAAATCCCACTTTGTCATGTGGCACTATTCTTTTTATACATTGTTGGGTTTATTTTGCTAAAATTGTGTACAAGAATTTTGCATTTCAGTTCATGAGAGATATTGGTCTAGATCGTTGTGTATGTGCTGTCTTTTTCTATCAGGTTTTGATCTCAGAGCCATACTGGTTTCTTAAAATGAGCCTCTGCTTGTATGTTCTTGAAGATATTTTACAAAATTGGAGTTAACTTCTTTGAATGTTTGGTAAATTATCCAATGAATTTCAGTGGGCCTGAATATAGTTTTTTTTGTGATTTTTAAAATTATGAATTCAGTTTCTTTATTATTATAAGGCTATGCAAATTATATTTCATATTTAGTGAGTTTGGGCAGTTTTTGCTTTAAGAATTGGTCCAATGGTTGTAAAATTTATGTGTGTAGAGTCATTTATAGTATTTTGTTATTATCATTTTGATATCTGAAGTGATAGCCCTTGTTTCATTCCTGATATTAGTAATTTGTGTCAATTTTAATACTAGTCTTACTAGAGATTTGATAATTTCATTAAGAACCAACCTGTTGTTTCATTGATTTTCTTTTTTCTTGTTTTTCTGTTTTCAATTTCATTGCTTTCTGCTCTTTTCTTCAGTATTTCCTTCCTTCTGCTCAGTTTGGGTTTATTTCGCTCTTCTTTTTCTAGTTTCTTAAGTGGGAGCCTATGTTATTGATTCAAGACTTTTCTTCCTTTCCAGCGTATGCATTTACTGGTATAAAACCTTCCTCAGCATGGATTTGGCTGCATTCTATGAATTTTGAGTGAACGTTGGGAGAAGTTTTGGTCTTACTGTGGAAGAGACTGTGGCAGCTGGCTGGCTTCCATGATGGAGTCAACGCCGTCCAGACAGCACGAGGCTCCACCCTCACCAGCTGCCAATCACCTCACTAACCATACACCCAGGGGCTGGGGTTCACCTCCGACAAGCACAAGCCTATTCTAGAGGAAATCAAAATCTTTGCAGAGTTTAAATAAGTATGTACAACTCCCTGATGAGAAAACCAAGATACTTTTTTTTTATGTCTGCCCAGGAATTTAATAAAACAACCTCACCACCTATTTCATCTGATTATAATATTTCAGATATGAAATTAAGCCTTCTGGCATTTTGACCATATTCAGTTACTTTCTCTTAAGGGTTTGGCATTTGGATGGTATTAGTGTTATATTAAATGGAAGGTATGACTTAATTTTCCATCTTCTTTTCTTCAGTAGGTGACAGCATGTGTTACTATCTTTCAACCATCTCTGAGCTGAAGCCATTCTTAGGATTACAGCAATTCTGTGGAGACCCTCTATTTAAACCACACAGGTATCAGTATGTATTGGTGACAGTTCATGTTCATATTTCATAACTACTTGTCTTTACCTTTTCTTGTCCAGCTACTCAGAACATTTCAGCATCCATGCTAAACAGCTTGCTGAGAGCTAAGAAGGTTATTTTTAATTTTTATCTTTGCATCATGCCAGGAGCTAACAGCGAATGAGCAACAATTTATTGCATAAACCTTCCTCAGAGTCAATCGGTAAAAGAGGTAATATCACTGTAATGACTGAAGCCTCTCAGCTGAGCCTTTCCAGCGACTGGGAGTTCCGACGAGCCCGATGGAGACAAAGGCGGTGTCACACCCAGGCAGTGAAGCTGTCCCCAGCCAGACACTGGACAGGAGCGAGCATTCCACTCAGAGCTAAAAGTTTTACTTTATTCTTGTATCAGATCTGTATCTTGCCTGTTTATTCGCTACAAACTTACAGGTACCAGACCAGCTGCTTTCCGAAGAGAAAATGTCTTTCCAACAAGCTGAAGGAGTCTGAATAGTCATTTCCTAGCATGGACCTGGCCACGGCGGCAGCCAGCCCCCCCAGAGCACAGGGATTTTTCTGCTCTGGGGACACGCAGCACTCGGCAGCTGTGCTCCCAGCAGAGAAACTAATTGTTGGTGGTGATATCAGTGAGCCCCCGAGAGAGCTGACTGTAAACTGGAGAAGAGAACTTAGGGCAAGTGGCCCTTAGGCTGGTGGGAGGGGGGGGAGGCTGCTTCCAGGAGTCCCCTAAAGACACTACCTGTTGACACACTTCTCAGACAGGGACGACACTTGGTGCTGGGTCCTTTTCTCCACAAATACGGAACCCCAATAAGATTCCTCTTCTGTTGCTTCCAAGTGCTTTGAAAAACTGCACAAAATGTCTAAAATAGACTTTCAGCCTAAGTGACATACATATAATCATATGTATGTGTGTGTGTGTGTGTGTGTGTGTGTGTGTGTGTGTATATATATATATATATATATATATATATATATGACATTCATTTACAATAAACATCTAATATATTTACAGCGAAACTACAAGACTTGAACGAGGTACCCTACCTGACCTGACGGATATTCTCTAACTGACAGGAACACTCGCTTGGCAGGTCAGTTTCCTGTGACATTTCCCTGAGCCTGTTAGCTCTTGTTGCTTTGGGGAGATTAAGATGGTTTCTGGTATCAGTGATTATTTGAAATTAATCATTTATTTATATTTTTAGTTTTTATCTAAAAATATAATCATTATAGAAACATTACATTATGCACAAAAGCAAGTATAATAAGAAAATAGAACCTATTCTAATAACCCAGAAATAAACATGTTATGTATACGATGCAGAAATCTCTTCATGAATGCATAAATGTGTGTGTGTGTGTGTGTTATTGTAACTGTTTAATCAGATGGGATCTCTGAGACTATCATACACAACCAGGACATACTTTGTTTTTTTCCACCTATGGAACATTCTTTTGTTTTGAGATACACAGATACACATTTATAGGTGTGAATGGTTACAGAGTATTTTTATTTAAACTCTTACAGAAAAAAATATATTTTTAAAAATTTTCAGGATTATAAAACAATGTGATAAGTGATCTAAAAATATATTCGACTGTTTCATTAGAGTAAATTGCTGGAAAATCTATTTTGGGGTCCAATGCTTGGAATTCCTTATAACAATTCCTTAGAACTGTTGATATGTATGTAAATTCTGTAGTCCTAAAAAAATTACACAGAGGGTGCCAAAAAATGTATACGCATTTTAAGAAAGAAAAAAACTGTATTAAAATTGTAATATCCAATATGTACCTATAATAAAAGATGAATACAAGTCATGTGTTTACATTTTTTTGGTATCCCTGTATATAAATATTCAATTTATCTTAGCCAATCTATTGGGTTATCTAGGGTATCAAATTGTACTTTTAATTTATAATATTTTAATATGATTATGTTGATAGTATTAATACAATATCAAATATTGTAACTGAACAGTACCTACATATTTACATAAATTCTATACTATTAGTTTGTGAATAGTGATATATGATACTTAGGTTTCAAATGTAATTTTCTCTTGTGAATTGATTGCGAATGTCCTTTGCTGATGTCTTTCTATGGATCTATTGCTTTGCAGATTCACAAGAACTCAAAATAATGAGGATTGTGGCTTTCTGTCTGTCATATATTTGCTTTTTGTTCCTGTTTGCCATATTTTAACCATTTTAAAGGTAGTTTAGTTGCTACCATTTTCTGTAGAGAAATTAAAATATTTATTTAGTCCCATCTGTCCTCTTTGCCTGTTTGAAGTTCAGCTTTCAATACATGCTTCAACAAGCCTCCTGGTGTCCAGTTGTCACGTGTTTTCCATTATATTTACAGTGGTCAGTCTGTGGACTCCCCCTGAGTTACTTGTGATGAACTGTGTGATGAGCGAATGAAGTCTGCCTTCCATTTTCCAACTGTCCCCACAGTATTTTAGAATCATTGTTCTCCCTCTATTTGGAATGTAATAAGTACGCTATGGGAGATTTTCACATACACAGACTTTTGTCTTTCACTGAAGTAAATACAGAGGGTGCCAAAAAAAGGTATACACATTTTAAGAAAGGAAAAAACTGTATTAGAATTGTAATACTAAATATATACCGATAACAAAAGATGAACACAAGTCACGTTTGACTTCTGCAATTACAAGAGGTGCTCAGAGTGGTTCCAGCAGTATAATTTTAATGCAGTATGTTTCCTTTCCTAAAATGTGCCCACATGTTTTGGCCCCCTTGGTATATGACTTGATCCATTTGTCTGACTATCCTGGAATCAAAACAAAATGTTTTGATGATTGTGCTTTAATCATGTCTAATACAAGTTAAAACAAGTTCTTCTTTGGAAAAGTTTACTTTAGAGGCTTCCAATGTATCTCTCACATTTATTCATCCAGTTAAACTATAGAATCACTGTTGGGTTTTATTAAAAGTATTTTAGGAACATTGGGCACACGTTTTGAATTCAGAATCAGAACAGATTGCTCCTCTGTCATTTGCTGCCTTTAATGAGGAATGACAATAAGAACAGTAAGAATAGTACCTTACGGGTGTGGTGATCATTAAATAATTTAATATTTATAGAAATTTTAGTGATATCTTCAATAAATATTGAATGGATTCAACAAAACAATTACAGTATAGTGCATGAAATTCATAGATTTTAAATGCTCAGGTACAAGAAGATGATATCTCTCGGTACAACAGTCTTCACTCATGTATCTGATTACATATTGCAAGTACTGTGCATTTTAAATTATGCTTGTAATTACCTTATATTCTTATTTCTATGAAATAGAACCTTTTTCTCATTATACTTTTGAGCTAGTTCTTTAATATAAGTACAATATTTTATTAAAATGTGCCAAAATATTGACTTATTTCTGATTTTCTTTTAATTGTTTCCTGGAGATTATTAGATACACTATTGTTTTTTCAATTGCTGATTTTAACATTTCTTCCATCTTGTTACATTTCTTACTTTTTTTAATTTTTCTGCTTAAACTGGATAATTCCATAAAATGAAATGATAATGGTATAAATCACTAGAAATATGGATAGAAATGAGTTATAAGATTTGACCAACCAAGAGGAAAACTAACAAAACCATATAATAGTTAGTTTTGGTGACCTTAGGAAGAACAAACCTGGTCACGCACAGAAGGTGGTAATGTAAATGTATTTTGGTAATGCTAAATTTATTTCACCAATTTTATAATGCACATCTTTTCATATTAGACATATCTGAAGTAAAGATCATCTAAAATTTTAATTTATCTTTAAAAGTTTTATTTAATCTTCAAAAACTACTATTGCAGTCAACCAGAGGTCAATTGTATCCAAGAAAACCTGTGTAACCTATGAACACCTTCCTTTAACACCATCTGATAAGACATGAATGGTCCAATCACAAATCTTCTTCGACTTAATAAAATGCAGTATACAACAATTTTTCTCTATAACATATCTACTAGAAATTCAATACTTATATATACTTTCATATGCATGGAAATAAATATAGTATGTAACTTAGTATTGCTTATAACTAAAAAGATAAAAATCTATCAGAGAAACTGGTTCTATGTGTGTGTGCACATATGCATGCATGCATAGGTGTGTATCCTTAATCAAATGGGAATTTCTTGGTCCCCCACTTAAGTTAATTTCTGCTTAGTATTTCATTAACTAGATTCACAAAATTGAGCTCATGTTATAAAACTGGATATCCACATCCAAAAGAATTAATTTGGACCCCTACCTCACACCATGTAAAAATTAACTCAAAATGGATAAAGGCCTAAAATGGAAGAGTTAAAACTATAAAATGCTTAGAAAAAAAATGTAGGTATAAATTTTATTATCTCGAATTGGCAACAGATTTTTATATGACACTGAAAGCACAAACAACTAAAGGAGAACAAATACAGACTCGCACCCCATCAACATTAAAATGTTTGTGTATTAAAGGACACTATAAAGAAATTGAAAAGTCAACCTATAGAATCAGAGAAAATATTTGCAAGTCATGTATTGGATATATGTCTAGTATCCAGAATATATAAAGAACTCTTACAAGTAAAGCAATATTAAAAAAAAAAAAGGTCAAATAATTCAAGCAGACATTTCTCCAAAGAAGATACACAAATGGCCAATAAGCACATGACAAGGTGCCCAGCACCCGTAGCCGTTAGAGAAAAGCAAATCAAAAGGACAGAGGAATAGCACTGGGCACACACTAGGACGACCAAAAGGAAACAACAGAAAGGAACGAGTACGGGTGACGACGTGAAACCTTGGGAGCCTTGGCCATCGCTGATGGGAATGTAAACAACGTAGCCTCATTGGGGACCTTTAGGAAGACCTCAAAGAGATCAGTATAGAGTGACCTAGCAACACGATCTGGGAATCTCACTTCTTGCTACATATACACACCCAATTATAAACATATGTTTACACAAAAAACTTATACATGAATGTTCATAGCAGTATTGTTCACCATTGTCAAAAAGGAGAAACAACCCAAATACTCATAATCTGATGAACGAATAAACAAATGTGGTATGTGCAAATAAAGGAAAAGCATTCAGCCATACAAAAAAAGATGTACTGCTAGAGACATAAAGTTATGATACGTAAACTCAGGCCACATAATGTGGTGTCATGAGAGTGAGCTTTGAAAAACTACTTTTGAGTGGAGTCCACAAATGGGGCACAACACCTGACTTACCTGAAAAACTCAAGTCACTCTGTACATGTGGACTCAAGTTCATAGCAGCTTTAATCAGAATAGGCAAAATACCAGAAGCAACCCAATGGGTGAGTGGATCAACTGTGGTACCCCCGTGCTGTGAAATCTGCTCAGTGATAAAAAGGAACAAACCAGTGACCCAGGCAGCAACTTGGATGGGTCTCAAAACAATTATTCTGAGAGAAAAGTGTCAGTCTCAAAAGGCTACATACTGCATGATCCCATTTACATAGATTCTGGAATAACAAGATTACAGACATAGGGCGTGGCTGTCAGGACTCAGGGATGGCAGCTTCAAGTGGAGTGAGTATAAATGGATCTAAATAGGTAGCCTTAGCCAAAGAAGGCATTGAGATAGCACAGTTCTGCACGTCTACTGGTTACACGAATATACATATGCGATCAAAGTCCACAGAACTACACACACACACACACACACACTCATGAGTGCAGGTCAAACCAGTAAAAGCTGAATAAGCCTAGAGAACTGAAAATGCTCATTGCTCACACATTGAGGCTCTCTGGAGAGAGCAGAGTGGGCAGTCTGGCAGGTCCAAAGTGAGTGAAGAGGGGAAGGGGAGGACATCGGCTTTGTGACCTCATGGCAGCGGGGCATGGCACTGGGTGAGGCCCCTGCTCACTGAGCGTGCCTTAAGCAACCAAAAGAGTGAGCCTCTGGCTCTCCCGTCACTTTGCCAAGGTGGCCAGTGGGAGGACAAAGTGGAGTGGTGGGATGAAAGCTTCAGCAGGCAAACATCAAATCTGTACTCAGGTTCTTTACCTGGACTTCAGATCCTCCATGTCAGACCTACTACTGTTGTTCCACAGGGCTGCTCTCCTGAGATTAGGTAATAAACATTTCTGGGCTTCGTTCTTTTCCATCATTTATCAGGGAAGAAGCTCCTGTATGATCTTCCCTCCCTTATGACTTTAATGACGGCCAAGTCATCACATAAATCATTGAATTTTTCTAGGATCTTAAGATATGATTTAACTGAAGAATCCAACAGAAAAAAGAAGAGAAAGAAAGAAGGAGGAAGAGCTAGAGAAGAAAATGAGAGGAAAGGAAAGAGGGAAAGGAAAGGAAAGGAAAGGAAAGGAAAGGAAAGGAAAGGAAAGGAAAGGAAAGGAAAGGAAAGGAAAGGAGAGAGGGAGGAGGGAGGGAAGAAGGAAGGAAGCCGCCCCCTTTGCTGCTTACATCTGTATCTCTTGGCCCACAAAGAACAGGTTGCATGATGTCCTGGCCAGCTTGGGTCTGAGCTCATCCAGACACTTCCTCACAGACGGCTTGACCCCCACCATCCTGGTGGCTTAGAAAGTTTCTGATAAATGGGTGAGAAATGTCGGCTGCACTGAAAGTATTTTTAAGAATCATTCTTCAAATAGAAAGTTTTACTTTGTTCTCACAGTTCATATCTGTCACTTTTGAGTGTGTTATTTTAAGAATGCTAAGTTAATAGTGTCCCGAGTTACAAAATAATAGAGAAAAAATAAGCCTCTATAAATTACAGCAATCAGGAAACTCTACAAAGAGACATTTTTTTTGTTGGTATTTCAAAAAGTTACCTAAGTGCTATCTGATGTGTGTCATATTTGAAAAGACCTATCATTCTCCCCAATTTTTCCACAAATATTCTGAAATCATGGCCTCCAACTGTCAATCTCCCTACTTCCCACGTGTTGGACCCTCTTTCACTCTGTTACTGTGTTCTCACAATGCTAAAGACAGTTTAGTTATAAAAGGGCATGAGTAAAGAAATAGACTGTGTGTTTGGTTTTTAAAAATACATCATTTACTTTGAAAAGAAATACTCATATAGCTGAACAAATCCTAGGATTGACGGGACTTAGGTTTAGAGAAATGTGACGTCATCACCAAGTTTAAAAGTAAGAAACATTTGCTCCTGCTTCCAGGTCAGAGGACTGCCTCCCTGGCAACGCGTGGGACCGGGGCGGTATCACACAATTCCACCAGACTTGTCCCTAACTGTCTGTTTTCTTCACTGTGTCACCCTACCATGACCTTCAGAGTGAAATGATCACCTAAAGGAGACACGGAGTAAGGAAACACTCCTGACACATTAAGTGAGGACACAGGACTCAGGTCCTATTTCAATCAGTAAAACCACCTGATGTTTGCAGCCACCAAGGAGCCAGGGCTCGGAACGTGGAGCCGTGAACACGATTCTTCCCCACGCCTCTCCATCATGCTGCCCCAGAACATGCACTAAAATAAAAAGCAGGGGAACGTTTAGTGGCACAACTGACAAAGAGCTGCATGGAGGGTATGTACAAGCAAGACCCAGTGATGCTGGCAGCCCCAGCGCAGGGCCCTGCTGTGAGCACAAAAGCCCGAGGCACTGCTCCCTCCGGCTCCGGCTCGGGCTCCGCGGAGACCCCTGGGGGCGCAGGTGCAGCTGCTGCAGGCCCAGGAATGGAGTGGGCGGCTGCGCTGCCAGATCAGGACAAGGGGCTCGGGCTGCTGGATCCTGGGACAAACAACGACGAAATGGCGGAGCCAGAAGGGTGACAGACATAGGTGGTGCAATTTGGAGTGTGAGTGTGTGAGTGTAGCCCACTGTTTTGTTGAGATGAAATTGCTTGAACACTACTTCACATAATAAGTCCGAGTCCTCATGCTAACGTAACCAGATAGTAGAATTAAGAGAGTTTTCCTCAGGCAGACAGAATCACACACAATAAAAGCCTGCAAAACAGGAGAAATTAAAACAGGTACAACATCTGACACTCCATGTTCAGATTTGAGAACATAAACTAGTATCAGATAAACTACAGGATGATATTCAAAATGTTTAAGAGCGAGGATGAAACAGGCATAGGCTCCAAGGCTCCAAGAACGGGTGGCAAGCCTCACAGAACAGGCAGACATTCAGTTGTTCAGAAGATGGTTCTGGGGTCCCCCACCTGGGTTCTCCCCCTTGGATTCCCCCCCTTCTCCGCCAAGGCAGCTACCCCACCAATGCTGAATGGACCATCTACTCGCCTCTTTACAGCAGATTTTGAGCCCCTCAGATCCCTCCTAAGTAATGACTAAAGAGAAAACAAAACCAGAGGAGACTGGCCTAAACTCAGAAGAACATACATTTTGGGAGTGGGCTTAGAAATAATAGTGACAATAATAAATTCCTACAGGAAACAGAAGAACCCAGCATTGAAGAGCAGACTAGCTGAACAGCCCAGTGCGGAGCAGCTGACTTTTAGCCAAGAATAAATAGAGGGGAGGGGGATGCCATTCTCCCCGGGATTCAGGTTGATCTTGGAAGTGCCACCTCATCCAGGCTGTGTTCTGGCATTTCTCCTGGAGTCAGTGGCTCCTCGGCCCCGTTCACCCTACTTCCCATGGGACCTGAGCACCTGCAGAGCTGCATGAAAGGGCTTCCTGTGTCCCAGTGCCATCGCCCCTTGCCTGTCCCCTTCACTGGCATCTTCTCTCAGTTCCAATGTTGAGGCATGACTCGCGAACCAGGTCTTCCATGGGGCCGCTTAGATCTCAAGTACATGGCCTCCATCCACTGTATCCCGGTGGCTCTCAGCCTGTCGCACCTTTCTAGAAAACTACAGTTAGCTTCACAAGGTCCTAATTTATGCCTTCCTTGTTTCATTGACTAAATGCAGCCCCTTAACTGCACGAACTTGTCCATGTTCCCGTGAAGTTCCCCTCGTGTCCCTGAATAGCTTTGATCACACGTTAGTGCATATAGTGACAGCATAGAGTGTTTAATAAAGTAAGTTAGGGTGAGGCAGCAAAACCACATCAGGAAAATGGAAGCACAGGCCCCAGCTCTCCACCGTCCTGCCTTGCGCGGGGCCCAGCGCTGGTCCTCGGAGTAACCAAGTGCGTGGCAAACGTGGGGAGACGAGGTCTGCGAAATGCACGCGGGGTCCAGCACATCCGCAGGCCTGAGAGAGCGCGCACGGAGGAAGCCTGATGGAGGCTTTTCCTCGTCAGCACAACCCTAAAAATGTACACGACTATACCAAGAAGGAATTGTGTGGCCGAAGGAAGAGATTCCAGGCCACCATCAATACTGTTGATCAGCCATACTAGACGAGGACTGAATTATCTTTTATTCTATCTGAAAAAGAAACACTGTATTCCAAATGATTGCATATGAAGGAATAAAGTATGCAACTAACATGAAGAAAAATATAAAATGTTTCAAGTATATTAACAAAAATATTACATAATTTGTCTGTAATTTGTGATATTTGCACTATTTGTCAGTTTCTTAAAATTTGTAATTCATTGGGACATCTTTTCTCATCTAAATCCATATTTACTTTTTTACCTAAGATTTTCGTATGTGTAATTTTGTGTCCTTCAGGGAGTCATCTGAACATCATACACTCTAGTCCCCACAAAAACTGGATTTTCACCTTGACTTGTCTGTCATTTGGGGTAGAATTATAAGAACAATGAAAATAAGCCCCCCACTGTTATAGTTTTTCTTGATGAACATGGTAATTAACATGATCATGAAGAAAGCAATGATTTGGGGACAAATATGAGGAATGGGGAGATTCTGGAAGTTTTCAAGAGCCTATCTGAAGGGCGGGTGAAATGCGTAAGAGACAGAAGGAACACTCTGCTCTCAGCTACAATTGCACAAAAACAGAGGCTGAAAACGCATGTTTTTATCACAAATAGAAATTTATTCAGGAGGGACTGGAAGTTGGGGTGCCCAGGGAAGACAGGTGAGAGGCAAGTGTGATTTTGTAGAAAAAATAAGTGATCAGGGTTGAGGCCAGACATGAGATTGTCTTGAATCCTCGGGAAAGAGAGGGTACTTTGCAGCATTAGCAACGGGACACTCTAGACATCTTCACTGGGAATGACGTGATTATGTGCACTTCTGGAACACCCAACAGTGACCAGAGTGCTAAGTATCGTATTTCTAAAATATTTCCCTTTGCCCCTTCTAGAGCACATGTGTAAATCCTATGGAAGTTACATAAGTTCAAAACAAAAGGAAAAACAACTTGCTTTTTAAAATAAGAAATTTTTAAAAATCAGATGCACTAAAAATTATTCTACAGGTATTTCTGAAGTCTAGTTAGAAAACGTTATTAGCTGTAACTAACTAGTCTTTAGCCATGTTTGATACGGGTGAATAGAGAATGAACTCCTCATTAAACAGTATTTTCATAGAACAGAAATTAGCATAACTTTTTTTTCCCCCTTATTTCAGTTTTTGGCCCAAGCCTAGTCTAATTCACTCCCATCTGCGTATTTCCTTTGATGTTCTCTGTAATAAGTGACATTCGCTTGGGTCTCTCAGCTATCATTTGCACGAATAAAACCTGACAGGGCTTTCATAAAATAACGTCAATGCAATATCAAATTCCTCTCAGCAGCATCCCACACAGCTGCAGCAACTTCAAGAACAAAAACTGCCTTCAACCATAATTCATAGAATCATAAATGGAGAGAAACGGGCTCCTCAAAAACAGCCTGGTGCCCTATAAACAAGATGGTAAATCACCAGTCGTCCTTTACTTCCTTTCCTTTTTTGAAGTCACTGGGAAGTTCTGGAGCCTTGTTTTTCCTTTGCTTACCTTTTGCCGAGCTTCCAGTTAGGGTGTGTAATAAATGTGATATATAGTTGTTAAGGGACACTTTTGAAACCAAGTGACCAGATGGAAATAAGTATTTGGAATTATTACAAATGTATTTACTTTTCTGCTAATATGAAAAATATTCCAGAAGTACTTTATTAGTATTTTAAGGTTGAAAAGGGCTACCAATTATAACTTAGAACATTCAAAAAAGCATGGAGACCAAGTTGGAAATGATGACCCTCTTTTTTGGTAGGTGAAAACGAGGCATGTACACTGCACTGCAAAGTGTGTGACCGGAAGGAAAGAGCATGTCGTGGGGTCATTCTTTTGTTCTCTGAACTTTGTAAGAACAATCTGTGATTCTAAGGTTACTTAGCCACGAAATCAAGAAGCTCAGAAGTTAGCAAAATGGGGGGTTCTTATCAGGATGAACACAGCAAAACAAAACAAGAACTATGTCTTCAGAAATAGGGGGACTGCTGCACATAGTAGGAAGGAGGCGGCGGGAGGGGCGCTTTGACAAAGTCAATGCTAGAATGGAATGCAAGTTAGACGCTAACAAGGAAGGGCTAAACATACGACCGATGCGACACAGTTATGGAACAGAAACACCCATGTGCTGGTTCACTGTAAAATTGGATGGATATGTAAGAAATATGAAGGAGTAGATAGGGAAGTGGGTGTAGGAAAGTTTAACCTGTTTGGGAACCTGTCGTAGGATCAACAGTGAGCTCAAGAAGTGGTCTAGAAATTTGCTTCCTGAGAAGTCTGTGGAATACTACCTTTTCCTAATAGTTTACGGAATACTAGTCTATGGCAAAAATAAATTTAGACACTGTTGGTTTAAACAAATTAAATATGTTTTCTATGACATATCGCGTCTTTATTGCAGTAATAGATGTTGTGACTTTCTCCCACAACCTTACAACTCTATTTGGCCCCAGAGCCACTGTTGATTAATGACTATGAAATCTTCCAGAACTATTAGTCCAGTGCACACAATTGTAAAAATCTAGAAATGCCTCAGGTCCCAATTAAATTTGGATTAGAGAGCAATCTTTAAAAAGTGGAAGTAAATTAAGCTAGAATCTGTTCAAAGGCAATTTGGTAAAACCCCACAAGACCTGTCGACAAAACGCGGATGCCCCTCACTACTGGTTGTGCCTTTTATTTTCAGGGACAAGCCACCCAAAGGGCAAGGATTTTGCTAAGGAAGAATCACAAGCCTTAATCTCACGAACTAAATTAAAGACAGGGTGATTATTTCGCCAGGGATCCCGACAGAGTTGAGCAGGGTTCCAGGTAATTGCTCTGAGGGGAAGGCTCTTCCCCTCTTTAAATACCACGGAGAGAAGCCAACGCAGTGGGCATACAGGCATCTACACTGCACTGCAAAAGTGTGTGACCGAAGGAAAGAGCATGTCTTCTGGGAGCGCCCACAGCCCCGCCCCCCAGCAAGACTGTCAGAGGCCGTGGTTTGCAGCTAGGATTGCTTTTTTCTGGTTTGGACCACGCTGAAGACTGAGTGGCCAGCACTGGAACTTGGACTGGCTGTTGTGGGGGTTCAGGGGAGGGCAAGCCTGTTGTTAAGCCCTGGCCAGCTAAGGTCAGAAGAAATGGGGAAAGAGATGGAAAACAACAGCCTGAAACATTCAGGAGAAGAAGCATTTCCTGACAGCAAAGTTCGACGGGCACTCAGAAAGGGCGGCAGCCCCTGTGCCAGCCCTCATGCCCTGCCCAGAACACCATCTGCCCAGGTCAACGGAAACAGAGCCCTTCCTTGAGGCCGTGAGGGAGGGGAAAGGAGGAGAGGCACAAAGATGAGACGTGAGGAAATGAAACCGTATTCACAGGTGACAGGATCACGCACAAAGAAATTCCACGGACGCCCACAGATTAACAAACACGAAAACAGCAATGTAACAAACACACCAGTAGATAGACAATTCCAGACCAAGTGACATCAAACCTTGCAAAGCTCATCAATTTTAACACTGCTCATCTTCCCTCAGCCTGGAAACCCACAGCATCCTTCACACCCTAAGATTTGAGGTGCTTTCTGCATAGCTCACTAATAAAAGTTTGAGAACCACAAACTTGGAGAAAACTGTTTGCATATGAACATTCGTACCTCTGGCAGTGAGTTCCCAAAGGTAACCACTGACATTAAAAAAATAAATGAAATGAACACCTTGAATGAGGGCCAGCTGGGAACAGTACTTGCCACCCACGGGTCCCCGTGGCAGGGACCCAATCACTGGGGCCTGTGAAAAGAGATCGTGTGCAGAATAAGAAGCAAAGGTATGGACCCTGAAATACATTTGTTATATGTAGCAGACACGTTAGAGGAAGGTTCCAGCCAATGCCGAAAGATAAAAAGCAGCATCCATAAGACATAACTATTAATTTAAAGTGCAAACAAATCAGTTACAACACAACAAAGGATGATGCAAAACACAATCGAGAGCAGTTGAGATAAATGTGGCAAATCTGCTCAAACGTGAGCATGATGGAGAAAAGATAAAGGCAAATGAAAAGGCAGAGAGAACAGATAGCACGTATTACTGTAATTAGTTAATAATAACACAGCCCTTCAAGTGACGATACATAGAAGAGAACAAGGAGTAGAGGTGAAAACATTAAACAAAACATACACCTGAAAGTTATGATCCACACAAAACACTGTCAGAATAAATTCTAGTACAATAACTAAATCCAAAGAGCTTGACATTGGAAGACACCGAAGCAGACATATTCAATAGCCTCTGGTGTAACATTTTTCTCTTCCGAGTTTTGTGGTTCGTCACTCAAACTCCAATCACCCTTAGATAAACAAACAAAATTTCACTCTCATAAGTTGCACTTGAATTGCTGTCAGTCAATCATCTGTATATTTACACTTAAATACAACATGGACTTGTCTTTAAATGGCAAAAGGTTGCAGACATTTCAAAGAACTGATTGGCGTCTGAATGAGAAAACTAGTTTTCTCACTCACTGTGTGTGACAGGCTGCAAATGAATCCATTGCTTATAACCTTGATTCTCTCACCTCTGAGGAGAATAACAAAGATTATTACAAGAAATAATGAGTTTATTGCAAATATAAAGTATCCCTCTCAGTGACTCACATGCAATAGGGGCAATTGTGTTATCATTACCATTACATTTACTAGCATTTCCTCAAAAAGTTTTCCAAGGTGAGACCATCTTAACAATTACAGTACTTTGGTGTCAGCATTTGGAGGACTTATTTTATCTCCTTCTTTAGATTGGGTTGTGCTGCATCTTGTTCGTTAATGTTATTTGTCACACTGTAATTATTAGGCGATTTTTCTGTCTAGCACTCTGGTAGGAAACATAATTTACTTGGGTGTTTGAAGATAATGGTTGTACACTTTTAGCAATTAACACTTTAGTAATTAACATTTTATCTTAAATGTGCAGATCATAGATGTCTTCAGAAGACCAGGGTTACATTCATTAATTTGAATTAGAAGCATTGAAACATCGGAAAGGTGAGTTAAAAACTAATTGGAATCAGGCTTTTTGCATGTAAACAGGAAATGAAATATTTCTTAGTAGAAATCCATAAAGATTCATCACAGGATATAAATGAAGAAATGTTGAATCACTAATTGCATTGAAACAAGTAGCTAAAATAGGGCTCCTACTTCCTATCAAGAACGCATGGATTTGTCCCTGACACTAACCTGCATAATTCCAGTAGCTACCTGTAGACTCTCTAGACAAGTCCATCATCTTATAGAATGTAGACAGTCATAATCCTATGATGAAATATTACCTTAAATTATCACTGTTATTGTTAAAAAGAGAAAATTACAATTGTACGAGTGTTACAAATTGGTCAACAACAATCATTTGTGTACTATCTGTTTGTTGGAATTTGTATTAATACAGTGCATTTTATTTTCACTGTATATACCATTTTTTATTATTGACTTAAGCCTTTCCAAACTTGTTTATATTACTGTAAAGCAAAATTCGGGCTCTAATTCACTTCAATCTGGGTTATCTGACATACTGTTGATTTTGGTTAGCTGCATATTAATGTCTACTGCACTTTTCCCATTGATTCAGAACATACCACTAACAGTAATATGCTCCTCAATAACAATTGTGTTAAGTGTTTAATTTCACAAATAGAAGGCTTTGAAGAAGTAAGGAAACCTATAGCCCTGTGATAGTATTAATTGCAGGGGCATTCCCCAGGCAGTTTTCCTCTGCATTTATTGAGATTCTTTCCAACACAATCCTGATATACAGGCCTGCCTATGCCTCTTTGGGAAAAACATGAGGACATTTCAAGTAGAAAGTAGAAATTGAAGGAAATGCTCTTTTCACATATATGCATCTTTGTATAGGAAAAAACAAAACAATTTCATGAAACTGTTTAATATTAAATTGAAGAAAAACACTCAGAGTAATACTGCAGCCCGCACTTCCAAAGGCAGGCATTCTTCCTAAAGCAGGAGTCTTTTGAAAGGTGTTGGATTAGAACCACAATTTGCCATGTGCAGCCATTACCAGTTCTATGGCGATCTCGAGAAAGCCCTGCTTTCGAGAAGGAAAAAGCTTTTATAGAATAAGTAAAAACACTCAGCTCTACTCAGTGGTGAACTTTTCCATTTGTACTGCTTTTTAAAATCTCTGTTCATATTTTGTTGTTTGTTTAAACTGGCTATTTGTTATGAATAATCTGTACACAAATTACAAGACCAGAAATAAAATATTGGAGGAAACCAAAAGGCTATAGGTAGAAATACTCAATAATAAATTCATAGCTCTAGCTGGAAATAAAAAATAACATTATATTAAAACTAAATTTAAATTAACAATTAATTTTTGAAATCTTATAGAAAATTAACTTTGTTATTGCAAGTCTGCAACACTTTGTTCCCTGCATCATTATTTTCCAATAAATTACTTTTTTATTGTGACTTTTGACTATTTTAAGTTTCTTAGGTAGGTAAATATTGCACTAACAATTATTGTACAGCTTGGGATGAGTTCCTTAAAATCTCTCGATATCAGTCCCTCAACCTAAAAATCTACTGCTTTGTAAAATGGTGTACTGCATGGATTAAATGAAATGGCATGTATGCTAACCATCACACAGCAGGTTTTCTATAAATGTGGAACCACTTTTCTGATCGTAGAAAGTACAGCACTGTGGAAAAAGTCTATACTAATAACTATAGGAAAATGTTTCTAGGTAACCTATCAGAAAATTTCCCTACAGAAAGAAAAAAGGCATTTCCCCCACCTTTAAGAGAAAACATGAATCTACATTGTTTGTTTAAAATTAAATTAAAAACCACCTAAGTAAACAAAGCATATTCTTTTTAGTTGAATATTGCTTTTAACTTGAATTTATCAAAAATTAATGTCTGTCTACGCATATGCAGGTCTTATTTGTGATGTATAACCCACCTAAGAGTGTGGCAGGAGGAGGAAATGCTTCCTGAGGAATGAGTGGGAGGCACAGAGGGTCGACATTTTTGTCTGACATCATTCTAACTTTCCAATATTTGGAAACGTTGAAATATCCACCTACACTCTAACATGGTAGTTTTTAAATTGGTATGTGCATGTATTACACAAACACCCCAAAACATAATGTGGCTCTTAACACATTGCGGACACTAAGATACTGGATGTAAAGAAAACACAAGAGAAGATCCCCATCACGCAGAGGGAAGTGTGTGATACGCAACAGCACAGGAAAGTGTGTGTTTTGCCCAGAAGCTTAGAAGGTCAATGACATTATTGTCAACATCATGGAGACTCTACATGAGCACAAGTCAGAGAGGAACAGAAACCAAGGTCAAAGGCATGGAGTTAAACCTGAAAACTTCTAGGGGAGAGAACCAAGATGACAGAATACATAAACACTGTGTCTGCTTCCTTCCATGAACACATCAAAATTACAACTAATTATAAAGCAACCAACCTGGAGAACCATCTGAAGTCTGGCGGAACAGAAGTTTTATAACTAAGGATACAAAGAAGCAGCCACGTCGAGGCTGGTAGGAGGGGTGGAGACGCGAAATGTGCCCCACACCTGCGTGTTGTGGTGAATGAGAATCAGGTGGGATACCTCTGCCACGGATATTCCCTCCAGAAGAGTGAGGGACCCCAACCCCACACTGCCCTTCCCTGCCCAGAGCACTGGTGCCAGGAAGAGGAGCCCCCACAACATCTGGCTGTGAAAACAGTGGGGATTCCGACCATCCAGGTGGGACGGAGGCTGCAGGAAACCCAGGCATCCTCTTAAACAGCCCGCGCACAGACTCACTCACTCACAGGCACTCACTTTTGGGCTCCAGGTAGAGATGGTGACTCAGCAGGGGAACGGGGGTTGTCAGAGGCATATGGGAGGGCAGATTGAGGAGTGGGGCTCCAGGGCGAGGGCTGGAAGGCAGGCACCATTTTCCCTGTGAGTGGGCTCCTCCTCCAGTGCAGCTGGCAGGTGGCCACCATCTTTAATTTACTGAGCCCGCCCCCACAGGCCAAATCTGAATGTGATTGGTCTGTGAGCTCCACTCTGCCCTGTTGACTCAGCTGGGACCCCACCCCACCCAATTCCCCCAACACCAGAGGCATTTTCTCCAAGAGCAGCCAGCCCCTCCTGCATTGCAATCTTTTTTGGAAAACTACTCAAATCTGAGTCCATGCACCCCAGGCAGGTAGTAACTGGATTCTGTGTGCTCTGAGACTTTGCTAAATCTCTCCAGGCTCAGCATTGGCACCAAACCAGAGTCTACGTTAACCTGGTGACCACAACCCTTTCCACTCTAGTGACTCCCTGAGTCTTTAAATAGTCTTCGAAACAAATGCTATAACAAGAGACAAAGAAGGACCCAGCAATCCCACTTCAGGGTATTTATCTGAGGAAACCCAAAATGCTACTCGAGGGGACGTGTGCATCCACATGTTCATTGCAGCATTGTTTACAATGGCCAAGATGTGGAGGCAGCCTGGGTGTCTGCCAATGGAAGAATGGATAAAGAGGAGGTGATACATATATACAGTGGAATATTGCTCGGCCATGGAAAACAATGGGTCCTTGCCATCTGTGGCAGCGTGGAGGGACCTGGAGGGTATTGTGCTGAGTGGAGTATGTCAGGCAGAGAAAGACAGATGCCCTGTGATTGCACTTGTAAGTGGAATCTAAAGAACAAAATAAACAAACAGAAACAAACTCACAGATGCAGAGAATATTTTGATGGTTGTCAGATGAGAGGAGGGTTGGGGGGTGAGTGAAAGAGGGGAAGGGATTAAGAAGTACAAATTGGTTGTTACACAGCCGTCATGGGGATGTAGGGTAGAGCATAAGGATTATAGTCAATAATATTGTAATAACTGTGTATGGTGTCAGATGGGTACCTGATGTGTTGGGGTGATAGATGGGAGGGGGTTGGGAGGCAGGGTGAAAAAGGTGAAGGGATTAAGAAGTACAAATTGGTAGTTACAAAATAGTCATGGGGATGTAAAGTACAGCATAGGGAATATAGTGTATAATATGGTAATAACTATGTATAGTGCTAGCTGGGTACTAGACTAGTCAGGGGGATCACTTCTTAAATTATATAAATGTCTAACCACTATGCTATACACCTGAAATCAATATAAAATAATATTGCATATCAACTATAAGTGAAAAATTTTAAAGGTAGGGGAAATAAGAAGTTCAAATCTCTAGGTATAAAACAAATAAGTCATGGGATGTAATGCATAGCATGGGGAACATAGTCAATAATATTGTGACAGCTGGTGCGGTGTCAGATGGTTGCTGGACTTATCATGGTGATCACCTCTTTAGGTGTATAAATGTTGAATAACTGTGGTGTACCCCTGAAACCAATATAATATTGTATGTTAGCTGTATTTTTAATAAAAATCTTTTAAAAACCTGAAAACTTCTAGCAGAAAAAAATAACTCATCCAGTTAGGTTATAGCAGCATCAAATCACCTATTTAATTTTACATTTAATAAAAGCAGAAATTATCCAAATTTAAAATGGCTGCCTTCTGTTTCTTTTATAATAGTATAATTTAGAATGTTCAGTATAATGTCAGTAAAAGCTGAAGTATCGTGCTTTGTCCCACATACTGAAGCATTTCTGACTACGTGACGAGACCCTGCACATCCGGAATGACGGCAGACGTCCTATCAACATAAAATTGGGATCATTGGGCATCTTAGTGATTCTTGCTCTTTTGATTTGATGTGAGATGAAAACATTGGGGTTGGAAAGTATTTTTAGACAGGACATGAAATATATTAGCTCTTTAAAAAAAAAAAAAGTGATAATAAAATCAAAATATTTTGGGGAGCAAGGTATATGGAAGCTGACTGGCTTTGCGCTCAGTCTGTATAATTCTACACACTTGAGAGGTGACGGGACATTAGCTGGGCAGTAGGAAATTTCAGGCCCTCAAGCAATTTCTGGATAGAAACCAGGCTGCAACATTAACAGAAGATAGTGTTAAATGATTAAAGGGGAGTTCAGATCCTCACTAGTGAGACTCGAGTACCAGCACCACAAAATGATGCAGTAACCCTTCCTCTAATCTTTCTCGACGGAGCCTTATTACCATTTGTCAACTGTGTATTGGGCACAGGGAAACACTCCTGAATTCCTAAAGACTGTTCATCACGGGGTCGGAGCCGAAACTTACATGAGATGTTGCAGAACCGCAAAGTGACGCACTTGTTAGGTGCAGCGTGAGCAGAGGCAGCTGATGGATGGTTTGGGGAGTCTGGGCCTGCACCCGGCTCACATGGGTCCAGTAAGTCGGCTGACGCACCCTGCAGTTATGTCGCCAGTTCTCGAACATAGAACATACCGATATTCTTAGCGACTGCTAGAACATTTATTCTGTACATGGAAGAGCACAGGAGAATCCTGGGTAACTGTACATCCAACAAAAGAGTAAATCAGAAGCAGCACTGCATCCTCTAGGAATTTAGATATTTGTAGCACCACGGAAACTTGGAAAATTGTTCACGGGCCCAATTCATCTCTGAGTCTGTGGTTAATCCTGCCCCTTGGGAGCCAGAAAGGTTTCCTTCATCATTATAAAAACTTACAGTCTTTTACTTAAGCCAGTTCAAGATGGTGTTTCTATACAGCAGAGGTTACAGATGGTCACCAAATCTGGGTTCTCAGAATTGTCATGTTCTCTACAACTGTGGGGACAGTGTTTACCATATTTTATTGAAAATGAGAATAGGTGTTTTGGAACTATAGTGAAATATATTAGGATCACACCTCATCAAACAAATCAGACAGTAGTTATTAATAAAAAAATCACTTTTCTAAAGATTCGATTAAAAAGCTAATACAAAGTATGAAAGGAATTAGTTGTAGTGTTTTGGATGGGAGGTTATAATTAATTATAGCATTGAGCAAATAGTCAAAGGAAGCTATTTTTCATCGTGTCTCAGTAGTCCTGAGTTTTGTGGTCCCCCAGGATCTTTCTGTGCTCACATCCCTGTGATGTTGGGCTCAGCCTAATCTCTCACAGTGTCGCTGGGATTCCACAGGCTCAGGAGCCGGGAACACGGGGTTCACCACGAGCCAGGCCTGCCCTGGGCCGGCTTTGACCTTCACAGCTGTCCCATGTCTGGTGAGGCCTCTGGTTCTATGGGTTGGGGTCTCTCCAACACCTAATCAGCTATATGTCAGACATTCTCATCCTATCTTTCATGTCTGCCTTTCTCACATATACATATATGTATTTCCCATATCTACCTGCCAGTTTATAAATTCTTTCTGGAACAAAATTTAACCTGTTGTTTAATCCAGTTATTAGAGCTTTAATTCTAGGTAGTACATATTGCTTTTCTGGTACTTCTTTCTTGTTCTTACTTTTTCATGTTTCCCTTTATTTTAATTTTGTTGTTGTTTGTTAACTCACTTTCAGTGGAGAAGGGGTGTGTGTGTGTATGTGTGGTGTGTGTGAGAGAGAGAGAGAGAGAGAGAGAGAGAGAGAGAGAGAGAGAGAGAGAGAGAGAGAGAGAGAGACTGACTTCTTGGCCAGAGTGTTCGAGTTTCCTCCTCCGAGAGTTCTGTTTCTGTCTCTTTCTCATTACCAACATACACTCCCATGTAGTGTATATTTTTCTAGGTCACTCTGGCATCAAGCAAGTAGTGTAAATTTAGTCTTTCACAATGTATTTGGTGTAATTGGGGGGTTTTACTTTCCCATGAGGATTTTTTTCCTTTCCTGTTCAGAGTCTTCTCTGTAGCCACCTACCTAGACTGGTAGCAATGGTTGTTAGCCCCCTTTCACTGATGGGACAGTCCCTTGAGGTCCCAACTCGATGTCCAGTTTTGTATTCCTCCACGTTCCCGGGGACTTCCTGCTCTACATGCTCAACTATGTGCTCTTGACACTCACTCACAGTGGCCTTTGGAATGTCTTGTCATATTTCTATGTCTATACTTACTCATGTTTTATCTGAAGGTTGAATAAAAAGATAGGAAAAACGTTTTGTCTGCAATTCTGTGTTCGTGTCCAAACCACCTAATACAGTGAATTGAGATCTGGGCGCACCATTTCTACAATAGCATATTTGTGAGGCAAAGAACTTATCTAAAGTTATTGCTTCAAGCATTGCCATTATTAAAACCTATGATCAAAATTCTCTGCTGTATGGAGATAGAAGGACATAGTGTTGCAAAGCAATCGAGCGCCGAGCATGACTGGTTGCCTATTACTTGGTGTAACTGGGGGTGACTCTGCTAACTCCCTCTTTCTCTCCCTTGTACAGGAAGACTCTGAAACACAGAGAACAGCAATTTCAAGACAGGCTTCAAGCCTGTTCTAAATGAACAGAAGCCCCGACAGAAGGAAATAATGGGCGACTTGCACTTGACTCCCCCCAATGCCACCGTTACGTGTTTTGAAACTATGTCTTCCATAGATTTAAGTCACAGAATGACACACCTGCACAATCTTACGACTTCTATTTTTCATCAGAATAAGTTGTTACAGAAAGTTAGACAAATTCTTCCTGTACAATGTGAAAGATTTCATTAACTAAGATTTGGCATGGGAATAAAATGGTCTTGCTCATGAAAACAATATGGTTAAAATGAATTCTCCTGATGAAGGAAGAAATCAGTTCTTAATTACATTAATGCAGTGGAGGACACCATCTCCTTAAAGAGGAAATTCATTGTATGCAAAAATGTACTTTCATAATTTAGAAGTACAGATGTGGCTGAACTTTGAAAAGTTTAGCCTGTTTAAAACTACAGAGCAAATATGTCACTCCTGAATCTTCAGTCACAGAAGCAAACATTACACTGAGCCCTTTTCCTGTCTGAAGACTAGACACTGAGCCCTTTTCCTGTGCGTCAGAAACGCTGTCCCTTGTTCAATATTGATCTTGTTACTTGGGTGACACTGGTTCCATGAAGGAGCTGTTTAAATTCAGATGATTAAGTGATACAATTGTCTCAGATTTTTCAAAAGTTAGAAAAACCTAAATCACATTTTCTCAATAAAAATGAATGGATTAACTAGCCAATGGCAGAGCTGGTTTAAATTTGGAGCAATAAAACAAGCATTTCTTCTTTACACTTAATCCCTCTAAATTTTGGTCTAAAAGGTCTTTCTGACTTTAGTCTTCAGTTGAATTTCATAGAGAATTTCCCTTGGTAATTACTCATCCAGTGTCTGCCAATGGGAGGCAAGTGATTTGCCCAAGAGTGTGAACAAACCCAGGAAGAGTTCACTAATCCTTCTTTCATTCTCATTAGAAGGAAACTGAGGAAACTCATTAATAAATACATGATGCCACGAGGGTTTTTAGTCATCTTCTTACATGTAATCCTGTAAATCTGTGACATGTTGTATTTTGTCTTTGTTTCGTTTAATGAAAAGGAAACAGACCCAGAGACATTAGCTAATTAGCTCAAGTTTAAATAATCAGACATAACTGGGGCTTAAGAACAGTTCTGCACATAAAACCCAGCATCTTCTCCTTCTAATACTATTGCCCAGAGAAACAATAAATAGAAAGAGTACACATTTCTCCATGGTGCAGATTTCCTTCTACCTGCCAAAACAAAACCTATGGTGTATTAAGTCAGTTGACTTAATAGTGTTCAAAAATAATAATTTAGTGTTCAAAAATAATAATGCAAAATACAGCGATAGAGGTAACACGCTTTTGTGGTTGGTGCTCATTTCTCTTTGAGTCCTCACCATGTTAACAAATTCTTCAGGTTGTTAACTCATGTAATCTACACTTCAGTCCTGTGAGCTAGAGATGAATGTTACATTCTTTTAAAATATTTGAAAATATTAAAACACACATCTACCAACACAAATAAAACACTTCCATGACTGCCATTTAATAATGTTTGTTGAAGAAATGTATTGTTTTTTAGTTTCTGATCATTTTATCTCAATGTGAAATTTATTTTCCACAATCGAAATGTTATTTCCTATATAACTACACTTACCACTAATCGAGTGAGACTTATACTCTAAATTATATTAAAAAGAGGAATAAAAGCATCTGAAATCATTTATATGAGTCTTGCAGTCTCTGCTTAGTTATTCTAAACCAAACTGAGGAGATATGACACAAATCCCAATGAGCAGAGGATCTGTTTTGCTGTGGGGTTTTTTTTTTGTTTGTTTTTTGTTTTTGTTTTGTTTTGTTTTTGGCTTCAGATCCAGTCATGCCCTGCAATACCACCTACTGATTTTTTAACACACTATCACTATTATAAAACATTCAAGGAAGTCATTACTTTCCTGTAACAATTTGTATGGATTTATTACTTAATTAGTTTTTTTTCCCTTTGTGTGACAGAGGTTATTGCATGCAGCTTATACGTCTATGAAGCCAGAGCAAAATCTAAGTAATCTTTTATAGAATCCCACATTAAAAAGCAATATAACTAGACAGTAAAATGTATTAACACACCTCCGAAAGATTTCAATTTGTCATATCTTTCAAGCAATTGGGAAATGAATGTGTATTCAAGAAGTGATCATTTTCTGTGTGGGAGCAAAGCCAATCAACAACCAAAAATAAATAATAAAATTAAATTAATAATTCCTACCCACTTGAAAACAGTCAACACCTACACAACAGCATGTGAACTTGTACTGAAACAGGCATGTTGTGGATGAGGAGAAATGGAGATCAGATAATTATTGGAGGAAGTGAGAGTTACCATTACACAGTGAGCACTGAAGATAATTTATAAAGAAGACTCGCCCCAAATTTGATCCACATTACAGCTCAATGATGTAATTGATGCTGCTGTGATCAATGTTACCTTCATCGTCATCTGTCTTGTTAGGTGCTGAGCAGCAGGAGAGAGCCGCGGAGTCGTCAGCACAGCACAGATGAACACAAAACAACCATATCCCAAAGCCAGGCTGAAACTCCTTATGCAAGTACAAGCACAAATTTGGATACAAGATTTATTTACCAGAATACTGCAGACTTTTCAGCTGTCAGACATCCCTTGGGTCCCCTGAAATTCACTCACAGAGCAGAGACTACAGAGTGGCCGATGCTATTTTCAGAATGGCCAACTAAGGTTTCCAAAAGTTTCTGTGGTAGCTTTTAGGTTCTTTGCATTTGAGCAAATGGCAGTAGATAAAATTGAGAAAAAAATAAAATCAGCCCAACCGAATTTAGTTCTTTTGAAACAGATAAAACTTTAGCTAGATGAGAGAGAGAGAGAGAGAGAGAGAGAGAGAGAGAGAGGATTCAAATTATGAAAGGAAGGAATGTTAGGTAAAGCATCACAACCAGCCTTAGAGAAATAAATAAAGAGGATTATGGGGAAATGCCACAAACAATCACACGCCAACAAAACAGAAAGCTGCTCCACGTGTCCCTCCAAAATTCATAGGTTGATTCCTAAACCCCCTGTGACAGTGTCAGGAGGTGGGGACTTTGGGCTGTGATGAGGTCATGAGGGTGGAGCCCCCACGATGAGATTAGTGCCCTTAGAAAAGAGACCCCCAAAAGTGCTCTCCCCTCCTTCTACCATGTGGAAACACAGAAAAAAAGGCAGCTCTCCACGTACCAGGAAGAGGTCTTTGTTACACGCTGGGGCTGCCAGTGCCATAATACTGCACTTCCGGCCTCCAGAGGGAGGAGAATGAGATTTCTGTTGTTTATGAGCCACGCAGTTTATGGCATTCTGTTACAGCAGCCCAAACAGACTGAGACAATAACCTGGATTAAATGAATAAATTCCTACAAAGCCAAAAACTACTCAAACTGAATCTGAAAGAAACAGAAAATCTTACCGAGCCTAGGAGATTCAATTACTAATAAAAACACAAAGGAAAGTCTAGGCCTATATGGCTTTACTAGAAAGTTTTCCAAACTTTTTCAAGAAGAACTGAAACTAATCTTTTACAAATTCTTCCAAAAAAAATTGAATATGAAGGACTACATCCTAATTTATTCTAGGAGGCCAGTATTACCTTGAGATGAAAACTAAGAAAGAAATGACAAGAAAAAAAACAAAAAAAACAAAAAAAATGGCATCAATTCCTCATATGAATCAGATGCAAACATCCTCAACAAAATACTAGCAAACTGAATCTAGCAACATATGAGGTGTGATCAAACAACACAGTAAATGCTGCTGCTGAGTGCCATCCAACGAAAAGGCAGGGATCTTCAACATGGGAAGCAGTGCACTAAACCTTAGTAATGGTGGGTGACAAGTTTCAACTTGTTCAGTGCACTCAGTCAGGTGTGACTACAGTTGAGAGAAGGTGTGTTTTAAAGTGTGCTGTAACTCATGCTCCTTTATGACAATGCTCCGTGTCACATACTGCTTATGGTATATGGCAAATTCTGTCCAATAAAAACATAACAGTGTGTCCTCATCCACCTCATTCACCAGATCTGGCACCGTGCAACTTCTGGCTCTTCCCCAAAGTCAAAAATGACCATGAAAGGTAAACGTTTTGAATCAATTCAGGATATTAGGGCAGCCATGACAGCACAACTAAAGATACTCATGAAAGAGGACATCCAGAACGGCTTCAGCATGTGGCAAGAATGATGCGATGGGTGTGTTAGAAGCAAGTGGGAATATTTTAAGAGGGATTAATGGCAATGTGTCTCTTACTATAATAAATTTTATCTAAACAGTCACCGTATTTTTTTATCACACCACGTATAAAAAGATCTATTCATGATAACTAAGTAATATGTATACTAGGGATGCAATGCTTGTTTCACATATAAAACTCAATCAATATAATAGACTATCTTAATAGGATGAAGAAGAAAGGTCATGGGGTCATTTCTATAGACTTAGATAATCATTTGGCAAAATCTAACATTCTTTAATTATAAAAACACTCAACAAAGTAGGCATAAAATATTAGTTTAGAAAAAAGCTGGAATTTTAATCTAGAAATATCTTAGTGCAAAACTCATGACACACAATGCCTCTGTTTAGAGTTTCCACCAAAATAAAAGGGTACTTAAGTGTGACCATGGCATGTGGAATGCAGCCTGGTACCTGCTCCCAGGGTATCTACTATCAGACTCCCATCATTGAGAGGGGCAACCAGACTCAGCCTTTCCTTTGGCAGCACATTTCCTTCATCCATCACTTTTATGTTGCTGAAAAGTGTAATGCAGGAGACACTCATTATCTGTCTGTTTCTAATTAACAAGGCACAAGGAATTTTATCTGTTATTTTATTTCCTTTTCTAATGAAAACAATAGATTAATTATCTTGTATTTATCAGTGAAAGAGGATGATGCCATGATACAAACTGATTGGCTAACAACAAAGAAATGTGAATGCTCTATACTCATTTTAAGATACTTATTGAAAAGGACCTGAAAATATCTATAATTTCCACTCTGTTAAAATTCAGGCAATTTTTAAGATCAATTGCCCATCTGCACAGGCGAAGCACTGCAGTTATTTTTCAGCCTGTGAAATATTGCATGTTTTTAAGGTTCACTCTTTTTTTTAATAAGCTGCTTTTTTTACTCATTCAATAACAGTGAAACTAGCACATCTGGAAGCACCAATGTGTGAGCCCCAAAGCGGACACACTTGTCTTCATAAATGTCTCCTAATTACAAGCAATATTCCAATGAATCAGGTTTAGTAATTACAGAAATTTTCAGCGAAGATTCACTTCCCCATATGAAAAAGTTGTTCAGTAACAAAGACTGAATAACTTGAATTTGAAACATGAGAAGACAAATTTTTTAAGATTCAGTCTCCAAATAGAGCCTGACCCAGTGCCCTTTTGAACTATATAGGGAGTTCTCTCATGCAAAAGAAACCACATTTCTACAGGGAAATAAACAAACAAACAAATGGATACCATTTACTTTCAAAGTAAATTCAAGTTTTAAGTTTAAAAGCTTTAGATTTTGCTTTGAAGTCACCCTAAAGCCAATTATATGATTCATTATGTATTCAGAATAAACTCTTTCCAAAGTCAAGGAGAATTTCTGACACAAATGTATTCTCTCCTTTCCTGAGTCCTTCAAGTACAGTATTTATCTTCAGAGCATATTACCTACTGATAACAACACGAGTAATTATCACCAGCACACGTGTTAACTTGTACCAGGCACTGTTTGAAGTCTTTACATTATTAACTCATTTAATTCTCCCAGCAATGCAAGTAGGTAGATATTAGTAAATACGTAAGTTAGAGATAAAGGAGAAAGGTGTAGAAAGGTTGGGTAGCTTTCTCTTTGCCACTAGAGAAGCAAGTGTCAAAGCAAAGTAAGGACAAGTGCATGATGTATTATAGATCTTGGCCCATTGTAAGTACTCAAGAGAATTTGTTAAATGAGTGAATGAATAAATAAAAGAATGAAGAGAAAGATCGATGGGCCATTAGACTTTCATTGTTCTGTAAGATAATCCTTGCTATTTATGCAACTTTAGAATCCAATGGGTATTTTATTTACATTAACTTCTTTAATATTTATCACAATCCTCTGATGAGATAGTAGGAACTCCATGTTATATATGGGGAATTTAGCTATGTTATACTTAGGGTTTCAGTCAATATTCTTTGCAGAAGCTGCCAGAAAATTAGTTACAAGTACGGTGTGGTACACTGTCTGGCAAATAATGGTTGTGCAACGAATATACAAGTACATTATATAATTGCTTGGGGGAAGTGATTGAGAGCTTACATTATAACGTGATTTGCTGTTAATGGTCTCTGTGCCCATAAACAGCTCAACATACAATACTATGCACATAGAGTTGACAACAGAGAGCCAAACACGGGCTAATGGGAGTTTCTAAGTAGTGAAAAAGACACAGTGTTTGTTCTTCGGGCAAATGTAAATATGTGTGCAAACAGCGAAAACTCAAAGCAACGGAGGCACACAGAGTGACGCGGGAGCACGGAAGGAGAACTTGGTTTTCTTCCCGGGAGGTCAGGAACCTCCCTCTGAGGAGAGATTTTTGGAAAGAATGAGAAGAGCGCCAGGTAGTGGAAGTGGGAAAGCCGCTCCAGGAAAAGCAGAGAACGCCTCATATTCAGGGCCTCTCATCATCTAAGCAGTCACCACCCTACCGGCTGGGCCACCCCACATCTAAGGAACCCTATATTCAAGGTCTTCTTTGAATCCGTTGCTATCACCCTCACCCCCAGCAGACCAGCTCTTGTCTGCATTACCTCTATAGCCTTCAAATCGATCTGTGTGCTTCTACACCGTCCACTTATTTCCAGCTTATTTCTCAAATAATCAAATCTATTTTTGTAAACAAACACTTGCAGTAACCTATGTGAAAAGTTTCAATGGCTCCATCAAACATGTAATGAATTCTGGATTCTTTATGATGGACTCCAAGGCTACCTGACCTGGTGCCCAGTAGGTAGCTCTGTGACCTCCTCGCCGGACACCTTTCTTTGGTTCATTGTGCTCCAACAACACATGTCATACTTTTGTCTGTTAATTATTGCATGTTTGCTCCTATTTCAATCCCCGCGCACTTCTGTCTCTTCTGCTGAGAATGTTCTCCTACTGGCCCTTCCTGTGATTGACTCCTCAGAAATCAGGAGTAAAGACCATAGCTGCTCCCTCCACAAGGCCTCTGAACAAAGGCTGAAGGTCCTCCCTCAGCACCACTTCTCAGAAACCCACTGCCTGTACAATGGCCTCCATTACTAATGGCACAAATGAGACCCTTCAAAGAACACCATCAATGCCACTAGTTGGCAGAGAAGAGGGGAAACAATAGAAGAAATGCAGAGATTTTCAGACACCCTGCTCCAAATTACGAGATAGAAGGGGTGTTTCCAGCAGGGTATATTTTGGGTCTTTTCTGTCAGGAATATAGAACACCGGATAATGCCAGTTGAGAATTCTATTGCTTCACCATGTACAATACACTGGTGTCTCATCACTTTCTTGCTTAGCTGAGACATGAATATTAGGCAGAGGGGCCACAGAACAGGGTAGGCAGCCAATTCACTTTGGAGATAAGAGAAAGTTGCAAAGATGCAATTCAACTTTTCGGATCACAAATTATAGTCATCTTGAATAACTGTGGCACAGATTATGAGGTAACGTAAAGGTTTAAAGAAAAGGCAATTAAGTAGATAAAGGAACATGATTATTTTTTTTAAATTCCCAAAGTATTTGAAAGCATATGTGTCCGTTCTACAAGCTTCTTGCTTCGCTCACAATGGTCTGGAATCGATTTTGCTGGGCAGCATTTGCTTTTGACTGAGTGTGATCCAAATGCAAACCTTCTGGCAGATTCTCCAAGGAAGAAACACAGTGTGCGAATGTTTTCTGCCCTCATTTGCAGCCAACAGGGGCCGGACACCTCCATGGAGCCACAGGTTACCCATGACTATGGAAGCTACTCCCGCCACAACAGTGCCTCCGAAATGAGATTCAGTCCAATCTGACAGAGGAAAATAAGTTTTACCACATGCACTGTTTGTGCTCAGGAATTTCAATAAGTACAAAGCTACAGAAACCCTCTTGTGAAATAAAATAAAGTAAGCCCATATAGATATCATTAAATACTATGAAAGATGGCAGCAAGAAACTCCAAGGTTTAAGACTCGTGTCATCTACATTCAAATGTGTGGGAGCCAATTTCAACTAAGAAATTACTCACTGATGTTATTTCTTTCCCTGAAAATCAGCTGATGCTTTTTGGTTTTTCGTTTGGTTTGGCTTGGTTTGGTTTTCAGAAAAACATATCTTTTTCTTAGTATTGACTAATTTGTTAGGCTGTGTGTGTGTGTGTGTGTGTGTGTGTGTGTGTGTGTGTGGTTTGGCCAATTGAGACTCTTCTTCATGCTGAGATGGTGCCTTATTACATGTACTTGTTATTTTCCTTTTAGTTTTTAGATGTATTATACGCCAGTGTTATGTACCCCTGGGGACTATGACCCGATGGATGAGAGGTTCATGGACAGGCTTGGGATGGGAGACAGATGAGGAATCATATCCCATCTCTCCCTTCGCTGCAAATCATAAATTTTGCACAGAGAAGATGTGATTCAACTTTTCAGATCCCTAATTATAGTAATCCTGAATAACTGCTGCATAGATTATGGGGTAACGTAAGTAAAGAACTGTAGGAGACAGAATAATGCCTGCCCCAGAGGCGGCGATGTCCTAACCACTGACACCTGCGAATATGGTGTCTGACATGACAAAAGGCACTTTTTTTGTGCGACTAAATTAAAGGTCTTGAGATGGGAGATCAGCCTGGCCGCAAGGTGTGCTTGGTGCGCCCCGAGGTCTCCCTCCCCTGGTGCTGTTCCTTGGTGCTCCCCTTCTTATTTCCCATCACATCAGTGCTGAAGGCCCCAGACCCACCTTTTTATCGGAATCACAGGCAACAACTGTCCATTTCAGCACAGACCTGGGCTGACATCAGTATAGACACATACATAACCATAGCTGCTCTAAACCACCATCAGTTACTAAAGCGTTAAACACTCCCAGAAAATCCTGAGAATCCATTTTCCTGAGTCAGAATCCGTTCCGAGAACAGCCAGCATATGTGCCCAGGGAAACATGCTTCAATTGCTGCAGCTCTAAACCTTGCATTTTTCACCCTAGCAATACTGAGCTATTTCTAATTTCCCAAATTTACATTTACAGTTACAATTTACATTTATTCATCCATTCATTTACTTATTCACTGTTTAGCCATTATGAAAACAGTATGGAAATTCCTCAAACTAAAAATAGTACTGTCATAAGATCTTGCAAGTCCTCAAACGTACTCAAATGGGCAAATGTACTCAAAGGCAATGAAATCAGTACCTCGAAGAGGTATCTGCTCCCCCATACTTATTACAGCATCAGTCGTAATAGCCAAGACCTTCAATTGATCTAAGTATCTATCAGCAGATAAAGAATCTACAGTGTATATACAATGGAATATTACTCAGCCTGAAGAAAGAAGGAGACCTTGCCATTTGCAACAACATGAATGAACCTGGAAGTCATTGCGCTAAACAAAATAAGCCAGGCACAGAAGGAAAGAAAAAAACAAAAACCTGCATGATCTCACTCACACACGGAACCTAAACTAGTTGACTACACAGAAGAGAGAAACAGTGGTTACCGAGGGTAGAGGGTGAAAGAAATGAGGAAGTATTGTCAGTTCAAAGGCTACAGAGGTGCAGTTACATAGGATGAACAATTCTAGAGATCGAATGCACAGCATGATGACTGTAGTTAATAATACTGGAAATCTTCAAAGAGAGTAGATTTCAACCCCCCAAATGCTAACTATATGAGGAGACGATATGTTCACTAGTTTTACTGCAGTAAAATTTCACTAGTACATGTATATCAAATCATGTTCTACACCTTAAACATATACAATTTTTATTAAAAGAAATAAAATTAAGCAAAAGAAAATATATTAAAATAAAAGGACCTTTGGACTCAACTCATCGGTGCGTATGAAGCAGTAATATATATTTTCAGCAGATAGGTTGCTTATGTGACAATTTAACCACGTGGTTATTACTCTTCTCTGAACCCTGATTCTGGAATGATTATTTAAGAGTAAAAATTATTCAGGTTTCATTCTGTCTAAACCAGAGGCAATTTGAGATTTATGTATTAATCACTAATCACTTTAACAAGTATCCTAGCAAGTACTTTCCAATTGTTCCATTATTTTAAAAGACACTTTAATCTTCCTACATTTCAGATTCAGTTATACTTCTCAAGTACTTCTCATTTATCCTATTATCTGAAAATGTCTTCTATCTGCTGTTGTATTTAGAGAGATCTGTATTTACATTTCTTTCCCCACCTCTAGCATATATACATATGCAATAAATGTCAAAGGCCACATCTGCATCAGTCTGTCAACTAGCAACACCAGCTCCCTCTTTCAGCGCTCGTCATCAACCCTCTCACCACTCTCCTGCTGTTGACTTGCTTCTCTCAGGAAATGCATACAGTCAAAACACACGAACGATAAACAAAACAAACACACAGGCAATCCCAATATGTTTACCAATTGACCTCTGTTCTGTTTTCTTTATAGTCAAGATGATGAAAGGTTCTGTCTGCACATTCTGTCTGCTGTGCCATCACCCATCCAGCCCATAATGCCACCAAGTCACCAAAAAGTTTCTTCACAAACACATTTAATGGACTCATTTAACCAACAAATGAGACGTCTAGTGTTACCCTAGTTGAGTCAGAGGCAGCACGGAGACTCTTGGTCTCCACTCCTTAAGACGTCCTCTGCCTTGGATCAGGGCACTCGCCTCTCCCAGTTTTTATCCCATGGTGGTTGCTGCCAAGAACGGCATACCCACAAGGTCCCTGGCCTTGTACTCAGTGCTTTTCCTATGATCTAGTTTAATCCTCAGATAACTCCTTGAGGCGATGGCATTCTGCTTGTCACAACTGGGGAACTGATGACACCTGAGGAAAGCAGCATCCAGGTGACACAGTTTGGTGGTGCAGGTGGGATTCTAACACAAGCACCTCCTTGCTGTCACTTCTCAGTGGGGTCCTTATGCCACGCTCCTGTGTGGCGCCTTTCCTCTCTACATTCCCTCTCATCCATGGGCACAGCCGCAGCTACCCTCTGTGTCCTGCTGAGTCCCAGTCCTAGAGCATTTGTACAGACCACACACTCAGACCCACGTGTAAGCCATCCTTGGGCAACTTCCTGAGATGCTTGACTGGCATCTCAGACCCAACAAATGCCAAACGGAGCTCCCGCGATGTCCCCGCCATCTGCAGGTCGTCCTCTGCTCCCGCTTGTTCCCCGTGCTTAACCAGCTGCTGACCTAGACGCTGTCTGTGTGCGTGTGGCCCCGCCCACCCGTCTTCAGGGCTCTTGTCCAAACTACTCTCTAAGCACCTCAAGAACGCGTCTAAGTCTTTCCAACTGGGTTTAGAGACTTGCTGTCTCTCGCTTTCTCTACTACAAACAGAGTCACGTGCAGTTCCTAATTTAACGTATTAAGTAATGACAGGCAAGTCCCTTCCTCTTGGGGACTTACACTGTCTCATCCATAAAGGAAAAAAAAAACCACGCACACAATAATTACACTCACTATTCACAGATTGTGTTCTCTGTGCCTAAGGCCTTTCTGTACGCCAGCTCATTCGATTCTCAAGTGAGATGAAACTTCTAGCAGTCTTATCTGATGGGTGAGGAGACCGAGGCCTAACAAGGGTGAGGTACCAGCCTTGGTCACACAGCTTTTCCAAGTGGCTTGGGATCCCATCAGGATCATCTGACACCAGCGTGTGCTCTGAGTACGACCTCGCTGATTCCTGCAGGCAGGATTCTGTGATTTTGTGTGGCTTCTGGGAAACTCCATGAACACTGGGGCAAGACATATAGTGCTCTCATTTTAGGACTGCCACCTGTAAGCTGTGTGACAGTGGGACACAACATTTCTTTCTCAGTTTCGGGCCCTTTTCCCATAAAAGAGGGCAATAATCCCATTTCAAAGGATTTGCAGCAGAATTCACAAGTTATCCTCCAACATCCATTTCTCCTTCCTTCCTTGATAACAGAAGCTCTGATTTTTACTGTTAGGAGACCACCACAATACACTTCCCTCAAAACTAGACGTGACCGTGGATTTAGTCTGTCCAAGGAAATTAAGAGGAAGAGGTATGTGGGAGTTTCTAGAAACGTTCCTTAAAAGATTGCTGACAAGTATCTTTCTCTTCCTTTTGTTTCTTTTGCCTCCTCTGTGGCAGAATGCCATGCTGAGGCTGCAGCATAACACGCATATCTTCCCTGCCACGGCACAGACTTCAGCAAGCCCAAACGTCTCTGGCCTGCCATCCTCCCCAGCCCAGCATCATAATGACATAAGCAAATGGGCTTGTTTGGGGTATTTGAGGACAAGATTTCTAGTTATACTTTGCATTTTTTTCTTTGGATTCTGAGTTTAATCTTTTTAGACAACTATAAATTTTGAGTTTTCATAATTCATATTTGAAGCATCTTGTGGAATTGTTTTTCTTGTTAATTAAATACAAATATCTCTTATGACATCTTGTTTAAAAGATATATTTTCTAAATATTAAATTATAGCCCCATGTTTTATTTTGTTTTTTCCTTCAATATTTTGAAAACACGACTGCATCATCTTTTGCCATCTGGTGCTGCCTTTGCAAGTTTCTCATCACTATAACTCCTACTAATTTTTGTAATCTCTTCTGTCAAGCTTTTAGAATTTTCATTTGTTTCTGGTTGTCTTAAAGTTCACAGTAATTCACCCGGTATGGACTTTTCGTATTTCTCCGCGTAGATTCAAATGGCTAACGTAGTGTTCTCATTTTCCTGGGCAGGAGGATGATAAGGGGTTTGGAGCATAGATTTTGGTTTCCAGATCTGCCGTGGGTTAGTGAATCATTGAGACAGGACTAAACTCTTGGCGACTCCACTTTCTCACCGGAATTCCTTAGATTGTGTTTATGACTTTCACCGGGTCATCCCATCCCTTAAGCACCAATTCAGAAGGCGAGATGGAAAGGAAATTAGGAGAAAAAAACAGGGAAGGGTATAATTGGTTTAAATTGTAGAGAAAAAGGAGGAATGTTGATGGGTCTAATTCCTTGTCATGAAAGACCGACTATTTCAAACACAAAGGATTTATAACTTTTAAATAAAACTGTAAAATCTGAAAACATTTTTAAAAATAACAAATTCAACTTTATGTCTTTCTTGTTTTGCTGCTGTGTGTCTCTACAGTTGAAGCTGTAATTGGTTTGAGAACAGCATTTCTGGGAGCAGACATAATAACCCCTCAGTCTCTCCACCAACAAACACTCCGTCTCCCTGTGCACACAAGCGTGAGGAAGATGCTGGCACGTACACGCCGTCCCCAGAGCGTCATCTGTTACATTTGCGGTATCCATTTCCCAAAGGACTTTCTAAGACAGCATCTTTCATCAGCACTGGGGCCCACCACACATTACGTCAATGATGAAGTACTGTTACTAAGAGCCCAGGTTGCTCTAAAGTTTCAGAGCATTTGAAATGCACAGAATTCAAAGGAGAAAAATAATAAGGTGGATTCTTGGTTGAAATTTTCAACATCAATCACATGATTTCATTATCATCAGTTTACTGAAGAACAGAAAACAAATACAGCTGGAACCAAAGTAAAAGCTAATGCAAAAAAAAAATCTACTTAGTTCAGTGGATTCATGAGCATAGGCTGATTTTTTTGGGAGCAAAGGAATTGTTAACAGTTATATTATTTTTCTAGTAATATTTTACTTATTGAACACTTTCAAGTAGCAATGTCCACACTTCATTATATCATAGTCAATCCTATTCAATCTTCTTTGGCTGAAAAGTATAATAGCTGCTATCCCACCATTCCATCCACAGTAGCTCCTTCAATTACCTTCCTGTTGTCTGGACCAATGTTGTGAACGGCAATGCATAGCTAAATCATCCTGAGGCTTATGAATAGACCCAGTGTCGGGTCCATTCAGAACTTCAGGTTCCGTAGTTCTGAATTTGCATCTTAACAGGGTTCCAGCTGGTGGTCCAGGGACCCATGCTTCTAAAATCACTTGTCTACATTCCAGTATATTGATGGGGTTTTAGTAATTATTGAGGTTTTTATTTTTTTAATTAATTTTACATGTGAAAAATCTGCAGTAAAAAATAGCAATATGAGGCCGAAAAAGGTCACTCATATCAGAGTCAAAACTCTGAGGTCAGTGATTGTGCTTCAATCTCAATCTTCCTCATGGTGAATTTATTACCAATGTTTTTTCACAGCCGAGGCCCACATAAACGTTTCACTAATTGCCAGTTGGTTATCGCTTGACCCTTGCCCAATGAATTCTTCTTTAGCCCAGATGAGACTTAAAGGGCTTCTCCTTTTGTACCAAGCTAAAGAAACATAGTATGTAGTAACAGGAATCTCTGTCCACAAACTTACTTGGAGAAGTTTAGCTTTCTCTATTTGTCTTGACATCAACTTAATTTCCATTTCAAACTTCCCTGCCCCTGAGTGATTAAAAACTGAGTGTCCTTCCAATAAATGGCCACCCAAGTGGTATCTGAATTCAAGGCACCTCTCGTGGTGCCAACAAGGGGAGAGATTCTTCTGGACCATTTCTCTCCATCAGCACAACTGATTTGTAAAATTCCACTTCTTTTTTTTCTCTGTCCATCCACACAAACCATTGCATTGCGTGCAGTATTCTTACCCACAAAGGCCTCATTCAGACCAATGTTTCTGATCATCTACTGTATTGTCATATTGGGGTAGAACACATCCACTGCTCCTGGGCCACAGAAAATTAGGAGTCTGTGTCAAGTCCAACTGCCTAATTATGCCCCCACGGTTGCAAGTTCTGTTCTGAAATTGTCTCAACTCCTTGGGTTCTTATTGGTAGAAGGACTCATTTAAGCATGAAATACTACTAATCATAAACTCATTGAAAGTTTGAAAAGGATGAAATACTGTGGACGAGCTCCTCACTTATTTTAGTACATCAGTATCATTGTGACTAAAACCAGACAAAGACATAAGAAAATCTAAGTTTAATTGTAGTTCCTCAGGTCAACAAATTATAAAAGATGAAGTATGATAAAAGCAGTATGATTGTCTCTCTCAATAAACACAGGAAAATCATTTAATGAGATTTCTGAACTTGATAAATAACACCAACAAATAACATCCCACTTACTAGTAAAACACCAAAGATGTTCAACCAAAGATTAAAAGTAGTACCAGGCTGTCCACTCTCACTGTGTGTTCACCATGACACTGGAGGTTACAGCCACTGCAATAAGGCAAGGAGCGGAACAAAAAGGGAATTCAGAATGAAAAGTAAGAGGTAAAACTTTTTATTCCCAGATTCCATGTTGTCTGTGTAGAAAACCCATTGTAATCACTAAAAAAAGGGACTAGAACTAGGAAGTGACTTTAGATACTTTCAGGAGAAAAGACTAATATACAAAAACAACTTGCATTTCTTTACATCAGCAACAATAAAAATAGAAATTAAAATAACATCATTTATAATAGCATCAAAAATATGAATACTTAGGGATATATCTGACACAAAATGTAAAAGATGGGCAGAGTTAAAAATACAAAGCACGTCTGAGAAGAATTACCAAAGGTCAATGAAAAGAGAGAGATGTTATGCTCGGGGATCAGAAGACAATACCGCTAAGATGTTTTTCTCCAAATTGATCTACAGATTCAACAAAATACCAATGAAAAGCTCAGAAGACGTTATACATGTTGACAAATAGCTTAAATTTATATAGTAATAAAATGACCTGGAATGGCCAAAATAATGCCAAAAAGAACAAAGTTGAAGTAGCAATGCTACTTGATTTAAGACTATTTATAAAGCTACAGTTATCATGAGAGTGTTGTATTAATCTAAACACAAATAAGCAGATGAAATGGAACAAGACAGTCAATAAAGAGACCCACATATATATAGACAGCTAATTTTGACTTATGTGGAAAGGCAATTCAGTGATGAAAAAATAGTCTTGTCAACAAATGGAAAAGAAATGGATATCCACATGTCAAAAAAAGCTACTTCAATCAATGCCTTGCATTATATATAAAAGTTAAAATAAAAGCAATCATAGACCAAAATATAAAACGTAAAACTGTAAAATTTCTAGAAGAAAATCTTTACAGCTTCAGGTAGAAAATGATTTGTAGATATAGCATCAATACATAATCCATTAAAAATCAATAAATTGGACTTCATCAAAATTGGAAGCATAATTTTTGTGAAAAACACTGTTAAAGGAATTAAAAGACAAGTCACAGACTGGGAAAAAAATATTTACGAGTCATATTTCTGATAAAGGACTTCTCTCCTAGATGCATAAAACTCTCAAAAGTCAATGATAAGAAAACACACAAGCACATAATAATTGGCAAAGACTCCTAAACACCTGAGCTGTGAGTCACATCCAGAAACGTCCCCAAGGCTCCACACAACGTCCTCTGCCTCTGACACTCCAGGCACCATGGGAGCTGCTGGATCACGTGGCCCAAGGGCCAGAGCAGCGGGCACAGCAGCCTGGACCTGCAGCAGAGGCCCCGCCTGCTATTGGCCCCACGCAGAAATTGGGGCTTTGGGGTTACCTGGTGAATGGGCCAGGATTGCACACACAAACGAGGACTATGTTACCTAGAAAATTCACAGCAGCCTACTTTTTAATAACCAAACACTGCAAACAACCCAAATATCTATCACCTGGGAACATTTTTTTTGAAACTATGGTAGATTCATTCTAAGGAGTACTGCTCAGGAATAAAAGCCAATATTGAGAGCCTCGGCCAACCTGATTACTGTAATATGCAGCATCCATGGTACTTGACATGTGGCAATGGCTAATGAATCATGGGGCATGAGGGGCGATACAGATGAAAAATGACTAAGGTCATGCTCAGTGTGCATTCAAAAGTCAAAGTACTGTGAGCAGAAAGCTTATGATACATTTTTCAATAGAAAATCATGATCTCTCTGTCAATTTACAGATCTAAGTCAGTGCTAGAGGCCATCAAATAAAAGGACACTCAAGTGTCTTTGACAACAGATCTTACAAAGTCATTGCAAGTATTTGAAGTAAATAGTCTCCCAATTCTTCTAAAAAGGGCCATGGGTCTTTTCCGGGCTAAGAACGCCTAGACAATGCAGACTAATGGGACGTTTTTGAGGACTTCTGAGTCTGAGCTAACATTACCACAAGGAGACCGTCATAATCCTACGGCTAGGATAGGCTATCGCGATGCCAGGTGATAAGTAGAGCTCTACACCGATCTGTAGCAACTGTAGCCCCCATACTGTTAAGCATTTTGTCCCTGGGGGTATCATACACTTAGCAGTACACTCAGTACACCTCCAGCTATGTCTCTGACCCCTTGAGTGAGAGCTGTTAGGGTACAGCAGTGTATTCTTTTGCTGGGGCCGCCATAACCAACGATCGCAACCTGGGAGGCTTAAAACAACACAAACTTATTCTCTCACAGTTCTGGAGGCTAGAAGTTCAAAATCCAGGCATCAGAAAAAGTGGTTCCTTCTGGAGGCTCTGAGGGAGAATCTGTCCCGTGCCTCTCTCCCAGCTTCTGGTGGCTGCTGGCCATCCTTGGCTTTCCTGGGCTTGTAGATTCATGACTCTAACATCTGCTGCCATCATGACATGGAATTCTTTCTGTGCATCTCTGTCTGTCTCTATTTTCTCCTCTTGTAAGGACACTGGCTTTGGATTAAGGCTCACTTTAATCCATATGCCCATATCCTGATTTTACTAATTACTCGTACATCTGCAAAGGCTCTATTTCCAAATAAAGTCATATTCTGGGGATCCTAGTGGACATGAATCTCAGGGGAACACTATTCAACCCAGTACAGAGGACTAAGTGGAAGTGCCTGAAATATTCATGCTCATCCAACAAAAAAACAGGAAATCACTAGCAATTATTGCATCTCAAGACTGATTGCGGGATTTGTCAAGCTATGTCCCTGTGGCCAAATTTGGTGCACTGCCTGTTTCTGGAAATAAAGTTTGCTTGAAATATAGCCACACTCATCAGTTTATGGACCGTGTTGTGCCTTTAGTTGAGTTGCTGTGGCAGAGACCTTTTGGCTGCAAAGCCTAAAATATTTATTATCCGGTTCTCTACAGAACAAGTTTGCCAAGTCCTGACTCAGAGGATGCAAGAATGGTGATTGGCATGAGATCCTACCCAACTCACTGTCCCAACTCTGTCGAAACCTGAGGAACTGTGAAAAATGCAAGGGGTCCTGTCAATGGAACCAGGGGGTATCGGTGTTTCTAATTACAGCTGCTGTGTTGACTTGGTGCTTTACTGAAGCAGATCAATGTGGCTTCTGGCATCCGGTGGATAACGTGTAGTTCACAGCAGTAGGGCTGGTCAAAGGCAGTTTGACTTTATGTGGGTACCTCAGTACCGTGTTCCCTGGAAAATAAGACCTAGCCAGACCATCAGCTCTAATGCATCTTTTGGAGAAAAATTAAATATAAGACCCGATCTTATCGGGTATAATACAATATAATATAATATAATATAATATAATACAATACAATACCAGGTCTTACATTAATTTTTGCTCCAAAATCCATATTACAGCTGATGGTCCGGCTAGGTCTTATTTTCAGGGAAACACAGTAGGTACACATGTTCTCTGCCCCAGGGCAGTATTAAGTCCTGCGCTCTGTCAGGTCACAACCACGTTCACCTGATGGCCTGGAAAGCCTCATGTTACTGCACTACACCAATGCCATCATTCTAACTGGACATGGTAAGAAGCAGTAAGTACCATCAATATCCTTTTGGGACACATGCATCCCACAGAGAGGGAAAAAACACCAAAAGGATCCACTGACCTGCTGTACTGGTGAAGCTCGGGGGCTGCAGTGGTCTGTAACATGCCAGGATACCCATCTATGTAAAAAAAGAAAAGAAAAAAGCAAGTTACCCCTTATGCAACAAAGAAAGTACTGCCACAGATCCCAGCTTTCTGGGAGAGTGGCTTCGGCAGCAACAGTACATCACCGCCTGTATTACCAACAATTCCTGCTCTGCTGCTGGGTCCTGGTAGGCTGAGCACGTGACCGAGGGACTCGGAGTGTTCACGTTGGTAGAACTGCCCAGTGTGAGCTAGGCATTGTCATATTCACTCAATCATATATTTAAATATGCCTAAACATGAACAATCTAAACTCTGGACACCCACGTTTAGGCACCAGCATCCACATTAAATGACAAAATGGTCTGTCTGAAATGGGCTCTCACCACAGAAAACCTAAGAACAGGCACCCAGACTCTGGTTCCAGTTCAACCAACTATGCATAGCTGCCATTCTCATTTAGCTAACACCTCTTTGTAAGAAGGAGGGTCCTTAACACCAGCTGATGCAGGTGGAAGGAGGTAGGATCAGGCCCCCAGTGGGCTGGCATGACATGTCGCAGTTAGCATGGAAAGGGATTGTTGTACAGTACAGCCATGTGTGGGCTGTGATGTGCTCGCAGAGTGGTGGTAAAGGAAACCCTCCCAGCCCTGAAACACAGCTGCCATGTGGCACGGTGTCCCCAGATCTAGAATCCACAGGCTCAAGGGATGGAAGGAAGACAGGCCCCTTTCACCATCACTGCCAGGGCCCTGCTTTACAATTCATGTTTCATGTTCTCTGAACTTTCGGCCCAGACAGACTAGGAGCCCTGGTTCTCAGGAATGTACTCTGTCACCCGGGACACAGAAGGGTGGCTACAGTTACACGCTGGGATATTCCCGCCAGTGGCAGAGTGAGGGAATGAGGCTGATGTCCACAGGGAACCTGGATTACTGTCGCACAATAACGTCCAGTATATAGTTTTTCACGGCTTTTTTTAAATTACAGCTGACATTCAGTATTATTTTATATTAGTTCCAGGTATACAGCATAGTGGTTAGACATTTATATAACATTTATTAGTCCCCGCCTGGCACTACACATACTTATCACCATATTATTGGCTATATTCCCTATGCTGTACTTCACATCCCCATGACGATTTTGTAACTGCCAATTTGTACTTCTTAATCCCTTCACATTTTTCACCCAGCCCCCCACCCGTTTCATCTGGCAACCATCAATTCGTTCTTCTCTGTATCTATGAATCTGCTTAGTTTTTTCATTTATTTTATTCTTTATATTCCACATATAGGTGAGATCATATGGTGCTTATCTTTCTCTGTCTGACTTATTTCACTTAGCATAGTGCCTTCTAGATCCATCCATGTTGTTGCAAATAGTAAGATTTTATTCTTTTTTATGGTCGAGTAATATTCCATTGCATATATACATCTTCTTTACCCAATCGTCTCTTGATGGGCACCTCGGTTGCTTCCATATCTTGATTGCTGCAAATCATACTGCAGTGAACATAGGGGTGCAAAATCTAGGTTCTGATGCTAATTCAGTGTCTTGTACCCTAACATCTCATTAGGCCTGGCCCAGGGTGAAACATCCAGATGTGGGACATGAGATGGTTCCATCAAATGACCCTGGGAACTGGCATGAAACACCACACAATCTGAGCAGATTTAGGAACTAGGAGAATCATGGTTTAGTCTTCCAGGTTTCCTTAATTAGTTTTGTGACCTTGAGAAATTCATGCACCAACCAAGTTATTAGCTTCCTCACCTGTGAAATTAGGTGTCTGACCTAGATTTTCTCTGAGTTGAGTGCCTCTGGTTCTAAAATTGTATGATTCTGTGAATAAAAAACAACATCATCATACATTACGCAGCTTCTAGATGATATGGGTGCAGGAATTGCAAAATAAAAATTTCAGCATTCTCAGCGGTATTTCAGATGTATTTAACACATAATGTTCTGTATTGATAAGGAAAGAAAGTTGAGTCATGAATGGGAAGTATGCAGAAAGAAATCTAAAGAAACACTGAAAAGTAAATCAAATTAAATTGAGGTGGTGAAATAAGGATAAATGTGCCTCTGAGCTTCAGCCAAGGTTAAGGGAAATGTTGAAAGAAAAAAGACCATAAGACAAGATAAATGGCTTTGGGCATTTTTTACCAACTAGATTGTATTGTCTTCTTTCCCTGACAACCGAACCATCTTCTGCTCTTACATACATCTGAAATACCAATCAGAATAAAAATGCTTCTTCAAAGTCCCAAGGAACAAATTACTTTTTTCCTTTTTCCTTTGTATTTTCATATGTTGAGAGCCATTCTTTGATTCTTCTTCAGGCAGCAGTCTTCCACGGGAGGTGTGTGTAAATAACAGAGAATGGCAGAATTAAAGCTCTTTCCAGGGAGTTCCCAAGGGCAGATGGAGAGGCCCATTGCTCCCATCTTTGGGCTGTCTTTGTCTCGTTTTGTCCTCTGTGTGTTCCAAGGCTTTTAGTCCTGGGCATGTGTGAGCTAATGGAGCTCGCTCAAGAGCCTGAACTTCAACACACCTCATGCCTCTCTTCCTAAGAGTTGCTCTGTGCGTATGTTAAAGGCAGAAGAAAACCTGTGTATAGTCATCATTTTAAAATGAGTTAAGATGGTACATTTCATTAATCATGATTTATGTTGCACCAGAATACTGAAAAATTAAACAGTGATTAATTGATTCAACGAATGAGTTGGAATCTACTATGTGCCAAGAACTGTAACATTTAACAGAGGAGAAAACAGTTTTCTTGTCACCAAACTCTCCTCATTCTAGCCAGAAGAACATACACACAACAATTAACCACCACAAAATACAGTGAGACGTGCCCAAAGGGTGCGGGTTAATGAGCAGAAGAGCGCAAATGTTTTCTCAGATGGCTGGAGGGAAATTGTCCCGTGTTGTAGAATGGAAGAGCGTTTGAGCCACTTGCAAAGCACTGAGATAGAAACACTGTTCACACAACAGAGCACAGGACACTGGGGAAGTGGTGGTTTTGGTGTCAAGAGGCCAGGGCTGTCGGGTCAACCGAGCCCTGACTGTGAAAGCCTGGTTTGCCAAAACCAGTGGTTTGTTCTTTCCTTTATAGCTCATGAAGCCATCAGAGTTTTCAGGTCGGTGAGTAGTTGGAATTTAATGTGCCCCGAAGATAACTGGGCAGGCAATGTCAAGGGAGGCGACTAGATTAAAGAGGACAATGGCTTCGGAAACTAGGGGGAAACAGAAACACAAAAACCTGTGTTCAAATTTTGATTTCTCTAATTTCCTGTGAGACTCTAAGTACATGACTTAACCTTTCTGTGAGTTGACTGAATCAATCAGTGCCTTAATTTCCCATCTGTAAAATGTGGAGACATATACACAAACACACACATAACATCACAGTATTTATTTTTGTCGATTGCAACATGTATGTGTGCCCCCGAGTGAGACAAACCACAGTAATGCAGTACACCATTGCAGGGCACATATTAGCTGCTCAGTAAACATGTTTCTTTAAATAAACTGCAGGCAGCTCAAGTAGCAGAGGGCAGCAAATGAGTTGTGCATTGTCGCCTTATGAAGAGCTGTCAGAGCCACTGGTCAGGCAAGAGGGGCCTGTGCAGCCCTTGCCCAGGCCCGCCCTCCTTCTCACCTGGGCCCGTGTGGGGTGAGCGGGGCCTTTGCCCTCCCGCCGGGATGCCCGCGGGGATGCCTGCCAGGCACCCAGCCTGGGACAGCCCCTGCATTGCTGAGCATCCAGCCGGAGGGTGACTGCTCCCTGCGGTGCTGCCCCTGCTCCTCTCATCGCTTTATAGAAGCCACAAACACTGCCAGGGTCACATCATGCTGTGTCTCCCTAGGTCCCTCTGCGGCCACCAGATGGCTGTAGCCATTATTTAAAATCCAGGTCCTTGTCACGTTCTTTCTGATGCAAGTGAACATGCATTCTGGCTTCTCCTTTGCCTGCATGTGGTCACGAGATGGTGCAAAGTCCAGCATTTGGTGAGTCTGCTGTGACCCAGACTGAGACAAACCAAGTCAAACTCACCCTTGAGGTCGTTGCTGATTAATCAGTGAAAAAGGAACACGGAGATAGTTAAAATGCAGGACCAGATATAAGTACAGAAACAATATGTGGGCACTGTACGTTGGCAGTGCTGAGGGGACATGTATGAATTCCAGGGCAATCAGGCCTGAGTGGCGGCCCTGTGCCCCAAGTGTCTGTGTGGGTGACAGTGGGATGGGAGCCGAGTAAAGACAAAGACAGACTGCAAATGCAGAGGAAAATGAGGAGCAAAAGGTAGGGCCGCACTGGCACGTGTGCGTAACAGGGCTGGAGGAGACCTGTGGACAGGTAGCTCGGGGCCCTGATGCCAATTGTGGAATATTTCACAGCTAAAAAGTGCCCGACCAAGCTTTGTGACTCTTGACTGCTGCTTGCAGTAATAATGTTAAAGTGATTCTACACTGAGTCCCTACCATGTTTTACATATAAACTCCGTGCATCTTTATGGAGACATTACCTAATTTGAATGTCAGGGAAACTAAGGACCAGAAGGTTGAGTGACTGGCCAAAGACCAGGCAGACCGGGAACACCGCAAGTAAGGGAGGCGCTGTTTACCCGGCAAGGCGTGAACTCAGTTTACCTGAAGTAGCCTGGGCTCTGTCCTGCCTCGGTCCACTGCCCCTTGCATCCCAGTGTCTCCCCTACTCAGGGGGTCCATGAGGACGGCACCTGTGCGGCGGGGCAGCCTCGCTCCGGGCAGCGAGGAGACCGTCTCAGTACAGCCAGGAGCACAGCGGGGCGCACAGCGCAGGGCACATGAAACGCGCACTAATGTCCACGCGCGCACACGGGGCTGCAGAAACGCCCTACGAGGTGCGTAATGAACACACCAGGGAACAGAAGGAAACGAAACAGAGAAACAATGCTGAGGTGTTTCAGGAACACAGCTCTAAGCAGGTCAATAACGCTTATTTACAAACCAATAAAGCGCTGTAATGACTAGGACTCCCTATCCGGTTACCCATGAAGTCCTGCCGGGAATTCACTGCTGGAGAGAAGCGCATCTGCAGCCGCACAAATAAAGGTCTCACCATAAACAACGGGGCCGGCTTCACTGTTAGTGACGTCACAGCTGTCACCCCGGTCTCCACGGAGGGGGCTCCATCCAGCGGCTGAGAAGCGCGGTCGCCGGCGACCGACTCCGAACCCCTCCTACCTGCGGGGGGAGCAGTGTCGCCTCACATCCCTCACCACGTGCCGCGGGGGGGCCTGACCTGCCGGGTCGCACACAGACGCGCTCAGAGGAAACCGGGAGCTGCGTCCATCGTCCGTCTGCGAGGAACTCGCGTCGCTGCTTCGGACCAGCGAAGGCCCGGGGATCAATCCGTCCGCTGGAGACGTTCGCAACTCGCGTTTGCTTCCGGCCTTGAGGCGCGAGCTGCGGTCTGCGCCCTGAACTGCGCCGCCCCCTCCTCGTGGTCACTGCGGCGAGTCGGCTAAACCTTGGTTTTCACAGAGAAAAACCTGGGCTGCAGCCCTGCCTGTGGTGAGAAGTAAACGCGCGGTGGAGAGGCAGGAACTTGACGCCTGACTGTGCTTGTAAACACCTGAACACGTTAAAATCACGGTTCACTGTCACATCCGGCGCCACTGCCAATCACTTCACTGTGACACGCTGGGTGCCTCGATTTACCACATCTGCTGGCGGCTCATCCGAGAAGAGGGAAAGGCGCGTTTCTGGGCACCTGCGGTGGCGTCACATCACGTCACCCTTAATCTCGTCAACGTCCCAGGAGGCCCACACACTCTCATTAGCCTTTGCTTTAAAAGTGAAGAAACTAACACTCAGAGAGACGCGGCTACTCACTGAGTTTCCACAGGGAAGGTCATAGGGAGACGTCAAGCGACTGTGTAACAGCGAAATCGGACCGGGCCAAACCGCCACGCGCCCGCTCTGGGTGGAGCCGACGCACCCGGAGGTGACGCACCCGGAGGTGACGCTCCCGGATGTGACGCACCCGGATGTGACGCTGCGCGGGCTGGGATCTGCTTCCGGGTTAGGGATCCCAACGTGACCGGCCAGCTGGCTGACGTTTTGATAGTTGGCTTTTCATCCTGCAGTTTCCCTTTGTTCCACGTCCAAGATAACTCTTATTTTCCAAACTCCAGCAGTACGAGTTCTCCCTTTATTATTTTGTTGCATGGAGTTTATTATAAGATTATAAAATATAGATTTCCAACCACTGACAATATTTAATTTTGAGCTTTCAATATACTCTCCTATAGAAATATATGAGGTAAATAACATGGATATATTTAAATCTTTTAGAAACAAACTTAGTCATTGCACCCGTGACATGTCATTACCGAGGCAGCGCCACATCTAGTTTTAAATGATTTTATTTGCCAGGCTGACATGTACTGTCATCTGTGTTAACAGTGTTCTCACCAGAATGAACACAGAATTCAACCATCACTTGTTCATAGTCCTCTTGAAGAGTCCATTATTGTAAAAAAGAAGAGGGAACATGGTGATCTCTTGATTATTTCAGGAGTCAAAGAAAGAGACATCATCCACCGCTCAGTATTAACATCCATAGTAGACAGTTTGTTTCCTTTTTTTCCCTAATTTTCCCAAACAGCTTCCCAGCATCCTTCTCTCCTTCCTCTAAGATTGCGCTGTGGGCCTTTGAAAGCCTCTACTTTGCAGAGCACGTCACTGCCAGCCCAGTCCTCTCCCTAAGTTACAAGGGTGGCCAGCCAGTTAAGGGGAGTGACTTCCTCAAAGGTTTCTTCCAAAGACGCTTCAGTGACCATTGTTTCTTATCTCATGTGCACTCTGGAGCCTCACTCATCATCACACACATCTTATCAGATTATTTCTTCTCTTACCATGAGGTATTTTTGCCAATAAACATTTCCCCATTAACTTACGCATTTATACTTTAAAAAATAATCTTTCAATTGGTGCATTTCTAACTGACAGTGACAGGTTAACTTCCTAAACTTGTGAAGTATCCAATCACATTCTATAGTACACGTCAAATTGGAAACCAGATACCAAGAAGACAGATAAATGTCCATAAATTCAGAAAACAATAGACAGTAATAGATTTTTCAAAAAGAACTAATGAAAGTTGTACAGAATTTCTAAATGTCAATGTGATTTTTATCGCTTCTATCTCAAAGAAATTGAGGGGTTCAATCTTAGGTCTAGAAATCATTTTTAACAAGACTTTCACCCATGGCTGTTTCTGTTACGTAAGTGCCATGGGAACACCCGGGGACGACTGTCACTTGGGCCATTTCTATTGTTTTCTAAACCTTCCCTCCAGTGAAATCTACTGCCTCCTGGAGATCCTTGTAAACCAGACCAAATCATGTCACTCATGTTTGCTTCTGGACTTGCAGTGACTTCCAGTCCTTGATAATTCAAACATAAAGGTTTCTCAAAGTCTGGTCTAAACCATTTTTCAAGTTCCGTCTCCTACCATCTATCCTCCATGCCCTTTCACTGGCAAAATAATACATCTTTCCCTTTCTATTCTAGTCTTTTTGTGTCAGGCCTTTGTAAATATTCATTAGTTTTCCTGGAATTCTGTTTCTACCTTTCTTTCTATGGAGCCTCCTTTTGACACAAAGACACAAATCCATTGACAATATTTTATTCTATTAACATTTGTTTATTTACATGCCTCCTTATCCTGCTTGGTTGTGATCTGTCCGAGGGCCAGAAATTTTAAATTGTATTTCTCTTGTCCCTGGAAGAGTTCAGGAATATAAGAAGGAAGGAAACTATGGATATCAATCAAATGAATCAATCTGTCATGTGTCCGCTGAATCTGTAAAAACTAATTTGGGGTGTGTATGTATTTATGAATTAATTTGGTCAGACAATATATTAGAGCAATGCTTGAGGAGATGTCATATATGAGAGTTGCTTATAAGCTAGTAAAGGTAATTAACATTTAAATGTTTATTGAAGTTTCATTCTACACCAGACAGAATTAAGTGCTGAAAATATTATATACCAAGAAAGAACATATCCATTGAACACCAGTAGAAAACATTTATGAAAGAGAAATCATTAGAGATGAGACATAATGTACAGCATAAAGAATAGAGTCAATAATGTTGCAACAAGTATGTATGGTGCCAGGTGGGTACTAGACTAATCAGGGGGATCACTGCGTAAATTATATAAACGCCCAAACAGTATGCTGTACACCTGAAACTAACAGAAAATAACATGGAGTGTCAAGTGTAATTGAAAAATAAGTAAATAGGTACCTGACATGGATAACACTGCCAATACAGGGTCCTTGCTAAACAGTTGCTCAAGATCCATCCTATGAAGCCTTTAGAGTTAATTTACAGGGTATGGGAAATTTGAAGGATAGAGAGACATGTCCAATATCACCATGGGGATAGTTCACTAGGACTGTTCAAGTCGACATCATGAACAAGTAAAAAGAAGCCACCGGAACCAGGAAAAGGATGCTATTCCTGTGCAATGGCCCTTCAGTGCCCTCTACTGACGAAGCTTAGCACTGAGCCAGCTGACTGATCTACAGGGTCCAGATGCAAGTGTCCCCATGCAGGGCAAAGAAGGGTAGGTTTAGAGCTGAGAGGCAAATAAAAGGATGACGGGTGCGCATACCAAGACTGCCTAAATTGTACTCTTTCAGTAAAACTGTCCTGCTTTTTACCATCTAGGATTAAACCCTTTCATCGTCTTTTCTTCAACCTTTGTTTTCTAATTTGACTACTTGCTGAATTATCACTTCACTGTTAACAGACGTTTGAGAGCAAACCCCATGTCATTTTATTTGTGTTCAAATATGCAAACTTCTGACCATGGTGACTTGTATATAGTGAGTGCTCAGGAAATACGTGAGTGTGAGGTATAGTGGGAAAGTGACAGGGCTGACGGCTTGCTCTGCAATGAGTTTTCAATGCTTCTTTCCTGGCCATATACACTGAAGAAAGTATATACTAAAACAAATGGAATTTTTGAAGGAATATGTTTTACAAGATTTTTTAAATGTTTCTATTTTACCTATTTGAAGCAAAAACATTTTTTAAATCATCATTCATTATTTTCTAGAATTTTAATGAACCAGAACCTAACTGTTTTTGGGAGGAAATATTGTCGACCTACCAGCTTAAATAACATCACTAAATACCTGGATCCCACATTATAGCAAGGGTAAAAACTTAGTGATTGATGCTTTCCCACAACTCTTCCTTCCCATGTCAGGGACAAGGCACACACTGCCGGAATTCTGTAGCGTGGACTTGATGCCCTCATCTTGCCCATCACTCCCTCTTGCTTCCTCTCACGTGTGATGGTGGAGCTGCCCCTCTGTGCCCTGCTGCTATTCTGAGGGGTTTACCGCCTTTCCAGTCAGTCCTGAGGACTCTACCCATCATGCCCCAAATCATTATTATACTTTTATTACTCAAGGTACTCATATCTCCTTACAACAGAATAGCAATTAAGTATAAAAGGTGATTTATCAATACTAGAGAAGTGTGGTGGGCGTACTCCCTGTAACAATTATCACCATGCATCTGGTGTATATTGGGAGGCCAAATGAAGGAAAGGGTGGACCCAGCCTGAGGCTTAAGTACCAAACCTGAGTCCACCCAAGGCTCCAATTCATTTCAGATTGAGAGTAATGGCAATTGACCTGCCAACTCCCCCAACTATGTGGGAATGTGCAAATATCCACAGGGTAGGGAGAGTCACTGGTGCAGTGCTCTGCAAATCCAGGAACTTAAAAGAAGTAATATTTTGTCCAACTAAGACCAAGCTGGCTCTAGAGCACCTAGTTTACTAGGAGCTGAAAACTTAATTTAGGCTAATCCAGTACACTTTCTCTGATGCTATAATTCTTCATTCAAATTCAAGTATCATTATCTCAATCACCGTCCAATTCAAAACCTACTTCTCGCTGATTTTTTCCCCTTCTCAAGCATTTCCTCTTTCGCCTCCTCCTGATACCATGTCTATTATAGGGCTTCTGGGTCCTGTAGGGAGGATGGTGATTACTCATGAACTGGGCCCCAGAGCAGCACGACAAGCTGCATCTCCTTCCAGTCCCTTGCTGTCAGCAATGGCTGCTGTCATTACCAGGGGAGGGGGCTGCAGTGCCAGCTGCAGACCGGTGACATATTAGGCAAACCCCCAGGCCTCAGCTAAGTGAGTCTGATGTCCATGGTCTCTACTGTGCAAGGGTGGTGTCAGCTGGTGTTGGGCTTCACCCCAGCCCCCCCTTGCACACTGAGATAAGCAGAAGCTTCCACAAACATCCTGGCCAGGCAGTGCCTCGGTTCCTGCCCTCAAGTGACTTTTACCAACTTCTAGCTTCAGATGAAATTCGGAAGTCCACTCCCTATGTCAGAAACACTCCTCAAACTCGTCCTTCAGCAGGGGGTTGGGAGCTAGAGAAAGACACGCTCTCTCAGTCTTCTGGTCTCCACCCCAACCCTGATAGGAAACAAACAAACAAACAAACATGTCCCTCTTTGCCCACCAGCTTTCTTTCCAAACTGCTGTGTGTTACATCTAGTCCTCTAGCAAAACGGGATAAAACAAAATATGCCCTAATTTCCATGTTTTCCCAAGACTTTTTGTGATTGGAAAGGTGGAGCTAGATCCTAACAAACTAAGTGAGTCCCATGAGACTTAGACTGTGATAACGGACAAGAGAGTGTCACTGCCACAAGCATCACTCAGGAATAACGGAAAATAAGCTAAGTGAATGCAATTTGAAAAAGGTAAAACTATTCAAGCATAACAAATGAAAGTGTGCATAATCAGAATGCTTAGAATCAAGAACACACTGAACTAAATATATATTCATTAACAGGGGTCATGGATCAAAACAATGGTTTGGAATCTCCTTGAACTTAGGAACTCAGAAATCTTTACGCCATATTTTTAATGTATGTATTTGTGATGGTGAATTTACATACTTTTCTAACCCATGGATACAGGTTAAGAAGAAGAATCTATGTATTTGGGAGTGGAGCTGAAGGTCTCAGTTTTAGTCCCCAAAAACATAAGCAGAAAAGTTGTAAGGACACAACCCGAGGGAGACATCTTCAAATAACGGAAGCAAGCTGCGATGGCAAACTTACAAGTACTTCTCCAATATGGGATGAAATAAGGGATAACAATGACAGGAAAATATTTTTCTATTTTACTTAGTGAGTAGGTGATTTAGCAAGTTACTTTTTGAGTTGTGCTGGAGATATTGTAGCATTTTTCGATTGAGCAGTCCATCATAAGATTAATGAAAATGGCCGAAGATTCTGCCAAGCAGACAAGACTTTGTTTCCTTTAAGTTACTGTAAGTCACTAGAGCTTTACAGCTAGGATAAGGGATCTTTCCAATGCCAGTAAGAAATTATAAACTAATGAACTGTCAGAAATAACCTGAGATAAGGCATTAAGCTGCTTCCAATGACTTCTAATCTTTGTTAACCTAAATATGGTAACACTTTCTTACCAAGATGTTAGTGTATATTTTATGGAGTGAATAAGTGTCTTGCACTTCCTAATTCCATGCATGTCACTTTTTATAGAAAACAATATACATAATTTTTATTATACCCTGTCAAATTTAGGTGCTAATTAACACTATTATGGGCTGCAGGAATGCATTCAAGCTTGAATACATTAGTCATTAATTTCAACAACTAAGAGGAGGTAAGACGTGCATAAAAAGAAGACCTGGAGACAATTCAGAATGCAGAATTTCACAGGGAACAGTTAATGCTCTGGAAACACTCATTTCATAATAAGCTCCTCACCAATAAGAAACTGAAGGTAATTTGGCAAAACCAACATCATTGAGCTTTGGCTTTGATGAAAAAGATGGCATGAAATCCATCACCGTCAGCAAGAACCTTATTCCAGGGAGCTTCCCACAGATCCACCGCCTTGAAGAATGTGCGTGAATCGACGCTTGTCAAATGTATTCTCTCACTTTAGTTTATAGATGCAATGAAAAGCCGTACAAAATGGTTTTAAATTCAGAAAGACTTATAAATTGCTATAAAGTCTTGTTTATAAACAATTAAACTCACAAATCAGAGGTTTCTTACACTTATGACTTCTGTAAAGACAATGTTCTCTTAATATTTCTTAAATATTAGAGTTTTTATAATATAGTATTTTGATATAGAAAATAAAATTTTAAAAAGTTTTTCTATAATTGTTTCATCCTAAAAATCAAAAACTTTCATCTACATGTATATATTTTCAGTTGTAATTATAACTTATGCATATATTTGCATTCAAATTAATAAATGAGTGTGCTTTTCTAAATATATTCAATGCAGAAAATTATTTTCTACTCACTTCTTTTAATAAGTTAATTATATTCCATTCAATTAAGTTTCTTTTTTTAAACTTAGCATTTACTCTGTGTCATGCACTATGCTAAATGCCACATGTAACATAATAGGTAAATCATTCCACTTTTCTCATTTTGGACTGTTTTCTATATTTTTAGTACTAATATAAATACAAATTCAATTAACTTATTCAGGTCCAAAACAAATTGTATTTATTTTTTATCATTTTCTAATAACTTCTTGAAAATGATAACATGATAACAGAGGTAAGCAGTCCTTACTACATTCTGGCTAATGATTTCACAGTTTAGCCAGAGATGTACTAATGTCCTCAACTCTAAATAGGGTTGGGTATTATTGTTAAACTTATAACATCTTTTGAAAGGAGCCAACATTTTTCAGCCAAGATTAGATATCCCAACAAGGTAAAATATTAAAGTTTCTAAACTGATTCATGAGAGCTGGTCATAGAAGAGCAAAGTTCTGTGGGGTTTTCGAAGACTTGTTAGGAGCAGTAGAGTCTGGAAAGGGGAAGATGAGGGCAGGCTGTGGAAGGGGAGAGATCAGCATACGAGGAAAGAGAGACAGCTGGGTACAGGGAGGATTTGCTAGAGAAACGAGTCTAATTTGTTCTCACTTAAGGTTGTCAAATTGCTCATTAATTTTGGCCACAGAATCTTTCAGTGAGACAATTTTTAATTCAAAATTTCACTTGGAGGCTGCTGCATGACAATCAAGAAAGGCTGCTAATTGGGCTTATGAGATCGTATTCCCTTTCTTTTCTAAGTTTCTCAAATGAACAGTATTTCTCAAATCAAATGCTGCCGAGAGTGGGCTCTGAAGGCCCAGAGCATCGATTATGAAGCTATGCCTCTGAGCAAGTCAGGTACAGGATGAGCACTGCACAGAGGGTACATGCAGAAGCAGAAGTGGTTCCTGGTAGAGAGGGTTTAGGTGGCAATGGCCCACGAGAGATGGTGAGTATCAACAAGAATGTAGTGCTTGTGATGACCGGCCGCCTCCAAATGCAGGCCTGACAATCTGTGTCCTCTGGCAGGTGGAAAGCTAAGAAAACACTTTTTCTGAAATGGAGCCAAGCTCTTAGGACACAAGACCAAAGTGGAAGGAGCAGCTCATCCAGTTTTACTGGTGACTCGCAGCGAAGTTTGTGTAAGTAGATGGTGGTCTCATGAAAACTGCAAACTCACCAGCCTATGAGGCTGCCTCATGACAGGCTTGTTGGCCTAGCGTGTGGTCCGCCCTGTCACTCTCCAGTGACAAACAACACTTTCAAACAGCACAACATGTAACCATAACACAAAAGACTGCAAACAAGAATGAAAAGGAAGGGTCTGATTCCACTAAAGATGCCAAACAAAAAGAAACTAATAAAATCCAGTGGCAAACAAAAAATAAGTAGCTGAGGAACTCAACACAAAGAAAGCAGGTTCACACCCAATGCTGAATGGCCAGGTCTTCATGGGCTTGATGGGCTGTGAGCATCAGGGTGTGAGGGGCCTCTGTGGGCACCACACCAGTGCAAACACCAGGGTCCATGGGACTTCTGTGTAGATTACATGATAACTCCTCAAGTCATTAATCAAAATAATCCAATAAAAATGGGTGGAGACTTGAACAGACACTTAACATAAGAACATATATGGGAAGAGGGAGATCCAAGATGGGGGAGTAGATAAACACTGTGTCTTCTTCCTTCCCGTGAACACATTAAAATTACAACAAAATTACAGATCAACCTGGAGAACTATCTGAAGTCTGGCTGAACAGAGATTTTATAACTAAGGATATAAAGAAGAGACAGCATCCAGACTGGTAAGAAGGGCGGAGATGGAAACAAGCAGGCCCAAAACCTCTGTGTGACAGTTGTGTGACAGTTGAGATTCAAGAGGGATATCTTGGCCACAGAGATTTCCCCCAGAGGAGCTTGCTTTTAAAAAAAAATATTCAAATTTAATAATTTATGCATTCCCATTAAAACACAGATATCTATATTTCTTTTAAAGGAGTTAATTGATGAGCTCCAAGTATGCCAACTCTGGCTGACTTAGAACTGCCTGGACCTCACCTGCCTGAAGCTTTACCCAGTGTACTCCAAAGCTCCAAGTAGCAGGTAGTGCTGCCCCAGCCCAGGTTTCCCACCCAGAATATTTGTTCTGGGGAAGAGAGGCCTCCACAATATCTGGCTGTGAAAAACAGTGGGGATTCCAACCATCTGGATGGGAAGGAAGGCTGTGGGAAACCAGGATATCCTCTTAAAGGGCCCACGCACAGACTCAATCACTTGCAGGCACTCACCCTGGGCTCTGGCAGAGGGACAGTGACTCATGAAGCATCAAGGACATATGGGGACAGACTGAGGTGTGTGGCCTCAGGGCAAGGGCTGGAGGAGTGTTGCCATTTGCCATGTGTGGGGTCCTGATTCCATGCAGCCAGCAGGCAGGCACCATCTTTCTTGTGTTGAATCTGATTGACCTGGTGAGCTCCAGGGCTCTGCCCTGCTGACTCATTGAGACCCCACCCCACCCAACTCCCATAATACCTGAGACACTTTCTCCTAGAATGGAGCCATCCCCATTCATATAACACACTTTCTTGGAAAACTCTTGGAGTCTGTGGGCCCGAGGTTGGCGCCAACTGGCCTCAGTGTGCTCTGAGATTTTTGATGAGTACCTCCAGGCTTAGCACTGGCACCAAACTGGAATCTACATAACCTGGTGACCACAACTCTTCCCACTCTCTGAGACCCTGCCTCACCCAACTTGCATACTGCACGAGGCTTTATCAGTGGCTGAACCATAAGGGAGCTGGCAGGTTGCAGCAGGCCTTGGGGTGTCCTGGCTTTTTGTGGGGCTACCCCAGGCCTAGTACTGGTGGCAACTATTCTTAATTTGCAGTGTGACCTCTCCCACACACCTCCGGGTTTAGCACAGGAAGCAAACAACCATGGATTGCTTTGTAGCTTCTACAAAATAGTCCCTGGCCAGTCACAGGCAATGAGTGACCTCGGCTTACACTGGAGCCCCTCTGAAGAGGCCCCAGAACCAATATACTTGGAAGTTGTCTTCAAACCACAGCAAAGCACTGCCCAATTAGCCCCACAAATGGCACATACAAAGGGTGGTCTCAACAGGCACCAGAGTCCACTGGGGCAAATCCCACTCAGTGGGGTAAGGTCCCCTGCATAGAAGCCTATAAGCTGTGGACATGACCAAACCACCCAGTCAGTCAGCCTGAAGGTCAATCCCACCCACTGATGTGACAATAAAAACCAAGGCTCAACTATAATAGGAGGGCTCTCACAACCCACCCAAGGGACAGTCCTGGAGCCCAAAGAGCAGATGACCAGGGAGACTGTGCCATAGGACCCCACAGGTCACCTACTACATAAGACCACCTGGCTATGATCGGGAGACATAGCAGATCCACTTAATACATAGAAACAAACACAAAGAGGCAGCCAAAATGAGGAAACAAATGTGTCTCACATGAATGAACAGGAGAAACTCTAGAAAACAATCTAAACAAAATGGAAGCAGATCTAAACAAAATGTACTAGATACAGAGTTCAAAAAAAATGATTATAAGGATGCTCAAGGAATTTAGAACTTCAACAGTGAGATAGAAAGCATTGAAAAGGACAAAGAAACCATAAAAAAGGACCAGTCAGAAGTGAAGACTAGAATAACTAAAATGAAGAATGCACTAGAAGGAATCACCAGCAGACAGATGAAGCAGAGGATCAAACCAGCGATTTGGAAGACAAAGTAGCAGAAAACACCCAATCCGAGCAGCAAAAATAAAAAGAACCCAAAAAGATGAGTATAGTTTAAGGGACCTCTTGGACAACACGAAACATAACAACATTCATAGGGGTACCAGAAGGAGAAGAGTGAAAGCAAGAGATTGAGAACATATTTGAAGAAATAATGACAGAAAATGTTCCTAACCTGGAAAAGAAAATAGACATACAAGTCCAGGAAATGCAGATAATCCCAAACAAGATGAACCCAAATAGGCCCACACCTAGACACTTTATAATTAAAATGGCAAAAGTTAAAGACAAAGAGAGAATCCTAAAAACAGCAAGAGAAAGGTAACTAGTAACTTATAAGGGAGCTCCCATAAGATTGTCATCATATTTCTCAACAGAAACTTTGCAGGCCAGAGGGATTGGCAGGAAATATTCAAAGTGATGAAAAGCAAGCACCTACAACTGAGGGTACTCTACCCAGCAAGGCTGTCATTTAAAATCTAATAACAGATAAAGAACTTCCCAGACAAGTAAAAGCTAAAGGAGTTAGTCACCACCGAACCATTATTACAAGGAATGTTAGAGGGACTTCTTTAAGACAGGAAAAAAAAAAAGATCAAAATTATAAATAACAAAATGGCAACAGCTACATATCTATCAACAATTACTTGCAATGTAAATGAATTGAATGCTCCACTCAAAAGACATAGGAGGACTGAATGGATAAGAAAACAAAACCCTTACATGTGCTACCTACAAGAGACTCTTCAGATTGAAAGACACAAACAGACAGAAAGTAAAGGGATGGAAAAAGATATTTCATGAAAATGGAAATGAAAAAGAAAAAACAAAAAAGCTAGGGTAGCAATACTTGTACCACACAAAACAGACGTTAAAAACAAGGCTGTAACAAGTGACAAAGAACCCAGTAATCCCACTTGAGGGTATTTATCCAAAGAAACCCAAAACACTACTTTGAGGGGACAGGTTTATCCATATGTTCTTTGCAGCATTGTTTACAATGGCCACGATGTGGAGGCAGCCGGGGTGTCTGTCGATGGAAGAATGGATAAAGAGGAGGTGATACATATATACAATGGAATATTGCTCAACATGGAAGGGAATGGGTCCTTGCCATCTGTGGGGGACCTGGATGGTATTGTGCTGAGTGGAGTATGTCAAACAGAGAAAGACAGATGCAATGTGATTTCACTTATATGTGGACTCTAAGGAACAAATAAACAAAACAGAAACAAACTCATAGATGCAGAGAATATTTTGATGGTTGCCACATGGGAGGGGTTTTGAGTGTGAGTAAAAGAGGGGAAGGGATTAAGAAGTACAAATTGGTTGTTAAACAGCAGTCATGGGGATGTAGGGTATAGCATAAGGAATATAGTCAATAATATTGTAATAACTATGTATGGTGTCAGATGGGTACTAGATTTGTTGGGGTGATAGGTGGCAGGGGGTTGGGAGGCAGAGTGAAAAAGGGGAAGGGATTAAGAAGTACACATTGGTAGTTACAAAATAGTTATGGGGATGTAAAGTAAAACATAGGGAATATAGTGTATAATATGGTAATAACTATGCATAGTGCCAGCTGGGTACTAGACTAGTCAGGGGGATCCCTTCTTAAATTATATAAATGTCTAACTACTATGCTGTACACCTGAAATTAATATAAAATAATACTGGATGTCAACTGTAATTGAATACTTAAAAGGGGGGTGAAAGGTGAAGGGGAATAAGAGGTCCAAATTTCCAGGTATAAAACAAATAAGTCATGGGGATGTAATGTACAGCATGCGGAACATAGTCAATAATATTGTGATAGCGTGGGACAGTGTCAGATGGTTGCTGGACTTATCATGGTGATCCCTTCTTCAGGTGTATAAATATTGAATAACAATGGTGTATCCCTGAAACTAATATAATATTGTACGTTAGCTATATTTTAATACAAATATTATTTTTAAAAAGAACAAAAAAGCAGATATATGAAATGGCAGCAAACACGTGGAAAGGTGACTGCATTGTCACTAGGGAAATGCAAATTAAAGCCCCAGAGGGATGCTATCTCATGGCCACCAGAACAGATAAACCGGGAAAGAATGACAGCAGAGATACTGACAGGACGTGTGGTACCTGGGTCTCTCACACATTGCTAGAGGCAATGTGAAATGCTGCAACCATTGCTGAATTTTTGGTATTTCCTTATAAAATTAAACATTCATCTACTCTGTGTCCCAACAAGTCACTGTCACAGGGACTTTGGAGTCACCCTGATAAGGCAGAGATGGGGCTTGGTGACTGAAGGTAAGGGCCTTGGGAAAGGAAGGATAACAGTGGTTTGTCATAGAAAGTGGTGGCTTCTGACAACATGAGCACACGTGAGGCTAGCCAGGAGCCTGGATGATGCTGAAACCTGTCTAACTCTCCTGGGTCATCTTCCAACCTTTACAGCTGATTCACGTACTTTCATTTTTCATCTTCCAAAAATGGCATTCCCAGTGCCCTAATTCACTTCTTCACATGATTAACATTCTTTTTAAGCGACTCTCAGCTCAGTTATCTCCTCTTCTGGGAAGCTTCCCCTGACTCCCTCGTCTGAGTTCTAGAATCTTCCACTGTCTCCCCAGAGCCTTATAACTGTGCATAACACTTTCAGAATATACGTCACTTTTCTCTTGCAATAGTCTGAGTGCTTTTTGTAGGCAAGAACTGTGTCCCTTCGATATGTGGTATTAAATCTTGCCCAGACCCTGGCATGCAGTGCGCCTTGGATAGCTATTACTAGAATGAATAAATGTCTGAATAAAAGATTGACTGAGCCTGTAAATCTATTATTTAGAATTTTAAAAAGTTTTACATATTAATATCTTAATACTAATCATTGCTAAGTTCTCTTCCATCTTGCCAAGCAAATAATTATCAGTCTTCTCTCACCGTAGATACAGGAAGTATCATTTAAAGCTTCAATATAAATCTTGTTCCATGAACTATATTTCAAAGCTTGGATCACAACTGTAAAGGCTGAATGAAAATGGATATAAATGGTATTTTGATACATACATTCTGATCAAAATTCTTACTCTGTTCATAATAACTTACAATTAAGTAACTCAATGCAGGTGTTTACACAAGTTTAAATCATGACCTTATCCTGAGAAAATAAGAACGGAAGCAATACACTTCACACGGAGGCCCTGACTAGACCCCCCTACACTAGGAACATACTTAGAGATCCTGCTGATGAGTTCGTCCCTCTGTCCTTGTGGAGAGAGGCACCGGCAGTGTAAATACCTTGTGCCCCAGGACCGATGGGGACACACCAGTCATGGTGCATTTACGGTGAACTCCTCTAACTGCCTGAGTGTGTGAAAGCAGCCCCATTCTGGTGGTCTTCCCTCCAAAAAGCCTTACTGAGGGTTAATATGTAGCCAGTCATCAGGTAAAGCCTTGTTCTTGGACTGAAAGGAACTTGTACGTCACTGATTCAGTCTAACAAACTGATTGAACACAAACGAGTAGAATTGAAGATGCATAATTATTTTGAGAAAAACCTCTCTTCAACTTAGTCCCATTCAGCTGTGATGTGATCTTTGTTTTGGAGAAAGTGCAGGATGAGCTAAGAACTCTTCAAAGAACCCCCTGTGTGCTGGCTGCCTGTTTAGTGACTAAAGGAACAGATAGTAACTATAATTTAGGAAATAAACACATGTTAAGAGTCGTTGACCGTAGTCCATCACGTACGTGTCCGGAGGCCTCTGTTTGATGAGACCTCCTACAGGACATGTCACACGTCATTTCTGGTAACACTCCACCCAGAAACATGGAATGTGATTAGCAGATGAACATGGTGGGTGATGGTGGATGGCATGTTGGGAACACAGAGAAGTTGCCATGTACTATTGGCCACGATCATTTTACTATAGGTGTACGTGTACCCCTCACATTTGAAGAAGCCAAGATTAATTTAGAGTCAATGCAGGTACCTAAAGGGGAGCAAGAACAAGCTCCTATCCTGAGCTCATTTGACTTAAAAATGGGACACTGATCAGATCAGAAGTAATGCTGAGAGGCAAAGGCTGCTCTTTCTCAGGCCATTCACCCAGGAGGAAGGAAGCTGGTAAAAATAAGATATCACCTAGCTTAATAGAACACTGGTGATTCAAAACTGCCTGTGTAAAATTGATCACACAGAAGGGAATACAAATGAACACTGAAGTTTGAAAACAGTGATGAAAGCAGCAGACACCCAAAAGTGGTAAGACTTGGAAATTGCTGACAGAGGGTCTTAAGGACCAATAGTAGAGACCGTGCTAAGACAGCTCTTAGACAAAGGTACCCCATTATGTGGAACCAAAACCCCAGGCTGAAGAAAGGCGGGAACCAACAAACACTGACCTCATACACCTTCACTGGTGCTCTGTGACTCAAAAAACATGTATTTTTCAGGACAAACCATTAGGCAGCTATTCTCATCCCGTTGCAAGTGTGCACACTCAAAGATCAATTAATTCACCAGAGCTTACAAATATGGTGATCACCTCAACCAGTGTACAGTTCATGTGCAAAAATGTTTCAGGGGCCCACGGTGCTCCTTCAGCTGGGAAGAAGGGCACCAAGGTGAAAGGGGCCATCTGAGGCATTAGATGCCTCTGCCCAGCCCAGTGTGGATAGACCAATTCTCTTAAGCAGGTGACACTGATGGCAGCTCCTGCTGGGCAGCTGACAGACTGATGAGGTTGGAGGTGTTCACCAGCAGAACCCACTGGGAGGCGGATGTCACCCAGCTCATATGCACCATCTTCCACTGTGAACAGCTGGTATGGCCTAGAGTATGGGTTACACGTGTCTAACTTCACATCATTAGAAGGAAGCATACTTAGAACCAAATGGCAAAACTCCTAAAATATCGTCACGATATTGTACTTGAACGTGATCACCTTTAGCTTTTATAGAGATACGCCCCTCTTCCTCCTTCAAACCTGAATTTGTATGTGATGGGCATTGCCTCTTGCCATGGAAAACACTCTCTAGAATCTCCCGTGCGTTCAGAACCACAGACTCCTTAGCTGAGCCGAGAAATGTTCCATGAGAACAAGTTAGCATCCTGTAAAATATCAGGCACTTCCCTCTCCTCTTGTGCTGCTAAACCACGGGCCGAACCAGGAGGTAGTGCCTGGAGGATGTATCAGTCATTTGGAGAAGCTACTGCGCCCGCCTTCATCTTTTTCCTAATTGGTTTTTTATTTGCCTTTAAATTGTAATTGTCCTAATTTATGTGTATTTCACTTTATAACATTCCTCCAATCCGTTGTGGAATAAGCTATAAAATACAAATTCCTCAAAATATATTGTCCAGTGATCCATATCTAGGCAGATACACGGAGGTTATGGAAGTGTGATTACAGGGCAGCCTTTCTCCATAAACACTGACGAACCAGTAAATGGTCAGCGCATGTGCTTGACTCATGAGCCCACTCCTGGTTGCTAGAAATAAAACGGGAAGATAACCCACTGGCTACCAGCACGGAAGGCATTTCAGGAAACGCCAGCAAAGCTCGGACTGGCTGTTCAGCTTCTTCCCATCCCTTGGCCACCAGGGCGTGAAGTGCACTTTGGTCTCATTTTGTGCACAATCTGTAGAAATGGCTCCCAAGTGTTTGTGAAACTTATCGATTGGTCTGAACATCAAATATTAAAGTCTTCCTATCAGAATTGAAATATCTATTCCTACAGTAATTTAAAATCTCATTTAGTGGGACAGAACTGGACATATACTTGTTAAATTTATTTTCAATTAAGTCATTATATAATTGAATCTCACCAGAACTATTGGATTATATCACACTATCATAAATTGAAAGGGCTTATGTTACATTTTTGTTTAAAATCAGGAGAAACCCAATCTAAATGGATTTCCCTATTGCTTTACTTTATTATTAAATATATGAGAAAATTATCCTGGCATGAAGAAAACATAAGAGGTTCTTCACATAAAGAAATATTAAATTAATCTATCTTTGACTGTATTCATTCATGTTATCCACAACTGGCCTTTTTTGAAGTTCAGTTAACCGTCAACTGTCATCAAATAATAAGGTTCTTGAAGCATTTTCTGTGCTTCAGTAGATTTTACAGGCGTTGAGACCCTGGTTGCTGACTTGGGTTATGGCACATGAAGGACTCAGCATGCTATGGGGTTTTCTATGCACAACAAGCTGACACGTGGGCCCGTGGGAGCCTCTTCCAATCCTGCAGTCAACAGACCAAACAGCACGTCTTCTGTGCCAGACATTGTGTTTGGCATCTGAAACTGAAGGTTGAAAGTGCTTGGTTTCCCTTCTCAGAGACCTTACACCATTGGACAGATAAAGGCATACGGGGGCGTGATCACATACAGTATGAGTAAATAATTACCAGAGCACAGAGAAGACGCACGGAGGTAAATGTTAGGGAATCTCAGAGAACTACTGCTGTGACTTGAGGAGTGAGTCCAAGTGACTCTGCCTGACAAGGACGAGACCGCTTCAGACACGAGGAAGAGTGAACACGGTAGGTCCAGGGAAGGAAACAAGTCATAGTGTGGGGGCACATGGCTTGGAGGAGGCAGGCAGAGGGCACATCTCAGCGCCTCAGTCAAACCAAAGACCTTCCACTTCTCGCTGCGGTCAGGGGCAGCTACCGAAGGGGTAGTGCCAGCCAAGCAGAAGGAAACGCCTCGCAGACCCGGAACTTGATAGTCAATTATGACAATAATCTGGACAAGAGATAATGAGGGATTTAAAACAATAGAAACATGACAGGAGAATATGTGTCACTTTAATTATGACACCACTCTTCTAACACTTTGACAAATGGCTTTTATGAAAGTGGATTTTGTTTCCCTAAAACAGACATGGCGTTTGTTCCACCATTGCACACGTGTAAGCCCAGGGACAACCACTACGCACATGAGGCTCCCACACGTCCTGCACCTTTGGAAGGTCACCGCTTCTAAAGTTTGTTGACCCTACAGATGGACAGGACATTGGTTTGCTCTGTCACATCCCCAGCAAAGCCACTCTGAAAACTGACATAATTCATCAGAAATGCTAGGGCCATTTGAAGGTTTCAGTGAATTCCTCAAGCCCAAAATTCGTTTTACATGCAGAAAATCTGTTAATAGTGTTAAGCTTAGAAACCAGTTGTGTTACTCAGCAGCCTAGAAGGAGACAGATGCTGTACTCAGAGGGTTGACTGAGGGAAGTCTAATGGAGTGACGACTTACAGTGATGGGGTGAGGTTAAGAGAATCGAGAATGAATAGAAGACCCCAAGGACTGGGGTCCTTTATACTCCCCGACCTAAGGGGGCAAGATGAGCAGGTAGCATTCCAGAGCTGGGAAGAACTATAGATCTGAAAGGAGCCAGACAGAGCACCTGGATGGAAGGAGGGACACAGGTGGAAAGATGGAGCCACCTGGAAGGACGGAGGGACACAGGTGAAGGGACAGAGCCACTGCCAAAATGCATTGAGGGACGAGAGAGTGGGGAGCAGGCACCGAACCTCTCTCCTTTCACAGGACTCTCCTGCCGGGGTCATCATAGGGCAAAATCAAGTGGCAGAGGAGAAAGTGCAATGGCACAGGTGATGCTGCCCCCAAAGAGCCAGCGTCCAGGTGGAGAACGCGGGCGATGGCAAAGGCGGGGGCGGGGGGGCTACACCGGGCAATGCATGAAAGAGCCCTGTAGATGGTGGCCATTGCTCCTTTCAGGCAGCCAGCCCTCCCAGCTGAACAGGCTGCTTCCCAGTTCTACATTTTGCAAAAGCCTGTGACTCCACACGCGGGCGTTCTCTGCCCCGTGTACACCCACTCCCCCACTCTGCCCTCGGATCTGGGCTTTGGACCTCCCTCTGGGCCAAGTCTCCCTGAGACTCACTCCCCAGCCGGGCCTAACCCGTTACCCTTTGCTTTGTCTATGCGTCCAATTAAGCTGTTTAACACACTGAGGTGGACTCTTGATGTAAACAAGAAGAAAACCCAGCCAAGGCCTTGGTCAGTGGTCCTAAGAAAGCTAAAGCTCAGAAGTGCATTTCCCAGGATCCAAGAGCCTGGCCGCTAGGAGGTCATCAAGGGGTTGCTGCATCTTGCTCGGTTTCCTCAGTTTCCCCTCCTTCCGCTCTCCTCTCCACCCACTACTCACCAATGAGAGCTTTTGTCTCTGGCCAACTGAAAGGAGGTCTTTACAAAGGGGGCAGGGCAGGGGGCAGCAGGCACCTAAAGGTCATTATTGCATGAATTGCTATTTGAAATAACAGCATTTTGGTACAACAAGGCTTTCTGCTTAATAGGTTTTCAGTGCATTAACTCAGCCAGTGCTATGGATTTACAGACTTGCTTCAAAACAAGTCACCTGTTTATTATTCATAATCTTCAGAGCAGTAGCTTAATGTTAAGTAGCCCTTAAAATACACTCAATGAAACAGTTGTGCCTGTGCCCTGCTTTCCTAGGGGACCCAGGACCCCCGGGGCTCAGACACACAGAACCTGACACTGTAATTGTTGGGGCACCACTGTTAACCGAGGGCAAACGTGTGTGACTCAGCCCTTGGAATTGAGGGTTGTCATGCGGGGTCTCTGGTTCTGCTCCCCACATAAGAACGCAGGACATGGTGAGGCCAAAAAGGAACACCCATGGAGTCATGGATAGGGGAGTCATACCACTATATTCTCCCTGGCGGCTGGGTTGGAGACACAGGAAGCAGGAGCCACATGATCCGCAATCTGCCATCCTCTTCTCTCCCAACTAACCCCTTGCCAGCCTAGCCACAGCAGTTATATTCATGGCTAATGGCTAACTGGTAACAGCTGATGGCCATCCGGCCACAGAGGATGGCCATCTGATCACAGCTGATGGCCATCTAATAACCGAGGCAGCACCTTTCCACGTGAGGCTGAGAGCCTGGAAACTGCTGTCTGGGACTCTGTCCCCACAAGGGCCATTAACAACAAATAATACAGAACCCAGAAAGCCAAACAAATCACCCCAACATTGATAACCCTGCCTTTTTGTGAGGAAACAGAAAGCGCCGAACTTTTGTTTGCGTGCCACCGAGTGGTGCTTCATCAATTGCCAACACTGGAGATGATGATGAAAGCACAAGAATGGGATCCTGGGGAGCTGGGGCCCCAGGCATCCTGCACTGTAAAGTGGGGGCACCTGGGTTCTTAATCCAGAGCACTATTTTGAGGGTGAAATGCCTAATGAATGTGAAAGTCATTTGTTAATTGTGATGGTTTTATAAAGATTATTTAGTACACCAGTCCTCCTAGCAGATTTCTAAGATGTCTTAGCATTTAGTTTATTGATCAGAGACATGTACTGATATGGGGGGGAATTATCATTCACTCTGAAATACTTAGTGACTAAAAGAAATAAAGATAGATCCAAGGCACGCACGTGGGTTTGTCTCATGTGGCCGCGCTGCTATTTCCTGCGGTTCCGGGGTCCCTTCCACAGGAGTCACCCCGTGTACCAAGCAAGTCTGAGCACGTGGCAGTCGAGGGCCTGGTGAGTCTGCTGATCTTTCTCTTCTGTAGTTAAGAGTTCGCCTCTTAATTATACAAAGCAAAGCCCTGGGCACTTTCTCAATGTCTTCTGCTTCTTCTCGTTTTGCAGAACAAATCAGAGATCCTTTCTGAAATCCATCTGCTCTGCTTTCTCACCATAACTGCCCCGATTTAGGTCACCATGCCACCCTGCCTAGACTATGGATTAACTTCCTGTTTTCCTTCCTATTTTTTCCTCTAAAACCTTTCTCTGTAACGTGACCACAGGTGGCCGATGGTCAGCTTAGTAGTGTTGAGGCTCCGTGCCCCCACAACTGCCTCTAGCCACTCAATGTCTGACCTCCGCCTCCCTTGCCAACCTCATCTTTTGCTACTTTGGCCCTGTGCTTTGTGGTCCGCTGATGTCACATGGTGTGTCCAGCTAAAGTGAACACCTTTGCTGACAGTAGGGCCAGGTCCACTCCCCACATAGCAACTGCCACTCAGCCTCCAGCACCGAGGGCACAATTCTCCCACTTGCCCACCTCCACACACTGGCTTAGACGCCCTGTGAATCACATGCTGCCCCCATCACTGCTTTCATTTCAGTGAAAAAAAATGACTGCATTTTTTTGCTTCCATGCACCGCGGTCCACTTTCAGTCACAGACTGTATCTTCTGCATCATCTTATGAAGTTCTACACACAGAGTAAGAACCTTGCTCGTGACTCACCTTGCAGGGAGCATCCACCCACATACAGGGGACCCACACACATCCTGCCAGCCACCCTCCCACTGGGACAGTCACCATTGTCATTTGGATTCTCCCTTTCCAGCTCTTGCACCTACTTTGACACGGGACGTGTTGATAAACTGTACCACTGCCACTTCTGTAAGTGCAGAGCAGGGGGTATCTGACCCCCGGTGGACCCCTGGACAGTTTTCTACATCCGTGTAACTCTTGGTCATCTCCTGACACGAGGTCTTAAGCAACAGAGCTAATTTGATGCAAGATACATACTGCACGAATTGGATCTGCCATTATTGCTTTTAGTCATTAAACGTTCAAAAGTGGATAAATTTTCTGGACTTCAATATATTTCCCTGACAGAAAAAGCACTAAAAGGGAATTAAAGTTTCATAAAAACTCTAATATGCACTGTACATATTTCCCTGTCAGAAAAGCTGTTTTTACTAAAGACTTGCAGTACACTTAGTTTCAATCAGTGGAAATTTAAATAAATTCATTCCAATCCTCACTTTCCCTTCCAGCTATAAATCTGAGGGACCCTGCAGAATTAATCTGAGCTCATTCTCAATGTAAGAACAAAGGGAATGACGTTTTATTGGTATGAAATAGAACGTTCCAGTAGGCGGTTAGACTAAATATCCAGGTTGGAAGATAAAATAGTAGAATTAAATCAAATCCTGTCACCTTAAATCAAGACATTTAAATGTAAAATTCTGTTGTCAGGGGAAGGGAAAGCTACTCCAAGGATGATTTTTTAGTGCACTGTAAAAAGAAAGGAAAATAAAAAGAATGTTCTGGCATGGGAACAGGAAATTTTTGTACACGTACAACCAACCTCTAAATGTAAATTATCAAGCTTCTTTGGTTCTCAAGACAGAGAATGTTCCCCTTATGTTTTGTTTTTATGTCATTTTTTCAGTTAATTTAACTGAAAAACATTTTATTTATTTATTTACTTTTCAGGTTTTTTTATTTTATTTTATTTTTCCTATTAATTTAACAGCAACGGTTTTACTTTATTATTTTGCTGTTGCTGTTGTTAACAGCAGACTGGAGGCTCCCACACAAGGGGCAAGGATCACCCCCTCCCAGGGTTAAGCTAAGCCGCCTCCGAATGCCGTCCAGCTCCCACGGGCCAAGACTAACTATCGGCGCCATTCCAAGCCTTTCTAACACCCTGGCTGTGGGGGCGTTGGCCAACGTGAGACCTGACCTGGAAGGGAAATCACAACTCGCAAATCTGTGCTATGATTTTCCAAACAAATCACCTGTACCAGCTCTACCAGGACTGTGGAGAAAGCTGCAATTCTTGAAACAAAACTTTGTTTCCAGCCCTGGGTTTTAGAAAAGACCAAACCTAGTCAGAGATCTAACATGGCTTTCCTAGTGTTCTAAACATAGGTCCGCGGACTATTCTACGGATTTGCCTGATGGGTAAATTCTGACCATAACTAGCAAGGCTGTCTTCAGTCTCTCTCACCTTCAAAACCCTACAAGTACACTTTCAGAGCACAGACTATGGGAACGCACCAGTTTCTTAGGGTGTATGTTCTCTGCTCCTGTGAAAGCCAATAGTCAACCTACATTTGTTTGTCACGTCTTTGGTTAGGAAGTGTTGCAGTTTCTTAAATCTCAGGGCTGTTAGAAAGATTCAATACGTTATGTACCTGGTACACCGTGAGTTTTAATAGTGCCAGATATTGCTACTGGGCACTTATCAGTTTATTGTCTGAACTCCAAATCTACCCTTAATTGACCTGCTTTCTATGGGAGCTGGACCCTGTCGCGATTTCCCATTGGTGGCTGGCACAGCACCCACACAAATGTGTGTGTAGGGGATACCCAGTAATGCCTCCCTTCAGTACATGTTCTGTCACTGCAGCAAGAGGCTCCCAGCCTGTCTGGCCAGTCTATGCTTCCATGTTCTCCATGGGGGCTTGCAGACACCCCAACAGGAGGTTCTGTGCTCCCCAGTAAGCTTATCTGTCCTGCTCTTCAGCCTCGCCCCACAGCCTGTGGACATGTGCAGCCACGGCAACCAGCCACTTCTCCACCACATCAGGGCCACAACCATGCCTGCCAATAAGGTGTAAAACTCAGCCTCGGGAAGGCAAGGCACCCACCCCACCCCAACGTGGGTGCCTTCGGCTGGGTCTCCCTTTCAACTCTCTTTCAGAGCTTTCTGTCATCCCTTCTCTCCCTGGCAGGCTGAAAGGAGTGCTAGACCTCTCGCTGCAGCTCGATGTCACTTGGTTGTACCAACTACCAAAGAGAAATGTTACCAGCTAATAATTCTATACATAAAAATTCCCCTAATTAAATTACCAGTGTGCTTTCTGGCTCCTGACCAGACCCTGAATAACAGAGTTCCTTAAAACATCACTTTTTCAAATGGAAACTTATTTCTATGGATTTATTTCCAGGTATTTCTGTATCTCTTTGTTGGCTCCTGACCAATTAGAACTCAACAGTCAACCTAATTTGGACTATTTTTGTTCTAATGATTTGCAATTGCCTACTTTATCATTCCTTTGCCAAAACAATGGCTGCTTTTCTGCCTAATAAAGGAATAATCTAGGCAGGGCTAATAAGAATACTAATAACAATAATGTACTAGCATTTATTGAATACTTACTTTTTGGTCAGGCACTGTGCTAAATACATGTTATTATTTTCCACAATAGTTTTACCAGTTAGATATTATTCCATATAGATATTATATCTGCATCATAAGTAATGAAACTGAGGCCTGGAGAAATTCAGTGACTTGGCCAAGATCAAGCAGCTAATAAGTGACAGATTTGAGGTAAACTGTGGGTAATTATTCAAAATTAAACTATTATTATTTATCTCATTTTATTCCAACAGTGGTCACAATGTCACGTCACCATCTTTTTAAAAAATCTGGTATTTTTTCGGTGGATATTCTCTGACTGCTGAATTTATTCATGACTCATGGTACTTAAATGAATATCACTGCTTGAAATACGCCTGTTACAGTGACATTGGATTTTGCAATCATTACAAAGATAATAAAAATTACTCAAATGTATGTGAAACTGATTTGGTTGACTTTTGCAATGTCAGTGACTGCAAATGGTTTGCCCTGATGACCCCAGCAACTAAATTTGGGTGACAGAAGGATCACTGCTTACAGTTTTGGTTCAATTTAATTAATTAAACTAGACACTATCATTAAAATGATGATTTATTCTTCAAAGTGTAGTTCATAAGCTCACGCCTAGATTATATTTAATCAATTTTAAAATTACCTATTGCTGTTTGGGTAGATCAAATGAGTAAATCATTTTAAAATATAATTATACAGGGATACCAGATAATGAGAAGAATTGTGAGGGTAGTAACCAGCAAATAGACTATAAATGCAATTAATTAGCTTTTGTTCAACAAAGCATGCAGTTTAATTTCTGTTAGATCGGTAGGTAACACCATGTGCTGGCTTACTCTCCTTCACAAGTCTGATTTAGAATAAATTAATATTCATGCATAATTTAGGAGAAGCCCTGAGATATAATGAAAAGAGGATCTGAAAAAATATCACGTTCCTCACAGGGACGACGTGAGGTGAACATCACAGAGCTGTGGTGAGTGTTAAATGACATGTGTGTGGCTGCCTATGTGTGAAAATGTAAAGCATTGTATGAACGTAATTGGACAGTAGTTACATGCCTGTTGTAAGTCTCCAACTTTGTTCTTTTTGTCCTGCTGCCTCAAGCTTATATTCATCAATTGCTTATTAATTGGTTTTCATGTTTCTCAGCATCTCCAATTTTATATATTCCAAAATACTTAGACCTCTTTATTTCTTCTAATAAGTCAGAAGGCAAAAACCCATCCCCTTAATGCTTTTAGCTTATAAAATTGGTGCGTAAGGGAGGAAGCTAGAATAAAAACACTATAAATCTTCCATATGACAGAAAGAGTTCTGTTAAATTCGTTCTTATGGCATCCAAAATATTTTGTACATTTAATTTGCATTCATTAAATTTCTATTTCTAGGGTTTTCAATTCTACATTTTAACAGCTTTATTGAGGTATAATTGATAAATAACTGCACATATACAGTGTATACAATTTGATGAGCATGTGCAAACACCTGTGATACCATCATCATAAGCCAGACAATGGATACCCAACACCACTCAAAGTTTCCTGTGTCCCTTTGTTTGTTATTTTTGGATTATCTGTTGTTCCTTTATTTTATGCTAAGAACACAGAACACGAGACAAGTGCACAGCACCATGTTGTTAACTCCTGGCCCGATGAGTGTTTCGTGGGATTTGGAAACTTGTCTGTCTTCTGCTGCTGTTGGGCAAAGTGGTCTACTATCAATTTGGTTTATTCGGTTGATGTTGTTGTTTAGGTCTTCTATGTTCTTCTTGATTTTCTGTGTACTTATTTTATCAATTAAAGGATTATTATTCATTTCTCCCTTCAATTATGACAGTTTTTGCTTTATATGTTATGAAGCTCTGTTATGAGTTGCATACCCATGCAGAATTGTCATGAACTGACCCTTTTATCATGGTTAATGTCCCTTGTTATCACTGATGGTTTTATTCTTCTGGAGTCTATTTTGTCTGATGTTGATATACCTATCACAGCTTTCTCTTGATTAGTGTTTGCACGGTGGAGTTTTCTTTCCTACCCTTTTACTTTTATTGTATCTTTGATCCCAGTTAGTATCAAGCTGCAAGTCTGACTCACCTTCTGCAGTTACAACTTAAGTTCAGTTTTTGGAGCCTGTCCAGTGATATTCAAATCCACTCTGCATGTGCTCCCTCTGGGGCCCAGCCAGCTGCCTAGTTGTTGGTCTATGTCACAGCTCATTTCTCAGTTTAATTTGCTATGCTGTTTCAGGTTAGCTCTGTGCATTTTTAGTTCTAGCTTGGGCTCTGGATTTCATGCGCAGCTTTGTAGGCTCTCTTTCTTGAGCTCCCCCTATCTCTGAGTTCCTCTAGTCTCCAACACCTTCTGGCTTCTAACTCTGGTCTACTCACTATAGAACTGGATTTGTCTGCCCTCAGACACCCATGCTATCACACACTTCCTGTACTGGGTCTGTCTCTGAGCAAAGCAGCAGCAGGAGAGACAGGAGTAAGATGTAGCAGGGAACCTCCCTCACTGTTCAGACATTCTGGTCAGAAAGAAGAATTGCTTTCAGAATTTAGGTGTCTGAGTGGCAGCTGCCTTCACAGAAGAGTCCTTTTGGGATTCAGACTCACTAAGTGATTGGACTGGGAGAAAATTAAAACAGGGAAAACAAAAGATTTCCCTTGTTTTCTTTCCATCCCTTAGCGGACCTAGTCCTCAAAACAGAAAGAGAGAGTTTAGCTTGGAGCTCTTCTGTTCCTGCCTACTAAACAGTCAGGAGTTTAGGCTGTCCTGAGTCTAATCAAAGAAATTTTGGAGGGGAAACAAACACACACACACATACACACACACCACATACATAAACACACACTGTACACACAACATGCCACACATACACACAACAGTCCATACACATACATACACATGGCATGTACTACACACACATGCATATTCACATACACACATAAAAAACAGTATACATGCACACACATATATACACACAGCAACACACACATCATACAGCACTACACACATGCACACAACCACAGGAAACATACTGTCCTCAGACTATTGTTCATGGTTTCAGTCTAGTACTTCTGGTTGTAATCAGCGGAAAAGTTAATGTCACACATCTTTACTTCATCTTTAGAAAACCAAGGCCACTCTTCTGTGTTCTTGACCTTGTTGCTTTTAAACTAAGTGTGTGCAATCTTTTAGATCTCACCCAACCCTTTCTCCTGGAAAGTGCGCTGAGGGAACCACCACCAGCACCACCACCTTGGCCTTCAACTTTATTGTATACTAAAGGAATTAACAGATGGCCATGCAGTGAAGAGCACAAGCATTTTAATCAGCCGGGTCCCAGGGCCCAGGGTTTAACCCAGGTCTACATGCCTCATGCAGTGGAATCCCAGTCCACATAGGCTGCCTTTTCAGCCCAATGGGAGTGGCTTAGGAGAGGAGGGATAGATGACCCTTCTTCTCCCTCAGTCTGAAAGGATAAGTGGCATCAAGAGACTGGTCCTTTCCCCAGAAAGTTTTGGGTGAATAACTAACCCTCTCAAACCTCGGCCTTGAGCGGAAGTTGTTTCTCTTCCATTCTACATATACAACTGAAGCTTCCAGGAGCGTCTGCCTTGCTCACGAGGGTTTTCTATGGGGCTTCCCCACCATCTGTGTATCGACTTCTGGGCAGATGTTTCCTTCCGGCACCCAACAGGAAGGCACAGTTCCCCAGAACAGCACTCCCGTTCCCTGGATCTTTGCCCAATCTTCACCTTAATCTGATGTCTCGTTTTAACATGATCCCAATACCTGCAAAACTCCCTGCCATTTCCTACACTCCTCCCCACTCAGCTAACAGATCCAGTCATGCGGGAGCCCCTGCATCGACCCTCAGCTGATCAGAGACCTTCTCTCTCATGTCAGAAGACGCACCGCCACTGTCACACTACAAATGCGATCAGCCAGACTTGGATTCAAATCCCAGCTCCACAGGACTTGAGTACACACTTAAGCTCTTTAAGCTTTTATTTTCACATCTGTACAAAGAAAACAGTATTCTCTACATTACTGATTTGGGCTGTGGAGATGAAGACATGTATATAAAGGCATCTAACGCCATAGGTGGCACCACATTGATCCTCAAAGAAAGACAATTTACTTGTCTTCCTTAAATTCTGCTTCTGGGTCAGAATTTTCCAGAGTGCTCTGCAGAACACTCATCCTGTGAAATGGTGATTTGGGGATTGGGGTGTAGGTGGACACAAGAATTCTGTGGTACAAACTTCTGGGCACTGCTAGATATCTGAACTTAGGTTTTTGTTTGTTTGTTTATCCTCATTCTTAGAGCTCTTTTATTTTTCAATTATAGTTGACATTCAGTATTATATCAGTTTCAGATGTACACCATGGTGGTTAGACAATTATATAATTTTTGAAGTGATCCCCCAGACTAGTCTAATACCCGCCTGGTACGATACATAACGATTACCATGTTATTGATAATATGCCCTATGCTGTACTTTACATCCCATGACTATTTTGTAACTACCAATTTCTACTTCTTAATCCCTTCCCCCTTTTCACCCTGCCTCCCAACCCCCTCCCATCAATCACCCCAACAAATCTAGTGCCCATCTGACACCATAGTTATTACCATATTATTGACTATATTCCTCATGCTCTACCCTACAGCCCATGACTGCTGTGTAACAACCAAGTTGTACTTCTTAATCCCTTCCCATTTTGTTTAAAGACTCACAACTCTTATTGATGTATTGAGGGCTCTGAAAACTCCTCAGGCAACAAAATCACAACCACATTATTTATTCATGGGAACCCCAAACCAACGGGGAGCTGGAACCTGTCATCCTCACCCAATTTCCTCAATTTCTGGCAAGAGCATGTCCTCAGTGCGCTGTGGGGTCCGTCTCAGCACCCCTGCCTAACTCACACGGATCTCCCTGAGCGATGAGCTGGCACATTATCTTTACTCCTCCTGTACCAGCTGCATCCCTGGAGTCCTCTAGGGGCTCTTGCCAATGCAGCCTCTGGGCCTTCTCACTCCTGCAGCCCACTGCTAATCGCCACTAATCTGCAAGGTGTTGGTAATTAGCACAGTAATTAGCAGAGTGACAGGATGACAGCCGGAAAGCATCTGAGCTTTCAAGCTGTTTTTATGAAAATTCTGCCTGGAAAGGTGAGGGCACAGCGGAAGAAGGATGGCATCACTGAGCCGAGGGTTTAACACGCGCCTTCCCGGATGCCACCTGGCTCTGCTGAGTTACTGCAATTCTGGACTATCAGCCATGACCATTCTCTCTGCTTAACTAGGCTTCTTCTGCCTTTCCACTCTAGCTGTTCATATTTTTACCCTATTTCCCAAACTGAGCAACTGTTCATTGAGTCCTATATAAGGGACTGTGGCAGATAAGGGGAAAAAAGCAATTTTTTGTCCTTCAGAATTCAAATTCTTAGCAGACATCACAGGCTTATAATAGGTATAATTCAAGGGTGGCTTTACTACATGTCATAACCAGGCCACAGGGAAACAGCTGGGAGGTGGAGGGAAAGGCAGACAGAGCCTCTCCTGGAAGCAGGTGAGGACACTTCTTAGAAGGAAGGGGATTTAACCAGGACTGGAGAGAGTCATCCTTCATCAGACCAAGTGCAGCACCGGAATTTCTCGCTGGGGTCTGTCCTCCAGCTTAGGGCACAGTGCCAAGCACCCTGCAGGCCGGTGCGGGGTCTGCTATTAAACCCCCAGGATCTTGCAGACTGGCTTTGCTGGCATGCGGGGGGTGGGGAGAACACTGGGGCAGAAAGGAACTCCGAAATGAAAGCACAGTGACAGTGGAGTTCCAAATGGCTTTGAGGTTCAGGGACAGATGGATCACTGGAGCAAAGACGGGAATCTGGGCTTGAACCCCTACTTTGCACATTCAAACTCTGTAAACATGGCTGAGATGTGTCGTCTCTCAACACCTGTGCTTCCTCAATGAGAAGGCAGGGACAATAATGCCAGTCCATACGTTAGAGCCACTGCCCCCTGGGTGCCAGACTCTGAGACACCACTCCAGGTGTGGGAGTGGCTTGGAGCTGGGCATACACACGCCTGATTGCAACTCTTGTCATCTGAGATGTAGCAGGGTGCTGGTGTGTGTGTGTGTGTGTGTGTGTGTGTGTGTGTGTGTGTGTATGTGTGTTTTCATCAATCATAAAAGTGGGAACAATAGTATTTGCTTCACGGGGGGCTATTTTGCTAATTGATCGGTTGGCAAATGTAAGAGTCTAGAGGGGCATCAGACCATGAGTGAAGTATCAGACCCTTGACAAAGCACCTCCTTCCTGGTGGGGTTTCTAGCCATGGGTCTGAGTCAGGGATGGCTGTTTCTTGTTTTGTGCTGTTGCTTTCTGGGAAGGGATGAGGGGTTGTTGAATTTTGGATACAAGTGAAATGTAGGGGAAAGTCTTCAGAAGCAAACTTGTGTTCCAATCCTAGCTCTCCAAAATATTCGTTTTTACAGTGACATGATCTGTGGCAAATTACTCCGCTTTATGAGATTCTATCTCCTAAAGCTGGGAGGAAATTCTGGCAGAACTGCTCTTGTTAGCAAATGACTGGGAAGCAGGCTCCAGCACCGCTGCTGGCACACGGCAGGATTCACGGCCACTGCTACCCCTGTGCCTCCCGACCCTTGGGGGAATACTTTCTATCAGGGTGTCATCGCCTCTGAGCTCCAGGACACTGAAACAGCCACTGAACCCCACTTTATTGTTATGGATGTAGAGTCTCTCCCTGAATGTTGAACAGGGACAAAAGTAAGTATCTCCTAATAAGTGTTGGAAAATAGCTTAGAGCACGCCAGTGGGGCCATCCAAAGCAGAGAGGAAGGAAAATGACTCCATCCATGTCATGCAAAGCAGCATGTTACCAGTTAGGCTGTCTTTTTTTTTTTTTTTTTGATTCTCTAGACTAGTTTCAGAATGACATTTCCACTTCTGAGACAAGAATAACCTGTGACTCTTTTTTAACAAGAAAAAGATTATCTTAATTTTAAAAAAGGAGGAAAGTATTCTTCTACATACATCTCTGGTTAATTCATTCACTTGAAGTAGACACGAACAGAGCTTTTTTAAGATACGAAGTTTTTCTCGTGAGAACCAAAAACAGGAGAGTTTTGAATTGAAAACCAGGCCATGGGCTCCCAATTAGGTAGTCAAGTAAGAGTTCCAGAACACAAGGACTCCATCTTTACTGCTCATGTCTCCATGCCTCCACTTGGGGGATTTGAAACGCGACACAACTGAGACTGGCCTGAAGTCACACGGCAAGGTGGTGCCACATGGTGGGGCAGAACCAGCCGCTGTTCTCATCAGCCTCCAGTGCCAAAGCAGACAGTCATCGCAGAGACTCGTGGCAGCCGATTCACTCCCCGAGCCTGAGCTCTCCGAACAAAAGGCCAGTTATAAAATAAGCATTTTTCAATTTTATTTATTTATTTTTTTTACTTACAGGGAGCCCCAAAGGAATTCCATTGTTCAAGAGTGCAAGTTTTAACAAAAATTGGCTGTGTTTTTGATTGCTTATGACCAAATTCCCAGCTGTAAGGCCAAATCCCCAAAGTATGGCCTTCAGTTTCTCACCTTCAAAGAAGTCAATCCAATTTCTCTCTTCATCCCTCAGCCAGCAGCTCAGTTCCTGCCCTCTGACACCCCCCGCCCCTCTGTATTTCCAGAACTTTCTCTGGGCCTTCCTGCCACCTCCTTTTCCTATTCCAAGCTGTCACGAGAAGTCTACAGCAATACACTGGTTCCCACCCCTGCTCAAAGGCCTTCTTTGTCTGTATCTTCAGGAAGAACTGCCCAGCGCCCCGTGCGCTGCGTGAGAGCTTCACGAGACACCCCCAACTGACATTCTCGCCGTTTTCTTGTCACTTCTAACTTAACACGTCACCACCAAAAAATGACATTTCTAAATCTCCTTTTTCAAGCTTTTATGCCTCTGGTTTGCCTGAAATGTTTTGTCCACCTTTACTCCCTGGTGACTCCTAAATACGATTGGAAATCTGTCTTGGGGGCAGAACAGCCCTTGCAGGGCTGGGTCCTCACAACAGTCAGACTGGACTCGAAGAGCCCTGGGCCCTTTCTAGAGCCTTCTGCAAAGCCAGTGGTTGACACATTTTTGTGGTGCATGAGAGATATGCTGGTTTTAATGAGGGAAGGGACAGGGGACAGATCTGTCCCCCCAACACTAGCAGGGAATGGCTGCGACACCAGGGAGAGTGTGGCATAGGGATGGTCTTTCCGCTCATTTTGAGAGAACCCGAGCTGTGTCACTCCAGTCTGATCTCTTCCACAGAAGGCTTTTTCTAGAGATGCATCATTTAAAAAATGGGTTATTTCATACCAAAAATAAAACATGAAAGGGCCACAGGTCTGTAGCACTGACACCTAACAACCACTGAAATATCTCAGGAGGAAAGAAGAGCTAAGAGTCTGAAGTTCTCTTAAGAAGTGTGTGTGTGTGTGTGTGTGTGTGTGTGTGTGTGTGTGTGTGTTTCATAACAAAATATTCTATGGACTTTTAGTTGAAATAAACAGTTCCCTTGGGTTTTATTAATAAGCCCTTGTAAAATTGAAAACTGGATAGAATAAATAAATGAACTGTGAGGAACTATTAAATCAGTAATAACCTCATTTGTAGGAAATATCCTTTATTCTAAATTCTAGTAAAAATCTTGTCTTTGTCAGAAGGTTTGTGTTACTGTAAGAGCAAATACAAATCTTAAAAGAAATTTTTAAAATATCCCTGTGAAAAGGGGAGGGAGACCGCCGTATTTGCTTCTTACAGTATTTCCTTTAGAAAATGTAATTGCAAATCCTCTGTCCCTTTGAGATCTCTGTGAATCTTTTTAAAAGCTTAAATAAGCTTTTCTCAAGTTTTACAGTCAAGAAATGTTTTTCTCCAGGGTCTGGGAGGCATCACTTAGAAATGTAACCTCACGGAAGTGAGTGCCCTCTCTCCCTTTCTGTGGGAGGATGGGCGTTTACCTTAGGTGCCCGACTCCAGGTTGTAAAACTACCTGCTCGTCATAGAAATAGGAGAAGTTCTATTTATCATCTGCATAAAAGCAATTAGCCAACACAGATGGTCACCTTAATTGCCAGATGAATTTACGATGAACTATGAGTGAGAAGTGGAGCTGTCATTATCTCTCACCTGAGGTATTGTTTGTCCTGAGGAAACGCACGCACTGGATTGTGTCCAGCGGGATTTCTTTCTGTTTTGTGATCTCCCTGTGGAATTGCTTCGCTGCTCACCAGTCTGCTTTAATGCTTACTCAATAATAAAACTGTTCTTTCCTGTATTTGTGAAGTGGTATCTTGGATTGGCAGGAGATTTGCTTTTAATCATCTCCCAACAGCACCAGCAAACTCTTATCTTCCTGCATTTTGATAATCCAGGATTTACAAAAATAATTCTCTAAGTTCATTAAGAAAAATAACAACTGCTACAATGAAAAGAAACATCGATGGTACATTCTACCTTTCCTGATGATTCAGTAAAAGATTGTTCTTAGAATTTCCATGGCACTATAGGCATTTGTATGTTTATTTTCTGAATAGAAAGGATAAAATGTATATATATATATATATATATATATATATATATATATATATATATATATATATCAACTGGTACCAGACATGTGGGGTATGGTTTTGCATAAGATTCATGAGGTAGATAATTATAAAGCTATTACTATTTATCTGACAAATCTTTGGAGCACCTATTTTTGTGTCCAAGACTATGCTGGAATATACCTGCCATTCTTCCTCTTTTCTTGCAACAGATATAAGATTTTAGAAGTAAAAGTATTCAGAATTTTAAAATTTTGACTTTTCATTGGACATTCAGGATTGTCAACCATAATTTTGGTTCCCTTTCTTGCAATGAACAATTTTTCTTGAGAAGTAGTCCCTAGATTTTCACAAGCATGTCAACTATTTCCTTGACTAATTCAAGAAGCTTTTGAAACTGCAGTGAAGTAGACGCATCCGAAGATATAATTTAACTGCTAGTAAATCAGTCTGGCACCTGGCACTGTGATGAGGGGCTGGGACTAGCCAGGCCATCTGCAGCCACACGGTGAAGACCAAGTGACCTAACACATGGCTCGGATTGCTAAGTCATAAGGAGGAGGCAGAGATTTCACCCAGGATCAAGCTTAATGAAAAATGCCAAGTTCGGGCAAAGCAGAGAGTGCTCTGGGATGTCCTGCCAGGCTCCCCAGACCCTTCCTTCTCACAGTGGGCACAGGTTGTCTGACCCAGGCTGACCTGAGTTCTCTAACAGAGATCTGTGAGTCATCTTGTACATTGCAAGTGTTTATATTATGAAATATCTCCATTTTGTAGACCAGAGAGTTATGTATCTTATATGACATTCTCTGGAGAGCCAGCCCTCAAAAGTCCATAGGTTGTTGGTTTGTTTTCCATAAACAACCCTAAACCAGGGACACTAAGCTATTCACAGTCCATAGATAAAGATTTACCTTTGACCAAAATTATTTCTTATTTCCAAGAGGTCAAATTACCAAGTTATTTTCACAGAATCAGACTAGGTCACCAGCCTTCTTTTCTTTTCAGGAAAGAAATGTGTGACAGGTCAGTAGCTTTAATGCCTTCCTCCCCGGGAGGTAATCAGGCTAGATTCAGTTCTGGGCTCCATCACTTTGCAGCTGTCTGATCTGACCCGTGTCTCTGAAATGTAGCTGTGAATATCAGCCTCTAACTTCTGGGTTTTCGTTAATGTCACCTGTGACAGCTGCCACCAGAATCAGATCTAGATTCCTGACTCATGTCCTGGCGTCTCCCGTCACTTCCCCATAAAGGACACGAAACACGGGGGCGGTTCCAACATTTCACCTGTGACCACCCACGTCAGATCACCTCGATGTCTTGTTTGGGTTTATTTTTTTATCAATACATGGGGCCTACCCCTGATCTATTCAACCACTAAAGATTCTGATTAAATTCAGGAAACTGCATTTTTATATTTCCCAGCGTGATTTCTACGCACACAACAGTCTAGACCACCAGCTCTAAATGGGGGTTAGAGCGGTACACTACTGGTAAAAATTATATATATATAAAAAACACAAGCAAACACCATACATTTTAAATGTTTAGCAGAGTGAGCAGCACATAAGATGCCCTGAAAACTGCCGTGCATCATGAGAAGCTCAGCCAGCCATTCTCGCTGTCCTCACTGTCCTTGGATACTGACCTTGTTAAGACTCGGCCTGTGGCATCAGGAGCCATACATTCTTTGGGTCAAACTGGAGGAGATGGGGGTAAAACAAAAGTGAACTATGTCAGCCTGAATAAACCTTGCAATACTTTCCTAATAATCCACACTTGGCAGAAATTTTTTGGGACCTAGAAGCCACATACATTTCGATGGTACTTTGTCAAAGCAGCATGAACGGGAGCTGGGTGAACTTGCTGTCACACTTTGACATGATGTTAATTTCACAAGGGCAGGATGTGCAAACCCTGAGAGTTAGAGGACTGGGGGGGAAATCCCCTTACTAGGGGAAGGGATTAGAAAGTACAAATTGGTAGTCACGATATAGTCACAGGGATATGAAATACCGAATGGGGAATATAATCAACAATGTTATAAAGATCGTGTGGAGTGTCACATGGGCACTGGACTTATCGGGGAATCACTTCATAGACTGTGTAGATGCCTGACCACTGCGCTGTACACCTGATGCTGAATAATATTGAATGTCAATTATAATTAAATATATACATATATGTAGTCACGGGACGTAAAATACAGCATAGGGAAGATAGTCAATGGAATTGTAACAGCTATATACAGTGCCAGAGGGGTAGTAGATTGCGGGGGGGAGGGATTATAACTTTGCAAGGGGTGTAAATCTCTAACTAGTACATTGTTTTGTACACCTGGAACTAGTAAAATATTTGTTTTAAAAATCACCTTACTGTATTTTTTTATGTTTAGTTTTCAGGCTGCAATAGACATAAGAAAACAGGACTGGGTCTTACATACAAGCTTAGGTCCTCTGTGCCCTGGATAAGTTGCTTTCCTTTCATTTTTCTGAAAATTATGCTTCACCTGGTACGCAAAACCCAAATAAAGAAATACACCTGAGATCACCGATCCGCAGCTGAAGGTGTCTCTATTCACGGTGCTGCCTCTCTATTTCCTATCTTTCTTTCCCCGTCTCTGTGAATGGCCTCGCCATCCAGTCAGGTGCCAAATCCAGAAATAAAAAGTCGTCTTGGATTTTCCCTCTCCCTCATTACTCCACATCTAACCAATCAGTAACTCCTACTAACTCTACCTTCTAAATGTGTATTTTATGATCTGACTTCTCTCTGTCCTAACAACTACTGACCCCTGCAGGAGACCGCCACTTCCAGGAAACGAACCCCCTGACCCGTGTCAGCCTCCAGCCCACCTCACCCCACCAGGTCAGCATAGCTGGCCTCACATTCTGGGATGAGAGTGTCCCTGGGCTCCCCACGCTGCTCCTACCAGAGCATTCCTCATGAAGCTACATCCCATTGACTGACTTGCTTACAACCTAGATTGTGAGATCTGTGAGACCCAGGTCTGTGCTGACCGAGTGCCCCAGCAGATGCCCAGGGCCCCCATATGGCAGTGTTTCAGGGAATGAATGATTCTGCACATTTGAAAAAGAAGAATTTTAGTCATAAGCTTGATATTATTCAAGAGTGATATGATTTAAAAATCTTTACTGTGACCCTCACTGCCCAGAAAACGTGCTCAGAAAAGGTGGGAACCCTGCCCTACACTGGGGTTTACATGGCTGAATCCGAGGGTCCTGTCAGTTTACACAAGCAACCTCCTTAGGAGACACTGGTGATTGGTCTGCAAACTCCACTGCATGAAGAAAACTCAGTGGGGGGGGGGGGCATGGAAACATTTACAAGTAATTTTAAGGCTGTCGTACAGGCAATATTAGTTTTCTTCTCCACAATGTCTGTGACAAAGACCTGTAAAGGGAAGTTAAGGGCATATTGGTTTTAGTTCAAAAAGAACTGTACTCGTATATGGAAAAGATGTCCAAAGGTGGAAAAAAGTGATTTTGACCCGCAGTCACTGGAAATGTTCAAAATTATCAAGATGAAAGGATATAACTTGGCAAAATATGGGCAAAATTTTCAGCATTAAATGGAAATGTTGACTTAGGTGACTAGTAACCTTTCATTGGGTCAGGAGAATATAGGGTAAAGCAGGACATTGGACCTGAGTGAGGAACAATAATTATTTAATGAAGCAACCAGAGGTCTGCTCCAGTAACAGAATTCCAACTCACCTTAAAATGTTAAACTTAATCTGAAATAGACCATATGGCGAGCACACAATACCAGCAGCTTTGTAAGTGCCAATCCATGAAACTGGTATATGTGATTTATAATTTAGCAGAAGTCAGAGAAGAGTTCTGCACTACCTCAGGGAATTAACCCAACTAGAATAAATATAGATTTTACTATGAAGGAAATGCATTCAGTTAGACATAAGAAAGTCTGTTCTGACTAATAAAAAATTAATGATGAGGAAACTTAACAGAGCATATTTTGAAATTTCTTACCACGGGGATAAAAATTACAGAGAAAGAGAACTGCTGATACTACCAGGAACACATAACTAACAGTAGACACCAAAAAGGATTAGTAATGTACAAATCTCCCTCAAGGTGCTCAGCGTGGAGCAGGGGAGGGAGCGTGAAGCTAAAATGACACTAGTGGAAGATGTAAACAAGATGGAAATGCTGAGAGTGGAAGCGGCAGGTGCTTCGGGGGCTCAGAGAGGGAAAATGCCTCCTGTAAAGAGAACCAGGTCCTGACACCTGGTGGCCCTACCCTCCTGCTGCGTGGTGGCCTCAAATGGCAATGTCCCTCACACATGGACACTGTCAAGAACTGACCACTCAGAGTCTGAGTCTTGGACACACAATGTGCTAAATCTTCCATTCAGATCCTTTGTTATTTCTCAGTATTGGAGAGAGGAAGAAAGAAAGCAGAGAATAAGAGTTAATCATCTTTATGTGAAGCAGGAATGGTTAGTCTCCTTCAGGCTCTGCGTAGTAGATAATCCCAGGAAACGAACAGTCAAGGCTCCTGCGCTTTCTATTTCAACAAGGATTTGGCCAAATCCTACTGACAAGCTCAGGACAATCAGCTCAGCTTCCTCCTTCCTCCCAGTGCTCAGTAGGTAACCATCTCCAGTACCATTCGTCTCCCAGGTTCCCTTTCCACGTCCCACAGCCATGCGTCCCGCGACATAAATCAGATGCCCGAGGCCTCGGTGCTAAGCCCCTGCTGCTCATAACTCCATTCTATGCCCCTCCACACCTGGCCATTTTTATCTGTTGAACACACGCAGCACGGGGTCGCCGAGCAGTTAGTCATTTATACCCACAATTTATTAACTCTGTTTAGTCACAGACATAAAGAGTTTGGATGTGATTCCAGATTTGCTGTTCCCTTTGAGATTTATTTCAAGGCACTCTGTGACCCTGTAACTTTGAAAGGCCCCATATAAATGAGGCTTTATTATTGGAGCTACAACCAGCAGGGTTGCTTTCGTTATAGGCCTGGCAGCAGTCAGTTCTAGGAAAGGTTTCTCTTTTTAGTTATTTCTGTGTACAGGATCTCAGTTACAGGATCTCAGTTAATACTTAACAAGTGCAAATTGAAGCAAACAGAATTTGTGTTAAAAAAAAATGTCGTTTTCGTGAGTTTGTCTCTTCTGAGATAAGGTAATAACAAGTCTTAGGAAAAGAATAAAGCAGAACAGAAGATGGACAATTGAGTTCTGTCATCCTTTCATACATGAAAAACTTAGCTGTGAATTCCTCAGGGTCAGTATAAGAAAATGGAAGGACGGAATGAGGATGAATTATTCACAGAGGATATCTGGGGCCTTCACTTTTCAGGTTCTGTGTCACTTCCTTTCCTTTTAGGAAAACACCAACTTCGGAACAACAGTGGAAGGAAGGGCAAAACTGAACACCAGCGGTCGCTCACACCTCCCACGTGGACCTACTGTGCAGCAAGTAACAGCACTGCCTGAACCCGTTACCAAGTGCAGGTGCCCTGGGGGTGGCCCGATTAGCCGCTGTATTTCAATCCAATGAAGGCTATTTTATCAATCCTGAGCCTATGACCCCGTCCGTGTCTCTTTACTATGGAAATACAGCTTTCTCTGGCTCATGCAATAGCAAAGATATCTAACAGTGGATCATCCCAGAAAAACACAATAGAAATAAAAACAAAGGAGAACATACTGACCCGTTCGTGTGTTTTTATTGTATAGACACTTATGATTGAGTCAGGAACCATACACCGCGATTCTGGCAATCGGTCAGCTTATGAACTGCCCTAAACTCCTCTATCAAACAGAAGAGGGGCTGTGCCCAGATGATTCCAGGGACCTGCCGAAGGAGAAAAGCACCCGCTGCTGGGAGCCGGCCTCTCTGGGAGCCGGACATTCCAGGACAAGCACCGTGTCCAGGCCTGGCCCAGAAACCCCAAGCCCCCACACACCTTCCCAAGAGGTGTGCACTCCCATGCCAGCTGTTTAATTTTGTTTCCATTTTGAAGCTTACGACAACTAAACAACCTGAAAGTGTTTAAACCACCACGCAGAGCTGCGTTGTTGCAGAATTACATCCTGTACGTGGACATGTGTTTGGGATCAAGTTCATTACAAACATTATTTTAATTTTAACATACTAATGGGTGAAGAATTAAGGTAGATTTACCATGTACATTGTGCATTTGTATCAAACTATTTTGATGTGTGCTATTCAAATAAATAGCTCCCATTTCTTACTTCAACAAGTATTTTTGCAGTGGGTCCTTGCCTCAGATGCTTCTCCATAGTGTTTAGCACTGGAGAAGTCATGTTGAGTAGAAAAACATCCTCTGAGGGAAGGTACCTCCTCCTGAGTGAGGACGCAAATGAATTAGTGCATCAACCAATGCATTCATTCATTCATTCATTCATTCATTCGAAAACTGGAAGACGGTGGTATATGCTGAGAAGTGAGACAGTGAAGCAGAAGAGAAATGGACAGCATGTTGAAACTGTCTGGTCGGAAAGTTGTGTCACATCTGCATGGTAAGAAGCGACCTGCAGTGTGAATGCTATCGGAAGGAGGATCCCAGGCTGGGAACACCCCCCAGTATGTAGCTCCTACGTCGGAAACACAAGATCCCGTGGGAAAATAGCCCATGCCTGGCGTGCCAGTGCCAGCGCACGTCCACTATGGCTGACGTCGGGCAGTGCCTAGGGGACAATAGGCAGAGCTGTGTATGTCATGGCAAGTGGCTGGGTCTTACGCTAAACGTGATGGGAAGCGTTTGAGTAGGCTGACTGTTTTTTAAGTTTTTTCCAGCTTTATTGAGGCATAATTGAGGCAAAATTGTAAAATGTCGAAAGTGTACAATGTAATGATTGGATATATACACTATAAGAGGATTCCTTCCGGTTAACACATCCATCATCTCACGTTATTTATCTCTGTGTGTGTGTGTGTGTGTGTGTGTGTGTGTGTGTGTGTGTGTGAGAGAGAGAGAGAGAGAGAGAGAGAGATAGAGAGAGAGAGAGAGCATTTACGTTCTACTCTCTTAGTAAATTTTAGTCATACATTCTGTTATCTGCTAGAGTCACCATCTTATATGTTAGATCCTCAGACCATATTCATTTTATAACTGAAACTATGGACCCTTTTACCAATCTCTCCTAATTCACACCCCGTCCATACCCTAGTGACCACTTTTCTACTCTGTCTTTGTGAGTCTGACGTTTTTTAGATTCTGTATATGTGATACGGGGCTGTACTTGTCTTTCTCTGATTATCGGACTGAGCACGATGCCTTCAGTGTTCATCCATGTTGTCACAAGTGGCAGGATTTCCTTCTTCTTCGTGGCTGAATAACGTTTCGTTACATAATAACATCTTCTTCATGCATTCATCCCTCCACAGTTAATTAGGTTGCTTCTGTTTTTTCTGTTGAATTGTATGAGTTCTTTATATATTTTGGATATTAATCCCTTATCAGATATATGTTGGCAAAAATTTTTCTCTCATTCTGTAAGTTGCCTTTTCATTTGTTGTTGCCTACTTTTGCCGTGCAAAAACTTTTCAATTTGATGCAGTCCACTTTTTAAAAAATTTTTGCTTCTGTTGTCTTTGCTTTTGTTGTTAATTCCAAAAAAAAACAGAATAATTGCAAAAATAAACATCAAGGAGCTTACCCCCTATGTTTCTTCTAGGAATTTTACAGTTTAAGGTCTTAAATTTAAGTCTTTTCTCTGTTTTGAGTTGGCTTATGTTTATGATGTAAGATTGGGGACCAGTTTCATTGTTTTGCATGTATCTGTCTAGTTTTCCCAGTACCATTTATTAAAGAGACTATCTTTTCCCCATTTTTATATTCTTGGCTCCTTTGTCATAAACTAACTGACCATACACACATGGGTTTGTTTCTGAGCTTGCTTTCTGTTTCCACTGATCTATGTTCTGTTTTTATGCCAATGTCACACTGTTTTGATTACTATAGTGGTTTTTAAAGTATGCAAAGTACAGGTTTTAAAGTATAGGCTTCTTCTAGGGAAAGACTGGGAGATGGGCGCTTTTTGCCTCCTCCCTCTGTGCTGGGCCTTATGGGGGGCAGAGGGGAGAGGAGCCATGCTGGGTCCTTATGAGCTGGTTAAAAACTGCTTCTTTGTTTGCTATACTCTTGTGGGTCCCCTGGATATAAGCCCTGTTGGCTTTCAGAGCTAGTGGTTTTGGGGGTTGGTCTCACAGTTGGGAGTCTTAAATTTGGGGACACCAGATGTGAGGTCCAAACCCTCACTCCTTAGGGAGTAGCTGGTAGTTGGAGGTCCCCTCCTGATTGTATGACACTGCCGGGGATGGGGTTTATGGTGAGAGTGTTTGCTTCCAGTTTAGATGTGGGTAGTGTGGTTCTTTTCTAATTCACCCAATATGTAGGAGTCACTTAGTTAGCTTCTGGGTTTCTTTCCAAAGGAATTGCTCTGTGTGTAGCTGTGGATTCAGTGTATTTGTGTGAGAAGGTGAGTTCATGAGGCTCTTCTGTCCCATCTTGGGCTGGGACCATGGATGATTTTAATGTGCAAATGCTGTGAACTGATGTTTACTTGTAAATAATCACTCAAGCTACGGTGGAGATAAATAGTACAGGGGCTGAGAGAGGAAATAAGTGAATGAATGATTTAGGTGCTACTGCTGTGATTCAGATGGATGAGGATGGAGACACCAGTGTGACAGAAGTGGCAAAGGGGAGAAGTGAAATCATCCAGGAGGCGTTTTAGCAGTAGTGCTGCCAAGGGCTGTCTAAGAGCTAGGATATGGAGGCTGCAGGAAAGAGAGAGATCAAAGTTACTCTTGGGCTTCTGATTTGAGCAGCTAGGTAGATGGTGGCACTCCTCACTGAGCTGGAAGAGACAAGGAAGAGCAAATCTGGGGATAAAGGAGTCACGGATTCTCTTCTGCCCATGTTCATTTTAAGGTACCAACTCGTAGGTGAGTCCACGGGTGCCAAGAGTTAAAAAGGTATAGATTGTGTGAAAGTCTGTGAGGTTCAGTAAGATTACACAGGGAGAGAAAGAGTGAGAAAATGGCCTGGGGTACTCGTGTACTTTGAAGTCAAGGCACCAGAGGGGAGTGATATCAAGGACAAAGGACCAAGGAGAGGCCTGGCACGTGGGAAGAAAAATATTCAAGTTCCGTGTCCCTGAGGCCAAGAACAGAAAGTCCTTTATGAAGCAGAGAGAGGGGTGAGTGGGGAAAAGAATGTGTGAAGCCTGGATTTGCCAACACCAATGTCACTGGCAACCTTGGGAACAGTGTCAGAGGGACCACAGCTGAAAATGAGGAGGCTGAAGGTCAAAGACGCTGAGAAGATGGAGACAGGAAATCTCCATTATGGTGTCATTTTCCTGGGGGGAAGTTGGGAGGAGGCAATAACGAGGTGGGGGGAGTGGATTTCAGAGGGATTGTTCTCTTTGAAATGGGAGAGTTAGACCATGTGTGGGTGCTGATGGGAACGGGCCAGAGTTGAGGGAGAAGTTAGTGCTGCATGGTAGACAGACAGACATGGAGGAAGCCAGCTCTGAATGAGATGAGAGGATTTGAACGTGAGGCACGAGTGGAAGGGCTGACCCTCAATAAGAACTGGGACGCTTCGTCCGGGTGGTCTATGAGGCAACAGGAGAGAATGCGGAGACAGATGCATGTGACTGACAGTTGTTGTAGGAGGATTGAGGCCTTATTCTAACCGTTTCTAATGCTAAACGTCGTCTGAATGTGACAGTGGAGAACACCTGAGCGTGTCATGCATTGGCTGGTGACCGTGGGTGGCAGTGCATAAAGGATGGAGAGGAAAGAAGGAAGTGAAACGGGACTTCTGGAGAACGGAAAAGCTGGTGTAGCAAGAGAATCCAGTAGGAACTGGGGCCAGCGTTCAATATCCATTTGAGACTTTGAGCTTGAACTGACAGTGAACTCTGACCACGTTTGTATGTTTTCCTTCAGTGATGCTGAGCTGTTCTGGAGAGGACGAGAAAAGCTGGGTGGAGGAGTTTAGCTGGAGTTCGTACTTTGCCCGTCAGTCAAGCATGTCAGGGAGAATGAATGGCTGTCATTCGCAATGAGAAAAGAGCTGTGAGAATCGAGTCACACTGCATATGGCAGACACAAAACTCTCCAAAGCCCGTGCTAGAGAAAGTTCACGTTCCTATCATAATTAGCAAGTTAGTTTCGGAAAATCGTAACATACTGTGTCTAATTAATGTTCATTTGAACTTAAATTTAGTTGTTCAGTCAACATATTTTGACTTTACAGGTATATTACAGTTGTAAGCATAAGCAGTTAAAACACAGGTTTATGTCCACATATGTTGATATAAACATGGGATATAAACCCATGCTTATATCCCGTGTTTATATCCACACATGTGATGTTATAATTCAGTTAAGTCAACACTGGTTCTCTCCTCTGTTAAGGAGATTCACCCGTTTTCTACACTTGAGAAAACGATCTGAGATAATGGCTCACACAAACCAGACATACAGCAGCCCCAGTATTTTCATGCAGCGTCAGAAGCACGACTGTTGCGGGGACGCCTGTGCCTGCTGCTCTCTCTGCAGAGACACTACAGGGAAGATGAATGACAAGTGGGCATTCGAGTAAAGAGTGTGAAGTTGGAGTCAGCGGAGTCCGTTAGTCCAACCGGGCAGACGTCGCGTCTGCTATGGCCGTCTGCACAAACAGGCTCACACCCCAGGGCCCTCTCACTCCCTTCAACTGGCCTGGGCCACTCTTTAATTTTTAGAGACACCATGCATTATTGTTTTTTAACTTATCCTCTCCCCTCCCCACATTACATGAAGTTCCCTGATAATTACAGAGGGTTAGATGATTTTTCAAAATTTAGTATTTCCTAAGAGTTAGAAGCAGAATCCTACCCCCTGGCTCTAACCACAGAAGACATTGCTTGTCTTCTTTATTCCTATCCCACAATAACTCGGGAGGCCTTCACTAAAAGAAAAGACAGGCGAGAGTGTTTGTCCCTTCTGAGGCAGGGGCTGGAAGGCTGTCATCCCGGGAGCAGAACTTCATCTTTGGGCTTTTTACAGGAGCTGTGAAGGGCCCACCATTAATGAACACTGAGGAATCACCTGTTGTACCTGGACTCTCACCATCTCTAGGCCACAGGGATCATGTAAACTCTGTGTCTGCTCTTCTAATGGCCACTGATCATCCAGATATGGGATTTTAAACACACCGCCTCCAAGAGCCTAGTCACACCCAAGAGCCAAAGGACATCTTTAACAGCTTTCAGAGGGAGAGGAAGGAAGGAAGGAAGGAAGGAAGGAAGGAAGGAAGGAAGGAAGGAAGGAAGGAAGGAAGGAAGGAAGGAAGGGTCAAAGACGGTCCCAGGATGCAGGGCCATGCTTCCTAAGCTGCTCACACCGACGTGTGCGCTGTGTGAACTGGAACTCAGACTCCCACCAGCCCAGGCCTTTCTGCTTTGCTCACTTCTGGCTGCTGCCCCTCGGCTCCCTCACCCCTAAGCTGGACTTAAGAGCTGTGTGGGGCTTAGCAGTGCCCATCGCATTACTATATATTATACGTGACACGTTATTATGCACACGTGTGATAGATTACTGTATACATTTTATGATTTTTGTGGTCTGACACCTTTGGCCGCATAAAGGTGGTTTGGACCACACCAGAGGAGCTGGTTCAAACCCTGTCTCCACCCTCCATTACGTGATCTTGGATCATGTTCTTTGTGTATCCACATCTTCACAGATCCATGAAGAGATTTGCTGATCCCAAACGACAGCTGTCTACCAACACCGCGGGCACTGGGGACGTCCTGTGCATTACATCAGTACCTACTGCAGCACATGCTATGCCCCTCAACTGACAAATGGCACAGCAGTGACTTACACACACGTCACACGAGGCCCAATATCCTCCCAACTGGACAAATAAAACAATGCGTCCTCGCCGTACTCACGCTAAACACATACTCAGTAAGGGATTGGAGGCCAAAGAAAAAAGTTTGAAAAAATATTTGAAAACCTTATGTTTTTCCTAAAATTGAAGATCCCCAGTGTGAAATTAGCTAAAAACCATCCTTCGTGACAAAGCAGAGCAACAATTTTCCTGCCACTCTAAGCTGTAAAAGTCTTCAACTCCTGCAAAGCAATCAAGGATGTGAAGAGAAACTGTGAGCTTCTGGTTTCAGTTCTTACCATTCTCCCTCACGTAACAGTAAATCTTACTAGTTCCTCTCATGTCTTTAGATTCTTGGTTTGCAGCCTTGATTACCCATTCATACATTTTTAAAAGATGCTTTCTCACACACACACACACACACACACACACACACACACACACACACAGGTCAATTAGTTTGATCAGCTGTGGACTGTACTGGTTTAGACAAGGATGACACTGAGCTAGCGTTTGAGATTACGCCCCAGTTCAAATGACTAATTTGGGATCCTCACGGCTGTGGGAGTATCTGATATGCTCTGTAAGAAAGGACCATGAAATGAAACGAAATGAATAAAATAATAAAATACAACGAAGCACAACAAGAGTGTGGACTCTCAGTCTGATGGGAGGAATACAGCTGAGTTACTAACACACGTAGATCATTGTTACCTTCCAAAAGAAAGAAAAGCATGTTAACAATTTTGCCAGATTACCTGATAAAATTAATCTGAGTTTACAAAATAGACATGAAAGTCGATTAAGACAAATTTTGGCACAACGTGAACAGGGAACTGAATGACGTTTTCCAGAAAGACTTCTAAGCGCCCATCAATCAGAACAACACACAAAAACATCATTTTAAATGAAACTTAGCTACCAAATTAAAGGACATTTCCATTTTTTTGGAATTTAATCTAAGTCTGCTTCAAGTTTAAAAACAGTTAAAAAGGGGGGATCCTGGCTGAGGGCTGAAAACTTCAAGCAGATGTTACCTCTTGTCGTCAGACACCCCTCATATTAAACTGAGTGAGAATTTGTGGATCTGGGCCCCTGATCACATCCGACCTCATCTCTCAGTGGTCGCACATCAGCTGCTCTCAGCCTCTGAATGTGTCTCATGTGTAGGCTAAAAACGGCAACTTCACACGCGGTGCCAAAGCCCCTGGGACCTGAAATTTTGAAAGTTTCCTATTCTGAGTCAAACGACTATGCTGTAAATTGTGGGGTTTTTTTGTTGTTGTTGTTGTTTTTTTTTTTGTTTTTTTTTTTGGTAGGGAATGTACAAGAGAACTATTCATATTTAATGAAGCTGTCATATAAATGAAACTAGCATCCTTCAAAAACGCAAAGACAGTATATTTTCTTTATTTTGAATGAACCTCAACACCCACCCCACCCCCATCCTGCACAAAACAACGGAAAACTCACAGTGTGTGGATGGGGCTTTCCTGCATGGGTCTATTCGTCAGAGGAATCACCCGCCAATTTAGTGTTTACCTGCCTCCCTGCTCAGGATTTGACGAGTCTGGCTCGCTGAAGTGACACACAAAGTCACTCGGAGCTTAGGGACCATTTGTACATGGAATGGCCTGGTGGAGGGCTCTCTGGGTGCCCAGCCCCTGCAGGCGGTCGCTCCGGGAAATGAGGCTTCCCCCCTACCCCCCCCTCGCCCCCTCCACACACACACACCCACTGCCGCTGGGCTCCTTGCTGTCCCTGGGCCTGGACACTGACCAATGTGTTCTGACTCGCTTGCAGAGCAGCAGTTTGAATAGAAGATACTGTGCTGGGGTTGTGTAAAGGTGGTGGCCTTTTAGTGACATCAGTTAAAAGAACTGGTGGAGGCCGCTTGAGTGTGATCCAGTGCTCACGCATTTGTCCCTAAATTCTCCTTGTGCAGTTTGTGTCACAGGCTGTGCCCCCTCCTCCACGTGGCCCCTCCTACATCTGCAAGGACCTGATTCTGCTTCCCAGCTGGCGTTCTCGTCCTAGAGAAGGGACCTCCCTCTCTCTCCTCTCCCTGGGCCACTTGTGCTGTGGGTGTCAGACAATACTCAGCTTTGCAGTCTGATTCCAGCTGGAAAAATGCTGGAGGCCCAGGCAATACAGTCAAACACATTTTATTCCAACGTCACGCTTTTTCTTTTCTTTTTCTGCTTGTTTTTGCTCTAGTTTTCCTTTGCTTTTTATATAGTTCACTTAGAAAATCCTGCCCTGTCATCTGTTGTAAGAATCATCATTATTTTATGTACTACTAAGAAAAAAATTTTTCAAAAATGTCAACTCTACTCTGACATCCACAGAAGTTAAAATGTGAAAGAAACAAAGGAACTACCTTAGAATGAGGGAAATTCAGTATTTTCCAGGCAGGTGACAGCCACACCAAGCACCTTCTCACTGCATATCATGGGTGTCCATGCTTTACGGCTCAGAGAAGCTTTTCGTTACAAGCCATGCGAACATGAAGCCAGTGGCTTCATTTTATTTTTACTTTTGATGTTTTGATGTACATACATACAGGCAGGGAGAAAATGAGGACAGATACACAGTTTAAGTGCAAAGCTTCAGAGCCAGCTTTCAGGGAGCTGGAATGCCAATTCTGCCCACTTTGCTAAGCTGGAAAGCTGGGGTACGTTCCTAGACTGTGTTTCCTCCTCTGTAAAAGTGAGTTGCCCGCCTGCGTATAACAGGGTGTTCGTAAGGCTCTCAGAATAACGCCTGGGACGGGATGTCTGCAAACGTGCCCACAGCTGTGCTTGTCCCTGAGCGTTGTGTGCCACCCAGGCACCCAGGCTGTGGCCAGGGGAGTCTTGTGCCCCAAGCTTTGTCCCAGTGTCCTTAGGGCAAGGTGTGGCACTGCTGTGGCCTTAGTCATCTCCTGGAATGAAGTGCATGCCTGCCTTGACAATTATGCCAGAAATGGGCAAATTCTAGAATTTATTATGGAGGCCTGAGATACAGAAGCATGTTAGGCTAAAAAAAAGGCTAACTTTTTCTTTAAACTATTCATTAGTGTGATAAATGTTACCAGATTATGAAAGCAATTCAGATATTAAAAATTACATGGACTGAAATAAAAAGAGACCCCTGGATCGGCACCCCTCCCACTGCGGAGGGAACCACTGTTTACATAACTTCCCAGGTACTTTCTGGCCATTTATAAGTCGCTTTGCTGTGTTCTGTTTTAAAGAAAAGGGATCACCTGTACCTAATGTGCTCCAACATCTGTCACCTTCAAGTAGCTGAAGAAGGTGTCTCAGTGACCACCACAATGACTGTCACTTAGTGAGACCCCATACGTGTCGTCTGAAAAAGCGAAAGACCTGTGGGAAGCATTTGTATATGTGACAGGCACCCGCAAGCCGTGTGCACGTTTGAATCAAATAGTCAGATTCTCAACTGTTTCTTCTATGGCTCATTATTCCTGATTGACGGCTCTGCCCATTCATCCCCTGATTGATGGCTCTGCCCATTCACCCCCGGGCTCTCCTGAGGCCAAATTACTTGTGCTGCTTCTGTTTGGTAATTTAGCCAAGAAGTCTAAGGTGAGTCCTTAAAAGATGATTTTCTTGCACGGAGCACTGTGCAGTTTAGCAAATAGCTTAAGTACGCACACCGCCGAGTAAGTAAATACAGTGAATGCGGAGTGTCAATCAATGGTTTCCTTGGATAACGTAAAATATGCGCCCACATCAGATCAACCCCCCACCCAGGGCTTAGTTAGCCTCCTTGCTTAATTAAATTACCACAGTTCACTAGCTTGACCAAGCAAATGTTCTTGAAACTGAAAATTATACTTAAACCGTGATGTGTATTTATAATAAGTATTGAAAACTGTTTCACAAATATAAGAGTTCTCAGGCCTGTGTTATTTTGAAACTGAATTTCAGACTTTCAATCAGTAGAAAAAATGAAGTCTAAATCCAATTTATAGACCAAATGCAGTAATTTATTTGTCAATCCATCATTTGTAGTTGTTAAAAATTTAGTTTATATGTTTTAAAAATAATGCTGTTTATTAAAAAATAGAGAGACTATGGCTTTGGAATAAGTTAAATACAACAAACACTTCCAGGAGTTGAAGGATTCTTGGTGTTTTTAAGAGACTTTTTTAAGCTATTGATCAAAAATAAACAATTATAAAACCATAGCACATAAGGAGGAGCCAAACGGCATTGACATTGTTAAGCTACAAACGGCTGAGAATTGATATTTGCAAATGATACAACCTAGAAGTATGTAAATTCAAAAATTTATTCACTATCAGCAATAAGGGTGACAAATGACTAATGTCACTGCAAGACCACACTTGGACTTGGGAGAAGTGACGGTCGGGCCATATTTTGTGAGACTGACCACGGCCAAATTACAACTCTCCTTGACCTCTGGTTTCCCTGAGGAAATTTCTAATGTTCTAATTTCTGCTTCAGCGCTGAACTTCTATAATTTAATTTCACAATTTCCTCTGCCATTAAAGATATTTACACCGGGATGTCAGTGGAACTCTTATTTTGTTACAAACACTAATGTAATTTTAAAAGCACCTTCATTCATTGATGCAGCAAATACTCTTTGCCGGCTGGGTTTCGGGCACTTTCTAGCAACTGCAGATACACCTTCCCAGAACTTACATTCCAGTGGTTGAGAAAGAAAACTGAGTATGAGACGTGTGCTATGGAAGCACCGGGGGCAAAGGAGGACGGGCAAGAGGGCCGGGGTGGGGTGCCACGGGGGATGCGGCTCAGGGACGGCATCTCTGAAGTGTCAGTGTTACTGCAATGCCAAGATACCTTTCGTGCAAAACGACTGCTCAGCAGTGACTTCGAGAAACAGGTGTTGCTTTCCTACCATTAAAAGGAACAAAGACGTAGCCGCTCTCGGACCTTCCGGCAGCTGCTCAAAGGTGACGTCAGGCACTCAGACCTTCCATCTTCTGACTCCGTCTCCGGCGTCCACTATTCCTCTTGACGCTGAGCAGTCATGACCACAGGACAGCAGTGCTCACATGTTCCCCGAAAAATAACCTCCGCAACCCCCGCACCTGTCTTCCCCTTACACAACTGCATCAACCATGGCTTGTTTTCTTTCGGTGCTTGGACACCTGGGCCTCGCTGAGCCTGGACAGACTGCCCCTCTCGGCACAGGCAAATTCCTAGTCCCTTCCCAAGGCAAACCAACCACTCCAGAGCCCACGTCTCCCAGCTCCACGGTGGGCCTCTCTGACTCCATTCCTCTGCCACAACCACTGAGGTCCAGGCACCAGACGACTAGGGACAGCCCCTGTGCCCGTGAGCCCCTGACGTTATTCAAACCACCCAGGACTAACTCCGCTGTCCTGACTCGCCTGCTCTTTCCCCGGAAACCACAGTAAAGGCTCTCATCCAGGTCTGTCCCCTTTCCCTGCCTCCTGACTGCTGCTTCCCCGTGTGGCCCTGTGTGGCGTGGGTGCCCCTTGTCCTGGGAACTGTGAGTATGCAAAGCAATCTTCTTAATGCAACTATCTCCTGATCAGTTGGCATCCTCAGGCCTAAATAATAATGAAAACTGTATCATAACAATCACAGGACACGGGAGACGGAGAGAAGTGGGGAGGGGTCGCCAGGACCGGTCTTACAGTCAACTCAGGTTTGGGTGGTCGTGCTGGGACCCAGAAGAAAAAATCGGCATGTGTTAAAAAAGAAAACGGGAGAAGAGCTGTAAAGTCTGACCTACAAATCCTTCATCACAGGAGGAGATGTTTTCTTTGTCTCGGAGAATCACAGCGCCTGACATTCCCAGGTGTGACGGGTCGTGGGGGGAGGCTCCTCCCACAGGAATGCTCTGTCCTCCTCTGGTGGCCCCTTCCCAACCCTTAGAACACTTTGTGGGTCCTTTGTCCTAAATTTCCAGAAGTCCTCGGACTGTAAATTCCCACTTAGAAACATTCTTCTTAAAGATGTAAAGAGTCTCTTTTTCCCGGTCTTCAGACATTTCTTGTTTTTACTCCAAATTATTTTATACCTTTTTGTACATTTCTATGTGCTCTGCTTTGAAGTTCTCCTCTTCACAGGATTAACTGCAAGGAAGAAGCCTTATGGAAGGTATGGACCGGAGAGAGCCACTGCGCTGTGGTTAGGACATGTCCTGGGAAGAGCTGCCCAGGGGTCCTCCCATGAAGATGGAGGTGCTGCCTGCACCATCCACACTGTCCACTGGGCTGCTGACACTTGGGGTGCACTGGTGTGACAGCAACTGAATTGTTAATTGTACTTGATTATAACTACATTTAAACTTAAAGAGCCAACTGCGACTGGCGGCTACTCTGCTGGACAGCATAGTTCTAGAGCAGGGTGTCCAAACTGCGGCCCGCGGGCCAACTGCGTTCCGCAATCCACTGTTAATTGGCCCGCAGCAAATTCCAAAAATATATTTAGTTTACTTAAACAAACCAGGTGAGGCAATACATACTTCACCTCGAGTGAGTGGCCCGGCTGTTTGTGTATTTTACCGCACATGGCCCTTGGTGGAAAATGTTGAAAACAGTCTGGACACCCCTGGTCTAGAGTCTGGGCGGTGCAAGCAGGAGGTGCTGCTTTAGTTGTGAGGATGGAGGACTCATTTGCAGCTCACTGCTCTGTGTACCGGAATGACGTCCTGCCTCCCGTCATCCTGACAACCAGGCTGGAAATGAGGATAAAAAGCTGGAGGGTAACTGTCCTGCGGGCGCCTGCCTCCTCCAAGGTTTAGCCAGGGCTGCCTTCTGTCTCCTCTAAAGCTGAGACCCCCAATTAAAGAGACGCTGCAAAGGAGCGATGCACCAGCCACCAACCTCGGCGGGTCTCAGCCTGGGGCTGAGCGCTGGGCATGCCTCCTGTGGCCAGTCTCTTCTGCCCATTGCACTGACCTAAGCTGGGTGGGGCATCTCTTCCCCCATTTCCTCCCAGGGAATGATTCTCCTGCTAAGATGTGGTCCTGCCCCTCACTCGCCACAGAACTGCTGGGTTTCTGGCCATCTGCTCGCATCTTGGGGGCCCTTTCTGAGTGCCGGCCCTGGCCCCTGGCTGTCACACAGTGAGATACGTTTCTGTGCCGGTAGGAATGGCCACTGAGCCAAACCCCAACACATGCTGGTGAAACCCACTGACACCCCCACTCCCAATACTTCCTCACCATCCATTAGCCAACCAGTGACCATGCTGTTCCTGACACCCTGTATTTTGAATGTCACTCCTCCCTGGACCCTGTGGCCAGCACCTGCCAAGTGACACTCCCCTGGGAAAACACCCCCCACCAGCTTGGGGAGCCTCTCCCTCCTTGCCCTGGGCTTCTCTCCAATGACTCTGAATATGAACAGCTTTGGACGTCTCAGGGTTGGTTTCCAATTAGGAACACAGTTTTGCTGAAGCGCATTTATTTTCTTAAGAAATTATGCCGCTCTTCCCATTTTCATGAAGAACTTGCTTGGAAATATTCCAAGTTCTCTAAGGTGTTTGCTGAGGACTGAGAAGCATCGGCAGGGCGCTCGTTTCTGCAGTCCCTGCGTGTCCGTTTCTGTCTGGAATGCGGAGCTGAGGGCAGTCTGTACTGTAATCTCTGCTGTTTGCAGAGGAAACACACACAAGCTCTTGGAAGCTTTGGTGAATAACTGCTGGGCTCTTCCAAACGATCAGAACTTTCAAACTATTAATTTCACCTTAATAATCCTTAGAAAGCCAGCATGCCTCACAAGAAAATCCTCTATAATCATGAAAATCAGAAAACCTAAATGCCTAATGCTACAAAAATTCTTACGTACATTATGATTAATCCTTATCATTGGATAATATATATTCAGTAAAATGGCATTTAAATATACTTTAATGGCATAAGGAAATATGTATTATTAGGTTAGCTAGGATTACAGGAATTAGAAAAATAATGACAAATAAATCTTTAAAACATTCATAGCATTTCCCATAAGTGATGAGATTCTGAACAACACTTCTGTCCACCGTACAGTCCTGTACTTTCCAAATATCATGGAATAAACACTCCAGTTTTAAAATCAGAAAACGTATTTGAATCTACATGTATATGTGGGTATGTATGCGTGTGCATGTACAGTATCTGACAAGCTAACAAGAATATGTAAACTGGATGGGCTATTAGGTAAATACTGAAAATTCTGTTTTCAAAAAATTTGGAAATTATTCATGAAATGATGGCAAATGAAAAGTTAGAATATCATATTGTAGATTGGACTATGTCTCAGCTCTATTTAATTTAGTAGAGGAACTATAAAGAGAGAAATCATATAATTGAACATAGAAGGTGACTGAGGTTACCACTGGGTACACCTTCCTTCCTACTTGGCAGTGTTTATGACAGTGATTGCAAGGACAACACACTGTTTCTAGAATTGGATGCAAACATCTCAGGGCCGGGTGGGAACCCCTTCATTGCAGTCCCGGCAATGGCTGAGTCCAGGGGTGTTTGTGTTCTCTCACTTTGGAGTGAAGAACAGTGTATATACAACACACTTGCAAATGCATGTTCAGTATGTTTGCCAAACTGCATCAATTCTTGATTTTCCTGGTTGGCTAGAAATTATAGCAAAATATTCTTCAAATATAAATGTGTCCATTTTGATTGTTTATAGCTTCCATCATCATTGAATGTTGAGACAAAACATTGGTTAAATACCATATATGATTTTTTTTTCATTTTGCCAAATTCATTTTCCAAATGATAAATTAAAGGTGGTTGGTATGACTTGGGAACTTTATGTTTCTCACTTTATTGCTACTGAAAAGCAAAAAGACAGCAGCGCTCTTGAGCTATGCACACTTCCTGAAAATAAGACACATCTATCAAAGCCCCCTGAATACAGGCTCAGCTCGGCATATTGTGCTTCACTTCATTGTGCTTCGCAGATGCTGTGGTTTTGCAACTGAAGGTTTGTGACGACCCTGCTTCGAGCAAGTCTATGGGCACCTTTTTTCCAACAGTATATGCTCACTTTGTTTCTGCGTCACAATTTGGGAATTCTGACAATATTTCAAACTTTTTCATTATCACTATATTTGTTACAGGGATCTGTGATCACTCATCTTTGATGTTACTATCATAATTGTTTTGGGGCACCAGGAACTGCACCCATATAAGACAGAAAACTTAATGGATAAATGTGTGTGTTCTGACTGCTCCACTGACCAGCCATTCCCCCGTCTCCCTCCCTCATCCCCCCTGTTCCCTGAGACACAACAATATTGAAATCAGGCCAATTACTAATCCTACAATGGCCTCTAAGTGTTTAAGTGGAAGGAAGAGTCTCAGGTCCCTCACTTTAAATCAAAAGCTAGAAATGACTAAGCTTAGTGAGGAAGGCATGTGGAAAGCCGAGAGAGGCTGAAAGCTGGGCCTCATGCACCAGTTAGCCAAGTTGTGAGTGCAAAGGGAAAGTTCTTGAAGGAAATTCAAAGGGCTATTCCCATAAATGCACAGACGATAATAAAGCGAAACAGCCTTACCGCTGATATGGAGAAGGTTTCAGTGATCTGAATAGAAGATCGGACCAGCCACAATGTCCCCTAAGCCAAAGCCTAATCCAGAGCAAGGCCCTAACTCTCTTCAAGTCTATGAAGGCTGAGAGAAGGAAGCGGCAAAAGAAATATTTGCAGCTGGCAGAGGTTGGTTCACAAGGTTTAGGGAAAGCTGCTGCCCTCATACATAAAAGTACAAAGAGAAGCAGCAAGTGCTGACGGAGAAGCTGCAACCACTTGTCCAAAAGGTGCAGCTAAGATACTTCATGATTTTCAATGTGCACAAAACAGCCGCTTATTTAAAGAAGATGCCATCTCGGACTTTCACAGCTAGAGAGGAGAAGTCAATGTCTGGCTTCAAAGCTTCAAAGGACAGGCTGACTCTCTTGTCAGGGACTCATGCGGCTGGTGACTTTACACTGAAGACAGTCAGTGTTCATTCACCATCCTGAAAATCCCAGGGCCCTTAGGAACTGTGTTAAATCTACTCTGCCCGTGCTCTGCAAATGAAACAATGTAAGAGACACATCTGTTTACAACGTGGTTTACTGAATATATTTTAAGCCCACTGTTGAGACCTAGTCTGCTCAGAAAAAAGATTCCTTTCAAAATACGACTGCTCACTGACAATGCACCTGGTGACCCAAGAGGTCTGACGGAGATGGGCAATGAGATAAATGTTGTTTTCATGCCTGATAACCCAACATCCATTCTGCAGCCCATGGATCAAGAAGTAATTTCGACTTTCAAGTCTTATTATTTAAGAAACACACCTCATCAGGCTTTAGCGGCCATAGATGTTGATTCCTCTTATGAATCTGGGAAAAGTGAATTGAAAACGTTCTGGAAAGGATTCACCTTTCTAGATGCCATTCAGAACGTTTGTGATTCATGGGAAGAGGTCAACATATCAACATTAATAGGAGTTTGGAAGAAACGATTCCAACACTCACAGATGACTTTGAGGGTTCAAGGCTCAGTGGACAGCGTGACAGCAGGCGTGGTGGGAACAGCACAAGAACTGGGATTAGACGTAAAGCCTGAAGGTGCAAATGAGTTGCAATCTCATGATAAAATTACAACAGAGGAGGAGTGGCTTCTTATGGATGAGCAGCTAACGTGGTTTCTTGAAATGGAATCTACTCCTGGTGAAGATGCTCTGACAATTGTTGAAATGACAACAAAGGATTTAGACTATTACATAAATTTAGTTGATAAAGCAGGGCAGGGTTTGAGAGGACTGACTCCACTTTTGAAAGAGGTTCTACTGTGGGTAACATGCTATCAAACAGCATCACATGCTTCAGAGAAGTTGTTCATGGAAGGAAGAGTCAATCACTATGGCCAACCTCACTGTGATCTTATTTAATAAACTGCCTCGGCCTCCCCAGCCTTCAGCAACCACCACCTGTTCAGTCAGCAGCCATCAACATGGAGGTAAGACCCTCCACCAGCAAAAGGTCACCGTCTGGCTGAAGGCTCTGAGAATGGTTAGCGTTTTTCAGCAATAAAGTATTTTTAATTAAGGTGTGTCCATTGTTTATTTCAGACGTAATGCTACTGCACACTTAACAGACTACAGAATAGTGTAAACATAACATTTGCATGCACTGGGAAACCAAACTACCTGTCTCGATGGACTGTAATTCCCACTATATTGCAGCGTCTCCCAGGCCTGCCTGCACTAACGTGCCTCTGTGTCCGCGCTGTTCTTCCCTTCTCCCAGCGATCGTCTTCAGCATTCCACTTTATCTAACTAAAAGAAGCTTTAAAAAGCCCTGGGTTGAAGGTGGTTTTTTCCCCTTTGGAGAAAAGGAACCAGCTTTTGTTTTGTATTTTTAAATTAGTCTCTCAGACTCCTGATAGCTCTCTGTTTCTTGGCAAAGACACAAATCGTACATTCTGATATTCTGTTCACTTACTCGTTCAGAATTCCCAGACTAGGCTGTGATCCCTCACATCAATAAGAAGACAGACAGAGCACACAAGTCCTCTGAGGCCATCGCCTCATCTTTCCTTCATGTGAGAAAACAGCAATTCCACAAGACCAAGCCAGATAATACCAGGCCAGAAAATCTAATACCTTGTGCAGGCTGGGCAGACGTTCTGCCAGCGTGTGACAGCCTGGGGCTAAGTGGGGAGGGCAGACCTTCTAAGCACTGAGCTTCTTTAGAGCCTTGCAACCCTCGGGTGTGAGATAAGAGGAGAGTTCAGTGAGAGCTGACATGAAGGTCCCTACAATGAAGGTATATGTCCTACACGTGCACTGGATTTTTTGAAAGTTTTTTTTTTCTTTTTTTAATCTGTGAAGACATTTCAGTTACACTGTGTTCAGACAAAAATTGATCACGGTTGTTTTATGACCATCAATTTTCATGTAGCTGTTGTTACTATACAGAACCGAGTGACTGTTGAAGGAATCCACCCGTGGACTAGGACGCATATTGTCACTATGAGTCATCCTTCACGGACACGTCTAATACTGTTCCCTCTCTACCCAGCTGACTTTATATCAGCAAACAAGATTTCAACAGATTGGAGGCACGTACATTCATTCCAAAGTCTCTAATAGTTTTCTCACTTTCTGAAAGTCTCTGAGGTAAGAGGGTGGGAGGAAAATAAAAAATGCAGATTGAAAGTAGGCACAGGTGGTGCTCAGAGGGAGAAGGCAGTGTCACCTCAAGTGACATAACAGCGAACACAGGGTATGAAAGAAAGAGACTACATGCATTTTATCTGGTTTGTGGAACAAGGTGTCTGGACTTCCGTCCATCAGTCAGGGGTCAGTAGAGCCCTTTGTCACAAGGAGGCCGATGGCCTGGGCAGGGGAGTGGCAGAAGGGGACCAGCTGGTGGGGGAGAGGTCAAGTGCACATGATTGTTAATATCTGCACAACTTAAAGAACCGCATGCCTTGTACAAATGAGACTGTGGTAAGGACTGCAGATCAAACCTTCTGATTACTGGTGACAGTCAGGCAGGCTCCACCGCGTACGTTTTAATCCGCTGGTTTTCCTTACACAAGCTCTTTATGAAAGACAGCAACTGGTTTCTAAAGGGGAAAAAGAGATAGTGTTTTCCTAGCGGCTACCGTGCCTGTGAGTTATGTGACTGTCCCTTGTCTCTCTTCCTGACTTCAATCTAACCTGCCTCTGAATATAAAAGTACATCCTCCTTATCTTGTTAGGAAGGTTACAGATTTTGTCTTATCCATATTGAAGAGAAAACAGGAGGCAAAGACAGAGCAGAGCCTGGAGCAGACAATGCAGACGGTGGAGGCTGCCCGGCCCCTGTGTGGGCACCTCGCAGCTGTGTGGGCCACAGCCGGCTGCGCGATGACGCATGACAAAGTGCGGGGAGACTGCCTAGGGCCCAATCTCCAGGTTTATGCGAGGACCTCTCATCCATTAACTAACCAGTTTGCTAATCACCATGAGTACCCAACATGCCTTAGGCTTGCACTAAAGACAAAGGTGAAAATCCATAATCTACATTTATAGCATAAATGGATTTCTATCTACCCATAGATAGATAGAGTTATTAATTAATAGGTCACACACGTGCTTCCCCTCAGGACCCTCGTCGTGCCTGGAATAAGACGACCCCGGTACACATGAAGTTGTCCCCTTGGTGTGGACACCGCCTCAGCTGTGCATAGGCCTTTCTGAGCAGGCAAGAAATACTTTGTAGTTAGCAACAATTGTCCCACCCAAGTCATCTGCACCTGAACTGCTCACCTCACTGTGCAAAACACCAGGGGACTGTGGTACTTACAGGGATTGAGTATGTCTTGAGCTTCCTTTATAAGGTCACTAATTCAATTCATGAGGGCTGCACCCTCGAGACCCAAGCCCCTCTCAGAGGCCCCACCTCCTAACACCTCACTAGGCCTGATGATTTCAACACATGAGTTTGGGGACATAAACAGCCAGACCATAGCAATAACAATATCAACATTGCCGATTCAAATCACAGACAAAACACCCCCAAAGGAGGGGCTGACGGATTCCACTGCGGTAGGATTGTTCAAAGCAGTCAGAAGCAGCCAATTAAAATGATGTTTATCAAATGGAATCCTGCTCTCACGTAAGAGGAAAAGCACGATACAACTTAATTAAAGCATGATAACCACTATGAATTAAAACTGCACTTAGAGAAAACTGTGAAGAAACAATAAAATTTACCAGTGATTTTATGGCTACAAGGGATTTGGGAAACAGTTCTCATATTGCATTTTTAAGTTCTGCAATTAGCACGCTCACATTTAAGATAAATATATTTTTCGAGAAGCGGTACTTATCGCTGTCCTAGAATCATGGCAGCATGCGTGCTTTACAAATGTCATTTCCGGGCTGCTGCCTACATCAGCAGGAAGGACGTTACTGAAAATGGGCTCGCGAGTGTCAGGAGCTAAAACGCTGATGGAGACACAGCTGGTGGCAGCTGCACACCCGGGGACAGCAGGGAAGAGATGGCCCCCAGAACCCTGTGATGGTCTCGGTGTGGACCCCCCCCCCCCCCCGTAGGCCCATTTGCATCTGTTTGTATGAACTCTGTATCTCCTCCTGAGAACCAGGGACAGGGATTGGGTGCTGCATTGAAGTGTTGCTCTCGCCTGGTGCTTCCTTCTACTTTGGGGACTGTGATCTGGGCCTTTGCTGTTTAGGCCGACTTGGACTTCAGCCAGTGAGCTGCCATGTGGAGAGTGACCCCAGTGCGCCCGGGAGGTTCCCATGTCACATCGGGCAGAACAGGCTGCGAGCTGCCTCTCTGCGGTCTCGAAGGAGTCACTCCATCACATCCCCTGGGACCAGAAACCCAATGACTGTGGAACTCACCCGCCATTTGAGTACAAACATGACTAGAACACCTTCTAGAAATGCCCAGCTCATGAGGAGACAGAGGCCCTTCTAGATAAAATTATCATGGATGGAGAAATGTGGCCAGTGGGCCCGGCAGGGCCACAGGCCTGTGGTCTGAGAACCCTCTGGCCCTGACAATGCGCGGCCCTGCCTGGCCTACCCTAACCCAGCCTCCCCGGGCTGTGCTTGAACTGGGTGTGTTAGAACTCTCGCCCAAAGAGATACTCAAAGAGAGCACAGGAATTCTGCCGCATTCAGAAAAAAGCAAACCAAACACTGGCACCGGGGTTTGCATGCTGGTCCTCCGCGTGGTTGAACGGCTCCAAAATGCAGCCAGCGCTGGGACATGGAGCTGTTAGCCCCTAAGAAAGACCATAGTCGCTATGAGGGCTCAGAGAGAACAAGACTCCCAGTGGAGATCTAGACAGCCGTGGCCGCGCCCCTGCCCCAGGCCCCTGACAGACGACTTAGGAGCTCTTCCTGAGGAGCCTGGGGCCAAGCCTTTACATCACAGCCATTTAGAGCTTTCCAGACACACCCACAAACAGCTGGCAACTGCCTTCAAGAAGCTGATATTCTACTTACTAGAGGAGAGGGCTAGAATAATAAAATAAAAACATGAGCCAGCACCAGAGGAGGAGACCCACAGGGGGTGTCATTGTACGTGGGGCACCTATGGAAAGTACCTCCAAAGCAAAGACCTGTGACTCACCTGACAGGCTCAAGCCATTCAGCAGAGAACCACATAACAAAGTTACATTGGGAGGAAATCCAGAGCAAAATTTTTGCTCATTTTGAAGAAGCTCCATTACAGTATAAAAAGTATTTACTATAGTAGTTTAAAATATATCTGAAATCAATGTAAAATAATACTGAATGTCAACTGTAATTGGAAAATAAAAAAAAGAGGAAACTGAAAAAAAACAAAAACTGAATAAATAACATGAAGAAATCTAGTAAAGGGCATTAATTACTCATAGAAAAGGTGTAAACTATTCATGGTAAATTTAGTTAACACCACAATGATTATAATAGGTGAAATCGCTTTGATTTTATATCTTAGGTTAGGAAAAGCTGCCGGGTTTTACTGCTTCTTGGTTGCAAAAAGATGGGGTAAGCCTGTCACCTAAGAGTCTTATGCAACACTTGTTTATGGAATCCTTGCAAGACTCCTGGTGGCTTTTGTTATGGTTTTCCTACCCTCCTTCTTCCCGGGTTGGCTTTCCCACAGGACACTGGGCTTGGTGGCCTGCTCTGGACCGCTGACTGGTCTCCCTCTCAGAAGCTGGTCCCCTGTGTCTCTCCCTTGTTCCGAGCCATCGAGCCATCGCATATGCCTCAGCAATGCTGGGCTGCGTGCGGTGAAACCTCCATGCGGTGCCCCAGAGGCAGGGAAGCTGTCCGCTCCTGGCGCTCCTGGCGAGGGACAAGCTCCCAGTTGGTGCTGAGCAGGGCAGCCGGGGCTGCGACGATACAGGCACCATGAACCCCACTTCCTTCCCTTTTTGTGTGACGATTCCAAGCTTTTTGTTTCACTGTGTTGCTGGCGGTTTTGAAAAGAACCCCAGAACTGCTTTTGCTCTTGGGTAGGTATGTAATTGTTGGTCTTTGTGGGAGGACGAGGCCAGTGGCCCTTACTCCACCATCGTGGTGATGTTACCTGAGTCTTAAATCCCATTTGACTTGTATTTCAGTAACACTTATTGTGATGGCAAAATAGCCAAATTTTCCTGCTGGATCATTTCCCCAACATAATTCATTAAATACTCCACAGCCTCAGCATTGATTCAGGATGCACGTCTGTCAGTTACTAACTTTCATGTCTGCTCGCTTCTGTTTCAGGGCTTCGTATTCCAAGCCACTGGTCTGTTTATCTCTTTTTGCAAAAACGACCTCAGTTTTATAACTACTGTTATGATTTAAATGTATTTTATTATCTTGTAAGTCAAGTTCCCTCGTCAATTTTCTATATTAAAGATCTCTTAACTATTTTGTTTCTGTATATGTACAGATAGCGTAGATACAGACTAAAGATGCACAGAAGGAGAAGAAGAAAACGTTCTGAGAACAAGACGAGAAACTGTTAGAATATTGAGACTGGGAAGCCCAGGGCCGCCATCCCCTGACCTACTTCCAATCACTGCAGAGCCACGCGGCTCAGCGCTAATTCTGAGGCTGGCAGCCACCACCCTTCTGCTCTGATGTGTAGCTGAAGCTCAAAGCCATCTTTCATCTCTGCCTCCTCACTCTGCAAAGGAGAGGATGCCCCCCGAGAAACCAAGAAACCCCATCTCAGCCTCCAGCAAAGAAGGGCTCTGGGCGAGTCGACCGCCTCCAGGCAGATCCTGCAATTACAGAGCTGAGCTCAAGACGGAAGATGGATGTTTTTCCCTCTCAATCTTACTTAGAGTTCTGGGTAACACTATGCAAACTGCTCAGGATAAAAGGCAACCAGGAAGGCAGAGGACTGAGGAACGGCAAGGCCATAGAGACCGCTGATTTCAGAGAGGGAGAGGGATTGGGCACAGCCTGTGAAGCTTCCCAGGGCAGCCAAAGCCATCACTTCCTCTCTCAATGCTTTCAAACGTCCAATCACTGCCTGTCAAACACTTTCCCCAAAACAGTACTCTCAAATGCTTATTACGGTAGCTTACGTTCTGTTTAAAAGGCCACTAAGAAAAGTTGTTCATTTCTTCCTACAGCAATGTGCACGGATAAGAATTATCATTCCACATAGGAGCCATGATGCAGGCGAGTCACTAAGTGTAGTGGTGACACAGTATCAGGGGTACGAAGCGCGCACTTACCTGAGTCAAGCGCAGGCTCGCAGCTGTCAGTCGGGTCTGACAGGAACACACTGCACCCAAGGTCAGGATGAAAGCAGATCGCGTGTCTTAGGACCCTGTAGATCAGAGGAAACAGTGACTGAGCCCGGAAGCAGCATTATCGAGGACCCAGTTAGAAAGATGACTCTGACAGCTTTGCAGCAGCTGAGTCTGCAGGAGAGACCGGGGCTGAGACAGATAAAAGTCCGCCGAAATCCATGACAAGAGCCATGAACTGGCTTGGAGACCAAGGCTCTCTGGCCCTGGAACACAGGTTGCTCCCTTCAGCCGAGTGTCAGCATCTGCTCCGAAGGCCTTTATCGTCAGGGCCGAGCCTGGGCTTTATCCTCAGACCTCTCACTCAGGAAGTCGACAACGTGGCCCAAGGGTCTCCACGCGGAAGGTCCCATTCTCCCCATAATGTCGGAGTTCGCCCATGGGGGCTGGGGGAGGGCCTGCTGCTGCTCCAGGAAGGGCCCTCGCTGTGCTACTGGGACGGTGTCCTGTGACTCGTCACAAATTGGAACACAGATTTAAGAAGTATTTTTACAATTCTGCCTTTAGAAGCTAGCAAATTACTGACCTTAAGTTACTGGATTACATCAGAACATATGATTTTCTTTCTTGGCATTGAATAATCTGTGGGAAAATCAGTAATTTTATTACCCCAGTGAGTGACTGTGTCAAATTACCTAAAAGGAGGACAGGCTCATTTGGAGACGGGTGAAGCTCCTGACACCCTGACTGTTTCTACTCTTCACCCAGCGGCAAAACCAGGCCTGCTGCCCTCTCGCCCACAAGTTTCCTTTACAGCACACACTTCTGTGTGGCACCTGTGAGTCTAACCTCTTCTCCCGCTTCCACAGGACTGCAGCCATTCACGGTGACTCCATCTTTCTGTCTTTCTAGAACTGAACGTATGGCCTGATACACTGGTCTATTTCAGGCAATCGAAAGTCATATGTGGATGATGAAATGGTGACAAAGCAGTAGAATTTAGCATTGATTCTTCGCTCCAGTCACTGCAGTTTTTGACAATTAAGATGCTGTGATCACACAATGAAACTGTTGCTTCTTTTCATCCTCTCAAATGAATGTCAACCTGTATTTTGGTGGATTTGGGATTAAAAGCACACTTACTCCCACGTCTCTACCCTGCAGCTCTTGGGGTTTCTCCTGTGTATCCCCTGAAGACTGCAGCCTGGTCTCCACTGAATTTGATCTCCTGAAAAACGTGCCCCAGCACAGGGCCTGCTTCTCTGCTCTTACCATTCCTGCTCTTTAACTGTCCATTCAGAGAGTGGCTCTGAAAGTCTGCCCCCCACATGCGTGACAAAGCCTTAAACCTAATTTAGACCCTGATTCCTTATCTGATGTAATTTCTCAAGTTTCTCCTTCTCCCATGTCCTCATTTAAACACGCTTGTGTTTTATGCTGCAGTGAACACAGGGGTGCAGAATCTCTTCAATGTCCTGATCTCAGTTCCTTCAGATAAGTACCCAGGAGTGGGATTGCTGGGTCATAAGGTGGCTCTAGGTTTAATTTCTTGAGGAGCCTCCACACTGTTTTCCGTAGTGGCTGCACCAATTTACATCCCACCAGCGGTGCCCAGGGCTCCCTCTGCCCCTCACCCAGCATTGTTGCTCTGTCCAGCCTCTCCCGTCCCTGGCATGCTCTTAGGTCAGCAGACTCTCCCATTTCTTGTCCTGACCCTACAGTCTGGATAAGCCTCTCAAAACTCACCTGACGCCTCCCTTTCCTTTTCCTGTCACCCTCTGTCAGAGGCCTCATATGCATTTCCACATTGGTCCAATCCCCTTTCTGCACCCGCTGCCCCACAGGGCTGTGGCCCTGCCTCGGTGCTCTTCCTCCAAGGGCACTGCTGGCTTCCATATCAAAGAGTCATCTGCTGAAGGACACCACGATGTCATTACTAGGGTACTTTCTGACTGTTCTGTCCACACGTCATTAGCCCTCGTGGACAACTAGAACCATTCATTTCCAAGACGAATGGGTGTTGGAAGATAAAGCACACATATTCTTACAGGAAAATGACCGCTCCCGGATACTTCAGTGGTTTTCTTTATGCTTCTCCAGTACAAATGGCCCGAAGTTCGGGGAACAGGGTCTGGCCCTGTATCACTGTCATTCTTGGGTGTGGAGAGCCAGTCTTCGTATCTCTGTGCCCTGGAATGTGGCTTAGTCTCCCTGTAAGTCCAGAATACTGACACCTGCGTACCGGTCGTGGGGAGACAGAAAACACCATCACCTGGTAGGACTTACACTCAGCACCGCACCTCGCATGGGGACGTGCCTCCCACACAACTTCCTTTCCCTAAGCTGGCTCACCTCACTTGCTGCTTGTTTCATAAAGTCAGAGACATGAGTTTCAGTCTCGTTGTTTCTCCGTATACGAAGGATGTGAGCATTGCGTTCCAAACAAGTGAGAAACAGCCTTTGTGCAGGACACCCTGAGAGGGCCCGAGAGGATCTCGCATTAGCAGGAAACTCCCGTAGGCCGATGGCATCGTCCTCTCAGACCCTCAGACACCCGGCCTAGCAGCCCACCGCCGTCAGGACACTACCCAGATGCAGTCACCTCACCCACTGTATTATCTGCCTCTCATTCCGGCCTCTAAGACTATTCACTACTTTCTCATTTTCAATTAAAATATTATCACCCTAATGAAGCAGTAAAGTATATCAATTTCATAATATGCTGATATTGTGCAATTACGTGCAACATTTATGTTTATACAGCATTTGCAAACCTACTCCCCAGGCTTTGGGTACAAATTAAAAGGTGAGCTGGGAAACAGGACATGAAATTTCTGTACTGAACAGATGCAATTACATCTAATTTAGTGTGTTCCTCTTATGACTAAACCGCTTTTGAGCAAAGTGCCAGACAGTCTTTCACGAGAGGCTCATTCGAGCCTCTCCCTGCCTCCACACTCCATGCCCTCCAGCGTGCCGCCCACGGCCAGCTGTCCTCTGCACGTCTACCTCATAAGGACTGGACTGGGCTTCCGGCATAACAGAGACTGTAAAACGGGGTACAACCCAACACATCTCATTCCCCAAATCAAAGTTTCAGAAAGATCACCAGATTCAGAGGCATGAGTCCTGGGTTTCAACCTTAGGTCAAAATGGCTATTCTTAAATGTTGCAGTTGGAATATGTCACCTGCATATAAAAGTCTCTCAACACTAGTAATTTCTGTGAGTCTCCTTGACTAAAACAAACAAGTTATTCATTATTGGTCCTCAAAACAAAAGGTGGGCAGAGTAATTTACCTGCGTAAAGAGATGGGTCAGCACTGCCGACTGCCCTGCACTCCCTGCCCCCTCCCTCAGCCCCCACCCCTGCCCTTTCATGCTTCCTCCCTGCACATCAGAACCAACACCACCCACCTGAAGTCAGGGTGACTGTCTGGTGTGCATCTTGGCAGCCCCAGCACCCAGCTCAGAGCCCAGGACACAAAAGTAGTTTGCTAAGCATTGGGAAGATGAAAAGGAAAAACAAAAGTCGGCTGCGAATCACACAGGCTTGACACGGCATCCAGGTGCCACAGGACGCACTTGCCAACAGCTCGTCTCACCATTGTTTTCTTGAAAGTCCCATGTGCTACAGAGAAACACTTGAGTTAAGTGTGCAATAAGCAGGCAATTCCTCAATAGCCATGGAAGTGCCTGCAGTATTATTATTGTCTCTCAAATAAAACAATCTAGCAAGCAGTACAGGTGAAGCCCCAACGTGGCAGATGGGCACAAACAAGGAGAGACCCGTCATTGCACAGCAGGCATTCCCCGCGGGAGCTGCACACCTTGCTAACTGGCTCGGAGGGACGGAGGGACGGATGCGAGACTCACAGAAAATGCCTCTTTTGGCGCTAACTAACATCAATCAGGACGCCACGGGACCGGGATTGACTAATCTTACAAAGGACCCAAAGGACCTGGTTTTCCTTGGCTTGTTTATATGTGAGTTTGCTAATTAGTTCAGACTAAACTCGTGTCTAGAAAACAGTAATGTTTTGCTGCAAGTGGACCTGACAGAGGCCTTACTGGCACCCTAATCGGCTCACTTTTGTTCACTGCTCAGTGCTTTTACTCCTACTCAGGTCATCTCTTCATGCTGATGGAGCCCCCACCACCGCCTTCTGCGTGCCCCCTGCCGTCGGGTGGGACTGGATTACATCCCTACAGCCAGTGGGAACCTGGGTCTCTGGGACCCTGAGGTGATCGCTGGACATTAGTTAACCCAAGTCCCCACTACGGCTCTCTCCACCCACCTTCCAAGAGGAGATTGTACAGATTGGCCCTAGACTCAGGCAGACGGGCTGTAAGGCCTGGCTCTGAGGTCCTCTCCAAGGGGAAGCGGGCACGGCGGGTTCCTGAGCTTCCCAGGGCCTTACTCACCTCTGGAAAGCTGGTGCAGTAGGACCACGTGAGAATCACAAGTGTTTCGAGAAGTTTTCACTTATCCTAAGCTCCTAGCAATTGCGTTTATTTTTACCTTACATTTTATTTTTATCAAAGAACACATGTGTGGGTTTTTTAAATAAAATAAGAAAATAACAAAGAAAAAAGCCTTTCCTCATTACATCTTTTCCCCATTGCTAATTCCCACTGCGAGGGGCACCCACTTTAATCTGTAGCCTCTTCTTATGACTATGATGTAGGTCCACCCACATTTCTAAACAACAGGCATTGCCATGATTTCCTGTTTTTCACTTTTCAGCACTGACTATTGAAAATGAGGATTTAGTTGTTCAATACCACACACAGACACACACAGACACACACGCTTCACCTCCTCCCACCTTCCCAGTACAGCTATGGGTTAGGTTAATATTCAATGTTACGTCCCTGTGATTAAATGTAGACGACCCACTTCTGAGTAACGAGATAGGTTTTCAGTGAAGTTACATTTTGCATGCATTTTTATCCCCAGCCCCACCCTACATTTTCAGTATCCTCTATTCTAAACTTTCACACTGTTTTCTTTACAAGTCATGGTCTAATTTCTACTTCCTCTAACACTGAGTAGAGCCTTTTCTTGGGGTATCAATGGGCGAGGTCATGAGAAGGTGCTGGGAACCCAGGGCTCATCGCAGCCAGGACCTTGGCTGGGCCGTGGCGGGGCCAGGCACAGAATTCCCACCAGGAATACAGTCAGCAGGAGCCAGCCTCGTACACCGACGTGTCGCTGAAGGAGCTGGCTACCCCGAAATGCCCAAGGGTGCAGACAAAGTAAGCCCCAACAGAAGCCGTCTCGCTCCAGCTGAAGACCAGGGAGAGGGCAGCCGAGGGAGACAGCGAGCGACCTTTTACAGAGTAGCCACTTCAACCACACACCCCAGGTACCCCAGCAGCCCTGCCCCACCTGTCACCAGGACTCAGTGGGCAGCCTTGACTCCACCCTTGACAAGCTGTGAAGGGTGCCCAACACCGAAGCGGGCTGTTGGGAGAGAGGGCCACACACGGAGTGGGGGATTCGTGGCACCCAGGCCCACGGTGTCAGCGGGGAGCACACGGCACAGGCAAACTCCCGCCCCACCCGGCAGCAATGAGGGGTGCCCCTGGGGAAAGGACCGGCATTTCCAGCTCCACTCCTGCTAATCGGGCGACGCGACGTGACCCTCTCCTTCCCCTACTGGAGACTGTCAGAGAAATCCAATTACATCAGAAAGTCTAAGTATCATCCAGAATTCTCCTCACATAACACGAAAATGCCTAGTTACCACTCCAATCAAAAAGCACTTGTCGTCATAAGCACCTAGAAGACCTTAAACTGGAAGAAAAAAAGACAACCAGTGTATGTGAACTTTAAGCAAACAATGACAAATGCTCTTGACACAAATGAAAAATAGAAAGGCCCAGCAAAGAGCTAGAGGACAAAGATTTGAGGTAAAAGGAGAGAAACTGGCGGCCGCGGCTCTACTGTGACGAGCAGAGTTTTGGGGAGACTGAGGTCTGGCTTTGTGAACGTCTACGGAGGAATACGGCCGTGGGAGAAGGGGATGAGGACGGCTGTGGCCCTGTGACCCTGTGACAACAACGTCTGCCACAGGCCAGTTAGTACAGACTGCAAGCGCTCACATTTGAACTCAGCGTAGAGGTTTCTAGAACTCACGGGGAACCGCGCTACTTGTGGAGACGATTGGTATCACAGGAGCGCCCTGCTCTGTGGCAAGTCCTGAATTATGCACCCAGATCATGAAATCCAAAAAGCCAGTGTGAGTCCTGGAGAGGAGCTTCCATGGCAAACAGCCTATGACACCAGTGGCTCTGGGAGTGCGCCAACCAGAAGCTCACTGGTGGTGCCTCCCACGTCCACCCTGCCGTGCCGCCCCACGAAACTTGCACTCCTAGGACCTTGTGTTGCTCTCAGAGGGAGCTTTACTCCCTGCTCTCACAGACACAGTCACTGCCCTGATTTAACCCCTTACTGTCTCTCTCCTGCACCACCATTGGCCCTCTGTCCTTAGTCCACATTCAGTCTTTCCTCCATGCTTGGGCTGCAGTGACATTTGTGCAGAGCACAGATGGCTGCAATCAAGCTGACATACATGAACTGAGAGTCGTCCCTCACATCGCTCTTGCCTGGGGTGAAAGCCAGTGTGTGTGCCTGATTGGGGTAGGGTGGTGCTGTGTGAAAGGCAGAGAGAGATTTTAATTGACTGAAGAAGAGACCTGAAAGGAGAAACCGTCACATGCGTTCAAGCACATCGGGATTTACATAATAATTTTTCAATTTAAACAGTGTGAAAAGCAAGAGGAATGTAGTAGCCCACAGGAGAGGAAACGACTGGATAAAATATGCTCATTTACCCCAATATTTTGCATTGGGCTAACACATGAATTATCAACATCAGAGACAAGCATATATATTGAGGGCAATTCAGACAGTGCAGAATCGTGGGCAGAATAGAGCGCTTGAAACTAAAACTATTTTAAGAAAAATTAGGTTACCTTTGAACATAAGAATACCTGTCATGCTGCATTTTTCTTCTGAATTCTTCCCGTTATTCTCATTAATCCTTTTAAAGTCCTTAATGGATTCTGAGCACATCTCACGCTTTGTAGCCGAAAATCCTGCTGAACCAGGAGGCTTCCCAGCATCTCAGGACAAGGAACGGCCCCTTTTTCCTCCAAAGCTTTGAAACCTAAAACCCAGCCCCATATTAGGAAGTTCTCTGCATCCGGACAGAGCATCCTTGCTCAAAAATGGGAAGAGACCCAGCTGGCTCTTTGTGAAGTGAACTCAAGCCAGGAGGGACTGTCTCGGGAAATCCTTGCAGGAGTTCTCCCAGGAAATGGCTGGAACCCCGCTGCTGCCTCCTTCCTCAAGGAGCACACACGTCCACCCCCCTGCACCTGCCCCGGCCCTGTATTATACCGAACAATTCACCCTTGACCTTCAGACTGACATGCCCTCACCTACTACAGCACAGAAATTTTTTAAAGACTCACAGAAATAGGAGATCACACCATGGAATGACCTGACAGTCTTTTGGAAGGCAGGCTGTGTGGCTGGAAGGATGTCACCACTAATATATGTTTCCCTCACACTTGAAATAATTTTAATAACAATACAATTAATAATTAATTGCATATCAATTTAACCCAATTCCAAGTCCACATTTCTTATTTGATTACCTTTATTCATTCAAAGGAATAATAATTACTAAAATCAATAGACGTTTTAATTCCATCTTGGCCACAATTTTTAAAAAAATTATTCCTTCTCTAAGTTCTCATTAGACTTGACCTTCAAGACAAAACGTACTTCTAGCTTTTCTTATAACATTTGGTCAATATTTTTCAGTATCCTTTGCAGATTTGTTTTCTACTAATACACAAAGATCAGTGTCCCCAGAGCTGCATTTCTTTTTACTATATGCACTATCCTTTGTTATTTTCATTTACTCCTGTGTATTGAATTACTATTTTTGTGATAATAATTCCTAAATATTTAGCTCTCTTCTGAGCTTTGTGGCACATATTCAACCTTCTCCTGGGAAGCTCCAATTGGGTGTTTTAGGGGCACCTCAAACTTTAGTGTCTAAAGTTGGACTCAGACATCATTTTCCTCCGGAAGCCTTCTCCATCACCGCCGTGAGATAGCAGACAGCGTAGATTGGTGTCTGCCCCCCATTCCTGGCACAGGACTCCTGAACCCTTGTCATTTCCTAAGTGATAAGAGCACCAGGAGCATCTTTTGATCTAATAACGTGACTTTGGGTGGCTCCTGAATGGAGACCGGCCACCAGGAAAACCAAGCCGTGATTAGAAGCTTGGACTTTCCAGCCTCCCCGTCTTTCTCCAGAGAGGGGAAAGGGATGGAAACGGAGTTAATAATGGACGTGCCCACGTGAGGAAGCCTCTGTAAAGTCCCACAATATGGGCTTCGGAGAGCTTCCGGGCTGGCTCCACATCCACACCAGGAGGGTGACAACCCCGACTCCGGGGACGGAAGCTCCTGCCGCAGGGCACTCCTGGACCTCATCTCTTCCCTCTGGCTGTTCACCTGTGTCATTTCTCATACACTTTCACAAGCTGGCAAAATAAGCAAGTCTTCCCTGAGTTCTGTGGGCTGCCTGACCAAGTTAGTCAAATTCACGAAGGGGGTTGTGGGACCCTCCGATTTGCAGCCAAATTGGGTGGAAGTTGTAGGTAACCTGGGGACCTACTGATTGTGATTGGATCTGAAGTGGGGAGGGCCAGTCTTATGGGACAGAGCCCGTACCCTGTGGGATGTGACACGGTCCTCGTAGGTAGTGTTAGACTTGAGTTAGATTGTAGGACACCCAGCTGGGGCCGTAGACATTGCTGGTGCAGGGAAAACACCAGGCACAGTGACTCCAGTGAGGAGTGAAGTGCTCATGTGACAGTAAAGGAGGCACATGAGTGACAAACATGGGAAGGAGACTGAATGGCTTTCCTGCTCCAACCAGGAGTCTAAAACAGGAACTGGGCACCCATCCGATTCTCTCCTCTTCCCTACCACCACCCCAAACTCGCCACCAACCTGTCGATTTTTTTCTTCCTAAATTTCTCGATTTGATTCTCATTACAAATGTCCACCGTGCAGAATGTCAACATGCTGGCTGTTCCACCATCGAGCCATTACTTGTTCCCACGTCTCCACAATTGTCATTTCCAGAAATTCTACGCAGTAAATCCAGATTACTTTTCTAAAACCAGACCCAACTACACCATCATCCTGTTCGAAACCTCTCATTCAGTTCTCATTGATCGGAAGACAATGCCCCAGCTTTTTATGGTTTCCGGCAGAAACCTTCACGGCCTGCCTCCGTCAGCCTGCCAGCCTCGTCTCTCCTCACGGTCTCCTCCACTGCACTGGGCCCCACACACCCAACGCCTCAGGGTCCCCAGCTGTGCCCTTGTCTCCCTTCCCTGCCCTTTGTCACCAGATGCTTGGTGCCATTTCCTAGTAATTCCAACTCAGTCTTCAGACGCCAGCTAACATATCGCCTTTTCAAGTAAGTCTTCTCGGCTGTTAAACAGGCTCAGTCCTTGCCACTGGCTCATAAAGACACATGGTACATAGCATCATGACTGCTTTACATTGACTCTCCTGTTCCAGTGGGAGATCTGAGGGCAGGAAGCACTCCTCTCCCGTTCCCACAGCACCTGTATACGTAAGCCACATTTTGTTGCGTGAGTAAATAGGCATATTCTCTAAATCATTGAATCTGTAAGTTTAATTATCACGAAGAATGAAGGTTAATTTACTGCAGTGATTACCTATTGCTACCTCACAAATTACCCAGAACTTTACAACCATCACTGATTACCTCGCAGTGTCTGTGGTCAGAACCCCAGGAGTGTCTTAGCTCGTGCCTTGGGCTCACACGTCTCACAAGGCTGCAAGCAAGGGGCTGACAGGGGCTGACTGTCTTATCTGGGGGCTCCCACATGTGTGCACACACACATCCACACAGAGACAGACAGGTACACACACACACACACACACACACACACACACACACACCCCCCTCATGGACAGAAGAACGATGTGGGCCACTGACCTAAGAAACTGCAGAGAACAAAACAGCTTTAAGCAGAGACCCCAACAGGATGGGCTTCTCCCCACAGACACCCCTGGAGAGAGCTGCTCTCCAGCTCCCAGCTGAGTAAGGACGGTATCTGATAAATGAGGTCACTCCATGCTCTCTGTAGTTCGAAGTAAGTAACATGCTGAAGACAATGGGTTAATGACAGTAGCATCCGGGGTGAGCTTCTTCACGCCCAAGAACCAGCTGCTGGCTTTTGAACACTCAGGGGGGACCCTTCAGGCTTGTTCCAGAGCCATGGTCAAGCGCACCCGCCCAGGCCCCTGCAATCAGTTTTCTGTTTTCAGGGGCTGCGATGAACTAAGAGGTCTTTGTTTTCGGAATACTTTGTCTCCCAGGCAATTGTGCACACTCGTTACACGTGCATACTCACAAACCCTTTACTTGCTGACTGACTCCTCAGCTCATCTTAAAATATACTTGTATGCATAACCCTTAGTTAAAATTAGCATATTGTGTTCTTAGAATTAATAAAGTACCAGAGAAGAAGACTTACATTTTAAATAAAACTATTAAGGTGACGTGGTTACAGATAATTTCATTTTCAATTGCATCTCTGATTTAAGACATGACACAGCAAGATATGAAAATGAAACAAAATTGCTTAGAAACTGGCATGGTCCCCTGGTTAGATAAATCAACTGACTATAGTGTAATGGCTTCATTTCAGTTCCCCAGCGTAATTAGGATTAAAATGCCATGCAGTGGGGAATTTTATTTTAAATGAAACAACAGTGCTATGAAAGCATTTTGGTGTAGTTTCTACTTCTCACTATTTTGTTAAAGGTTTTTACGTCTGTTATTCCCATGCTTTAATTTCTCACTGTATTATCATTGTAAAAACTCAGCATTGTTTCAAAACAGGAGAGCACTACCTTTTCCTCACGGGTTTGGCACACGTTTTGATTCCAGAAGCATTAGCGCTTTCGGCATGTCACCTTCTCGTTTTTGAAGTGGCCCATGAACCAGGGAAGACAGTAGGGAGGGTCTTGCCTGCAGAAAAGGGGAGGCCTGGGCCGCGTCCACAACGGCCTAGTCTGTGCCTGGGGACCAGGCCCCACCCCGTCAGGTACTCCTCTTGTTGCAAGTGTCTTTCTGAGAAATCCTCAGGAAGAAATGCAGCCCTTTCGGGGTAAACAGAGTGACGCGGAGTTCATTAGGGGTCACGTCACGCAGAGGCTATGTCCACCCAAGGGGTTGGGGCGCCTATCGTCGGAGGGGCTGGGAGCAACCCTGCCTGGGCAACGCTGTGCACTGTATGGTTCTGACAGGAACACAGTGAGCAGAACATTCCAGAAGCAAGCCCCATGCTAGTGGATGAACAGTCTGTGCTGTCCTGGAGTGTAAGAGGAGGGCAAAGAGGCCGCCTTGATCTCAGTCTCCATCGCTGACTCTCCTCTTTCTTCTCTTTTCTTCCTCCTCTGCAGGCTTCACGCCATTGAGGTGGAGTCTTGTCACTCATGCTCTGTGCAGAAAACTGTTCAGACTCCTTGGCACATTGCATCCATGTATGCACCCCGCGAAGCCTGGTGACACACAGCCACGCTCTGATGTGTGGAATCTCAGGACCAGGCAGCCGAGTCCACAGCTTGGTCTTGCTTCCCACCAGCGTTTCCTACATGGGTGCCGAGCAGGTCCTGGCACCGCTGCCCTGCTGGACTCGCAGGGCTCGCTCTGTCATTTCGGTGTGTCTGTCACCTACGGCTTCTCCTCGTCATGCAGCAGATGTGCGGAGAACTCATCGTGGAGAAAATTGCCTCCTCTCCTCAAGTGGTCTCCAGACCAAGGGCTCCCATCTCCCCCTCAAGTCCTGAGATTGTTAAGTGCCTCAAGCCCCCTCCGCTTTTCACCATAAACCACGTTCATGGTTTCGTTCAGAGCAGGGGTTCACCCCCAGCTTCTCCTGTATGCCTCCCTTCATAGAATTCCACATGAGACCACTGAGGCTTTCTCTGTTATTTATTTTCATAGTTTCCTATTTGAAGTTATTCCTCTTCCCCCACTAACACATCTCAGAAGCCTCTCCAGCCTGTATTTCATTTCCCAGGGGCATTACTCTTTTCCTACTTGGCAACCAGGGGGTGTATGCATTATTCATCAACAGGAACTTGTGCAACAAGAAAAACAGCATGTCTCTAGCCCTCCATCAAAGCCTGTGATGCATCCTAAGGTTGGGGTCCTATTCCTGACTCCGTCACCCCACCTCTAAGGATGTGTCTTAATCAGTGATGTAACTAAAAATGCACGTGGCTACTCAACATAGATACTCAAACCTGTGAAAGACCTGTAACAATATTAAAATTGGAAGCTAAGGTCCAGAATCCTTTCACTTAACGCAGCCTTTTTATGGTTAACAGTGCAGTCCATGTGTCAGTAAATGAAATTTCATGGAGCAATGAGGTGCAGATGCAGAATTCAGAATCGTAAGAATCATAAATGATCAAAGAAGAGAAATGCTGTTAACAGATAAAAACAGTAACTTTCGGGTGGTGTTTACAGCCATATTTCTCTTTCAAATTATGAAATTGCATTATTTCTTGGATAATGTTTTCAAATCACTTCAACCTGAAGGCTTAAAACTTAAGAAGGGACAAGTTATTCTAGAAAAACAACTTGCCATTTTTCCTGAAAACTTATGGATATTAGAAATCGGTGAATTTAAAATTCTACCCAACTTTAAAGAAAAGGAGATCCTGGAAATAACAGAGATGACCTCAAAACCCATGTCTGAACCCAGAGTGGCCCAAAGGTCAACAAGTAATAGTCACCTGAAACAAACGTTGTTCCAGAGTAACAACTATGCTTTGTGCAGACAAAGGTAACACATGCTGGCTTCATGTCTTTCAGGATCTGACATCATATGAGGAAAGCAATGTGTACAATATGATATTTGAGTACAAAAATGAACAACAAATGTGTACTCGTATGTACATTTACATATATTATCTTAAATATACACTGAATATTTATATATTCAATATTTTAATATATTGAATGTTTATATATATTATCAACATGCATACATGCTAAACAAATGTCTAAATACATGAATATGGATCTATGCTTATGAAACAAATAACGAAACTCTATTGTAAGCGTTTGCCTTTGGACACAGGATGGGATGTGAGGTGGGGGCTAGAATTTCACTGTCAATTTTGTATCTCTCAATTCTTTGCGTTTTCTAACTCTTTCATTTACTTTACTTTAAATGTGCATCTCTTTGAGGGCTATTTGCAGGTGGAACTAAGGACGGCAATATGTGTTAGAGCCTGTGTGTGTTTTCTGTACCAAAAGACCCACCGTGTGATGAATGACATATTCAAGAGACATGTGCCCCTGCAACCAACAGGCTTGCTTTTAGTGACCACGTGACTATGGTTCAGTGACAGCATATTAAGGACAAGTTATGGATGGTGTTGGCACAGAACTAGGCGGTGTGACTCCTGTGTGTCAGGTGACTCTTATTTGAGAGCTATAGGTAAGAGATATCTAATAGGATTCTTCACCATAACCCGAGAGCATAATTTAATAGGTTCCACAGTGTAGCAGGAACGTGGATTTCAAATTTGAATTGTTCTCTGTGACTGTTTCTTCATCTGTAAAATGAAAGTCTCTATGATTGTTTTGAGCTCAAACATTCAAAAATTTTAGAAATTACAAGTGGGTCATCAATTAATTTTTTCATAGTCTTTCTTAAAAATATGAATAAATTCATCAGATATTCAGATGATGCTAGAGTAGATGGGGTAATTGGGCTCTACAATAAGAATAAAGTTAAAATGAATTTTCTAAATGGATAAATGGTTCCACAAAAATGGAAGGAAATCCATGAAGGGAAATACTGATGTGGAAGAAAGACTCTAAATAGGAAAGTAGGTGAGATTGTTGCAATCCTAGGTCTGCTGAACTCACAATGTGTATTTAACACATCGCATATCCTTCTGGGTCTCATATTTCTTACTCTACAATCATAATTAGCATAACTGCACAGGATAAAAAGATGACAAAATACTGGCCAGATAAAATAAAAGGATAAGTTATATAGATATCAGTATAGTTACGGGTGATGGAATATTTTATGAGAGCCAATAGTTTTCTTATTAATTTTTAAAACCAGGCAATTTCTGGAATGTATTCAAAAAAAGATAATCAATGACTTGTCAGCTGAGAATGGCCAGCTTTAGAATTGTTAGACATGTCAAATTCTTTTTTCTGCTAGGATCTCAAATTGCAGTTACTCAAAATCAGATCTAGTACCTCCCTCCCCAAATCTCCGTTCTGCCCACCTTCTTCTCAGCTGTGGCTTTACCAAAAGTCACGCTGTAGAGAAATCTGAGAGCACTGCAGGCATTCTTGAACTCTTTCTCTCGCTTTCTACTTTGAGTTCCTCATGAAATCCCATCCATTTTCCTACCTAAGTGTGTCTGTCACCTGTCACACTCATGTCCTAGTTACGTCCCTTTCATCATTCAAGACATGATCTTTTCTCTCTTTTCTCAGCCTCTCTTGTGTACATATCTTTTTTCTTTCATTATTTCCTTTCTATTGTATTATTTCCTTTCTTCTTCCGCCTTTGTGTTCATTAACTGTCCTTTTACTGGTTTCTTTAGATAAATCCTTGGTATTTTCTAATACACGTGTTTATGGTTATAATTGTGCCTCTAATCATGGCTTAGCTGTACACATGCTTAATCCTTAACATTTTCATTACTACTCAAATATGTTTCTATTTCTACTGATTTCTTCTTTGACATATGGATTACTACAAGTGAATTTCTTGTAATGTGGGAATTTTCCAATTTTATTTTACTCATGGATTTCTAGCTTAATACCACTGTTAAAATAAGGTATCTTGTGTATTTTGAAAAGAATAAGTATCCTGAAGTTATTTAGTATGGTATTCTACACATGTAAATGATATAAAATTTGTTGATAATGTTTTAAAAGTTCCAAAGTTCTTGATCTATTAGTTGCTTAAAAATATGTATTATAAATCTGTCATTATAAGTTATGATTTTTATTTGTCATTTGGTCTTCATGTATTTTATAATTTATTAAGTGAATAAAAATATAAAAATATGTCATCTTGATATTTTACTGTAAATTATAATTAAATATATACTCATTATGCAATATATAAAATATAGTACAATATCTATTATAGAATCTATACAATATGTATAATAGAAAATACTATAAAATATCCCTCTTTGTATCTAAGTTTTTTTTTTACTTAAAGTTTATTTTGTGTGATATTAAAATAGCTACAGTAGGTATATGTTGTTTTATGTAAATTGCACATTTACTTCTTGGCAGCCATCTTCTGTCAGATCCTGGTTCACTGATTCTCAGAGGCTTGAAAGCTCCTGAATACCTTTATTTATCTATTTATTTAGGCATTATGTGGTCTAACTTTTCATTTGATCTCAGTATAAGTATTTATCTGATATTCTTATCAAAACTAAAATTAGCAGAACTCCCCGCAATTATACTTTAATCTCTAATTCAAAACTATGCTATGAGATATTAGCTCTTCTAGAATACCTCTAACTCACCTGTATTCAAAGAGCAGTTCAGAGGAGATCCAAGACAGTGGAGCAGACACACACTGTGCCTGCATCCTTCCATGAACACCTTCACATATAATTATGGAACAATCAACCTGGAGAACCAGCTGAAGACTGGCTAAACAAAAGTTTTATAACTAAAGATATAAAAAGGAAGCTGTGGCGAGACTGGTAGGAGGGGCAGAGACACATAATTGACTAACCCCAAATCTCCCTGTGGTGAATGAGAATCAGGAGGGATATCTCAGCTGTGGGGGTTCCCCTTGAAGGAGCATGAGATGAGATCCCACCTCCACACCAGCCTCCCCAACCCAGAGCACTGGTACCAGGAAGAGGAGCCCCCACAACACCTGGCTGTGAGAAACAGTGGGGATTCCGACTGTCCAGGTCGAAGCCTGTTAAAAACCCAGGCATCCTCTTAAACAGCCCATGCACAGACTCACTCGCTTGCAGGCACTCACCCTGGGCTCTGGCTGAGGGACGGTGACTCAGGGGGTCATCAGAGGTATACAGAGGGCAGACTGAGGTGTGTGACCTTGGTATGACAACTGCAGGACAGTCAGCATTGTGTGGGGCCCTCCTCAAGTGCAGCTGGCAACTGGCAGGCAGGTGCCATCTTTCCTGTGTTGAGTCCCCCACAGGCCAAATCTGAATCTGAATGGTCTGTGAGCTCTGCTCACTCCATCCTGCTGACTCTCCAGGAATCCGCCCCACCCAAATCCCATAACACCAGAGGCACTTTCTCCATGAGCAGCCAGCCCCATCTGCATTGCACTCCTTGGAAAACTATTGATTCCCCGGGGGTCCAGGCAGGAAGTGACTATTCTCAGTATGCTATGACACTTTTGCTGAGTAGCTCCAGGTTCAGCACTAGCACCAAACAAGAATTTACATTAAGCTGGTGACCACAACACTTCCCACTCTATTAACTCTCTATTAACTGCCTCACCTAAGTTGTGTACCAAACAAGATTTTATCAGTGATTGAACCTAAAGGGAGCTGGCATGTGGCAGGAGGCCTTAGGATGTCCTGGCTTTTTGTAGAGCTACCCTTTGTCCAGTACTGGTGGCAAACATCCTCAGTATGAAGCATGGCCTCTCCCATGTGCCTCCAGAGTTAGTACAGGCAACAAACAACTAAGGATTGTTTTGTAGCTTCTACCAAGGATTCCCTGGCCAGTCACAGGCAGTAGGTAAGCTGGCCCGGCACTGGAGGCCCTCCCAAGAGGCTCCAGAACCAACATACATGGAGGTTGACTTCAGACCACAGCAGAGCACCAACCAATTAGCCACACAAGTGGCACACACAAAGGGTGGTCTCAACAGGCACCAGAGCCACTGGGGTGAATACCACTCAGTGAGGTAAGCCCCCCCCTCAAAGAAGGCTATAAGGTGTAGATGTGGCCAAACCCCATAGCCAGTCAGCCTGAGGGTCAATCCCACTCATTGATATGCCAATAGTAACCAAGGTTTAACTATAACGGGAGGGCACACGCAAACCACACAAGGGACACTCCTGGAGCATCCAGAGCAGGTGACCAGGGAGACTGTGCGAGGGCCCCATAAGGCACCTACTACATAAGGCCACCCAGCCAAGACTGGGAGACATAGCAGCTCTATCTAATACACAGAAACAAATACAGAGAAGCAGCCAAAAAGAAGAAACAAAGAAATGTGTCCCAAATGAAATAACAGGAGAAAACTCCAGGAAAAGAACTAAACAAAATGGAGACAAGCAACCTACCAGAGACAGAGAGCAAAACAATGATTATAAGGATGCTCAAGGAACTTAGAGCTTCAACAAAGAGATAGCAAGCAGGGAAAAAGAACACAGAAACCATTAAAAAGAACCAGTCAGAAGTAAAGAATACATAACAGAAATGAAGAAAGCACTAGAAAAATTACCAGCAGATGAGATGAAACAGAGGATCAAATCAGCGATTTGGAAGACATGGTAGCAGAAAACACACAATCAGAACAACAAAAAGAAAAAAGAATCAAAAAACAAAAATGAGGATAGTTTAAGAGACCTCTGGGACAACATAAAGTGTAACAACATTCGATTCATAGGGGTAGCAGAAGGCGAAGAGACAAAGCAAGGGATTGAGAACCTATTTGAAGAAATAATGACTGAAAACTTTCCTAACCTGGCAAAGGAAACGTATGTACAAGTCCAGTAAGTGCAGATAGCCCCAAACAAGTTGAACCCAAAGAGGCCCACACCAAGACACATTATAATTAGAATAGCAAAGATTAAAGACAAAGAGAGAATCCTAAAAGGAGCAAAAGAAAAGCAACTAGTAGCTTATAAAGGACCTACTATAAGATTGTCAGCTGATTTCTCAACAGAAACTTTGCAGGCCAGAAGGAATTGGCAAAAAATATTCAGTGATGAAAAGCAAGGACCTACAACCAAGATTATTCTACCCAGCAAAACTATCATTTAGAAGCAAAGGACACATAAAGAGCTTCCCACACAAGAAAAAGCTAACGGAGTTCATCACCACCAAACCAGTATTTCAAAGAATGTTAGAGGGACTTCTTTAAGATGAAAAAAAAAAAAAAAAAAAGATCAAAATTATGAATAATAAAATGGCAATAGCTACATATCTGTCAACAATTACTTTGAATGTAAAGGATTAAATGGTTCAATAAAAAGACACAGGAGGACTGAATGGATAAGAAAACAAAATCCTTACATGTACTGCCTACAAGATACACACTTCAGATTGAAAGACATACAGACATCTCTGTCTGTAAAGGGATGGAAAAAGATACTTCATGAAAATGGAAACAAAACAAAAAAAACTGGGGTAGCAATACTTATACCAGAAAAAAATAGACTTTAAAGCAAAGGCTATAACAAGAAGGACCCAGTGATCCCACTTCTAGGTATTTATCTGAAGAAACCCAAAACGCTACTTCGAGGGGACGTGTGCATCCATATGCTCATTGCAGCCTTGTTTACAATGGCCAAGATGTGGAGGCAGCCTGGGTGTCCATCAATGGATGAATGGATAAAGAGGACGTGGTATATATATACAATAAAATATTGCTTGGTCATGGAAGGGAATGGGTCCTTGCCATCTGTGGTGACATGGATGGACTTAGAAGGTTCTGTGCTGAGGGGAGTGACAGACAGATAAAGAGAGATGCAGTGTGATTTCACTTATATGTGGAATCTAAAGAACAAAATTAACAAACAAAACAGAAACAAACTCATAGATACAGAGAACACCTTGATGGTTGTCAGAAGGGAGGGGGTTGGGGGCGGGGTGGAAAAAGTGAAAGGATTAAGAAGTACAAATTGGTAGTTACAGAATAGTCACAGGGATGTAAAGTACAGCATAGAAAATATAGTCAATAATATTGAAACAACTATGTATATAGTGCCAGGTGGGGACTAGACTAGTCTGGGAATCATTTGTTAAATTATACAAATATTTAACCACCATGCTGTACACCTGAAATTAATATAATATTGAAAAAAGTAAATGAACAACAGAAAAACTTGGACATTTTATTGGAAAGGAATCTATTGTATTTGAGTATTTGCTGTGCTCACAGTTCTTTTCTGAGAAAAAAAAGAGCTCTTCATATTATATATCAATATAGCGTTGTTGTTGATTAAATATGATAGTAAATTAAGTTGTGGAAAGTTAAAATTCCATTAAAGTATCTTATGAAGATCAACATTTTGCAACAAAATGCAACTGACAAAAACAATGTAAATTGTATAGGAGGTGAAAAAAAATCACAATGACTCATCTAAATATTTGACATTTCTTCTCCCCGGGGTAAATGTTACATCTTTATGTCTCTCATCACCAGGAGAACAGGATTAAAGCATGTCTCTGTCTACGTTTTTGGAATCTGACAGGAAAAGAACAGAACATTATCCATCATGTTAAGTGGGATTGAATGTGCAATTTATTAAATGAGACGATGGATGAGAAAGCACTATTAATTTTAAACATCTTCCATTTTTCACATGTCTTCGTGAACTTTTTAAGTGCAGGGACAATGCCATGGAACTGTTTTAGCACAAGGTTCTGGAATGGGGCAGACAATTCTCAGGTGAGTGTGGGGAGAAACCCAAGTTGCCCCCTGACCCTCCGTAGTTCAGACTCTGCTAGGTGCCAGATCCTCTCAGGAAACTTCTAAGGAGCTTACCATTCCCTGGGTTTTTGGTGTAAGGTCCCAGGGCTCACGGAATTTGTACCTGTTGCCTAGTGTTGCTAGATAAGTGTGGTAGGGTTGGAACTGGCACCTCTGCCTCCATGGTGCCAAACACGTGACGTCTCCCACTTCCTGATGTCCTCCACCACTTTCCCTGGGACGGTGGCTCCCTTGGCATTTGGGACACTTTGGCAGAAGACCAAGGGGGCCCGGGTGCTCCATGCTGGTTCTATGGCAGCCATGCCAAGGGCCGTGACCCTTCTGTGATCCTCCATGATTTTAAAACCACACCAGTGCCCAATGTCACGTACTCCCGCACTGTGCTTCCAAGCACTTGCATATGCCTCTGGGACACAAGAGTCCACTCGCTTACAGAAGAATTAACCCAGTGGGGGTGGCCATTCCTCAGTCAGAATCAAGGCAAGGTCTGTTCTTTGTGTTTTCCTACTTCAATGCTCGGCGTTGGGAATTCCTTTCTCCATGTCTGCATGCTCTTTCTGTCCTCAGAAGAGAATAACCCCTTCAGGGGCACGTGTTTCTGTAATTTAAATGCTGACACGTAGGTGTGGAATGATGGAAGAGGGCATTTGGCAATGGGAACCATGATGTTTTAAATGCTAAGGAACTACATATGTCTAGAAATTTTGCTGCCTAATTAGTAATGATTTACACCATAAAATTCCCCAAACTCAGTGGGAGGTACAATGACCAAGTTGTGACGAAGACAAACTTCAAAACTGAGAGCTAAGAACTCTGCAGGCCTGCTCCTTTCTGCTCCTGTGGCAAGACCTCAGCTCCTCATTTTGGCACATGGCTTGCCCAAGGAATGGAATCTTTTGAGCTAGGCATGCGATTCACACAGCTCCCCCTGCGTCCACAAGCCGAAGAAGCTCTGTGTTATCACTGCACATCTCTTTAACTCAGCAGATACTTACTGAGCACCCATTGTCTGCTGGAAACTTTTTTTTAAAGCAGTGGAAATAAAGTAGGGAAGAAAACAGAGCAGAATTCTTGACACTACGGAGATTAAATTCTAGTGGGGGGCAGAAGATGACAACAAGGGGACAAACAAAATAATATTTTAGATAGATGGGCTTTGGAGAAGAAATAAAAGAGTCACTATGGCTTAAACGGCGATGGGGAGTCCCCGCTCAGTCTGAAAGGCAGGGTACGTCCTCTGAGAAGGTGACACTGTCTGTATTATTTGGGGACCGCAAACGCTCATGGCTGCAACAGAGTTTGTCACAGCAGAAATGGCGGTCTGTTCACCGGGAAACAAAAATTACAAAGGGTTGTAAATTATTCCTCTCAGTGCCTCTGAGCCATTGGTATTCGTGGGTATCTGCAGCTTTAGCCTGTTTAGGCTTTGTAGTTATTAATGAGAGAAGGATTTAAATCCCAAAACGCGTGCTGAGTATTTAAGACTCTGGGTTGATTTTGTTGAGAGCCACGGGTTCCATTCCAGCCGTAAAGAGTCTCAACGCTCCTGCAGTGACACTATCTGACAGCATGACTGCCAGCAAAGTTCCCATCCCTCCGCTCCCCTCAAATAAACCAGTGCCAGACTAATGAGTCATACTCCGCATTTGATAAATAAACTCATAGATAATCACAACGCCCTCCAGATTCACTCCGACAAAACAATCCATTCTTCACAAAGCACAACGTCGCTGCAGAATGTATTGGGCAAACCAGGAGAATTGCTCAGCTGAGGCTGGGAGAAGAGGTCAAGGGGATGAAATTAATCTGAGGACAATACGGGGCTGCTCATCGTGCCACACTGGGACGCCTTGTTGGCCTTTGTATGCGAGGCGACATGGTTTCTAACATCACGAGCAGTGTTGTTGTTTTCAGAGGGACGCTCATTAAAAAAAAAAAAAGCAAGTGCATGGGCTCTGTGCATAGTGTGGGTGTGAGGTCAGAAAGTTTGGAGTTCAAGCTGAGTCCGGCAGCTTCTACACCCTCCTCTGCCATTTTGCTTGTTAAAGCAGCCAACGTGCATTGAGCCACGGGCCACACACCCTTCGTGACCCTTTGTACACGCACGTGTGTGCCTCTTAACACTCCTCCGTGGATAGGTCCCCGTTTTATCATTCCCATGTCACAGATGAGAAAATACAAGCAAGGAAACTCAATTATGGATAACTTTACAGATCATCAGCAATAATTAAATGGTCATAAATTAAAGTGTAAACGGTATTTTAAAACCCTGATGGAACTGTAAGGGGAGGGGACGGTGAGGTTGGTTTACAAGGAACACAGCACTACCTTCCATACCAGCAGCATGTAGATAAGAACTAAAATTTGCATCACAAACCCCAATAAATTTAATAATTAAAATAACAAAAACTACTGGCCAGGATATTTGGCAATTATGCAAATAAACATCAGCAGCAACAGCTACCAAAGTTAACCCGGGAGGGGGACATCAGAATGGGGTAATGGGGAACATGAACTCCAGTTAGTATTTGCCACAATTTGTGTAATACTATTGGACAATTTATACCATTTGGTTGCGTCATTTTGTAAATTTAAATTAACAAAATACATCCATCCATCTGCCCCTCCTCCTACAGCGTTTTCTCAGGCTGCACCCATGCTCACATCCCGCCCTGCCGCCGGGAGGCACAGGTGTGTGGCCGTCACCTGCGTTCACAGGTAGGACACTCAGAGGACACCTTGCCAGTCGGAGCTTTCAGAACGCTTCCTCCCACGGGCCCTTACACTCAAACATGTGAGCCTGTGTTTTTCTTCCACAGGCAAACGTTCTCCTGAGGTCCATGCCCACGGGTTACTGCCCGTCTCTCTCCGCCCCTTCACAGCCAAGCCCCGGAAACACAGAGCGCACCTTTCTCTGCTCCCCGCCGCCCATTGCCTCCTTCGCCTCCTCGTAGGTAATTTCCTGTTCCCTCTGTCCTCCCTTGCTTATTGAATCCGTTGGGTGGTCGAGCACTGTCCTCTCACAGCAGAAGTCGCAGGTTCGCGTCCCATGTGTTCCTCTCATGTGGGCGATGCGTTAAACCTTCCAGGCCACAGTACACATGAGTTTGTGCCCAGCTGGGGTCACTCAGCATCGTTTGTGAGATGTGGCCTCATTCCTGCTTCTGGCGGAATTCACCTCCACGGCTGTGTGACATCCCATTGAACGAGGGCCCGTGATTTGCTCAGCCATACTCTTGTCAGTGTGTATTTGGCAGGTTTCATCTTCCTCATTTGTTCATTTATTTTGTTATAACCAATGCTGTTGCCATTAACCCTTTTGTCCCTTTGTCCTTGTGTCAACATTCAGCTTCCAGAAGGCTGACGAGCCGTGCCTGGGGACGTTGCGTCCTTGGCTGTTTGTCTTCAGGAGGCAGCTCCAGGCTGGAACAGACGCCTCCCAGGAGCACCGCCAATGGGTGCCTCTCGCCTCACGTCCTTGCCGACGTCTGCAATGGAACAGTCACTAATTCCTACCAAATGTTGTCTTATGGCTTTAATTTATAATTGCAAAGGAATTGTAACACAAGCTAAATTTATAATTAAGGGTGAGGAGAGTCACTTGGGACGTAGTTTATTGTGGCAGCCTTTACCAGGCCAGCCGTGTATAGGGTGACCGTGAGCTAGGGTGGCAGTAGACATGGGCCAAGCAGCTACACTACTTGTCTGTCATCTGGTGGTCAGGGAAAGCAGTGAGACGCTGTCAAAAACATCACACATTATCAAATTTGAGAGGCAAAGGTGAAATATCTCTTTTTCTTTCCTGGGTGAAAATTCTTCAAGAACATAAACCATAGCTGGAGGCGAAATGGGAGAGAGAACAGTCTTTATCACTAAGGCAAGGATATGATGTGTTTCAGATTTCCCCTCGTGTCCAGATTGATTGTTCTGTAACTTGAGGTACAGCAGACTTCTTCACAACTCTGTCAGGAGAGGTGATAAGTGACATGTACGCAACAAGTAGCAGGATTAACTGGATATGCAAATGTTCAGTTATTGCATGAAAGAAACTGGGTTACAAACAGAAGGTACCAAATGGCCCCAACTCGGCGAAAAGATACACATATGAATAAAAATAGAGTAATGGATTTCTAGAAATAAACACCAAAACATTTTTACAAGTTATGTCATTTCTGAATTGCAGAATTACTGTTCTTTTTCCTTCCTTACTTACGCTTTTATGTGTTTAAAATTCCCCAGAATGGACACATATGACTCCTTAATAAGATAAATTGCCAAAAAAACCAAAAACAAAACCCAAAACAAAAACTATGAATGTCTGAGGCCAACAAAGGAGCCACTGTCCCCCCCACACACACCAGCAACCAGAACTCCCTCCCTCTCCAGACTAGGTTTAGGGTGTCAGGAAAGTTCTAAGGAAGGGGGAAAGAAGATTCAGGAGTAATGTGAACTAAACAGAGCATTTGTAATCATGTAGGGCTGTGTGGTGTGTGTGTGTGTGTGTGTGTGCACATGTGTGTGTGGTGTGTGTGTGTGCGCTCACTAAAATGGTAACTGTTACTGAAGGAGGTGAGTTTATGGGTGATTGTTATTTTGCATTTTTTTTCCTGTTTTAAGAATTCGCTTCCACAACTTTGATGATCTTTTAATACATGCTGGATGTTTGTTTTCCTTGGTGTCCATGTGGTTTGGGAAATTATCTCTGTAGCAAGGTCTTCGGAGCATTTCAAAAACCCTCAGTACCAACCAACCATAGCAAATGTATCCATTGCAGGGCAACAGAGGGCAATTATTAAAATCACTAGAATTATTTAATCAACTATGGAAGAATCTCATTAATTTACAAATTTAAAAGGGCAAAGAGCATTCTGGTAGTCAAAAACGTAAGTTTGAGAGTTGAAGCTTATAAGAAATTAAAAATTTATTAGGTGTATACCAGACAAAAAGATGAATATACAAAAGTTCTCCTCTATATAATTTCACTCATTTATTCAACAAATAATGAATATTTTGTATGCATCAGGCACTGTTCTTGGCTTTGAGGATACAGCAAAGGACTCGATAAGCAAAAGCCCCACCTTCTGAAAATTGCATTTTAGTAGAGAAAGGTAAACAATAAACAAAATAAATATGTAAATTATGTAGTATAATAGAAGGTGATAAATGCTGTGGAGAAATAATAAAGCCTGGAAAGAGAAAGAGAAAAGGGGCAGAGGGTTGCAATTTTAAATAATCAGGAAAGGCCTTACAGAAAAAGTTGTATATGAGCAAAGAACTGAAGAATTAAAAAAAAATATATGAGAGTATCTTTTACAGAGAAACCTTGAAAGAGAGCATTGAACGTAGCGGGGAGAGCGAGTGCAAAGGCCCTGAGGCCAGCAGGGACATAGCTGGCCTGTCAGCAAAGGGGCAGGGCAACTAACAGTGGGCTGTGGAGGATTCTGTAGGTTTTATAGACTTTTGATAAGACTTTGGGTCTTCGATAAGATGAAAGATATTTTGCACAGATTTTCAGACAGTGAAAAGAAAAACACAAAATAAGCTATCATGTGATATGCTCCATATTTTGCTAAAAGTATATACAAAATATTAGAATATTTTGCTTCTTTTTATAGGAGTCAGGGGCCTTGAGATCTCACCTTTGTGCACCTCTATCACATTAGCCAATTTCCATGTCCACATGACCATTTCAACAAATTTCAGTCTTCAAACGTTCTTGGCATTCACAAATGCAGTAACTTTTACCTCTAAATGACTTCAGCATTTCACTCTAGGTCACACACTACCCCAAACCACCCTGGGTCTGAAAATGTAACCCTCATTATCAGGTGTTCCTATGGAAACCACAGGGACAGAGAGGACAGCTGAAACGGGCTGGACTCCGAAGCGGTGAGAAAAGGTGGGTGGCACCGTCAGTGAAGACAAAACCGTCTTCACAATGACCAGAAGGGTAGGACATCAACAAACTGTGTTCGGGGCTCACATATGGGGCTCACACACTGAAAATGGATGCAGTGCAGAGAGTGCCTCCAGGCAGAATGCAAAGGGAGACAGTGGGCTAGTCTCTGGGGTGTGGACCTCAGCCACCATCCTTGAGTGACCATGAAAACACGAAGAGGCTGGTCCTCTGGATACCTTCAGAGGACTCGAGCTTGTTCTGGAAAACTTCCATGAAAGTTGCTGTGGGACAGTCCCTGGTAATATGTCCACAACAGATGGTTAAATACATCACATCACATGGTCCCAGAAAGTGTGTGTAAACACAAAGGACTAAAGGGCAAAACAAAAATTGGTAGTTGGTGCTCAAGTCATAAAAAGTGTCCCCCTTATTCACCCATTCATTCATTCAATTAATGTTTATGCCTCGGGGAAAAAAGAGGGGAATTCACTAATTCCAAGAATTCTGACATTGTGATAGCGTTACCACTGGCCCATGTAATTGGGAGGCCTAAATTCTCACCTGAAACGCCAGAAAATGTGTCTGGTAACAAGGGACCCCACTGTCTGTTATTCAGTTAAATACGGTCTCATTCCCTTGTCTAAAGTCTTCAGTCAGTTCACAAAGAAAGGCTAAAGGATGGGAGAACAGGAGGCCACCTGGTAGAAAATGAAAATGGGCTCAGCTACCGTGATTTCAAGAAAATAAGAGCTAGCCAGACAATCAGCTCTAATGCATCTTTTGGAGCAAAAATTAATATAAGACCCGATCTTATTTTACTATAAGACCGGGTATAATATAATATAATATAATATAAATACCGGGTCTTATATTAATTTTTGCTCCAAAAGATGCTTTAGAGCTGATTGTCCGGCTAGGTCTTCTTTTCGGGGAAACAAGGTAGTAAGTGTCCTATAGAGGTGCCTCAGACGTGCCTCTTCTGAAATGCAATCCAGGGCATAGAACTGATCCAAGATAAGATAAACCCTAAAACCTCAAGCAGAGCCACACACACAGCGATTTTCCACTAACATTAGGAAGTAACACCCAATCCTTTGTGGTACAAAGAAAGCTATAAAGACTTAGTCCCTCCGTCTCTCTCTCTCCTCTCTCTCTCTCCCTCCCTCTCTCTCCTTGTACCGTGGGATGCATTTCTTAGGAGTCCAACCTCTTCCAATACGTGTTACTAAGATATTAAACTGTGCCTCTTGGCTCCAAACCCACCCTTCTTTACCCTGGTCTGTGATGTTGGGTCTGGGATGCCGCGGGTCCCCTTCCTGCTTGCCCAGCTCGCTCTCTGCTAGGCTCTGCCAGGAAAGGCCCCGGAGGGGATTCCCAGGCTGGAGAAGAGCGGGCTCCTTTCTGCTTTGTGTCCCTGCGTCCCCAGGCCGTGGGTCTCCTCTTCAGGGGCTGCAGGACTTTTGGAAGGTCAGGGTCAAAGGCTCAGGGGACCCTCTCTGGCCTCAGAGACAGAAACACCAGCGGACCAGCCCTCCCTCTGCAGAGGACCTAGTCAGTTGTCCCCTGCCCAGATAGACACACACACACACACACACACACACACACACCCGCCATCCCTTCCCATGGATGCTGAGGCCCTGATAACTGAGAACTTACTCTTACCCACTCAGTCATTATTGTCTTTATATTAAGTTCTATCTGATCAAATAACTGGAAGTGTTTCCATCTTTTCACTAACAAATCAATAACTTGATGAACATTTGATTACATGAAATGACCTATATGGTTACAAGAAGAATGTCTGGCACAGAGGAGAGAGGCAGCTGGAGCAGCTTCTGTGTAACTGAGAGTCGTGAGATCATGAGGAAACACACCCCCTCTGTGTTTACACTGCAGCTACTACTAACAATAACAATAATATACTTTCAAGAATAGGAAACATGTTGAGACCCAGCAGTATTAAAGTCGGGTAGCACAATTTTAGTAATTACACTTGACAAGGGCTTAATAACACATGTTCTAATATGTAGCTTGGGCTGTAAATTGAAATATCTATCTTAGAAAAGGAATTTGGAATAGATTTTAAGAGCTGAAAAAGTGTGGAAACCCAGTAATCTCACTCCTGGGAATTTATTCTGAAAAATAAAATAAAAAAACATAAAAATAAAAATAATCACTTCATTTATCGTTGAAATATTAATGGAAAATTAGAAATAAGGCAAATCTCCAAAAATAGGATACTATTTAATTATGCAAAGTGAATAACGGATTACTGGCTTGATAAAATATGCTGCAGCTGTTAATTATTTTAAAGATTACGTATTAAAGATTATGCATTTCTCATGTATTAACATGAGAAAATAATTATGTTAGTATAAAGTAACCAAACAAGAATACAAAATGGTAATCATGCCATAGTTACAAATATATAAAATGGATATTCATGTAGAAAAAGACACAGATGGAAACATGAAAACGAGGGAGAGATAAGAGGATTATGAAGTGATTTTTTTCTTAAAGGCTGGAATTAATTGATTTTAATATTGATAAAATAAATAAAAAAAGAAACTTCATTATAATTTTTTAAGCTTTTTTTTCATCAAGTGACTTTGCAAACACTAAATGGATGAGAAATACAATTTGACTTTGAAAGATGGTGAAAAACATTGAGAGTTGCGAGTCAGCCTGCGATGTAGAAAACAATCGCCAGACAGGACTTGTGTTTGCTGGAAAGAGAGAAGGAAACGCTTTACTAAGGGTGGCTTCCAGCACATGCAGTTATTGAGAAATTCAGCCCTGACTCCTCATTAAATACAGTGAAAAGCTGAACAGTGTCAATGCAGCCCTGAAAATATCAGCTCAGTGTCAAGTTTATGTAATTTCTTGTGCATCATTTGCTCCAGAGACTAAAGAGGAATTTAGAAACGATTCATATTTTAAAAGATTGACTGAAACTAAGAGGTAAGTGATCAAATAATGAATGCTGCCTTTTTTGGTCAGTGGGAAAGCAAGGGATGGTTCCTGAAGGGAAATGAGGCACAAATACCTAAAAGAACCACAGAAATTCTACTTTCTGGATTCAATTTACACACTCTCTCCTCCATGCTTTCCATAGGGTTTTCCTTGGGTTTGTATCTACTTTAGATGCAATTATTAATAGATCTCTAATATGGCTCTCACAATAGCTGTTCTTTCTTTCCTTTCCTTTCCTTTCCCCCTCCCTCCCTCCCTCCCTCTCCCTTCCTTCCTTCCTTCCTTCCTTCCTTCCTTCCTCCCTTCTTTCCTTCCTTTCTTTTTCCTGAGTTGTGGGAAGACCTAGAGTAAATAGTTCACATGTTAATGTCTGGCAAACTGACCAGAGATATTTAATATTAAAGATTAAATGACAGTTTATCCAAAGCTTTTAACTAAGGAAACTGAGAAGTGGGGAAGGAAAGAAGACAGATTGTAAAAAAACTACACCAAGAACTGTGGTTGGACATTGAGTGCTCCCTTAAAATGCAGGGGTTTTGTCTCAGCTCAGTGGCAGAGCATGCTGAGTGGTCACTAGATAGTATTATTCTTCAAATGACTTCCTCCTTCCCGGGGGATGCCCTTTCCTCTCTGCCCTGGTGACTTCAGTTTCTGCCACGGAAATCGCTCTGGCCAATGAAGTCGCGTAGGTCGGTAAGTGAGTGGCTTCTGAGCAGCTCCTCTGGCAGATCCTGAGTGGCTCTGCCACACTCCCATTTCCTCTTCCATGAGACAAAGGGTCCCATCAGGCCCTGAAGTTCAGTTAGGGTTTCAGAATAGCAAGGATGTAAGAGAAGCTGCACTGGCCCACAGGGCTGTATAGCCAACATGAAAGTGGGAACGGGACACTCCCAACACATGGGGAATATTTAAGCAAATTATAGTATGTGGATCCATTACAATGAGTTTAAGAAAAACACATGGAAACATATTCATAGGGTACGATGCAACAAAAATGAAACACAGACTCAAGTAATCTGAAACCTACAGCACGTAAAATGATTACATTTGGCTCTGTCTTGGAAAGACAGGAACTATAGCGTATTTTCTGTATTTTTTACAAATTATTATTTAAATGAATAAAGAAAAGGTATCTTAAAGATTATAGCATAAGCAATGTAACATATTCTGGTGATAGTTGATTCTCCCAATTTCTACACACATCATATTTACAGAGCATATATATGTATATATATATTTCTGGAGATTTAACTAGCTAACAATAAATTGCTTTTGTCTTCAGCTGTTTTGTGAAAGAGGTCACTGGGCAGACTAGTAAAATTCAACCAGAAGTGCCAGACAAGGCAGTGGAAAAAGTGGGGTAATAAATTGCAGCCGGGTCACTCTTGCTTCCCACCCACATGCAGCAGCAGAATGACAGCCCCAGGCCTTAGAAGAAGAGGAAGGAAGCACCCTGCAGCCCTGCTCGCACTGAGGCAGCTGCTGGGGGAAAAGGCCTCCGTGCTGCTCGGTTTTAAGTGTCCTCTAACGGAGCGACGCTGCTGTCTCACCACCTCCACGTATGGCCGCAAATGTTTTCGGAAGGTCTTTGTTTTGGAATCATAATATTTTATGTATGTGAAAGGGACTCCATTGCTCCCGGTTGGAATAAAGCCAGGCTAATCCATGAGTCCGTGTACATGCTTTGCATTTCTAACCACCATCTACGCATTTTAATGCACTTAAACAAGAAAATCGTCTCTGGTCCACTTCTGTTTCCCATACAGTGTGGAAACAGCGTGCCTTTGAAGGGGCGACCTGCATGAAGGCTCAAGGTTAAGTGACAGTGTTTCTCTACACTATGAGATCCATGCACTTGAACACAGCCTCTTGTTTGATATTTAAAGAACAAAAAGCCAAACATGACGTTGTCACACCATATCCCCTTTATGAGGCCATGCGGACTGAAGTCTGCGTGTCTCCATTTCTGGAAAGCGACACTTCTAGACAACCAGTTAGGTCGCTCAGGAAGAGGGCAGGTTCCAGTAAGCACCCAGCTTCCCCACCAAGGGGGCTTAGATTCTTGGCGGCCTCTAGGAATGTGGAAAGACACGTGCTCTGCCTTGCACCTGTTGCCCTGACCCTGCCTCTAGTTGGCATTTTTACTTTATTTTAGTTTGACTTTCTGCCACTTTTGCCTTCATTCCTTTATTGCCTATATATTTCTTTGAATTGCCTCAAGTCAAAGTCAAGGAACAGTGATACCTGGATATTTTTTTTCCTTAAAAATATAAACAGTAGCCTACCCAAGTTTTCTGTACTCCATTACAGAAACTGGAGCCTGGCCTCCGCGCGTGGCCGGCCCAGATCCCAGCTCCTCTCCAGTGTGAGCTCTGGAGACGGCAGCCTGGAACCCAGGGCAATCGCTCCTGACCTGTGTGATCACAGAATACTGACCCTCACGGGCTTCCCGCCCAGCAAGCCTGGGCAGAATTACAAATCGACTATTATCCTGAGAGCTCAAGTAACCTTTTCCTCTCCTGGTGAGCAGAATCCTCTTTCAAAGAAAGTAATATTGTAACTGCAGAACCGGCTCAAAATGGTCCCATCCTTTTCAATGAGATACTGAACTGCTTTTCAGCGACAACAGACCAAAGCCACAGACGTGCAGCGGAAGCCTGTGCAGAGGGGAGACCTTTGGCTTCCAGCTGCACCAGGAACCAAAGTCTCTCTCTCCCTCCGCGCCCCCTTCCTCTCCCTCTCCCTCTCCCACTCCCTCTCCCGGCTCCCCTACCAAAGGACAGGGCATAGCCTGAACTTGAACACCTGAACCCTTTCAGAAGGAAGGGGCCGCTGTCCAGGAAGACCCGGTGCTGAATCTCCTTACCATGCATGGCCAAGCTCCAAGGTCCTCCAATTAAAACGTGCCCGCCAGCGCTTCACCATACCTGTTCCTCCTAAACCCTTAAAACCCACCATAAACCCTGTTTGGGGAGCTTGGGCTTTTGAGCTTTAGTTCTCCTGTGTGGTGCCATTCATAATAAAATAGCCAGTCTCTCTCCCCTGCAATTCCCGGTGTTAGTGTTTGGCTCTGATAGAGCCAGGTGGACGAGCTCTTTCTGTTCTGTAACAATAATATTGTTGGCCTCCTGCAGAGTGGTTCCTGTACCTGAAACTTACCTCGTCCACAGTGGCACTCCCTAGAACCAGCAAAACCACAAGCTCCTCAGCTGTGAGGACCCCGCCCCAGAGCTGCATGCTTCACCCCCAGCCGTGTCCCCAAAGCTGCTTCCTAGCCCAGCCAAGCTGCTGTACAAAATTCACCATCACACCATTCTAGCCCAGGCCACCAGGACCGAGGCCACTGCTGTCCCCACTCACATTCTGCAACACGTTCTCCTCACGGCAAGGGGACCTTTGGAACGTAAGCAGGATCCCAGATTTTGGAACTTCCTCAGATCCCATTGCTCTTAGAATAAACCCTGAACTTCTGTTCCCAGGTCTACACAGCCACCGACTTGGCCCCTGTCCCATCCCTTCCTCATGGTGCTCGAGCCGCACAGTCTTGCTCCCTGTTCTAATGGCGGCCTCACTGCTGACGCCCAGCCTGTGTCCGTCTCCCAGGTCTTCCATGGCCACTTCTAACTTATCCTTTATATCTGAGCTCAACTGTCAGCACCTCAGGGAAGTGTTCATTTTCCCCACAAGCGCATTGAAGATACTCAGTGCACACTTGTAAATGAATGAAGGAACGCACGTGTGCCGCCTTTGCAGGGCACCATCTGGCCTCGGTCTGCATGCTCACCTGGTAATAACGGTGGGAGGAAACAATGAAGTCCTTCCTCTGCCGGTAACGTATGAGGCAGCAGTTTCTCATGGGGACCTGGCAGAGTTATGGCAGGGAGTCTATGGGCAGCAGTGAGTTAGGTACCAAATGGGCACCCGAGATGTAGAAACCTATCCGTCAAAATGTGCTGGAGGCGCCTCTGGATTCCAGAAAATGAAAAGTGTATGAACTTCCTGTCGTGGGCTCTTTACAGACCTGAGGGTGCTTTCTGAATCATGGTTTTAAAAGAGCGAAACCATTTTAACTTGCTGATTAAGGCAGGAAAGCTGCAAACATAACCATGTTACCTGTCCCTCCATATTGATTAAAACATGAGCTCAAACCTTATTCCAGAAACTCAAACTGCAGACTTTGCACGGCTGCTGCTTCTCGAGGGGACTGTCCTTTGCTGCGGGGTACTGTGAACACCCCTGAGTTTTGAAGGGGAAAATGACACCACCAAATAGGAGAGGTAAATTAAAAAGGACTCATTACAAGAAAAATGTTTAACAGCTGCTAAACAAATAGCAGGAAAATGATGATACTGCAAAGGCAAAGGAAGTCACATACTTCTTCCTTTCACCGACGTTTGATTTTCACACTTGTGCCACAAGGCAAGATCACTTTGTCAATGATTTTGACAGGCTTCTCTCTATTCTGAGACTTGTAAAAATGTTGTTAACATCTCCCAAGCTCAGAATTGTGTGAAAATGAAAGGTGTTTTCAGGTTTTATACGTCTGCTTTTTCTGTAGGACTAATTACAGATCTAAATAAATCCCAAACCTTAGGCCCTTCATCAACCAGCAAGGTTTGTGAAGACGGACTCTGAGCTAGTGATGGATCTCCATTTATGAGGCAAGGGAGAACCTTCTTCAGGATACAGTTAGACTGGGATTCCCCCAGGAAAAAGAATTATATTCACTTTGAATTATTATGGGTACAGCTTCCTGTGAGCCTCCTTAAAAGGAATGAGTTTTGTTTCCTTGTTTCTGTTTATTTCCATTGTTTTTCCCCGCACACATCTGTGGAGTGCCCACAAAGTTCCAGGAATTGGGCTGGACCTGAAAGTAAAGTGAGTAGGGCACGGTGTCTACAGGAAGTCTCCATGGGTCCGGTGGATGAGTAAACATGTAATTTAAACTTGTAAATGCTTCAGGTAACAGTCGCCCGGGTGATTTGGATGAGCTGTTCTGATGAGGACTTTCAAAACTGCTGGCAAAAATATGTCCCAACTATTTTGTTGAAGGCACTGGGTGCTCGTACGTGATGTAATCCATGCTGGATGTACAGCGAGCAGCCCAGGATTTCCAGCCCCGCTGTCCCTGTCCCACTGGGTAGTCTGACAGGAAATGTGGCTGGAGGGGGATTTCACCACTATCAGTGTCCGGGGTGGGAAAGCTTGAGTCCTCAGGGTACCCAGTGGAAAGCTCAGGAACCTCCTACTCCCTGGGTTAGAACCAGAAGTGACAGGTCCTCACAGAGATGTGCAACTTAGCGAATCATCTCACTTCCTAAAAGTGGACAGCAGTGGTGGTAGATGGCAGGACCTGGCCATCGGAAAGCAAACTCTCCTCGAAAACAGACAGCATCATTCTAGGCTTGAAATTATTTTTTTCGCAGTTTTTCCAATATACAATTTATGGATCACAGTTAAAGACAACCAGATAACTTGAATGAATTTTAAAGGAAACAAAGTATAGAAAGACACATACAGGAATTCCTAAATAAGAGCTATTAAGTGGAGACCTTAAAATAACCATTCTTACAACTTTTAATGGGATCAAAGAAAAGACTGAGTATTTTGGCAGAGAACTGGAAATGATATAAAAAAACAAACACAGCTTGTGTAACTAATAACAAAAATTAAAGACTAATTGAATGGGTTTCACAACAGATTAAATGCACACAAAGGGAAAAATCAGCAAACTACATGTAAGATCAAAAGAAAATATTCAGAATGAGTCATGGAAAGACAAAAGTAGGGAACCCCAGAAAAGAAAGTAAGTGGCATCCAGAGGATCCCATGAGTGGCACTAACACGTGTGTCATGTGAGTCCCAAGGCCTGGTGTTGGCAGGAACTGCTCTGTTTGGTCACCTAGGCCACGGTGTTTGGAGCATGAACCATTTCATCGAATATCAACATCATGTCAGGGCACTCTGCACATGTGACAGAACAAAAAATATATATATGTTCACAATATTGTTAGAACACAGACAAAATCCTAAGCATTGTCCCAACAGCCCTTATCCTTATTTTGAGAGATGGGACTGCTGCTTCTTTACCTGTTGAAGCTTTAGTCTCACCTCATTCCTTCTAAATTATAGATAAGATGTTTTAGGATATTAATCATAGAATTTCACTACTTCATAGCAGTATCCTTTCTAGAGCAGAATTCCATTTCCTGTGACCCCACCTAAAATTACCTAAGCTGAGCATGAGCTCAGCTATTACCTATGAGCATATAGGTTCTTCCTAACACCCTTTTCAGATGCCCCAGAGTTCCCCAGGGTGTGGGTTCTCCCTCCTTGCTTCAAGCAATAAACACAAATCATTCAAATACAGGAGTTCCTGGTGGCCTGTGGCTAGAAGATATTGACACATACAAGTTAGTTCTATAACTTATCCGCCAATGTGGTCATCTTGTTTTTCTGCAGTTCTTTATTTAAAGGAAGGAAGGAAGGAAGGAAGGAAGGAAGGAAGGAAGGAAGGAAGGAAGGAAGGAAGGAAGGGAGGGAGAGAGAGAACACATGAACAGGCTTCTCTACCCAGTTTAACTCTTCACAGTATGAGGTTGGGCTCCAATATGCAGATTTAATTGCCTCTTTTCATGTCACTAAGGATGCTCTAAAGATGGAAGGCCCTGCCAGGGTCTGCTGTCTTGGGAAACTAAATCGATTTGGCCTGTTAGAAGCACAGTTTGCTTTCCTTTCGTTCTTGGTCAGACTCCCAGACAAGGATGACATAATGCCATGCTAGCATGTGGGCAGGAGAAGTGCGGCCACAGGACACCTGGCCTTTCTCCTCTGCTCAGCTTTTCAGGCAAAGGCCTTGGCCACCTGGCAGGGCTAATAAGATCTGGGTTCCCCAGACCACATCCCCCATGGTCAAGAACATAGTCTTATCCTCTTAATAGGCAAATTACAACACCTCTGAACCGTCATCTAACAAACTAACATAAACTCCGTCTGTTCCCTGGGGTTCAAATCTGTTCCATCTCAAGTGCTTCTGAAGTTAATTCCCAGTTATTTCCTAGCTGCTCAAATTATGGTCCAGACCTCACAGCCCATGAGTTACTTGTATGGGTCCATGCCTAGACAAATGCAAAAACAGACAAATTCCACTTGTATTAGAATCCTTTAGGAAAAAAAACCCTCTTCACTAAGTCAGCACGTCTAGCTGCAAAAGATTATAGTCAAAATTAAGGCTAAAATTATTGTTCTTTGCCCTGGGAACACAATCCAGATTTCCCAAAAGTCATCTCTGGGAATCAACCTACAAGCTAAGGATGAGAACAGCTCTTCACCCCCTTCCGATGTCAGCGTTCACAGAAATGTCACTGGTTCAACAGAAAGCCTAGATTGCACTTTTTCATTTAAATATCCCTGGATTTTTTTTCTTCGTTTAAAATGCGTTACTCATAGGTTCACGCAGAATGCCAGAGGTGAGTGAGTCGCTATTCAGTCCAGTGATTACCTTTGAGATTGTGGGGACAGAAGACTCAGTCACCACGGTGATGCCATGTGACCTGCGGAGGGTGGTCAGCTCTGGGCCAGATACTGTGGTTCTCAAAGTGTGCTCCCCGGCCCAGCAGCACCGGCACCCCGGGAACTCGTGCAAATGCACCTTCCTGAGCCTCCTGCCAGGTGTGCAAACCCCGAAGTTCTGTGGTTTTTAATGAGCCTTCCAGGTGCCAACGTTTGAGAACCTCTCCTCTAAAGACTGACTCTGGGTGCTGAGCTCACAGTGCTACGTACAGATGATGTACTACAGAATTGCACATCTATGTAATTCTACTAACTTGAAATCTATGTAATTTTACTAACCAACATCACCCCAATAAATTTAATCTAAAAAAAAATAGTGAATGGAAAAAAAAGATTGAGATACTTTCCAGCACAGCGAGCAAACCCAGCTTTCTTTGACCTTTGAGTACTTGTCACATGATCCATTTTCAATCACCATTTATTAAATAAACTAAAAATTCCACACTTATAACACAATGCAACGTGCTGGCTTTTGTTTCCTGATTTTCAAAGTCAATAATTCAGTAAAATAAATGTCAATGGAAAGCCTAACATATCGACAATACTGAGGAAGGAGAAAAATCTAAGAAGCTGTGGCCTCTGACTTTGAGGAATGAAGGTCAAGGCGTCTGCACGCTGACTGCTGGATGAAGCCCTCGTACGAGCAGCCGCCCAGCGAGCAGAGAAGAGGCCACACCAGCTCCTTTCTGGACACATTCATGGGAGAGAGACCAGCTTGTTCAGGACATGGCAGATTTCCAAGGCAGGGACAGGCAGGGCAGAGGGGCATTTCAGAGAGAGGAAGCTGAGCTGGGAAGGTGCGCTAGGACAGCAGAGGGGAGGGCAGGTGTTGCAGCCTGTTGCGGTCAAAGCCCAGGGATGGCATGAGGGAAAGATTCTGAAATTGCAGTCTGGGAAATGCTGCTCCAGTAATGGGGTCCTGGAGCCTGGCATTTACCTGTCACCGCGGGGCAGTTTCCCCAGTTATTACGTCGAGGAGCGATATGATGAAAGCCACAATCTGACAGTTAATTCAAATGAAAATGTGAAAGAGAGTCAGAGGCTGATAATGGGAGAACAATTTAGACATTATTACTAGAGCTAAGGCAAGAAACGATGAGATTCTGAGCCAGAAAATGACAGTGCAGAACGAAGTAAGGCTGTAAAAGAGATGTCTGAGGAGGGGAGGGCGAGGGAGGAGCCTGGTGGCTGGTTCCCGGGCACCGCGGGCCGGCGAGGACTGCGAGCTGCTGCCCGGTCAGTGTGGGAAATGTGTGTGTGTGTGGGGGGGGTCACGCGAGCGCTGCAGTGGGGCTGTGCAGAGTCCTAAGGAGACTCCAGGAGAACCTCACAGGCACATTCTGAACTAGGCATCAGTGATCCCATTGCACAGGTGAGGGAAACTGAGGCTTATAAAGCCTGAGTGAGCTGCCCAGTATCTCACAGCCAGAAAGCAGTGAAGCCAGAGCTCCAAACCCAGACATGAGAGCGAACACTGTGGCCACCACTCAACAGGACGTTTCAGGAGCAACTTCCTCCTGCCCAGTGGGACAGAGAGAAGGAGGGAGAAGCACCCACGCAATGTGCAACCAGTGCCTGGTGCACAAGGAGCTGATGGGAAGCTGACGGCAAGGAGAGGAGGGGTGGCTGTCCGGTCAGGATATGACACCAGAACAACAGAGTGCTTTTAAGTGACTTTGGTGAGTGGAGACATAAGAAAGCAGCGAGGACGCTGTAGGACGTCCAGCGCTTCTTAGATGGAGATGTGACGTGTGTGTTACAGTCTGAGGGGAATGATCTAAGAAGAGAAAGAAGTTCTGCAGTGGTTGTGGTGGAGGAGGAGGGGGCCAAGAGGTGCCTTTGAAAGGGAGGTCGGCGTCTTAACTTCAGGACAGCAGATACGATGCCCGGCTGTTTCTGCCAAGCAACCTGTGTTACGAAAGTAAGTTAATGATGGTTCATATGAACAAAAGTGCTGGAGTAGGGCAGGGTGTTTGTGTCCACTTACCTACCCAGGTGGGCCCAGTGTACCTCAAGCCACAGCAAGAAAGACCAAGTCCAAGTTACTGAGACAGCAGAAGCAGGGAAGAGACAGTCACCGAGCTTGTGATCACGTAGAGAGGGATTCTTCTGCCCTGGGGAACCCATACCTGTCTTCACCCACGCCCAGTGATGGCGCCTGACTGATGAGCAACAGAATTGAAATCGCTGCACTGTTTTGAGAGAATAAAACTGAAGAGGGCTCGGTCCCCAAAGCCTCAGCCTTCCCTACGAGGTTGGACATGGAGAGGCTGGGCGTCCACTGCAGGTGACAGACACGCAGCAGAAGGGGCCCTGTGGCCCTCTCCATCCCCTCCTTCTAAATTGCTGTTCTGGGGGCAAGTTACCAATTTCCAGGAACTCCAGTGGAACTTGACGAGCTCCCTGTAAAATTTGCCGTAATCACCTAGCAGTGTTTCTAATGTAAACTTTGAGAAAATTCAATCTGATACCAGAGACTCGGAGGCTCTGATTTTGTCAAATTGCTCAACGTTTCTGGCTCAGGAGCGAGGAAATCAGGTGGGAGACCACGTGCTAAGGGTCCCGGTGACAGTGTCCTAGGAAGTAAGCGCACTCAAGTACCTGTATTCCGTTCCTTCCACAGCTCTGTAATCCCACTCCCGACATTTCTCCCACTTGTTCCCCATCATTCCACTTTCTTCCCTCGCCAGGACACCCTGGGCAGACGCAAGAAAAACAGGAGGCACGTCTGTGCCTAAAGCTCCACCTGAAAGCGTCCTCTCCTCAGAATATTTTCTCCTGTCGGCAGCATGCCCCACCCTCGCTTTCAGTCTCTGTTTTATTTTCTAAAAATATTCTCTTTAGGAAATGCCAACAGACTTATTGCAGAAAAGAAAATCGGTTAATATCATGTAATACAATATAATATAACATAATAAAATATAATGTAATACAATATAATATGTGCATGTTAACAGATTTACTTCTAATGAATGTGAACTTAGGAAAAATACGCTCCCTGAGTCCCAATTATCTAGTCAATCAAGCAGTGGAATAACATCCACTCACACAGATGCTGTAAGGCTTACGTGGTTCACATGTAAATCCCTGTCTGGTACACGGTGACAGAGAACAGGCGTGGAGTGTCGTCTCCCTCCACGTCCTTTCCTGTTCATGCCCCAACGTAAGAGGAAACAGTCTGATACTGTCAAGCCCAGCACGTGTGGCAAACCCAGGGCAGGACTGCACGTCGCACAGAGGAGCGACGAGTAACACTTGGATCCGATTCCAGGCACCCGTCGCGCAGGCCCCGCAGCAACCTACTCGCCTGTGTGTCTTCCGTTTCGGATGGCGTCTTTGTGTCACAGCACAGATATGTGCCTAAAATAGTTGTGCTTATTCAACGCGCATTGAATGAGCACACGAATGAATGACTGAAGACACGGACAGGTGAATGCAAGTCAGGTCATGTACGTGACCAATGTGCTGTGGCGTTTTTCATTGTATAACCTACTAAAAAAACAGCAGACTCCGCCCAGTACTGCTTACTCCCCTCCAAAGTGTCTCCCTACCCACTTGTGAAGTCTTTGCAGATGCAGAATTCTAAATTTTAGCTCAAGGCTTTGGACTCTGAGTGAATGACTACACTTCTAAGAGCTGGGTCCCTTGTGAGCTGGGGGTGCTGGGAAAAGCCCAGACACTCTGCAGCTTCGTTTTCTTCATAAATAAAGCGTGTCGCTCGGCAGGATTGGAAGGAGCAAATGTGATAACGGTTACGAAAACATTTTTCTGAACTTCAAAGCACTTTCATACACGCAAACAACCGCCTCTTGCATGTCTTCCTCACAATGCCTCCCACGTGGTGTGTGTGAACCTAAACTCATGAACATTTCTTCACCTCAGTGTCCCCTGCAATGATGAAAAGGGGTGCCGTGGGGGTCCCCGCGAGAGTCACGTTCTAACGGTCGCCTCCCTCTCTCTGAGGTTCTGCATCAGGTTAACTAGCAAAGTCTTTGATTTTACCTCCTTGAGCCCCAACCTCATACGCTTCCTGCCTTTTTTTTTAAATGTCTATACCTCCATTCTCAAGCACAGGACTTGTCACACGCATGTCTGGAGGTATTTAATGTCTGTTATTTGCCTGATTATGCCTTCACTTTGTTTAGGAAAATAGAAACCGCAGTAAAATCGAATGAATAGCGGAGAACACCGCGTCAAAGAGAGAACCATAAAACGCAGGTGACACATTAGAGAAATGTAAAGTGTGCTTGTCAGTAGTCTACCATTCCTCTTTGCTAACAGAAGTCTCTCTGAGCCATTTATCTTCTCTACCAAGTCAGCTGCGCAGGGAACAGACTCCAGTTCCTGGAAGTCCGTCAATCAATCTGTCTTGGTAATTCCACGCCCCTCTGCTGGTGACTGAGTTAGGAAAAGGCATGTGGGATGCTTTGCCCAGGGGCACGAGAAGCTGTGGGCAGCCTCCCCTCCTTGCTTTCAGCAGGGTCCCGTCTCCATGCGATGGGCACACCTGCGGAAGCCACACACATCCATGAGCCATCCGGTGACAAAGCCCACGTGCCAAGTGGAAACAAGCAGATGGAAAGATGGCGGTGTCACTGAGCCACTCAACTAACCTGCACCAGAAGCCCCCTGCTCAATCCCTCTCGGGTAACTTAATACTTTCCCAGTTAGTAAGTCACTTTAACACCACTTGAGTAGGAATTCTCCAGGATCCATATTCTAGATGTTGCTTAAAATTAATATATAAAGTACATATGACGAAAGCATTGAACGTACATGCTGTGCAGGAAAACCCCTTCTGCCAGGATCACAACGGCACCCTGCAGGCAGGCTCCAGAAATACTATTTCCGCTATTTAGATTCTAGCTGATGGGACGGGGTGTGTATCTTCTGGCTCACTAATGAGCTTTCTTACAGATCTGCATTTGATAAAAATGCGTGGCCATGCGTTTGAAGCTAAATGTCAGAACATGTATCGTTCTGCGCTGTCGTCAGGGTCTGGCACATAGTAGGTGCTCAATACATAATTTAAAATTCTATTGGGAAAGAGTCCATGAATGCATTAGACACTCATTAGTGTAATTCACTCTGTTATCCTTCAACGTTCTACTCAAATTCACTTCCTTTGTGTCAGTCCTCTAAACAGGCCAGTTGAAAACAGGCTTCTCATAGTTGAAAGCCTCTATAAGACATTTCAAGAACCTAGCTTCATGGGACTTTCTCAGTTTGCAGTTCTTAATTTAAGAACATCTGTCTGCCTTCCCAGACTGCCTGTCTCCCAAAGGTGCAGCCTGCCCACCAGGATTCTCCCAAGGCCTCCAGTTACAGCCAGTGCCAGCTCCGATGACTAATACACATTTGTTGAGACAATTAATAAAACATATGAAAAATCTTGTATTTTTTATATTTTTTTAAAGAATAAGGGTACATGATGTTAAAAACAAGACCCATCTGGCCCATCTGAAGGCATGGGGAGAACTGTGGTTGGCATGGTCCACTTTTGGGAGAGACAGGTATTATGCTAAGCCCTCCGTCACAAAACTCGGAGTTAAATTAACTGACATTTAATTCCAGTTTGGGTCCCCCAGAAATGGAATCTTAAACCAGTCAGTCAGGAATCAGCTGCTCAGTCAGGTCACCTGCCTGATGGATCCCCACCAACCCCGGAAAGGAAAGTGACCTTGCCACCACCCACTCCCTTGTCGTCCAGTATAACTTCCTGTCCAGCCCCCATCTGCCTACAAAAGTCACTCATCCTCAGAGCTCCTTCCTCTCTGCTAAATGCGGTGCTGCCCAAGCAATTCATGAATCATTGAAAAAGGCCGGTACGCTCTTTCACATCCGTTGAATTTCTTTAGACAATAATAAGGGCACTGAAGGAATGAGTGAAGGAGAGGGTGGAAACAGAGCTGCTGAAAAAAGCTGAACACAAAAGTTAACCTCCCACTTTCCCTGGTTCCAAGCATGGGTTGGCTCGAAGATCTACAAAGATTTCTGTTAGGCGGGTCCTGGGTTCTGGGAGGTTTATTCTCTTCCATAGCATAGAAAATAATTTCAATTTAACCTGAAGTCAATAGTCAGGATTTTAGTTTTACTTCCGGGGCGAAGGCCTGATTGGAGGTGTAGACTCGTTGTGAACCACCCACGTTTGTGCGAACGTCAGTGACAGCAGCGTGGTCTGCACAGGTGCCTGGCACAGGCCCTTCCCGCTGCTGCACCCCTCCCTCCACCCCACTGTGGGTCAGAGGTCAGGACTGTCACTTCCCAGATGAGAAGCACAGGTGGAGTTCCCACAGGTACTACACGGCGTCCAGGATTTCTGTCCACATGGGATTGACTGCAACGTGACGTCAGCCGACTATCATTTTATTCCTGAGAACAACTCTATCCGGGTTTCAAGTGAAAAGTTTCAACGCATATCTTTAAGATAAAGGATTTCCATTTCTTCTGCTGTTCCTACTGTTCTGCCAGAACAACTGTAGGTCTTACATTAGCAGAACTATTTCACGTTTGCCAATCTAACGCCAATCTGTGCCTCTCCAGTATTTGGACCTCTCTTTTTTGGTGCATTGTTAACTCCAGTGCCAACACATACTCACAAGAGCCAGCCTGACCTGGAGCCACTTGGTCCCCAAGGCCACATCTATGTCCAGCCAGGAGCGTTTGCTCAAAAAGCAGCTACAACCACAAAGGACAGAACTTTCGGTTTGTTCCTAGAGAAAACCTGCCAAGTGCTGAAGGGCATTAGTCACCAAGTCAAAAAGTTTGTGCTATTTTCTCTTTAAAAGAGAAAAAAAGAAAAAACAAAATAAAAGAGAAAAGGAGCCTTGCTGAAGTTCAGTCAGTGCCCCAAGCTTTGCAGCTTAGGTGGCGGTGGCCACGTGGCCTTCTGCAATTGCACGATGAGGAAGGGATAATAGCTGCAATTAGGTGAACTCTCTCCTACCAATTTGAACAAAAACATCTCAGAGGTCACTATAAATTTTCTGTTTAATAAATGTAACTATTGCAGTGAAATCGCCCGTGTTCACTGGGGAACAATTGATGTACCGACAGTGCTCATTAGATGGATTTAACACCTTAATTGGGCAACCCGGTATTTCATTAATTCCAAAGCAGCACTAAATTTCCACCGTGGGTAATTAGGATGCACAAATATTGCCGTCTTTGTCATTGCTACATAATATTTGTGAGCCTCAGCTTCTCAGAAATTCCTGTGAAAACAGGAATTTAAAGTGACTCATAATACCTTAAATTATAATAATAATGAGATAAACATGTGACCTGTCTTATACAACAGAACAGTTCTACATACCTTTCCTCAATTAAATGTCACAGCATTCTGGTATGAAATTTATGGGGCAATTATATTGTCACCATTTATAATAAGGAAATAGAATTAGAATCTAAGGTTTAAAAAAAAAACTCCAGTAATTGACCCAAACTCTTTTTTTTTTTCACTTGGCTTTGTTTTATATCATGCTTTTTCTAGTTGAGAAATCTCTTGTTTTTAGAACACGATAAAATGCTTCCCTTGCAGCACAGCAGTGCTGTCCGAGACCGCGTCAGTACCTCTGTCCTAACCGTGATGTGTGCAGTGCCACAGACAAGCTCTGGGCAGAGGAGCCGGGATTTGGCCTGGGGTCCTCCTGGCAGCCTAGAGCTGGTGATTCACTGACTTTCCGAACCTGAGCTTCCTCCCCTTTAAAACTGGGAGAGTTATTCTGCTGTACATAGAACGTGGGGACACATCACACATCAGGAAGTTAGCGTGAGTGTCTAACGCCCACGCAGAAAGGCGGCTGGAGTGGGGTGATGGTCGGTACAGCACAGATGGGTGATGTGCGGCCTATATGGTAACGCTGTTAGACAAGGGTTTAACTCAGAAGACTGAAGGTTCTAGAAATCCAAGCTGCACGTACCCTGCCCTCAGCCCTCCATCAAAGGCTGTTATTCAACCTGGTATAATTGGAGCTTTTATCCTCTTTGGTAATTTTCCCAGCAGCACGGATTGTCCATTGAGTTGGAAGTGGGTGATTCCACTGCTAATCAATTTTTAAATTGTTCGCTTCTGAAAGAAATTGTGTATATGACACATGTGGGAAAAAATCTCCCAAACTGGGTGAGTAAAAAAACCAACTTTCAGAATACTGCACGCAGCATGACTTCTTTGAATAGAGCCTCACCAACTCTGCTAAAACCAGACAATATACTGCTTAGAGATGCATACATTGCTGGTGAGGGAAAGAGAACAAAGAACAGCAGGGGGATGGCTAAGATAAAATGTGCGACGGTGGTTCTCCCTGTGTGTGGGAGGGGGGGTGGCGGGGGTGCAGGGGGATGTGAACAGGGAGGGCAGGCAGGGGCTTCCGTCACTAGGTAATTTCCTCTTTGTGTCTGAGGCTCATTGCAATGTAGATCCTTAAAGCGTGTGCGTGTGTGTGTGCACGCATGCGCCTCTGTATGTATACATCCAAATTCTGTGCATGCAAGCAAAAATAATATATGATAAGAAATGTACTTAGTGATTCATGCTCTAAAATAATTCTGATACAGAACAAGTCTGACACAGAAATCCAGGAGGAACAAAATACTAACAGGTACTCTTGTTCTCGCAATGCATTCAAACAGTGCCGCCTGCATCCACCGGGGTCACGTTTCAGTTGTTAAGGGCACTATCCAGCCTCTGCATGAAAATATAATTTACTCACCTTTTGTCCTTGGCCAACATGTCATGAATAAATGGTGAACAATGGCTAAAAAGCCGGTGAGATTAAAAAGCACATTTTAAAATGTAGTTTGTTCTAATGCAATACATCTTTACAAGACTCCTCTTTAATACGAAATTTCAAGCGGTTAAGTTCAGGATGGTCTTTCAAAATCAGACACATCACAGTGTTTGATAAGAGAAGCTGCATCGGCTTTCACGTGGTTGCACTCCAGCTGGTCACATTTTGTTACCACAGATCGCACAGGGCTCTGTTCTAAAGGGCAGGTCTAGGATCTGGACCTCAGACCTCTGTCCCTGCCCAGTCACACGCCCTCTCCACATGTGACCTCAGGCACCTTAATGCATTTCTTTCAGCCATGATTTCTGTCCGTTGGTAAATCGAGGGCAGATCAACGTCTGGTTACACAGGGTTGTAAAGGATTAGATGTGACCATGCCTTGCAGGCAGGTTGGAGAGAGGAAGCAAACAGAAGACGAGGTACCCATGTGAAGTGACATTTCCCCCAGCCTCCTTCGAAGGACTGAGTCACTGCTTCTCCACTGTGCAGGGAGATGTGAGGAGCTGCAGGAAACCACACACCCTCCCTCCTGGCTCTTTCCTGAGAGGGCAGAAGCATCGACCAAACCCCGCCAGGACTTACCAAGAGGACACAAACATCTGAGAAAGGGCCTAACATTAAGGACTGCCAGAGAAAACGAGAAGAAATGATCATTTTCTACCATGGACTCTGGTGTTCTACTGAACACTTTTTTATAAATTTTGCCTATATTTAGCCAAACGCGCCTTTGTCTTTCTCCCAAATGCTGTGGGCAGTAGGACCTCTCCAACGTGTCAGCCCATTATCCTGCTAACTTTAGAATATATGGCTCCAAATACGTGCATGTCCTCTCCGCCTTCTGCATACAGAGAGCATGTTAAGTAAAGGTTACACAAGTTTCCAAAGCCTACACTTTCTTCTTTTGCTATTCCTGTCGTTTTTCCACCAGAGAATTGTAATGACATTGGGTGAGGAAACACCAGAGTTGAAGGAGAGAGCAAACAGTCTTTTAATTTGCATGTTTGGAAGATTACGTACAACATTCCCGGAGTCTGCACATCACCCAAAGTCACCAGCGAGGGTCTGAAGGTGCCAAGAGTTTATTACCTGCACAGTGCCACTGCAGAATCTATACCGGAAACAGAAGACGTATTTCTGCTCTAGTAGCAAGAAAATCAATCTGGAACTGCTTGAAGGATTTTCATCTTGCGATTTAGCTGTCCTTAATCTGAGAAGTCCCATGAAGGGAGAGCAGAATGCACTGAAATAATAAAGAAGACACTTGGGGAAACAGAAAAGCTGGTGCCAGCCACGAGCTGCCCACCGGGCGTCTCTAGCAGCCCCAGTGGGAAAGGAGGAGCATGTGACACTCAGCCTCAGGCGTCCTGGGGTCCAGTCCTCACATGGCCACCTCCTGGGGGTAAGTGGGTGCCATGGCCACACGGGGCTCAGGTTCTTCTTCTATGAACTCCTGATATTGACTCCTACCTTGTGGGGCTTTCTGATGATGACATAAAGCTTCATAAATGATTCATCAAGATCACGTGTAAGATTGTGAACACATTGGAGCTAATACATGGCAACTATTAGTTCTCGTCTGTACTTGAAGCCTGGGATATTACTCAAGCTCGTGGTACCTGTTTTCTCGTCTGTGAAATGGAGGTAAGAGCAATGACCTGAAAGGGTCGCTGTAATTATTAAATTAGCGCGTCTATGTAACTTGCTTAGAACAATGCCAAGTTCATCGTAAGTGCTAAGATGTGTGCATTTCATTTTTTAGTAAATATCCTAATAAGTAAATTAAATAATAGTAAATTGACAGTAAACTAAGTAATCGAAAGGTAATAAATATTTTATTTTTAAAACTTTTCTTTATTGTGGTTTACTAGACAGAGGAAACTGCCTTTATCTTGCCTGTGGCTTTCTCAAATGCAGGGTAAGTTAATCATTTAAGCCAATATCCATACAAAGATTTGCTAACTTGATTGTATATATATTTTACTTCAACAAACATTAAAAAGAAAAGATTCAGCTCTTCAGAGGGAAGAATTACCTTGGCAAAGCCTGAGGTTAAAGGGAACTTCAAGCTATCACTGAGGAAAAGAAAATGTAATAATAAAATATAACAGCCTTAATGAATACTGGCATTTTTCGTATATTGTCTTTACTTCTTGCAAAAATCCTGATAGTCATAACTCTTCCCATAACACATGTGAGGTAATTGAGGCTTGAAGAACTTAAATAACCTCTCAATATCATTTCTGCTCAGAAATGAATGTGAATTGAGACAGGCTGTATTTCAAAGCTTGTGCTAGTACACAACAATGTCATCTTTAGAATAATTGCCCCAAATCAAAGAAAGTTCCACCCTCTTGGAGAAAAGCTTAGATTTCATAGTATAGGACACAAACCTGTACAAGAGATGGAGCCAGGGTTGCCAGACAATATGAGGGATGTCCAGTTAAATTTGAATTTGAAATAAACACTGAATAATTTTTAGTATAACTATGTCCTCATGCAATACTGGGGATATAGCAAGCACATAATTGTCTGATGTAATTGGACATAATACAATAAATAGATTCTGTTGTTTATCTGAAATTCATAACTGGGCGTCTTGTATTTTTATTGGCTAAGTATTGGAGACCCGAGTTAGGCCAGGGTCACACTGGCAGTACTCACATTAGGGACTGGACGGCTCTTTGTCCTGGGGGCTGCTCTGCGCATCATGGGATGCTTAGCCTCCTGTTCTCTACCCAGTAGATGCCACTAGCATCCTCCCTCCACACGGGTGACAATTAAAACCATCAGCAGACACTGCCAAATGGCCCCTCAGGGGAGGGAGGCAAATGTCCCCAAATTGAGAACCACTGGATTAGGAAAAGCCACATCCGTGTCTACTCCCCTAGTGTCACTGGTTAGACAGCCACACCAAAAATGTGTATAGCAGAAGCAAAGTTGACATCGAAACTCGGGGTGTGACATCAAGTCTATTATAAGTAAGTATTGAATTCATGCCCCTGAAAAATATCACCTTCATTTCAGAGCGTGCATTCGGGCATTCTAAATTTTGATTTTCCTTCTTTAATGTTCATGTTTAATAAACTTATTCATATAATGATGGATACTTAAATTGAGTCTGCATCAATGGCCTGGTTCCAAAAACAAGAAAAATAAAGCATCTCCTATAGCTGTTAGCCTAGTTAGCAGTTGTATATCCCCTATAGATTTAACACATTCATTGAACAGTAAATTTTCATTAGATCAACACTTATTTAGAAAACTAAGTTCAAATCAGTATAACACTAACTGATCAGTAATTACTTCAAATGTGTAGAGGAGAAATTCAAGTTATCTCTGCAAAACCTTCTGATGCTTCTAGAACCTATGACATATTTAGAATCCAACAGTTCTCACACTACCCGTGTATCTCCTTCTAGATCTGGGATCAATGCACCACTGGTCAGAGTTGGCAACCTTGTAGGAGTTGCTCTGGAAGGAGCAACCCCATTCTCCCTGAGAACACTTTAACCCTGCTCCTGCAGCCATCAACCTTCCATTTCTCTCGAGGAGCCGCAGACATTCACTAACCAATCTTCTGAGGCAAGTAACAGAGGAATCGATGTTAGCAGGAAGAGTAATGAAATACTGGGGTTTTCTTAGATTCCCAGAACTGCACAGTCATCTGGAAGGATGTCCCAGCTTGCCTAATGAGAGTGGGTTGGCTTCTTTCCTCACTCACAACTGCTCGTGAAACAGGCGAGATGAGCAACATGCACAAACACAACCCACTGTGGTGTGGGCGTCACCCTGCCTGGACGGCTTCTCGCCCCTAACTTCGCAATCACCCCCTGAGCAATGTCAGCACTCCCCACCTGCAGGACAGAAGCCATGGGATTCATGAAGAAATTCTTCTGGACTTGGGAAAACCACTAATGAATTTGTCTGCCAAATGCTGATTTTTATGTCTCAAGGACAATCCTAGAGGAGTGTGAGCCCTGGGCGAATGCTTGGTGCGATGGCAGAAAATGCTGGGTAGAACTCAAGGTCATCAGCAAGGCCATGTCTGGGATCAGGCTGAAGAAACTGCATCACCAGACACATGGCTCTGCTGCTGCCAGAGGATCAGGCTGGTCAGGACTCCACCTGGTAAACCAGTTAGCTAAAGCTTGCTTTTGTTTGAGTTCCCCTGCAAGAAATATAAGCCTGCTGCCTTCGGGCTGTCACCAGGATTGCAGCCCCCAGGCTGAAACTCAGGTCTCAGTTGATCTTAACCAAGCTCACCATGTTTTTGGACTCTAAGATGTGTGGTTGCATCCTTGGTACCAAGATCTCCTGGTTTGAGGGCCTCACACCCCCATATGGAAGATTTACCCTGTAACCTCACTTCAGTTGGTGTGTGATACAGCATAAAGATGGAGGCCCTTTTACTCTACTATTTTCTAGGCACGTGACTTTGGGCACGTTGCTTCACCACTACAAACTTCCATTTTGCATAATGACAGTCCCCTCTGAGGGGCTTTGGGGATTGAATGAGATCGTCTAACTGAGACTGTCATGGTGCTGTACCAATGCCCCTTCCTGATCTCTGCCCTTCACCAGATCTTGTCCTCTGTGCAGTGGCCCCTTTGCTGGGTCTCTGGTCATCTGTCCCATCTTCATGGGGGCTCAACATGTTGTCTGTACCCACAATTTCTGGCTTAGGTCTGTCTTTACAACTAATAGACCCTCACACCCTGAGAATCCATGCAAGAGTGTGCCTGAGACGGGAGAGTCTTGGGCCAGAACCCGAGTGGCCTAAGTTCTGGTGCTTATGCCATGGCCATGCTTATTTAAAGTCTAAATACACATGTCCCCCTTCTTGAGCCCCGTAAGAGCCCATCCCCTGAGTCTGTGGCCCTCTTCCCAGTCTCCTCTGACTTATTCTCTTTATCATAACTCACACTCTGGAAAGTAGACTGAAATTTCACATCCAAAAGGAAATGTTGGAGGGGAAACCAATTTGGCAAAAACTATAATGAATTTAAAAGCTTTGAGTTCATTTGAGGGCATCCAGGTAGAGTTAGGACAAAATGCCAGTGGAGAGGCTGAGACAAGAGGTACAGCTCCAGGTGGCCCTGACATATCAGTGACATCTGAAGCTAAAAATGAGTGATGTGGCCCAGGAAGGAAAGAAAAACAACATGAAGATTGAACTCTGGGAAAGTCTAGTGTCCGTTTCCGTCCCCTGCAGTCTAGTAGGGAGAGAAGAATCAAGGTTTGGAGCTTGATGCCCCGTCCTGATCTGCCTCATCCTTACTGTGTTTCATGTGTCAAATGTCTCTCCAGAACCTTCCATCTCTCCCTCATCTGTTCATTTTAGAGTCTTGACTATGAACATGAGAAAATGAAGTTATCAGAACAGCATGAAGAACGTGACAAGGAAGGTGGGGCACTGACCTTGAGACGGGAGACCGAGTCTCACCTGGTCTGACGGGAAACAAGGAAGGTGTGGAGAGACAGCGAGGCTGGAGTCTGTACCTCCCAACATACCAGCCCTGAAGGATGGCAGCAACCAGGGCGCCCGCTGTCAAATCCCCATGACGGAAGGTGGAGTTGGGGGTGGGGGGAGGGAGACAGAGGCCGAGTGCCAGGGAAGGACACTGACTGTGAAACTGACAGTGAAGGGGCACAAATACCCCTCAGGGGGTGCTCACCGCAGGGATGTTTCAGAGCAAGTCCAGCGGCACCAAGGAGAGGACAACTGGGCACTGGCCCCGAAGTCACTGCTGCGTAAAGCCCTTCCTACGATAAGGCTACAGGTGAGGATTATACTCAACGGAATAGAGCCTGGGAGATTTGCTACAAAATACCCTTCTCAGGGAGAGTCCAGTGTCCTCCCAACTCTTCTTTTTCCAAATGAAATAGGAAGTCAGTAACATGACCACAAAAGATGGTTGCCGTGACGTGCTCTCAGAGAAACACGACCCCAGAGCTGCTGGTAGCACCCACCCCCGCTCACCTGTCTCCCGAGTGGCTGTGTGGCCGTCTTGTCACCCTGGCCTGAAATGGGTCTCGGCACCTGAGACCTTGCTCTGTGATCAGACCGGGAGCTCTACCTTCACAAGTTCAAAATTAATAATTCTGAAGTATTAGGTTGGTACAAAAGTAATTGCGGTTTTTGCAATTATTTTTAACTTTTTAAACCGCAATTACCTATGCACCAACCTAACAAAATATTTACTCGAGCTCTTTATAAGAGTTTATAGGAAACACATATGACCATGCGCATGCACATGCGTGCGCGTGCACACACACACACACACACACATACACACACATTAGCCGTTTGCCTGGAACCAGATATTTCCTCATCTGAATGCGACCTCTTTTATTTACGTATTAATACAACAAAGGGCTTACTAAATAAAGATGAATCTTAAAAGATAAAATCTGTGCTCCTGATATCCTTGTTGTAAATAAAAAGAGTTGAAAATAACACAATGCTTTACGAGATGGTTCATGTTCATAGTTTGCTTTATCAGCCTGCTATTTCAGTAAAACGCAATCGACAGATTGGTTTATATCCTAAATAAGTCCATGAATAAATTTTCTTGCATGAATCCATCAAGGATTTTAGACAGGATGTACACACACTGCCAAAAACAATTTAAACGTGAACAATAGTAGGAAGTTAAGCTTTCTTTGAGGGGCAGATCAGTCACAAAGTGTATCCCATAAGCTCCATGTATTTGCCAAATTCGGGACATGGGTACAGGCCTGGGCTGCTTAGCAGCCAGAGAGGGGAGGGGAGGTCTCCTCACACAGCACTCGCAAAGTGGCCCCGCCAACACAGGCCAAGCGTCTAGGTTTTGTTACCAAAACGCTATACAAGTTTCTCAACAAATCCAGTCCCAGGCCGTGGCTGTGGTTTACCCAGTCCTGCCCCTTCGGTGTCCAAGGCTGCTATTCCAGTCTATGAACAAGTCTCTCTTCCCCTCCATTAGTAATAGCGCACAGCAGCTTCTCAGGCTGTGATCACACGTTCTTAGCACCTGGGGTCAGAGCTCCCACTCCCCAAGCTCTCAACTCTCTGTCACCAATTCCCCACTCAACATCTCAATTACTGTACTTTAAATTACAAGCAATAAAAGGATCTGGCAGAAAGAGAAACGACCCCTCTACGGTGTACTTTTATGACAACTGCCGGGAAAAGGCAAAGGGCCGTTTACTGAGGTAAAGGCTTTCTCTCTATTATGTCTGCATGGCCGTTGCTCCTGGGCTCTGAGCGTCCGTGCCACTCACAGCCACTGAGGGGCCACCACTAATGTCACCATCTCCTCACACAGACACCCCTGCGCTCCCTGAGTTCTACACAAGTGTTCATAAGAACATTCTACACCTGAGTGAGGGCCAAGTTCTCTGCAGACTTAGGGTGCTCACCTTGCTCGCATGCCAGCCATGCTGGGACCTCGCCCACACGTGAGGGGCTGTGTCACCTTAGACCTGCCAACTGCTCATCTCGTAACCAGAGTCCAGCCTGTCTCTGGACCACGATGGCCCTGGGAGCAGAAGGCAGGTGTGTGGAGGCCCCCACACCAGTGACAGTCAGTTTAGAATTCAGGAAGAGGGTACAACGTAAGCATTTGTGGAGGTTTGCACTCAACCCTCTCCCCAGCCAAACTCCAGGGAAAAAAAATATGATTTATCTTTATGAACAGATGGGATGCTTTAAATCAGAAAGCACCATATCCCAGCCTGACAAAGGTACCAGTGGAGGCAGCCACGAAGAGTTACAATGGCGAACATTCAGGCAGAACGAAGCTGATTGCAACACACCAGAAACAAATAAACAAACACAACATGCCCTTCTGCCACCTTCACATAAAAGGGTCAACAAGATTGACAGAACAAAAAATTACTTTCAGTGGCTCTTATTATGCAGAAATCATTTTTATGGCAAAACTGGGCATAAACGCCTTTCTTAGACAAATTCCTACATTTGTAAACATTGACAATCTGTTAGCTGCAATAAGAGGTAAGTGCATTAGATGTCTGCTGCAAACGTTTCCTGCTGGGTCAGAGCAGAAGTTCAAGGCCTCTAGCGAAAGGCAGCCAGCTGGACAGCGCAGCGTCCACCGACACTGGGCAACGCGCTTCCCACACAGAGGCCTCCCAGGGACAGTGTGCCTGCCGCTGGGGCCCCCTAGACATGGGGACGTGACTTTTTTGAATTGTAATCTTTTCAGAAAGTCTAGAGTCCTTCTTGGTTCCGTGAGCCAACTTCTCTCCCTGAGAAAAACTTCCTGGGAGTGAATCTGCTTTTCCTATGACATTCGTTTACATTAGCAATTGGATGCAGCTAAAGGAAGGAAAGATGGAGAGCTGAACAGTGTTCAAGTTTCCGTGGAACATTCTGGCTTTGTCCCTACAAAACCCCAGAGAAAGGACTAAACCCCCAAAAACAATCTCACCAAAAAGTATACTAACTACAAATCCTTTGTTGGCTTGATGCATTTTACTAACTTTATTAATAATATTAGACTTTTGCAGACACAATTTTTATCAGATTGCATTTTTTTTAGAGAAATTGTACTACATAAGGGCTATATTGAAAGCAGTACATGAAGAAATTTGAGTTATATTTTCTATTCACCGTACAATGTGATTTTTATCAAAAGTAACTATATTTCAGATTATTAGAAGAGGCATCACAGCACCCTTCCTTCCATAACTGAGTGAATGCACACACATGCAGAACTGCATTGCATCTGATGACAACAGTGTAAGTGGCTCCTCTGCTGTGTTATGATCCCTTTGGCTAGAAAGTGAATACATTTCAAAATTGTTCAAAGTGAATAAATCTCAAAACGGTAATACCATGAAAATTTCCCATCATACAAATTGTGTGCAAGGCATGTAAGAATCAAGATCATTAAAAGTCAGATGGGTCATACCTTTAATTAGATGTCTCAACTTGGAGGACTTCAGAAAAACTAAAAGGTTAATTTCTAAATCAATGAGAGAGAGAGAGAGAGAGAGAGAGAGAGAGAGAGAGAGAGAGAGACATAGACATAGACATAGACATAGACATAGACATAGACATAGGTGTGTGCATGTATCTTCTTAATAAAGCAGAGTAATCAGCTGGTCCACTTGGTCCCTCTGCCTCCAGAAGACTTCCACATGGAGTCCCCGTGAGCCTGGCACCAGCCTGCTGCACAGGCACGTCTAAGACTCGGTGTCAAGTTTGCAAACGCCCGTGGGCTAAAGCAAGCTCAGTAGCTAAGCCCAGATTCCAAGGCGTGGACACAGTGACATCTGAACAAATCGGACCCATTTCCTAAATGAATTGACCACAACTCCATGGGCCATTGTCCTGGGATGAAGAGCGTAGGATCTGCAGACCACCGAGCATACCTTCAGTCTCTCACCCAACACATCTATTACACTTGTTCATTACACTGCAGTGGTTTGAATAAGTGACCCCAAAAATAATGTCCGCCTGGACCCTCAAAATGTACTTTGCTTGGTAGTAAGTTCTGTGCATATGTAATGAGTTAGGATGAGGGCATGCAGGGTTGGTGTGGATCTCACTCAGACGAGGGGTGTCCTTCCAGAAAGACAGGGGGACACAGACACACAGGGGAGGTGCCCTGTGATGCGGAACAAGGGAAGGACACCAGGACCGCCAGGAGCCCCCGGAAGCAGGAAAGGGACAAGGAAGAACCCTACTCCGCAGCCTTCCAACAGAGCATGGCATTGCCGAAAGCTTCCTCTGGGGCTTTGGCAAGAGAACAACTAGCTGTTGTTTCAAGCCTCCAGTGTGTGGTAGCTCGTTACACAACCCTCAGAAGCACACACACACACACACACACCAACCGCCATGCGCTGTTTTCTCAAGAGCTGGAATTATATTAATAAGCAAAATACCTGCCCTCGTCCTTGTCTTCTAGTTGGGTGAGAGACACACACAGAATAAGGAAAACACATAGATAACATACTGAAATCTGAGACAGGGAATGGAAAAATTAAGCTTGGAAGAAAGACAAACATGCGTAAGCGAGGTGGCTATCACTTTGAGTAGTGTGGTCATGGGAAAGTTTATTAAGAGGCGGCATTTCAACAAAGACGGGGCAGGAGGTGGCCTTGTGGGGCCTAAGGAATGGGTGTCCCAGGCAGGAAAGGCGACCGCACAAACGTGCTAAGTGGAGAATGTGCCCGGCCCAGGCGAGGAGGCCCGTGTACCCAGGTGAGCAGGGGCCAGGTGAGCAGAGGCCCACGCTGCTGCCTGGGTGGGAGGTCAGGTGGTGGCTTGTCTGCAGGGGCACATCTGACTGGAGCCCTGCGCGGTGGCTCTATGAAAACAGAGGAAGGGGAGAGCAGAGATGGTGAATTTTACTCCTTATTTTTATCCTTTGCTCTCTTTTTCATACAGATTTATATTAATTTGGGAGAGAAATCTTGAGGAAAAGAGAATTATGTCTCCTAGTGGGAAAACATTTTTAAATCAAGTAGATCTTGGTTTGAGCCGCAGCTCCACTAATTGAGTGAACATCATTTTTTTCTATTATACCATCCGTAAAATGGACATAACCCCTCCTGGGCGATGTTGTGGGAAAGACTCTACTGATTAAGGCACGTACAGGTGCTATCGTAGTGCCAGAGAGTGACAGGGAGAGCTCTGTCCACGAGTGGTTAATTGTGACCAGTTACAGCTTCCCAGGTAAACTCTGGCAGGTTGGTTTGGTGCCTGATTTACCTTCAGATGCCCCTCACTGCAGCCCTAAGCTCTTCACCTGCTACACGTCATCACAGTACCAGTGTTTCACTATTAAAAGAAAGAATGAATGCATGAATGAGTAAATGATGGATGGATGGATAGATGGATGGGCGGACGGACAGATGAACAAATCTCTGGATGTGTCTCCTGGTCGCCATTCAGATTAGGATGCTCTTTCTCTGTGCTCTTCTAGCAACTCCCACTTATCTCTCTGTTGGGCTGTCTCACTCATTCACCAGGTTGTGAGCACCTTGAGGTGTCCCTTATACTCCCTGGCAATTAATGCCATGAATTTAATTTAATCCAGTAAACGAGCTAGGAAACCCAAGCTACAGTGTTTGAGCTCTGCTGGGCTTCTTTTATTTCAAAGCCTCGTGAACTCTTTCCTCCTCGGTTCATGAGATGCTGCAATACTGCTCACCGGTTTCTTAAAATTGGTTAAGGTTCAAAAAAGAAAAAGAAGAAGGAGCTGGTGTTAGCACAGTACAAACTGGGAGTTTCTTAAAAGCAGTCGGGTATATAATTGAAAACTAATTGAATGTTCTAATGCATATGCATGGAAAACAATTTGCATCGCTTCATTATTGAAAAGCAGGGTGAAGAGACACATGTGTGGGGAGTCTGCTTCAGGAATGCTCCTCTGAGGACATTCATGCAAAATGGAGCTTAACTCTTTAGACCTTGGAAACATGTTTTGCAAATACCTAAATGCTGCAAATAACCTGTGTTTTGACATTGATTTCAGGTTAATAAAAATGGTATTAGAGCTAGTTATATCCACATTGTACTTCATAACAGAATTCCAGTCATAGGCATATTTCCCCTCGACAAAGAAAAAGAGACAGCTCAGTGTCCAAAATAACTTGCATTGAAGCCTCTGTGACTGTATGATTAGTAGTTCCAGAACCATTATTGTTCCAGAAAAACAAAAGAAATTTAATGGAAGGAAATGAACAGAAATGCAGAACATCACCACTGCCCACCTCCCCCAATATTAGTCCCTAATTTGGGTCAAACCCTGTGCTAGACATTTTGACATAAATTTTGTTACTTATTTAAGATGCAGTTCAAATAGTCTCATACTGTCTCCTCAGATGGCCTTGCTTACTTTTTCTAAAATAGTCCATTGCAACCACAAAGTGAGATCCATCCCCCCTTGTGGTTTTTTAATTATTTATCACACCTCTTATGCTTTGAAAGCCCTGGTGTTCTTACTGTCTGCTATTTATTGTCCTCAGTGAAAGTGCTATTTACAGAGACTTTTGCTTCTGACAAGATGGAGTAACCAGGACCCAGACTGGCCCTCCAGTCTTAACTAGAAAGAACGGGAAATGATGTGGAAAACAATGGTTTGCAGACATTAGATGCCTGAGGGAGGAAATGCAAACGGCTAGAGCCCCTCATACCTTCCGGAGAGGAGTGCGAGTTTAATAGACCCTTTGAGGTCACGCAGCGAGGACACACCCTCCAGGCCCAGATGCGAATGACAGCACAGTCTACGCTTGGGGCTGATCACAGCGGGTGATACAGCCACACATGTGCCACATGCTGACACCTGTGACATTAATTATTTTCCAGGGAGAAGGAAACGTATATATGATCTTAGGAGACAAATCTCTAATACGTTTTTAATGGTAGCTCCAGCTCAACTAAGATAAAGCAACACTGACGGATGACCCGTCAGAACTAAATTCATTCTACGGCGCTTCCCTAGACAGTTGGACCAGCCCTTTGCTCTTTCCTTACAACCTTCACATGTTAACCAACTTGGCTTTGCAATCGCCCTTGTTACTGTGCCCAGCGCGGCACATACACGATGCTATGAGCACCTGAATCCCTGCTGTGCACTGTCACCCAGGCTCTATCACACCACTTCAGTGTCAGCTCACTCTGGCCCCAGCTTTCCCGGCCACACGCCTCATACCCTCCTTGCACTGCTCCCGCTGGCATCTGGCTGCCTGTTGTCAGCCATCTTGGTAATCGATCCTTCTGCAATCAGCACACCAACCCTAGGCAGCAGGTGTGGAGAGCTCTCGGCAGGTGGAAACATCCAGACATGTCCTTATTCAGCACATTACCAAAACCATTAGAATGTTGGTTATTTCACAACAATCTGCAAGACCCTCAAAGCCAGAGACTCTGCTTTATGCATATTTGTGTCTTGGGTACTAAGCACACTGTAGACAGTTAATATTTGTTAAATATTTCTCAAGGAATGATGCAATGGGAAATTAGTTGCAGGACCAAATTTATTCAGGAGAGAAGGGCTGCTAAGCAACTTTATGGTTCAGTACCTTTTAATTTCACACTGTACATGCATTGAATTCTGCAGTCTTACATTTTCTGATCTATCATTTTCACTCTTCTTTTCACAGCAGAGCCAATCCTGTCTGCAACCGTTGAAAGTTTTTGACAAGATGGAACGGTAGCTGATGCATACTTGTAGTTTAAATAAAGATCATTTAAAGCCTTCTCTGAGGCAACTTATAGAAAGTTCAAGAGTAACAAAAAAGACACATGAAAAACTCTTGCAGAGGAGTTGATGTCTCTTCATGATCGATTTTTGAGTGGTGTGACGTTCTAACAAGGCAATGGAAAGTAACTTCCCAGAGAATCACCACGAATATCCCAGAACAGATAAACAGGAGGATGAATATAAAACCTGCTGCCCACGTCACAGACTCTCCCTGAGCGGCGTTAGTCACAAAGCCTCAGTGGGAGAGCGTGCCCCACTGCCAGCCATGCAGAGTCCTTCCCAACGAACCCTTTTGCTACCGTCCCCAAATACCAAATTCCAAGCACCCCTGCTGGTGGCGGTGGGACTGCAGCCTGGCTGTCCGGGAGACTGCCCCACCGCATCAAGTCAGGGATGTGACACCGCAGAGGGCCCCACACTGCACAGGCTGCTGCCCTTCCTGTCTGCTGTCCAGGCCACCTATCCTCTGAGCACCTCCATCTCCATCACGACAGCTGCTCTCTTTGGTCCCCTTCGAATTGAAGGCGCATTGTGGTTGAGCACCCCTCACTTCTAATACCCTCCCTGCCCTAACCAGCTCCCCACATGCAGCCCCAGGCCTAGTAAAGCTTTCCTCCTGGGGGGGGGCTGAGATCCCAGGAGGCATTGGGAAAGGTGCCTGCCTCCCCCTGAGGACAGACAAGCTGGACAGTTAGGGTCAGTGGGCACCGTGGTCCAGGTTCTCAGAGCGACAAGCCTTTCCCAAGAGGGCCTGCACCAGGTGTGCTATCGCACGGGAACACCACCTCCCCCACACACGTGACATGTACAGGGACAGGTCCTTGTGGGGAACTGTGAGCACACGAGCACTGTAAATAACCTCCTGTTTTTGGGTAGAAAACGTGCTTTGAACATGCTCTTCAATCTTTCAGGGCTGTTGGTGTTCCATTTGTCTTCTAACCGAACTTGGTGAAGAGGAATTAAAGACTGTCCTATGCTGTTATTTGCATCTGATTAGAAACTCATTTTATTCTCTTTGATTCTTCTTGCTCTATTCTCTGTATTAATTTGCTGTCCTGAGTTACAAAGGTTCAGAACACAGCTTTGAGAACGTGCTACTATAGATAAAACAATAATGAAACACTAACATTATTTTATCCCTTCCTATGGTGAATCACCAATGACTTCAACTCTGCAACATGTCCTGAAAAAAATGGTGATAACTCCACAGAGACGCCTGGCCTCGACTCACATAGGCAGCTGCAAGCCAACAGGGCAAAGGACTCACAGAAGGAACGGCCACTAAGTAGGTGGACGTTTCCTAGGGGCCCCAGTAATGGCCCTGGCCTGAGACCTGACGTCTGGCCATTTTCTTCTCCTGTGGGCTTTCCAGTTATGGGGGTGGAGGTGGGGGGGCTCCATATTTTTCACTTTAAGTGAATGGAAGGAAAATGGATATATTCTCCCTGCCTCTGCCAGCATTTGTGTGCTTCCCTAAAAGCAGCAAGGGAGGGAGGGAGGGTTTCCAGAGAAGAGAAGACGGCTCCCGATGGCCTCGCCGAGCCTGGAAGACCAGCGTTCCCAGAGGGCAGGGACCCTGCTGAGTGGGCCCCAGGGGTTTGAGCACTGCCTGCGCGCGCTCCGTGGGGGATGCAGTGAGAGCCCACATAACCTAACAGGGGTTTCGGAGTCGCTTCCTTTGAGTCCTTCACTCATTATTGCTCAGCTTCATGTAGACCTCATTCACGACGAGTATGTACTTTTTAAGGTCAACACAGTTCCCACATCCACTCTCCACCTCTTTCTAGTTGTTCATTCAAATATTTATAAACATTCTCATCCTGGGTCTAATGGCAGGCTATGGGAATATAATGATGCATCTGATTCTGAAATTATTTTTGAAGAACTCACTACATACGAAGAAAATTATATGGAAAAAAAGTATTTCTTTAACAGTAAACACACTTCCGGTCAGGATGGCGGAGTAAGTAAACCTCCTCTCACGACCACATCAAAATTACAACTGAACCACAGAACAGCCATCACTGAGAACCAGCTGAAGTCCAGCGGAACCGAAGCCCAGCAACAACAGACGTGCAGAAGGAGCCTGGTAGGAGGGGCAGAGACAGGGACAGGCCGGTCCCACACCCACGTGTGACCATTAAAAATCAGGGGGCCATCTCAGCTACGGAGGTCCCCCCTGAAGACCAAGGGGTCCCGGCCCCACGCCAGGCTCCCCAGCCCAGGGTTCCAGTGCTGGGGAGAGAAGTCCCCATGATTTCTGGCTGTGAAAAGCCGCAGAGGTTGTGGCTGAGACGAGGGCAGCAGGAGCCCCAGGTGCTCCTCCTAAATGGCCGGCGCATGGACCTAACCTGCTGACGACTCACTCACCCTGGGCTCCAGCGCTGGGGCAGCGGCTAGAGAGACACGTGGGCAGGAACGGAGTTGTCTGGCCTCAGGGTGAGGGCTGGAGGGGCAGCGTTCTCCGGGACAGAGGCGCTGGCCGAAGCCACTGTTCCTGTTGAGCCCTCCCCTCCCTGCGAGCAGACGCAGCACGCAGGCAGGCGTCATCCCTGAGCCTCCATCACACCGGCTACCTCCCTCTCTCTGCTCCGCCCTGATTCCCTGCGGCCCGGCCCCACTCAACTTCCAGGCACACCCAAGTCATTTCCAGTGGCTTTTCCAGACAAATGGCCTGCCTTGGCTCATGCTGCAGACTCTCCTAAAATCTCTCAAAGGCTCACAAACCCCAAACAAGCAGCACGTGGCCTCAGAGTGCCCCACACCTCTTGCTAAGCAGCCCCAAGGCCGGCATTGGCAGCCGCTGGCCTCAGGTCACAGCTTGGCCTCTCCCAGGGGCCTCCAAGCCCAGCACAAGGGCAAACTGTCCGCAGATAAATTTGTATTCGGTTGGTACAAAAGTAATTTCAGTTTAAAAGGTTAAAAATAATTGCAAAAACCACAGTTACTTTTGCACCAACCTAATCCTCATACCAAGTGGCCCTGGGCAGGGCACAGGCAGCAGCTGACCGTGGCCTCCAGCACCAGAGACCCTTCCATGAGGCCCTAGAACCAACACACCTGGTGGCCAGCTTCAGACCACTCCAGAGCACCACCCAACCGCCTCCACAAGCAACACCCCCACAGGGCCGACTAGGCAGGAGCCAGAGCCCCGGTCAAGCAAATCCTGCCCCATGGGGTCAGTCCCTCCCTGCACAGCAGCTCCAGGATTCATTTCAAGATCACAAAGAAAGCTAATGCATCCCAGTGGCTGGGTGAGAGGTGTGTGAAGGGGGCCGGTCAGGGCTTCCAGGTTATCATCACAAACGGTTTTATTTTTCCTGAGAGCATTGAGTTTTCATTAAAGGAGTGGCGTTGTTGGCTTCACATTTGAAAAAAAGAAAAAAAACACCACCCTCCCCCCACAAATGTAGAAAGCAGACGGTAGGGAGGCAAGACCAGAAAGGGGGACCCTGGTAAGATCGGATGCTGTAACAGAACTGTGGTCTGACAGGGAGTACGGAGGCTTTGCTAGAAGGTTGGGGAAGAACTGGCAAGAGACGCTAAGGAAGGAAAACAGCAGGATGTCAGGAAGCAATGGCTGTGGGCTGCGAGGGCCAGCAGGCGTCGAGGGTACCTAAAGCCCAGCTCGTGGGACAGCCAGGCGGGTGGGGACGTGGGTGCCTGGAGGGGCCATGAGCCCATCGGTGCCCCTGATCAGTCTGATGAGCCCACGGGACAGAAGGACATGCCAGGTCGGCACTGAAACCAGTCTGGAGCTCAGCAGAGAGGGCAGCTGTGGGGACGCTGACCTGGAGTTGTCACTTGTTGGTGGCACTGATGAGAAGCATGGCTGGAGAGAGTGTGCAGAAGGAACAGGAAGGGCCAGGAGCCAGGCCGCAATGCTCCAGGGGACCCTTGCAGAGCAAAGGAACATTTGCCTGAAAAAAGAAACTGAGATGCGGGAAAGAAAACTGGGAAGTGCAGAATCGTGGGATCCGGGGATAAAAGCCAGCTCAACAGAGAGGTCAGGGCGGTGGACCTCAGAATGTCCATCGGCCTTGGGAAGGTGGAGACGCTTGCTGGACTCAGCCAGAGCTGTGCTTGTGGCACGAGGCAGACACAGGCAGAAAGGAGCAGGGGGTGGAGTGTGGGGCAGGGGAGCGGAAGGCCCCAGGCAGAACAGGCTCCTGAGAGGAGGTGTGGCCTGGCCGGGTAGTGCAGGACAGTTGACAAACTGACAGGGACAGAACACCTGTGGTGCTGACAGAAGGGCCCAGTTCCAAGGGAGGTAAAGGACATAAAGAGAGAACAAAATGACACCTAGAGAAAGGAACAGCACATTTATACAGAGGAACTCCATTCAGCTTTCAAAATTGCACATTATTAGATATATTTGATCAGATTGTGGAAATTCAGTTGTAATCTTAATTTTCTAATATGTTTGATCACATGCTTTATATTTTTTTCTGCATTTGAGACCATTTATAGTCTTATCTTTGAACGCAATGGGTTAGTTTATCAGTTTGAACCACCATTGCATTCTCTGGGTAAAATCATATTTGATTGTAATGCATAGTGTATACAAGTCTGAATTCCATCTACCAATATTTCTGTATCCGGATTCACACATGAAGTTGCTGTGTGTTGTCTTCTATTCCTGGACAACTTTTGGTGCCAAGGTTATGCTAGCATCATGTTATGAACAGCAATTCTTCCTTTATTTCCTGAAATAGTTGGTGTAATATGGAGTTGACCTCTGTTGCTGTGACTCATTTGTAAAGCCATCTGGGTCTGCTGTCTTGGGGTGAGGTTACAGCCAGGCACACCAGTGACAATACTCGGCTTCCAATTCATTTTCTAGTGCGGCTATCGTTTTCTTGAGGCAATCTTCATCATTAACAGTTTACTGAAAATGTCATCCATTTCACATTTCCAAATACTTTGCATGAAGGATTTCAGATTATTGTCTTGTAACTTTATTTCTCTCTGTAGCTATGCTCTGTATTCTTTGTGAATGTTGCGTATTTACGCACTCTCTGTGGAGATGTGATCTCATTAGGCTGCTCAAAGATATTGTCATGATCTTAAAAGTGAGGAAAAGGGAAGTGTGAGGAAACAAAGTGGCTTGGAGAAGATCGCTCGCTAGCTGCAAGTGGAGCCAGTTCCACGGATGCCCAACGAGCAAAGGTTCCCTGGAGCCCCTCCCTGATTGAGCTTATAACCCTGACTCAGATCAATTCATGCAAATGTAAAAGAAGTTTTTATGTGATTGTGTTTGGCAGAGGGTCAGTGTGAACGCATGGAAACCGTGTCTCGTCAACCAGAGTGACACCCACAAAGGGTTTATGGGAAGCCATGTACCAGAACTTCATGAACAAACCAGAAACCAAATATACAATCACAATTTGGTAACAGGTAAGTCAAAGCCATATCCATGGGCATAAACGCCATGGCCAAATGGTATTCGCAATGTTACCATCTATTTGAAAAAAAGAGATGCTCATGAAAATTTCTAGATGTGTTTTTTTGGTTTGTTTTTTTCTCCAGTTAATTTTGCTAGGTTTAAGATGTGCATTTAACTCAGTGGACCCCATTTTTCTTTAAAACACTTTAATGTAAAGAAAAGCGTAATGGATTCTCTGATAAAAGTGAAATGTCTCCTCTGCCACGACAAGCAAATAATTAAGGAAAATGCTTCTGACTTCTTTCAGCAATTTGAAACCCTTTCCAGTAGGAAAAATGTATCCATTAGAGCTCTCAATAGGAATTCTCACTGTGCAAAATGACAGTGCTATTTGTTTAGCCCTAATGGGAAATATCCATCCAATTCTTCTTTTTGAATCTACTGAATTCTGTTGGACAGTGTTTATAAATACAAAGGGAATCTGATGTACAGATAGATCTTAATATGCTACTCTGACCCTGAAAACAGCAATAATCTTGGAACCTGGATTGCCTGTGATAGTCACATAACTTAGCATCACCCCGCTCACTCAACATTCTCAAAAGTCCCCATGCAAAACGGCCACAAACGTGCCTAGAGTGGAGCTTGCTGTCTGTCTGCCTGGGATCAGCTTCATTCTTCTTACGTAGTCAGAGCCCTTCGGGCCGCGGCTAAAACTGCACTGCCCAGGGCTCTGGCGGCTGTGATTGGCTCTGTGATATTTCCTGTGTGTCATACAGCCTGCGTACAGAGGTCAGATGCCCGGAGACCTTTACAGGGCATGCCGTTTCATCCTTAAGCTGACTGCTGCTTTTTGTTGCTTTGACTACTGGCAGAGCTACAGCGCCAGCAGCCACTTTGGAACATCGGGGACTTAAAAAGGTGACTGGGTTCTTGGCGTCTATGTCCTTGCATCAGCATCCCCTGCGGAATGGGCAGAGACCCAGGCTCAGTGGGTCCCGCTGATGTGCCCTCATTCTCTCTCCCTCAAATGTCCGTAACTGTCCCATGAAGTCAGTCCCCTTTCCCTGGTTAGAAGCATGATCCTGAGGACCCAGAGCAGGAAGTGTGTGCGGCCTGAGGTCTCATCTTCTCCACCTGCCAACGTGCTCTCCACAGACAGAGCTTGGCCTTTTTCACCTGTCAGGCCATCACCCGTGTTTGTAGGTAGTACCACCACCTACTAATGTAATCGAAGGGGGTCAGTACAGTGAAGGATTAAGGGTGTGTGTCTGTGTGTGCACGCCGCTGTGACCCAAAGGGCTTAGACTCACTCAGTGTGTGACAGTGAGGTGTAACATACCAGAAGCATGCCTGAAACCAGACCCGTCGCTGAGCTGGAGCAATGCAGACCAAAGAAACGGTGAAGGTGGATACACGGTCAGACCAGTCTGAAAATTTTAAACGTCTAAATCCCCCACTTGGGAAGGAAAATGTGTGACTAAGTATTTCTGTCCTACTCATAAACACGAGGCATCAGGGTAGGGTGTGTGCAGTCTGCATATTTTGTAAGATGTTTTAGAGAGATCATGTTGACCTACTTTTCAATTCAGTGTCCACTAAACCCAGAGTAGCCATAAGCCCCTATTCTTTACTATTATAAAAATACACTTGTTTTCTTTTTATAATCTTGGGTTGCAATGATGGCTTTAATGCACCATCTGTTTAACTATCTGGGTAAAGATAAACTATACAATAAAAGCTAGGATACTGGAACTGGAATAATCACTGTTATCTCTGCTTTACAAAATGCCCCACTCAGGATGCTTTCAAAAAGAGATAGTTTGTCTAAAAAGTCTCAGTTGTGTGACCTTGAGCCCAAAGGTCTTAAGACAAATGTTTAACTCCAAAGGCATAACATACCTGCGTGATTTATACATGCAATGACATTTTCAACATTAACATAGGACTTGACCTCTTGTGTCCAGTCTTCTGGGACGTGGCATTTTAGCATGTTGGGTTTCTTTTTTCCTCCTGTTTATTGTTCAGAAGTAGACTTCAAGAATACAGTTGCTTGAAGACTAGGAAAAAATCCCTGGGAGCAGAGCACAGCAGAGTAAAACTCAATTAAACGTTACCCTTTGCGAGCTTTAAGAGATCTAGGGAAGCTGCATTTCCTCTTTACCTACATTAAATTGGCTCCCTAAAGATGCACGGAAACGCAGGCAAAAACACAATTACATTCCAAGAGTCAGGTGAAACGAAAGCACGTCTCATTTTTTCACTGCAGTATAAACACATTCGTGTCTGACAAATTTTATTTACTGATTCAACAACAATGACAAAGGATTACATCTTCCATTCTGACAATGGGACAGTATTAGAATTGGAGGGAAAAAATCATAAAACTCTAAACTAACTCCTTTTAAAAAGTGTAGTTCATGTGGAACGAGTCATTCAATGACCACTATCTACAATCAGCTCAATCCTTACAATACAGAAGTTTCTCTGGTATAGAATGATTATTTAGGAAAGATAGATATTAAAGAAATCTTGGTTTAGTAAGGAAATGTCACGAGAGAGTTTCCCTTTGATCACAAGCTACTATTACTCAAAAAGTTAATTAAATAAAGTTAAGTTTTAAAATGAAAAGTAATGTGGTCCTCCATTGAGATTTTAGAAAATGTTATTCAAAGGAGGTTGAGAAATATCTCAACTCAGAAACGTCTGACTGGAAACTATTTTCAGTAGTAGAAACATTGATTTATGGATTTTACTAACCACAAGATGCAAAATGTCAGGTTTCCATAGCCTTTCAGAGCCACATCTCAGCATTTTATATCTGAAAATACTTTGAGGGCAATAATTCTGAGAATGACATAATTATTAGAAAAAATTTTAACTGTTAAAATTCAGACTTATATACTATATACTGTGCTCATTTTGCTTGTATAATGAGACGGTAACGAGGTATGTCCTTAGATCACCGGTTTTCAAACTGAAATGTGCGTCAGAGTCCCAGGGAGGCTTGTTTAGGAGCCAGATTGCGGGACTCCCGCCCCAGAGTTTCACATCCACTCGGCCTGGCTGGGGCCTGAGAATGTGCATTCAAGCTCCCAGCACTTGCTGATGTAGCTAATATGGGACCACCACACTCTGAAAACCACTGGCTTTAAATAATTTGAAAATGGTAATTATAATCCAAATTAATAAAAAGAAAATGTGTCCACATAATTTTTCTTTCTATACTCTCTTAAAATCATAATCTGTGAAAGTCTGATAAAACGTTTATAAACGATACAGAGTACCCAGTTCAATTTACTTAATTTTGCTAAAGCATTAACTAAAAAGCTGTTTAATTCCTATTTTTTTAAAAAGCATCTTTTAGATGAATAAAGGTGGCCCTTTTTTTTCATGTCATACCATGAAATGTCATCCAGTATAAGGAAAAGTTTGCATTTAAATCGTTGAATTTTTATTTAGGTGCTTGTAAGCATGTCTACTAAAAAGCTGAAAAAGTAGAAAAGAATCCTACGTACTGTTTTCTATACAAACAAGTCAGTCAAGTTTTAACTTTGGGGGCCTCAGGTTCCTTAAAACTAAAATGAAATGTTTGAAATGGACCATCCCTGACGGCCTTTCCAGATCCAAACTGTCTCAGTCTGGACTATGGATTCGCTCACACTTGTGCCCACCTTGGCTTAGCAAAAAGAGTGTGTTGGAGAAACCCCCCAAAAGTCTGAGGAAAGAAAGGCCTTTTAGTTTGTTGATGATTAAGTCACAAGGAGTTTGCACGGAGAAAATGAAGGCGAGCGGCCACAACTGTGGGGCGGGGCTGGCGGCTTGCCCACGGAGCCCCACTTCTGATCCATGAGGACTAATTGCAACAAAAGCCAGGCTTGGTTCCTCTTCAAACATCTTCCTGGGACTTAGACGGGCAGGTGGTGTGGCTGCTTCCCACCAGGTGGGGCAGGGGGAGGTGGTGGCGTCCGCTCAGCAGCAAACTCAATAAACACCTGAAAATGAAAGTGGCTGTTAACCTGTAAGGATACTTGGCCTTTTGCTCTCAGGTGTTACAAGAAGGAACACCCTGTCAGAGCGCTGCCAAGCAGTCACTCATACCACCCCTCCTAAATCTCCATAAGCAGGCGAGTCCACTGAAACCAAACTCCAGGAATGATAAACAGTTCAGACGACAAATAAATCACCGGAAATTCTCAAGGCCTACACATGCCTTTAGAAGGAAGCTGAGATTTAATTTTACATTCTGGTCCTCTTAGGAAACCAAATACCTTTCTTCCCCAACTTGGCTGTCACTCAGTTACAGTGGTGTCCCCTCCGTCACTTGGGGGTGGGTCAAGGGGAGAGGCAAGGTACCGAGGCACGAGTTACCTACTGAATGCCCAATATAATTATCAAACTGGGGCCCTATCAAATATGTACCTTGAGTGGAGAGCAGACAATAACCAAACCTAACACTCACATCCTTATCAGCATTTAGTAAAATCTAACATAGATGAATCAAAGAAATGGTGCCCTCCGGAAATAATCTGGCTAATTTGTAAATTGGCTGGATTAGGCCTCCAGAACATAGCAAAATGCAACCCGGTAACCCCTTCAAAGTACTATACCTGCTCCAAAGTGGTCTGGTTAATGGAGTAATGTTTGATATTCAGCAAGGTCTTATTGTCCTCGAGAACTCGGAACAGGTCAGCTAAGCACTCCCATCTTTTGGGCACATGATATTCCAATAAATTAAGGCGCTGGCCCTAGAATCCAAAACAAGAAACAAAAAAATGCATCATGTGATTAGCGATCATTAAACAACACTGACCACACTGTATTTAATTGCAAATAAATCATCTTTACTCAAACCCCAGCTTGGTATGTGGGTCAATTTTGTGAGTCTCCAGGGAACGGTTAGCGATGACTTCTACTGTGCATCCCCTTTGCTAAGTGGTGCCCCAGGGATGGGCTGCTGTTCTGCCCTTGTACACCCCCACATCGCCACAAGCACTGGTAAGAAGACGCCTAGAGGGGCTGAGATGTAGGAAGCGAGTGTGGCGTAATGGGGACGGACAAACGTGCCCTCAGCCTCACACTGGGACCTGGTCGTAGCACCAGATGTCCTCACCATTAGCTGAGTAAGTCGGTAAGACATGTCACTGTTCTGATGTGATGTGGGGATACAGCAACTGTTTGGTGGGGCCGTTTAGAGTGGCGCTGGAGCAGGAAGGCCTGTGCCTGCACAGCTTGCTTCTGACCGTAGGTTTGACTCACTGATGGTTGCTGAAACAGACAGGTACTAACTACCGTATACGCTGCCCCCTCTTAGCAGGTATGACACACAAGACTCACACTAGCTCACACTAGAAATCAAGAGAACTGTAGATGGTGCTTCTCAAATGTTACAATGAGCAGGAATCGCCTGGTCACCTTGCAAAATGGGGATCTGGGTTCAGTAGGTGGGGCCAGAGCTTCTGCAGGTAGAACTAGTTCCCAGCTGATGGAGATGCTGTCGGTTCAGCGACCACACTTCACGCCAAGTTTGTAGAGAATTAAAATCACAGGGCACTTCTTATGAAATAACGTCAAAACCATCCAGCCTATCACCCCACCACAGAAAAGGAAGAAATGAACTTCTGCAATTCTCTGCCCTGAACAAAATGAGTCATGCAGAGGAGCTGAGTCCCAAGATAAGGAGGGATGTGTAACTACAGGGTCCTCCGGTGACCCAGGAGGACAGCAGGTGTGCATCCGTCACAGCAGTCACTCAGTGTCCCCTGCTGGCACTAGATCTGGTGGGGCGGTGTGGACTGGACTTTGCAATGAGGCCAGTAGGCAGCATTATAACAGCATAGAAGAAACTCGGGAAAACAAGTACATTTATGAGATCTGTGAGCTGAAAACAAAGAAGCAACGTAGAATATGGGCTCTACCTTAAACTGGACTCCTGGGAACTGAAGCTGCAGGCACTCGGAAATAGCACCATGGTGGCTGCCTTCCTGGCAGAGCCACACTTTGACTGTGTAACCATCACCAAACCTGGGGGATGAACAGGATGAAAACACGGTTACTCTTCTATGTCCCTGAGATGGGTAAACTCTAAGTCCATTTTCACAGGCAGCCACTAAAAGAAAGTAGTGATTCTAAATTGTTGGGAGATTTGGGATTCGCAAAAATATAATACTCAGAAATTAATTGTAACTCAGTTAGGTCATTTCCTATAATTCAATTTATATTGACAGAGAAAATGATTTATCCGTTTTACAAAGTCATCAAATCCTAGAATCAACACCTATGCAATAAAAGAGGAATGGTGACAACGCAAACTGAGTTAGAGAAACACCGAGGCAGAGAAGCACCGAGGTAGAGAAACACCGAGGTAGAGAAGCACCGAGGTAGAGAAGCACCGAGGTAGAGAAGCACCGAGGCAGAGAAACACCGAGGTAGAGAAACACCGAGGTAGAGAAACACCGAGGTAGAGAAACACCGAGGTAGAGAAGCACTGAGGTAGAGAAGCACCGAGGTAGAGAAACACCGAGGCAGAGAAACACCGAGGCAGAGAAGCACCGAGGCAGAGAAGCACCGAGGTAGAGAAGCACCGAGGCAGAGAAGCACCGAGGCAGAGAAACACCGAGGCAGAGAAGCACCGAGGTAGAGAAACACCGAGGCAGAGAAGCACCGAGGCAGAGAAGCACCGAGGTAGAGAAACACCGAGGTAGAGAAACTCCGAGGTAGAGAAGCACTGAGGTAGAGAAACACCGAGGTAGAGAAACACCGAGGTAGAGAAACTCCGAGGTAGAGAAGCACTGAGGTAGAGAAGCACCGAGGTAGAGAAACACCGAGGCAGAGAAACACCGAGGCAGAGAAGCACCGAGGTAGAGAAGCACCGAGGTAGAGAAGCACCGAGGTAGAGAAACACCGAGGCAGAGAAGCACCGAGGCAGAGAAGCACCGAGGTAGAGAAACACCGAGGTAGAGAAGCACCGAGGTAGAGAAGCACCGAGGTAGAGAAGCACCGAGGTAGAGAAGCACCGAGGTAGAGAAGTCCGAAGCCTGCAGCCTCCCTGTGCGAAGCATCGCTGCTTCAAGGTCTGCAGGGATGATACTGTGGGGAAGGATGAGGGGAATGCACGCGTGATCCAGCCTGGCATTTCTTTGTTTACCATGTAAAACAATCTCCCAACTGCACCTCAACCCAGCAAGTCTGGTGACTGCAGGGGAAGCCGTACAGTCGTGAGTAGTAAGTCCAAGGGTGTCCGAGAGACCACACACAAGTGATTGCAAATAGGAACCCCCAAGAATTTATGGGGCTTCCCCTGCCATATCCCAGGCCCCTAGCATGGTTTGGGCATATGATGGCATCTCAATAAAGATCTGTTGAACAGAAACAAACACATACACACATCATGATAGCCACGTGTGTCTGTTGTGTTCACTGAGGCAAGTACCTAGAACCAGAGAATATTAGTTGAAGGAAAGAACAAACAAATGGCAGCCCAGAGTCTTATAAGAACCTTCACTTACGAAGTATTGCTGGGAAAAAGTGCCACCTTTGAGTGAGTTCTCCTTAAGGGATTCTGTCTGGTAAAGAAGAACCCCAGGGAATGAGACTTATTTCAACTTGTTTCAGTGACATGGATCACCCTTGAGATTGCCTTCCCCCACTGCTCTGGTCCCGGTCCCATTACAGGTTAAGCCCAGAGGACCTACTGGCTGAGGCCTGAGGAGGTCATTAAGACGGTGACCCTTCAAAGCCAGCACACCTGCTCAGCTGCCATCTGTGCAAAGATCACAGTTTCATATGACAGCATTGCAGTGGCGAGGGAGGAGGTCTGCTATGGGCACGTGACCAAATACACTTTATCCTGTTTGCTGTGGGTTGAAGTTTTTGGTGGGGGAGGTGGGATGGTGGTCCTTTTGGAAGATGTAATTAAAGCTCTTTTGTATTCAGTTTCAGAGAGTTTCCAAAAAATCTCAGTGGACTCCAGTCAGACCCCGTGTAATACAGCCTTTAAAACAATAATGGAATAATACAGAACATAAGTGACTTTCTTAGCAGAAAGGAATTGCTCTAAGGAGCAGATTCCCTCCCTTGTTGAGAAAACACTTCGATGCACCAGATTCAAGGTAAAAGTCTCGGGGGCCAAATGGGCTGGAACTGTTCCGCTGGACGCCAGCATGAGGATGCGACGGCATCCGGGAAAGCCGAGAGAAAATGCAGCAGAGCCTGCAGGACTGGGCCAGGTGGATGGAAAGCTCTGCGCTGCTGTGTGATGACCTCCCCTCTGCCCCACGCCCAAGGAACAGCACAGAGAACCTGGGACAGATGTACCTGTGTGTCTTGGGGGTGGGGAGTACAAAGGGGCGGCTCACAGACCAGGCACACGCACTCGGGGAGACCCTGCAGGTGCACAGACGGGGGGGAGGGGGGGCATGAAGACAACGTGACAGCCAGCAATTCACAGACCCCTGGGACGAGGGTCTCTGGATCCTCAGTGGCCTGAAATGGGGCAGGTCTCCCCACGTCTCCTGCAGGCAGGACAGACCCTGTGACGTGTGAGGAAAACGAGCGAGGACAGTGAATAGTTTCCAATATAACTCGCCAAGAATTAAAACCGAGGTGATCGGCAACAAAGAAAACACTAACTGGGATCGGCTTCTCCACGGTGTGGTGTACGGATGTGTGCAGCTTCTCTGTAAGCGGCTGTGCTCATTTCCTCAAGTCTGATCAAAGGAATTGCCCTTATGTAACGCCTGTAATGACTCCAATATGCTTTTATAAGTAATAACTTTAAAACTATAAACGTTACAGTAATGGGAGGAGAACAGGGGTGTTAGGAAACCAGGTATTTTAAAAGGCCTCAGAAACAGCGGATCTAGAGTCCCCATTTTAAAGCAACAGTCGTTTTAGGTGTAGGCCTGAAACCAGTATAAAGTAGATGCAAATCCATGTTTTTGAAAGAGGATGGCCAGACTTGCAGAGCACCAATATAAGGAGCTCTGAGGACCCATTCCCCAGCAACAATGATAAAAATTATAAGTAGCCATTTAAAGTCTCCAGAAATGGTCTCTGAGGGCACACAGCAAGTGAAAAAACATTATTCAAAAAGTATGTTAAAACTAAGTACAGCAAGATTCTGTGGAATCGGACCTGAGACCTGCTTCCTGCATCTCACCCCCAAGATGGAAACTCCACCCCAGACGGGTTGGGACAAGAACACAGACCTCCCTCTCCCCAGCTCCCAGTCGGAGGGCTGTCTTCCCAGGAGGAGCAGAATGTCAGCACTCCCCGCCCTGCCCCAGGTGGGGCTCCCTTCTGCTGCCCAGCCCTCATTCATGGCACGCAAGCTCTACCTTGAGAATAATGGGGCCCGACCACCGTTTCTTCTGCTCGGGGAGCGGTGGCCCCCCCCGGAGAGGCATGCTGAAGAAGGCCCGGGCCACTGCCCACCCCACTCCATCAAGCACCCAGCTCCTCGAGCAGGGCGGCAACAGAAGCTATAAATATACACTCACTGCCCTTTCTTCCAACAGCCTCTTCGCAACACACACAAATTAAGTGAAATAATAATTATAGAACCTATTGTTAGGTTTGAACATTTGTAAATGTTGTATGTATAACCATAACACCGGGAAGGGGAGTCTATAAGGAGGTAACATTTCTATGCCCCAGAGGAATTATGTTAGCTTAAATTTGAAGTGAATTCTGGTGAGTAGATGTATGTGATAAGCCCTACAGAAACTACTAAGGATATCACTAAAAAACATATAACGTAAGAATCACTACAAAATTAAGATTCCATGTGAGAAACTATTCACTTAATGCCAAAAAAGCAGTCAAGGATAGTGGAACAAAAGAAACATGAGACGTTTAGAAAACAAAAGTGAAATGTCATATGTAAACCTAAGTATATGAATAATAACATTAAATGTGAATGGATTAAATAATCCAACTGAAAGGCAGAGATTGTCAGATCACACAAGATCCAAAAATATGCCATCTACTGGAGACACACTTTAGATACAAAATACAAATAGACTGAAAGTGAAAGGATAAAACTAGACAGGTCATGCAAACAGCAACAACAAAAAAAGTGAAGCAGCTATACTAATAAGATAAAAAAGACTTTAAAACAAAAATGTTACTGATGCAAAGAAGAGAGATTTTAAAATGATAAATGGGCTAATCCATCAAGAAATACATATATTTGTTATAAACACACACACACATAAACAGAGCACCAAAATACATGAATAAAAAAATGACAAAATTGAAGGCAGAAATAAGACAATTTCACAATATTAGCCAGAAAAACCTGGCAGATGATCAATAAGGAAACAATAAACTTAAACAACACTATACACCAACAAAACCTAAAAGGTATCTCTAGACCCATCCACCAAACAGCAGCAGAATATACATTGTTCTCAAGTGCACATGGAACATTCTCCAGGACAGACGATATGGAAGGCCATAAAACAAACTTCAATACATCTAAAAGAACAGAAATGATACGAAGTTCTATTGATTCAATGTTCTTTCTTGGTGATAAAATAAAATTAGAAATACATTACAGAAAAACATTAGGAAGCTTACAAATATGTGAAAATTAAACAAAACCCCCTAAATAACCAATGAGTCAAAGAATAAATCACAAGGAAAACTGGAAAATACTTTGAGATAAATGGAAATTAAAACTCAAAATACCAAATGTTTGGGGTGTGGCAAAAGCAGTGATTAGAAGGAAATTTATAGTTTTAAATTCCCATATTAAAACATAAAAGAGATCACAAAACAATAACCTAATCTATCATGTAAGACACTGGTAAGAAAAAAAGTGAACTAAACCTAAAGAAAGAAGGAAATCATAAAGATTAGAGTAGAAATTAATGACACAGAGAAGAGAAAAGCAATAGAGAAAATCAAGGTAACAGAAAGCTGTGTCTTTCAAATGATCAGCAAAATTAACGAACATTTAGCTAGATTGACCAAGTGAAATAGAAGACTCAAATTACTAGAATCAGAAATTAAAGATGGGGCATTACTACCATCCTTATTTAAAAAAGGATTAGGGAAGAATACAATGAACAATTTTATTTCAATACATTGTTAAATTAAATTAAATGGACACATTTTTAGAAAAACAAACACTGCCAAAACTGACTCAATAAGGAAGAGAATATAAATAAACTTATAACAAGTAAAGAGATTAAATCCATAATTTTGAAACTACCCATAAGAAAAATGCAGGCCTAGATGACGTCACTAGTGAATTCTAACACACATTTAATGAAACATTAATAGCAATTCTTCATAAATTCTTCCAAAAAAATAGAAGACAAGGAACACTTCCCAACTTGTTCTATGAGGCCAGTAGTGTCATGATACCAAACCAGGCATCAGAAGAGAAAAGAGAAAAAAACCATAGACCAATATCTATTATGAACACGGACACAAAAATGCTCAACAAAACATCAACTAAATGAATGTGGCAACATTACAAAAAAAGAATTATACACCATGACCAAGGGGCACTTATCCCAGGGATGTAAGGTTGGTTTAACGTTTCAAAATCAGCGAATGTAATACACAACCTGAGTGTCTCAGGAGTTGCAGAGAGAGCATTTGACAAAACCCAACGTTTTTTTATGATGAAACAGAGGCAGGCTTCTCACTAGGGCACCAAGGAGAACGACGACTAACATTACACTTCATGACGAGGAGCTGGCAGCTCTCCTCTAAGCTCGGGCACGAGAAGATCAGCTGTTTTCACTCTCACAGCTGCTCCTCACTGTACTGGAGGCTCTGCCTGGAGCAAGCAGGCGAGAAAGGGAAACAGAAGACCCCATGCTGGAAAGGAAGAAGCAACGCTGCATTCAGAACTGGCCTGACCAGTGCATAGAAACGCCCAAGGAATCCACGAAGTACAGTTAAAACTAAGAAATCAGTTCACAACACAAGGTTGCAGGACACAAGATCAATGTACAAAAATAAACTGTATTTCTACCCACTTGAACAATCTGAAAATGAAAACAATTCCATTTACAATAACATCAAAGTAAATACAACACTTTGGATTAAATTTAACAAAAAAGTACACAACTTATATTCTGTTAACTAGAAAACGTCACTAAAACAAATTAAATAAGATTTAAATAAACATAAAATGTACTATGTTCATGGATCAGAAGACTTAACATTGTTAAGATGTCAATATTCCTCAAAATTACACAGAGATTCAACTCAGTCTCTATCAGAATCCCTGCTGAGTTCTTTGTAGAAATCACAAGCTGATTCTAAATGCATATGGAATTGCAATGGACCTAGTTCAGCCTAACTATCTTTAAAAAAGAGGAACAAAGTTGGAGGGCTAACACTCCCTAACTTCAAAACTTAATACAAAGCAACAGTAATCCAGAACAGGTGGCCCCAGCATCGAGATACAGACACAGATCAATGAAACAGAATTGAGAGTCTAGAAATACACCTGTGGGTGGTTCTATGGTCAACTGATTTCTGACAAGGTTTACAGGATCTTTCAGTGGGAAAAACAGTCTTTTCATCAAATGGTGCTAGAAGAACTGGATAGCACCTGCGAAAGAATGAAGATGAACGTCTACCTCTTACACAGTTAACACAGGTTTGCTCAAAATGGACCAAATACCTAAATGGAAAGGTTAAAAATATAAAACTCTTAGAATCATAGATTGTGGTAAATCTTCATTGTCTCTGATTGCACAGGGGACTCTTAGATATGACAAGAAAAGCGTGAGAAACAAAAGAAAAAAATAGAACAATTGGGCTTTCTGAAAATTAAAAACACCCGTGCTTCTTCGAATGCTATCAGGAAGGCGAAAAGGCAAACCATGTATCGAGACACAATATTTGCAAATCATACATCTGATAAAGGACTTGTATCTAGAATAGACAACTCTTTCAACTCAATAATAAAAAGACACACAACCCAATTTTAAAAATGGGCAGAGGCTATGGCTAGACATTTCTCCTATGAAGATACACAAATGGTCAGTAAGCACATGGCAATACTTCAGCATCATTAGTCTTCAGGGCAATACAAATCGAAATCACAGGGAGATTTACTTTACACTCACTGGGATGGATAAAATTACATTCAGACACTGAAATGTAATGGCAGATGCGAGCCTCGTGCCAACAGGACTGTTAAATGTTGAGGACAATTTGGAAGACAGTCTGACGGCCCCTTAAATGTTAAGCACAGAGTTACTACATGACCCGGCAATTTTGCTCCAAGGAAAAAACCCGAAGGAAAAAAGACATGTCCACACAAAAACTCACACGTGATGGTTTCTAGCAATATAATGCATAATAGCAAAGGTGGAAATAACCCAAACGCCCATTAACAATGAATAAACAAAATGCTGTAAGTTATTTGGCCATAAAAACAAGTGAAGTGCTGACAACATGGATAAACCTTAAAAGACGCTAAGGGAAAGCTGTCAGTCACAAAAGACCTGCGTTACATAATTCTATTTGTATGTTGATAATAGATGAATTTACAGAGACAGAACATAGATTGGCGGGGGCTTCAGGCTGGGCTGAATAGAACGGCGATAGATGAAGGAATAGGGTTTCTTTTGGAGGTGACGACCATGTCTTAAGATTAACTGTGGGATATTTGAACATAATCATGAATATATCAAAAAGCACTGAATTACACATTCGAAATAGGTGACTTTTAGGATATGACGTATATCTCGAAAAAGCTGTTAAAAAGCAAAGAAAGAGGATGGCCACAGTTTAAAAATACTAGTTACAAAATGTTTGTGGATTGTGATAGATTATAAACATGGCCCCAGTTCTTTGTGTCTTCTATACCCAGGCCCCCGCCATGTGACCCTGCCGTGTTTTTCCAGTAAGGTGGGGAACTACCTCCCGACCCTTTTTCTTTAGCCATCGACTTGGTTTGGCTGAAGGGATACTGGCGGGTGTGATGAGACCTGAGGCCTGAAACACGCTTGTGCAGTTTGGCCATTCTTACACCTCTGCCTCGCAGACACTGGTCAGACGGCAGTGGGAGACGGGGGCAGAGCCACCCCAGCCGAGCCCTCCTGGGCCAGCCCACCCGCAGATTCGTGACCATGTGTAAGTGGATAAGCCACTGGGTTTCATGAACTTAGTTTTGCTGCTTTTGTAACAAAATCTAATGTATGCACAGCGTTTTCTCAAGCTTTTGATAAAATGGAACCCATAATCAAATTTGTAAAATGCTTCTAAACAATGACACATGTTGAGGGTTCATGCATTTTCTCTGAGTGTGTGCGCGCCCACACACACACTTGAGGCTAACGGAGCCCAGAGGACATAAATCTTGTCCCAAATCCCAATCTTTGAATAATTTTCAACCTAAAATACAGTTCCGACCTGGCAAAATTCCTGTGTTTGGGCTGTGTTTACAACTAGAATTCATAATCTCATCATGTACAGTGAGTTTTCCAATGACACGTCTGCTGCCTGCTTTGCACACTAACTCCTGGCAGGCTGGTGTGCACCATGTGCAATCTCTCTGTCCAGCGGAGAAGGTGACGGACACTGCCAAGGCCGTGGCAGGATCAGGCCTGAACCTGCTCCTCTTAACGGAGCTGCTGAGTGCAGACAGCCTGTTTCTAGAAGCAGCAAGCTAAGAGCGAACGGTGCAGACTCTTGAAGGAAAGCAGGTTTCACCCTGTCTAGAGATAAATGGGATCTGGATAAAAGTCTCTCTCAAAGGGGTCAGCCATTGTTATTAGCTGTTCATTAAGCCAGTCAGAGCCTGAACGCTGCCAGACTCGTCCCATTCCTCCTTTCACATCCAGTCGTAGGACCAGGAAGGAACAATTCTTGAGCAAAGGCCTGGGATGTGCTAGAACTCTACATCTGTTCCCTCATTCATTTGTTCATTCATTCATTTGTTCATGGATTCCTTGAATGTGTCGTTACCCAGCACGGTCCCACACGTCAGGGATAAGTCTGTTTCAATTCATGTGAGTGACGGAGAACCCAGTCGCTGAGATACTAGCAAGTCTGAAGTCTGAAGTCAGGCGGCCCAGCTTGGACAGAGCGTCCGTTCCTTCAGCTCATTCTCTCATTGTCCTGCTCACAAGCCTCCATTGCTGAGTTGGCCTGATGGTCCAAGATGGCTGCTTCATCCTGAACCATTGCATCTGCATCCAAGTCAGAAGGGAGGGCGGCACTGGAAACGTGTGTGCTCCTTTCTACAAATGCAATCCACACACCTAGGCTGCTACCTTGGCTGACCTCTCAGCAAGATAGTATCGTTCAGACTCACTGATTAAAACACTAACTCCCGCAGGCTTACTTCTGGCTTTCATTGTCACAGAAACTCCTGCTCAGCACCAAGCTGAGCCACGGTGACAAGTCTCTTCCATTCATTGCAGGCAAGAACAGTGGCAGCAAACACCAAACAGTGGCCAAGCGTGGCCTCTTCTAAGTGTTTCATGCTCCTTTCACCCTCACAAAGACCTGTCCTACAGCTGGGGAGACTGACACAGACGGGCAGCCAGACAGGCCTGCAGGAGCCCGGGGTGCCTGGGCACACAGCACTCGGCACCCTCCACGAAATGGGCACAACGCGAACCTCTGGCTGGCGTTAGCACTCAAGGTCAACTCCTATGGAGATGCCACCAGACACCTGGAGACATGAGCTTCTGCTCTGGTACCAGGATCACTGGCTGAGTCAGGGATGAGAAGGCTTGAAGACAGTTTCCTGGTGCTTTCATGCCCAGGAAAGACAGTCAGGAGTGTTCACGGCAAGAAGGGCCTGGACAGGACGAGGAGGGAGCCCCCTGCCATTTCTCTCTCCATGTCAACGCCACTGTATCACACTGACATGTGTGACTCTGGGTTTGGACACCCCGGATTGTGTTTCATGAAGAATCCTTTATTCTTTATGGCAATGTTGTGGAAACGTCTAATCAGTTTATGTGTTACAGGAAAATACCAACTTTACAGATTATTTAAAAATGTATTCAGTTCAGTGTGTCAGTGAGTAAATAACCCACAAGACATTTTTTTCCTAATACAATTCCGTATGTCACATTTATTTACCAGCATCTGTCCTCACCACGGCACAACAATCAGCACCAAACTCAGAAGTGGGCGGCAGCACTGGGCACACAGACCGCGCCAGTCAGAGGGTGTCTCCTGGGTGCCCCGCCCGTCCTGCCGGCTCCACCAGACACGCCTGCAGCCTCGCGAAAGCCAAGTAGCTAAACTCAGACATCAATCACCCAACGACCGGGCACGGGCCGTAAAGCTTTATGTAAGCATTCCTAAGGGCAAGGGGTGTGAAATCTTCTTCTCCTTTTGATGACCCTCATTAAATGTGAACGGAGTGCGTACTGAGAACCATATTCAGTGGGTTCACCTGACAAGTGACGGTAAGACACACGGTCCCAGCGCACTGGCTCTGAGCCCCTGCAGAACTCATGTTCACTCCCCAACATGGTGCCTCCACCCAGCACTCAACAGTCATTTTCTCCATAAAATAAAAATATTTCAACCTAATACCCAGGACTATTTAACAAATCTTTGCTTGTGAATTCTAACTTTAAAAATATTAAACAAAGGAAAACAAAAAGAGATTTATCAACTTAAATTAATCTATATAAAAAAACATTAAACAACAAACTAAAAGGAAATTAGAGCTCAAATTCATTTAGAAACTTTGAAGATATTTTAGGTAACAATGAATTTTTAAAAAGTTGTACTGGGATATAAAAATGCTCATAGAAATGACAACAAAATCATATGATTCCAAAAAGTAAATGGAAAAAAGACATGAAGAGACAATGAAGCAGGAAGAAATCTAAGCAGTGATGAGCACAGGTGAAGTCTCGTTTTTCATTCGTGGAAATGAAAAGCAGCCACAACAACCTCCTTTAGCTTCTCCAATCAGGGGAGACCCCTTAAAGGTACAGATTGGATGCGGGGGCCACAGCACCCAATCTCGCTCTGGACGAGGGACACACCAGTACAACCATTTCAGAAGGTATTTTGTATCAACAGGACACATTCGGTCCCGGCTCCATCCTGACTCCGCAGCCCTCCCAGTGTCCCCACAACAGGAGCACCTGTCCTCCTGGGAAAAGGCAGTAAAGGTGGGGGCAGATGCTGGGCTGTGTGGGAGCTGCAGGCCGGGCTCACCAGCTCTGGTATTGCTGCTGCCCCTGACCTTCTCAGCCACCATTTCCTTTCCTACACCATGCGGTAACTCAGCCATCTGTCTCGAAAGCTCCTCCATGGTGACACAGCCTCACACTACTGGTTTACAGTAGACACTTAAATGCAAAGTGAAATGCAACATACCTGTTTTTAACGTGTTGGGGGGAACCAAGGCAGTGGAAGCTTCCGTGGACCATTATGGCAAGTCTCGTGCAAAGAGCCTCACACTCCTCCATGCTGGGAGAGAAAGACAGAGACACGTGAACAGGCCATGGCCGAGGATGCAAGGCCTGAACCAAACACCAAAATTAACAAAAGAGTAAAATACCACTACTACAAAGGAGCTAATTATCTATGTAGAAACCTCATGAAACCCAAAAAGCACTTTTAAATGGTAACATTCTATTTAGGTAGTCAACTGCACAATTAACAAAAACATTACTACCACACATGTGAACAGCAGTTACAAAATATATCGGGAAGAACCTCTGAAGAACAGTAGTACAAAAATGCAAAATACGTAAGAATGACCTTTACAAAAAATGTGAAAATTTTATGAAAAGAAACAAGATTTGCTAATGCGTTTAAATGAAATCTTGAATCAATAGAAAGATGTATCAAAAAAAGGAAAAGAATAGATATTTTTTAAATGGCAAATTATTATAATATGAAAATTATTATAATATAAAAATTATTGTTAAATAAAATAACAGTATATGCAAGATTAAGTATAAAATATAATATAGAAGCATAAAGATAAAATGTGACAGGTAAATGAATTACATATTTACAATATATATAAAATACAAAAACCAGTTATATTTTAATACAGTATAATATAAAATACAATAAATAGCACTGGAATTTGAATTATAATTTAGTTTTTAATATAACAATATTATTTCTTTATAAAATATATAATAAAGATTTATAATTTTAATTGCATTATAATAATTATATAAAAATACAATATAAATTATAAGGATATAGTATAATGTCAATCAACATCTTACCACTCCCAAAGAGAAAAATTTTAAAATAACTATAAAGTATACATTTAAAGTTATTTAGTGAGAGGCAGAAAAATGCTGAACAAGAAGAGTAATGAGAGAAGACTTACTCCAGAAAATATTAATATTACTTATACGGCTCAAATGATTAAAATGAGTCAATATGCTAAGGAATTACAAGGCAGGTCACTGGAACAAGACAAGACAGCGCAGAAGACACTAATATCCTAAAAACGTAAGTGATCTGAGTATGTGGAAACTCTTGAGCATAACAGCAGTGGAAGAAACTATGAAGGGAATGTTTGGTATACTTGACAAAGCTAAACTACAAACTTCTAATAAGTGTGTAAAAACACAGCAAACTAACATTGAAAAAATGCAACAGACACAATGGGTAAGGGTTGATACAGTTATTACAAAGAACTCATATATAGCAGTGTAAAAATAAAACAATAATAATCCAATAGAGGAAAAGGGGCAAATAACGTATAGACACTACTCAAGGAACTGTTCGTGGGTAATAAACATACCAACAAATTATAAACTTAACCATTAAATTAAGTGATCCTAAAAATACTTTGTAGCCAAAAAGGTATTTGTCATGTCTCCTTTTAAATGGTGCAGAGGAAACCATTTGTTTCCATCTCCAGTGAGTAAAAACAATCAATTCTAAGATCAGAAAACTACCTACACAGTTAGAGGCATGTTTTTCAATAATTCTAAACAGGCCGTCTCACACACTGCTGGTGGGAGTAAAAATTAGCATGACTTTCTGAAAATCAATTTAGCAATAATTCCTTTTCTAGAAACACACCTTTGGCGACACAGTAAATATGAATTCATATAACAACTTATTTATAACAGTAAAAATCTAGAAACAGGTAATGTTCCACAGTGGATACTATGTACTCATATAAATAACAGTACATCCACGTTCAGTCAGCCATTAAAATGAGGTGTGCCTAAAGTCAGTTAACTGCATGAGAAAAAGGTAATGACACAGCAATGGTATAAGGACACTGCATGTGAGGAAAATCGTACATGTATGCAAAAAATAAACTGGGAAGAGAAAACAAAAAAATGTATGACTATCAGTATCTGAAAAGTGAAATTAACGGTGGAATTTCTTTCCTTCTTTTACTGTGTTGAATCACCCACATTCTCCAGAGGAAAGACATAATTTTTATTATCGGGAACAGCCATAAAGCAGTCTGCTCATAGGGTCTACGTATGTCCAGGTCAAGATTACGTTTGTCAGCCCTCCTTGCAGCCAGACAAGAACGTGCAAGAAATAAGGTCAACAGAAAGTAGAATCTCTGGGTCATGTTGACGAGGCAAGCCCCTAGCCCTGGATTTGGTTCTCTCCACATTCCATGAGCTGGGATGGCGACATGGTGTAAAGAGCCTGTGTCCTTGGATGACCTTGGGGTCCAGCACAGCCCACCAATATGAATTGTTATCACGGGAGAGAAAAATATGTCTGCTCTGATCTACTATAATTTGGGGTCTTTGTTGTAGTGGCTCAACATGAGGTCTACAAAATACACACTACAAACACTCCAACTATGTTTTATAATTTTTCTGTGCAAACGTTATCTTCCTAATTGTTTCTTTAATTAATTTCAATTTAAAACAATCTTACAACATTTTTGTGAGCACATAGTAGGTCTTCTAATTAAAGTGGTAGAATATGAAGTCACTTCTGTATTACAGCCATAAACAGTTCAGGTGAGTGCAGATCCAAATAACAACGGATATTGATTAAGGCCTCCAAGTAATGACTGGGTAATCCTAATTGTATTGTTATCACACATACATGTTCCAAACACGAGGGGCGCCACAAATTCGGAGTCTAAAGGGCAGACTGAGAGATTCTGATGATCTTTAGCATCAAGAATATACAAAGCCAGGAGCTTTGCCACGATGGAAGTAACCTCTGACCGTTCACTCAAACAGTGACCCACATTTCCTCAGGTGTCACGCAGATGGGAACGGAGTACGGTCAGGTAACACAGACACGTAAGGATTAACGTTGGCGTCCATGGCTCTGTGTGGGGTGGGCGAGGAAGCAGCAGTCCTGGTCCTTCCTGGCTGGCCTACTTCTAATTCCTCTTAGTAAGTAAAGAGGGGTACAGGATCCTTGCCCTCACTTTCCTACCCCAAGGAGAGCGAGGAGAGGTGAATTCAAAGGTAAGAGGAGGCTGTGAAATTCGGACACTTCTCGGCCAAAGGCGGCTGTTTTATTTAGGTTTTTTTACAGACCATCTCTCAGCCCAATTTAGTTTTTTAGCTGCCAAATTCTCTTCCCTTCCTACTTGTCCGCAGAAAAACAGAGAAAAACACACCTTTTGCAGGACCAGTGCTAAAAAAAAAAGTGGTACAGATGTATTATACATTTATTATAAAAATGAGAATATAGCTGCCGTTTTAGAATCATGGAATCAATCAGACTGCCCTTCTCTTCATGAATAGTGAGCCATTCAGATCTTTGTACTGTCTGAATATGGACAGATTTATGGAAATGAAGACACATCGTTAATGTGAAACCAAATGAACAGGAGGACATAAGAGAAATTGCAGTTATATGTGCGCTTTCTGAGAACTGTCTGCAGTGATTATAGGTAACATGAGAATTACAAGGAGATTTTAATGTGACGCCGGTTTATCCAGTCTTACAAACTACCCCTGAGCACAAGGACTTACGTGCTAGCATAACGCACACAGGAGAGTCGAGTGTCCAGAAATGGCACAGTAATAGGATCATTTTTAGCAAGAACGTCTGTGCATTATGATAAAATAAAGGATTAGTCAAATTTAATTTGTTTCTATGTAAAATTTTGTTTTCTGAAAAGAAACAAAATAAAAACAAAGTAATAGAAAATCAAGGGCCGCACTCTGGCTACAGAAAAATATTAATAGTTTTGGGAAGAAATTGGCAAATCCCTTTCTCAAGACAACTATAAAACTGGACAAAGAAAACAAAAACCGCTATTTCAGAATTCTGGGTGAGGACCCGAGGCCTACAACAGCCTGAGAAACGCTGAGAGTTGACAAGCTGCTGAGCTTAGGGTGAGAGGGCTGGCGACTGTAGCTCGGCCAGCATGCAGCTGCTGGCAGGCCCGGGCAGGCCATGCGGATTGGCAGCTACTCTGCCACCACTAAAGGGGAGGCACTCAACTTGGACCACTGGGCAATGCCCAGACCCAGCAACACTATAGGTATAGGGGACTCTCTTGGAGCCAAAAAGGGGCTACAGCTGCAGCACCTGGCCTGCGCTGGACTCTACTGGACGACAATGTGTGGCTGTGGCCGCGTTTCATGCCGTGGAGGCCAGAGAGGCCCGAGCCAGCTGCACACTCTGTGTCAACGCGAGGCCAGCCACACGCAGACCCAGGAGAAAGCAAAGCTGGGCCAACTCAAAAGTGGCCTGAACTTGGGCTGTCTTCCCGGTCCACACAGAGTCCTCCTTGGCTTGAGGTGGTCAAGCGCCACCTCTGTCCAGGCTCGGGCAGGTGAGCAGCCTGTGCAAAAGCCGGGGTGACTCCTGAGAACCCAGACTTTAAACAACAAAAACACAATTTGGAAAACAAACTGAGCAGAACAGCAGCAGTTACTCACTCAGGGGGAGAGAGTGTTCATAGATTTATTCCAGACAAAGAAATTCTGGCAAACAGGCACAAATGAATAAACAAATAAACAGACTGGCAATAACAACCACCTGTGGAGAAAGGGAAAAATCAGAACCCAGACATGCTACAATTTATTATCTAAAATGTCTAGGTTTCAACAAAAAGTTTTAAGACATGGAAAAAAACAAGAAAGTGTGGTGCATATTCAGAGGGAAAGCAGTCAATATAAACAGTTTCTAAGTGTCTCTAGATGTTAAGAGTTAGGGGGAAAATATCTTCAATGAAGATACTATAAATATATTCAAAGAACTAAGAGAAATCCTGTTTAAAGAATTAAGGAAAATAATGATCCATAAATGGAGATTCTGAAGGAGATGAAAATTATTTCTTAGAAAAGAAACAAATGGAAATCTTTTAGTTCAATAGTATAAATGAAATGAAAATTACACTACTGAGCCAACAGATTTGAGATGGCAGAAGAATCAGTGAACTTGAAGACAGATCAATAAAGATTATCAAATCTGAGAAAAGAGATAAACAAGATTTGAAAAGAAATGGACAGAAACTCACAGATCTGTGGGATACCATCAAGTTCCAACAAACATATACTGAAATTATCGAAAGGAGAGATCAAAAGAACTAGAAATTCAGTTGATTTAGGGTAGGACTAGCATTTCTAAAAAAGAGAGGGAAAAAAACAGTGAGTCTCACATGCAGTGAAGTATTTGAATAAATTATGGCCAAAATGTCCCCACATTTATTGAAAAATATTAATCTACGTATTCAAATAGCACAATGAACCCCAGGCAGGATCAATAAAAGGGATCTACATCTAGACACATCAAAGGTAAACTCGTGAAAGCCAGAGAAGTCATGAGAGCAGCAAAACAAAGACAGCTAATTGTGTAAAGGAGCATCAGCGTTAGTAATGGCTGACTTCTTATCAGAAACAATGCAGGTGGAAGACAGACAAGACAACAGTCATTAGGAAAACGTGAATTAAAACCACACTTCACTAGGATGGCTATAATCAAAAAGACAGTGTTGACAAGGGTATGGAGAAACTACAAACTTCGTCACGTTCCTGGGAACATAACATGATAAAGCCACTTAGGAAAAAATCTCTGCAGTATATTAAAGTCTTAAACACAAACTTAAACATAAACCAGCAAACTGATCCCTAAGAATCTACCCAAGAAAATAAAAACATAAATACCTATGAAGACATGTATATGGCCATTCACAGGACATTATAACAACAGCCAACAGTGGAGACAACCCAAAGGTCCATCAGCTGGCAAATGGACAGATAAAACGTGCTCTGGCTACACAGCAGATACTGTCCCCAATGAAAACAGCTCACTGCAACAGCAGTGAGTCTCAAACAACCTCAGAAATGAAAGAAGCCAGATGCAAAGGACTACCTACTACATAACTCCATGTGTGTGAAATCCAGAAAACGAAAAGTTTAAAGACAGGGAGTTTGGGGTTTTTGGATGGAGATTAACTGGAAAGAGGCACGAGAAAAACTCTGGGGTGACGCAAATGTCCTAACCTGGATCACAGTGACAGCTGCACAGGTCTATGATTTTACTAAAAAAAACAACCCACACAGTTGTACACGTAAAGTGGGTAAATTATATACATCTACGTAAATTATATTACAAAACTATTAATGTTTTTTTAAATGGCCGTATTTAACCTGGCAGTGAAAACGCAGGAATGGTGAGCCTTAGGCTATTGGTCAGTAAATGAGTGTGAGTTAGAAAAGAGCAGAGAGGAGATTGCGAGGAAAAGTCTAGGCTGGCAGGACACCACGTGTGTAGACGGCACCACCACCCCACCCCTACCCGCTCTGCAGGCCGACTCTGCAGGGACCTGCAGAGGAGCCACCAGCACATATTAGAAGAGCTGGCACTAAGATTTAAGTGAGACAGGGCCGCGCCTGTGGGTTTACAGCATCCAGGACTATTTTTACCTAAACTGACCCTCTTGTAGCCATCAGCTCAGTCTGCTGAGAGCCCCTCAGGGATCTCCCCTCAGAAACGATGGGCCGCCTTCTTATTTACCATGTAGCCAGAAGGTGTGGGGTTCGCGGAGCACAGGCTGAGTGATTCACTGCCCCGGGGACACAGTCCCTGGAGGCTCCTTGTGCTGACACGACTAGCTAGGAACTCCCAGACTGGAAAGCCCTGACTGCGCTTTCCCTCGGCCACTTCTGAGTTGTGTGTGTAGTGAAGGAGGAGGTGACCCCTCTCCACAAACAGAGCCGGCTTGTTACTCAGGTGCGATAAAGCATGGGGTCCCCAGGTTTGCCGTCCTCGCCTGTGCAGGCAGCATCGTCTGTGCCTGCTCCGGTCACGCCTGTGGAAACTGGCCCGGGGCACCAATGCCACCTTGCCGACACTGTCCACTGTTCTCGCCATGAGTACTAAGTCTTCCATCTCTGACCCAGGAGTCTCGTGTCTTCTGTCAGCACCAGCCATGCACCTGGCACGCCAAATCTGATGGCTTATGAATAAGGTAATGTCTCGGATCCGTAACAGTTTGTGACACTTAACTGACAGAGTATTTCACTTACACGCAGGGAGAAAACTCGTGTAAACTTTGAACTCTGACCTCCACTGTATCTCAGAATTTTTATTGCCCAATCACATAGCTGCCTCTCCATGAACAGGTCTTATGAAAGCTAAGATTTGTACTGTTGTGTGGCCAAGAATGTTTTGAAGTCTAATTACAAGACTAATTCTGTGAGGAGGAAAATATGAGACCAAACTCAGAAACCTGTTAAGATTCCTTGTCAGCTCACTCTCCTGCGGGGATAAGAGGCCTTAGACAGAAAGGAACTGAAACATGGCTGCAGGAAGACCCGAGCAGGGCTTCCTCCAATTAGCTCTCCGATAAGCAAAGGCGTGTCCGTGGCAGACACTGGGTTCAGCTCTGCCACGTGCTGGCCGTGTGGCTCTGGTTACGTGGCTTCACCTCTCTCTGTGTCAGTTTCCGAACTACATCATGGAGAGGAACGATTTCATCACCGTGCCGTGTTGCCATAGGGATGAAGGACCACGTGGTAGCCCGGCGCGCAGTCCGTGCTCCCCAGCCTTGCCCTGGGCAGGGCCACGAGGGGCCGTGGCTCACCTGTGGGATGTCAGCACCACGGCACAGCCTTCCTGAACCTCCTTCCTTATAGCTTCCCACAGGAACCGCTTGGAGCAGGGGTCCATCCCTGAGCTGGGCTCATCCTGGAGGAGAGAAAACACACAGTGAGGGACATCAGAACACGTATGAGGCAGACACCTGCCGTGACAGCGCCTGGCCCAGAGGACGCCCCTGCTCCGGTCGCTGCCACACCCTGGGCTCAATGAGGCCAGGGCACCTCCACCCCAGCTGGGCTCCCCTGGGTGACCCGGTTCCTTCGCGCCACCCTGATGTTTTCAAAACACATCCTCAACCTCTATAAAATTTCAGGATGATGGCAGAAAAAGGCTTCATTTATATCACATCAAATAGAGTGAAATTTCTTGGAACCTGAAGCTTTCCCCTTCAATAAACACCAACACACTTCTTACATGAACCATTTTTGAGAGAAATGCTTTTGGACTGCATGATGCATTTCTGTGCTTTTTGAAGTCAGGGAGCTCTAAACACATTCTTCTTAAGAGCTCAGAGTCACCAACTTCCCCAAAGAGAGAAGTAGAAGGGAAGCGAACGAAAAATGGCACTAAGCAGGGAACAGACACCTGGTCTTTTCTGCGAGTTAAGTGGTGGGTGTGCGTGGTCACAGGTGCGTCCCCAGGAGTGTGACGTGCACTGTCGTCAGAGGTGGTGCATTTTCCTGGCCCCACGTAGGTGTCCCTGTGACAGTCACTTGTCCTCTCTGGGGAGAACTCCCAAGGCCCTCTGGGCGTGTCTCAGACCACGTGCTCTGGACACACATCACCACAGTCACTAACGCTCACTGTGACCACATGAACGTGCAGTGTTTCATGGACGGCTTCAAGGACCCCGGTGGACGGACCCAATGTTCAGGAGCATTTTCAGACGAGGAGGAGCCATGCACACATGTGCGAGGCTGGACCCCGCTGTCACTACCCTGATTGCCAGGTCCAAGTCCTGGGCAACCAAGGGAGCCGAGGGCAGGTGTGTGAAGGGCAGCGAGGGGCTGGCAGGCACGGGGTGGCGTGCTCCAGTGGAAGCCCACCCGCTCCAGGCAGCTGTGCCGGCGGGGCTGGTGCAGGGAGATGCCGTGAAGGTGACTGACAGCCATGTCTGTGACCTCGTCAGCGCAAGCGCCTCCTCTCACAAGGAAAACGGAGTTTGCAAGCTGCAGAATTCTGCAAGTGTTGTGTTTATTCTCAGATTTCAGAATGTGGAATTGTACAAAAGCCCTTGATTTTGGATCTTGGGAAAAGCACCCTTAAAGCAGGTGAAAGGGAGAATCAGGTCAGATTCCAGAAGACAAGCCCTAAACGAAGGGGCCACCTTCCATTGTAAGCCTCCTGGGCCCCTTTTAACTCCCCCATTGCAGTGCCGTTGCCACTTGGTGAACGAAGCAGAGAACAAAAGAACTTACTTGCTCCCACTCTTTTCAGTACCCCCCCCCCCCAGGCCTCTCCACAGGCACGAAGCCCTGGGATGCACTCTAGTGATCGTAAGCCAGTCTGTGGAGCTCAAACAGTGACTTTAGGTTATTGTTTGAATGATGACTTTTAGCTACTTTTGAAATGCAAGACAATTGGCTCTATTTCTTGACAGTCACCACCTACAATTACACTTCATGTTGCCAAACTGGATTCACTGCAGTCCCCGCGGGGACCACAGACACCTGTCTCCACTGAGGGCCCTCCCGAGCCCGTACACCCATCCTGCAGCCTGACACCCACCCTCAGGACTCACGGCCGACAGTGTCACTACAGCTGTGACAATCGTCTACCTGCAGGTAGAAAAGGCTCAAAGCGACATGCGGAGACCATGCGTAGGTTGGTTTTCAGATTACACGTGAATTCTGATATTTTTTAAAATACTGTTTGTAACGTTAAATTTTTATTGACTCTTCCATTTGATAAATAAAAGTTGACTATCGAAAACTAAACCTTTTCTTTCTGTAAAATCCCACTGACATTTTAGGTTGTGTTTGGGAAATGTAGCCTTAGGGCAAAAGAAAATATTGTTTCAGAGAGCCAACGCTACAGACTGAATTTCCTCCCTGGAGGAACACTGATGGGTTAGCGCATCTTGTTTGAAGGCAGAGCGTCCCCCACAGCTCGCTGCTCACCAGCAAAAGGAGGTCAGGCCCCCCCAGCAGGGCCAGGGCTGCAGACAGCTTCCGCTTGGTCCCCCCGCTGTAGGTGGCCACCGGCTTGTCCACGTGGGCTTCTAGGTGGAGGCGCCTTACCAGGTCCCCAGCAACCTGGAAGAGAGGAGCTATCTGTGAGCACAACCCACTGGCCGAGGGCATCCCCGGAGCCCTGCGTGCCCCCCACACACAATCCCTTCAGGACATGGGGTAACTGAGCATGAACGGAAGGCCCACCGCTCCAAGCTGGGCTTTCTGTGCCAGTGAGCCATCAGAGTGACAGCCAGGACTCTGCCGTCTGGAGCCTGGGTAGGGGACAGACAGATGTGTGTCCACACTGAGGTGAGCAGGGCAGGCCGGCCGCAGTGCAGCCTGGGCATAAAACCAGAGCGAGGGCGCTTCAGGGGAGCAGAGAACTGTGGGGGTTCAGTGTTCTACAGGAGAGAAAGCCTCCCTTCCCCCCGAGAGGCGCCCGAGTCGGTCCACTCAGAGTTTGGTTCCTACGGCACCCGGGGTGGGGTGAGAAGACCGGCTGTCTCTTATTTATAGCTGCTGGGGACGTAGGACGGTGACTGCACGTCAGCACACAGCCCCTCAGCCCCAGGACAGCTGACGCCCAAGCACGTCGCGTGTCCACAGCTTCTTTCCCTCCAACACCTGTCATCGTTTCCCACGGGAGCCCTCGCTCATTTCCTTCTCTCTCCTCAGCAGAAGCAGCTGAGCCGCACACGGGGCCTGGTGTCTGTGCAGCCCTCGCACTCGGCACTGCCATTCGCGTCCTGCTGCCGTTCGCCAGCGCCTGCCTCTGTCTCTGGACGGGGATGATCGTCTGGGGCCTCGTCATGCAACAACTTTGTTTCCAGCTCAGCGTGACTTAAAATTCTAAAAACCATTTTCTCTGACTCTTGTGACCATAGAGAGACTAACAGAGAATTGTTTTTTAGATACTGTCTTGTGATCAAACCATTCAGGGTCGTATCTTACTTCAAGCTTAGAAGGACAAACTCCAAGAAAATGGGCTAATAACTGCATGTCCTAAATAACTAAATAAAACATAGCATTAAACTAGTGCATATAAATATTATAAATGAATAAAAGTTGAAATAACAACAATAACAGTGACAATGATGAAATAGAAAGAACTTCTAAAAATATTAGGATCATATTTAAGTTTCCAATGAAAACTCTCAACATAAACCTCTCTGTCGCTTTAGTTGCGTCCTCAGGGTAACAGACAGAGCGAAGAAGCTGAAGGATGGATCTGTTGTCAAGTCACGTACGTCCAGGAAGCGCGCAGGCCAAGCCCCCAAGCCGTGAAGCCAGAGCTGGGCCCTGCCGCCTGCTGGGGAACCCACCCTGTGGTCAGCAGTGTGTCCTCACTGGAAACACCACACTGCCCGCTCCCAGACGGCTTTATATGAACCATTGTCCTCATGGCTCCATTCTATCCAGTTGTTTCAATTAACATGCACTGAACAAAACTGTACTGAAATAAATTAGAAAATTGTTCAAACAAACATTCGCTTCAAAACAAGTAAAGAAACAAAAGTATTAATGGCAGTGCCGCATGACAGATGGAGACACAGCACTGGCATCGCGACAATTAGAGAGATGACAGGCTGTGGCCATTGTTTTCCTCAGAAAGGGCCTTCCGGAAGTGTGAGAGCCGTCCACGGGTGCACAGGCCCCTGGGCAATGAGGGGAGGGGGCCAGGGAGGCTTTCTGGAAGAAACAACAGACTCTCAGGAGGCTTACGCTTCCTGGAAGGGCCAGTGCAAGTAGCGGTGGGGCCAGCAAAAGTGATACACTGGCAAAACGACATCTGTCCATAAAAATTACAAACAAATGACTGAAAATAGAATGTGTGTGTATTGGAAAGAAATGTTTATTTCACTGCCATCCACCTTATTCAAAGACTGGTAATAAGTAAATGAAAGCCGATACACAGAAAAATGACCTAAAATGACCACTGAAGTGCCAGGTGCTGCCGGAAGGCCTTCAGGATAAGAAGAGAACTTGTGAATAAACCCGCCAGGTTATTATAGCTTTACTTGTGAAACCAGGGAGCATATACCATGTTTTCCCAATTTCACAACAGGTTAAATGGTGCAGCCCGCCAATCTTGGACTGGTTACCTACAGGAAAGAGCTCAGAATACACAGGAACAAATCTATTGGTTTTATCTAAGGCTGTCTGAATGTCATGTTTTCAGAAAGTAACCAAAAATGGTCAAATAACAAGTATTTTGTTGGTCTTTCCTGCACTCAGGACTCTTGTCAAAATAATGGCAAACCAATTATGGTTGGAAAAATACTGTCCAGGCCCCAAAATGGAGACTTCTCTCTGCTTTTAGATATTTTAATGGAACCTCTCTCTGCTTTTAGGTATTTTTCTCCCATAAAGTTCTAGAAATTGTACTACACTTACACTTAAGGCCAGAGTCTGGGACCACTCATCTTTCTGTGCCCAGGGCTTAATCATCTCTACACAGAACAGACCTTCGTAAATTTTGTTTGAACCAAAATAAGTGGTGCAGAGACTCATATATCCATCTGTTTGATTCTAAAGCCACAATGTTTCCACTAGCACATGTGATGGACACGTGGAAATTTTCTATGAGATTGAAGTTCAAAATCAGGTGTTAGGTAGGAAAAAGGAGCCCAAAATTTAAGACAGAAACGTCCCTCTTATGACCCTCCCTCTGTTTCCTCCTGACACCCATTCCTCCTTTCTCAAAGCTTCTAGCTCCTTCTAACAAAAGTGACAGGACAAAACGTTGAGGATAAAAGTCCTGTCTGCACAGGAGACAGAAGGGGCAGGACGCAGCCAGGTTCCCGGCAGGCGCTGAGGGCTCCCCCTGCCCAGACCAGAGGAAACCAAATGCAGACGTCCCAGGCCCCACCCACGGGCATCGCAGGGTGGTGACTCTGGTAGGACAGTCGGAAACTCTTACATGCGTCTCCAGTGCTGCAGGACATGCCGCCCTGTGTGCTAAGTCATTTGGTTATAACATAATACACTTTTTTTTACCAGGTTAATGAATTCAGGCTCAAATATGGACACTGCACAACAGTACATAGTGTGGACGATGGGGGAAAACTGAAATCCTTACACCAACTGGGCAAGCTTCCATTCAAGCTGAATGAAGAGAGGTGTCTTTCTCTTATGTAAGCAAAGGGTGGGGGAAGGAGCCACAGGACCACACACAGAAATGAGCAAAGGCCAGCTGGGACCTGGAGCGCAGACGGCCCAGTCCCAGGCGGGGCCTCTCAGGGTGGGAGGAGGTGCGGCCAGCTCACGGGGCCTCCGCTAGAATCAGAGGGGACGCTGGTGGCTGCCCTGGCACAATGAAAGCAGACAGCCGCCTGGAGAAGAGAGCCAGTGTGAGCAGCAGGCACGCCAGGAAATCCCAGCTGTGTCTACGCATCCTGAGGGCTGGAGGTGAGGTGCACAGCTGGGGCCTGACGCCAGCCCTGAGGAAGGGGCAGAGGAGCTCCCGGCAGACGAGCCCCGCCATAACCCCCCGCCATCCCCTTTCTTTGGCCACCAAAGGGACATGGAAAATAAGACTGAGCCATCTGATCAGCTGTGGCCTGAACATACCAAGCATCACTCAGAACATGGACCTGGAGAGCTTTGTGCAATTTCCAAACAAGACCCAGCACATCTCAGGCCTGTGACCTGGGAGGTCCCCTGTCCCACCTGGGCCTCAGCTCCCCATTCGTCAGGCAGGTAATAAGCATCTGATCTCCCTCAGGTGTTTGCTGTGAAACTCAGAATGGTGCCTGGCCCAGAATGACAACTGAAACGCTGGCTAGAACTGTCGTCTTCTGGAATTTTGTAATAATCCTCTGATCACCAATGCTAAGCACATTAGGATGATACACCTATTTCAAATATTCCATATTTCAATATTTCTAAGATTTACAGGAGAGGGTTTGCCAGGAGGGAGTCAACGTCTCTGGAAACACGTGCTGAAATGTTAGAGGCCTCTGAGCAATCCTGTCTGTCAAATCAGTTGCAGTTTCAAGAAAGAAATGAAGCCAGTTCCTAATTGGCAACCATTAAAATTACTTTTCTCAGTGAAGGATGTGGAAAAGCGAGCCTGTAAGACAGCTGTGTATCAGCGGCCATCGCAGTGGCTGGCAGGGAGCGCCAAGCCTCACTGTATTAACAAGAACTGTTTCAAAGGGTGCATTGTCCCGGGATGAGAAAGGGGCCAGCTCACGGTGCCTGCCAAGCATCCACCTCTTTAATCAGAAACTAACCGAGGGAGCTGACAAAGATAAACACCTGTTAAAGGCTGAGCCCCGATCAGCTGGATTTCAATAGCTGCTTCACTGCAGTGAGCGGGGCTCCCGGGAGCCCACGGCTGTCTTTTCATTAAGATGGAAGGTGGTGGAGGGAGCAGGACCCCTCTGGGGATGTGGGGAGAGTCTGCCCTCGTCTCACTCAGAGCTGCGGAGCATAAATGAGACAGGGGGCCGGGCGCATCCCACAGCAGCACAGAGAATGCGTTTCCGTGGAGTGGTGAAGGCGATGGCTGTCGGCTTTGTCTCCTCTAAAACCTGGGACGCTCCATCCCCTGCAGAATCTCACTGAAAAGGCATCACTGAGCCTCTTATGTCTGCCCCTCGTTCAGAATCCCAACTTGCAAAGTAGAGAGCGCCCCAGGCTCTCAGCGGTGAGGTGCAGAAAAGGTAAAACTATGCCTTAAGCACCTGCCATTCTGGTGTCTGCCCATGTGGAACATCCCGTGAGCTGTCAGTCAAAGCTGTCAACTCTGCTTGGCTGACCACCGCTCAGCGCAGGAGAATGGCAGCTGCGTCTTGCCCTCTCACTGCTGCACCCCGCCCCAGACAGGGATGAGGGGGAGTCTGCAGCTTCCGGCCTCCTGTGCCCCCCAGGAAGAGCCCGGCAGGCAGTTGTCAGGAAGAAGGCTGTCCTTTCCAACCCATCTCCAAAGCCCTCACCTAGTCAGACCCTCCTCTGCCCGCCCCGGGGATACAAAGTCTATGACGTCTGTCCCTAAATACAAAGTATCAGGCCAGCGATGTGAAAGGCACTGGGAGGAAACAAACAAAGGGGAAACCATGCCACACCCATCTCCTACTACATGACTTCCTCACACAGACTGTTTAAAACACATCCTGTAAATACAACAGAAACACATTTCAGCATAATCATCATAGTGAGAACCTCGTCCAGGTGCATTTATCAGACAGTGTGGTTCCTTCGTGTGGGTTAAGACAGCCTGTTGGGATTCCTGGGGGTGGGGGCCTTTTTCTGGAGAAGCTGCGGCCTCACCTGAGGGATGCGTGGCTTTGGGATCCCGCGCAGGCTGCAGTAATAACGCAGGTGCTCCCACCCAGTCAGGAATTGGTCCAGCGCGTCCTGCTGTGGACAGTAGCCGACACGGAGCCCTACCAGGCCAGCGGAAGACAGAGCCACGTCCTCTCTGCAAAGAGAAGCGACAGCACAGTCTGCAAAATTCAGCTTCTCAGACAACATCGCCCATCTCTTCAACCTGGCTCATCACTAACAGGTTTGCTGCAGCTTGTCTAACGCAATTAACTAACAGCGTACATGGGTTCAATGAACATGGAGCCACCCAAGTGTCTGATGAAACAGGCTTGACTCTGAGGCCATGTCACCTTATGTGTTAAAGGAAAACATGAGCACAGAGCTTTGTAGCTGGCACACGGCTCACGCAATGAACGGCTCTCACAGCTGCCAGGCATGCGCCCACCTAAACAATTTACATGGGCACCTAGTGAATCCATGACTGAACCATCACACAGTATCAGATTTAAAAATAAGATTTTTGTTATAACAATTATGTGTAGTCTGTCATTGAACATATGGAAAATAGAGAGATAAAAAGGAAATTTTCTGGTCTCGGCCCTCAGTGATTTCTGCCATTAATTTCTGGATTACACTACGAGAGGGTGGAGTGTGGGTTTACAAAATGGCATCTACTTAAAGAGAATAGAAACCTCTTGTTCCTAATTGTAACATGAATACATACTTAGAAAACTGTAAAATATCAAATGTGACCACATTTAACATTGGATTGTCTTCTCATTGATGTGTTTCTATGCATTTTTTACCTGGATAAAACTGTGTGGGTTGTAAAGACTCTTGAGAACACTTCAGAAAGGAAAATTCCTATTTCCTAAATGGAAAATAACGTAAAGAAAGAGACAGCTGTACTATCTATATTCAACAAGAAAACGGATTTCAACACAACAACCTACCATTCTCCTTAAAAAGATTAGCTAACAGTATAGCAATCCTAAGGAAGAAAATGAAATTAGAACAGAAATTAATGAAAAAGAAAATAGGAAAAAACAATAGAGGAGGTCAACAAAACTAAAAGTTGGTTCACTGAAAACATCTGCAGTCCTCTGGCAAGACTTGCCAAGAAGAAGGAGAGACGATTCAAATGACTAATACCAAGGATAAGAGAGGGAGCCTCACTTCCAACCTTACAGAAACAAAAAGGTTTGAAAGGAGCACAACAAGTCACTGTAAGCCAAACATATGAGACCCCCACTTCACTCCAAATGTAAAAATCAACTCAAAATGGATCAATGACCTAAATGTAAGAGCCAAATCTATAAAACTCCCAGGAGAAAGCACATGCAAAAACATTCCTGACCTTGGATTAAGCAACAGCTTCTAGATAGGACACGAAAAGCATGAGCAACAAAAGAAAAGATAGGACACACGGACACACACACACACACACACACACACACACACTAATAAATGAATTCCGTAAAGTTGAAAGACACAAAATCAATATAAAAAATCAGTCACATTTCTATATACTAACAAAGTATCAGAAATAGAAATTAAGAAAACAATCCCATTTATGATTACATCAAAAAGAATAAAATAGTTAGGAATAAATTTAACCAAGGAGGTGAAAGACCTGTACACTGAAAATTATAAAACATCAAAGAAAGAAATTGAAGAAGACACAAATAAATGAAAAGATATTCCATGTTCATGGATTGGAACAATTAATATGGTTAAAATGTCCACACTACCCAAAGCAATCTACAGACTCAATACAATCCCAATATCATTTTTTTACAGAAATAGGAAAAAATATTCTACAATTTGTATGGAACCACAAAAGATCCTGAATAGCCAAAGCATTCTTGAGAAAAAAGAACAGAGCTGGAGGCATCATACTTCTGGATTTTAGACTATATTTAGAAAGCTATAGTCATCAAACCAGTGTGGTTTTCAACAGCAAGGTGTTATAACCCCGATGGAAATGCTGAGTGGGCATGGCCTTGGGAACATCTGTGTGGTGATGATGATGACCGCCTGGAATGAGGCAGCGGTTTAATACCTAAACCGGAATTCCTTCTCACTGACCTGGAAGAAGACGAGCCCATCGTTATGAATATTCTTGCCTATCTCTGAGTCATGAAACCAATATGTTCTAAGTCAAAACCACTGTCAATCACACTGGTGTGTTGTAGAAAACGTGCACCTCGATTTCACAGTTTCCACACGCGCTGAGATAACAGGCCGCCTAACCAAGACGTCATAACACTGCGTGCTTCATGCTTCAGCACTGCTCGGGAAGGCAAGACATTTCCATTTTATGTCAGGGTCTGACACAAAATGAACTTCAAGGGACTTTTATCACGATGCACACAGAGTAGCTTTTTCTTTCCTCCCTATTTAATGATATAACAGATAAGAAATTCTGAAAATTAAATAAAATGTCTGCAGCACTCTGAGAGGTCTTTGCAAAACCAATGTGTTAATGTTTTAAAAGGTTTTACCAAGGTTCTACTTTTCACTTCAGGCATTTAATTTCCTTTGTGTTATCAGCAGTCTGTAAGCTGCCAAAGGCATTCAAAAGAGCCAAGAAAGAACTGCTCAGTGGCCATGGTTTGATTTGCCTTCCAGTTGGCATTTTAAACCCATCTGCCCTAAACTGCTTGGCGCTTTGCAGCCCGTCCCCACGTCACTGCAGGTTCACCCGCGAACACCCCACCTTCTCCCATCCAGTTAGTGCAGGGCAGCTGTCACGACTGCTTCCTGCAAACCAGACGCTGTGCGCTGGTCTCATGGGTCCCTGGACGTGAGCCACATGTCAGGAGGGGGCCCCTGAACCCCTGAGGAAACCAGTAACTGGATTTCAGGGAGCCGCCCCTCCTTGATGGCCCACTGTGGTTTCAGAGAGAATATGCTGCTGCCATGGGCTTTGTTTCTTAAATATGGATCCAAAAGATGTTTATGCTTCCTGCTTTGAAGGCGACGATAAGTCCATTCTCCAGGTTTAAGCCTGTACGCGCGCGCGCGCACACACACACGCACGGATTCCATCATCTAATAAAGGGGAGTTCTCTCAGGCACCTCAGACTGGTATTTAAACACAAGTGCACATGCAACATAAGAGAACAGTCAGCCTTTAGGGGGCACTCCTTAAGCTTTGATTTTTATTCATTTTGACTTCCTTCTTTGCACCAGGAGAAGCCACCAATCTGATGAAGTAATGTCCTTTCAAAATAGTAAACTATACCCAATCACATTTTTATACTGCCAAGATTTTGCCTTTGTGACCACTATGAAAACGCTGTGAACTCCTGGCATCAAACGGCTCATTAAATTATGGATTTCCTCTGTGCACAGCGGCTGCCCATCGTCTAGTCTAGTAATTTATTTGAGGAAGAGATTAACTTCATACACCACACACCTGTTTTAAAGGACTCACAGTCGCTTCTGCTCACCATCTACTTTGCTGTCACTCGGACATTCCATTGGAGGTTGCTTTCCCTTGGTGTGTCACCATTTAGGACACACAGGCCCACTTTTGGAAACTGTCCAGAAACCATCAGCACAGTCCCAGTTTCTCAGGACCCCTCACCAAACACAATTCTCCTTCAGATCAGCACTAGAGACAGAGCAAAGTCTAAGGATAAAATAGCTTCTCTTGCGGTTAATATAAGTGGATAAACTCAACTATTCAAGCAGAGGCCTCGGGCCGGGAAGAAGCTAAGTCAGTGCAGTCTGAAGGGTGCACAGCTAAATAACGGAAAGTGGGCGCAGGGGGAAATCGTTCTGCCTTTCTAGTCTGTGAATATTTTTATCATGCGCATGTATCGCCTCTTCAAAAGTATTTAAAATGAGAATGCCAAATGCCACAGCAACAGCATAAAAATATTTATCTGATTAAAAAGAATTTTAAAAATAAACTGATTTTTGAGACCAAAGTAGTTTCCATGCAAAGCCCAGAGGCTTTAAAATATACTTCTTGATGTACCAGCTCCAAGATAAAAGGCACCATTATTCCCCGTGGAAATCACAGTATGTCCGTGTCATTGCACGTGATAATACCAAATGTTTACTTTTCATCCTAAATAACTTTGATGATCACCTACCATGTCCAGGGTAGAGAATTACACCAAAATCCAATCTTCATTCCCATCAATCTCAGGTGCATATTTACCTTTGCCAGTTATACCCAGGAAGAGAAAAGAAAGAGAAAATGGATCACAGTGTGCTGGTCCCTTTAAAAGAGAAGTGTGTGTTTCAGGGAAAATAACATGGGATATAACACCAAAAGCAAAGAAAAACAAGGCAGCATTTCCCCACACTGGTTCCTTGTCCACACCCCCAGTTGCTGAAGAGCCCTTCAGTGTTCAGAAATCCAGACTCGAGCTTCTCACTCTCAAAAATCATATGTGACTCTACTTTTTTCAATGTCCTCGTTCAAAATTTATGACACTAGGCTCCCAAAAATATTCTGTCATTTCCTTTCTCTTTAACTCCTCAATCTCTGAGGAAAAAATAAACAAAAAAGAAGGGTCTCCACTCACATTAATTCACACTATTCCTTACCATCAAAGTTATTAAGCAAAACCAGAGCTCTAACCTCCTGCTCAAAATTACATCTCTCATGTTTCCCTAAAATGCCCACAGAATTTAAAAAAAAAAAAAAAAGTCATCACACAGAACAATAATGCAATGATCTTAGAGGGCATCTCAATAGATATTATAAGGACCTGGGTTTTTAAAAACGTATCAAAAAACTTCTGTTTGGATCACAGTAAGAATTCAATTCATAAAAGAGAATATGTTTTTTTAAAAAAGTAAATAAACCTCATATCCATCCCTCACACAGGTAGTCAACCACCTGAATCCTGGCTGAGAAGCAGGACGTACCCCAGCCAGGTCGGGAGACAGGACCTTGGCATCTGGGTGCCACTGAGACAGACGGCTTTTGCGTTCTGCACTGGTTCCGAGAACTGGAGGAAAGGCAGTGAAAGTGAGAAACAAGGATACCTCAACACAAAGAACACGCACGAAGTAAAAGCCTACTAGACACCAAGACAGAAGGGAGAGCGTGGCGTCTCCACTGGGCCCCGGGCTGTACTCCTGCAGTCAGTAGGCAGCCAGCGCCGTACGGGGGCAGAGGACATGACTCACCACTGTTGCCGATAAAATCACCTTGATAAAGAGCTCACCTTTTCTAGGACAAGTAAAACAACACCCTAAAAATAATGTGAATCGTGCAAAAGGAACAATATCCAGAAAATTTAGTGCGAGTATGTGTCTGAAAAATTCAGGGAATGTGCTGGCATGCCCCATGAAATGCAAGATGAAGCAGCCTCAGTAAGAAACTCAGTGTCCATGGAGAGAAATACTGAGATAAAACAGAAACAAAATGAAATGGGAAGTCTCCTAGGATGAGAAATAATAGACTGAAGTAAGAAAGGACTGTCAGGAAACCAAAATTACTTTATTGAATTTAGTTTTTAAAAATAAAGAAACGCATAAATAGAAATACTATGAAGCCTTGATGTTTCCTGACAAAGAATTAATGGGTTTTGTTTTCTTGTTTGTTTTGGTTAAATTCAGAGGGAAGAAAATAAAACATAAATATCTGAACAAAAAGCAAATTAAGACCGACTGCCAGAAGACAATGGAGCCTTGTCTAGAAGGTTTCAAGAAAAATGTGTGACCTAAGAATAATTTGTACACCCAAGGTGTTTGGAACAAGTGAAGGCAACTGAAAGTAACACTCTGATGTTCAAGGAATCAGAACATACATTCCCCACCCCAGTCACCCTTCATTTAAGGAAAACAACTAAATATAAGATGAATTTTACCAAAATTAGAGTTAGGCATTACTAAAATGAATGAAAAAGTTGGTGGTCAGTACTGAAACAGATTAAAATAGACTTGTATCTAAACAAATGATACACGGACGCACATGCCTGTCTTTCTTTAAAGAGAGAGAAAAAATAATGCAAAAATAAAACAACCCGAACCTAAAATCCCAGAACACATTATCAAGATTGAAGATGAAAAATGCAGATCCGGTGATCCTCAAACTTATGCGTCTGAAATTCAAAAAATGTGTCCCTACTGATTCTGGCAATTCAAGTTTCTGAAAGGTTCAAAGGAATACAACATGATCAAATGGGATTACAGTGGCAATGCAAAGGGGATTTGTAGTTAATAAATCTAGACATCCAATTAAAGATGGAGATTAAATATATATTTTATCTTTACTGCCTCCCAAAAGTACATTAAAATAATATCACACACCACAGTGAAACCCAACTAATATAGAGTTTATATAAGTCCTGGCCATATAGAGTTTTCATTAAGGTTTTTAATGCTCAAATATAAAATATGAGAGAATATCAAAGGAGCAATAGTTATTCAAAGGAAGTTTGCAACATGAACAACATAAGCAAAAACAGAAACAAAATAGAAAATAAGAAGTTAGAGATATCAGAGACAATGCCGAGAGAATATTTTTAAAGAAAAATATATCAATATTTTTAGAGATAAGAGATATTACATTTATGAAAAACAAGATGCCATCTTTTATAAAACAAATAAGTAGAGAGAGAAAAGAGCTCTTCAAAATATTTAAAAAAAAACATACAATCATGTTTAATGATTAAAATAGAATCCTTGATAAGTAGTTGGAAGGTAAAGTTGAAGAAAAACTCCCAGAAAGTAGAACCAAAAGATTAAGATATTGAAAAAAGAAGAAAACATTTGACACTCTAGGAGACACCATGATTGAATAATGGAAGCTCAAGAAAGACATAATAGAAAAAACACAGGGAGAAAATTATGAAAGAAAAATAAAATCAAGAAAACTTCTTAGCACCAAAGGAAATAAGCTTACAGATTAAAACAATCCATACAACGCCAAGCATAATAATAAACTTTTAAAAAGAAGGCCCATGCCAAAGCACATCATAATGAAATTTCAAAACACAGAAAAAAAGAGAAGATCCTAAAATCTTCTAAGGAAAAAAAAAAAAGAGAGAGCATTCTAAAAATCAAGTTATAATGCACTGAATTTCTCAAAATCAACCCTAAATCCTAGAAGATCTTTGGAGAGACAGTAGAGAAATGCATTCAAAATTCTGAGAAAACATGATTTCCAACCTAGAATTCTCAACCCAGCAAATCTATCAAAAACATGTAAAAATAAATAAATAAAGGAACTTTCTAGAAGATGCTCTCAGAAACAAAACAAAATAAACAACTGTAAACCAAGAAAGGGAAGATATGGAAATGGGAAACAGAGGATCTAGTAGAAGAGGGCACCAAGGGAAGCCCAGAGTGATGGTGGGAGGTGACGCCAGAAGAGAGCTGACAGCGCATGTGAAGAAGGGTCAAACACAGGCTGCAGCAAAAGGCCCCAGAAACGCGTGGAGACTGATTGATATGCTTGAATGGACTGTAAAAGGACATATAATTAATTCATAGAAAACAAATCAAATTAACAAAGACAAGTAATAACAAAAAAAAATGGTGCAGGAAGGAATGTCGTGGCATTTCAGGGCTCACTGGTGAACAGTATTTATATAATCGCAAAAGTGTAAATGGCTGTGTGTGTTCTTCTAAAAAGTATATGAAAAGTGAGACAGTTCAAAAGACGAAAAAAGACAACTGATATTCATGATTTAGAAGTATCAGAAAAAAAATCAGCATTCATTCCAGACAAAAAATTCAGAAAAAGAAAGTAGTGAGTAAAAGATAAATAAATATCAGCTCTCCAGGTTTAAGAAAAATTGTAGAAAATCAAGTAAATTCCACCAATTGAAATAATAAAGAAAACGATATGAATATTAGAAATTAGGAAGTAATAGTCTTGCCTACCAAGAAAACTGGAGATATTTAACTAAGAAAATACTAGGTCAAATAAAAGAAATCAGCAGAATGGAGGGTCACAACTTTAAAAAAAAAAAAAAACAGCACTAAGTAGCTTCCTTTATAAACATTAACTAGTTAAACACAGAAGAGAAGGAAATGCTGTTTGCAGCACCACGGAGTTACAGGAAATGCATGGATATAGTCACATTTAATCAAGACTCTCACAGGAACCCGCAAAGAGAAAGGAAGACCGCAGCACTGAATGAGGAGGCTCAACATTATAAATCTTTCGATGCTTTTACAACTGTTTATGTCTACAAATGCTTCACAGTTGGAAAAGTCACTGGTGAGGGAGGGCTGATGAGCTCAGACAATGGACGAACCCTGATTTCAACACGCCAAGCTCACATGTGAACTCTCCTACAGCTCGACGCAAGCTGTGAGTCAGAGATTGCATTTGACATTCAAAAATCTTTGGACAAAGGAAAAGAAGTGTCTCAGGCGGGTGCTCTTCCCATCCCCTGCCCCCAGCAGCCTCTCCTGTTTATTAAAGAAGATATGGTTCTACGCTCGACTATCCTTAGGAAAAAACACACTCTGAATTTATAGAAACCTCAACTGGGCTTTTGTATTCAAATGTCTGGGAAGGGAAGCAATTGCCTATCATATTCCCCTTCAGTGCACATCATCCCTTAATTAACAAAATGCTTGGGGACAAGCCTCTGCCAGGGGACTCCCAGAGCCTTCCTGATACCACTCTGCAGTGACACAAACAGATGACTGGAGACGATGTAATTATCCCGGTGCAACGGTATATGGGCGCAGAAACACACGTGTGGGCACAGGGTGAGGCCCAGCAAGAAGTGACACATCACAGCACACCACGCATGAGAGCTCAGCGGCCCTCTACGTCCTGAAAGCACTTTCTACCTGACACGATCACCTTCGCGGCCCCAGCTATGCATTGAACCTGTCAGTGTTGGGTCAGAAAAGATGTCCTGAAAGCCACCGGCCACACCTAAGATACCGACGTGTGAGCAGCACGAGGTAAATGTGGACAGGTGCGTGTGCACAGACCCGGCATCCTGGTCTCCAATTAAGAGCATCTTGGCACATCCTGCACTCGGTGCTTCCTTCCCGTGGGAGCGCCATGCAGAAGACACTGACGTCTCCTAGACACACAACGAACGCGCAGTGACCGCCCGTGCGTGTCCTCTGAGGTCCATGCTGACGGCTGAGTTTGGGGCTCTGCGGTCTGCGCCCTCTGCCATGTCCTCGCCAGACCTGGAAACAGGCACCGCTTTCCTTTACAGGTAAGACAGTTAGAGCTTGGAGGTACTTGGTTCCAGGAAAGGAAAATGCAAATAACAATGTACGCATGTGGAGAGAAGTGTCGAGCGCACGCTGGCACAGAAACCCAGGGGTTACGAGGCAGGTTGTGTCTGCCTGCGGTCCTGAAAACCACTTCTGATGTGGGACCCAAAACACGGGCGAAACGAGTGAGAAACTGTACTGTTATTGCAACCGTGCAGGTACGTATGCACGCATACGACTATGTGCAGGTAGATACGTAGACAGATTCTCTCTTTTCAAAACTGGGGACTCCAAGAATAAAAATCACTTTCATGTCAGATTAGAGAGGATTTCCCCTCATTGGTTTCCTCACTCTGTATTAATGTTGTTAAACTGCCATTGAATGTAAAATGGGAGAGAAACAAATTTTCAAGTAATTCCTAGTTGGCGAGGTTATGATTGAAACTATTCTAATTTGTGATTCACGTTAGTCTAAAGGATGATAAGGCTTTTATAAGCAATAAATGAGTGCTAGGCTTTTTTACTGGTATTGTAGTGCTTTAACTGAAGCAGAGTAATCTATATATAAATTCCCACGTGCTATACCCATAACACATAGCGATTTGATGGGGTTGTAGCACTTAACAGTTACTGCTCACATGAATTCTACAACACTGGGCTTTTCAGAGGGGAAGAAACGCAGGGAGAAGGTCTGTCCCGACTGTACACCGTGAAATGGCGCAGGCACCAAAAACGCTGGTCTCAGCTGGGAAGAGAAAGCCAGTGTCTAAACCAAGTGTTTCTACTATTTATTATTTAATTCCCTGACAACCTGCATTTCCTGCAAAATACATGCTCACTCTGGTATCTGTCAGCTGCCTTTCAAAAACAACGTGATGTCTTGCTCCGCCCTTTTTTCACATTTTAGGCAATAAGTCTATAGATTATTGTTTCTTTGTGTGTGTTTTTCTTACTCTCAAATAATTCAGGGAAGGGCCAGAGCATGAGATTTGGAGCTGAAAATTAGACCCAAAGCCTGTGCCCCTTTCTAGAAGCCTATCTCTGGTATGCCACTTAACCCTCTGAATCTCACATTGCTTATTAGTTAAATGAGGAGACTATCCTATTCCCAAGGTTGTTACAATAATAGAAGCGATCAAGAGTGCTAAGCCCATAACGTAATGCTTAGTGAATGGCAGAGTCGCCAAAACTGGGGCTATTGTTATTAGCATTTATTTTGTCTGGGGGTTGCAAACGCTTTCAGGACCCAAACAGTTGACCTGAACACGCGATGGTATCAGCAGTGAGGCAGCATGGAACGTGGGACTGTACCATGGGAGCAGTGCGCGTCCTGACGCAGGGCTGTCCACTCCAGAACGGAGACCCTGTGCTGGCCAAGCAGACGCCATACGGCTCAGGGCCCGCAGTCTCCCGCCCGTGACCTCTGTCATCATATCAGGAGCACGTGACGCTTCACACCAGTTGTAATGGTCAGTTTTGAAATGAATTCTTTAGATATGTTCTCAAGTTTGGGGCTGTGAATTCATAAAATTTAAAAATTATATGAGAGCACTGTTCTCTTCTCGAGACATGATGTCTCACAGCAAGACGTCATGTTGTTTCTGAAAGGCAGCGGACAGACACCTCACAGGAAAGGGATTTAATGTAAGAAATGTCTGAATCAACGTGTTTCAGTTTGCTAGAACGTGATCAGCTTCATGGGCAGTAGGTGCCGTGCTCCCCGGAAAATAAGCCCTCACCAGACAGTCGGCTCTAATGCGTCTTCTGGAGCAAAAATTAATGTAAGACCCGGTCTTATACTATGTTATATAAGACTGGGTATTATATTATATTATATTATATTATATTATATTATATTATATGAGACCAGGTTTTATATTATAGTAAAATAAGACCGGGTCTTATATTAATGTTTGCTCCAAAAGACTCATTAGAGCTGATGGTCCAGCTTGGTCTTATTTTCGGGGAAACATGGTATATCTCAGCCCTCTAAGTGGTTAAAAACTCCATTGTGTTCCAATTACCCATTGAATTCCTTGAATTCCAACGTACAATTAACATTACAAATAATTAAGGTTAAAAATATAATTAATGCAAGTGTGATTTTGTTATAATTAAACTAATTATACAGATACATAGCATAATAAGGGACTTGCAGACCATTATGGAGATGTAAATTCGTTCTTGCTTTCAAGAGCAGCTATTTGAATTTCATTTTCCAATTATTTTAGAAATGATGGAATGAGATTATAAGGGAGAGAGTCAGCCTTCCAGGGATGAGAAAATAAACCACATATTTTTGTTTCCTTTTGAATTCTGATTATTTTGTCCATATGTACTTATAAACAAAGAAGTCACCAAAAAAAAGGCACCACCCAAACAAAAACACCTTCTCACTTCTACTTCAGGGAAAATCAACAACAGTACTTGGCAGAGCCTCAATTACACCCAGCGTGAGTCCCCTCCAGAATGTTAAGTAGAACCTACAACTCTGCTCACAACACCTCAAACACTTCCTTGACTGATAAATTCGCTCCATTTTCTCTTCTTGAACGTAATTAGCTCCCAATGTTGACTTTTTATCAGTTGACACAGACTGACCAAAGTATAATTGTATTCTCTGCCCGTACACTGCAAGCTGTAAGTTAAGAGCCAATGCGGATGGCAAAGTGATTAAACAGGTAGCATTTGCAGTGAGGTGGCTAAGTTTTCAGGTCTCTAACATCCCTCATTTAAGTGGAAAGGGAATAGTCCGTAAGTGATGTGTGCCTGCTACGGGGCACAGTGGCTTCCATAGGAGACCTCATCGTGTCTTCATTCAAACACTTGAGTTGTCATTATCCTAGAACACAGATGAGAAACGTGGACTGGCGGGAAAGGAGGAAAGACAGGAAAAGGGAGAGCTGAAGGAGCAAACGGGATAACCAGGCACAAGCAAGCTTTCAGATACATTGTACATCTGTCAGAACGAAGCCAGAACCATAGAACCCAAAGCAGACAAACCCGAATTTTTCACCTCTGAGGAGAGGGTGACTGGAAAGCAATTAATTATCTTGAAAACTGGATAAATGAAAAGGAAAAAAACAAACATTCATCTGTCATTTTTTATATGAACTATACCTCTGGGTAATCAAATAAAATATAGTGAAAGCAACTCCTTATAAAAGTATTCAAGCTGGGAAATGAAAACAAAGGGATAAGAGTTAGGATATCACCCTTAGCAATCTCCACTGAATGAAAGAATGCATTAATCGAGACTGCTGACACTAAAAGAGTGAAGACCAGGTTAAGACACGCTTCTTGAGAGCAAACAATGCAGCCCCTGCTTAGTCAGCAGGGGCCTGACTGAGCCTCTGCTCCGGCCACACGTCCAACTTCATCATCTGTAACAATCAGCAAAGTCTACAGGCAGCTCCGTCTCCAAGTCCAAGGGCCTGGGATCAAGAGCTAGACGGTAAAGAAAAGGAGAGGGAGCGGAAACCCATAGATTGTGACACTTCGAAGTCATACCAAGTTACTACAAATGAGCAAGATCAAACTGTGTGTCTTGGCACACCCTTGGGTTACAAGCTGGTCAGACCCACTGAGTGGGACGGGCTGTGTTGGGAAGCGTGACCCTGGGTCAGCTGTCAGGGTTTTATTTCCTGGCCTGAGTCTTGGTTACAAGAAAGTTGGCCTTACAACAATGCGCAACGCTACATGTTTTCACAATCAGGACAGGGTTACCCGTGAAGGGGAGAAGCGCCAGGAAAGGGGTCTAGGTCTTGTGCTGTATCTTAAGTTGGATACAGATTATACACATGTGTTCACTTTGCGAAAACACATGGAGATATTCTTTTCTACATGTAACTTACACTTCAACAGAAACTTTTACAAGGGAATTTTCTAATATATCAAACCAAGGAACACAAGATTTTGAATATCTAGAAATACTCTTCATAGGAAATTTTCAAAAGACTAAATCAAACTTAGATATGTCATTTAGAGAATGATGATAGCAATAATATCACTCATTAAATTTTTAGGATCAAGATAAAGCTGTAACCAGAAGCATATTTATAAACTTAATGATTCAATTATTTATTTAAAGAAAAAATATTTTAAAAATCATTCAAATCAAGAAATTAAAAAATAAAACAACAAAACTATTAGGCTGGAGCAAAAGTAATTGCGGTTTTTGCAATTTTTAACCTTTTAAATCACAATTACTTTTGCATCAACCTAACAGATTGAGAAAAGTATGTTGGAAAGGTTAATAAGAATGACAAAATTTAATAAATTTGGAAACTGAGTTGAGTTGCTAAAGAAATTCAACCTTTCATTCTTTTTGAAGTAAAATAGTCAAAGTCTGAAAAGCACAAAGATAATTTTATGGGGAAAAAATCACAAGCACACAGGTATAAGGCTAGAATGAAAATGCAAATCTTATGATGATAATTATACCTCTATGACAAAGTAGTTAAAATTTTTCAGCTGAGTTTTGTAAGAAAATATAAATTGTCAAAAGATAACAAAAATAAAACTAATTTAATAGTAAGGATTAGAAATGACAGATTTCAAAAACAAACTCATTTTCCTTATGAATCATAAATTTAAAATACTATATAAAATTTAGCAAACAAGAAAGATTTAAATCCATGACAAAATAAAGCTTTGTCAGATCAATGATCAAAAATATTTCATTTATGATTATAAATATGTGAAGAGAAAAAGAACTATAAAATATATTGATGTGTGTGAATGCTAAATTAATAAGTCAGAGAAAGACAAACACCATATGATCTCACTTACATGTGGACTCTAAAGAACAAAATAAATGAACAAACCATAAAAGGAAAGAAGTGTGGGGTGCAGAGTGGACATGGGACATCCATATGGGGACACACATGATGGCCTGTGGAGGACGAGCTAGAAAACAGCAGTACTGCCCGAAAGAGGAGGCCCAGGTGGCTGGATGGAAACCAGCCAGCCCCTCTGGCCACCTCAGGCTGCAGGACATTCAGGACCTTGGAAGCTGTATCCGATGGTGAAGCAAGAAGGACCAGGTACTGGCTGTCCCCTGCCCACCCGAGTGATATAGGCAGCGAGCAAATACCTGCCACGTGTGTGGCCTCCAAGGGAGGTCAGACTGCCTGCTTCTGCTGTCGTGGCCTGAGCCTCTGCTATGGCCACACATACTGAGCTCACTTCATTCGCATTCACAGACTCTTTGCTGCCTTCTGAGGAGCGGTACTGAAGGTACACTTGGGGGAAATGATGTCTCCAGATTTTGCTCCGCAGACCAAGGGCATGCGGGGGTTTTCTGGCTCCACTACCAACTCTACAGGCAACAAACAGGATAACATCTGGATTTTACCCCGTGGGAGTCCTGATGATGGCATGTCCTGAGCTCGGAGGGATGTCCCCAGTCAGCATTTTGAATGTGGTGCTCTTCCCAGCTCCGTTCACCCCCAGGAGCCCAAAGCACTGAGAGGAGAAAACAAGTTAAACAATAAAATCAAAATTATATCAGAAACAGCACTTGCTTTCTGCTACCTGTGAGGTGCCCTTTTCCGTCGTGATGCTCATGACAAGCCAGTGACTGGAACCCACATGTACATGACATCTTGGTCAGTTCAGGGACCCGGAGCACCTCTCCACGAACTTTCCAAGCCTTGTCTTACCCCGTGGCGTAGAGCTGATGTCTGGAGCCACGGTAAGAACAGCTGGATAGATGGCAGAGGTCGCATAGCTGGCCTTGCCATTGAGTACAAACAAACCACAGGACAAGCTCTAGTTAACACCCTGTCCTGCTCAACCACGGACAGTGTCAGGATGTCCCCCGGTCACTTTAGAGGTCTCCTGGCTCCTCTGCACCACCAAACACTCACATGGGAGCACCTGCTGTCCCCATGCGGCAGCTCATGGCTGCCAGTCACGATATAACCTACCTTGAATTTCTCAGGAGCTTGGAACAACATGAGTGCAAGGTTCTCTCTTACTTTTAACAGTTAATGAAAGTAATCATTTCTGGAGCTGATTTCCTTATGCAATTAAGCACAAATCAGGAACATTTCCAGGGTTTCTGTCAGTTCTGATTAAACATTTCTTCTCGGATTAATGCCACATCCACGGAGCAAAGCATCTGAGCTACGGCTATGGTGTGTCACCTTCTTTACTATCCAGGACAGCATTTCACTAGATGGGCTTAACTGGCCATTTAAAGACTCATGAACTCTAAGTAAGAGGCAGCAGTGGTTTCCTGAGCTAACTGGATTCATAAAGTATTGGCACTCAGTAAAAAGTCACCCACAGCCCACACAATCAGTAAATCTCCCCAAGCACAGGAAATTTTAAAATTATGAAACAGAATAAAGCCCATCCCTCAATCAGCAAAGTTCTCACTAGAGAAAGAGCCAAGAGGGTGCCTACTGATTTTGCAGACAGTCCTGAAATTTGAAGGCTGCTCTGAGCACTGACTTCAGATCTTCTGAGAATAACACCAGCAGATCAATAACTAGAGTTACACAGGTTTGCAACCAAAAGGGCAGAACTAGGCACTTCTTACCTCGCCCCTCCTGAGGCCCACACTTATGTCTTGCACAGCAGCGGTCCTCTTGAAAAAGCTCCGGTAGCTTTTACTAAGGTTGCATAACACGAGGAGGTCCCCACTGGTTCGTCCTTTCAACACCCTCGTTTGCTCTTTCTCAACATCTGTGTCCTTACAAGACGTGACTGTGCCTTGGATGGCAGAGTGGCCCCTGGGAAGACAAAGTCAGAGTTCATTCACACCGGGGGAATCGGGCGAGAAGAATCCAGAGAGAGAGGAAGGTCAGAGACCTGTCCAAACAGAAGGGATGACCTTGGGACTCCAGTGTCAGCTCTGGGCCACACCCCCTAGCTCTGCCGGCCTGACCACTGACGACCAGCAAGAATCACTGTCCCATGTCCCTTGGGAAGGTCTGAGACAAGGGCCAGTAGCGGCCCTAGCAGGGCCCTCCCTGAGCTTAAAAAAAAAGAAAAAAGAATCACTGTCCCTCCACTGACGTAAAGGGAACGGTCATGTTCCTGAAGACAGTGAGCACAGACCCCAAACTAGAACCACTTTTCAACTGTATGAAAGATAAAATCATGCCAGACTCCGTGCTAGACGGAAAAAGAATTTATCACAGAATTAATTGTAAGGAATTAAATTGTCTAAGCAATTTTAGCCAATAGGTCATTTAATAAATCAGACTGTCCATAAAAGCACCCGGACGTCACAATTCTGCAGTGCATGTCGGACTGTGGCAAGGACTGCACAGTAAGCCGTGGCCTGCACGGCATGGCTAGTACGCATCTGTCAGCGGAACACAAAGTCACGTCCAGCTCTAACGTATCCACTCAAAATCGGAGCTGCTCAGTTTTCAATTTTTCTATGATTTTCAATCTGGTGCATTTTAACTTCCAAGTAAATTTCAATTTCCCTGTAAACGGTAACACACTGACATGTGAATCATTAAATGGGATCAGACCACTGAGTTGGTGTCGTACCGACATGACTGCTGACGCCCACGCCGACGGGCACGCCACCGGGGCTTAGACCCTGTGGAGACCTGGGTTCTTACAGACAAGCAAGGCCAGCGGCATGACCACAGGACGGGCAGTGCCCGGAGAACGGAAGCGACGTGGTGGGCTCACTTGTTGGCACTGAGGCCAGCAGCCGGCGCTGGTCATGGACACTGTGTAGCTGGACAGGCAGGAACGGCCGGGCCCCCCTACACTTTGCCTGATGCAGCTAAGACAGTGGACACGATTTCCTGCATGAAGGACTTATAGCCAAGCAGAGCAAGGAACATATAGACACTGTAAACCAACACCGACACACCCTGCTGGAGAAAGACAGGCTGTAATGGCAACAGTCAGCTCTGCAAGGCAGCAAGGGGACAGGGGGAGATGCCGGGAGGGGGACAGGTCAGTCCTGGCAGATGGCCAGACCAGGCTGGTGACCAGGTGCGTCACGAGAGCTTCCCGGAGCACGAGGTGCCCGACCTGAGGAGCCTGGTCACACACCTTGGGCTTTGTCCTTCAGGCAACGGTCAGCAGCTTGCTTAGATGTGGATTGTAAATTGTAAAAAGAAATTAACCTGGTGACACCACCACGGTGACTGTCATATGTAAGAGAGTGGGAGGCAACCAGCGTCTAAATTAGAGTAACCTCCCGGCTCTGTAATCTCCATGTTGACAAAGAACAACAAATACTGACTATTTGCCGTGGGTACAGAGATGTTCTTCTAGAACACGGTTTAACTTAAACTCTACAAAGTAAGGGTGATACAAGTTAAAGAAAGTCTTCTCCTTAAGGAAAATCTTTCATGCTGCGGGAGAACAGAGCCGCCTGAGGCCTGCCCAGTGGGATTCTGCAGCAGTTTTAAAACATCAACCAGGGAGGGCGGATCACAGAATCAATTATGTTTAAAAGGCCCTCAGGATTCTATTCCAATCTCAGGCAGATACTGAAATCCCTTCCAGAGTGAGTGTGGCCCATTCTCTCCCCATGAGCAGGTGAAAGGGGCTACGAGGGAGTGACGCCGGCATCACGGCAGCGTAAGATGCCCCTTCCTGTTGTGCCCCACTTTTAACTAGTGATTAGGCGTCCACCCACGAACAGAGCACTCTGTGGGGTCCAACACCACACACCAAGGAAACAGATCGTGAAATGACTGAAAGGGGATGATTCTCTAAGAGGACCAATAAAAAATATCAATAGTGTATCTTTATAACTTTCAGTAGGTTCTCCTAAACCTACTAAAAATGGTCCTAATTAGAAATTTCTCCATGGAGGTTCCCTCACGTGGAAAGAACAAGTCATGGATTCAGGCCCCACGGGTCACGGAGGGACTGTTGTGGACCCTACACAAGAAAGTGCATTCCTTCCTTGTCTGTGTCGGCTGACCTTTCAGACATCCTTGCAGGACCACGTGAATCCTGCCTGGAAGACCTACACACACGCACACGTACAGAGCACGTGCAAGATCTATATTCACACACATGCTGTCGTGCTGAGGCTTGTCCTCGCCTGACACAGAGAAGATGGCGTAAACACAACAGGGTCTGCGAGGCCCAGTGGGTGTCGGCACTGGGTTTCCACGCATTCCTGCTTCTAGGAGTTAAGCCATTGCACCCCAAACATAAATTACGTTATCATCCAAATTCACCTCAGTGCTTCCATCAAAGTGAAAGGGAAATCGAGCCATTTGAAAGGGAAAAATTCACTGAGACACTTAAGTCACGGGGACAATTATCTCACAGGTCGGCGCCTTATCTTCTGACATTCTCCCTCATGTCCATGACTCATCCCCATCAAGAACAGAAAACAAGGAAAGCAACACAAAGCCTAACTCATCAGAACTGTGAGCGCCCAGCAGACACGTTTCTTGTAGCCTCCAGGAGGGAGGTCTCTCCTCTTCGTTCAGAAGTCGGAGCCGCTCCAGGACCCACCTGCAGCTCCGCACCAGGTCCCAGTGCAGGAGAACCCTGAGGAGGAGAAGAACCGAGCCCTGCAAGGCCAGCTGCACGAAGATCCAGCCCAGGAAGCTCATCTCAAAGGGACTCACGTAGGGATCGACGCCAAAGCTGTGTGTCAGGTCGTACTGGATCTGGTTGTAGCACAGTTCTATCAGGCCTTGGCCCAGGCAGAACTGAGGGAAAATGGTAAAGACCCACTTGAGGACGTCGTAGATGTCCTGTAAATTCTGTGCAGGAAAAGGAAGAGCAAAGAAGTCCAATGAAACACCCCTCACAACTGCCATGTCCCTGTGTCCCTGCATCCCAGGTCCTCACAGGCCCAGCCGCTTGATGACAGGCCAGAGGGCAGCAGACCAAAGGGGACCATCTAACTGAGCAGCCATACGCTCTCAGAACTGGACCCTGCTGGGGTCCCCTCACTGTCTTCCTTCCAACATCTCTCTATGGAACGGGGGTGTCTGTGCCATGCCTGCCCCACCCTCCCACTTGGAAGCACATGACTCAACTGCTTCACAGGTTCACAGCCGAGAGGGATTTTGCCTCAGGGTGAATCATACCTCAGTCACCCACACCTGATTTAGATGAGATTTCCATGACATTTTGGACTTTAGAGTTGATGCTGAAATGAGCTAAGGCTTTGGGGACTGTCAGGTGGAATGAATGTATTTTTCATGTGAGAAGGTCATGCATTTGGGGGAAGTCAGGGGTGGAATGCTATGGACTGGATACCTGAGACCTACAATTCACATGTGGGTATTGGGAGGTGAGTAGGATTCAATGGAGGCACGAGGGTGGCGCCATCATGGGATTAGCGTCCTTTAGGAGAACGGGAAGACACCTCGGAGCTTCCCATGAGGACACACTGGGAAGGTAGCCACGTGCCAGCCAGAGAGGTTTCACCTGAATCTACAGGCACCTTGATCTTGGACTTGCAGCCCCAGAACTGTGAGAAACACACGTCTGCTGTTTAGGGCGCCCGGTCTGTGGCGTGTGTCAGCAGCCCAGGCTAAGCCATGTACGTAACAGTAATAGTCACAGGTGGCACTAGTTTTAATTGAGTGGGTAATAGTAGCAGCTGTGTAGAATGCCTACTTAATACTTAGTGTACAGTAATTGCTAAATCTATGTAGTTGTCATCGTTAAACCTGTCAGAATGAAGTGCTGTTACAAGAACAATGAAAAATAAGGGAGGAGCTGGAAATAGATCAAACAGTATGTAATCGCAGAGAAAACAGAACAGCACAAAAAGACAAGCTGTGTATTTGAACAACATAATTTCTAAATTGAATACACGTAAAAATTCAGCACCTCCTATAAACTTGTTTACTGTCTTTAGCATTGGTGCTTTATGAAGACCAGTTTTATTTCATAATGAGGTTAAAATTATTACAATGTTAATCATTGTCCACTCGGTGCTTTCTGCAAAATACTCTGTGCTTCCCGTTTTACTGAACCTTTTTGCATTTCATTCTCCCAATAAATGGACAAGGTACTGGGAAATACACTGTTACCAGTAAGGAAGCAAAGTCTCCAGGGGCGGGTTCATGTGTCCAGGCCACAGCTAGGCCGGGCCACCCCCTGCCCCGGATTCTGGCCCAGATTCTGGCCCCCGAGCATGAGGTCTCGCCAGCAAGGGATGCAGCCTTTGTAGCAGATGCACTGAGACGCCGCCCACTGTCTGACGGTTACACTCAGTGTGGCTACTTTAAGGGGCTTCGCCCAGAAAGACCCAGGAAGCGCTGGGGGTAGCAGGAGAAGTTGACTCACATCTGACAGTCTTTCTCTCCTTATGTTCAAGTTCAATAATGAATCCAAGCAACAGGATCAGTATTAAAAGCCAGGACGACCCACAATCTCCGGGAGCAAAATCATCATAACATTACAGGCAATACACACAGTGAATGCGTCGTGTCATAAACATTACAGACTAGACTGCCTGGGCGTGGCTCTCATGATGGCACAGAGGTTTTTGTTAACGAGAGTCAGTTTGTCTTTCGGGAGGTTCAAGATGGCGGATACCACTAGCACATTTCCATCCCATTTCAGTTGGAAAAGCAACAGACCAGCCCTGTCCAGCACCTCTTGCTGGAGGCCTCGCGAGGCCAGGTGGGGCTCACTGACCTGAGCTCGGGACACGATGGCCAGTAAGCGGGGCATGGTGGTCATCAGCATGGTGCACAGGCCGAAGATGAAGTTCGCCGAGATGTAGGAGACGAAAGCGACATCCGGGCTGGAGAAGGCTCTGGACATCAGGTACATCCACGGAAGAGTTGCGTATCTGAAAAGTCAGGTGAAAACTCACGCTTGTAGCCCTGTAACCTTGATCTGTATGAAGCCTGAATTACAGACGAGGCTGTAGGCCTACCCACTTTTCCTCACTTAGAGAACAGTTTTCTGGGGACCCTACAGCACTGGAGAGGGTCAGAACCTGGGTCATGGCACCTGTGGGACTGGACTTGCAGCTCGGCCGTGTGAGACGGTCAGCGGACATCCCCCCGCTCCTCCCTACGGGGCGTCCTGGGCTGTGCCCCTGGCTCTGACCGCGCCAGTCAAGCAGGAATTACAGCTGTTTGTCGCAGTGAGGACTACATGCTACCGGGACATGGCTGCCGAGCTGTGTGTGAAAACAACACATGAAGATAAAAACAAAAAGCTTCCTTTCCAAAGTGCGTGCCGGGCACCACCCAGTGATGCCACGTGCTCCCTAATCCTTCTCACACTCGGTCTGACCACCTGGAAGGCGGAGCTAGGACCCCGTTTCACAAACGGAGCCAAGGGATTAACAAGGCTAGATACCTGGACGGAGGTTCTACTGCTGAGGCGAATGTAAAGCTGCCAATGGGGTTCATTTCCATGTCACCCCAAGCTGGGGAGTAAGAGGCACCCTGCGAGTTTCTGATGACATCAAGATCTAAGGAAACGCCCTCCACGTCCCCACATAAAAATCTCTCTCCTTTCCCTCTCTATGTCCTCGAGCCAGCTTTCAGTCGTGACCCGCTTCGCTCAGCTTCTCTCTGTCCCAATACCCGTGCCCCATGAAAGGACATGGTACTTCATCTGGGTCCCAAGTAGCAGAGAAGTCACTTACTTTAAATCACAGCCTGTCTCACAAGTGTCCCATATGGACCCACATGCTCTCTGCCCACTCACGGTGGACTTGTCAGCATTTGTTAGAGTGGCTTAGTGGTTCCACCTTAAACACTGTGAGTCTACAAGACACAGGTGAGCTCAGTGGAGCAATTGTTCTTTAATAGTTGTGGTGCCAAATAATGAAACTATCATTAACAACTAAATTTAAATTAACTACCAAAGAAGCAAGTCATGACTTCTTGGTGCTCTCAACTGTCAACACGTCTGTCTGAAATAAAGCAGCACAGAAAGCAGGCGAATCACCACGTGCGCACGTGCACCACACCCCGATTCTCTCTCAACTTTACTGTCCCTTCCAGGCACAAATCAAGTGCCACCCTCCCTCGTGTGGCTACAAGCAAACACTAGTGTGGCAAGTACTTTTGTAACTGAAATCTAAGTTAGGAGGTTTTGAGCCAAGTGTTTGGAGGGGACTGTACCTGCCATGAACTCCTTACAGTGAACCAGAGGCCTCTCTCCCCGAAGGTCTCTAACTTGGGGACCTCTGCATCGCTACTGCTCCAAACGCTATACAGAATGACATGTGACGAGCTGCTTTTCCTCTCCATGTGACAGCCTTATCACAGCTGAAGATAACCATGTTGGTCTTCGCAAGCTCCGATGCAAAGGACCAGGTCATTCTCGGTTCCTTTTAAATCACAGTACCCAGCCAACTCTCTGCTCAGTTTCGCAACATGGTAGTCAGGGGCGTTTGGGTACCAACAGCTCACAGAGCATCTCATGTGGCTGGTCTGGCATAAGCCCAGCAAGGTCATCACCTCCTCGGAGCAGCACGTCCCTACCAGCCCCCTGTCCTGCGAGGAAGGCCAGACACCCAGTGTGCATGCGAGGGCCAGTGACGGCCTCACCACTGGTCTCTGCTCCACTGAGGCTGTTCAGAGGGTGGACGTGCTTACTTGTCACGGAAGGCTTCTGTATTGGGTTATGTCACGTAAGTATCTGAAGGGCAGGTCAAGCGTCATTTAAGTGAAAAAGAGACAAAGACACAGACCCCAGTGGTGCCCCCACAGGGCTCCTCTCGCTACGTCAACGATCCACCTTTGAGTGTGGTTTTAAACAGCTAAGCATTGTTACCACATGTTCACATACCTTTCAAGTACTAGGTTCAAATCAACATACTGGCAGCGCTAGTCTCCCTGTCTTTTTTTTTTTTTTTAAGAAAGCAATTAAATTGGCTTATAGAGCAGACTATTTTTTCAGTGAAAGCTGTGGTAGCTTTTAACAATCTTCACTCTTATAAAAACATAGTATCTTTTTAATGATTTTAGAATTTGCTAGATATTGGCATACTATTCAAGATTATTCGGGAATTTATGGGTTTTCCTCTGCTTGAAAACAGGCCCCTCCCCCACACTGCATGAATTTTCCAACAAGACGCCAGACGGGGTCCTGCGACCTGGTCTGCACACCCGCTGGTGCTAAGTACCACCAAGTATGTTCTTAGGGTTTCAATTTTAGAAGAGCTAGATTCTTTTCTCTTTCTGACATTTTTAGGTGTTGTTTTTTTATTTTTGATGCTAATTCTCACCACCACAGCTTAAGTATTAAATTTCCCTTGCTACAGAGAGAGAGAAGAAAATGAAGAAAATTTTTCCTGGTCATTTTTTCTGTTGTCTCTTCTGAGACGCTAACTTTTTCAGATTTCAAACCGTTAAACCGCCCCATTCAATGCCTGGCCATGTTCTTGGGGTTCAGCTCCTTCTGGGTTCAGCCTTCCTGAGATTCTTGCCATCCTCCCTGCCCCTCCAGGTCCACGTGGGGACAAGAGGGGGGAGCCGGGGTGCAGGGGACATGGTGGGTCCACACAGGGCCCCGCCCCCTCCTGCAGGGGGGTCACTGGCTCAGAGTCCCAGCCTAGCTGGCTCCCAAGAAGAACCACCGCTCAAACCTGAACTAGTCCACAGTCCCCCAGACGTCACCCCGCTCCTGGCCTCCCTGGGCTCTTCTCCCTGGATCAGCCTGACCTCCAACACGGTCTTTACCTTCCCAGGTGTTCTCGGCCCCTGTAACCTGAGATCGCCTCCCAAGGTTGTCACCCCTTCAAGAGATCTGTGAACCTCCTGAAATTGTCGTGGAAATGCTGTAGTCACGCACGTGGGAGTATTCTTAGCGTAATTCAGACTCTTAAAGGTACGCGTGCAAGCAAAACAAGGTCACTGGAAACTCCCCAAAGCCTGTTCCTTAAGAGCTTCCAACCATTCAATTCTGTCTGTTTTGCCTTGAGGTTTGAAATCTGCAACCCTCAAGTTCAAAAATGCCGTGTGGCTACGTCTACTTTACTCACAATGTAAGGAGCCATGACAACACTATCCAGTCAATGGGATCAATGCCCTGAAATCAAAGCATGTCCTCAGAACTAGAACCCACACATGCACGTACGGACGCTAAGCATGTCTCTCTAGAGGCTTCATAGCTGCAGACATGACATCCTCTACGGTAAGATAATTCTAACAGTAACAGTAACAGCCAACATTAATTTAGTGGGAACTTCTGCCGGTCACTGTACATGAGGTGTGTATGAACTCTAATATAATCTTCACAGCAACAGAACAGGAGAAAAGAAACTGAGGCGTGGAGACAGTAACTGACATTTCCAAGGCCACAGAGTGAGTGAGAGGCAGTATCACTATTCCCTAAAAAGGTCTGTGTGTGCCTCTCTCGCGCTCTACCTCCCTCCCTCCCTTCCTCCCTCTTTTCCTCTCCATCCATCCATCAACGTACCTATCCATCTAATAGTCACCTATACTTGTTTACGTTAAACTCTGTCCCCTAATTGCTTTGAATACCTGGGTCACTGATATAACTGGGGTTTGTGTAAAATTCATTTCACTTGTAATCTTTAGTGTGAATAAAAAGACTGTTTTGTTTAAAAAAAAATGCCCGTGAATTTAATAAATTAGCACGTTAATTCTTCTCCCTCCTACGAGCAACTATTTCCCCCACGCTTAGCAAGGCACACAAGAAGCCACAGGGGGTGTGACTCGGGGCCACTCGCCATGAGGCCGGTCAGTGCGTATAAATGACAAACTTATAAGGTGACTTTCTGCCTTTGCTGTTTTCCTCTGAGATCAAAAGTGATGAAAGTTGGAGAAATCATTTCTAAACAACTGAAATCGTAGGAGAGGAGACATACACCCGACATAGGGCTTCTGGAGAAACTCTGCAAAGGCAATTTCAGTGCTCGCTGGGTGACATATCCAAGCCCGATTAATGTCAGAGAGAACAACAGCATGTCGGTTTCCAAGGGCACGAGTCTGTCAAACAGCTGGAGGCCTCTCAGACTGCCCAGTGCCACCCCGTCCCGCGTGTCCCCACCCGTCCTCCCCGGGCTTTCAGCATCTTCCCCAGCTTGTTTGTGCAGCATCTCTTGGAGAAGTAACATAATTGCTTGAAAAGAGAGAAAATCATGGAGCCGACGGCAGGCTCCGAGCCACCCCGGGGGTGTCCTCTCCCAGAAAACAAACCGTAATTCTGCGGCCGCGTTTCTCATCACATACCCGAAAAGTGCCAGCAGGAGTGCCGTGGCTGCTAAGTTTTCACGGAAAGTAAACGCTGTTAACTGAAAGGCCACAATGACAGCGACACACAGGCCGACGGAAACCAAGTAAAAGAGCTGAGGAGATAAAAGGGGGGGGGGGGCTGTTACATCACATGGCCTGTGTGTCACTGGTCTGCCTGTCGTCAAGTTTGCATTTCAACTTCTGCCTAAATAGGTTTCCTATTTTGTACATCACACGTGTTGCAGCAGTGGAATCAGCCCTGAAGAGTCATAGTTTGGGGCTGACTTATGCCCCAAACGCACATGGTGAAGCCCAGGGCCTGAGACTGTGACTGCACTTGGAGCGGGGCCTTTAGGAGGGTGATGAAGGTAAACTGAGGACAAGTGGGTCCTGATCCCATGTGACTGGTGTCCTTTTGAGGAGACTGGGACACAGACGCACACAGAGGGACGCCCACGTGAGGACACGGGGAGAGGATGGCGTCTGCACGCCCAGGAGAGGCCTCAGGCGGGACCCGCCGGCCCACACCTGTATCTCGGACATCCCGCTCCAGGATGTGAGAGATGAGTGTCTGCTGCTCACGCCCTGAGCTGATGCTGTTACAGCCCACAGCAAACAACACGGCCGCCCGAAGCCATCTCCTGCAGGACAGACCCTGACTACGCAGAGCCTCAAATCCACCTGTTAACTGACTGGCTGGACAGGACGGACAGGGGGTGATGGGCTGAAAGAGAAGGAACCACCAACCAGAAGAAGACCCTCCCCGCCCGACCCACAGGGGAAGAGGGGCCAGTGAGCAGGAGGGGTAAAGGGATGACAAACGAAGGCCTGCAGAGAAGAGGGGGTGCTCTGGGGCCCCTGGGGCCCTGGAAGCGTGGCCCTCCTTGCAAGCCCCTCCCCAAAAAAGAACACCCACACGCACACTTAGAGAGACCCTGGCATGGGGCAGGCAGGATATTCTCCCCAAATCCTACCATGTCATACAGGAAGTTAGCGAACCAGTACGTTCCGTAGCCCAGGCCACTTATGTGCTGCAACCTCTTGGCTCCAGTTACCCGGTCCCTCACTGCGGAGCTCGCGATGGACGCAGACAGGATGGAGAAGCCGAGCACGATGCAGAGCGCGACGCCGCACTGGCGGATGCTCTCCAGGCTGCAGGCAAACAGAAGAGCTCGTCAGAGGTGAGGCAAGGACATGGCCTCGTTCTGGTAGTAAGAACGAGCCATGGGCAAGAGCCGTGAAGACGATGTGTGCGGAACTGAGCCCCAGCCTGGCACGCGGGCTGAGGGCATGGCCCTCTCGCTCATCAAGACACTTGAGGAGAGACCGTCACCAACCAGACTGGAGTCTACGGCTCGGTCGGCAGGTCGCAGGTAATCCATAAGCAATAGCTGTACTTATCACCCACTTCTAAGTAAAAGTTAGAAACTGTGTGACAGCAGGAGATGGGGAGAGGAGGAGAGGCAGACGCGCTTCACCTCAGAAGACAATGAGGACCGGCCCCTGGAGCAGCGGCCATCACCAGCCACCGCTCCACCTGGGCTGGGACAAGTCCTGCCAGACACATCATCAAGAAGCCACTACGTACGAACGCTGGTTAGCACTTTAACCAGAAACGGTACCTGGAAGCTGTGGGGGGTCCCATGGGCTTCGGGGAAATCACCCCCCTGGAACCAGTTCTACATAGAAACATGCTCATCCGTTTTAAGCTCGGTCAGTGCCCCTCCTCTTTTAATGACCACTGTCCTTGCACTTTGCAAAGAATGCCCCGGTCTTGTGCCACCGACTGTATGTGCCAACGTCACTCAGGGCAAGTGCAGAAAAGGGATCACCCCACCCCGCCCCCGAAACAACCCAGAGATGTCCCTGCATAGAGTTGGACTCGTCCCCCCACACCCCTTCTACTCACATCTTGTCCTCGTTCAGCAAGGCCCCTCCGTACGGGTGGCTGTACAGCGTTATTCCTGCAAACGACAGATTGAAATGTGAGCCCACAGCCTCTAACTGCACAGCCGGCAGGCAGCCCACCTCCAAGCCAGGCCCGTGAGGGATCTCGGCTGGCGTCACCAGGCTGGCCCACTGACGCCCAGGAATGGCAGCCCTACTGCGAGCCGGCCCGTTTCTGCTGGGACCTCTGTCGCCATCCTAGCCTCACAGGACTGACACATACCCAGCACACATTCTGCAGCCAGCCCATGCTCATGTGTGACCACACTCGACTGTCTGGTCCTTAGAAGCACCGTTGTGGCCCAAGAAACACATCATCCATATTTCATGGTGAGAAATCCGACTCAGAAAGGCTAAGGAACAGTACGGAAATGAGACAATGTCACGGAATCCACGCCAATCCCCAGAGGTCCACCTGCAGATCACGCCACGTCTGGGCAGAAGATGGGAACGTTCCATTGGTCCCACTCCATTTTCTGATTTGTTTGTGCTGCTTTGTTTTCTTTTTTGAGCTCGTGCATTAGTGTAATGTCAGCAGCCGACATGGAGAAATTGTCATCAACTTATCAATTGAAAGGACTATATCCTGACGGCTGTCTCTGACATCACAGGGGTACTCTCCCCACCCCAGCAAGTCCCACTCAATTCTGTCTCAAGAAGGACTCTGTAACTGCAGGCAGCGCCCTGTCTTTCATCCATTGTCAACTGGGAGACTATGCAGTTCTCCCTTTTCTGATCGCTTGTTCCAAACGTTTACACGGAGTGTGGGCTGTGAGTGGAGGCCGTCACACCAAGCACAACTTCCTGGCTCCGTCTCCTGCGACAGGCGGACACTTCCCTTCTCCTCTGGCTCACTGAATTAGCCTGTCGTCTGCGCTTTGCCTTCCCTGGTGAGGGCACATGAAATCTTTACAGAAACACCATGGGGGTGTAAGTAAACACAAATAAATTAAAAGGTATGGAGCACGGAGAGACTACAGTACTCCAAGAACCCAACGTTTCTGCCACCAGGCACCCTGACTTCCTGCCATTTGCCACCTGCTCCCCTTCCCTCTCCAGCTATGCCAGCCTTTTGCTTCTCCTTTGTGGACCCGGCCACACTGACACAAGTTCTGTCACAGCGGAAAGAATAATGAGACTATTGGTTCTCCACGTCCTCATCGAGTTTTCCAGAACAATTTCTTTGATTATGAATTAATATCGCCCAGATGGCTCCTGCAGGCTCCCAGTGTGTGCCGAGGGCCTGCTGTGTGGCTTCCTGGTCCCACACTTGATCTACACATTCGTCATGAAGTGAGCTGCATGGTATCGACCCCTCACCTGTTGGGACCCACGGCCCACCTGTTTCTCCTACGTCTTTCCTTCCCTGAACTTGACTTCCACCCGCCTCCTTGCGCTGTCTGCCAACCCTCATTCTTTCCAGCTGAAGTGCTGCGTCACAGGAAGCCCTGCCCGTGACAAGCAGCCCAGCATCAGCAGGCCCTGTCAGGAGGCTGCACAGACCCTGACGGGCTTGCAACCGTGCTTCTACAAGTGTGGGACCCACACAGATGTGGCAAGTGTGCCCCTGGGAGCTGGAGGTGGTGGGGTATGCGTGCCACGCTGTGAACTGCTCCAGATTGCACACGGGAATGAAAGCATTCTAGATGAGAAAACATTCAGAAAATGCACTTGGCTGAGTAAAGATCTGGAAATTATATTAAGAACACAGAAGACTACTGGACCTGGTTAACCTAAATACACACACACACACACACACCAGAGACAGGAGGGAGCATGAAAGTGTCTTCAGATAACTAAATAATTATCATGGAGCACAGGAAGTGAACCTAATCTATCATATCTAAGAGAGAGAAGTTGGTCCCAAAAGGCACGTTAAAAAAGTATGAAAAAGCCCATGGTGAGAGGGTTAGAACTTAGGGACAACCTGACCTGGGGGCAGAGAGGGCTGAAGGCCGGGTCCAACCATGTAGCTGGTGATCTATGAGCTCCAGGACAAGAGGGCACGGCGCCTGCCTCCTCCCAGACCTGGCCCCATGTGTCTGAACTTGGCTGATCTCCTGACTCACATCCTGCACTGGAATTGTGAGCAGAATGCTTTCCTGGGGTAATGCACTCTGGGAACCCTCAGAGTGACAGCCAGGTGCTCAGAAGTGAGGGTGGCCTGGGACCCTGGAAGTGTGGTGGCATCCAAGTAAGGGCATTGCCTGTGAGTCTGCACTAATTCCAGAGGTTCATGCTGGAATGAATCTGCAATCGCCCAGCTGGGGTGAAGCAGAATGCCTCCCTTTGCTGGACTCCTTGCCTCACCTGGAAGAAACACAGGCCGGGGGGCGGGGGGGGGCACACCGGAGCCCACCCTGAGCTCGCTTCTCCCTGCATCCTCCACTCTCCGTGGGTGTCAGGCCTCCCCTGATGGACTGCATGTTTCCTGTACCTCTGACCCCACAGACCCAGTGCCCTGTGCTCAGCCCACCAGCGTCCTGCCCACGACCGTTAACGTCCCACCGGCCTCCCAGTCAGCAGACGCATGGGTCAGTCGTCCCTCTCTCCTCTTCTTCACCCCACACATGTACGAAGTTGCCAGTTCTGTCACCACTGCCTCTGCACAGCACCAGGCCTGGGCCACCCTAACTTACATCACCTGTCAGTCGCCTCTCCCCAGTATCACCGACCCTCCTGCCAGCAGCCCTGGAGAATTTCCACAATGACACGGAAAGAAAACATGAGTCCATGTTCTTTGTCTGGACACATACGCTCTTCACAGTGAGGCCCGCAACGCCCACACTTTCTTCTGCCCCCACTCGAGACACCAGCGCTGTCACACCCATTGCTGACTGCAGAGTGCTGCCTCGTCCTTGTCACTCCACTCCCGTCTTGTGTCTGCCTGATACTGCGGAGGGGCTCCCAGGTAGGAAGGGGCAGCTCTCGGGCCTCAGTCCTTACGTGCTGTGAGAAGGGCAGTGCCCACAAGTACACGGAAATCGGCCCATGGTCATGTCGTACATCGTTCAGGACAGCAGAAACCCCTACAGAGCTCTGGGTCCTGTCTGGATGCTATCAGGACCGCAGCCTTGGGCGCCCCTCCCCCATTCTCCCACCAGCATCTCCTGACCCCCGTTCAGCACACGCTCCTGAGCTTCCAAGGAGTGCATCTGTCCGGTGGGAAGGAGACTGGCTGGAGGTGAAGGCCGTGTGCTCGCTCTGCAGTGGAAAGCGCGTACGCTGTTGTGGTGAGTTTAACAATAACATCTTAAACGACCGTGGTTGCATCTTTATTTTGATCAGGTTGTTCTTACTTTAAATCGTTAGACTCACGGCTAAAAGACTGCAAACAGTGCACTAATATTTGCTTTCTGTCCCTCTGTCCCTGCTATGAATCTATGACCCTTCATTTTCGCACACGTCCTGGGTGTGTGTCGTTCTTCTAGGGTTTTAGTCGAGGAGGCGAGAGTCCATTGGGTCCCCTGTCTCAGCGACGAAACGACCGGCTGCCCTGTGGTTAGCATGCCCTACGTTCCAGACCCCGTGGGGGGTGCTCCCCGACACGTGTCCTCAGTCCGTAAGCTGAGGCGGAAGCTCTGTGCCGCGGGAGCTTGTACACGTGCGTGTGCTTCTTCAGAAGGCAGCTTGCAGCACCCACAACTGCTGACTCCTCAGGGACACAGCCAGGAGCCACGGGAGGTGATCCAGCTCAGACACCCGTTTCCCGAAGCCAAATAGGAGCAGAGAAATGTGTGAATTTCCTGGACGAGTGACCTGTTCCCGACACCGGCAGTCCCAGATCTGCACCTCACATCACGTCACCTGTAAGCACACGAGGCACCAAAGACGTTCCCTCTATACGGAGAGCCCCGGGGTGCCAGCGACATGCCAACACAGAATGAAGACCTCCATCACAGCAGCAGCAGCGGGGGAGAGAAGCTGACGCAGTCACCTCCCGGCCGTGGAGAGCGCCTGTCCCCGGATGACCGGCCTCCGAGGGCCCTGCCCCGTGCGGCCTGAGAATCGTGAGGCTGCCCTTCCCCGGCACTCGCTCCTAAATAATTCAGGGGCCACAGCTTTTCATTTGGCACTGGCTTTCCAGTCCCTATAATTTACAGATTTTACACAGAGTAAATATTTAAACATAAGCTTCTGAAGAGGCGCACACGCTCTGCAGTTCCTCTCCCAGGGCCCACGGGGGATCCTAACAGCCCTGGAATGCAGCCTCCCACTCAGCTCAGAGCTCAAGGCGACGGGAAGACTGCCAGGGGCTTCTCTGAAAGTCCACCATTGCACTAACTCTCACTTCACAGCCATCCCCATGTCACTGTGAAATGAAGAAATTCTCTAAAAAGTAAGAAATAGACAAAGAGAGGGCCTTAGACCACAGCATCTAAAAAGGCCATCACATGAGCGGGAAAGTCCTCAAATCACTTTCAGAGACGTGAACCCCACGAGGCACGTACCACCAGCTTTTGTATGACAACAGCTCACCACTGTCGGACCAAATCCCACAGCATCCTGATTCTGTTCTGATTTGGGGGGAGATCTGGCCACCAGACGTCCACGAGTTTCATCAAGGATCAAATAACGATTTGACTCCTCTTCCTTCCAACAACTGAGAATTCAGTCAACAAGCACCACCCAGATGCCCACCATGTAGCAGCTGATGGGCCTGGACAAGCAGGCCCTCCCTGCAGCGTTCTCCATCCCAGGGGGACGAGCAGGCCCTCCCTGCACCGTTCTCCATCCCAGGGGGACGAGCAGGCCCTCCCTGCACCGTTCTCCATCCCAGGGGGACGAGCAGGCCCTCCCTGCACCGTTCTCCATCCCAGGGGGACGAGCAGGCCCTCCCTGCACCGTTCTCCATCCCAGGGGGACGAGCAGGCCCTCCCTGCACCGTTCTCCATCCCAGGGGGACGAGCAGGCCCTCCCTGCACCGTTCTCCATCCCAGGGGGACGAGCAGGCCCTCCCTGCACCGTTCTCCATCCCAGGGGGATGCAGTCCAGTCACAGGATGGCACACAACAAAGGACAGTGGTGCCGACGAGGATTTCAGGATCGGGGTGGGGAAGGGAGCAGGGAGCTTCCTGGGGAAGGAAGCAGTCGTGAGGCACATGGACCCCCAGCACAGTGCACACCTGAGGGGGCTGGCCACTGACCACAAAGCAGGGCAGCCTGAGGGGCGGGCGCTTCCTTTGGCACCACTGTACAAACCGCTCAGTGAGGTTTCATAACCTTGGGATATCAGTGTCTCACAGCTGTGTTCATGTCGACATGTAGCCTTGCCTTGCCGAGTGGTGTTCATTATTGTTGTTGTGTGTTTTTGTGTGCCGTCGTGAGAATGTCTGAGCTTGAATTAGAGCAACGAACAAACATTAAATTTCTTGTTAAACTTGGCAAGAGTGGAAGTGAAATCAGGGACATGTTAGTCCAAGTTTACGGGGATAATGCCATGAGGAAAATGGCAGTGTATAAATGGATTAGATGGTTTCCTGAGGGGAGAGAATGCGTCACTGACGAAGAGAGGTCAGGGTGGGCAGAACTGATGAGCAGAATTGATGAAAACATTGCAAAATTCATCAAATTTTGTGTCAAAATCATTGGCTGACTGTAAGAAGCATAGCAGACCAAGTAAACATCGATAGAGAAACAGTTTGGAAATCTTAACTGAAAATCTAGGCATGAGAAAGTTATGTGCAAAAATGGTCCCGAAGGAGCTCACCGATGAACAAAAGCAAAGGAGAGTGGAAGTTTGCCAAGACCTTTTGGAGAGGCAAGACGATGTTTTGGGTGATGTTATCACTGGTGATAAAACATAGGTGTGCCAATACCACCCTGAAATAAAGTGTGAAAGTGCACAACGGAAGTCAGCCAATTCTCCACGACCAAAAAAGTTCTATCAGTCCAAATCAAGAGTCAAAATGATGTTGCTAACCTTTTTTGATATCAGAGGGATTATTCATTATGAATTTGTACCAACTGGACAAACAGTTCACCAAACTAACTAGTTCCCCAGGGAAACCCAGGCGACTCCGGTTTACAGGCACTGCGAGAGCTTCTACGTTAACATTGCAATTTGGCCTTCACTACATCAGATGCTTTCAGAACCAAGGCTATTCTGTGGAAGCAGCTCTGCAGGGCTAAACATATTTTAAAATCAAGCTAACAGTTTTCTACATTGATGCTGAGATTTTTTTTCCATTTTGTAAAAAGGGGGCGGGACTTGGAGATAAGTAAGGGAACTGTACGCCTATTTTGTCAAGGTAAAGAGTAATGAGAGAAAGAACAAAGGTGACCCAGCTGGAAGTAACCCTCTTCCCTGAGGGTCCATGTTTCTGAGACCCCTGAGCAAGTGGCGGCAGGGAGGGGAACTCACGCCTACACAGGCTGCTCACACACTCTCACTACAGCCTTTTGCTCCTCAAAATAGGGAAACTGAAAATCAGAGCTCCTCACAAATCCAGGGATGGGGCTTGCGATCTGTCCGACAGATCAGGAATCCTGTCAAATGGGACTCTGGGGGACAGAGAAAGGGAGGGGCTCAGGGAAGGAAACCAAGGCAGAGAGAAGGTGTGGTGGCTTATCTAAGACCAAACATAACCAGCATCAGAGTGAGATTTACAATCCTCATGTTCTGGATCCCACTTCATCTGTTTCTGCACGGACAGGCTTTGAAGCCTTCGCTGTAAAACCGCATTACTGCAACACTCTCTCTGCATGGGGTTTGACCTCCATTGTGCTTCGTGCGCTCAGAACAGCATCTGAGTGACCACTGCAGGGAGAGGACCTCGGGGCTGCTGGTGTTGGCGCAAGGCCGGGACCGTGTCAGCATCACCAGTGAGTGAAGGAGCTGCTGGGCAATCGCCAGCGTCCCCTCAAAGGTTTTCAGAAAGGACGCTATGCATCTGAATACACTGCAGTGATCTCTTTGTTTGATTCTTCTTATCATTTATATTCCGGCTCTTCCTTCTGCGAACTGGCCCTCAGCAATGTGTAAGTGTATAAAATTAGCTTTCGCATTTAGTATTCTCATTACAGCTACGTCTCCTATGGTTTCCAGACTCCATATATTTGTCATCTGTAAAAGTGCACATCTGCGCTTTTGTTTCATATCCCTCACGATAGCAAGATCCTGAACTTGGCTCCAACTCAAGTCGTCACTTTCAGTGCATTCCTCCTATAAAACGTATATGTACAAGTATTCATAGAGCATAACCGCTGTAATGAAATCCTCTACAGTCACCCTGTAATAATGGTGCCAAATCTCCTTCATGTAAACAACGCACGTTGCTGACACCTCCTATGGTAAGGGCTGCGGAAAACACCAATGTCAATAGTAGAAACACCTTCCAAGAAGGGTTTACATTCTTATTACCAAGAGAGCTGTAAAGAAGTGATGAGAAGGACCAACTGCTTCAATGGCCTAACACAGTGTCTGGAAAATATTCGTTATAACAGTAGAGCTTTTTAAAAACTGATGTGTGAATGTAAATTTTGGAAGCTAATGTGTTGGGGGGAAGAAAGAAGAAGCCACTGACTCCTCTTGCAAGGGTGACAAGGGCTCTGACAGAGGCGGCATCTGAGCTGAGCTTCGGTGGGTGAAGACAGTGTCCTCTTGGTCCATCCACATCGTCTTCAACTGCACGCGTTCTTTCTTCTATGGCTGAATAATATTCCACTTAATGTAAATACTGCATTTTGTTTGTCCATTTTCTGTTGGGAGACCTTTAGGTGGCTTCCATGTCTTGGCAATTGTGAGTAATTCTGCGATGAACTTGGGAGGGCAGGGACCTCCTCCAGATCCTGACTTCAACTTTTCTGAATAAATGCCCAGAAGTACGATTGGGATTGCTGAGTCATGTGGCAGTTGTTTTCTTTTTTCTTTCGTTCTTTTTCTTTTTGGAACCTCCATACTCTTTTCCATAGTAGCTGCACCAATCTGCAATCCCACCAACAGTGCACAAGGGTTCCCTTTTCTCCACATCGTCACCAACACTTGTTATCTCGTCTTGTTGATAACAGCCATTCTAACAGGTGTGAGGTGACACTACATTGTGGTTTTGATTTACGTTTTCCTGATGATTGGTGATGCTGAGCGTCTTTTCATGTACCTGTTGGCCATCTGGATGTCTTTTTCAGAGAAATGTCCGTTCAGGTCTTTTGCCTATTTTTTCAATTCAAGTTATTTGTTTGCTATTGAGTTACAGGATACATCATAGATATATAGATATATATAGATATATATATATATATAGATATATATATATAGATATATATATACACACACACACACACACACACACACATATGTATGTGTATTTATATATACATACATACATATATAATTTTAACTTTGTCAGATATATGGTTTGAAAATATTTTCTCCCATTCCATAGGATGGCCTTTTCATTTTCTTGACTGTTTCCTTGAATTAAGCCAGACCCAGAAGAAAAAATACTACATTACCACTCACATGAAGAATCTAAAATAGTTTAACTCACAGAAGCAGAGAGTTGAACAGTAGTGACCAAGGGTTGGGGGAGGGGAAAGAGGGAGATGTTGGTCAAAGGGTAGAAAGTTTTAGTCGCACAGGTTGTAAGTCCAGATAGAGACCTACTTTACAGCATGGGGTTTATGGTCAAAATGCTGTATTGTATACTTAAATACTTGCTAAATGGGTAGATCTTAAGTTTTCTTATCACAAAAGTGAATAAATAGGTTAGACAGGTAGAGCTACACAGAGATGATAGATGATACACACATGATTGATAAATAGGTGATAGATAAATAAATGATAGGTAGATACATAAATGACAGATAGATAGACAGACAGACAGACAGACGGAGAGATGATGGATGGATGGATGGATGGATGGATGGATGGATGGATGGATGCACACATACATACACAGGCGATAGGGAGAGCAGGAGAAACGTTTGGAGGCAAAGGAAGTGTTTATGGCATTGATCGTGGTGACGATCACAGATGTGAACTCATCTCCAAACTCATCCCGCTGCACACAGTAAGTATTTACAGCTTTTTCCATGTCAGTCATACCTCATACAGAGGTTTTAGAAAAAGAATGTAGACAATTGAGCAGAAATGCTAAAGGTGAAGGTGGCCTCAATGGAGGTGATGTGGGTATCAGGGCCACAGGATGACAGGCCATTGGGTGTAAAGGGACGGCCATGCTAAGGGGAGGGCGTGGGAGCAGAGCATGAAATTGGCAGCTGGTGTGTGCCAATCTAAAGGTGTGGACTTCATCACAGAAGCCAATGGGAGCCATTCAAAGTCCTGATTCTGGGCAAGAAGGACAATTTTACTGTTTTAGAAATACTTCTCCCAGCGAAGCGTCAACATCTCCACTCTTTCTTTACTCCTGAATCAATGCAAGTGGAATCTCAGCAGAAATGCTTTCAGAAGAGAGCAACCAGATGGCAAGGGACTCAGCCGTGTGTGTATGATTGAAGGGTCAAGTGAGGGGACCTGCGATGGACACACGGGGACTAGATTTGGGTTTGGTCTCAGTTTTTCATTATTTCTCCAGAGAGGGTATGACAAGCATTGCTGAGAGAACCTCGAAGAAAGTGAGTGAGGAAGCCATGCAACTACGAGGGAGAGAAAATTCCAGGGAAAAAGAACTGTGATTTCAGGTGGGAGTGTAGGTGGCACGTCTGGGAGACAACCAGGAGCCCCAGGTGGCAGAAGCTGTGCTGCCCAGGCGACGTGGTTTGAGAGGAGGCAGGAAGGGCTGCTGGGTGGGACAAGGTGAGCGGGTCCCATAGGTCACAGGTGGGAAGTGGTTTTTTTTTTATCATACAAGATGCTGGGATCCGAGGGGCCTATTCTGTGGGTGGTTGTGGGCACTCATGCAGACATGAGGCTGTGGGGTAGGGAGCAGAGGGCGCATAGGACCTACCCAAAGGCTGGTGCAGGCAGTGGGCAGGATTAGAGGGCACCTTGAGCCAAATGAGTATTGGGGAGGGTACTACAAACATGCATGTTCTGGATTTCAAGGGCAGAAAGGACACGATTTGCTGATTAACTGGGATGTACAAGAAAAGCACGGTCAGGATTGGGGGTCTGGCCTTGACTGACTTTGATTTTCCTTGGAACCCTGAAAAACATTATATGACATTAAGGGACTAAACTGCCAGCGTGAGAATATAGCCTGTGACAGGAAACACATCCCCTGTCCCTGTCTTTCCTGGATGGATGCCCACATCCATGCTTGTCCTCCAAGCTGCAGGCTGCACTTGCAGAGCTCCCTCGCTGTCACCCAGTGTGTCCCGGTCACCTTCGGCAGTCACCAAGCAGAGCACTCGACTGCACTCAGACTCATGCAGTAGGACAGATGGCACCTGGGAGGCTGCACTGTGCAAACTGTGTCTATTGGTCTAGGCCAGGGCCAGCCTTCGGTTGTTTTAAAAATGACTCCAAACCTACTTTATGTTGAGTGTTACATATGCTTAAAATTAGGGCTCCAACAAGCTGCCAACTTGCTGGGACACAGCCAGTGGCCAGCTGAGTCCTGGGTCCTTCAAGTGGCCTGGGTCAGCGTTCGGAAAGGTCCTTCGTCTCTGAAGCAGGGATGTCCATGTGCCAGAGGCCTCATCACAACAAGCAAGACGTGTCGTCTGTGGGGACACACATCGTGCATCCAGCTACTATTGACTGGATGCCCCTGAGCCCGGTCCTGTGGCTGCAGGGACCAAATCAGTGCACAATCATTGGCTCTGCACTCAGCTCAGGGGACTGCCCCAGTCCCACGTCCCCTGCGCTCATTTCATCACAGCGATTAATGGAGAGTTCTAGCTGTGCCCAATCCCAGAGGAACAGGCAAGCATCAAGGGATGTGAGAAAAGGTGTTTGCTCAGAGCTCTGCTCATGGGAATTCTTAATCAATACTTTGACAATAGCTCACAATGCATTTTCCTGTGGTGCAATTTCTCTGTTCCCAATTCACAGCATAAACCATCCTTTCCCATGACAACTGCATAAAAAAGTCAAATCAGAATCAAAATTTTGACATAAACAAATAAAATACCGTTCAAGTTTGCAATAACAGGATACCTGTATTTTTCAAGTCAACGCAACATAAGAACAGAAAGCCCACCCTTGGCAGGCGTTACTGAGCTGAACACCAGAACATCTGGGAAGCCGGGGGCGGAGCATACACGGCTGACTGACACCTGCAGTCCAGTCAGTGTGGCCCCATGTACCCAGACAGTGACCCACTGCACAGGGGTTCGAGCAAATACCTGCTTGGAATTAACTATATCTCAGGAAGGATACCACTCTGTCATGGGTGGGGGGGAGTTTTAGTCCTGGGACTACTGGTTTCCATCTCCCAGGCCACAGGCTTCTGCCTCACGCGTCTGACGCCTCACTCTTCCGCTCGGGTCTGTGTAGGGAGCACAGCCAGCCATGCCATGGCCTCTGCACCAACTGAACTTCAATTACCTCCAAGTCTCTATTCCTTTACAGCTCCGCTCTCCCACACTTCCTGTGACTGACGCCACAAATTACACCTGCATACATCCCATCCCCCATTAACACAGGTTTATAATTGTATTTTATGCTTTAAGTCTTGTAGAAGAAGAAAAGTGGAGTCACAACACAGTAATATTGTTTTATATCTGCCCACGTGTTACCTAAACCAGAGAACTTTATATTTTCATATGTATTCAAGTTCCTGTGTGGTGTCCTTTTATTTCAACCTGCAGGACTCCCTTTAGCATTTCTCATAGGCAGGTCTGGTGGCAAGGAAATCCCCTGCTTTTGCTTATCTGGAAATATCTTAATTCTCTCTCAATTTTGACGGTCAGTTTTGCCAGATATGGAACTCTGGAATGACATTTTTTTTCTTTCAGTACTTGAAATCCATCATCTCACTGCCTCCTGGCTGCTAGTTTTGCTAGTAATCTATGAAGACCCCTCGTATGTGATGAGCCACTTATCTTTCTGCTTTCAAGGTTCGCTCTTTGTCTTGACTTCTGGTAGTTTCACTAGAATGTGTCTCAGTGTGGGGCATTTGGGGTCCATCTTAACTTGGTGTTCATGAAGTCTGTTGTATTTATACATCCACGTCTTTCCTCAAATTTGGGGAGTTTTCAGCCATTATTTCTTCAAAATCAATCTCTCTCTCTCTCCCTCCCTCCCTCCCTCCCTCCCTCCCTCCCTCCCTCTTTCTCCCCACCCCCATAATGTTTATACTGGCCAGTTGAGGATACTCCGTAAGTGTTCACCTTCCATTGTTAATTTTTCTTTTTGCTTTTCAGTCTCGATAATTTCAAATGGCCTATCTCTAGTCCACTGATTTCATCTGGAGACTGTTCAAGTCTTACTGACTTTCTCTAGTGAATTTTTCAATTCAGTTATATTTTTCAGAGTCAGAATTTTTGTTTGGTTCTTTTCTTTATAATTCCTATCAATATTTTGATATACTACTTATTTTGATACATCATCTCTCTGATTTTTTAGTTTCTGCCCATGATTTCCTTTAGCACAGTTATGATGATTGTTTCAAAGTCTTTGTCAAGTAAGTCTGATGCCTGTGTTTCTTCAGAAATGCTTTCTGGTGATTTTGCTTCTTTAAACGAGCCGTGTCTTCTTGTTTCTTTGTATTCATCTGTCTTTTTGTTGTGTATTTTTCATTTTTTGACATCTTGGGGGCTTTTCTGACCTTGGAGGAACAGTCCCTCTCAGGGCTGGCAGATTCTTAGAGAAAGCAAAAACTTCACCTGTGTGTAGGCCTTTCATGTGCCAACTGATTGACCCAAAGCTCACAGCCCAACTACTTTACCGACTTCCCCACGCCAGGCCACTACCCCCTGCCCTGAGCACCCAGGATCAGGACCAGACAACCAGAGACAGCCCCGCACCTCAGGGTCACAAGTATTCAGACTACAAGTCCTAATCCTCCTTAGCTGTGGCCCCTGCCTTACCTGACTCCTGCGGAAACCATACTTTCCCTCTACTGCCTCTGTCACCGCACTGAATTGGGTGCTTTCCCACATGGCCCCTGGGAGCACAGTGTGCCCCCTCCTAGGGAGCTACAATCATAAAGCCTGTATGTTAAATACTTTTATGGCCTGTTGCTGAGTATTGAGCATCTGAAGACATAAGCAGCTTCCCGCACTGCAGACCGGCCGTGAGGGGGGGTCTTTACAGCCCCGGGTGAAGGCTCAGGTCTCCTCAGGCCTTTCTGGGCATCGCCTTCCTTGAGCCTGTGCTTTCTCTCCAGTTCACCCACAGACGGGGCTGCATTCCGTATCTCACTTTCCCTAGAGTCTCACACCTGCTTCTTCTGGGAGACTTAGCCGTTCCATTGTGTTCCTCAGCCCGTATCTCTTGCACCAGGGATCTGCAGGTCTGTCGTCTCCTGTGGTCTTCGCAAGCTGTGCCCACTGCTTCCTGTGGCTTCTTACGGCCTGAGATCTGACTGGCCATCTGAACTCAGAGGCAGGAGACACAGAAATCAATCCCTCAGGCAGCCTTTGGATACGTTGGAACGCTGCAAATTCTGCTCTTTCCAGTTTGCAGAAGGGAACCCTGAATGGGAGGCCCCATTCCCCAAACCACACCAAATGGCCATACCACGGTGGAGAGGGGTCGGGCAAGATGGAGTAAAAACACCACAAAATTCCCTCTCATTTCAATGTGGCTTTTCCTTGATTGGGCATTTGCTTGGTTACCATATATGCTTGACTGATTTCCAGAGCTCGTATAAAGTCATTTTAGTCCATTTCTAGTTGTTTATTTAATGTTTCCGTAGGGCTTCCTCGTCTGCCATCTTGCTGACATCTAGGTTTTACTCTCTTCATCTGTGAAATGGATTTGCATCTCTGTGCATGCCTGTGGATGTCTATTCCAGTGTGAAAAAGCTGTCATCATATCAGTCATTTCCAAAAGGACAAGTCACCTGTCATCTTAGATGAAAACTGGCCAGGTCTGCCCTAATTTAATTCAACTGCAGCTACTCTGTCCTCCCGCCACACTTTGTAATGGGCGGGAGAAGCAGGACGGGGCTGTCAATACTCTCAGTGCCACTTCAACTCAACGGGGGAAGATCCGGCAGAGCAGGTGTCTGAATGCCACCGTGGGAGACTGCTGAGGAGCAGCAGGGAGCATCTGGGCCTCCAGGAGACAGTGGAAGCAAAGCCAGGAGAGGCGTAAGTGGAAGGACGTAGAGGTGTGACACTGCTCTGTTTCAGAACACGTCGTGGGAAGCACGTAGGAGTCCATCATCCTGACGACTTCACTGATGACAGAAGGTGGGCAATCTGTTGTCCTAATAAAATCCTCAGACTGCTTTCTGTCATTGAAGTCATACTCACTTTTGTTTTAAATCCCTACTTTTATAGTATTTAAATATAATTATTTTTCAATAGTATATATTGATTTGCCTTCTATTATTACCTGAGAAAATGAGGTGTAACAACACAGCCTACTTTGAAAAATAAAGTTCAATTTTTAAAGGTTTTGTTAATCATGTATTTATGTTTTCTGGTAAAACACTTTTTTAAAAAAATGATTAATGGGCAAGTTTCATTTTTTACATTCTGGTAAAACATGCTTAGCCCCTCTAGATAAGCCTGAAGTGTTACATGATCTCACTCCCACTGTATAATTAGTGGGTTTCCAAACTCTGAGTCCCCACAGAAGGGGCCACAGTGTAAACACCATCACTCAGGGGTGAACAGGGAAGCAGCTCAAAAACATCACCCATCAGTCCCTAGTCTTGTCAGGGGCAGTAATGACCTCCGTCCTCAAACCCTCCAGGAGTGACCGCTGGGTCCGTGCTACTGTCCTCTGAAACGCTCCACCTCAGCACCCTCCATTCCCCTTTTCAGTTACTGAGCCGCACACCTGGTATTCACTGATCCCAAACTATGCATCTTCTCCTCTCTGTCTCACCCCATCAGTGCCACAGGCCCGCCGCCATCACACTACGACCTCTGCTCTCACGCCCCTGTCAGTTCTCCCCAGCCAGAAGCTCCCACTAACTGTGTTGGTCTCTCTCTCCGGCCTGGTGCTAATGATAAGACATTCTAATGTTTGTCTACTTTTATTCCATCAAACCTCATTCATTCTCATTTATGTTTAATCCAAACCACTAGAAAGGAAAGCCTCATGCCCTCACGGTGGCTGCCTCCTGGCTATATCCACTAAAATATTATGGATGTTTAGCTGAGCATCTCTTCGACCTTAAGTCATAATTTCATATACCTCTGTTCTCTCTCTAATATAAGATGTATTATTCAGGTAAGAGGCATTCAAATTGTTGTGTTTCCACAATCAACGTAGGTAATTGATGCATTCAGGGCCCAGCATGAAACAAATGATGATGTTCACCTTCCCAACACTCATGGGTGATGTGTTGTACCTGTAACCACATCTCACGGCATCCCACACGGTAGTCCTTAAGAAGAGAAATTATTCTTGCTTCTGTGAGACATTAAAGTCACGAGGAGACAACGCTCAAGGCAACTTATTCCCTTCGTTGTACAGATGAGGTCATAATTTTGAGAAGGTAAACATTTAATGACACCAATAGAGACAAATCGGTCCTACAACCTTGTATGAATTTAGAAATGGGGTGACTGTCCAGGACAAACCTTCTCATCACTCCTCATGTTCTTACTCAGAATGCTTTCTGTTTCTCTCCCTTTTAAAAACATTGTTTTTTGAAAAGTAGTGAATTATAATGCATAAAAACTGGCATTACCGTATTGCCTCCAGTCCACGGCAGGGGGTAAGAGCCTCCACAAAATAAGGTTGTTTAGGTGGTTTAAGTAGGACGGTAGGGAATGGAAAGCCTTCTGGTTGTACCACACCTGAGAGAGAAAGACAACGCAATCAGCTCTTGTGTCGATTCGTCATCTGTCCTCAGACATGAGGGACACGCGTGTCCGTGAACCTCCACAGCCCCTGACCCAGGCCTCAGAGGGAAGTTCCCGCACAGCTGACAGGGAGCAGTACATTCCAGGCTGCTAATTTTATGTTTATCTCAAGCATATAATTTACAGCTAAAAATAGATTGATTTTCCCCAGAACAAATGTGAATGTTGCTTTGTAATTATATTCTCACAGACAAAAAAGAACCTAAGCCCATCACTTTTTTCTTTCTCAGCTGGTAAGCTAATGAAATTTGACCTGTAAATTAAAAGTGGAGAAAAAGATTTTTAAAAATTACTTTCAAATTAATAACTGAATATGAAACATTATTTCTCAAAAATAAATTGAACTGAACGTTTGCTGAGCATGGAGAATAAAGTAGCACGTCTGCCTGAGTGGACAGAGGTAATGGAGAAAAGAGAAGACTGAAAACGTTATTGAAGTTGAGATAGCACAAAAAATACTAATTGAACCATCAGTATCTGTATTTCAAAATATCAATATTTTAAGGAAAATTTAAATATATATCTAAATATGTATAAAATTGAAACATATATACACGGGGTGGGGTGCCAAAAAAATGTATACAAGTGGACACTTTGGTCCACATTGCTCAAGGACACAATAAAACCAAATAACTGAAGGAGGAAGTTAATCTCCTTCAAGGAGCATATTATGACACCTCCAAACAAGACTTTTCATGTGGGAATCACGAGTAACAGTTTCTCAGAAAAGCAGCTAAGTAGCTATAAGGAAAAGGAATCACTCAATGAATATTCAAATGTGTAAAATTCTCTGAGAACAGAACGTCTGCCAAACATCAGCAGTGAGACGTGTTGGGCCCTTTTATCTGAAGTGTATACACTTCAGCGGGTGTTTTGATTAAATAAGCTGAACACTCAAGATGTGACTGAAACAACCCATAAAGGTTCCGTCAGAGACATTCTACAAAATAACGAATTTATTCATATTAAGCCTATTCCTGTGCAAATTTTCTATTTTCTCTTCAAAAAGACTGAAAATTGTACAACCTCTTGTGATACACCCTAAAGGCCAAAGGGAAAGGCTGGGCGGAAATGACTGAAGGTGCAGGCAGACAGCTGACATATCACCAGCGGCACGGCAGGAATCACGGCTCACCGCCACTGCACGCCGGGATCACATGCCTTCCCAAGAAGCCACTCAGCGACCAAAGGGCCACACCACTGGTTTGCATTCCCATGCCTGGCAAAGCACCTGCCAACAACATTGTGGATACAAAATGGTGCTATAACGAGTGCTAGCAAAAGTGACCTCCCGGGGCCACCTGGTCCTAAATTCTAGCTGGGCAAGTCATGGGGGTCGTCACGCCCCTGGCAGTTAACCAGTTAACTTTAGTGAAAGTTTATCTTTGCCTCAAGCAGCCCTGCCCATTGTTTCTGAGCACCTTGGCTCACACACCTTTGAAATAACCCCCCCTCAAGAGACACACAATCTTGTTACCTATTGTGTAATCCCACCCCCCACCTTGCCTTTTCCCACCTCAAGGCCATCTTCCTTAGTATTAAATGTTCCCTCCTTAGTATTAAATGCACGAAAGAAGCTGCAAAACTGTCACTCTCCAGAGCATCTGAGATCTTGCTCCCCAGCAACTGTCATCAGTTTGACTCAAATGAACTCTTATCAAAATGCTGTACAGGTTTGGCCGTTCTTACGTCAACAACATCAAAGCTTCAGGAGTCCCCTCTCAAACACGCCCATACAGAAGGCGAATCTGAGCAGGAGGAAGAGAAGCCAGTGTCCGGCAAACACGTGTCACGCACAGCCCGGAGGCAGAGTCCCCGCGAGCCCGCTGCTGTGCCCTGACGCCAGAAAGCAGAGGCACAGCCATCGGCTGTGATTCAGAAGGTGCGGGGTTAGTGTAGCCCAAAGGGTTAAATATTCCTAAAGGAAATGAGCAGATTCCTTCAACAAACTATGTATATTCTAATTACAGCCACATCACATGTCCAAAAGCCAGCAAATGCATTTCGGGTTACTTTTCTATCAAGCTCTGAATCTTGACATGTTCATATTGAGCTATGAATCTTCTCACTCGTGTCGCCTTGGAAGGAAGAGAGATCTGAACACTCAGCTGACAGAGGGATTTAACAGTCTACACAACAACTTAAATTTTTCATCAGGAATTACATTGTGAAATACAACTGTTAAAATTTTCTTCAGGGATTATACTGTGAAGTACGAACGTTGAGATCTTTTATCAGGGATTACACTGTGAAATACCAGTAAGGCACCTTTATTCCACTGAGTAAACCTCCAACACGCACCAGCCCTTATCCTGGTAAGCTTTCCCGGGCTCCCATGAACATCGGCGTTCCCCCACAAAGTGGGGAGGGTGCCTGCCTTCCTGGGCTCACACAGACGGACCTCATTCCGGTAGTTATGTGACAGGTTTCCGAGTAGACACAACACGCCCACAGTCTCCTCTCCCAACACCAGACTATTTCCCCAACTGCTGAGACTGAAGCTAAATCTTTTCTCTTTCCCCATCTTATGGTTGCACTGACCTCCTTCCGTAGGAAAACCTCTGCTATGACTCACCACTTCTGAGTTCCTACTAGAGGACCAAGGCCACTTTCTTCTAGCCCCGCCGTCATTCCTCCCAACTGAAGAGCCCCAACCCTTCTCGGTGACACCCAGTGGACCATTCCTAATTAACAGGAGTGGCCCTGGCAGGGCTCGAAAACCAGGCCCTACGAGTAGCCCTGCAAAGTGGCTGCTTTCTTGGCGCCGAGACTTCTGGAAGATGAGGATTTTAGTACACACACGGAAAACGCCCTTGGCCACCAGGAAAACTAGTGATGTATCCAGTTGTCCTGACAATGGTGTCCTGAAAAATAGCTTACCTTCTCATTATTTTTTTTCAGCTCTATTAGGTGAATTCTGAGCTTAACAAAAACAGTAACCTATATACTGTACAGTCTAAAAGAAAATGCTTTGTCTTTCAAGGGCATGGTTATGTAGGTCTTTACTTCACAATAACAAACACTGTGAAATAAACACAGTGAGGCATCTGATTCGGTTCCTCCCATGCCCACAAATATATTTGGATTATCGCGTTTCCCTGAATGCTTTCTAAATCAGGAAAGAAAGAAAAAGTTACCTTTGCCAGAGGTTTGGGTTTTGATATACTCGAATTTGCATCTTGAACGGGACCCGGGATTCGCACTCCAAAAGACCAACCTCCAAGCCTGGTAACAATAAACACAGTGTTAGTGTGGACACAGCGAGTGCCGGGACTCCTGACTGGGGGCGTTTCGTCACTGACTGCACTAGCTACGACGACCTACAGTCTGTGAGAATCTGTGACACGACCACAGAGGTAGGTCAGCATGCAGAAGAAAGTGTGTGGCTCAAACGGCAGCAGCCAGGCAGGGCCCTGCTTATGGAGGAGGTGTGCACGAGGCTTGCCACATCAGCGAGCGTGCCTCTCAGAACCTCCCATCTTGCTGGGAACAGGCACGTCTGTGATCACCAGCACTTTCGTTGTTTCCATTAATGGTCATTTCTCCTACAAATCAGCTATTCTGAACTACTCAGCCCCACACTTTGCTGAGCTGCCCTGCTTTGCATTGTACTGTCTTCCCCACTTGTGCTTCTTAAGCTTCAGTGCAAATATTGCCTCGTTCAGGAAGGTGTCCCAGCGAACTTCTGTTGGGGTAGATTTCCTTCTCTTTTGGGTTCTCACAATACCCTACATTTCCAACAATTGATCAGTTGTCACACTGGGTTTTAACAGGCTGTTTGGCAGTTTATCTTTCATGCAGCTCTGTGAGTTTTTCCGGGGTGGAAATTATATCTTTTTTCTCCACGTCCCATGGGTTGTGTGGTACTTGGCACCTATTAAGCTTCCTAAAATATTTGGCATTAAGAATAAAGGGACACATAGACTGTTTCCCACTCTGGATAAAAGGAGACTGAGAAGAAATTCCCATCGTAGGCCCTGCTCTCAGCAGAAACTGAGGCAAAGGTGTAAGGATCGTTCCACTGGCGCAGTTTAACCCCAGAGACACGGACGGAGTGACTTTCGGTGCCAGATACTCTTATTCTAAGTCTTGGGCACGTAAACTCCTGCCTTCAAAACGCAAAGATTCTGGCAGGTTCAAAGCTATGACGAGGTGGCAGCAGAAGGCAGGCAGGCAAAGGCACAGCCACCAGCGTGTCAGGCAGGAGGACGCTGCGGGGACGTCGGAGACAAGAAGGAAACGCAACCCGAGAACCAGCCGACACTGGCCTTGTCCTGTCCTCACCAGACGCTAAGTTGTTTTTCAGAGATGACAGAGCAAGGCCACGGATCCTGCCATAGCGCAATGAGACGTGCACACTAGGGAAAGAATCCACCCCAGAATAACCTCTCAATGTCACTGGGTCAAATTCCACCATAGATTACACACTAATCCGCCCAAAACCATCCAAACACGTGACCACAAAAAGCCAGTGATCCCCTAGCGCCTGCGCACTAAGCTGCACTAATACTCCAGCGCCTGCGCACTAAGCCCTCACAGTACGCGAGTCCCTGCGCACTAAGCCTTTACGATCCCCTGGCGCCTGCGCACTAAGCCCTCATGATCCCCTGGCGCCTGCGCACTAAGCCCTCATGAGCCCCTGGCGCCTGCGCACTAAGCCCTCATGATCCCCTAGCGCCTGCGCACTAAGCCCTCATGAGCCCCTGGCGCCTGCGCACTAAGCCCTCATTATGTCACAAAAATGTAATGTTCTAGAATATTCATACCTTTCCCCTGTGCTTTTAAATGTAATGGAAAACCCTCGGTACGGGACACAGATCTGAGCCTTGCTCCTGTCTCCTTGGCTCACAGCAGTGGCTGCTGTGTGTGTGGGCAGCGGCCCCTGCCCGGTCAGGGCGCAGGGACACCGGCGCAGGGACACAGGCGCAGGGACACAGGCGCAGGGCAGGGTCGCAGGGACACCGGCGCAGGGCAGGGTCGCAGGGCAGGGTCGCAGGCCCGGCGCACAGGCCGCGGGAAGCTCTCGTGCTGAAGCAAAGCCCTGCATTTGGTGGCACAGGAAACTGACTTCGTGGTGAAGGTGACAGCGACTTAAAGCCACGAGAAGCACCGGTTCCCACCCCCTCTGCTCAAGTCACCACGTGGGCTCAAGGCCACGCACGAAGCAAAAGCTTCCCCCAAACGGACTGAGAGGCGCTAAGACCCCAGGCGCAGCCACGCTGCCGTGTCGGACGCTGCGGGTCCAGGGAACCCGAAGGGCGCCCGTTGCTTCATGTGCTGCGACCGTGCGCTGACGCTCCGAGGCGGGGGCCTGCGCCCCCCACTGACCCCCCACCGACCCCCCACTGACCCCCCACCGGCCCCCCACCGACCCCCCCAAAGTGCGTCTCGGGGCGACTCCTCCCGGGGGGCCTGGAGGTCGGCAGTGAGCAGCCTATCAAGGCGGCAGCAGGTCTTGGAGTTTCTGTTAGGACCGAGGTTAGGACTGGACGCTTAACTGTCTAAGGACATTAGCATCTGAAGCAGCAGGGTTTCCAACGTGATGCCCGACAGCTTTGAACGCACCTTGGTCGTTCACTCGGCAGCAGCAAGTACTCGTCCAGGCGGGAGGCCGAGAGGTTCAGCAGCGTGTGGCCCAGGCGGTTGGTCAGGTGGGGGGCGCTGCCGCTGCCATTGGGACATGGCTTTGTTTTCAAGGAGATACAACAGAAACTTACTTATGACTCACAAACAGGTTCACTGACGATACCTTCACATGTGACTTCTCAGAGCGCTCAATTTCTACTAAATTAGCTATGGACTTGTATATGTCCTGATATCCCAGATTTCTGTACGAGTCACCTACACCTGAGGATTAGACCGGCTTTCCACTGGGACCCGTGCAGTCAATTCTGTGTGGGAACTGCCATTCCTTCTCTGTATGTAAGTTGGGGGAGTGTCACTGGGGTGGTCTTGCATTTGATGAACCTGGAAGAGTCAGAGGCCACCAGTGCGAGGATGATAAGCCCAGGAATTCAAACAGACGTGTTCTGTCCTAAGTGCCCCAAGGAGAAATTACACTTCAGTGCCGGCTTCGCTCAGATTCGTGAAATACTCTCCCAACAGGGTATGAGGCCGCTCAGCACAACCAAGACCCAGGGCCACGGGGGCCACAGCAAAGGCCCTGCCCTGCCCCCGTCGGGATTCAGGCTCCATATGCTCTCTCTCCATTTCCCAGAACGTTTAGAAAAGATCATATGCTAGAACAGTCACGACTCCAGGAAATGACACCTCTGGACCTGTCACATCAGCTTCCAAAGCCTGTTTTCTCATTTGCAAACTGGAAATAACAGCCTTACCCAACTCATAGGGTTCTGTTCGATAAAGACATACATAAAAGAAAGAGTATTATATAAATTTAACATATTATTTTCAGGTTCTTGATAGAAAGGCTTGAGGAAAGACGAAAAAGGAAAAATAATCATCGTCATCGATTATAATTCAGCCACACCAGTGATCTCAGTCACCGGTTCACATAACTTTTTAGTTTCTCCGCCTCCAGCCTGTCTCTCTCCAACCCACCTACCAACACATCACAATATGTCTTTAAAAACACTTTTCACTTAGATGATTCCCATGCTGAAAAGTTCAAATTCCTATCAAGATGTCAAGTCCCCTAGAAAGCGTCCTCAGTCTCTTTCTCACCTCATCTGTTAAATTCTCCCCAGATATACCCTCTGCAATTAGCTGAATACTGCCTGGCACTAGGTGCCAGGTGCCAGTCTCTGGGACCCGTAAAGGCTACCAGACATGGCAAAGACTTTGCAGATGTTTTTAAGTTAAGAATGCTGAGGGGAGATTGTCCTGGACTGGCAGCGTGAGCCCCAACGCAGTCACGTGTACCCTCAGAAAGGGGAAGCAGGGAGGTCAGAGGAAAAGGGATGAGGCGACCATGGAAGCCAAGGCTAGAGCGATGTGGCCACAAGTCAGGGACCCACAGACACTGGAAGAGACGAGGAACAGATTCCCTCCAAGTGCGCACAGAAGGAGCACCTGGATTCCATGCTCATGACACTGATTTCAAACTTCTGACCTCACACTGTGAGAAGACAATTTATGTCACTTTAAGCCACCCAGTTAGTGGCCATTTGTACAGCAGCCAGGCAGCAGTTCCATCTCTGTGCAAATCACACTCACTCGTGCTCACAAGTGCTTGGTCAGCCTACCCAAGGAGAGTTAAGCCCAAAAGCCCTTGTCCTTCTGAGCCAGCTCACTCCGTTCCTCTTGGAGCGCTCTCCAAGGCATCTTGTCTAAACAACGACTCGGCCCTGAGGAGCAGAGCTAACCTTGGAACATGGTTGTTGTTCTGGAGAGGCCACAGCGTATTGGATAAAATCTCAAGGAAGTAAACATTCTTGTAAACGTTCTTCGGCATGAACATGAATTTCAGGGGAGAGAAGTATTCACCTGCTGACAGAACACACTTAACTGGGCTCATGTGCTCCCTGCAGAGCAGGGACTGGCCGTGGATGTGGGCCTGCTTTTCACACCCCAGCATGTGTCTCATCTGGGCCGGGCCTGCAGAGCACCCCCTTTCCTTAGGACTCATGAATTCCACCTAACAGCCTCTGTCCTCAAGTTCTCTGAGTCCTAGTGTGTGGACCAGCAGTGTGTCCCAAAGAACACGGTTGCCACAAAAAAGGATTCTTTAGTCAAACAATGTGCAGAAAATGCTGGACCCTTTCCATCCATTGTCGGTGCGTTACCAGAGAAGAGCACCTTGGAAGAGCTGCAGCAAAGAAACCTGCTGAATACAGCTTCATCCAGCATTTCTCAAACTTACTTGGCTTCAAACTTTGCCACGTGAGACCTTTTTCCTGACCGATACTCAAGGTTACTGAAACCTTATAGTTCCTGTAGGTTGGAGTGAACATAGGAACATCAGCACCAAGCGTCCTGACACACAGCCACGCATTCCTCTGCCACTGGCACCCAATCCAATCCCGAGAGCTTAGTAGCTTGTAATAAAAGGAACCAGTATAACGGATTAAATCAGGGCTGCAGAATAAGAGCACGGAGCGAAAAATCGAGGTTTCATGACTAAATAGAGTACACAAGGCAGGGAAAAAACAAATCACTGTGTCCAACAAAACATCAGCAGAGGCCAGCTGGTCACTACAAAGCAGCAGCAAATACAGCTGAGTTTTCTGACAGCCGAGGACAAAGGCATCACACAGGCCAGTGAGGCCTGAATGTCTGGTACGGGCGCTATGTCATCACTCACGTATATGCAGACATTTGGTCTAAGAGAAGAAAACAGACCAGGTCCACCCAAAAGGAAACTTTGCAAAGTCACTGCACAAGGAAGAGGGACGTCCCCATGGCCACGGAATAGAAAGGCACTGTACAGAGGTGGCCATTCCTTAATAGAGCCTCAGTTAATTTAAACTGAGATTTTTGCTTCTCTGTGTCAGTCAATTAGCGTTGCCACATGAGCTGGTTGGTTGTGGCTAACAGGCCCAGGCCTTTTACTAGTTACCTCTGGAGATTTCCTTTGAGTTGAATTCCAATCAGTTTTCCAAATAAATTTCAGTTTGTTCTCCTTAAGCAGACTACAGAGCGACGGCCCTGAGTTGAACAGTATAATACCTACACGTGTGCATTTTTGTGGGAATCAACCCTAGAACAGCTAAGTGGTGTCTCAGCCTTTAATATCTAGCTCTCAGAACTCAAGTAATAACGTGACAAGAGCCCTGAGGTCATCCTGCATTGCAGTTGGGAAATTTCTCCCCAAGGGCAGTTCTGGCTTCCTCATCGTTGCTGAGGATCGATGGAGGAGAACCACTGTGAGATCCACACAACGCCATCTTGTACAAGTGTGCACTTCATGTACTGACACTTTGCCCAAAAGCAGCTCATTGAGTAAACCAAAAAGTCACAGAGGCTCACCGAGTTAAGAAAAATGAAGATTTTATAAATGAAGTAAATTCATTCTTATTACTTGAGGTTTAGACTTTAAAAAAAAGATTTAAAAAAAACACGGCAGAAACCTACCAGGCAGGCACAGGAACCCTGGACTTTTGGGTGAGAAAGGGGATCCGTGTTCCAGCAGGAAAAATTGTTCCTAAGAAACAAAGAGAGACTCGAATGGTCTTTCCGACTGCAAAGCTGCTCCCCCAGCAGACCATTTGGTCAGACGGCGGTTCCCACACACTGTCTCCCTGGTCAGAAGGCAGAGCCCCTGCTGTTGCACAGCTTGAGCTGTTAATCTGATGACAAGGTTTTATTAGGGACAGTATTTCCAATCCCGTTCAGCGATGCTCTGTACTGATCGTAGGACCAGGCTCCGGGACTTGCGCTGGGGCCCAGGGGCTAGTGGTAAAGCCTAGGCCTCTGGTCTCAAACACAAATACCTTCAGCACCGACACGCAGCTGATAAACACAGCGAGCTGCTCATTTCTTTTCCTGGCATGACAGCAATTTAATCACCATGTAAAGAAAAAACAATTATTCCGTTTCCATAGGAAGAAAGGCTGTACAACAAATTGTTATGAAAACAACCTGAAGCCCTGGGTTTTTCATTCCAAAGTTCTCCTATAGCTTTTTTCCTTGTAGGCCTCATACTTGGATTTATTTACTAATGTTTATAAATCAAAAGTTGCTTTAGTAATGATAATTATTCCTATTTACTCAAAAATTGGGAAAGACAGGAGGACATTCCCATGTACTGAACCAGGCACCCGTGAGATATTTTTACCCAGCCTCTTACAGGCCCCACTTTTCTGGAGAGTAAGCGGCAGTTCTGAGAAGTGAGGCGCTCCTGCAGGCCAGGCTTCAGCAGACAGGTCTTCGGAGCTCCACGCCCAGGCCGCCTGCTCTGGGCTGCGTGGCTCCAGCAGGAGAAGCCATGGGAGAGACACCCACCCAGTGTAGTGAAAAGAAACATGCCATTTCTATTAACCAGGTGAACAGGTATGGCTTCCAGAAGGAAACTTACTTGTTTTAAATAAAATCTTGTGCTTTGATCTGGGACTTTAGTATATCAAGTCTTTGTACAACATGGACATAAATTATTATTAATGGAAGTATTCATAACACCCTTGTATGAGGCAGCCCCCAACACCCCCCCACCACCAGCCTTTCGTTATTTAGACCAAGAAATAGGGTAAAAATTGTTACAAAAGGAATAAGTTAAGAACAGACTAGGTGGATTTCACAACGAAAACATAAAACCAAAACATGGACCCTGGAACGCAGGGGAAGGCAGAAGGGAAAGCTGTGCGGTTGGTTTGCAGGCGGGCCCAGGAAGGGAGCCCTGGGACAGACAGCGGGGCCTGGGAGACCCACTGCCACTTCTGCAGAAAACTGAAAGTTAAATAGGTAAATAGGTGTCTAAACAGAATCTCCAGTGTGTTCTGCTGTCCTTAGCATTGATTCTGCTTCGTCTTTTCTCTCCCTCTTGAGAAACGAGATGAAGACGTGTCTTTTTTCAGCCAACTCCTTTTTCTTTGCTGCAGCATCGGGCTGAAAACCAGGCCACTTGGGCCCCGGATTACATTTCAATTTCTCAATCTGCATACTGCTCGTTTCAGTAGAGGGGAGGGAAATAAAAGCGTCACCAAAGATGCTTTCATTTAGTTAAATAAATTACTTTGCTTTTCAAGAGAAGACTACAGTGAAACAACGTAATTAATTTTCTATTAATTCTTCCTTACTGAGACCATTAATAGTTATTCTGTCTGGAATAACTGCCAACATGACTAATGAGCCAAATCTGTCATCACAAATTAGAGAAACATAGTGCCAATCTTGCATTATTATCTGGATTTCGATATTTATTACTTAAAAACATACACGTTAGTCCTCAGTACATCATTCATGGTTTTTATCACTTTCCCATTTCCTCTCCCCAGAAGCTGGAACCCCTGAAACTAGGGCCATATCCTATATCAATCCTGGTTCCTACAACAGCACTGTGTATATAGCAGATCCTCAATAAATAAGTCAACCAAAATAAGAGAGAAAAGTGTTCATGAAGACAGGCTTTATTGAGGTTTCATAAAAAGATCCTCTCTGTATTATCATTTTAAAATCCTAGGGGGAAAAAATATTCAAAGTAATTCACTCCCAAACTGATGTTACTGACTTTGTAAGTCCCTTTAGTTTAAAAAGAATTATAATTAATATTTTCAAATGCACAACTTTTCCTTAAAAGTAAATAACAATTAATACATAGTTCATATTTAATTGTTACTTAATTTTTTAGCTTTGGGTTTTCTTAAAGAAATTATTAATTATTGATTAATATTTTTTGCAATAACATGAACCGTGTGTTTACCAAGAACAAAGGAGGCGATTACGTAGCTTATTTCCGGTCATTTTAGATGGCAGCTCCCATTAGGCCTGTTCGTACTAACCTACGTACTAACCTACTCGGGGGCTAACGCTCATTCCATGTGAACTTGCAACATGAAGCGAGAATCGTGGTGGAGAGCGTCCTCCCTGCCTCCAGGGGTATTGGCTGGCGCTGCCCGTGTGCAGACAGCATCTGATACTTACAGGTCTGAGTTTGGGTCAGCGCAGAGCAAGCCCTGGTCTTCAAACTTCCGCAAAAGCACGTGGGCAAGACCCATGTCGTCACCCTCACTGCTGTTGGTCATGAGACAAAGAAATAAGGTCGTTAGTGCTCGCCAGGCCCCTCACAGGACAAACCTGACCTGGCAGCGAGCCCTGCGAAGCTGATCCAGGCATACGCTTCCTGGCAGCTCAGGTAAAGTTAATCATTGGCTGATTTTACGGCAAAGCCAAACCGGCAATGGGATGAAGAAATGTCTTAAAAGCACAGTTTTGCCCCCACAAATAAGCATTTTTATATACTTACCTTCATACTGTTTTATTCTGTCTCATCTTTTCACTTATTATAATATTACCATCTTTGGCGTTTTTGTGTATGGTTTTTAAAAATGATTTTCAAAGGCCCCATAATATTACATCATGTGACTATGTTAAAATCTATACAGATATTCTCTTAATGTTGGGGCTCTGGTTTGGTTTGAATATTCGTTCTATTACATAGCCCTGCAATAAAACAACTTACATTTTTTTTGTTTCTGTATGTGACCTATATTGAAGAACATTTTCTCGGGAGGAAGTCCTCAGTGCAGAATCCCACGTGTGCTTTAGGTACACATTGAATGCTAGTGTTTATTATTCTGGCACAAATCTCAGAAGTCAGTTGACAGGTCAAGCAAGGCCACCCACATTGAAGTTCCTTATTGGAGACACCACCAGCAATAAGGTGTGCTAGTCTTCTAGTTTGGGGAGGTATAGAATCAAACCCTGTACTAAATTTTATACATCAATTGTAAGAAATGTTTTGACTTGAGAAAATGTAGAAGAAATGATATTTTAACCCTCTCTAAATTGGACTGATTGAGAGTGGAGTTCATTTTGATCAATTAAAATTCTGAATTTATAGATTTATTACTTTCTAGAACTTACATCATATCAGTTACAAAATGCTTTTGACACTTGTCCCCAAAATAAAGAAGAATGATGTATTATTAGCCTGATACTTATGTGCAAACAGTGACCTCAAATTTTTTTGCAAAGTAGTACATACGTTAACAAATGTACAGACATGATTCCTGTTAAAGAACTTACATTCACTTGTCCCAGGAAATGCAAACAACCTCAGTATAATCTTCAACCACTGATTCTTCCGGTTGATTCCTTTGTTCCCCAAAGTAACTTTCTGAATTGTTATCAGCTTTCAAATATAGGAAGTCTGAGTTGTTAGGCTTACTGAACCCCCACACTCCGAAAGTAACAATAAAAGCCCAGAATGAGAAGTGACTTCCATATTTGTGTATAGCTCGCTGCATAGATGGGAATTTTACAAAGAGATTCCTAATTTTCCTTGGTCTCTAACATACCAATCTGACATTTTCTATGCTCAAAATGTATCAACTGCTCCCTGTTACCTACCTAAGAGCCTTGAAGTAGTATTTAAATCCACTGCTCTCTTTAGGCCTTGACATCTTTGGACAAACATTGCCCAACATTCTCTGCCAGAAAACCCCTCCCAGCCCAGAGAGCCCGGCAGAAGCACCTTCTGGTTGGGCGGACCTGCCTTGGACCTGCCCCTCCAGTGCATCCGCTTCCTGCTACTTGGCAGGAAACCATGCCCAGCTGTTAAGGGGTGAGTCCCTTCTGCCATGAGAACTCCTCTGCCTCCTTTTCTCTCCTCTTTCTGCTCAGTGGCCCTGACGACGTCCCCACTGGGTTTTAACTGTGGACTTCTTCTCAGTGTCATGACTGCAACAAACAACCCAGGAGCAACAGGGCACAAGGCTTAGGACAGTACTTGGGACACGGAGGTTCCCCAAAATCATTCATTGAACAGACAGTGATATTACTGCTGAGCTGAAATCATAGACCTAATGCTTCCTCTCCATTCTGGCTTCCCTGACCTCTGAACTTCCAGACAGGAACAACTGTAGTGGAAAAGGAAGATGAACTCATCGCACCAAATCAGTTTTGTAACTAATTTGTTTTGTAATTAATTAGCTGCTGAGGACAACTTTGTTTTCCAAGCAATAATGTGTGTAAACTTATAACGCAAACACCACTGTAGCATCCAAACCCAAAAAGAATATTTATAGAAAAACACCATGTTTCCCACTGCATAAAATACAGCACAGACTGTAAAATACTCAGGTGGCTGTGAAAATGAATGAAGGAAACCTCACGTGAAATGGAGTCGAGAGGCCTGAAGGGGGAGCTCGCGCACCATACTGCGCGTCAATTACACACGGACAGGAGGAGAGGTCCCAGGCCGGCAGGAGGAAGGAAGATTTTCTCCTTGCCCAGCAACAAGCCCAGTCCAGGGGAACCCCCACAACTCAGCCAGTGAGAAGCCGTCACTGCCCCGAACTCTCACTTTCCACTAAAGGACTTGCATTCAAAGTGCGCCCTCCCCTCCAACTTCCTCCTTTTTTTCTAGAAAGTAATGGTTCCTCTCCTTTGTTCGCTTGACTTGCCTATAGTTTGTGCTACAGCATCCTTATCCCAAATTGCAGTTCTTTGCTATCCCCAAATAAACCCATTTTGCCAATAAAAACATCAGGTTGTTTTATCGTTAAGGTCAACATGGTTTACAACCGGCCTAATACGATTCCCTATGGCCAGAAATACTCAATGATGAAACATGCTGAAATCGACAACAAAGTTATGTCCCATAAGTAGGCAGTGAGACCTCTGTATAAAGAGCTTTCAAGTTTCTGACAAATGAGAAAACACTTAAACAAGGAAAGAGACATATTTTCCACTGAAATGTTGTCCATAAAAAGAAAACATTATTTGTGGCATCTGTGAAAATTCTCGATTGCCCTCTTTTGATCTATTAACCCAAGAACAAATATGAAAGTTTAAAATACTTTTTCTGGAAAAAATATGAATCCATAAAGTAGTTTCCTTGGAATAATTACTAAGAACAAGATTTAAACTTACAGCTTACTTTTTACTGTATTTTTTCCTTAGGTCTAGAGGTGACTGTTTTTTAAAAAAAACTGTCTTTAAATTGTCCCTGTTGCCATAAACTCAAATGCTCATTCCTACACTGTCACGCTGTGGTCACCTTATCCTAAAGTGCTGTTTAGAAGCATGTGAAGTCTGTCCTGCCAGACCCTTGTACTGAAAATTCACAGATAAGTGTGCATCCTAAATGGGGTCACTGTTCCTCCCTCCAAGTCAGTATTTCTCGAAATTTGATGTGCACCAGAGTCCCCCACCAGCCTGGCTGAACCAACCACCCTACAGGGACTGTGTGTTGTTAACTAGTTCACCACCACCACCACCACCACCACCATGATTCTGATGCAAATGGAGATCAAACCAACCTAGAAAGACCTGGGATTGCTGGGAGCTGAGTAACCCACAACGCCCCTCTCCCTACCACTTGCAAATCCAGGCTATCTGCATCTCTTGAGCCCACCGGTCTCTGGTGGTGGCCAGCAGCTGCTCTCAGCTCTGTGACAGTCACTACAGGCAACACTGATCTAGGGACATCTTTCCCATTGCCCAGGCCACATGCGGATACAGCCTGAAGACCAGACGCAGAGCACCAGGGCAAGGACCAGGAAGACCCGGCACTCAGAGACTTCACATCCCCGGAACGCTGACCTCAGCCTCCCCTGGCCTCCTGGCCCCAAAGAGGGGAGAAAAAGCTGGACTGCAGGGGATAGATGCCTTCCGGCTCCTGAGCAGGGAGGGTGTAGGAAGCAGAAAGCTTCCCTCCGTCCTGGGAGCAGAGAAGCTTCTGGAAGCCCTCCTGCTGCTCTTCAGAGGTAGAACTGGCCTTCACCCTGTCACTCTCAGAGCCGCTGCCACCTGATCTAACAAACGCGGTCCCGGCAGCCGGAGAGAAACAGTGCAGGTACTTAATAAAAATAATGTTCATACACAAAAATAGTTAAAAAGGTAAATTCTGTGTACATGTATTTTACCACAATAAAAATAGATACAGTCACGCAATGAATAGACAGACACCTTAAATTAAAAGTAAACAAAGTTAATTAATAGGAATTGACATATAGAAGCAAGTCAATATGTATAAGGTTATTCGATAAAATGAAAATTGATTAATATTCAATAAAACAAAAAAGGGATTATTATCTATCTTTCCAAATCTTGTAGGCACCCCATGTTTGACTATCTTAAAATGTCTTTTAATAAAATAAAAGGCTAATTACACACTGGTAGCAGGTATTCACAATACACAAAAATGAAAAGGAATTAATATAAACACACAAAGAAACTATGAATAATAAAAACATCTAAAGAAAAAGCAAAAACACAAAATATATTTTTTTAAAAAGGACAGAAAATAGAAATATAAATGTGTCCCAAAGTAGAGCCGTTTGAATAAATTATGGCACCTCCATGCAGCACTGTCCCACATATCCGTGAGGATGGGAAACGCGCTGCCCTGATTTACAAAAATAGGTGAACAAATGTTATTGAGTGAAAATGCGTGTGCTGAAGAGTTCTGCAGTATGACCTCATTGCCACAAAAGATAAAAATGCCTGTGGTTAAAGTATTACACATGACACGTGAGGACTGCAGACCAATAGGCGCTGGTAGGGTTACATGTGATTGGTTTTTTATTTGTTTTTGTTTTGGGCTAGCATGTATTTTGTATTCTTTTAAAACACAATGTTATTTTTAAATTAAAAAACTAAAAGTTACAGCTCCTTCAAACTGGAGGAGTGTGACAGACGTGTGAATATGTGGCCAGAATGAAAGCAGTGGTAGACAGCCTGACACACTGTCACGGTCACTTCAAATCCTTCATAAGAGAGGAGGAGAGTGGGTTACTAAGGGACGTGGCCAGAGAAGGCAGGAAGGCACCTGGAGGAGGGATGCTGGGACAGGGATGCCCTTGTCCCGGGCTGTGTCGGGTCCCCTCTTGGTTAAACCCAGGCCCCTGGGAGCATAAAGACATGCGAAGGAGGGAAAGCATTAACCAAAGGAAACAGAAACACAGTGAACCGTTTATTACCCATTTTCCTTTTGTTCCTGCACTTGTTTAAATCTAATTCCAAATTACTCCTCATCAAGTATTAGTAAGCACTTAAGTCTAGTTACTTACGCTCACAATTTTAACGGCTAGACCTCTGACCAAAACAAGTCAGTCCTGGCTGCCCATCCTGTGAACAGCCCAGTTAACGTGCCAGGGGACACGAGGCGTCCCCAGCCCAGAGTCCGCAGCGCAGACAAGCGACAGGGCCTCCTGGAGAGAGAACCGCCCTGCAGCCTAGGATCCCACCACAGGCCATGCAGGGCAGGCTCAGCGACGGTCAGCCAGACCCAGCTGGAGGGCAGCCCGCCAGGGAGGGAAGTCACAGTCCCTCTCTCAGGGCCCAGTCCCATGTGGGTGAAACGAAATCCCGGCAGCTCTGAGGACTTCCTGAACAAAACACGGACTGCTCGGGACTCACTGGCAGCAACACCAGACCGACCCTGGCCTGTGGTGTACATGGGCTCAGACCCACAAAGAGAAAAGTCAGACATTTCTCTGTTGTCCCTGACCAACCGTGCAGGATTTGTGAAATATACAATCCACAAACTTTTCTAAAATCATCAAAATTCTGGATCATGTCTAGTCCTCCCAGTTCCTGCTCAAGGCCGTGGGCTGGTGTGGGCCAGGCCCTTTGCACATCAGCCAGTGGCACTGTGTCCCCTTTCACCAAGGGGAATCCGGGGCCCTGGGGAGAAGCAGGGTGCCCAGGGAGCCATGGTCAGAGGCCAGGCCGGACTCATCTGCCCTAAATATCCACCTGGACTCAGTTCCTGGGAAGACCCGGAGCGTCTCAGAGCTTACTCGCGTGCCCGCGGACCTCCAAAATAACGAAAACCAGGTATGTTTGAAATTCTTAAAACTATCAAAGCTGTTGCCAGGTATCTGTCATCTGTCCTGACATGACTCTGCAGGGAAAGGGCACAGGCTCTTACCTGAAGAAGTAAGCTTCGGCCCGCTTGTAATGGCCAGGTGTTAGTTTGAGAGGAGGGTAGTCAATGGCCAAAGGCCTCACCATGAACAATCCCATTGCCAAGGCCACAAAGAGGGGTGGCAGCAGCAGGTCCAACAGCATGCCTCTCCAGGCGCGGCGCGTGTGGCAAAGCCGCTTGCTCAGGAGGGCAGCCATCTGGGCGAGAAGCAGCCGGCCACTCCGTGCGGGTGGGGTCCTGGCAGAGGCGCCATCTGTGGGGACAGGAAGTTGCAGCCTGAGTCACTTAGGATCCCAGTACCCGCTGGTTCTGCGATGCCCGTCTTCCACTTACAGGTGAACCTAGGGCAGCTCTGAGCATCGCAGTGACTGTCCACACTAAGAAAGAACTCCCTGGAATGTTCTATACAACAGGACGTCTCATGACATCGAATGGCAAGAACAGAGTTGCACTGTAGAACCTTGTTTCTGAAGGGAATGGCAGACACAAAAGGACAAAGAGAAGGGACCTTGTGTTTGTATTTATTGGCTAAAATGAAGCCTGCTACATTAGTGCAAATTCTAACACAAACGAACAGCACGACGTTCTGATGTCCCACATGCACTGATGCAGGGGGTGGGGTGCAGAGACGGTGCTGTCCCTGTTTAGAACTCCCGATCCCGGCATCCTGCGGTGCCCGCCTCCTCCTAGAGCTCTGCTCCCCTCTGTTCTTAGCCCACATCCTTCCTGAGGAAGCCAGCTGACAGCCAGGTCAGGACTCAGCGGGCACCATGCCAGCCCGAGTCCCTGCCCTTGGGGCCCGCTGGCACCCCAGATGGAGAGGAGCCGGCCTGTGGTAGCTCTAAGCCCCCTTAGCACGGGAGGCCGCAGCCAGCCCACCTGTTCCGAGAGCCAATCAGAAACTGGCCCTCAGGGAGCCAAGGGTCCAACCGGAGAGTGAAGCATGAGCGTTGCGTCATCGATCTTTGGTCATCTTGCCAGGCTCCTTCTCTCAGAGTGGTGACCTGGGACTCCACAGGAATCTCCACAGTAAACCTGCTCCAGGCCCGCCCAGACCGCAGGTGAGAGCACCGTTCACATCCGGAGAGGATGAGATGGCAGAGCAGAGGGGAGGCGGACACCAGGAGTACAGCCCGGGTCCACGGCTGAGGTCGCACACAGCCGGCCCTCAGCAAGCCTCGGCTTTTCCTAGCCATTCCTTGTAAGATGTTCCAGAAAACCCCACAGAGTGTTTTACCAGAGAAGCGACCTTACAAAAGGACACGTGTAAAACTGTACTGCTTACAAATAACAAACTGAAATACAGTTAATAGAGGAGCAGAAAGTAAGTTTAAAGTCCCAGAAGAAAACATTCTTAAAGAAACTGTACCATTCGGAAAGAAATTATGTGTAACCGCGCTGAGAAGAGGCGTAGTTGGGAGGAAAATGCGCGTCTCAAATAACGCCGCCATTTGTCAGATCCGCTCTGGGTGACCCAGTGTGTGGCAGGCCCTGGGCTGTGTGGCTCCTGTCCTCAAAAAGGCAGAACACAGGGGCTGCAATACAATTATAAACAAATACGCCAAGACGCCGTAATCAAGTGTGGTATCGATGTGGGCAGAGTGTGGGGGTTGGTGCCACGGAGGGGCGCTGAGACAATTGTCACAGAAGTGGGGACACTTAGGCAGGGCCTTTAACCCAGCAGAGGTTGCAGGCAATCAAGAAAGCACGGATGGTCAAAGATCCAAACGTAAGACAGTGAAAATAATGGAATATTGGGAATAAGTGTGTGTGGCAAACCAATGTGCTGCCATGTGGCAGGAGACGGGGGTGAAGGCAATCAGACACCCACCCAGAAGCACCAAGGACCCCAGGTCTCCCAGGGGCTGAAGCCTGCTCTGCACGGGGGTCTCGTGATGCGAGCCTGTTGAAAGGCAAAGTAACTGCGTAACAAGTGGGATCCTGGCGAGGGTGGGCGCTGTGTGATGAAAGCTGTGATCAACAAACCGGCTGCATATCAGTCACCGGCTGACATTTTTAAACGCTGATTTCCAGGTCCCACCTCAGACACAATCATCTCCATGGACTCAAGAGATTTTCAAAAAATAACTTCCCAGGAGATTCTGAGGCTCAGCGGGTTAATGAATTAATGCACAACCAATGGTGACTCGTGTTGATGCTCTTAGCGCGGTTGTGAAACCGGCACGTAGCGATCTCCAGTGCTGGAAAGGTGTGTTACCGAGCTACGTCTGATCACATAAATATAGCCCCTTCCCAAGCATTTTTTCAGGTTATAGTGCCGATGACACCAATTCACGGCATTATGTGTGCAAATCTGTTAGGATGATTATGTGAGTTCTCAAACGCAAGCTAAAATAACTGAAATGCTCCTGGGGGCCCAGCCCCAGGTTTTCCGACGTCATTATGGAGAGAACGGCTTCCTTCCTCGCTGGCCTGTGGCTCAGGAGCTCTTTCTCTGGCCGGGGAGAGTGTCCCCCTCTGGGAAGGTTCAAGAGGAACGGAAAGGCTGCTGGTAGGTTCACCGGCTTCTGCTCCCACCAGGCTTCCTGTCACGTCGCCAGAAGTCACACCCCATGATAACTGGCCGTTAAGTGGCATCTTCTGACATTCCCATCTAGCTCCCCACTCAGCTGCCTGTTGAGCTGTGCACCTTCTCAGTCTGTGTGCAGCAGGCAGTGGCTATAACACCTGTGGGTGGAACACAGGTTTCTGTCCTCATAGCCAGGTGACACAAAAGGGAAAGATGACAGACGGCCTGTGCTCCGTTCTCCTCAGTACATGTGCCTGGTGATGGGACAGCGCGCACACAGTCAGGATGGCCGTTTATGTGCCCACTGGCCCTGCTCAGAGAGGACCACTGGGAGACCCACTGTGCAGCAGGAAAAGCTGAATCTTTCACATGCACCTGGACCGGAAGCCTCCAGTGTGCTCTGTGACTTCTGGACAATGACGGACCCTCTCTGAATATCATTTCCCTCAGTTGGAAACTAGAGACTCATAATATTTTCCTTCCAGGTAATGAGGATTATCATTACCATCCTTATTAAACAAGCAGAGCTGGTATAATGTCGGCCTCCAGTCATGGTAAATGCCCACCAGATAGGCCCAGTCAGTCTGTGGGAAAAGGCGCTGCTCATATTAAGAAAAATAAATTTTCCCCACCTTCCCACATATGTTAATTGGACATAAATGGGAAAAATAAAGGGCTAAGATAGTTCATGGTCATGAATCAACCACCAATCAAATATTCATGGCTAAACTCATAAAAGTATTCACATGAATAATTTAACAGATAAAATGCTGAACCAAATTGTTATGAATTGTCTTATTTGACTTATGAGTGCAATTACACTCAAGGACTCTAGTTACATCCATAATTATGCATTTGCATTTACCCTGACCACCAAATTGATGAAGGAAAATGTGCAAAATTTTTTTTTTTTTGGTCTGATGGCTTCAATTTTCAAACATTAACCCTAGTGAGGAATAACTGAAGACAGCGTTCACTGAGTGTGAGCTCCACGTTGCCACGCGCACCCCATGTCTGGAAGATGGGAAAATAAAGCATTACAAAGGCAATGCCTGCAAGTCGGTTTTAAAAACAGAAGAAATATTGCCAACCAAAAATGGCCAAGCGGCATGCACAAATACGCAGCTTATTAAAAAGCTACAAAACAGATGATTACTGTAAATTAAAACAATGAGATCCCAGCTCACTAATGTGATAAGGATTAAAGACGTTAACACCGAATATTATTGACACGTAAGCGTTTAGAGAAACAGCGCTTCTTACACAGGGCTGGTGGCAGAAGAGATCATGCAGATTTTCTGTGGGAAACAAATACAGCAAATTCTGACGGGACAGCTGTGTTTTAAAAATCAATACACAGAAGTTCATCGGGCCTATCAAACACGGTGGTTTGTTACATGGGACAGAACAGCAGCAAGAAGTTGGAAAGAGCTTGAATGTCTGACACGTGGGGATGAACTGACCCACGTATAACAGAGCCCTGCAGGGAGCTGTGTTGGCCTCTACCTGGAGGTGGGAGGGGGTAACAACACAGGTAAATACTCAGATGTGCTGCTTACTACATGTTGTCAGTGAATCAAGCAATTTAAGCTAGAATTACATCATCTTTTAAAACAAAGTCTGTATACAAACATGGAGTGCAGCTCAACACAATGACTGGGAGAGGAAATGTGGCCCAAAATATTAATGGCATTACCCAAAAAAATGAGGGAGGATTAAAACACTAAATATGTAAATATAGGAAAATACGCAAAATATATCATGAAAAAAGAATGTTACAAAATAACATATATAGAATACAATTTAATAAATACACTAGTATTAAAACAGAAAATATGTTGGTGTATATACTTTCAGTGAAAAGTTGTCTTTTATGAAATAATTTCTACACTTTATATTCTATTTGACAAACTGTTTTTATTCAAAAAGGTAAAGTAGCAAACCCACTTTTCAACCTACTGAAAGATTTATTTGTGTGGTGAGAACATGGCTACACGGCCTGGCCTGGTCGTGAGCACACGGAACATTCTGCACGGGTATGTGCCCCAGTGACTCCATTTACAAAGCCTTACGTGCAGCCCTCCATCTCTGTCCTGGTAAAAACCACAGTTTATGACATTTATACAAATCATAACTAATTATCTTATGGACACCATTTGGGTAAGAAAACCAACAAAACTAAACATCCCCTTAAGAAAGGGAGGACGGGGAAGAAAAGAAAGAAGAAAGAGGGAATAGAAAAAAGAATAGAAAGAAAAATAAAAGGAAAGGAAAATGTTTTTGCGATAGTTGTATGCTTATTAATATGACATAAAACCCAAAATACAGTTATCTCTTAAATATTAATCATGTGATAAAACATGAACAAATTTTAATGCTATGCTAGGTTATTGTACCTTGGTTAAATATTTCTTAAAAAGCAAAATCATATTAATGAGGCATAATTCTTTAAAAAGCTAACTAGAGGCTTATATACCTAAAATGTTTTACTCATAATAATTTCATAACTATACATTACCCAACTTTTATGATGCTTTACCTGTTCATTTCTTAGAACAACCAGACGGTTTTTCTATGCATAATTTTTCTAAGAACCAAAAAGGAAAGAAAAAGATAATAAGGTAGCTGGGCATAGCCTTTGTTTTCAAGTCTATTTTATCTGGTATAATAACTGCTACCCCAGTTTTTTGGGGTTTTTTTTTCATTTTCATGAAATAACTTTTCCATCTCTTTACTTTCAGTCTGTGTGTGTCTTTCGATCTGAAGTGAGTCTCCCAAGAAACCCAAAAGGCTCCTTCAAAGGGACGTGTGCATCCACATGTTCACTGCAGCATTGTTTACAGTGGCCAAGATGTGGAGGCAGCCTGGGTGTCCGTCGATGGATGAATGGATAAAGAAGAGGTGGTACATATATACAGTGGAATATTGCTCGGCCATGGAAGGGAATGGGTCCTTGCCATCTGTGGCAGCATGGATGGACCTGGAGGGTATTGTGCTGAGTGCAGTATGTCAGACAGAGAAAGACAGATGCAATGTGATTTCACATATATGTGGAATCTAAAGAACAAAATAGACAAACAGAAACAAACTCATAGATACAGAAAACATTTTGATAGTTGCCAGATGGAAGGGTTGGAGATGGGTGACAAAGGGGAAGGGATTAAGAAGTACAAACTGGTTGTTACACAGCAGTCATGGGGATGTAGGGTAGAGCATGAGGAATATAGTCAATAATATTGTAACAACTGTGTATGGTGTCAGATGGGGAATAGATTTATCGGGATGATGACTCTGTATGTTATATACATGTCTAATCACTATGTTGTACACCTGAAACTAATATAATAGTATATGCCAACTGTAATTGAAAAATAAAACAATTATTTAAAAAAGATAGCTGGGTAAGAGTAATTGTCTACCTGTCATGCAAGTTCAATTGCTGCACCTGTGATGTGTCATTAATTTGGTTCTTTAAAGAGCACCACGCTTGTAACAGCCCAAATTACAGCATCAAATTCAGATCTCACTTTGGAACAGGTCGTCCCTTACATCCAGCCATAAGGTTTGAACATTTTAAAGGTTGCTGAAAGTTGTTTGAGTCAACCTGCCTTAAAAAGACAGTGACCTCATGTTCAGGGAACAGGGGTGACAGCCCCGGCTTCTCCACTAACTACATGTTAGGCGGGCAAGTCACTGCACCAAGGACAGGGCCCCCTGGGCCTCTAGGCTGCCCACCCCACTTGGGTGTCAAACCTGCGCTCCCTCCGAGGTGGTGATGGGTGGTGCGGGAAATGGAATCCTGACGGTTCCCACGGCAGCCCAGCCATGGTATCACCTCGGTCCTGCTCTGATCGCATCGGAGAGGTGGGGTGAGCAGTCTCTTTAGGGAAAGTTAGTCATCACATGCAAATAGGAGCAAGGTGGCATCTGGTACGAGGCGGGGTGGGGAGGTCTATAAACAGCTGACCAGAAGGAAAGCGTCCCCACCACCAGGTCTTCCCTCGGACGGTAGCCCTGTGTCCCCTCCCTCCTGTCCTGTCACCTGCCAAGTCTGTCTCTTCACAGGCAGGGAAGTCTTCATGACTGCAAGGTGGAGCTCAGGCCTCACCCTCCAGCTGCTCACCCCGCCTGATGGGCGCGTAAACGGAGGGATACGCACAAGTGCTGTATTCAGCATCAGCGCCTATTTCTGACTTCCCCAACGGGAGGCTTTCGTCCCTCGCGGGCCCATCCTTGCCCCTCAGAGAACACCACCTACGCCTCGCATAGTTCCCTCCCGCTCTCAGCGTTCACTGTCCTGCCTGGGGCCTCACTGGAGAGCTGTGCTCTGGCTACTACCAGTGGCTCCGTTTCAGTCTCATTGCTGAGCAGAGTGAAAGCAGAAAGTCGAAGCAGGTGAGAAGGCAAAGCCATGTTTCTCTGCTGTGGTTTTAGGAGATGAATCAGATATTCCGAGGCACGTCTACCCACGATGGAGGAGGCCACGGGTCTGGGGCTGGGGTGGGGAGAGGGGACCGAGCTGGCAGCTCAGGACACCCTGCTCCACTGTCCTGAGCAAGTGCAGCAGGGAGGTGAGGGTGAAGCCCTGTGGCTTCCCGAAGGTAAACCGCCGATGGACGCCACCCACAGCCACTCCTACCAAGTGGCCAAGCGCTGCCATCATCACCCTGCCTGGGAGGCAACGACTACTCTCAAGAGTGAAGCACATTCTTTGTCAAATATTCCACATAAAGATGAGATTCCCTTCGGGAAGGAGGGCTAGCACTGCCCCTCACCAACGCTGGGCGCTTCCTCCGGCCGCTCTGATCTGCGCGCCTGCCAAGTCTCAGTGCCTCCTGCTCGCAGCCTCCCACAGCCCTGCCGCCTTCTGGCACCTGCCACCAGCGGTACCCTGCCCAAGTCCATTTCAATTCCATTTTTATTCTGGCAGACTGTTTCCTGCAAAGCACCCCGCCATCAGCTCTCTGCTGGTTTTTCCTAATGTGGAAAACAAACCTTCTTTGACATGTATCGTTGGCAGCAGTCACGTTTCCTCCCCACCTTGCTTGCAGGAAAGGCAGTTTTTGAAGTTTCAGGAAACGTGGACAAAAAAATAAAGACAGTGCCCTGGCTTTAACACCGTGGTTAAGCCCAGGAGACAGAGAATGTGGGACGGCCCTTTGAAGAGGCAGAGAACTATGGCCTCCTCACGCCGGGTGGGCTGTGCAAACAGGACTGTCTTACAAAGCAAAGCAGAGGCTGCAGACCCTTCCCGTTAAGCACCTCCGAAACCACTTTCCATCCGCGCAAGAGCGGCAATTAGGAATGAAATACAGAGGAGTCAGCTGTGGGAGAAGGTAATGTGGTACTGCTTCAAGAACAAACAAAACGCGTGGCAAAGCCTTGGGAAGAGAAAACAGCTGTGTCCAGATTCACTCTGCGTTCGATGGACTTGCGGTCTTTCACATGAATCTTGAGCGTCAAGAGACTCTAACAGGCTGCTCTTCCCAGCAGGGCCCACAGACCCTGCGGGAATTGGGTGCTTGTTTAAAAATGTAAGCACCGAAGTCTTCAGAAACACAACTAGTGGAAGCTGGGTCTAAACATCTGCCTTCTGAGGAAGCACACAGGCTGTGTGTGTTTGTTTGTTTCGTTGTTTGGTTGGCTGGCTGGCTGGCTGGCTGGTTGGCTGGCTGGCTGGCTTTGGGGACAGCTGTCCCAGCGGGGGTGAGGTGAGAAGCCAGTGGGTCTGACTTGCCTTTCCGTGAGGAGCAGTGACGCCCGCACCTCTCCATGTGTCCGCCAGCCACGTGCACATCTTCTTTGAGACATCTATTCAAGTCCTTTGCCCATTTTTCAATCAGGTTATTTCAGAGCTTCTGCTATTGACTTGTAGGAGTTCCTTATGTATTTTGGATATTGACCCTTATCTGATGGATGACTTGCACATATTTTCTCCCGTTCTCCCTTTGCATTTTGTTTCTTTTGCTGAGCACCAACTTTTGGTGACATAGAGAAAAGGGAACCTCATGCACTGTTGGTGGGACTGTAAATGGGTGCAGCCACTATGGAAAACAGTATGGAAGGGCCTGAAAAACTCAAAAATAGAGCTACCATGTGACCCATAAGCCCCATTTCTGGGCATGTATCGAAATAATTGAAATCAGGATCTTAAAGAGCTACCTGCACCCCCATGTAAGAAAATGTGGTCTATACATACACTGGAATATTATTCAGGGATAAAAAGGAGATCCTGCCATTTGTAACATGGATGACGCTGAAGGACATTGTGCTGAGTGAAACAAGCCCACCACAGAAGGACAACTACTACTTGCCTGCATCTGTGTGAGGTAACTAACATAGTCCAACTGGTAGGAGCAGAGAGTAGAACAGTGGTTGTGGGGCTGTCCAGTGGGTATGAAGTTTCGGTTAAGGACGATGGTTAAGTTCTGGGGATCTGCGACATATCATGACACCGGGAGTCCACAACACTGTATCACGCATTTAAAAACTTGTTAATGGGTAGATCTCACATTAAATGTTCTTACCACAGAAAAGGGGGGAGGGGCATGAGAAAATCTGGGGGTTTAATGAATGTATTTATTACCTTGTAGTGAGGCTTTCACAGGAGCATGTATATGTCCAAACTCATCAAACTGTACACATTAAATAGGCTTTTTTTTTTTTTTGTATATCAATTATACCCCAATAAAGCTGTTTTTAAAAAGTGCCCAGGTAATTTTTAAACTTGCATTTTAAATGTCTCTTTTCTTAAAACTCTACCATGAACATGGCAGCCGGGGCCATGATACACCCGTGTGCTGCACGCTGAGGCTGTGGGGCAGGGCGTGCGACCTGCTCCTCCAAAGACCAGAGCTGCACAGTGACGCACAGACACAGAAGCCCCAGAAGTGAGGCCAACTGTCAGCACCGCCTTCCCGTGCAAGGGCACAGGTCCACCGACTCGTCCTTCTGCTCAGTTCTTCAGGCAAGAAACATGCCGATCACCCCTCCGGGCACACATCTCTGCGCCTCTCAGTGTCCCGTCTCCCCTTCTCAAAAGGACACCAAGCACACTGGCTGAGGGCACACAGATGACCTCATTTAACCTTAGTCACCTTTTCAATGACCCCATCTCCAAATACAGTCACACACGGAGGTACTGGGGGTCAGGGCTTCAACATATAAGATTTGGGGAGACACAGTTCAGGCCATAACACCAGCGCACTGGTAGAAAGCAGTAGAAAGAGAGAAGAGACCCAGAATGGATGGTTCTGAGTAGAATTCTGCTGCCCTGACTCCAGAGCAGCAGGTGTCACAGCGCCTAGACCAGCAACGTCACCTGGGAGCCTGCTAGAAATGCAAGTTCTCAGGCCCTATCCTAGAAGTACTGAATCAGAAAATCTGGGGGTAGACCTCCGTAATCTGTGTTCTCACAGATTCTCCAGGTTGTCATTCTGATGTGAGGTCACTAAATGTTTCAGGCACTCAACTAGTTAATCCAGTTATCTATGTAAATTTCAAAGATTATATTATAACAAACGCTAGCTTATCAGGTATGGTGCCTGGACAGGCGTCTCACACTGGCCCTCCTGAGAGTACGGGCAGATCAGGGACGTCCTCTAAACTCAGGCTCTGCATTGAGAGGGGATAACAGCACCAGCAAAACCTGTTTCCAAGCTGGCCTTGAGGACTGAGTGAGAAAAATGCACAGGAAGTGCCTGTCAGAGTGTCTGACGCCCTCCAGGCAGCTACTAAATGGTTTCTTGCTCCATGACAAAGTGACTTGCACACCCCTCTCAGAGGCATGAGGACAAATGTGCACGTCTAGGCATCAGTCTACAGAACTCATTTCCGTGCAGCTTCTGGGGTCCCTGTGGCTAAAAAGTATATATTTTATGTTTTATTTTGCCCTCCTTAATCTCTCAGAGAAGAAGTGACTTACTTGAGAGCTGGCCCCTTAGAAGACTGTTTCTGGAGACATGGGCCTGTTAGAGACACGGGGTGCCCACAGGAGGTACAGCCTGGGTGCAGGAACCAGTAACAAAACAGTCATTTTTGAGGGCGTCAGTGGGGGAGAAAGGTTTCTGTAAATGGTTGTCCTAGAAATTACATTTCTCTAGTGTGGATCACACCAAAAAAAAACATAAAAAAGTGACTAAAGCACTTTACTAGGAGACATTTAACACACACTGTCTCCAAAATCCTGATCTAGCATTTTGATAAAGTTTTATCTACTAAGAAATATAAATTTCACTTAGGCAGAGGTCTCATGTTGAATTTTATGAGAGGATTTTGCAGAATATAATAAAATTGGTAAATTTGTTTTAATGCATCCTGGTCTCACTTCTTTTTTAGTAATGAAATACTTAAACAGACTTTTAAATTATGTATTTTTCAGTTTCACAATTTGTAATTTGAATAAAAAAATAAAATTACATTTTTTATATCATATTTTACAATAGTAATAGAAAACACTACAATTTTTCTTTCCTTGGGGTTTTTTCTTAAATTTAAACTACCAGTCGTTTTCACACAACATTACCGTTTTTTGCCCATGTTTTATTTCTAACATATTTACATGGATTTTCATAATGTTCCCCAAATTCAGAACGTGAAATTATAATTTTTCAAAACAGATGGATAACCATAATGAAGAGGATATATGTAGGTGATAAATTTTCAACGTAAATTATCCTAAATTCTCAATCATGACAAAATGTTTATGAGAATATAACAGTCATAAAGCAAATTTAGCTCTTACGTAAGAAAGTCATTAACTAATATATCTTAAAAGAAATGAATGCTCAGAAATTAAACCTTTAGGCAAAATGCTAATAATGGAAAGAGAAAATAATGCATATGTCCAGTTAAAATAAAAATTTTATATAAACAGTAAAACATAGAGACAAATTATGATTTTAGATTATTACTACACAGAAATTATACAGGCAATAGCATGAATAGCTCTCAAAGACAAACTATAGAGAGAAAAACCAGAGACTCTTACATACTGTATGATTCCATTTATATAAGGTTCAACAATGGGCAAAAACTATTCTTAAGTGATAAAGTTACCTTTTGGGAGGAGCTCTGACTTGGAGAGGATATGAGGAAACCACTGAGGTGCTAGAAATGTCCCAGCTCGATCTGAGTTGTGGTGACGCAGGTGTGTACTATGAAAATTCATCTGATTGTATGACTAACAAATATGCCAACATGATAAGATGTAGGCAGTTTATATGTTAGTGAAAATAAATTTAAGACACTAACCTTGAAAAAGATATAATTCAAAGGCGAACAACAAAAGTTACAAAAACAGGAAAGTCAAATGGCCAAGAAACATGAAGAAGGGGGGCTCAAACTCATTAGTATCCTGGGAATTCAATTGAGCGAGCGTGTTATAATCCTATTTTTGGTAAGCATAAGTCTAAAATGACCCCGTAGTGATTCACACCCTTGTATAATCCCCTCCCTGTGAGTATAGGTAATACCTTGAGGATGGTGGCTGTCACTCCTACAGTTACATTACATCACACGGCAAAGACAAAGAGATCTTACAGATCTAATTTAGGTCTCTAAGCAGTTGCCTTTAAGTTAATCAGAACAGAGACCCTTCTGCTCACTCTGAAGGAGATACATGCCATGTTGTCAGTGGGCCCTGTGGCTAAGACTTGAGGGTGACTTCTAGAAATGGAGAACAAAGTGGGGGGTGGGAGATAAGGGTAAGGGGGATCAAATATATGGTGATGGAAGGAGAACTGACTCTGGGTGGTGAACACACAATGGGATTTATAGATGATGTAATACAGAATTGTACACCTGAAATCTATGTAATTTTACTAACAATTGTCACCCCAATAAATTTAAAAAAATAAATTAAAAAAAATTAAAAAAAACAGGGATCTCAGTCCTACAACCACAAGGAACCGAATTCTGCCAACGACCTGAATGAGGGTGGAAGAGAACCCTGAAGAGGACTGTAGATTAGAAGGCCCTGAGGATGGCACCATCCACTGTTTCAGGCTCCTGGGATCCTGAGCAGAGAACCCAGTGATGCTGTGCCCTAACTTCCAACCTACAGAAACTGCAAGATAATAAATGACTATGTTTTAATCAGCTAAACTGATGATACTCTGTTAGCAGCAATAGAAAAGTAACACAGATTCTGGTAACTAGAAATCGAGAGCTGCCATTAACAACTACCGAAAAATGTAAGTCAGAGAGTGGACAAAAGATGCAAGAAGTTTGAGGAGCATGGTACAGAAAGCCTAAATTTCCTTGGACAGACTATTTGTAGAAAGCTGAACTGTGGAGATGCTGACCACAGGGGCTCAGAAAGCAGTGAGGAAGGTGTTAGTAGAAACTGGATCAGGGATAGCTTTGTTATGGTGGTTGAAAACTTAGCAAAATTGTTTCTTCCAGTTACATGAAAAGCAGAATTTCTAAGTAATAAAGTGGCATATTTAGCTAAGGAGATTTTTCAAACAAACAGTTGAAGGCACTGCCTTCTTTTTTCTTGATGCTTATAGTAAAATAAAAAAAAGGAGAGAGATAAATTGAGAAAAGAAATGTTAATAACAGGAATTGATCATCTTTTAAGTTCTCAATGTTTTAAGATTGTTTTAAAGGTAAAAGTCCAAAAAAGCTATTGATAACAGGGCAGAAGAAAAGGCTAAGTGTGTAACTGTACAACCTTTTGCCAGAACCTCAAAAAAATCAAAAGGTCAGAGTAGTCAGTCACAAAAACAGCCCTTTAAAAAGATTAAGCAAGATGGCAGAACAGGAAGTTCCAGGTCCTTGTTTCCCCACAGAAACACCAAATAAACAACTGCAGCCTGACTAAAATAATTTTATAGAAACAGACGACAATCAAAGATATATTGCTACCAAGCAAACTCCCAGTCCAAAAATATATATATATATTCAAAACAGTAGGAAATTTCATGGCATTTTTAATCACAATTGCCCCACCCCTTCCCCAAAGCAGTGCAGTCAGGAAATGGTCCAATTCCTAGATCCCTTTCTCAAAGAATAAAGAGCAGAGTCAAAATTATTTTTGCAAAATTCTGGCCCGGTTGTGGGCTGTATAAGGGACTAGTATCTGTTGTACCTAACTTGGAGCTCAGATGGGAAGAGTGACACAGTTTGGATCTCAGGCTGGAAGCCACACAGGAAGAATATGAAAACTGCAGGGGGACAGTAGGCTGCCTGGGCAAGACATTATTCACAGGGGACTACAATAGAACACCTGATAACCCAGGAAGCTGGGGTGAGAGTCTTTGGAAAATCAAGCTATTAAAAGAAGCCAGGAGAAATCAGAAAACAAGCACACACGTCCCAAACAGGACACATGACTGGGACAATTGAGAAGACCTTATGCCTTTACTAGGGGCTAATCTCAAGACTCAGGGGACAAAGACATGTCTACCACACATTAGTATGCAAAGATGGGGAGAAGTGACTGTTTTTCAAAAATCTAAATTTCAACAAAATAATCACACACAAAACAAACAAACAAAAACAAGGAAACACAGCCCATTAAAAGGATTACAATAATCTCTAGAAATAGTCTTTAAAGAAGCACACACCAGACCTACTAAATAAAAATTGTAAAACAACTATTTTAAATGCTGAAAGAGCTAAAGGAAAACACAAAGAACAAAAGTAAATCAGAAAAGCAAAAAATCAACAAAGAAATAGAAATTATATTTTTAAAAAAGAACCAAACAAATTCCAGAGCTGAAAAATATAGTAACTGAATTGAAAAGTTCAGTAGAGAAGTTCACTAGCATCTATGAATAGGAAAAAGAATCAATAATCTTAAAGATAGTGACTTGAAATTTTCAGGTCTGAGAAGCAAAATTAAAAAAAGAATGAAGAAAAGTGAACAGAGTCTAAGGGAATTATGAGACACTACACAGAAAACTAATATACTTATTATGAGAGTCTCAGAAGAAGAGACAGAGAAAAGGTGAGACAGTGATTATTTGAAGAAATATGGCAGAAAACTACAATTTGAGGGAAGACATGGATATACAATTACAAGGTCAGTGAACTCTATTTCTTGCATATAACACCAAAAGCACAGACAAAAAAGAAAAATTAGGTAAGACTTCAGACAAAAAAAAAAAATTAGGTAAGACTTCATTGAAATAAAAAAATATTCTGTGCATCTAATATGGATGGATTGTGAGAAAATATTTCCACATCATGTATCTGGTAAGAGACTAAGATCCAGAAAATATAAAGAACTCCTACAACTCAACAACAAAAGAAAAACAAATGGACAAAGGTGGTTGTAAGGGTTAGCAGGGAGGGAGGGATGAATAGACAGAGCACAGAGGCTTTTCAGAGACATAAAAGTATTCTCTATGACACTACAAGCATAATACATGTCATTGTACATTTCTCAAAATCCATGGAACACACAACACCAAGAGTGAATCCTAATGTAAATTATGGACTCTGGGTGATAATAATGTGACATGTAGCTTCATCGATTGTAACAAATGTACCACTCTGGTTCTGGATGTTGATAGTGGGAGAAGTTGTGTATGTGTATGTAAGTGGATATATGGAAACTCTCTGTGTATTCTGCTCAATTTTGCTGTGAACCTAGAAGTACTTTAAAAAATAAAGTCTATTTTAAAAATGATCAAAAGACTTGAATAGATAGTTCTCAAAATAAGATATACAAATGGACATTAAATCCCTATAAAGATCCTCAACATCACTACTTATTAGTAAAATAAAACCAAAACCACAATGAGATACCACTTAACATACAATTAAAATGGCTATTATCATAGAAACAGAAAAGCCATAAGTGTTGGCAAGGCTATGGAGCAATTGAAACACTTGTGTATTGCTGGTAGAAATGTAAATTACTGCAGTCACTTTTGAAAACGATAGGGTGATGCCTCAAAAAACTAAACACACCACATGATCCAGCAATTACATTTTTTAATATGTACACAATACAAATGAAAGCAAGGACTCAGATATTTGTACACCATGATCACAGCAGCATTATTCACAACAGTCAAAAGGTGGAAGCAACCCGTGTCCATTAACAAATGAATGGATAAACAAAATGTGATATATATATATATAATGGAATATCATCCAGTCTTTAAAAAGAATGGAATTCTGACACTCACCACAACATGGATGAACCTTGAAGCCATTGTGCTAATTGAAACAAGCCAGTCATGAACAACAAATACTGTACGATTCCTCTTATATGAGGTTCATAGAGTAGTCAAATTCATAGAGACATGAAGCAGAATGGTGGCTGCCAGCAGGTAGAAGGAAGGGAGTTGGGAGTTAGTGTTTATTGTGTACAGAGTTTCAGTGGAGAAAGATTTAAAAGTTCTGGAGGTGGATGGCAGTTATGATTGCAAAACAGTGTGAATGTACTAAATGCCACAGAACTGGTCACTTAAAATGTATACCATGAATATTTTACCATAGTAAATATACACACATATAAACAGATTTACTAATTGATTAATGTCCTCTTTGATATTCTCTTCCACTAATAAACTCCCTAGATTTAAATAATTTATTAAAAAAGATTAAGGATGGGTCTCAGAGACGTAGTCAATCAAACCAGAGGGCTTCTAGGAAGCTTCATGGTGTGGTTTCCTCCACCGTCTCTGCAGAAGCCATAAATAGAGAAGGGATCGTCTCAAAAAGATCTGGCTTTTGTCTAGTGGAGGAATAATACTGAAAACCAAGGAAGGCGCACAAAGTTCTTGTGAAAATCATTTCATCAGATACAATGTCAGCATGGACTAAAAGGGTCAGGAAGAATACAAAAAGGAGAGAAGACTATAAAAGGTACAAAACAAGCTTTCCATCAGGAAAATAACCAAATTATGATCATTTATGCACCTAATAGAGCCCCAAAGTACATGAAACAGAATCTAACAGAATTAAAAGGAGGAATAGACAATTGAACAATAAAAGTTGGAAACAACAATATTCACATACCATTCATGGATAATATAATTTACCAGAATGTCAACAACGAAATAGAAGATTTGAACAATACTATAGACAAACTAGACATGACAGACACCTATAGAACCCACCACTCATCACAACAGTGTGAATGTACTGAATGCACATTCTTTTCAAGGGTACAAGGAACTTTCTCCAGGATAACCCACATTTTAGGCCATAAAACAAGGTTTAATACATTGAAAAGGTTTAAAATCAGACAAAGTTTTAATCTGGTCACAATGGAATGATTTCAAACTAACAAAAAGAAATTTGGCAAACTCACAAACATGTGGAAATTTAAAAACATAATACTAAATAACCAGTGGACCAAAGAAGAAATCAAAAGGAAAATCTGAAAATAGTTTGAGGTAAATAAAAGTGAAGATGCAACATACTGAACTTATGGGATACACACAAAGGCGGTACTTAGAGAATAATTTATACCTGCAAATGATGATCTTATAAAAGAAGAAAGATCTCAAATCAATAATATAAACGTCTACTTTAAGACACTGGGAAAAAAAGAGCAAACTAAATCTAAAACAAGCAGAAAGAATGAAACAAAAATTAGAGCTGAAATGAATGGAATAGAAAAGGGAAAAACAATAGAGAAAGTCAGTGAAACTAAAAGCTGATCCCATGAAAAGATTAATAAAGTTGGTTGCATTTAAGTTAGATTAATGAAGAAAACAAAAGAAGACACAAATTATTAGCATCAGAAACTAAGATGCGAATGTTACTACCAACCTTATGTAAACAAAAGAAATTTTAAATCAGTGGTACAAACAATTGTATACCAATCAACTCACATGCAGTGAACACATTCCTAGAAAGACACGAAACACCAAAACTGATTCAAGAAGAAACAGACAATCTGAATAAACCTGTAATAAGTAAAGAAATTGAATTATTCATCAAAATAACGACCCACAGAAAATTCAGATCCACATAGCTTCACTAGCAAATTCTCCACAAACACTTCCAAAAAAAAAAAATAAAAGGAGAGAATACTTCCCAATTCAGTCTAAAGCATCACCATGACAGCAACACCAAACAAAGACATCATGAGAAAAGAAAAGTACAGACCAACACTTGTTATAAATATAGACTCAAAAATCCTCAGCAAGACACTTGCAAATGAAATCCAGCAACATGTAAAGGATTATGTACCAAGATCCAGGGGAATTTATCCCAGTTGGTCAGTGCAATGCTGTTTTAACACCCAAAACTCACTGAATGAAATACATCACATCAATCAATAAAAGACAAAAAACACATGACCGTCTCAATAGATGCAGAAAAGTCACTGGGCACACTTCTACCCCCTTTCATGATAAAAACACTCATTAAACAGGAAATAGATCCATACTTCCTCAACTTCATAAAGGAATCTTGTAAGAACCCACAGTTAACATCACGCTTCATAATAAAAAAATCACAATTCCCCAATAAAAAAACTGTTACAACTCCAGGATATAATTTGTTCCATTTTTAAAATGGGCAAAGAATCTGATAGACATTTCTCCAAGGAAGTCACACAAATGGCCAGTAAGCTCATGAAAAGGTGTTCACACTATCAGCCGTTAGGGAAATGCAAATCTAACCTAGAATTAGACAGCACCCCACGGCCACTGCGTTGTCATTAGACCACAATGACAAGCACTGGTGAGCACGTGGACGAATCAGACCCCTCAAACACTGCTGGTGGGAACGTAAAATGGTGCGAGCACTTTGGATAACGCTCTAGAAATTCTCATATGGTTAAAACGCGACCCAGCAATTCCGCTCCTAGACACAGACCCAAGAGATAACACATCCACTAACAACTTGTACACAATGTTCAAGTTATATTCACATTCGCCAAAAATTGGAAACAAGCCAAACGGCCATCGAGTGATGAATGAACAAACAAAACGTGGCCCATGCACACAATGGGATATTATTCGGCAATCCAAAGAAATGAAGTTCTGACACACGCTCAACGAGGGTGACCCTGGAGCACGTCACACTGAGTGCACAAAGCCAGTCACAAAGGACCACACAGTGTGTGGTTCCACTTATAGGAAAAGTCCAGAACAGGCCCATCCACAGAGAGAGAGCAAGTTGTAGGTCAGCTGGGCTGAGTGACATGGGTGATGGGAGCCGACGGCTAAGTGCTACAGGGCTTCTTTGGGGTAATGGAAATGTTCTAAAATTCACAGTGGTCATGGATACCCGACTCCATAAAGCCAGTGAAATGCACATTGCAAAGGAGTGAACTGTATGGTATGTGAATTGTATCTCAATAAAGTTGTTAAACTAAGATATGCCCAACGTAATCAATCATCAGGAAATGCAAACTGAAACCACAATGAGAAACCCCTACACACCAATTACAATGCCTAAAATCAGTGTTTTTTAAACCTGAAAATACCAGCAGCTGGAGAGGAAGGGCAGCGACTGGGACACTTGTGGGTCAGCGGCAGGAGCGCGGTTTGGTGAACATCTGATATGAACACCATCAACTTCAGCTGTTCATTCAGGGGCCTGAGGGGTAGAGGCCCCTGGAGAAGGGCTCCGAGGCTAGGTCCCCCCACACCTCTGGGGCCCAGCTGTGCTCCGCGGTGAGTTACCGCTGGTAAATACGCAGGAACTGGACTGACTGCACTGCAGTCTCGCGCCTAGAAACCAAATCTGGATCCTGCTTGACCACAGACGCCTGCACACGGACGTCTGCCCATGGAACCCAGGCCCACGTTCCAGGGGGTGTGGACAGAAGCTCCGTGAGACAAGGCTCACGTGTGCACGTCTCTCCATGTCAGCCTGGCCCCAGCGAAGTGTCTGGCCGTGCAGCCCGCCATGAACGTGGGCTGGGCTGAGTGTCGGTGATGCAGGTGAGACAGACGTGCTGCCTTCACCCCTCTCATTTAGACACTAAGAAAGAGCTTACATAGTAAGTCCTGGAGAAAACACGAAGCTGCCCACAGACACACACTTGTTTTGTTCACGGCAGGAGAAGACGAAGCCTGCTGCCTGTGAACAACTACACCCTGTCACTGCTTCAGCCTCTCTGTGCTCAACCTCAAAACAAGGGCTCTGAGTGACGGGTAGTGGTGTGTCCCTCCTGCACGAATGCAGGCACGCTCTGTACTCACAGCAGCCAGGATCGCTCTCTGCAGGCTGGTGGCTCTGCGGCTCCAGCTCGGGCTCTGGGGCGAGGTCAGACTGCTTTGGGGAATCTTGCAAGAGCATCAGAAACACCTTTTTGAAAATGAAACAAGAGTTTTGTATTATTTTACGTTCCTTTCCACACTGCACTTTTTCTTCTGCCTTAATTACCACCTAGGTCATTACAGCGATAGTCACCAAACGCATCACATTTCATGGAGTCATTCACTCAATGGGCAGAACTCTAGAGCCACCCAGTTCTCAGTAAGCTGGTTGTAAGGCCGCTCCCAGGACACATGGATGAGTGAACCTGACGGTGACCCTCAGGCACTTGCATTCTGGCGAGGCTGGTCGGACCCACAGCAGGGGGCAGGGCAAAGTGACGTCCCTGACACCGTGAAGCCAGTTCCACTCAAGTCAGTGACTCAGACACGCAGAGATGAACCGGGCAGTCAAGCGGTTCCACTCACAGCTTATGTCTCAGGGGGAAGACGTTCTGTGTGAGCATCCACTGAGCACGTCTCCTCCATGGGTGGCAGCGCACCTCATCCCCCAAAGCGTTCACTTAAGATAATGGCTTGAAGGGCAGCAGGATGGCTCAGTTGGTTAGAGCGCGAGCTCGCAACAACAAGGTTGCCAGTTCAATTCCCACCGTGGGATGGTGGGCTGCGTCCCCTGCAACTAAAGATTGAAAATGGCAACTGGACTTGGAGCTGAGCTGCGCCCTCCACAACTAGACTGAAGGACGACTTGGAGCTGACGGGCCCTGGAGAAGCATACTGTTCCCCAATATTCTCCAGTTAAAAAAAAAATAAGAAAATGCCTTGAAGCCACTTGGTGAGTGCTCGAAGCAGAAGTCCAACCTCAGTTTGTTCAAACCCAGGGTTCAGCCCCAAATCAGCGACAGTGAGGAGAGGAAGCCACTGGGGCCAAGACAGAGGACACATGCTGGGCACTGGATGGGTGGGGTGCTCAGGTCCTTGAGCCACACCTGGAGGTTGGGCAGTGACCTTGGAAAGGAGGGCGTCTCTAACACACCCCTGGGCAGAGGTGAGAGGAGAGGCGATTTGACTCCTGCAAAAAGCCAGCAATCGCCATGGGGAAGGTCAGAGGCTCCCCTCTGGGCCGTGGTCCCTGCCAGGCCTGCTGGCTTCCTGGTCTGCAGACCAGGGGTCATGACAGCAGCTGATGGCGGCTGTGACGCGCTCTGCACAGGCTCAGAAGCACGCAGGACTTCGGTTAGGCACCCAGTAGCCAAACTGACTGACACAGTGGCCTGTGCCACACACCAAGCCAGGCTCCATGCGGGGTCACTCTGCTCTGTCAGCAGCATCGCACAGGTGCTTCATCCCTCCATCCCCTGCCTGCAGCCCAGAGACCAGTGTCTGGCCCTGGCCCAGCTCCTGCCTTCCCCTGCTGTCAGGGTGGTGTCACTGCCATCCCGTGGGGACCTCACACTCGACGCACCCACTGAGCACCCCGAGTCGGCCACCTCCTGGACTTCTGGAAGCGGCAGTACATGCTGACTGGAGCTACTGAAGACTATAAACACAAAGGACTGCTGTGTCTCAGCATTCTGAGGAGCCTCAAGTCCCCAGGGAAGACGTGCAGGGGACACCAGACAGGGGGAGCAGCAAGCAAGCCTGGGGGAGGGGAGAGGTGCAGAGTCTGGGCGGGCGGTTCGTTAGTCTGGAATAGGGTCCTGCTGAGAGGACTCTGTGCCCTCCGCCCTCCGCAGGACAGAATTGGAGCAGAATTGTTGCAAACACTGAATGCATTTATATACAAAGTGGAGAGAACAGTGCCTGCCGGATGCAGCATGGGGTCCTAGGTGGCCTGGGAGGAGGAGGAAGTGTGGTGGGACGACCACAGGTGTCCCATCTGCCCCATGACACCAGCACTGTGTCCCAGTAGAGAGGAAGGGTTGCAGGCCTAGCATGACAAGCACTCAGCCGGTGCACTGATAAAGAATAAAACTAGAGATAATGGAGACAGTGCCGGTCCAGAGGTGTTCACTGAGCAGCGTTTCCTTTGTATCTTATTCTAAATGGAGTTTTCACTTAATATTCAAATGCAACTGTGAATTCCATGAAGCATATCTTGATAATGAAGGAAGTATTCTTTTATGTAGAGAGCAATCTTCATCTATTCTTTTTAAACTTTCCCCCTTCTTCCTTTCATCACAAGCCTGTGTGTGCATGTGTGTGGATGTGTGGACATGTGTGCACACGTGTGTATGCGCGGGGGAAACAGAATAACGGCGGACGTTTTGCTCTCCGTAAACAGGGCTCACTGTCAGCATTCTGGAAAGCCACACGTGGGAGGGGAAAGGCAAGGTTAGGACAGTCAGAATGGTATGAGATGAGCGCCATCTAGTGTCAGCTCGTCCTAACTGCAGGCACACCGTGCCAGAGGCTGGGAGACCACAAAAAAATGTCAATGTCACCAAATGAGCACATAAGGCCAATAAAGGTCATGTTTTCAAAAACACCATGACAATGATTGCTGTATTCAAAGCGTTGGGTTCTGGATGGTGGATATCACCCCTGTTATTCTGGGCTGTTTTCCCCATGCTAAGTGAAAGCAGCGAGACTGTGGTCCTGACGCTCCTCTGACCAAGCGTCTTGTGTGTGAAAACACGACATCCAGAATGGAATATTCCCCATGGCTTTGATGACAGGGCGTCTATCAAGTTTGGGAAACACAAGTCCCACACTGGGTTTTCATGGATTCTTTAGTATCTGGTACGTACTTCTGCACAACTGGTAAGGCAGTATTTGTACCTGAAGGCCAATGCAGATGGACCAAATAGGACCTACACCAGGCATTTTATATTTAAAAACACTAGAAAGTCCTTTTCTGTTTCATCTAATGTCTTGAATTAGCTCATTGGAATTAGCTCAGGCTTCCCAAGTCAAAGGACAATCAAATGAGGATTGGTCAAACTATTCATCAACTTTTAAGTAAGTTCATCACATTAAATGAAAAAAATGAAATAAGAAATGGTGAAATTAAACTCAATAGCAAAGAACAAACAATCTAACTGAAAATGGGCAGAGGAACTGAAAAGACCTTATTCCAAAGAGGATGTACACATGGCAAACAGACACATGAAAAGATGCTCCACGTCACTGGTCAGCAGGAAAATGCAAATCAAGACCACAGTGAGATGTAACCACACACGTGTTACAATGACTACTGTCGAAAAGACAAGAAGTGAGTATTGTGAGGATGTGGAGAAAAGAGAACCCTCATGCACTGTTGGCAGGAACAAATGAAGTTTCCTCAAAAAAATAAAAACAGAATTACCTTATGACCCAGTAATCCCAATTCTGAGTATTTATCCAAAGGAAATGAAAACAGTATCTCAAAAAAAAATAACCGCACCCCCATGTTCATGAAACATTATTCACAATAGCCAAAATACAGAAATAACCTAAGTGTCCATGGATAGATAAATGGGTAAATTACATACACACACACATACACACAGAAATGTCCAACCATAAAAAAGAAGGAAATCCTGCTACTTGCAACAACATGGATGGACCTAGAGGGCATTATGCTAGATGAGGTAAGTCAGACAGAGAAAGACAAATACTGTATGATCTCACTTACGTGTGGAATGTAAAAAAAAAAAAAACTCATAGAAACAGAGAGAAGATTGGTGGTTGCCAAGGTGGGGGTGGGGGTTGGAGAAACGGAGGGTCAAGAGATACAAACTTCCGGTTATCAGATGAGTAAGTCCTGGGGTGCAGTGTGCAGCATGGTGACTACACTTAGCAGTATGGCGTTGCATTAATCAAAGCTGCTAAGAGAGCAGATTTTATAAGCTCTCATCTCAAGAAAAAGTTTGTAACTGTGAGGTGATGTTAACCAAACTTACAATGGTAATCATTTTGAGATATAGCTAGATAAATACATTGATAGATCCATTGATAGATTCATTCTGTTGCATACCTCAAACTAACACAATGTTATATATCAATAAAACTGGAAAAAATATGAAATTAAATCTCAAGGACACCAGCTGACGTGGAAATAATTTATAATTTAACAACAATATGGATTGAAATGCGAAGCCTCTGGCATTTCTGCTCTTTGTTTTCAAAGAACAGTTGAGTTTGGCAGCTGGGGCTCCTCCATCTCGGGACTCACGTTTTCTAAATTAAGGACAGCTGCAGGTCTAAGCATTTGTGACAGCCAGTGTCACCGCAGGCTGACGGTGCCATTAGTCCCTCAGATAGCAGGGCTGCGCCCACCCGTCGTCAGGTACTGGGACACCCCAAACCCGACCTACACGGAGAATGTCAGCTTGATGAGCTGCAGCCTGGAGGCCGTCAGAGCAAGGGGCCTTTGGCTTCAATGCTACGGAGACGCAGGAAGCCGACCAAGCTCTGCAAGACAAGGACACTACATCCCACCGAGACATGACAATAGCAGAGGAAGAAGCTCCAAGTTTGGCCAACATGTAACAATGCTGCATTTGTTCAGTTTCGCAGAAGTGCTCTTACTTTTTAAGAAGCAGAAGATAAAACCATGCGGAGAGCTCAGATGACAAGGAATGTGGAAGTGACCCGCCAGCCCTCTCCAGACACAGGACTGTGGGCAGAGCTGTCCCCTGACGTGCCACACAGGGCACACAGCAAGATTTTATGATTTTACAGGAACCGATAAGAGTTCCAGATTGCTGTTGTAACCAATTGCCACAACATGAGGGGCTTAAAGTAACAGAAACTTACCACCTTCTAACTGGAAGTCGGAAGCGTAAACCTGGCCTCCCGGCCTAAAGCCACAGTGCTGGCGGGGCCGTCCCCCTCCGGGGCGCTGGTGGACACCCCCGCCTCATCAGCTTCGAGGGGCTGCCCGTATTCTCCATCTTCAAAGCCCCTCAGTCCCGTCTCTGCTCCCATCAAGACATCACCTCCCCCGTCTGCCCTTCCTATGTCCTGCTTACACGTGCGCATCTGATAACACCAGGCCCACCCACGATAATCTCCCATCACAAGACCCAGCAGGCACTCAGACAGGTTCCAGGGGTCAGGATATGGGCTCCGGGGGCCCATCCGGCCCAGCACAGACCTAGCAGCCCACAGTGCGTCTTTACAGCGATGGCTGTTCACGGGGCATGTCCCTAGACAGAGCCTGCAAGGCCAACAAAGTTAGAGGGAAACATGGAAAACTTGGAGGGTCCACCCCAACTAGATTCCAACTCCTGACTATGGGGAACTCATCGCTGTTCTCAGATTTAGTCTCTCAGTCCCTTATGTGCACAAGGGGATAATTATATGAACGTCACGGAGTTTCCGTGAAGATTCAATTAAATAAGGCATAAAAAGCTAAGTCTGGGTCACACACTACCCTGCAGTACCTTTTTATAAACAGAGTGGGCCACATAAAGGCTGAGCCACAGCCCTGCAGTCTGGGGGACAGATGGCACCATCAGTGCTGAGATGACAGCAGGCTGTCATAAAGCCCCAAATCCCAAAATGAAGAATCCTCCAACTCCTGAATTTATTATGAGGAGAAAAAGTAGGGTCTCAGGTGACTGTGAGACCCGGCTCTCAGAAGAGTGAGGTCTCCCCGTTTCCCCCCCCCACCCCCCACCCCCCCCCCACAGGGGCAGGAAGCGGGAGGTACACTGGCTGGGAGCCCCTGCCTGAGGAGGGCCTGGGCCTGCCGTGGGCCAGGTTCTGACGGGGGCCTCTGAGCAGAGCGGTGCAGATGGGAGGGCTGACAGGAAGGGGACGCTGTGGAGCTGTGGCAGCTGAGTTTCTCGATGTCAGACCGGAAGGGACAAACAAGGAAGGGGAAGCCACTGGAACCTGGGTGGCTGGCTTGGCACTGGAGGCCCCAGGGGAGGTGAACGCCTGGTTTTCAACACACAGAGAGAAGGAACAGCAAATACAGAACCTCCAGCTCCCCCCACAGCAGGACTGGGGAGCAGCAGTGTCCCCAGGGCCAGGGGGCACCTAACAGCCAGGGCTCCTTGGGAAAATCACCACTTGGCCAACGTCACAGTCATGAAATCAACTCAGGCAAGGAAAATGCGGACACGTGTGGGGAAGTGACGTGAGGAACGGAAGTTTAGAGTCTCAAAGTGTGTCCTCAAAACTAGTTAATAATGACAAGACAGGACAATTAATCTGTAGTGGACACACCAGCAGACCTGGGTGATCTCAGTTCCAAGCCTCAGGCACCGGGCAGGCAAAGCACAGAGACCCAGCGCCAGTCCTGCCGTATCCCAGACAAAAACGCAGGACGGGCTCTGTGACGAGGACACGCGGCAGAGCAGCCTGGGGCTCACGCACGAAGGGACCACTGTCATCTTCAAAGCACCAAGGTCATGGCCGTCGAGAGCACTGAGGCACTCACGCAGACGACGACTCAGGAGGCCTGAGGCTCGTGGTCGTGGGGGGGCCCTTTGGTCTTAGGGACGCGATCGGGGCGGCTGGAGCTTGATGGGCAAAGACCGGACAGGAGTCCCTTGTTCTTAGAAATTGTTCCCAAGAAGTAAACTGCACAAAAATAAACGCCAGGCCCTCATTCCCACCCTGGACTTGACTTTTTTCATCCAAGGGCTATGCTTTCCCCTTAATGCCGTGTAGGATGGGGCATCTGGGCCCGTGCACCCACGGGGCTGGCATCCAGAACCTTCTGACAGAGGCACAAAGAAGCCCACTGAACAGAAAGCATCTCACAGGGCAGTCCCACCTGTCTGGAAGGTTACCAGAAAGTTCCGGATGATTAAAAATGCAGTCCTGTGTTGGTAACGGGGACGCCGTGCCCGTGTGGAGGTGGGGGCATGGGGCCTGCCCTTCTGCGCAGCATTGCTGTGACCCTGAGACCGCTCTAAAGTCAGTTGAACACCCTCCATCTCCATGACATCCCACGGTTCTGCCTTGGCTTCGGAGATGGCCGCACGCACGCCTCCCCACAGCCCAGCTCTCGGATCTCCCGGGCCCCAGTCCACACCAGGCAAACCTCGGTCCTTGCACAGAGAACAAGTGTAAGCGCTATAACAACTGCTGACCACCATGAAAATCTTATACCCCAACCTCACAGGCTTGGGCCCCACTTAGGGACAGCGATTTACAAGAAACGTATTGCAGTTAAAAATGAAATCTGCTTTCTAGCCCCAGTGTCAGGAGTATTCGCTGGCAAGCCCTCCGGACACACTCTGAAGTCGTTGGGCCAAACTGGACGATTAAGGGAAAAGCACGGGCAGTGTGATTGCAGCCACGCTAACCGAGGGTCGATAGCAGGCAGACGCAGGAAGTCAATACTTGCCGAGTGTAAAAAGACAAAATTGGTGGAGATAGATCTTTTATAGACCACAGTTCACAAAGGAAAGCTTTTTAAAGGAGTCTAATCTGTTCCCAATTTAAGATCTCTTTCTCCAACAGATCCAAGGACAATGTAATATTTCATTAAACACATTTCATGTACGTCAGACCCTTGGCTAGTGTCGTCCTTTACACAGATGACTTCCTTTTTAGCGTCTGTGTGTGACTGAGAGAGAGAAAAGAGAGAGATGAGATCTAATCAATTGATAGCTATTTAGCACCTATTATGTGCAAAGCATGTACTAAATGTAGCCGGTGGAAATTAGTGCAAGAAATTGGAGAAGCACATAGAAAATCTGCAAAGCAGTTAAGCAGCTGGTTCTGTTACATCTTGTCAGGCTTTTTGGGGTGATGGGCTGCAAGGACTTGAGCTGAGGGGCTCCTGGGGAAGAGAGAGCAAGCTGCAGAGAGGCAAGCTGTGGGGAACCATGCTTTTAAGGAGGCATGAGGATGGAGCCGTTCTGCGTCTCCCCGTGGTGTGGCTCCACGACCACACGCACTTGCCAGAACTCATGAGTGGATTATTCTACATCTGTGAGATTTAATAAATATACGTTGTTTTAAAGAAGAGGAAGACTGAGAAATTCACAAAAGGGGAATTTGGAAGGGGGAAAGTACACATAAGAATATTTTAGAGAAAAAAGGGACAATACTAAGCAGAAACACAAATATTTAAGGACTATAGCATAAGAAAGATTTTCAGAAGTGACGCTATGCTGGGGTAGCTACCGTAACATTAGAAACACACCGAGGGACTAAAATCCAGAAGTGCTTCATTCCACCATGTCCCACTGCGTGTGTCCTTTGGGTGTAACAGCAGCAGAAGCTGCTGTATCGATCATCACCCGTGTGTGACTGCTTGTCCTTTGTCATCTGTACTCAGGATATTACCTTATTTGATCTGAACAAACACTGTGTGTGAAAGTCAGGGCTCTGACTCTTGTGGTTACTTCAAGTTTCTCATACAGTCTCAGACTCTCCGTGCCAACTACTAATTACACACCTGATTGGGCATCATTACTATTTCTGGGTAATATAGAGAAAGTGGTCCAGGACTCTTCCCAGGCTTTTAAATTTTAATTTGCAGCACTTGATTTTTTTTTTTCAATCTGTGGCGCTTTCTACAGATCACAGCACTGCAAAGGGAAGAGCCAAGTGGGGCTCATGCAGAGGCAGCCACACCAGGGCTGCAGTGATTTCCTCCTGGAGGAGATGCCTGGTCCAACTCCCACCGGCCGGACGCTACAAAGAAGCCACACTGAGTGTTGATGTCCACCAGCTCAGTGCCAAGTGAGAGCGTGGAACTGGGGCTTGGGGGGCTGGCCAGGAGTTAGCAGTGTTCAGAACTGGGGGGTTTGGGGGGCTGGCCAGAGGCAGCAGTGTCCAGCTGCCTGACCTCCGGCACCTCACCTTTGCCCAGCAGTGGGGCACCTGGGCAAATGACAGTGCACAGTGAAAAGACAAGGGCCCGGTGAGGAGATACAGCCAGCCACCTGCCACCATGAGCTAGACTCTGAGTGATTCTGGATTGAAGACCAACGTTGGCAAATATAAAAATGCCCATTTCCCTTAACAAACAACAGTCAGGTGCATGACATTCCCTACTGGCTCACGCTGTGCCTCACACCCATCAGCGCCTGGGAATAAATAACAAGGACAGTGCTCCCCACCCCTGCCAATGCCTCCCCCATGGCTCGTCTCTGAGGTGAGGGGAGACCTCAGGAATAAAAGCTGGGGCACGTCTGGGTACCTCTTCCAAGGTGGCGTCGGAAACCCCGTAGCCCGTCAGGTGCAGACGATGGAGGTTCTGCTCCAGCGCCTGGAAGAGCCCCTTGAAGCAGGCTCGGTCGGCCTCCTTGGGGACGATGTAGCTCAGCTCACGCCCACTGCTGGCTTTGAGAAACGCCCGCGGGACATAGGTCTGTATCAGGGACGTAGCACGAGCTGTGGCCTTCGCGTCATCGACCTCCAGGACAGAAGTCTGTCCAAAAAAATGGAGGGAACAGTAAGGGCTGGGGTCCAAACATGGCAAGTACACGTCACCCAATCGCACACACATCTGGAAGCAGCTTACTGTGACACTCCAATCCCAAGCAGCAAAGTCAAGAAATATCATGAAGCGACAGGCATTTCAAGAACATATTGTGCTTTTTAAACAGAAAGCTGTTTCTGTGGTGCTGACCACACACCCGCCTTGGTGACCCGGTAGCCTCCAGGTCCACAGTCATGGGGCGCCCTCTGTGCAGAGGAGAGTCAGGAAGGTGACAGGCCAGCAACTGGACCACAGGATGGGTGGGGGGGTCTTCTTAAAAGCGAGGCGTGGATTCCCCCCGAGAGGGAAGGAACCACCTCAGGACAGCGGTTCAAGAGGAAGCAGACAGGAACCTCAGGACAGCACGCCTAAGGCAACCACGGGCGGGGGCACCTCTGAGCCCACCTCTGACTGCCAACCCCAGGGCCACCTCTGCATGTCACACCTGGTTGACACAAGGCAACCCTAACTCCCAGTGTGACCCGATGGGTCCCCTGAAGTAAGAATTTCACCTCTTGGGTCCCTCACTACTGCGCTTCACACTATGGTAAATTTTAGCCTCCTGAATGGAGTGTCACTGTCACAAAAATATTTCTAAAACGGGGGTCACAGTGCTGCCTGGCCAGACTCCCGGGCAGACCCCACGAGGGACCCTCATCCGACTCCTCCTAGTCACAGGGCCCTCAGGACTCAGTGGGGCGCCTGGGGCGCTGAGCACAGGCCTCCACTGTGTCAGCACCTCCCTCTGCAGCCCCTGCCGCACAGCACAGGAAACCCTGCCTGTCCCCAAGGAGCCCTCCTGCCAGTCGGCCCCCTGGCCCAGGAGCCCCTCGCTCAGTGCCCTCGTCAGCTCCTGACCGCCCCCGCACACTGCCGTCTCACCCCTCCCTCTTCACACTTCTCTCTTCCTCGCTGCGCCCTCCCCTCCCCCCCTCGTGTACTGAGACCCCGGGGCCTCGTGCAGAAGCCAAGCGTCCGTTTCCATCTCGTCCCCTGAGCCCCATGGCAGTGTGAGGCCCGGCTAGTTCAGGGGAAATGCTCATGAGGTCCATCTGAATCCCACATATGAAACGTCCCCTGTGCCCCAACAGGAAGGTCCCTGAGCCGCGCATCTCTCACCTGTTTCGTGAGCGTCAGGCTGAGCCCCTGGCCGTAGGCCTGCGTCAGGCAGGATGGGGGTGCCCAGCAGCGCAGGCGGCCGTGCTGCAGGATGGCCACGCGGTCACTCAGCGTCTCCGCCTCATCCAGGTGGTGGGTGGTGAAGATGAGCGTCCGACCTGTGTCCCAAGACAGACAGGGCGTCAGAGCCCGCGTGACAAAGGCGACGGAGGCCCCACCCATCCCACCCCTCAGAGGGAGAGCCGGGATCACATAAGGATCGTCACCAATTCTTAAATCAGAAGAATGGACACCTCGGGGGCCACCCCACAAACTAGAGGCCTGACACACTTCCAGCACGGCTTCCCCTCAGGCTCTCACACAGTTTCTACAAACCCTCCGCCACCGGGAACCAAAGGCGGTGCCCTGACAGGCACACAGGCTGGAACTGAGGCACAAAGCACGAGTCCCTGTGCCACCACCATCTGTAAGGTCACTGAGTGGACGCAGAGCGGAAATCAGCAGAGAGATCTGGGGGGCGTCTCTGTGTCTCCCGGTGCACAGGTCCCCGCACTCGGCTTCAGGCAACAATCTCACGGACACTTGAGGACAAGGCTCTTTCCTATGAAGCGGCTCACGCATAAAATCGAATGAGAGCGTGTGAAGGTGTAGGACGGCCCTGGCACACGCTGTGTCCTTTACAACCAGGGACGACGCGACCACACAACTCATTCGTGACGTGTGACAGGGGTGGAGCACCTGACACTTCTGTGGGAGAGTCCCAGCAGCCACGGCCCACAGAGTGTTCTGGGAAGTGGGAAAGGGCAGCCAGGGGAGGGGGGCACCGGAGTGGGGCCTCCCAGAGAGACGCCATGCCTGTGACCACGATTTGCAGACGCGAGTGAAGCTCATATGTGGCCTCTGTGAATCGGCGTCTTGTGGTGTTTTGCTCGCTTTGCTTGGGGAGGGAAGGGCTGGGACTGACCGTAGCAGGGCAGAAGCCAGGGACACCAGAGGCGTTTTCACAGGGGAGCTCACTCATGGAGCGGAAGGACAGGAGGGTCTCGTGACTGCCGCCTCCACACGCCCCACTGGGTGACAGCGACCCTTCCACCTGTTCTATTGCACTGACTAGAAACAAACACACTGATCCTTATCTCAAAATCAGAGTTTCCAAGAGAGCAGGCTGAACATATTTTTAAACTCCACTTGATTTTATATATTTTAATGGAAGAGAAAGATGAAACGACCAAGATTCTCAATTCATCTAGAGAAACTGTGAAAGCAGACCCGGGAGAAACAGGTGGAGTCTCCACAGTGACCACTGTCACCACAGGGGTGCCCCAAAGACCAAGGCCAACTGCCCGCACAGAAGTCCTTCCAGGCTAAGAAAACATGCTGGTCCCTGATCTGGATTAGAGTCACTCGGGTTAGTGCTGCTTCGACTGCAGGTGACACGTCACCAGACAATGAAGTCGGCGAAAAACAAGTCAACTGCAATCTACATTCCTAGACGATATGGGTGAAGCTCACAGGACTTTGATCCATGACGGCTTCTTGGTAGATGCCAGGCAGCGCAAGAGCCATCCCAAACCTCCGAGGACAAGTGTTCCTCTGTAAGGCAGCTGCACCGCGCCCCCCCAGGCAGGTGGTCCCCCTACCCCATCTCGCATTTCCAGAATAAACAGGAGCAGTGGGCCTGCCTACTTAGCTCACACCGAGACTCACACGTCCGGGGAGTGTGGGGTCAGCGCATTGCCTCGCATCTGTCCTCTTCAGCCCCACTTGGTGGCAGTTCTAATCAGTTTGACCTCACATAGCATCAGTCCCTATAGGAGGAGTGCAGGGTCTCTTGCACAGAAAGTCCATGCTTTCTTTCTCCTCTCTGCCTCTCCCACTTCTCTCCCCAAAGGGGACTTAGGGATGTAGAGAAGGGGGGCTCTGTGATATCGTCAGTGAGGATGGTGAGGGTCTTGGGGCACAGGCCATCAGCGCCCTGTGGGCTCTGGGTGATGACCGGCACCACCTGTCCTGCCCCTTCCACCTTCTCACTGTGGGTGAGGCCCCTGAAAGGCTCAGGTCCAAGCACTCACGCTCTGGAGGCCCCGCCCCAGTCCAGCTGCCCGCTGGCCTGAGTCGCGGCCCTGGCTTCCATCCAGCTGCAAGGGCCACTTCATCACCTCGTGGCAGCATCACGGGCAGGCCCTGTCTCCATTGGTACCAAAGCCTGTGGACCCATCAAAGTGTGGGACACAGGCCGGGATGCCTCCCTGGGCCCCAGCGCTCTGCTTGAGAACTTGGGCATGCTGCGTGGGGCCACTGACATTTTCTGGGGTGACTGCCCGCCCCCGGCCAATGGCAGGAACAGAACACCACCTTCTCTCACTCTGTTCCTGCTTCCTCCTCTGTCTCCTTCCGCAATCCCCCTAACTCTCTGGGACAGAAAGGAACAGGCTTGTACATCATTCTCCTCTCTGATCCCAGCCCTATGCCTAAGCTTCAAGTGACAGACAAGCATCTTTTCTACACTTAGGAGGGAATCTGATGACCCGAGTCTCGTGGGCACTGCCCTCTGAATGGTAGCGAAGGGGAGGGTTTCTTTCTGGTTCTTTCTCTTTGCATTTCTTAGGTAGAAAATTCTTAGGGATGTGGAGGCTTCAGGTCAAGTAAGAAGGTTTTATATTTAAAAGGCACAAGAGAAAAGCAAACCAGCGTTGTACAAAAACCTGTGGTCACCTGGCGCTGATGCCCGGGCACTGGGTGAGCGGTACCAGGACGAACGAGCTTCCTGTTCTGCGGTGTCCTCCAAGTCAGGGGGTTCCTATGAGATCCCCACAGCTGTGCTTCCCAGCTGTCAGTCACAGAGAACCAGGGGCTGGACATTAGTCACCTCCCCTCTGATGCCCTCGACTGGACGTTCACCGTAACGCACGTGAGGAACAGAACCTCTAACCAGAGCCCCAGGCCCCACAGCCCGAGCCTCCTCGGTGGCTGGAAGCCTGTCTCTGCCCCTTTTGATAATCTGCGACTCTGCAACGGAGGACAGGATGGCGAGGTACAGTCTGAACTAAAATCATGAGAAACGAGCGTCGCTAACAGCACCTTAGGAGAGCCAACTCCGAGCGAGCCGCCCTAGCAGGGCACAGATGTTCCGTAATAGATGCATCTCTAGAACCAGCTGCGAAAATCTCTTTCTGAAAAGGGTGACATGTCCTTCTTGGGATCTGGCTCTTCACATGCCAGTGTGCCTTTCCCCTGCACAGACCTGTGGGGACAGCAGCGGAACGAGGCCCCGTCCCTACCTTCTCGGTACTGGAGGAGAATGTCCCAGATGTCGCGGCGGGAGCAAGGGTCCACCCCGCTGGTGGGTTCGTCCAGGACCACGGTCCTCGATGTGCCGAGGAAAGCAATACCGAGGGACAGCTTCCTCTTGAGGCCTCCAGACAGGGCACGGGTTTGTTTATGCTGGTGTGACGTTAACCCCACGTCCTGAAGAGTCCTGGAACGAGAGTAAGGCTGTCACTGTCCCCGAGCCCCTCAGAGACACGCTTCCAATGTCACCCCACAAATAATGGCTCCAATGACCTGGATCTCTGCAGGCCAGGGGCACACCCACGAGAACTGGAAGCCACTCTGCATGAGTCCTGACACAGCAGCGTCCCCTTCCTGAGGGTCACATGGGACTGTGCCAACTGACCAAACGTGTGCCCGCTCGGCAGGGTGGTGTCCTCCCTAGAGGAGTATTTCTCTCCATTCTCCCCTGCCCACCCCCAGCGGCCCCTCCAGCCCCTGCAGACACCACAGAGCAGGGAGGGTGGCTGATGAGCCCGTGTGTCAGGAGGAGCAGGGGCCCGGCCCCAGCGCACAGCGGAGCGGGCGTGTGGTCAAGGCCCTAGATGAGGGCCACGTGCAGAGCTGTGCCAGTGTCTGCCTGGCTGTGTGTGTGCTACGCTCCCAGAACACCACGTGCAAATAGCAGTCACCAGGTGCCATTCCCGTGAAAATAAGCCTGTTCCTGTTCCCTCTCAGGGACCTTTCCCACATTCCGGGCGCCTCCTATGTGGGGCCTCACCTCCTTCTCGAGGTCCATTCCGCTCACAAAGAACCTCTCCTGTCACAGCACCCGCTGACTCTGCGCAAACAGCTCTCTCTCCTCACCACTCACGTGTTGAAAACCTACGTTAAGCAGCCGTCCTGAAACCTGTCCCTGTCCTCCCCACCCAAACGAGTGTCCATCCCCGCTAAGCTGCAGGCACGTTCACGACTTCCGGGCTGGCTGCCAGCCGCGGTGCGTGTGGAGGCGACACAGGACAAGAGGGACACAGAACAAGAGGGACACAGGACAAGAGGGAGCCAAGGGCTCCCACGGCTGGGCTTCAACAACTGTGGGATCCTGGAAAGTTCCAGAATCCTAAGCAAGGACAAGGGTGACATCCCAGGGACGTGCTTGCCTGCCCACTAAGAAAATGTCTCATGTCTGGTTCGTGATTTATGTATTTCCTGTCCTGACCCAGAAAGTGCCTACGCCAGCTTCTCTGCGTCCAGGTTTCAGTCTACCTACTTCACCTTAGCCCAAGTGCATTTTCCACTACATGAGTCTCCATCTAAATTTACAGCAGCAATTTACGTCCCTGCTTTCAGGAGTTCCCATTGCTGACAACACCCCACCTGGGAAGAGAGGACAAATGACTCATCTGCAGCAGGCAGCCGTCCTGACCTCTATTCCCAATGAGACTCCGCCCCCAACACCTCCCCACTGGGTGACTCCAACACGACAGAGGTGAACCTGATGAGCCCCATTCAGTGACGTTAACCAGAGTCCTGCACTCTGTTTACCGTGACCTCCGCACCATCCCAGCCTGGACCTCGTCATCCCCCATAAGCACAGCCCCTCCAGAGGCCCAACCATGCACTGTCACGCAGGGACTCAGCTCCTGCTCTCTGCACAGGAACGCAGGACACGGCGAGGCCGAAAAGGAACACCCACGGAGCCATAGCTAGGGGTTCATACCACTATACTCTCAATGGCGATTGGTCAAGACACAAAAGGAAACATCCGCCAGTACCCCAGCGAGGGGTCTTCCTGCACCCCAGTCTCGCTGGTGGCCGGGCGAGACCCAGGAAGTGGGAGCCACATGATCTGCAACCCACCATCCATTGTGGGTCCTACGCATCCTCTCCCGAGCGCATCTTTCCTCCCAGCTAATCCTGAGCTCCGGCAATCACTCAGCCCCACAACACCCAGTCCACTGCCTTCCTCTGAGTTTTCAGTCCCATGGTCTGCCTCCTACTGGCTTCCCTGGGCCCATCCCTCTGGACTAGGTGCCTTCCCACCACGAGTGGGACAGCACTCCGGCAGGTCTCCCTCCTCTCAAGTTACCTCCACTGCTTGTTCTGTTGGAAACGCCTTTTCTTGACTTCCCTGTTCCATCTTTGCACCGTCCCATCTCTTTGTTCCTTTGCAGCAAAACTCCTGGGAAGAAGTATTTCCAGTTCCTCTCCTTCCGTTCTCCCTTTAACTGACCCCAGTCTGACCTTCCTTCCCAACATGCTGTGAAATGCTTCACCGAGGTCACCAGTGGCCTCAACATATAAATCTAGAGGTCACTTCCCAGTCTTCACCTTACTTGACCCTTAGCGTCCGATGCACTTGACCACTCGGCCTCCTTCCTGGACTTGTCTCCCTCCTCCCCCAGTGGCCTCTCCTTCTCACCCTGGCCAGTCCCTCCTCCTCCCTCTGTCCTCTTCATCTCGGGGCATCCGGGGCTCAGTCCTTTGCCCTCCCCTCTCGTCTGCCTGCACTCACACCCCTGACCATCTCATCTCCATCACAGACTGGCCTCCACCCAAGTCCCCCGTCTGCCAGAATTCTCCATGCTGATGTTCCCTACATAACAACACCTCGTTGACTGACGGCCTGAGCCAGGTCCTCTGAGGCTTCTTGAATCTTCTCCAGGCCAATTAAAGGCACCACAGTAATGACCTGACTCCTGACACCAGCTCACTCTGAGGACCCCCAGGGAGCCTATCTCCCCTGAACTCACATTGGGATGAAGCTGCACGTTAAGGAGACCAAGCGCTCCGGAGCGTGACACGGAGCTGCCGGCTCTCCCTCAGACGTTGGCGCCTGCGTTCCCTCTAATTGGGAGCTGCTGCACTAAAACATGATCTCACTCTGATTGCTTGTGTGCAAATTGGCTTTGTTGCTAGGTAACACATAGGGACCTGGAGACTACCTGGGCTGCCTGTGCCCAGACGGAAGGCGAAGCCGTGCGGCACTGTCAGGAAACCAATTTACACCCAGTCACGCAGTTTGCTGTGGTCCAGAGTAGATGAGGTTTCCACTAAAACAGGCGGCCCAAGATTTTCTTTAATTTAGCTTGTACATCACCCGCTCGCCCCTGGTGCTGCACAGCCAGCTCTGACCACCTGCCCGCTCAGGTCGGAGCTGGGCTGCCACAGCACAGGCAGCGTTTTCCCTGAAAATCGGGAAATCATTCACGTGATGGTTGTGACCAGCCCCTTCTGAGGACGTGATGAGATGAGGACCTGCCCCCTCACAGCAGAGAGAAGCCTTGCAGAGGTGACAGAAAGGATGAGAGGAATAGAGAGAAGCAGCTGAAGGCAGCGGGACGGGTGGCCAGAATCTGGCATCTCCGTGGAAGGCGGTGACGAAGGTGTGAGCTGGCTGCTGGTGATGGAAACGCAAAGCAGCAGGGAAAGGGAGCCCACGCCCATGGGACAATAGGGCAAAGCACCATCTGAACCACCTCCCTCAGTTTCCAATAATATCGCCAAGGTACATAGAATGTGTGACAACTTGAAGCCTCAGTCCCCTTATCTCGTGATGGGGCTGGAAACACCAAGGGAGAATCCCACCAAGGGAGCAGCGTGTACTGACATTCCACATGGGCACAGAGGACAAAACACCCCTCCCCCTGCCCCCAGCACACTTCCACCTCCGTCACAGCCTTACTCTAAAATACAAAGCCCACAAGAGGGTATTAAAGGAACCCGCGATGGGTAAGGGCTTCCCAGATCCCATGTGCTCAGGTGTGTCCGTTCACTCACACTGACACTGACACAGGCCTGGCACCTGTTCTGTTTCGCAGGTAAACTGAGGATGAGGAGGCCGCACACACTCCTGCCTCGCGGCCCAGCAGCACACACACCGGGAGGGGGCGCAGGCCGGCAGGCAGCCTCCGCCCAGCTGCCACTACTCCCGGGCGCAGCCGCTAGCCCTGGGTCGGCCCTTCCACTGCTACTGTCCTCCCTCCACCCACCCCTCCAAGCTCATCCTCCAGAAACGCCACTTTGTTTTCTGACCAGGGACCTCAGGGTGTCCTTTCTCCCTCTGGTCTAAGCTGCTTCTAGAGTCCCAGTGAGAAAGGAGATTGTCGCTTGGCCTCGCTGGCCAGTCCTGGCTACCCCACTTCTCTCCCCATCACACGTCCTCACCTCTGGGTCCTCCCTGTGCTGTCTCTGTTTGGTGCATTCGAGCCTCCGCCTGCACCCCCACCCTGCCTCGGACATCCAGGTGACCACACGGCCTCCCCCCCGGCCCACTGCCCTGAACACTTCACATCAGGCCTTCCTGTGCCCCCACCATAAGTCGGGCTCTCACAGCCTCCTGCCCTCAGCAGCCTCTGTCACCAGGCTGTCCCGTGACCCTGCTGTCTGCCCTGCGGTCATAGACAGACCTTCCAGATTTCAGGCTGACCATGCTGTCCCACCCGTGATCGCCCACTTGCATGACAACGTTCAACTTCTGAGACGACTAGCTGGGCTCTTGACAACGGAGCCGGGCCCCTCGCTCCACTGCTTTACTTCAGGACACCCACCCCAGCCCACGTTCCAGGCACAGACTTCCACCGACAGCCCATGCCACGCTTTCCCACCCGTGCTCATCGATTCCCCAATTCAAGGGCAAATCAAGTTCAAAGTCTTCCCCGAGAAGCCTTGATGGCATTCCCAGTGTTGGCTGTGTCAGAACTCCACAGCTAGGAAGCACTTGCTAATTGTTTCTTCTCATAAATGGCGACGCTGACGTTTTCTGTACCCTCACTAATGGTCACGGGGCAGGGCAGGGAGAGCGGCGGGATGACCAGTACTGACTTGCAGATGTGCTGATGCTGCTTGGCCCGGGTCCAGTGCGGAGCCTTGATGGAAGCAAAGAGCAGCAGGTGCTCGCGGACGGTGAGGTTGTCGAACAGGACGTCCTGCTGAGGACATACCCCCAGCTCCCTTCTGACCGCCGCCAGGTCTGTCTGCAGGTTCTTGCCATTGATGACGATGGTTCCAGAAGTGGGAGCGTACAGTCCCGTCAACATGGATCTGCCAGAGAAACTAAATCAGCAGGGACAACGGAGGCGGCCGCTGCTTCAGCAACCGAGTCCGTCCCAGGCAACACGGCCATCGTCCTCTCCTGCAGACGTTCTCTACACAGCCCGTTAGAAGTTGGAAAGCTCACAGCCCGTGACAGCTGCCTGGGAGTGTGCGGTTATAAATCTGACTTCATGTCTACAGGTGAGGAGGCCGGCTAAAGAAAGGGCGCCTTTACCTAAGTCCCCATAATTAGACATCAACCAAGCAGAAACGCAAACCGTGACACCCGACCCTGAGGCCGAGTCTTTCTCTTCTAAAGCCCAGGCCACCTGTCCCTGGCAACAGCATAGAAACACGAGTGGCCCAGCTCCAGAACCACTCCTGCCCAACATGGCCAGTGGAGGACCGAGGACTGCCTTATTCTGCCACCTCGTTGCAGGAAGCTCATTAGTTACTTTATGCCATTTTCTCATTTTCTAAAATGTCAGGCATACCTCTACCACACAGCCTAGCAAATCCACTCCCAAGTGCTTACACGGAAGACATTAAAAGGTGTCTGCACAGAGGTATCTACCTGGATGTTCACAGCAGCTTTGTTTACCATCTCCAAAAACTGGAAACAACCTCAACTGCCACCAAGAGTGAGCATAAGGGACATGCTGGTGACAAGGCATCACAGCACCAACCACGACTGGGTCTGTGAGCATCTGCTGAGTGGGAGAAGCGTGCACGACTGCATTTATAAGAAATTCTTGGAAGTGCAAACTGCTGTCCAGCGATGGATCCAACGTGTGCCATGTGGGGGTCGGGGTTCGGGAGGGTGCAGGACACCTGGGGGGCCAGACGGCCCTGTGTCTCCGGGCGGCCCCTCCCAGCGGCAGCCAAACGTCACAAGCTCATCAAACTGGGGTCTCCACAGACACTACGAGTGCACACAAGTCACTCAATGGACCTGACTGAGAGCTGTCTGCTGTATTGTTTTCAAACCTTCTGGGGGGCACTACAGAATAGTGTATACACATTCCTTACACGTCTCGGGCTTTTTGCTTTAAATAGTGATGGTCAGTCCTTTAACTGGCCTCTGAGCCTGTTGTCTGAGAGCTGCTGGGAGAGAAGACCCCTACGATGACTGCAGAGGGCCTTCCAACACCTACTAAAGAGACACAGTCAGTGCCTCGAAACAACAGGAAACTGCAATTTTAATTCTCATTCTTCCTGCTCAGAAGCAAGCACTGGTAAGAGCACGACACGGACTGCCAGCTTTCTGGCCGTTATTTGTGTAACATGTACGTCCCCAAAGTGAAAACACTCAAGCAACACGCAGCGGCGTCTGCAGCCCTGTTTCATCATCCAAGGAAAGAAGACAACTTGCCACACCGTGTCCCTTAAATTTGTTTTCAGTACGAGATTTCTGAAGATTTGTGTGTGTTTATTTTTCTACCTTTCTCAATAAGGCAGACAAGAGTCCTTTTCATTGTTTAATTAAGCAGTCCTGCTGGAAAAAAGAAAGAAAGCAACTTCTTCAAAGAGAAATTCGATAATTTTGGTGGTTTAACCTTAAAAAGCCACCATTTCCACAGCCAGCTCAGGGCTATTCTGTGGACCACGAATTTCTGAGCTCGTTATTTCTCTGGGATCACACGATTTGATTCTTTAATCAAATCTGGAGCCAATGGATTCTAAACCAAAACGTTGTTCTGAATTTCATCCTTCTACAGAAATACAAGCAAAGTTAAACTCAGCAGGAGAAAAATGAAAAGGTCCTAGGACTTTCAAAAACCACAGTAAAAGCAGGTGAATTATCTGTAGGGAATAAAGGAAAAATTAAAGATTTCTGAACTCCATGCTGCTCCCCTGCCTGCCCCAGACCTGCAGGGTGGCTGCTGGCTCAGGGCGCACAGCAGCTCTGGCCACAAGGCTGTCTTTCCTCTGTGCCCACAAACTGCACTGAGACTCAAAACAAAGAAAGAACCCTGGCCTCCTGTCTCACAGGTAAACAGGTACTTTTAATAGTGAAACCCCGTGTTACACAGAGGTGCAAGGAGACGCACATGACAGTGGTTTTCCCGGCGCCGTTGGTGCCCAGCAGGGCGGTGATCTGGCCGCTGTGGAAGGTGAGGGTCAGGTCTTGGACGGCCGCCTTGTGGGGCTGGTACTCCTTGGTCACAGACACCAGGGTGACACCCAGGGGGCCTCCTTCCAGCGTTCCCTTCCCGTTCTGCGGCGATGACCCTGCGAGGGAGATGCAAACTCAGCAAGAGGCCTCCCGAGTCCCCAGGTATTGCTCGCACCTCGTATTCCAGGGGACCGCTTGCATGAACTCTGGCTGTGAGACGCACGAAACAATTCGAAAGTCTCTCTCTACCAAAATCAAGAGGCAAGTTACATACTGGCAAGAATTAAGTGAAAGCTCTGATTGCAAAGTGTTGTACCTTATGTCATCCATTGTATAAGAAAAAGGTCACACACACACGGTTGTGTATCTGCAGAGGCCAACAGCAGGCAGGTTAGTTACACAGTGAAATGTCCTCATGAACTAGTCTCCCAAGGAGGTGAAAGGTAACAGTGCTGACTGTGCTCCCAGTTTCCTCAAAGATTCATATTTTACTTGTATAATCAGAAACTTATTACATTACAGCATTGACGTACGATAAAGCCGTCCTGCCGGGAGCTTGTTTATCTGCAGGTTCTCTCTGAAGTCATCCTTCTGTAGAGGTGCCCCAGGAACACAGAGGGACCACCGGTCCTGCCCTGTCCCCTCTCCTGTCCCCTTCGTCGTGTGCAGGGGCAGTGACGTGCCCTCTCATGGAAATAGTGAATCCACTAGCACGTGTGAACACTTTAAAACCACCTGCTAGCTTCCCACCTTTGTTTCTGTAGTTTATACAAACTCCTGTTAGAATTAAAGCTTCATTTTACTGAATCACAGTTGACAAGAGCAAAGCTCTGAGCTGTCAGTCCCGAGTTGGACCACAGCAGCCGGGGGGGAAGGCGAGTCAGATAGGACGGTCAGTCAGAAGCCGTGGCTAGCACCAACAGAAGACGCTCACACCTCGAATGCGTGTTGGAACTCTGCATGGACTGCCAGGTGCTGTCTGCACGAATACCTAGGAATAAACGAGCCCCGATGCCCGCACCCCCTGCTGACACGTGAGCTTTCAGGCTGTCGCCCACAACCCCGAAGCAGCAGATGCTTCTTCCTCACACACAAGGCACCTGTCACATGGCTTTCTACTCCACCTGCTCCCGCCACCTCAGCCCCTTACCTAGAGCCAGTGTGAATTCCTTCCAAACACCCTACACCTGTCTTCCCCAACCTGTTTCCATAGGAGAGTCCGTCAGTCCCAGGACACGACACGGCTATCACCCCACTTGTACTGGTGCCCGGGACCTGTCCCTTTCTGCTAGAATGTAGTTCAATAAACGCTTTCTTTCAGGACAACGTGCCATCTTGAAGGGTTTGTGGTTGACATCGTGTGTGCCCAAGTGCACGTCACACACAGGCGCTGTAACAACAGGTAACCCTACCACCTGGGTTAACAGGTAACCCTACCACCACGCTGCGTAAACATCCGAGGGGACTCTTCCGCACGTTGCTGCTGTCCCCGTGTTTCTGAGGCCACGGTAGCTTGTAAACGGGCCGGGAAACAGTGCATGTGCAGTCAGTTACAAAGGCTCGGCCAGAAACTTCGCCCGCCACAAAGCTGACCAGAAGGAAGATGACGCGTCCAGTGCACGACCCTCTACACACCTTTCCTGTCCAAGTCCTCACTGGAGATGGGACCAGCACACTCAGCGCACCACCGTTTCACCACCGAGCCGCACAAGTCCTTCCAGTATGAGACAGTGAAGGGGAAATACCAGGCCTTCCTTAAGCCGAAAGCTCCTAAAAATAAGACACAATTCAAGTCAGTTTATTATTTTTCTGTTTAGAAGACTCTTTCCTAATGAATATAAAGTGTTATCCCAGGTGACATGTCCCACATGCATCCCATACATGAACCAGTGACGCTCTGAGAGAGCATGAGCCATGCATGGGCCTGACGCCCTCTGCCCCGCCTGACCAGGGCCACCGCCGGCGCCTCCCAGGCCATCTGAGCAGGGACTCAACAGGCAGGCAGGCACTTATTAAACATAAATGAATCGCTGAGTGTACCCCCAGGAGAGCTCGCCCCGCCCACGGCTCTTCTGTTTAGCTGTCACTTTCCTTTGTCCCTCTGCCTTGATGTTTGCACAGATTACTAGACACGGGCTAAAAGCAGGAAGGAATTAGTCAATTAAAACCTCTACAGAGAAGACTAGTTCATGATGCTCACGTGTCCGTATGACGCATATCGGCATTCTTCATTCATATCTCCTAAGTCATTCCGGCCCACTTAATAGGCTTTTCCCTCACCACATGCTGAAATGAGGGTGGACTTAACCATTAACACGTCTGTTTTCTTTAACACATCCACTCTACTTAAGTTTGGAGAGTGGTCTGAATTCTCCCATGACTGAGACCTGTGACCATCGAGCTAGGGACAGATACGTGACCTTCACACTCTAACCACACCGAATCCTCGTGATTCAAACTGATGACAAGGGAACACGTGTGGCCAGTCACCTTTGAAGTGAAGGGAGGCTGAGCAGGTGTTACCCCCTCTTCTGTCCCAGTGGGAAGGGATGGGGTCCAGCCAGGCTTGTCCGAGGACCCAAGGCAGGCAATCTGCAGAAGCCACATGGCTGACCTCTGGCTGACCTCTGGCAGTACCTGCTTACCCAACACAGGCGTGCAGCAGGGAGGGTGCTTTCTGTTGCCCTTTCAAACAGGTTGTCCTTGACTCAAACAAGCACCTCACCTCGCGTCACCTCTTGCACCCATTTCTTCCCACACCTGGACACACACGTGGACAATGAGATTGTGGAAATGGAAGGAGATAAAATGCAAGCAGAGCCAGGAAGACTATTCCGCAAATGCTGTCAGCTGCTTTGCCCTCCGCCCTCAGGCAGCAGTTCCCTGCAGAGACCTCACTCAGGTGACGGCACTGTCACTGCCGGTGACAGCATGAGAGGGAATGACCTACTGAAAGGGCAGTGGAACTCCAAGGCCTTCTGGTGTTCTAGAGCTTGCATTAGCAGAGGCGAAGGGGATGCTTAGGGCTGGGCAGGAGGTGAAGGACCCTGAATGGTCCCGAAAAGGTGCCACGAGGCCTCAACTCGGGTCACAGCTGCAGGGGTGGGAAGGAGGAGAGAGAGAAGAGACGCCTTCCGGAGTTAGGAAAAAGAAACGCGAAACAAACTGAATATTAATGGTGGACTTGCTAATGAAACCATCCCCGCTCTAATCTGTCTGGACTTCTAAAATCCCCCTAATTAATCTATTCCTCTAACTGAGCAGGAGCTGCCAGAGCCAACTTAGCGTGGCGGCTGCTGGCCCCCAGCACACCGGACGTCTGCTCCTGCTTCTCCCGTCACACTGTGTCATGTGCACGCTCCACGAGCACATGCTTCCACCCCTGTTACCAACTGCAACAGGGAACATTATTATGAGCAAAGCCCTCAGTTCATGCTGAGCATCCCCCTGAAGGGGCCTGCCTGCTGGCTTTCGCAGGCCAGGAAACTAATTAGCATTGCTCCCCCAAAACTGACAGCAATAAAAGAAGAACTCAATGAAATTCGACAGATCAAGCAGAACCCAATTTAACTGGAAGCACAGCAAGACGAGTCTCTGAAACGAAGTCTCCGAGGACAGATGTTTGCTTGGGAGCCCTCAAGTGGGGCCTGGAGACCTGCCCTGACACTGAGCTCTGAAAGCCGGGATGATGTTGGCGCTTTGATCTTTTATTTTGCAACAGACCTGGTCTTCCTTCCTAACTAGCCAGTAGCTAAAACTGGTTTATAATAGCAAAGAGAAATATCAAAACCCATCAGAAGACTTCCTAAAGCACAATGCAGAGCTGAGGGTTTGTAACTTCAAAGCAGCTTTCAGGTCCTTCCACCTCTGCGAGGTGTAGTGTCCGACCCAGCTGGGAGTCCTGTCACTTCAGGACACTTTGTGTGACCTAGTAACATTTTCCTGGACAAGGTACATCCAGTGGACTAACAGAGACTCAGAAAATCAACCAGCAGACCTTTGTCTCTGGTGGGGAGAAAGCTGGTTTTGAGACACCTGAAAGCTCAAAGTCACGAGTGGATGGTAGTGGTAGAAGCCACCATGAGACACAGTGGGATTGCAGGTGTCGGGGCTTAGAGACAATGGGCTGGATATCGACCTTCCCCCAAAGGGAAGGCAGAGAACCAGGATCTGGAAGGAACAGGAGACCAGGAAAGAATGAAGAAGGGACACGAGATGCTGGTTCTCCCAACCTGGCAGGAGCCAGTTCACAGCGCAGCCCACCTGGCCGGGGGCTCTCCACAAGATGCCCACATGTGGCGTTTACATGTCCTGGTCCCCTAAGGAAGATGGCTTGTTCCTCTCCTCTGAGTCCCAAGCTGACTTTATTTAACTCTTAGAAAACTACAATAAAATGCTCCTCTGAAACCCACCAGCTGGGCAGATGTCCCACTGACCCACACGACAAGGAATGACCCAACATTCACCCCCAGGCAGGGCACTCCTACCACCACTCAGCTTCCCTGAGCTCACCCCAATTACCTTTACTTCAAATTTCATAGTTCTTCAAATAGGATCTAGAAAGTGGCACTTCTGCACACCAGATACTTCCCTCGATGGCAAAGTCGTTTTTTTAAGATCAAAATATACATACAAAATTCACCATCTTAATCACGTTAAAGTGATGGTAAGTACATTCACACTGCTGTGCAATCAATCTCCGATCACTTTCCCCATCTTCCCCTCCCCAGCCCCCGACAGCCCCCATTCTACTGTCTTTCTATATGAATTTGATTACTCTCTGTACATTACTCATGGTTCTCCAAAGAAATAGAACCAATTGAACAGATATAGACTTGTTATGAGGGACTGGTTCACACAGTGATGGAGGCTGAGAAGTCCCGTGATCTGCTGGCTGCAAGGTGGAGCAGTTCCAGTCCAAACCCCCCGGCCTGAGAACCAGGGGCTACTGCTGCAAGCTCCTGGTCCACTCTGAAGACCCAAGAGCCAGGAGCTCCAGAGTCTGAGGGCAGGAGAAGACGATGTCTCAGCTCAAGCACACGGCAAATTCGCCCCTCCTTCACCTTTCTCTCCTACTTGGGCCCTCACCAGATTGGATGATGCCCGTGTCCATTGGGGGCGGCCACTTTCTTTCCTCAGCCTAATCTCTTCCAGAAACACCCTCGTACACACACCCGGAAATAATTTTTTACCAGCTGGTCATCCCCTAGCCAGTCAAGTTGACATCATGCTAGGTTTCTCGTGTAAGTGAAATCATATGGTACCTGTTCTTTTGTGACTAGTTTTTTTTCACTTAGGATAATGTCTTCAAGGTCCATTCATAGCTATGTCAGAATCTCCTTCCCTATAAAGGAATGCTCCATTGTGTGCATACAACACTTTTGTTTATTCATTCATTCATCAAACACGCTTGGGTTGCTTCCACTTTTTGGCCGTTGTGAATACTCTGTTGTGAACGAGTGGATAAATACCTCTTTGAGACCTTGCTTTCAATTCTTTTAGAGTTCAATCCTTTGAGTGTTCCCTGCTCTTTTAAGAAGCCTCTTCTGGCGGAACCGTTTCCCTGTTTTGTCCTCCCACATGAGCTCGATCCAACGACACTTAGATTCCAGTCCCTAGAGCATCTTCTACAAAGCCTGTGATCATACTCCCCCCTCCATCCCTGACCATTCGTCAACTCCCCTCCCCCAGAACAGTGCTTTTGGACAACTCCGTGCAACATTTGGCCAGGTGATTAATCCCTGGTGTCCAGAGCTGCCAGAAGCAAAAAGAATCAGAAAATTAATGAAAACCTTGCTGCACACCAGCCATCTGGCACGGGGAGTAGGGCCAGGAAGTGGGCAGCTTGAGAGGTGTGGGATGGTCTCAGACCGAACACCAGGAGAGGAGAGAACACACAGCACGCAGGCGCCAACACTGGCATTCGCTGCCTGGCAGGAGAGCTGCATGGATGGTACAGAAATCGGCCAACTCAGCCGCAACACGGGCCTGGAGGCCCCGTAGCCCAGTAATCTCACCCTGGCCCTCAGCTAATGTCCATCTGTCCTGCACGGCACATCACCTACCCCCTTACAAAGACGTGGCTCCTGCCCGCTCACTGCTCACCCACGTTTTATTACTCTTCTGTGCCTTCAGCCCCTTCCCGGGAGAAGAGAACCCAAATCTCTCACATCTTTTCTTAAGGAAGAGTGGGAAGAAAGGGTTTTCAGCACCAAAACTGCTGAATTAAATTCTTTCAGCCAACATCATGCTAGTTTGCTCACAAACATCTTTCTCCCTCCTGTGTAATTGTATGCACCTCTCCCCAAAACATTTTTTTTTTTTGCTTTCTTTTCCTTTTATTAAATTATTGGGCATTTTTAAAAATCAAAAACTATAAGACATATAGTCAACTTTGTAGTTTAATTAATTATAGGAGAAATGCATGTTGAAAGAAGAAAAACTGAAATAGAAAAGAAATATTTTTTTCTGTTTAATAATTCCTCATAAATGCCAACCATTTGGCATATGAACCAAACTGTGTATGTTAAAAAAAATTTTTTTTTAAATACATAAATGTTGAGATATGTCTGTTTAAAACTCGATTTGAGAATTTTATCATTTTCTTTCAGATACTCATTAAATTGTTTTTATAAGCTTGTAAATTGTCTATATTTTCTTCATTTGGATATTTTGAAATATTGACTTAAATTCTTCTAAAGGAAACTCAGTTAATTTTCATTATTATCTCTTCGGAGTTAGGTTTTGAAAGGCCTTTCGTATCTTTAAAATCATACTTTTCCTGTTTACTCATTATTTTTAATGATATTTATTTCTGATGAATTTGTGTATGAGCCTCATTTTTCCTCCCTAATAGGTTGATTGAATAATATATCCTTTCTAATTGATTGAAAAAGCAAACTTGACCACAGAGCAAGTTATTGTTACTGATGTGTCCTGTGGCTCCGCTGGTCCACGAGCAGTCCATTGGTCCACTGTTTTCATCCTCATCAACTGACAGTGAGGTTCTATACAATCATCAGTCCCTGTGGCTGTCATTATTTTCAATAATTTTTGACCATTATTATTAATTTATATTCCTAGCTATCTTTTAGAAATATTTCATCAATTAGAAACAAATTCTTTTTCTTAGTATGTTTATTTAAATAACTTATAAGTTTCATTACTTTAAAATGTTTCACGTTTAATGCTACATAATTTAAAGATATATAAATTTATACATTAATTGGAGAAAATCAATCTGTTTAAAATAATATCCACATTTTCTCCCTATCTCCCTCTGTGTCCCTTTCTGCCCCTCTCAGTCCCTTTCTGTCTCCCTCTCTCCCTCCCTCTCTCCTTCCCTCCCTCCCTTGTTCTCCCTCCTGAAGCTGCTACACCCAGAGAAGTGAGCAGGATGGGGGCTCACTCACTGGAAATGCCTGAAGGCTTGTTGAAAGCAGCTCCGCTCTGGCTAAAGAAAAAAACCCTCTTTGGTCCGACTTCTCTGCCTCTGGTCTGGGCTAAAGGATTTGCTCACGCCAGACTCCGCCTTGTCAATCAGAACCCTGTGGAACGAGGGGGAAAGCCTGGCTGAACATCGAAAGTCCCTGTGCCTGACTGTAACATATGACAGTATTGCCCTGGGATCCTTAAGCCTCAGGTCCTGATGGCTGGTGGGAAATTCAGACCCTTCTGACTCCCTGGCCAAATGGTATGCTGGTCTCTGCATGGGCAAGGGCACCCAGTTCTTGCTGGATTTTATGCTTCTCAGGTTCTTCCCCTTTCCCTGGAGTCTAAGACCTCCGCCATTTTATATCTAGGTATATTTTTTAATCTCTTGTTCCCTAGAATCCACCTTTTCTGAAATTTTACTTGAAGTACCAAGACAATACAATATAAATTTTTCCAAAATAAATTGTATTTCTAAGTTATGCCCTCTCTCTCCCTCTTGGGGGCCACATTTTCATGCTTTCAATCACCCACATTATTTTGATTTTTACTCATCCTTAAATGATGACTGAGCTCCCAAAGTTTGCAAAGTATTTTTATAAACAGAATGAACTCGTTTCTTTCCTCCATTTTAAATTTGTACATGACTAGAAACTCTTTTTTTATTTTATTGCTAATAACTTTAAAGATGAGATGTCAGTTGAAATATCCAGTCGCTTAGGAGGGTATAGAGCCAGAATCACAAGTAATTTCATCAAGAAAGTATAATCCCATGAAAATGACATTTCTAAAATATAAACTAAACAGCGTTTGAAGTGCTGTTTCTGCTTGTTGACCTATGGCAGGTTGTTAGGATGCATTTAAGTAACTGCTCCCCTAACATAGCAGGTGAACCACCACTGCTGGTGGCCGCCGCCCATTGCCTCCAGGGCAGTCTGCTGCGAGCAAATGCCTTCCACACCAAGGAAGAAACTTGACACATGGAAGAAATTCCATACCCGGGACACCACTGGCAGCTCGGATCTAAAGCAGCCCGAGCCCTGCACCAAACACAGCCTCGTTCCACCAGGCCCCTTCCAGGCTCTGGCAACCCGGTCCCTTCACTGCCACCCTGGGTGTTCTCTGAAGCCTTGGCCCAGCCTTGTTCCCTAGGGACAACCACACTCTCCTGCTCTCAGTCCTCTCGTCCCAGCCCCTGGGCTACAGGCTCTTTTCTGTTCAGTTGACCGAGGTCCGCTCGCTGGGAGCTGCACGGTGAGCCCGGTGGGTTCCGTCCAGATCCAGACTCTTCTGCCACCTCACATGTCCTTTGCCACCACTCGGGGCACAGAAGCACCAAGTATCCTCAAACATTCACAGCTCCCACTGAAATGCAGCCTAACAACCCTCTTCCGATGTCTTATTTAAAGAATAACTATTCTAATGTTCACATATATTGGCACAATAGTTTAATACTACAACACAATAATTTACAAATTGTGTAAGTCCATTTGTCATCTTTTAAAATGCAGAATTCTTACCAGGAATCAAGTTGCTTAGGTACCATCCACATAAAAAATACAGGCCCGAATCAAACAGAATCATCCAGCAAATCCAGCCAAATGCCATGCCCACTTGCTCTGAAGACTGGTACATATTCTCCCATTGGACTCCTGGAAGGAAGGAAAGGTCAGAGTTAGAGCCTCCGTTTCCCTTCAGGGCAGAGTTGGGTGGATGAGGGCATTCATTCTGGAAGCTCAAGCAAAGATGACAGCAGCTAAAACAAAAGGAAGGTCAGTACTATCCATCATAATTCTCCCGAGAAGATGTTAGCTGACTCAGCCTCAAGTTTAGTTCAGTGATATCATTAACACTTCAATATCTGCCATTTAAAAATCATTAAAGGCTGTTTTCCTTATTATTTAGGGAAATAAGCTGCAGAAAAAGGTAAAGAGGGCTCTGTGAAAACCCAAACTCTAAGTTATATTATTCTCGCAGCTCTTGCAAGATACATAAACAGGATATATATGATCTGAAGTTGGAAACAATCAGTTTCTTATAATATATTTGCAATTTATTCTGGATTAAAATAAAATTTAAGGAAAACATTCCTCTTTCTCAATGTTCCTACATACTAGCCTAAAACTAAACAAACTCAGTGTTTGACCATCGTATGCTTGTTGGAATTTAGTCCAAAATGTTCAAAGGCCTGAAGGGCGCCCACTTTTCTTCTATATCCTCATGATCCATCTAGTTTAAGGAGAAGCCACGGCGCGCAGCACGGGTCAGGCAGGATTACTCAGCTGTCTCAGCACAGCGTCGCCATAGATGATTTACTGAAACGTCTAACTGCAAGCCTAGCACCAGATCAATGGGCAAACATCACAGTGTCTGGAGTTGAGTTTCATGTAGTGCATATATTTTCCTGTGTTTACAAAAACACACCACAAAAATCACATACACATGTAAGAAATACGTCTGTACTGTCATAGGCTATTAGTCGTCAAATCTCAATACAAGTGGAAAATGCTGCCGATGAATTTTTAAAATATCAGTTTAGGCTATATTAATAGGGATAAAAACATATAGAAAATGGAGGAGACAATTGCACTCTATTCTGTACTGGTTAAACCTACTTCTGGTCGTGGCCTTAAGGAAGGATCCAGAAAATCTGGAGGCAAAGATGCGAGCTGGAAAATATGTGAATGGTTGACATGTGAAAGAAAGAATTAGAAAGCAAAACTAGAAAAAGTGGGCAGAAGATTCAGGAAGACAGAGTCCAGTCCACTAACACTCTAAGACATGGGACACATGTGCACACCCCACTCCTGGAAGTATTCAGAAGGTCACTGAGTTGCCTGGGTGTGAGTCAGGGGTGTTATAGGAAGGCCCGAGCATTAGCTGGCTGGCTGACCTGGACAGTGTCTGAAGCACGGACGCCATGGCTGTTCCTAAGACCAGAGTGACTGGATGGTGGGAGGTGTTTCCATCACTAAACCAAACACCAGGACCTCATCCCAAATGTCCTGCTTTGCAATGAAGACTTCCTGCTGTACCACGTGCAACACGATAACTATCAATTTCTAAAAACCGGAGTCATTGGGAGTCACTTTTTAAATGCATGTTCTTACCTGCCTCTTGCCCTTCCAGGAATGTAATGAAAAATACTCCTTGTCCAAAGGCGGTCGTGGAGAGGAGGCACTGCCCATGGATTGATGGGGAGAGAGCAAAACGGCACATTAGTGCTGGGTTGGGGCCAGAAAGCACACAGCACAAAATTCAAACAGAGCCGCCGTGACGTATTCCTGCTCTCACGACGGCAGACCACCGCTCCAGGCAGTGAGTTCAGTGTCTGAACCTCACAGACTCAGCTGAATGTCAGCCCATTCGGAAACGTGCGGTAACAAGCTAGTTTTTAATGCTAAAAGGAATTACCTCCCTTTACTACAATGCTTGAAGTGTCATAAATCCAATGCACTGTATACAGAAATGTATAACACAGAACAGTGGGAAATGGAATAGAGCCATTTACTCCTTTTTATTACTGTGTGAGTACCCTGGAGCACACTGCAGGCAGACGGATAGCACAATACACTATTCTACACCGGGAAGAGAGAGTACTGAAGGAAAGTGTTATTCTATTTCCAGTGTGGAGGTCCTATGTCAGGAAAAAAGCCTACTGAAAGTATCTTCTATTTAAAAACATTATGTACCAGAGTTAGACTTTTTCCTTGGTGGAAAGCACTTGAACGTGTAAAACAGAAATCAAAGGGCACGCGTACAACCCTGCAATGTAAGGGCTGGAGTAAAAACAAAAATAATGATGCCCTAAATGGTCCAGGTTGCTTTCGTTACTCTGGAAATGCCTAATTAACACTAACACAGCATCATGGGTTATGAATTATTACAGGTGTGACACAAGCTAATCAAGACTGATGAGCAGTAATCAATGGATAAATACTGATTGAACAGCACCAGCGTTCATCACACACGCAAATCTGTGCTGTGTACACGGCTGGTAGAAACCATGCAGGACTGAAGCGTGTATGGGTGTCGGAGAAACACACTTCGGCTCTCACAGAAATATTCTGCCCTAAGCCTCAAAATGAGCAGAGAAGGAGCCCCCTCCCAACAGTGAGGACACGCCAGGCTGTCATGACAGTGTGTGGCTCTAAGTGACTTTGAAGGCCGTCAAATGTCCCTCAGCAGCCCTGGGACTCAGTGTCCTTGGTACCTTCCAAATCCTCCCTGGTGACGCCAACCAAACCTCCCAACACACTGCAGTCAGGAATTCCCCTGGCCCACGAGGGGAAATAAAACCGCGGGCGTCACGCAAATGTTACAGCTGTGACCTGGCTCTGTGAACTGACCGTTTCATAATGATTCCTTCATCCCTTCCATGGGCTCTGAGCTGCGACTCCACGCCCTGCACTGTACCTGCCAGGCCCCAGTCAGAAGAGATCGAGCATGCGTGTCTCGTGCGTATTTTCTATTGCAGGCCTGAAAGTTTCTAACACTGTTTCAGGAGGTGCATTTTAAACGGACGAATGACTCTGACAGTGCTAACAGAAAGATCTTTCCACTTAATGTGATATATAATTCATGAGGCTTCAAGAAAAATGCTTATTTTTTACTTCTAAGATAGCTTTGGAAATCCATTTCTCTCCATGCGTGAAACAGAGACCTATGCTCCCGTGAGGACGCTACCAATTTCCCAAAGTCTTGGCAGTGGGGTCCCATCCCATGAGCAGTGCCCTCCAGCAGCACACCTGAGGGCAATCGTTTGGTCTTGCTGGGTAGACGGCAGTTTTGTTTCATTTCGCTTTTCTGCAAAACAACCCACTTACCAGAAATATCTGAATGGCAACACTTAATTGGTTGTGTAGAACCAACAGGATGATGTAGGGCAAAAAGCTGATCAGATACACCAGGCTGGTACAGAGGGCGGCTGTGTTCGCGCGGCTGAAAAAGGCGCTCAGGAAGAAACTCAGCATGACGACAGACACCCCGAAATCCAGGAGGAAGAGGAAAACGATGAGGGCGTTGCTGTACGCGAAGAGGCCACTGGCTTTCAGGACCACGGCCAGCGCCGCGCTGCTGACGGTCACCACGGCGACGTTCTCCAGGAACCAGGCCAGGAACGGGGCGGTCGGGTGCACCCCCATCATCCTCAGGTACTGCCAGGAGCAAAGCGGGACAAGGAACGGTCACCGCGAAAGGACGCCCACGGGGTCAGGGCCGGCCAGTGCTGATCCTGCCCGTTGTCCCAGGTGGGAAGCCAGCCCCGCCTCCTGGAGCCCCACAGAGCAGGCCATCAGCGCTTTAGCGCAGAGAGAGCTGAGGGAGGCGGGGCCCAGGTGTGTCAAGCCCCGCCCCCGATGCAAGGGGGCGTGGCCGGGCGGTGGGGCACGTCCCAGACCTCACCCTGCCTCCTCCTGTGTTTGGGTCTTGTTTTAGTTTTCATTTTTCGTTTCACTTTGTTTGTGTTAGTTTTATTTAATCAAAACAAAGAGAAAAAGTAAAGGGGGACATCCTGCCCCTGAGGCTGTTCAGTTTGGAGGATCAGCACACAGGTTTTAGAACGCATTTTGCAAAATAACCCAATTCAAAGTAACAAGACAATTAAGTCATCCACTAAACCTGCCATGTGCTCATCTATGACACGGTGAGATCTGTGCGCGGGGGCTGGTTACTTGTGAAACAAGAACAATTCCGGGCAGAGTCAGCCAGAAGCCCAGCCAGACTGAGGTCCCCCAGGCCTCTGCCCAGGGGCCCAGCGGGATCGGGGAAGAGACACAGGAACCCAGGAGGGTCCACGCTAAGAGGTTCGCGTCTGCAAAACGCTCGTGCGAGTGCTGCTCAACGCCGAGTGGAAGGCACATCGCGCTCTGCCTTCACCTCCGTGAACACCCGTAAGTCACCCGTGGGTCCCGTTGTCTCACGCCCCGCTCTTCCGCGGGCTGATCGCGAGGCAGGTCTTCCCAGGCACTTGCGGAAACTTCCGCTTTTCAAAGCAGCTTTGCTAGTTACAAGTTACTATTGCTAACAATATCAGGACAAAAATAGCAAGGCTCCACGTGAAGACTTCTAACCGTAAACTACGACGGGAAGCCAGCCCTTACGGCTGTGTGAGTGGTGTAAAAACTGCCGAGCAAGCAACATCAGTTTGCGTATTTCAACCCCATGTGTCTTTCTCTCCCTTTCATCTCTACAGGAAATTGCTGCGAAATTCTGGCTTCGGACTCATAAGGATTTTTCCGGGACCCAGCCAGGTGGTCCATGGGCACCCCAGCAGCGGGGAAGCAGGCACAGAGCCCAGGTTATGATTCATCTCGGACACCCCCACCCCTCCTCGTCTCCCAAGGAAGCCAGAAAGCCGTGTACCTCTTCTATCTGGATCTCCCGCTCGTAAACCAGCTTCCGGACCATACTGGCCATAGACACCATCCATGTCAGCATCATGATCAGGGGGAAAAAGAAACCCACGTTGTTCAAGAACCTGGAAGGAAACAAGTCAGTCACGTGAGGGCATCAGAGCAGCTCCACTCAGAATCAGGCTCGTGGGTCAGTCACACCCGCCCTGCTTCCAGCGTCATCTTCACAAGCCACCGAGCACGGCCAGGAACAGGATTCATCAGCAGGCCTGTGACTTGGGCAGGACGGCTCTTGGTGCCATGATTTAACAGGTGTGCAGACTCACAAAGGAAACACAACTGGTTCAAGGTCCCTCAAGTCCCACTGCCCCATCTTCTCTGAGACCCTCCTCACAGAGCAGCTGGGAGGAAGGAAACTCCTGACTACCAGTTCCCCCACTTATTGGGACCACGATCTATCTTCAACCATGATATTAATTGTAGATTATCACCTATAGAATATGTGGAAATTGGCAATTGAAAGTCTCCCTCTCTATCTCCCCAACACTCACTTCTCAACCCACTCTATCTGGACTTTCTAATGCGGACTCGAAATGACTCTTATCAGGACACCAGTGACAGCCACGCCTTAAATCCAATGGGAATTTCTCCAGCATTTTCCTTCTTTACTTCTCAGCAGTGTTTGAGACCACGGGCCTCCCCTCCTTCCTTCCCTTCTTTAGTTTCCAGAACAGCTCTTGGCTTTCTATCAACTTCTCCTTGACTCGCCCTTCACGTGGGCACACCCACCCCAGCCACTGGTGCCCGGATTCTCACGCTGTGCCCTCTGAGCCCTGGGTCCACACTCTCATTATCTGGCTCATCGCTGAGACCAGCCCTTTCGTTGGGTGTGTGACACATGAAAGAACTAAGCAGAGAAAGGTCCTACCATAAAGGGTCCTACATTCTAATGAGGGACCGGGGGGGGGGGGGCTTAAAAGAAACCAAGAAAGAAAGATATATAACGTAATGTCAAGTGTGTAAAAGAACGGCTTTGGCAATAGTGAGGAGGGGTGTGTTTCAAACAGGGCAGTGAGCTGAGGTATCTGGGGAGGAATTGGCCAAGCAGAGGACAGAGGAAGAGAGACACGGGTCCTGCGGGAATCGGAAGGAAGACGCTAGGGCAGAGCACAGTGGGGTGAGGACTGCAGGCAGGGGCATGGGCGCGTTTCAGATGTGGCCCAGGGCGCAGGGACTCACAGGAGGGGCGGCGGGGCGGCAGCTGGGGCCAGATCATCAGGGATCTTCTATGTTAGGGCAAGGCTGCATTTCTGCAAAGAACAAGGGAATAGCACAAAAGCGTTTTGGAAGGGGACGAGGGTAAACAGAGAGGTGACAGATCAGGTGCAAGTTTTTTTAAAAAGACCCCTGAGTTGTAGACAGGGGAGTACAGGCGGGGAAGCCCAGGAAGGGACGTCGGGAGACAACAGCAGAATTGCAGCAAGTAGACAAGCGACAAGGGGGCCCGGCAAAGGTGATGACCCTGCACGCAGCGGGCTCTGCTGCCACCTCCTCCAGAGCCCTTGACCGCAGCGTGGGCGTCTTCTGACTCGGATGTCTGCCCTGTGCTGGGCCACAAGCCCGTCAGGCGGGGCGCCCACCACACATCCCTGCTTGGCAAAGGGCTGCCAGAGGGAGAGCCACATATTTGTTACTAAAACCATGAATGGGAGGGAAGGCAATTAACTCTTTGTTTTTATGCATTTTTCTACTTCAGATGACCATAATGAGCTGTCCACTTGCTGACTCACATTTTAAAGTCTAACACAGCTAACTCATATGCTGTGCAGTGGCTGCAGGGCAGTGTTTAGATTTCCAGGTTTGTGATTTTCCTGGGGTTTTTAATCATTGTGTTTCATAGTGTTCAGTGCAGGCAGAAGTCTACAAACAGAAAGTGCCATAAACCACACCCACATGCACGTACAACAAACGCCATCTGTTGTCCCAGGGTAACAGTTTAGAAAAGACCAAAAAAAGAGAGAGAATCAACCAATAAAGTCCAAATATGGAACTTTGAAAAAATAAAAACACAAGAAAAGAAGGAACTACGTGTGCACATGATGCACTTTTAAAATCCAGAACGAGGACGCGTGTTAAAGAGGGAGTGAGCCCTGGAGAGGAAGTGGGCAAAGGGTGGGACCAAGCAGACAGACACTGACTGCCCTGCGAGATACCCAGTCCTGTCTAGGACCTCGATTGGGGGAGGAGGTTCATGCTGAAGGTGAAGTGGTCTATGGCTCCACCACCTTCCGCCCAGGGTGACAGGCTCTAAGAGCTCCTTCCTTGACTCTCATCCCTTGGGATCCCCAGCGGAGGAAGGTGACTTGTGGCTCTCTGGCCTTCCTACGATCCTAAGAACCCCCGATCTACAGCTCCCTGAAGGAGGGAGGGCAGCATTTTCCACTACATCTGTCAGTCAACTACAGTGCCTGATACACAGCAAGTGTGGGTAAGTGGCTTTCAAATGAAGACAGAGCACAAAAACTTTCATTCTTGGCAAAATGGGATAATTTTAAGTAATGTAAATCATACACCATCACAATGACAAAGAATGGGGGAATAGTCCCCCCAAAATAACTGACATCTTAGAAGAGGGTACTGAGTATAACTGTTTTCTCAACTCTTGATAACCATTTGTTTATAAAACTAACAATAAAAATAGAAACCTATTAGACCAGGGATGTGTAAGTGACCTCGGAATCAGGATGGCCCCTCCCCGCCTACTGTCAGGACAGCAGGAAGCAAAGGAACAGGTTTCAGAGTCTTCTCTGTACTTACCCCACTCTGGAGCCCAAACAAAAGCACTGTTGATAAACTTCCCAATTAGGAATCAAAGGCTCTTTATCCTTGAAGCCTTTTTAAAAAGATACTCTGATCTTCCTCGCATTCAACTGTCACCATCTCTTTTTCGGAAGGTGGCAAACCCTTGATTGACATTCTAGTGGCCCCTTGTTTGTGGTGTTTTCTCTGTGGCTCGCCTCTATCAGCACCATCACTGAGTTCAAAGGCAGAAGCTGATGAGCACATTGCATCAGAATCACACACAAAAAGCAGCACACAGAGAAATCAGCTTTTGTTTCTGTCACTCAAAGGTGCACAACTTTGATCCCAGTAAAGGGTGGCGGTCAACTTCCACCCTTCCTGCCTGCCTTTCTCCTCCACCCCACCCCCACCACCCCAGGCCCCCATCCCAGGAAGACCCCAGAGCACTGCCGGGGCAGCTGCGGAACAGAAGGACCACGGATGCCTTGCTTTCTTTCTCGCTCCCCTCTCTCCCTCAGGAACCTGAGCCAGCAGGCTGAAGTCACTTGTCTGCATCCACTGCCCTCCCCAACACAGCGGCCAGTTGGATTTGGATGGGGAGGGGGAAAGGAAGGGGCATTTAGGCTCCTGTTCAGCCTGAGTCCCAGTCTAGCCTGTGCAGAGCTGACCACAGAAGTGTGCCCGTCCCTAACAGCGAGGTCCATTCTTCACTTTCTTGTTCCAACCTGCTGACTCACTTGGGGACGTCAGGGAGAAGGGGGGTGCCCACGTGTACGCACCCATCTCTGAACAGAGCAGCAGCACCAAAACTATCAGTCGTGCCTCAGCTCCGAACACCAGGACGTGGACAAACATAACAGCAGCAAGTGCTGCCCACGAGGGTCCGGCCTGCTCACAGGGCCTCACCATGTCCCCATTCTGGGTCTTAGGCTTTTCACAAGCATGCTCACCACTGAGTACCCCAAGCTGCTGAGGTGGGCAGGCCAGCAATTAGCACCCCCGTTGGGTGAGGAGCCTGGCACTCCAAGTACTGATGGGAGAACATGCCCCAAATGGGCCGCTGTGGCAGACTGACGACTTCGAATTAAAGCTGCCTGAGAAACAGTGGGGGCGCGAAGGACACCCTGACCCTCCTTTGCCCCCGACAACAGGAACTAAACCTCCCACATGAAGGGGGGCAGATGCATCCTTGCAGCCAAACAGAGAGAATCAGGGTCCGAAGTCCATATAGACAAACCCGTCACTTCTTCAGCATTTCACTACCCTTGTCCCACCCTTGTCTTCTCAATTATCCACAAATTCAGTCTTTCTTTGTCTAAAAGGTATCAAACCCCCTGTTACGAGCACTTCTTTCAGTCGCATATTTTATGGGGCTCCCATACATATGTAATTAAATTTGTTTCTCTCCTGTTAATCTGTCTTGTGTCCATTTAATTTTCAGACAGACAAAGCACCCTAGAAGGGAAGAAGGAAGTTTTCTGCCCTACAGTATCAAACCGCTGGCGCAAGGTCACGTGACCAGCAAGCAGCGTTTCTGTCCTGCTGCCTCGTGATTCCAAGTCTGAGATTCTAAAGTGATCCCAGAAGTTGGAAAGTGACCATGATCTCAGCAGGTCCTACTGCTGCCAGACCCAGGCTGCCGCAGCCGCAGGCTTTCGGATGGTAACTCAGACCAGCGGATGCAGCAAGGCTCTTCATCCTGAGCCCCCTGCGTCTCTGCAGGTGCCCCTGCATGCAGGCAGCAGGGCTGAGCTCCTCTTGCCTCTTCCAGAGCTTCTGCAGCTCAGCTCAGTGTCCCTCCCTTCCCACTAACTAGAGTTCAGAACATACAGTATATACTGTACTAATCAGCGAGTCTCGTAACCGCAAAAACTGCACGTTGCTTACCTCTCTCCCAGAAGCTAGGAAATTGCACATCATATGGTGGGCATGAAAAAATGCTATTGGATGGATAGATGGATGAATATATGAGCGAAGGAAGGTACTGGAACAATATATCAGAGGCAGACATGCAGTGTTTCCAAATGAGGGTGCTCGGGAATTTGGCTGGGACAATTCATTGCACACTGCCCCCACTGATTACAAGACACTTAGCACCCCTGGTCCTCAGGCACTGAACGTCACCACCCCCACTGTGATGCCTGCACAGTTTAGTCCCACATGCCCCAGGGTGAGGACGTCTGCTGAACCCTGAGCTCCGATTAGGACAGAAGGAAACACATCGGCATTCACATGCAAGGGGGTAAGGTGACAGCTGAGTGACCAAGAGCGTACACACGCTCTATTTCCCACACATAGGGCCTAAACGTCATAAGTGGTGACTAACGGCTCACTAGGGAGAGAGGGCATTAGGATGGCGGCAGAGCTTGGGGAGAATAACTTGACTTGTCTGAGTCTCAATTTCTTGAGTTGTATTTATCTTCTAAAGTTCTCGGAGGATAAATGAGATGATCTTGAAAATGTGACACAGTTTTACGAGAAGCACTATTTTGCTGCTTTTGATGAAAACAGAACATGGAGACATCGGCTAAGCCGTTGGCTGACATTTTAATAAACACCACCCTCTTCTGCCCAGCAGGGAAACGAGTCCATAAGAGCTTCGTGGGCATGAGAAAGTGGAGGATTATAAAATGTGATACATCTATTTCTTCTACTTCCCCCCACAGGTGGTGTCACCAACCAATTATGGACCTTCCAGTCCGTCCTGATGGGACAGGACAGGGTCCGGGTCCTTCCAACAGCTCTGAGCTCTGAGGGTGATCAGAAATGGGAATTTCTGCTGGAAACAATAGGTGCTGACTAAATACAAGACAGGGGTGTTTAACAAGTTTCCTGGAAGCAAACCCCAAGGAAAAGAAACAATAAAAATGTGTAAAATGAGAGGACCTCTCGCAGATGTATTGTGGATCAAGCTGGTATTTTTTTGAAAGCAGGAATCTGACATTTCCAGCATGAATCCCTGTCAACCCCTCACTCTTGACTTCTCCCAAGATAAATCGAAGTCCAGGCGCCAAACAACCGGGTGCACCAACCCCCCCACACACATCCACTTTCTTCTCCTCCTGGACTCAGCCCAGCTCCTGGGGGTTGAAGGCGCCTAAAAGCAATGGAGGAATTAACTGTGTCCTTTCAAAAAAATATTCTTTGTGTATATAAAACAATTCTAGAGCATTGCTGTTTTTCATTTTCTGAAAACCTTTTCATTAAGTGGCCTTACTCTTTGAAGCAATATATTAACATTTGGAATTCCTTATATTCATGAAGTACGCCACAGTTCCGATCATAAAATTGTCCTGTGATAACCACCATGAATCATGGGGCTGAAAGGAACATTAAATTTTATAGTCCCGCTCCCAGGCAACTCTGCGATCTTACAGTAACGTTTCCCAGTGTACGCCCCTCAAAACATTAGTTCCACGGGCTGCTGATAGATAGTAAGTGGGGGAGAGAGACAGAGAGAGAGAGAGAGAGAGAGGGAGGGAGGGAGAGCTGTGTCCAAAGATGAGAAATGCTTAGTTAAGTCGAGCTGAACAGGACCACAGGCTTCCCCAGCACCACCAGGCACCACCAGTGCCTCCCCTTACTGGGCCATCCCCCTGGCACCCTAAGCTTAAACAAGGTCACAGAGACCTCTTCCGCCCACATTCCCCACCAGCCACTGCCCGTTTCTCTCTTCTCATTCACAGAGAAACTCCTAAATTGTCTGAACTCTCCCCAGTCTGCTCCTCCAATCTCTCCTGTGACCTGGCTGCCACCCGCTCCGTGGAGGCTGCGCTTAGTGAGGTCCCCAAGGACCCAGTGTCCATCTACACGTGCTTCGCCTGTGAGCCACACAGGACACACTCGAACACTCCTCTCCTGCAGCCACCTGCTCTGCGTGGCCACCAAGACGCCACACTCTCGGTTTCCCACCTCCCTCCCTGACACTCTCTCGGCCTCCTCGTGGCAGAGACCCCGGGCCTGCTCTCGGCCCCCTTTCTTTCTCAATCCACCCCCCCCATGGTAATGCCACCCCATCTCCGAGTCCTAAATTCCATCTAAATGGTGAGACTCCCAAAGTCATGTTGGCTGGATCCCCCCACCTCACGTCCTAAAGAAACCTGCCCACTCGGCTTCATCGCAGTGTCTTAAAGGCAGTGAGACATGTTCAACACTGAACTTCCATTCTTACCCCCCACACAAAAGAAAAGCTTCTCCACCCACAGCTTTTCTATCCTAACAGTGATTCCCACACTCCAGCTACTGGGACAAATAGCCTGCCCTTCCTTGGTGTCTCTCCGTCACGCCCTCATCAAATGTTGCCTCTCCCATCCTAATGCACCTGGAATTTGTCCACCTTTCACCACCTTCCTGCTGCCGTTCCGGGTCAGGACACCATCTTCTCACTCCTAGTTGTCACCTCAGGCTGCTCAGTGGTACGTCCGCGTCCACAGTTACCCCTGCAGCCTTGCTCCACACAGCAACCTGAGAAGCCTTTGACATCACACGTCACGTGGCGTCACTCCTGCTCAGAACCCTTCAGACATCTCAGGTCCCTCAGATCCCCTGCAGCCACACAATCCCTAGGGCGCCCCCTGCGTCATCTTCTACACTCCTGCTGTGTGCTCTCTGTCCGGCGATGTCACTGTTCCTCTGGCCTGGAACTCATTTCCATGTTTCTGTAACTCTTCAAGACTTCGTGAAATGTCACTTCCAGGCAAGGACCACCCAACCACATTAGTAAGTCCTCTTGGCACTCGTGGCTCATCCTGCCCATGGCACTTACCCCTCCAACATCCAGAACAATGCCCTGTAGACTCTGCCTCCCTGGGTCGTGCAGGCTGCAAGAACAGGGCTTTTACCTGCTTCCTACATGGAGTCACCTCCAGCTTAGAGAGTACAGAGCGTACATACATACACCTGAATGAGTGAATGGATGAACGAATCTGTCACTCAGTCCGTAAGTACTAGGGAACCGCTACAGGTTTCCGAACACGTGTGCTTTCGAATGAACACCAGGACCCTGGTGCTGGGTTCCTGTAAGAGCTAAGACTGTCTCAGTCACTTGCAGGCACACCAAGCCCTCAAGCAATACATACTTGTCCTAACTAGAAATAAAGGAGGGATGGACATATGACAAGGGGAGATCTCAGAGATTTAAATCGTTCAAAGAAGGAAAATGCTTCTTCACCTCTTAAAGGAGTAAAACAAATGCTTCTGAGGAACTGGGCCATGCTGTCCCAGTGGGTGGACTAACCACTGTCATTTCGTGACAGCAGAGTCACACAGGGCGTTCGGCTAACTCCAACTCGAGGGATGAATGTTCCTGCTTCACAAGGGTAAGTAAACCCCACATCTTCATCTATTTTAGTCTCCTTTCCAACCCTTCACAACACCTGTCGGCACACATTCGGAAGGGGCAGAAAAGTGGCCATGCAGGCCGTCTGGGACTTGCCACCGTGCTGTCTGCAGGAGGGCGCTGCTTTAACACACCTTCCTGGGGACGTCCTGTGAACCCCAGCTGCTCCTGCGACCAGGAGCGGAGGGCAGCTGTGCCTTCCCACCCTCAGCAGTCCGGCCCGTGTGCCATGGCTGAGGATCACAGCATACTTCCCAGATGCACCTAAAAACACAGCTCGTAACAATGTGCCTTCTCTGAAGCCATTGGTTCTCACATGCCCTGCTGTCTGCGTTGGTAGGAGGTGTGGCACCTTGGCGATACCTTGGCAACAACAGCTGTTTCCCTGACCTCTGGCCTCGGTGCTACCACCTCCAAGAAAAAGCAGAAGAGCCTTGTCTGAAATGTTCAATGTCAAAAATATCAGTTTGAAAGGAAAGAAAAGCTTTCATCTTACCAAAGAGGTTAAGAAGCTTACCAACGACGTGCGTGAGGACGCAGTGCCCGGGTTAAAACGGCACCTTGGTCCTGTCTTTCTGACCCTCTGCTCTCCCCGCCACATGTGGCACCCAAGATAAGCGCAGCAGGACGGATTCAGCCTTTTATCCCACCACAGTGGGCAGCTCCCCCTGCACCACCACCATCTCTCTCATCAAAAGTGTAGCGATGAGCCCTGAGGCAAAGGCGGGTGATGGACGGGAAAGCACTGTCCCGGGTCCCATGCACGACCAGCGTCCGCTCTATGACTAACGATCCCAGGGTCCTGCTTCCTCGTGGGCTTTCCCCCCTGACACCTATGCCCCAGAGCGGGCTGGGCAGAGATGCCTGCGGGAACAGCGCCCATCGAGCTGACCCCCAGCCTGCAGTAGCCCGGCTCTCGGGCCCTCTGCCTTCCAACCCTGCCCAGGATCCAAGTCCCAGGACCACACCCCGCAGCCCATTTCCAGAGCCCCTGCCTGGCCGCCCCCAGCCCCAACGCTTGCTCCAATGCCTCAGCGACTCTCCTTCAAGTCCTGTCGTCAGCTGCTCCAGCCCCTAACTGACCTCCCATCTCCTACAGACATCGCACACCTCGGAAGTGGTCTCCGCTGGCCTCCCCGTGCAAAGCCAGCAGCCCAGGCCTCCCCACCCTGTCGTCGGCAGCACACCCCTATTGTTTAAGCATTTCTGCTGAAGAGGAGACAGTGTTTCCTGCTCCCGCAGGTGGACTCAGGAGCCCGACACGCACAGCCCGGGGACGTGCACCTTGACCTGACCTGAAGGGCATGTACTGCTGCCTTGTGTTGAGTTTCAAGCTGCACTTGATCACATGAGCTCAATAGTTATCCTCCTATCTGGACAGCTCAATAGTTTCCCTATTCTAGGGAAAACGCACCTTAGCAAACTGAAAAGGGGAACGAAGCTCTTTGGAATGAGTACAGAACGCCCTCACCATGAGGGGACGCAAGGCAGGGCTGGGCCTGCCCGGTACTCACAGGTCACTGCGGTGACAGGGGTACGGGATCGCCTGTGCCTGTGTGGCTGGTTCCACGGCTTCCTGCCCCGTCTGCTCCAGGATGATGGCTCTTTCGATCATGTCTTGTAACGGAGTGAAGATGTAGTTATATTTGAACCCATCGGCTGGTAGGCTCTGAGGATGGAACTTCCAGAAGGGGTTTTTCACCAAGTCCGTCCGCATACTATACAAGATGCTGGTCCGGATGGTGTATGTGACGTGAGGTGGCAGCGGGAGAGGCTCTGATCTGAAGTTCTTGCCGGCTAAGGAACTGTTGAATATGACACCTAACGGCAGAAGAGGGAAAGTGGGGCCATGACGACCCGGGCGCAGTTCACGCGCTGCCCACACAGCATCAGGCTGCAAGGCCAGCGGACCAGAGGCTCACTCAGCCTTCGGGAGCCGAAGGGGCCGCGCCCAGGGAGGCAGGGCTGGTTTTCAGTGTCACACAGACAGCGGTAAATAGAACCAAGGCCTCCTACTCCCAGGCCCATCTCCTTTTCATCTTAATAAAACCAGACAGTGGTGGCATTAATGCAAAGAAATTATTGGTTTTGATTTGTGCCGGACTTGAAAGTCTACATGAGGTTGCTCAAATAATCAGGCTTCCCTTCTTTTTCAGGTGCGTTCCTAAGAATTAATGTTTGGGGAATTATCTATCATTTAAAATGTACACATATGGATTCTCTAGTCTACCACGTGCAGACTTTGAATTTTAGATATAAAGCCTGTCATGGATCGAATTATCTTCCCCACAATTTACCTGTGGGCGTCCTAGATGAAGCACCCAGTACTTGAGAATATGGTGTTTTGGTAGCAGGGTCTTTAGAGGTTACTGAGTGAAAAGGGGTCATCAGTGGGGGCTCCAACCCACATGACTGGTGCCGTTATAAGAAGGGGAATCTGGGCACAGTCTGCACAGAGAGAAGATGCTGAGAAGACAGACAGGGAGACATGGAGTCTACAAACCAAGGAGAGAGCCCCACGGGGAACCAGCCCTGCCCGCACCTTGAGTCGGGCTTCTGGACCCCAGACTGGGTGACAAATGTCTGTTGTTTAAGCTGCACAGTCTGGCACTGTGTCACAGCAGCTCTACAAACTAATACAAAGCCAAAAAAAAAAACCAATTCAACGTGTATTCAAAACAAGTATGACAACACATCATATTTATCTTGAATAAGTGATTAGTTAGTAGATGGAGTGAATCAGCCACTGTCCTTTCTCCCACCCCCCCACCCCCAGGACATCAAGATACTCTGACAAAAATAGAAGTAATGGGGGAACTCAGAGGACAGCTTTATCAGGAAAGCTATAATTGGTCCTGTGAGATTCAACTATACAACGCCATCGCAAACTAGTAAAAACTGATGCAGTGAATAGCACTGGACCGAGGACGGTGACGACAACGCGAGTCGGCACGGGACACGGCCCACCTTTCATCAACTCCATGCTGTTGTCTCCTCTATTTTATTTTATCCGGAAAATACTTTCCTTTCTGCGCCATCGTAAGACCGGTTTAGGGAGAAGTGGGCAGGTGACAACCGTCGGCGCAGTGCCCCAGAGAGCCCTCTGTCACTGGACACTTACTGGCCAGAAAGCTGTTCTGCCGCATGAGCTCCCGTGCTTTTGCGTCCAGCATGGCGGCCGACTCGAGGGCCTGGAAGCGGTCCAGCAGCACGCAGGAGGACAGGTTGGCCAAGACGCGGCCCAGGAAGTGGAGGCGCCCGGCACCCAGGTGGCTCAGCGTCCTGCTCAGCACCCGTCCTGAGGAGAGGGGACACAGCGGGACATGGCGACTGCCCCGGGCACAAGGCTGGCCGCTGCCATGGTGCACACTGCCCCACGCATGTGACGTGCAGCCCGGCATCCCCATGAGGCAAGCACTCCAGAATCAAATTCTGTTCTTTGCAAAATTTGCTACTAACCTGCTGAGTGCAACTTCCATATTTCACATACCTTCCCTGTAGCTGATCCTTACACGTAAGTGGAAAGGACGCTGTTAAATCAGAAGAGGCTGGTTTATAGCCCACGGGAATGGGGGGGAGGTGGGGGCAGTGGAAGCCGGAGAGGAGACAGAAGTCCGCGGTAGCACGGGGGTCTCTGCACTGGCCGACACTCCACCTGCCCACCCCAGCCTCCCTCCTTGACAGACCCACAGAGACGCTTTTGCTCAAGACTTCATAAAGAAATAAAAGAATTAATGGAGGGGAAGTCAACATACATGAAAACACACCGACATGTTTGTACACACCCACAACACACAAAAACACACAGCAAATCATGAAAGTGTAAACAGAATTACAGTGTGGGGCACCCGTTAGTCATCGGTGGTCACTCCCTCGGCTCTGGGGACCGGCCTATTCTAGCCCCCAGCAGCACATGGACATCAGCTTCTGGCCACGTTCTCCTCTCAAAAAGCCCCCATTAAGTATGTGGGTTACAATAAGCCCCCCCCAGGCCAAGTCTATCAGCTTGAACGGAACCATCAACTGGGAAACACCAAGGCAGAAAGAAATGGAAGCCTGGTGACAGCCCTCTGAGAAAGAGGCCTTACTCTTACACACCCACACTCATTCTTACACACCCACTTACACCCACACTCACCCACACTTCCTCTTACACACCCACTTACACACCCACTCACTTACCATATGCCTGGAGCTTTTCAGTCAGTTTGTCCACACTGATGTGCAACTGGCTTTCTACAAAGTTTCTTATAAATTTGTTTCTAAGCGCCTCCTAAAGGAAAATAATATACGTAGTTTAACAAAAAATAATGGCATCATTTTTTTCTTATCGAATAATACTTGTTACATTTACTCAAAGTTTCATTGTTATACAAGAAAAAGGCACATAAAGTAAACCACCTTAAAAGAGATTGTAAACATCAAGTAAATAACAGCCACGCGATTAGGACTTTATCTTGAAAAATAAAAGTAACTGATGGCAATTTAGGTTATAACTGTAACTGTGCACTAATATTGAAAACAGAATGAATTAAGGTTGACTTTGTGGCTAATTTCCTAACCCACGTGGGACCCTTCAGGCTGCCTCTCCCACAGGCGGTCGTGAAGCGGGGTCACTGCTGCGAGAACACTCAGGAGAGGTTTCTGTGCTCCCCAAACCCTCCTTCCTCCTTCAATCTTCTACCCGCCTCTGGCAGCTCCTGGCCTGTCCTCATCGTCTGCATCACCCTTCTTTCTTTATTGATGGCTCCACCTCTGCCTTGCCTGTCAGTGCTCTTACTGTGGAGAGTCCTCCAAGGTTACTTTCACCAACGTAATGGAATCTGCATCGTCGTTTTGTGGTCGGTGTGCATTTACCTGCAGTGCTGCCACATACGTGCAACCCCCAAGAAGCCACAAGAGACCTCGAGTGAAACCCACGGAGGCCTGGGGGCCAGCGCCAGGGTTACGAGGGGGCGCGTCTGGTCGGGCCTCACAGTGGCCTTGTCAGGTCACTAGAGAATATCTAGGCAGCATCCTGACTCTGCTTTACCGCACGACCTTGTAACTTGGGAACCTCGGAGGAGGAAGTCTCAAATACATGCCTCTTCCACTTTGGCTCTTTCATGTCTCACATTCACGACATGGTGACGCGACTTCACTGTGAAACCCTGGTGTGCCCTTTCTTTTCATCGCATTTATCTTCTTTCACTGGACATTTGCTGTTCGCCACACATTGCAGGGTGACTCGTTACATACCAGTCACTCAATCTTAGCAACGAGGACATCACTGTCACTTTTAACCGATGAGGAAAGGAAGTCAGGGTTGTGGCACCACTGAGGGCACTAGGCTGACCCTCTAGGGGCAGAGCCCGGCCTCCAACAGGGTGGCAGCTACTGCAAACCCGAGACCAGTGGACTCTGCCTGAACGTGAGCTGGATGCTAAGAAATGGAGCTCAGCTCGCCAGGACACTCTGTCCTCTGAGACAAAACGTTCATCGAGTGACTGGATATGTGACTTGAATTTCTGACATGAGCACCTGGTGAACAGGACTCAGCCGACCTACAGCCTTCTCCAGACCCGGCCTGATCAGGGGCACAGAGCCAGGCACCCCGCATGTCCTCACAGGGCTCCGTTTGTCACTTGTAATACAGTGTGTTGTTATAAGCAGTGGCTTCAGAGTCCTTATCAAAGCCTTCACTACTCACAACCCATTACAGAAAAGCCCGCTTGATCCCCGTATTAGCAAACGAATTAAAGAAGAACATCACAAAGGCAGCTGGGCCCCCAGGAGAATGGACGGCACAGGCACCAACTGCCTGCTGTGCCCTGAAGTCCCTCGCAGTCTGTTCTGGGCCACACCTGCCGCGGCGGCTCCCGGCCCACAACCACCCTGTCAGGGACACCCTGACACAGGACAGCCCTGTGGACAAGTGACTTCACCTTGATGGCGAGGCTGCCACCCAACCCCCTCCCTGTGTCCTTCCCTCAGGGTCAGGCTTCACTGCAGTGGGAGGCGATGCGCCAGCCCTCCAGCCCCTCCCTCTGCTCTAACAGCCGGGCCCATCATGGGGGCTGCAGTGCTGCCCATCCTGGCATCGCCTCTGGGAGGAGCCGGGCACAGAAGCGTGGCCGCGTGCTTCCCACACCCTAACTCATCAGCACGTCTCTCCTAACTACGCTTTCCCCACCTCACGGACCAGACCCGAGGCACAGAGAAGTCAGGGACCAGCCCAGGGTCACACGGCAGTGGGGGCAGGGCTGGGCATCAAACCCACAGGAGCTGGCTCTGGAGGCCGCTCTGCGTCACCTGGAACGACTCGTCTGCTGCATAATAAGCCAACGAAGGGTGAAAACGCTGCACCCACTAGACTTTAGGCGAGTGAGAGCTACACCAACGCCCAAAGTTTTGATGTGATCTCCCTATCGAACGTCAGGAGGGATAACGGATCACTTTCGTAGGCCCCCTCCCCCGCCCTGTTGAAAAGTACATCAACCACCCAGAAAAGCACGCAGGTAATGGGATGTAAAGCATGCGTAAATATTAATAAATTGCTAATCTCTCCCACAGTGGTAACACCTGTGTGTGCAAAATACTTGGTCATTGACAAAGTTTTCCCTCGTGTCCAACACTGTGTCATTACTAGTCCACTGGGAAGACCACACTGTGGGGACTGCAGACCCTCCAAAGGGCCACTCGGACCTCACACACTCGCCACCACGCAACCCCTGCCCATGTGACCACGGAGCCCCACTCACCTGCAGTCGGCCGAGCACCTGGCCCTTCCCAGTGCCCTGAACAACACTGGATACCTTCAGCAACGTTTCTGATAAAGTCTTTAGTTTGTCCACAAAGTAGAAAGTGTAATTAGCCTGCAAGATAAAGCGCATTTGGTTATGCCCCTGTGTCCGCTAGAACCCTCTTCAGCACCGTGGCAGCAGCAAGGACGTAAGCGTGAGGTGACCAGGAAGCAGAGCAAACACCTGCACGGCCGCCACCTGTCCCCCGTCCTGTCCCCCACTCTGTCCCCCCCCGCACTGTTCCCCCCTCCTGTCCCCCGCCCTGTCTATATTATAATAAAAATTATAATAGAAAAGTATGATAAAATTGTAATTAATTGTTTACAATTATAGATGATGGTTGTTAATATAACGATCATCTGAAAGGTCCCAGGCTCTGTCAGTGAAAGATACCAAGGGTCAGGGAGAGAGGAAAGTATAAGCTTGGAAAAGTTCTCATGTAAGAAACAATTAACTCTCAGCACTGATAGCTGGGGAGAGAATAAACATGCTGTTAAAAACCAGGAGGGAGCAAACAAGAGAGAAAAATAAAATTCTATAAAAGAAATTCCTTTGGTAAAAGAGGAAAAAAGATCACAAGAACAATTTCAAAACTATAAAGATGACAAAACTGACAGTAAACTTGCCAGTTATGACAATAACTTTGAATAGGAAAAAAGTCCTAATTCAAAAAGGCTAATATTTTCAGATCCGTTTAGTAAAGTTAGTCAATAAATATTTATAGAGGGTCTGTGAGCCAGGCTCAGAAGCAGGTGCTAAAAATGCAGTTAGGAATGAAATAAAACTGTTTTCCTAAATAAGATTATGTTCTATTGCAGAGACAAAACTATCAAAGCCAACTGTATTTTTATATTGGATCCAAAAAAGGTTTTAAAAATCAAGCAAAACCAAAAAAGCTATAAATGTTAATAGCAAACAAAGTCATGCCAAAAAGGATCAATGAAACAAAGATTGTTTTGTTACGAAAAAAGTTTACAACTCGCAATGGTGAGTATTTATGCCCCCAGTGGCATATCATTAAAAGACATAAAGTAAATGCAACTAGAAATAAGGAAAGGATTTGATAAGAATTGAATAGCAGGAGACATTAATATACTGCGCTGAGCCTTTGCAAGATCAGGCAGAGAGGACTTAAAAAATTATGAGGGTGAAGGGCATCAAATATATGGTGATGGAAAGAGAACTGACTCTGGGTGGTGAGCACACAGTGTGATATATAGATGATGTAATACACAACTGTATGCCTGAAACCTATGTAACTTTACTAACAATTGTCACCCCAATAAACTTTAATTAAAAAAACAAATCAAGTGGCGAACAAGACCCCCCTTTGGGTCTGAAACCCTGGCTCTGACCCTCTTTGCTGAGTGGGTCTGTTGTCAACAGTCACCGAGGCAGAGCCTGCAGCTGGGGACAACAGCCTTGAGTCACATCCCCCAGCCAGTAAGAAGCAAGGAGGGGGCAGGACCAGTCTTAGTGGGGAGATAAGCAGACACACTCTGAAGGGTCCTAGAGTCACCTTCTCCTCGTCAGCACAGTAAAAACACTCCCCTGCAGAAACTTAAGACGCTAAGGAGACCTGCGAGGCATGAAGTAGCCAGAAGTGCACTGTGCAGGCAGGCACAGGTGAGGACCCACCTCCACACACTTTGGGGGCAGAAGGGGAAAGGGTGGCCCAACCCCAAGAGCCTATGAAGCCACAGTGCCTACAAGCCTGGGGTGGGGGGACACACAGTCTCCTCGGAGAGGGCTCTGCTCCGTGGGGTGTCAGGCTCCCCAGTAATACACCTTTCTCCCTGCACGACGTCCCACCCGATGTCCACCCACCCCTCTCCTGATGTCCACCCTGACAGCTGCAAGGACCCCTGCACCAGAACAGGTCTCAGCCAAGTGTAAACTCTCAGCTTGGAGAAAGCGGGGTAGGCTTGTATGAAGACCAGTCAGCACTCTAGTATCCGGGTGCCAGGCGGGGCACGCGGGAAACCTCAGCAAATGCCACCTCTGTGGGTCAAACCTGCAGAGATGCAAGGTGGCATGTGCTATAAGTGCAACCAATTAGAAGATCTATAAAAAATCTTAGATGTACAAACAAGGATATACGCACGTACACATTATATGTATATTTTATACAGCCAGTTATTGCAACTTAAATAGGTTAAAGTATTCTAATCTATCCTATATTCAAACCCTCACTTTTCAAGTGCCAAAGAGAAATTTACTAAAGCTAATAACGTACTAGGGCGCAAAGAAATTGCCAATAAAATCCCAAAATATATAAATTATTTAGGTGTGTATTATAAGATTAGAAATGCTTAGGAAAAGTTTGTATAAACATTTCTAAAATTAACAAATGAAAAAATTTAAACATAAATAACTCAATTACAGGACATTATTTGGAAATGATTATGTAGAAAATAATAATAAGGATATTAGCTGGATATAACCAAAATTCAGAGTCAAGTGTGTCTGTTATTAAATTACAGAGTGCAATTAATCAGCATGGCTTTCACTGAATGTATCCATAAAATTATAATACAGCAAATCTGAGGAAAGAACAAAGAAATTAATAAATATGAATTAAAAATAAATGACTTGGAGAAAAGGAAAAACAAGTACATGAGCGATTTCCCTAAACAAACAATAAAATACACAAATCTCAGCACAGTCTTATTTTAAATTATCTAAGATTTATTAAAATATTGGGCTGCATCTAAATATTAGTATTTGATATTAACTTAAAATTTCAAAACAACTGAAAACACTAATACCTAAATAATAAACAAAATATCTTAATTATATTAGGAAACAAAGCTACCAAATCTGAAAAGTCCCTATAACATATGCAAAGAAATGTTTTAAAGCAAAAGGAAGCTATCTCTGTGATGTTAGATCTGTAAATCTCAGTGGAATGTGTATTTTAGAAGAAAATGGCAGACTCCCCACGAGCTGTAGAAAGCCCTGGCACGGGACCACTCCAGCGATGACCCAGAGCAAAGAGCCCTCAAGGCACGAAGGGCATGCCCGCCAGAAGCTACCTGTGTTTAAGGGAAAGTTTGGAAGCTTATCGTGAACAGAACTTGCTACCTCGTCTTCTGCATTTGCCATGGGATCAGACCGTCCCCTGTCCACGGTGATGAGCTGCGGGCCCACCAGCCACCGTCAGACAGGAAACAAGACCCAGGAAAACACAGCGATAATTTCAAAGGGAGTGAAAGATGGGAGTAATAGTAGATCCTGCCGGGAGTAGTTTCCAGACGCTCAGCGAGGAAGGAAGGGAACATAAGCATTCAGACGAGCGCTATCTAACTTCCTCCTGGAGAAACCATTTTGGCAATTTCACCTGAGCTCATCATCCACGGGCAAAGCCCACAGCCTCTCAGAAAAGTCAGGGAGCATCACTAACCCGACCACGAATCAGCAAGCCGACTGCTCCGCAATCACCAGACGTGCCAACCCAGCAGACCAGCACCTGTGCTCCAGGCTTCCTGGCCACCTGGAACGGTCCTCCCTGTCTAACTGTCCTCACTGCGGTGGCTACTCCACGGGGTGCCTCCTGCCTCCGCGTGTCCTCTGGGAGAAGGACTCTGCACACCCAAGTTTAACAACTGGAACACGGGAAAATCCCGGGCCAAAATGGACTGGAGGCAACATAAGAAAACTTTGGGTAATCCAGTCTCAATCACAATTCTATTAAATATTTTGAAGGATTCCTTCCTGATATAGTGCTTGTATGCTCAGTCAGATGCTCATTCGCTCAAACTTACCTTCTGAATGACCTTATTAATCTCCGGGGTGTTTGGCGTGTACAGTATTTTTCCGTGTAGTATAGGTTTCAGGAAGGACCACACCAAAGCGCCATTTGGAGACTGTAGAATTTCCTGATAAAGCTTCAAGCAAAATGGAGCTGTCACAATTTAAAAAAAAAAAAGTCACTCAAAATATAGGGTGCTTGGTTAGTAGGGAAATCCATTTACATACCCACAACGCCTCACTTTCCAACTAGTGGTTGGTACGTACTTTTTATGACACAATTCTGCGTTTGGGCAGTAAATTCAGGCATGATTTTTCTTGACTCTGTTTTAGTGGTTCTTGTCTCCTGAGAAACTTCAAGATACCACGCTCACTTCAATAATTTGAAAGAAAGTATGACCACGATATTTTCAGACTAAGTTGTCGATAAGAGGACTAAATGAAGACCAAGATCCCTGACTCTGAAAACAGTGATGAAAACAAGGAATACGTCTGGTTTTTAACCTAGAAAACCATCAACAGTTCAGTACTGAGACCGGAATTAGGTTTTTCTTATGCAATCAGCTTTGTAGACTGCTACTGAACTCTCTTTGCTACACGATACAGAGCTACTGAACTTCCTGCTTCGCCACATTAAATGGCCTTGTTTTCCCTCAGACACTCAATTCCCCACGGTGGCTTTCATCATGGGTGGGTGCGAGCTGGTTCAAGAGAAGGTTTACTCAACTCAACCGACAGGCAGCTCGTGAAAGTGGGTTCTTCACCAGAGCGACTGGTGATCAAACACAGAGGGGGCCAAAAACATGTCTACACATTTTAAGAAGGGAAAGAAACTGTATTAAAACTGCAATACTCACTATGTACTGCTAACAAAATATGAATACAAAGTCACGTGTATACCTTTTTTTGGCAGCCCCGCTATATACCTAGTGACAAATACTTCCATTTGGCTAGTTCTTTCACCCCCGAGGAGAACATTAAAATGGGAATATTATCTTAGCCTTGACACCCCGATGCCAGACACCCCCGGTGTGAAGGTTCTGCTGTGATTATTTCCACTACTAATTTCGTCTTCCCAAATTCACCATTTGCAAAGAAAAACAAGTTATTTTTATTCAGAAAGCACCACAAAATCAATAGGAATAATCCCATAAAATATCAATTAAGAGCATGACCACACAATGAATTTAAAGCATTCATTATAGAGCTTGTCTTACTGGGATTTTAACACCTTATACATTAAATTATAAACTTGATATAGACGGTCACAATTTTGATTTCAGAAAAGACATAGAATATGTCTGTACAACTGCATGCTGACATTTAGTGAACACAAAAAACGAAGGTTAGGAGGTAGAACAGGAAATTCTTTGCCGGTACGGACCCCCCTTCTCTGCAGACAGCGTGCTCCCTAAAAAGCAGGGCTAAGGATGAAAATGCAAACATGATTTACTGTTTCCTTACTTGAGTCTTTGGGAATGTTGAATTTTTCTTTGTCATCTCCCAGGAGTTCGTGAACTCTGGGCAAGTTCATCAACGTATGAGAATTGCTAAGGAAAGACGCCTGCTCCTGGCAAACCATCTTCATCACAGACTGGAGAGAACCAAAGGCTGTACTTCGGGCCTGGCCACTGTGCGGAGCCTGAGAACAGGTGAGAAACACACGTCAGGGAGGCAGTAACTCGGAAGGATGCACTCCAGGCTTCTGAGAGCGGCCCTGCTCCCCCTAAATGCACAGGACGCCCAGCAAGCACCAGGCTGGGAGCTCAGCCTTTCTGTCCTTGGAATACCATGCAAGTCACTGCAAGTCTGGGACATAGCTGGTAGGTGAGGACAATGTCACACACACACACACACACACACACACACACACACCAGCAAATCCTTGTTGTTTGTCCAGTGATAAATTATTAACCCATGAAACTTCACTAACTCACACTAATTAATACTGTAATGTTTGTCTTCACTGCCAGGTTGCCCAGACACCTGACCGCTCTCCAAATCAGCCCTGGGCTGATGGGCACACAGATGCCCTACCTCTAGGGCCGCTCTGAGGACTCTGCCCCCCTGACCCCTCCCTCAGCCCGGTGTCCACATGTCCCCACACACCCCCTCTCCCATCACGTCCATCCCAGGCCGAGTTCAAGCAGAAATGAGCACCACCCCACCAACCACATTCAAGGTTGTGCTTGTATTTGCAGAAATGATCTGTAATTTGTAAGCCAATTATTTATATGTAAATAAATGTCTTAGGCTTTTGAAAGCAATTTGCTCTCTGAATTAAGTTCAACAGTCCCTTGGAATCTCATTTGTGCTAACAATGGATTTAGTGATTTCTGGCCTCACAGTCCACACGACAAATGAACCTGCCAGTCTCCAAGCGGGTAGATGCAGGTCAATAAAGCCTCTTGTGGGTTTTTAGGGACATGCCAGGCCTGCTCCAGAGCCCTTAAAAGGCATGTCTGTCCCCAAATTGGGTGGTCTCAGGCCATGTTACAAGACAAGTGCAGGCCCAAGGAACAGAGGCCCAACACATCTGATTGTAAATACACACCTGGTGAAAGCCAGACGCCTCCAGCAAGGCCGGGATTTTCAACCCATGAAGAAACTCGGGGAGGTGTTCCAGGACGCGGCCGGCTTTGGGGAGCAGGCGGCTGAGCCTGGAGACCACGTCCAGCAGGGAGCTGAGCACGCCGCTGGCTTCGGCCGGTATCAGGGTCTCAAAGGAAAAAGCACAACACAAAATAAGCAACGCGGAGTTTTCTACTCCCACGTGTGTCACTCGAGCCAAGAGAACAGGGCTGACTGTACTCTCTCTTGAGCTTGGGGGCATCTCTGTTGGGCTACAGGGAGGTTTCTCTTTACCAGGGTCCACATGGCTCAGTTTTGGAGAATGCCAACGTGTACCAGCATCATTACAACGCAAACCAGGAACAGATGCAATCTGTTCTTAAAACGCAATGCATTTTCAAACTATTAGGTTGGTGCAAAAGTGATTGCAGTTTAAAAGGTCAAAAATCACTGAAAAACCCCAATTACTTTTGCACCAACCTAATACCATGTTTTCCTGAAAATAAGACCTAGCCAGACAATCAGCTCTAATGTGTCTTTTGGACCAAAAATTAATATAACATCCGATCTTACATTGTATTATATTACATAAGACCGGGTCTTGTATTATAGTAAAGTAAGACCAGGTCTTATATTAATTTTTGCTCCAAAAGACTCATTAGAACTGATTGTCCAGCTAGGTCTTATTTTCAGGGAAATACGGTAGAAAGTCCCTGAGGGTAGTTTCTAGAAACTTCAGTCAAGATCTGAACAGTAGATGCCAGAAGATGGAGAAGCTTCTGGAAAAGGCAGAGCAAGAGCAGAGGACCAGGTGGACACCGGTATACAGCACACCGCTGTCTGCGAAGGGTTAATGCGTGCCTGCCCGTGGGCTGCCTGTCGTGCCCGACCACTGTCACCCCTTAGCCGACCTCTGTACTGTCCTCAGGTTTCCCCAGCCCTCCCACCTTCACCCCACTGTGTGGAGTGTGGGGAGGACAGGTAATGAATGAGCTGGTGCACACAGGACGTGGGGCTGCCCCCGGGTGCCCTCCACCTGCACACCTGCTCCTGGGCAGGCCCCATCAGAGGAGGACACGTCACCCTCCCGGGACAGAGTCCATGTGTCCCAGGACATAACAGGCGGCAGAGGCCAAGGAGGGGCAGCTGTGAGTGGCCAGCAGAACCCAGATCCCCAGATGCACCCCAGGAAGGTGGTCCTCAAAGAGAGGGGACCAAGCACAGGGCTTAGGTGACATTTTTCACCGTTAGTCCTTCTGTGTTGAGCATGTTGACTGCCACCAGTGCCGTGCCAAACACCATGATGGGCGTGACTGCACGGACCCCCAAAAAACCTCCTGGATGCCCCTTGGTCCCGAGCCCCACCCCAGAGTCAGTGCACAGAAGACACAGAGATTGGCCCAGGCACCGTGGTCTGCACCTGTCTGCCCGCCGCAGTGCCCTCACCTGCCCACCCACGGAAGCCCCTGCAGACATCGCACACGCCATGTGCAGCGGTCACCCCTTACTTTGTAGATTAAATTCCGCAGGTCCAGGTTCCGGCTCATGGACATGATGAGAGCGTACGCCTGGATCCCGGGCAGGCCACACAGCTCCCTCACTGCAAACCAAGACGCTTCGTCCTCGGGGAGCACCAGCAGGAGGCGAAGCACGTCCCGGTCACATCGCCCAGACAAGGCCACCGTGAGGGCACTCGCGAGAACCTGTTTCAGAGCACGACAGTCAGACGGGACTACACCTGAGACAGGCAGCCCCCCCAGACCCAAGGCGGGGCCCTGCAGGCCCATTTCCCCAAAATGCTGAGGATTCAGCAGTTCAGTTTCATACATTCTGAATGAAAACATTTCTAAAACATGCACGTAAGTATCTGACTTAAGCAATCTGCGCTTTCCGATGCCTCGGGAGCTGCGTGCACGGCCAACCTTCCTGCGCTGCCTGGCCCAGCCCCCCTCCCCCGCCAGCTACTCTCAGATGGAACGTTTGCATCTCTTCTTCTGGCGTAAAGTCCCCGCCTCTGTTCAGGTCACCAGCTTTCACTCCCCACTGGTACCAGCATGGAACCAGTTTTTCCTCCTCCATTTCCAAATTGAAAACCTGATTTCCAAGTTGTTATAATTTTTGAAAAGAAAAAGCAAACCAATTCAGAAGGAGCAACTGAGGACAAGTTGTGTCCGTGTCCAGTTTATTGGTGTCACACAGAAGAGGGAAAGGATCCGAGCTGTGTCTCCACGTGGGGAGGACTTTCAGCTAACAACCTTCATAAGGTGACAAATTATACAGCACATAAAATTTTAGAAACACCTGAGACGTGTGGCCTGTAAACGCTTATACTCAGATGGATAGAACTGCTGTGAAAAGTGCAGCCCCACTCAGCCCCTTGTGAACACAAGCTATTGTTTGTTTATCAGGAGACTTGCAAACAGGCAGAGCTCACCAAATGCTTCCATATAATGTCATAAAATGCCAAAAAGTCATTAGGAAATAGAACAGTGTATCTGCCGGGGTTCTGCAGAAAAACAGAATCGACAGGATGTGCATATACACAGAGATTTTTCCTTTAAGGAATGGGCTCAAATAATTGTGGGGCCTCGCAAGCCCCAAACCTATCAGGGGAGTGGACACACAGGAGACCCCAGACAGAGCTGATGCTGCAGCTCAGGCCCAAGGCATCTGGAGGCTGAACCGCCTCCTCTTCGGAGACCCATCTTTTCTGTTAAGCCCTTCGACTGATTGCATGAGGCCCACCCTCCTAATGGAGGGCAATCTGCTTTACTCAGCTTCCACTGATTAAAATGTTAATCTCATCTTGGAAAAGAAAAAAAAAAATTTTAGCTTTGGTGTTTGACCAAATATCTGGGTACTATGGCCCAGCCAAGTTGACATTTAAATTAACCGTCACAAATGGTTAGGATATTCTAATATGCTGAAATATGTGTTGAATCTTACAGAGAAATGTGTTGTTTTCAGGCCAAACAACCAAGAATCCCTTTCTTCGCATGGGACTCTGTGATACAGACACACCTTAGTGCCGCGGCTTTCAAATGTGCAGGGGAGGGTAGATGTATTTGGGGGAAGGGTTTACAAAGAGGAGGCAGCAATGGGGGAGCGGGGTACAGACAGCCACCCTCTGCTTTAATCAGTCCATTAGATACGGAGCTTTCCTCCAGCCCACAACTCAGGGGCTGTCTCCTGGCTTTGTGTGGACACTGACCGGAACAGGCCACTAAAAGTCCGTCTGCATCTGCTGTGCAGCCTGGGTCTCAGCTGTCATCTGCACATCCCCTGGGGTCCCCACTAGGATCATATCCAACACATCTCTTAGAATTCAGTCCCCGGCAAAAATATTTCTCTTAAAACTGTGTACACCTCCTTTAACCAAGCAGGGACTTCCCACGCACCGTCACACGGAAACCCGACCGTCCCACGACACAGGCACATGCGGGGCACAGCAGCACCCCTCCTCTCTGGCTTCCCTACTTTACTCTTCGTCTTTTTTACATTTTACTATGTCCATTTTTCTTTTCTTTTTTTTTTAATTAAATTTATTGGGGTGACAATTGTTAGTAAAATTACATAGATTTCAGGTGTACAATTCTGTATTACATCATCTATAAATCCCATTGTGTGTTCATTTTTCTTGTTTGAAAGGCAGCTAAAGCCGATGGAAGCAGTTGGGGAACAAGAAACAAACGTAACACTCTGTTTTGTCGGGGTGGAAATATCGTGTACGAATCCTTTTTAAAGTAAAACAGGCATCTTTTGCTTAGGCTTTGCTTGGGCTGACAGAGTCAATTATCAGAAACACGAGGCTACGCTGTTGATGCTTTTCCTACATGGCCATGTTTGGCTGGGAAAATGGGCAGGAGCCAGGAATCCAGGGTGGACAGCTCCCCCCAGGTGAGCCCAGGACGCACACGTACACACATGCACACACTCTCAGACATTACTTACTTGGATTCACAGACTCCCTCTAAAAATGGAGATGGGCCCGAGGAGAGGTATTTGCATTTTTAGCAGGAGCTTGTTTACGGGGCATCTGCTGAAACCCAATTGTGTTCAGAGCAGCGCCAAGAAGATGACATTGGTTTTGCCCAACTGGTAATGTTAGGCTGAGGGGTAGGGGAGCCCGTGAGGGATTGCTGTCCTCAGCCTCTTTACGACCAGAATGGAGCCCTGACAGTGCTGTGGACGAACTGGGAGTAGCAGGGAAAGTGACGAGACCATATCAGAATTTCTGAGACAAAGAAAGTGAGAGCAGGACAGACATTTAAAAACCAGGTCTTCCACGTCTGGTCAGAGAGGAGCAGTGTGGCTCTCTGCTCCCAGTGTGCGGCTGGGCGCAGATCTGCTCTCACGAGGAGGAGGCACGGGCAGAGCGAGTACGGGGGCAGGAGGAAGCTCTGAGGACCTTGCCTGAAAATGCTGTCTGGAAGGACAGACACCGCAGGGCAGAAGGATGGTGGGACAAGGTAGGAAGGGTCTAGAGTGAGGCAGCGTCAGCTGGACCCTAACTCCATCTCTTACTGTGTGACCTCCCAGAGGTTCCTCAATGTCTGCAAGCCTCAGTTGCTTTGTCCCTACAGTGGAGGTTGTAAGACCCAAAAGCACCCCACAGGGAGAACTGAATGAGGTCACTGTATGAGGCTCCTGGCAGGGACAGTGCAGCTCAGTGCCCAGGAGCCACCACTATCACCACCATCACCACCACTATCAACACCATTACTACCATCAGCAGAAACACAGTGTCGACTTACAGGAAATTTGAAGAAAGATGAGTAACAATTAGGTGGGTTTATTGATTGAAAATTATTAAATTTAAGAGAGAGAGAGAGAGAGAGAGAGAGAGAACGTAAAGCTACTTAATCCCTTCTTTGCTTCCTTATTCCCAGAGAGAACAGTCTCCACATTGGAGAGGGTCAAACAGCATATTCAAGATGCCTGTGGGCCGGTCAACGCCCACTCCCGCCCCCACACTCAGCCCTGCAATGAAGCCCCAGGCACCCTGGCACCCCGGCTGGCCACAGGTCTGCAGGGATGGCCACGCTGCTGCCTGGCACTCTCTGTCTCCATTTCCAGTACCTTCTCTCCTTCCAAGGCTTCAGACTTGATAACAGTTTTGCCATCTATAGTATTTAAGAAGTCATTTAGTTTTGGAGGAATTTAGTTTTGTTTCGTACAGTAGGCTTTAGAAATCACCAACAGATAACACCATCAATTCTGGATGATTTCTGATCATGGGTTACCCATGAACCCTTGAATAAAACAGCAGTTGCCAGAAACCATGTTGATAGAGTCACCATAAAGCAGCCCCATCATTACAAGGTGACTTTCTTTGGACTGCAGAGTTACTAGGCTAGTAAGTTACAAGGACCCCAGACAGACAAGCTGTGGCTGATTAAAGGGCCCAGACAGACGTAAAGAGTCTGAGTGGGACCTCCCAGGCCATGGTCAGCCCTGTGCATTAACAACCTGCGGGAAAATACGCACAATGTGCTCATCTCCTTGGTGATTGACAAGGTCGGGAGAGACAGTTAAACGACACTTGGAAAAGTAGTCATGACTGAAAATACCTTGGAGGTTAGACTAATCAGCCAGAATGAGCAAGTACTTTTGCAGAGATCAATGCAAATCCTGTAACTGAGGCTCAAAAATATTGACCTAATGCACATAGAAAAGATGTCCCCCATCACATGTCCCCACCACTGACACGCCACCGTACTGTGCTTCTCAGAACCTCACACGTGTATTCACTGAGTGTGCGACCCAGAGAACACGCTCCCCTGAGAGCAGGGAGCTGGGTCCCAGCACCTGGAAGTCCCCTGACAGGAAGGAAGATTCTAAGTAAACGAATCAATGAGGGGCTTGCAGTTTTCCCAAGGCCCTAGTACCACTAAAAAGTGTTCCCTGCGGGCCACCAACAGCTGGACGGAGGATCTGATGTGATGAATTTGCCACTGACTGAAAGTACCGTGAACAATCCCAGGGAGAAAGGCACCAAAGTGGCCAGAAATAACATGGTGCTGCCTGCTGTCCACCTGACATTCTAGATGATTCTAGAGCCGAGTGTCATGGCTTAACCGAGCATGAGTTAGTCCCTTCGCCAGAATCTGTAGACGTGTGGCTCCGTGGATACGCTGCGCTACCAAAGCCAGTGGCTTCATCATTCACCGGAATCGCAAGAACGTAACCTTGTTAGTACCCCTTCCAGTGGCCTAACTGCCCAGCTACGGAGGCAACCATGGTGGCTCTGTGGGGACAGAGCCAGGAGAGTAGTTTCCAGGCTCTCGGCCTCACGTGGAAAGGTGCTGACTCAGGTAGTAAATGGCCATCAACTGTGATTGGATGGCCATCAGCTGTGACTGGTTGGTCATCAGCTGTACCCAGTGAGCCATTGGCCACTAATATAACTGCCGTGGCTGGGCTAGCAGGGGCGGATTGTGGCTAGCAAGTGGGGTTGGTTGGTTGGCAGAGAAGCAGAAGGCGGACTGCACCTCGTGTGGAGCCTGCTTCCTGTGTCTCCAACCCAGCCGCCAGCGAGACCATAGTGGTATGACTCCCCTATCTATGGCTCCGTGGGTGTCGTTTTTGGCCTCACCATGTCCTGCATTCTGTGCAGGGTGCGGGAGCAGAGACCCTACATGACAGCTTCCATGTCAAGGACGTCGCACTGCCATCTACACGTCAGTAGCACTTTGCAGCACAGGCCTTCGCAGAGCACAGCCTCCATGGTGGGATGGCAGTGACACCTGGTGGCCAGCCACGTGCTTAATCAGACAGCAACATCAAACCCACGGTCCTAAAACGGGATTTCAGAACCGACTCTGCACAGCACTGCTAGTCAGGTACTTCAAGTAACTCGGACACCGCTCCATCGCCCTCTCACAAGTTCCTAAGGATTTCAAGCCAAACCTGATCATGTTGACATGCAAGACAGCAGGCCACCTGCATTCCCGCCATCTCCACACACGTGTGTGCTCCATCAGCCACCTGCGACAGCTGTCCCTCTACACACACGTGTGACTACCGTAAACCACTTGGTGATGCTGCAATTTGAATTTTGGATCCCTAGCTTCTAATCTACCTCTTTCTTAATACAGATTAACTCAATTAATTGATCTACTTGTCAAAGCTTGTGCTCAGCCCCCATTAACCAGAATCAACATGAAGTGTCTGTTGGGGCCCATCTGATTGTCAATAAAAATGTCCATTTGAGCGCCATCTTCATGGTTACTGCTTCTGGAAGCTTCTCTGCACAGGAAAGTAAAACCCCAACTAGAGGTGCTGAAAGGTACCTCAGAAAAGTACCTGTTAAGGGTCCAGGTGCTAGCTCCTGTGACCAACGTGAAATTCACCTGTCCCTGTCCTCTGTGGACGAACTGTGTCCTAACCCCACCCTTATTTCAGCTGTCTTTTCGGCCACCTTGGAGATGGCCCAGCCTGTCTCTGCTCACTGCCTCTCCGTCACCTCGGAGGTGGCCCAGCCTGTCACTGTTCACTGCCCCTCGGTCACCTCGGAGGTGGCCCAGTCTGTCACTGTTCACTGCCTCTCGGTCACCTTGGAGGTGGCCCAGCCTGTCTCTGCTCACTGCCTCTCCGTCACCTCAGAGGTAGCCCAGTCTGTCACTGTTCACTGCTGTCACAAACCCTACCACAGTACTCCATCAGAGTGCACACAATTACTCTCTACCGAAAGGAAATCATAGCTGATGTTTAGATAGTTTTAGATATTCTGTTTTTGTATGTTTTTGAGAATTTTGCAACCCTTACTTTGCCAAGCCCGGCCCCTCAGGGTGTCCTGCATCAGAGCTGGAAATCACTGGAATAAACACCATCACCAATTTTACCTTTTCTAACCCCAAATGAAGGCAATATTATGAAATTAAAGACCCCAAGATTTTGGCATCAGACAATGACATCCTTGGTTCCTCATTGTCTCATTTCCTTTCTGGCTCCAGTGGGGTCATTTGCACAGCAGCCCACACCCCCAGCCCTGGGAAAGAACGGGGGAGGCAGGGAGGGGGACACGGCCAGCAGCCCCCGGGCGGGAGCACTTGCCGGGGGAGCAGGGAGGAGCAGCACTGTACCTGCGAGTGGGAGACATTAGCTTCTAAAATACTATTGATAGTGTCGTCTGAGATGGGAATGGAGGACCGAAGCTCTTCTGTTACATCGGTGACATTCTTCATCAAATCTTTTACTTTCACATCTGAAAAACAACAAGAGAAAGGAAACTTTATCACAGTAAATGTTTGGGCTGTTATGACTGTGAAAACAAAATCTGACAGTAACACGTGGCGAGGGCCATTTCCCTCACCGTGTCCAGCCCATAATAAACACTAGATGGGGTTGCATCTCACTCTCTGTGAGGAACTGATAGGATTCATACGGAAAGGAAAGCAAAGCCCCAGTTAAGCGGTGTTTCCATCACCTGCTCACTCTCCGAGACCTGTGATTTCAGGGTTTCCTCCAGAGGGAGGGTTTCCTGGGGACCAGTGACCATGTGCCACCATAGTCACTTGTCCCTGTGCACCGCCCTCTCTCCCTTTAGCAAGAGAAGGGCCCAGGATTCTTCAGACCGGCGTGTTGGTGCAACGTGGAGCCTGGCGAGCTGCACAGACTGAAGACGAGGCTTGGGGACGCCAGTGGCTTGTCCAGGGCGAAACCCAGCCTGCAGAGCGTCCCTCCTCCCTCCTCGTGGTTGGGAACCCAGGGCTCGGGATGTGCGTCCTTAACCCCGAACACGTCAGACCAGTCAAGTTCTAAATTGTTATTCATCACAACAGCTCAACTATTCTTTCATGTTTTCTTTTGATAATACATTTGTGTGAGAAACGAAGTCACATACTCACCCACAGTTACTGTGAAATTGCTAAGAAAAGTCATAATCGGATTCCCGGAAAACAAAGTCTTTTCGAGGTTTTGGACCAACCTAAAACGGGAGAAAGTGAGAGCTAATTTAGGCGATGAAACACAGGAGACAGTGCTGGAGGCACTAGTACTGCCTGGAGATGAGCCGGACCCTGAGACAGCGTCTCCATCCGTCGCTCAGACGCTTGGACAGTGTCTCCCGACGCTCTGGGGAATGCCCGTTAGCATCTGATTCCAGCATTTGTTTCTCGGGGCCCCTGCCAGGTGGGATGAGGCCAGGGAGGGAGGAGGCTTCATAAGTGGCTTCTCACAAATGTGCAAAGAAAGGACAGAACAGATCCTGGCCTGCCCGAGAAGGCAGGCACCAACCGTGCAGTGGACACTGCTCTGTCTGTAAGTCACTGGCGAGCATAAGGGGCCTGATTCGCTTCCAGTGGCTTAAACACTCAGAGAACAGACCCAGATGCACCAAGGTGAAGTAATTGGAAACTTTTGTTTTTACACACACATCTAGTGCTGCCGTGTCGGCTCAGATCTCACTTGGAGCGACCGCCCTCATCACCCTGAAGCGGGCCTTACAGCTAACGCTGCTCCCACATCTTACAGTTTAAAACGTGAAGTCATATTAATAATCAAGGAAATGCACATATTAATAATCAATAAGTATATAATAGGACGTGGCACACATTACTGCCTGAAATTCACAATTTTAAAATGCAAGACATCCCCTTCATCAAGGAAAACTGGAGAAGGCGCGGGGCAAGCGTGACGTACGTGTGCACGCGCCAGGGGTCCCCGTCCAGGACGGGCTGGCACACACAGTCCTGGGCGCTGGTGGTTTCCAGGTCGCTCCTGAAGCATTCCAACGTGCTGGCAAGATTCCTGCTAAGACCCTCACAGTCTAGCGGACGGGGCGAGGACCATAACTTCTGCATTTCCTAGAAAACATCGCGATGATACAGTCAGAAACACACACTCGTTTGCATGAGCTCAAGGCTGATTTCCAGACACACGGGCGCCCTCACTGAGTGTCCCATGTCTCCAGCCCATTTTCCTCGGAACCAGCACAAATGAGGGCTCGACTCACTCCTGAGAACACAGGGAGGAGGCAGCCGGCTGCCCCGGGAAAGGGGCCTCTAGCCCCTCAGCTGTGACGACATGCCAACTACATCAGGTCTGCGCATTTATAACATCCTGTTCTGGATTTCACCCTGAAGTTTATCTGCACGATTTTGACACATGGGGTTGAGGAGGGAAAAAACGCACTCCGTCCCCAGTAGCAAGGAGGCTGGAGGGGAAGTCCCAGCATGGACACGTGGGGGGCAGGCCAGAGCACCCCGTGGCGAGGCTGCACATCACAGCCCTTCTCTGGCTGGACTGGGCCTGTGTTCATCTAGGAGCTGCTCCTGGAGCCACACTCAGCCCGCTCTACAGACCGGTCGCTGCCCCTGGGGGTCCCCAGGTCCAGACTGGGCAGGAAGCCGCATCCAGCCGGACTCCCAGCCACGCTCTCCAACGCAGCTCATCCCAGAGGTCAAGGGACTGTTGGGCACCTGTCATTTTTGAAATGTGATTTCTGAATCTCATCTAGCCCCCTACAGAGACCCTCTACTGTTCAGAGCGGCGGGGACGAGGGTCGGAGACGACACCTGAGCTCTCCTCATAGCACTTAGTTCGCTGAGACTTTCACTTCCAGGGCAATCCAATGTTGACACGAGAACACTGTGTTTGAATATTTAGATATTGAAAAACTAAACTGACATCGTGCCTGTTTACTGCCTTGCCGGGCAGATGGCACTTCACATGCCACAGCCCGGAAAGACTTGTGTTAGAAGCTCTCCTCTTAAAGACCTTGAAGCACAGAGACTCTGCATCCTGAGATAAGCCATTCTGTTTCTGTTATCAAAGGCGGAATTTCTGCTTCTTATCAAAACTCACCTAACTGGTGCTAGCCAGAATCGTTGACACACACACAATCATTTGAACTATAAATACGGTCTCTGAGGCCGTTGTTTTGAAAGCTAGAGGTTCTTGCTGCTTTATTATTGCAAACTTCACTCAGCACTCAAAGTTCTCTGTCGGGGTTTGTTTTATTTCTCCACATTTAATACCTGACAGAGACCTGCCTGATGGTCCAAATAAATCCTGGTGACTCTCCCTACAGACCCACCCAGGGCTTCCTGTGCACACAGACCACGCCCCCGAGGCCTGGGGCTCACAGGCCCACCCATGACTCCCCACCCCCACCCGCAGCCCTCACTCCCTGCTCACGTTTCCACAGAGGGGAGGCCGCCTCTGCCCTCCCCACGTGGTCGGAGCAGAGCCTGACTATCCCTGGGCATCACCTTTCCTCTACTGCCTGTGAAAACCCAACACTCACATATGATTATGTGGAGTTACTAGCACAAAAGCAACAGACAATATTCAGAACTGAACCTAGAAAAAAAGAAATGTCTTCAGTCTGTCACTGGACAAATAGCACCAGCCCAGGCAGGCCAGGTGTGCTGAGGGCCCAGCGGCTTTAATCCCAGGGCACGGGCATCCCCAGCAGGAGTCACACCTCTGGCTTGGCTTTAGCTGGAGGCCCTGATGGGCACCTGTCCAAATGAATCAAAAGGGAACTGCCACACTGGCCCCCACCAGCCACCAGCTCTGTGTACTTGTCCGTGTGTGCCATTAGTCAGCGCCCATGATGGGCTGATACATGGTTAACCACTTGCTCTCTGGGGAAACAAGTCTCATCTGTAGGTTTGTCGGTGTCCAGGGTGTAGATGCTGCCACCATGGCCTCGTCAGGCTGCCAATGATGTCACCAGACACAACTGGGGGGAGACACGTGGTGCACACATGTGACGCTGCAGATACGACAGATGTGAATAACCTCAGGACGGGCAACTACAACGCTGAACCAGCTGGGAGGTGACGCGACGTGTGTGCCCAACACACTTATTTAATCCTATGTTTATACAGTTTGATTTTTAATAATGTCTCTGTTTAACTTGCAAAGTCCCTGAAATTCGGCAGTCGGCTCTCAGAAGTCGTGCTCATCACTCAGAGCATGTTTGGGGCCCCCCGAGAGGGCAGGGAGGGACTCACGTGCACCCTGACTCCCGCGTCACCAGCCGGCACAGCTGCCTGCTTGTCGGCCAGCGGAGGCGAATGAGCTGGCCCTGCATGGGCCACCGTAACCAACACGACATTCTTGGAACATGGACGATGACACACCTGGTAGTGGTCCTGCACCGCGGCGGCCCCTTGCAGACCAGACAAAAGGAGTCGCCTTATGCCACCTTGCTGGCAACTCAGAGCAGCGCAGAGGACGTCCTTGGTGAAGGACGGGTTTTCTGAGGAGGAAACACACAGAGAAGTAGCTGGTACACCACGTCCTCCTGAATGAGCTGCTCTCCATGGGAGCTCTTCAAGATTCCAAATGAGCCAAACGCACCAAGAATTCTTCAATCATCAAAATGAACATTCAGAATGTGAGGGAAAAGCTGCCTTTTGAGCTCCCAATGTAACTACTTGTTTTTTCTGGGCCTACCTACCTGGACACATGGTCACTAGCCCTCTCCAGCTCCCCAAACGGCCCCTCTCCCTGCACCCCTCACCCCAGCCCTGCTTTCACCTGCAGTCCCAGGCAGTGCCTAGCAGCGCCCTTTCATTCTTAAGTACCCACCTGAAGGACAGATGGTTATACACACGCGGATCTGAGGGCGCCCACCCTGCCCACCTCGCAGGCCCCACCCACGGCTCCCCCAGCACCCCACACACCGGCCCCTCCCTCACTGCTCTGTCACACCTCCCAACAGCTTGACTCCTCTGCCCAGCATGCCAGGTCCCACTCAGAATACTCTCCGGGCTTCCTGTATGTCCCCTCCCAGCTCCCTTCCACTTAGCCTTCCTCTGGAGCCTGGGGCTCTTCCTAAAGGGAGGGGGCTACTTAGAGGGTCTCACCCACAGCGGCAGCCACCTCCTCCCCAGCTCAGGGCCTGCACTCCCCGTTTCCCCAGGGCCACCGGCACCCCCTGCATTGCAGCCACTCCTCTCTCGAGCCTACCCTTCAGAACTCGGCCTCAGGACGCACGCGTCCCCCAGCTGTGGGGACCTGTCATCACGTGAGCAGACCCTGCAGCACACCCACTGCAGCCACACCGTGGAGGGGCTCTGCTGGCGTCTGGTCCCATGTCACAGCCAGTGCCTACGTGTGGCTTTGCCTAGATGCTTGCTGAGTATTTCCACATTGTTATTACAGAAAAACGAATGCATCTTTATGATCAACAAAACGTCTTTTTTCAATTAGAGAAAAATTTCAGTCCTGCTTCTTACATTATTACATCGTTTCTCAAAAGGTATTTTAAAAAACTGATTAGAACGTTATGCAGCGTGCAGTACAGAGAACACACCGAGTCATGTTTTCAAAAGCACCTGAACACCTCACTTGTTTATATTTTCTCATTCACCCTCTGTTTCTCTGATTTTCAAAACCAAGCTCCTTATTGTCAAAAATATAAAGTGTGTCTCTTAATTAATCTATTAAGAGGCAAAAAAAAGAGGTGAAATACTGTCAGACGTCCCAGCGCTGTCTCTGAGGACAAACGGTCATGTGTCTGAGGAAGACGTCCTAACGTTTAGGACCCATGTCACCCAAACCTCAGAGCACAGAACACGGCACCGACCAACAAGCATGTCACGTGCCTCAGGCACAGGCTGCAGCCACCCTGCGTCTCTCGGTGTAAAATGAGGACATGGACTAGACGGGGGCTGCAAGGTCAGCTCAGGGACGACCTACTGGCTATGGAAAGACGCGCTGGCCTGTACCTGACATTGCCCTGCAGCCGCCCTCAAAGCCACCACCCTCAGGACAGAATGACAGTCGGGCCTCCACCCTCCACATGCCTGGGGCCCCTGTGGCCCCTCACGTTGCTTCTCCAGACCCGGCTCCGTGCCCTACTTCTCCCTACCTGCTACCATCTCTCTTCTTGGTTTTTGGACACGTCACCCCCCTGCTCGGGCTTTCCAGCCCCACCCCCACACCCCGTCCCTCTGCTCCTGCTGGCGCCACAGACCCCGGGGCTCCTTGGTGGGTCGGGCCCTGACTTCTGCACTGCGAGGCCCTGGGCAACTCACCCACACGCTCTGGGTGTCAGCTGTTGACGTGGGAAAGCAGGAGGTGGACGTGGGAGGCCCTGAGGTCATTTCTGGCTCCACGAGCCGCTCTCACACAGGCGTCTTTCACGTGCTGCCAGTACTAGGTTGGCAGGGGATAGTGACCGTTTTCCTCATGGTGACACTGAACTAAACTCCGTGACGTGCAGACAACCACTTCCTTTTCAATAGTGACAGTAACCAAGCTGTCACTGCCCCCTCTGTGCTGGAAGAGCAGCCATGGCCCATTGCACCCCAAACCCTACCTTTCTGGGCCTGTCACTGCCCCCCTCTTCTACAGAATGAAGCGAAAGTTTCCTAAGGAAAGTGGGGTGACAGTTTCTGTTCCTCAGTCATGCCTGAGGGTGACATACTTGAGTTTTCTTGAAATGCGATGTAAAACTTCGAAACTAATTTTCCGTTACTAATGTAATTTCAAGTAAGCTAATTTAGCAGCTGCAGTGTGGAACGGCAAAATAAATATAAAGTCAGGTATTAATGAATGTTTAACTCACGGGAAAGCCTCACATTAGCTGACTGAAATGTCAAACTAATGACGCCTCCGGACGTGGCTGGGTTCAAAATGTCACATGAGCCTTCGGGATGCAGGCGGGAGTGTGGGTCCCATCCCACAGAGCCTCCACCTGGGGTCACGGCTCGCTGTCCTACTGTGCACTCAGGTGCGTAATGCTTTACTGGGCAGCCCTGCCCGTGTCCTGACATCTCCAGTCGGAAACAGGTTTTCTTTTTAAACAACTACATGACAGGGGCCTTCACGTGCCTCTTTGATGCCTCCGGCCTCCCTCCACTGCTCTCCTTTTTCACGTTTCTTAAACAGAACGATTAATCAGTTCTTGGGTTTAAGGAACTTTGTAGAAAAAGAGGTGAGTGAACAGATTAAAATTAAGCCTGTGTTAATCACTAAATTACCAATTTCACTTGTAAACAGCTCTATATAAGCTGAGAGTGAGATTTTCCGTAGACGTACAGAGACCCACCCTCCACTTGCCCTATGACGGGGGCAGGGGGGAACCTACTGTGCCCACGGCCCACGGAGCCACCTGTGCCCACCACCACCTTCCATCTAATCCTCTCAGCTGTGCCTTGAAATAGGAGTTGTTCCCACTCTTTATCCAAAGCTCAGGGCACTAAGCGGGTGCCAGGGTCACTCAGCTGGCCAGTGGCCAAGCCGACTTTGGACCTGGCTGTGTGACACTGCAGCAACTGCTCTTCCTGCATCATGATTCCACTTATCATGAGAGTCAAGTTTGATTCTGCATGTAAAAGCACTCAGGAACAATGAGGCCTTACTCAGGCACGGTGCCGCGTGATTAGACGTGGCCTGTCCCTTACAGGTCAGGTGGCACTGCAGACCCCGGCTGGCCCACAGGCCTGAGCCCCATCGGTGGTTGTGTGGACGAGCCCACAGCGAGAGCCTCAGCCTAGAGCCATGCACTGTCCCCCGTCCACCTCGCAGTCAGAGGTGGGGTACACCAGAGGACAGGGCACACGAACGTCCTTCCACCCTCAGGCTTCACCAGAAATGTCACCGCGCAGAGATGTCCCAAAGGCCCCCCTCTCTGCCGCCACTTGCTCTCACCTCTTCACTGTTACCGTCTTCCTAGCACTCAAGACCTGAAATCGTACTTATGCTCGTTTAAAGACGTATTTGATGTGCTGGTTCCTGCCCGGCCTCGCCGCTCCCCCCCAGCTCCCCCAGGCAGGAGCTGGTCTGCACTCCTGGCTCCCAGACCCTGCTGCCCACGCCCCACAGGTAACCACGCTGGTGGACAGCTGACCACCCTGGGTCTGCAATGGTGGGCGTGCCTCCACTCTGCCCCACACATGCCCGACTCTGCTCTGCCCAGCGTCCTCCCAGCCCCACACGCTGGCTCAGTAACACTGAGCAGGCCCCAAGTACACAGACGCCCACCCACTGTCGTTTATGGCAAACGTTGCCACCAGAAGAGTCAGCGTAAAACCCCACAGACCACATGCGCAGGCCTCCCAGTGGATGGAACAGGGGCACGTGAGGTCTCCTGGCATTCCCTCTCTCTTCAGTCAATGAACGTCTGTCGTCATCGGCTGTGCTCAATGCCCATGTGCTGGAGTCATGCCGATCAACAGGCACGGCCACGAGGAGACACACTGGTCACCTCACCGCAGCACACAGCTGGGACCATGACGCAGGGCCCCCCAGCCCCTGACTGGGGGCCAAGAAAAGCTTTCCAGAGGAAACCACACCGAATCTCAGAATAATGTGGTGATACTAATCATGGGAGAATAAGTCGGGGGGGTGGGGGGTGGGACAGTGGGAGTGTGGTGTCACATGACCCTGGGGCGGGGTGGGCGTGCAGAGCCAACCACGGTGCACTCCACGCAAGGACAGGGCATAGGCCCACTCAGCTGCCCTCTGGCTCCTCAGTTCCTCTCGGTCTGATCAGGGCCACCCTTGACTTCAGCATGTCTCTCCCTAGCCCTCCTCCCTGGGCTCCCATCCATGTCCCCAGTGCCCACTGCCATCAGCGTTCTCAAGGCCCTGCCAGCACAAGAGGGCTCTGTGCAGCTGTGTTCAGGAGACCTGCCGTAGGAAGGCGTGACATGTGTGCCCATGTCCAGCAGCCCTTAAGCAGCCCTGGTCCTGCCCCGGGACCCAGAAGAGCTCTGAGACTCCGAGCTGACCCATCAGAGGAGATCCTGGATAACCGAGTGCCCCGTAGGCAGCCCTGGTACTTTCCTTCAGCAAAGGCACAAGGAGACGTCACTGAAACATGCAGGAATGGACTCGGCAAGTAGGTCTTAGCAGACAAATTCATTCATTTACAACATAAATATCTAGTCTCTCAGTGTAGACATGATTGGGGGGACAATGGACTAAGCGGCAGGACAATGGACTACGCGGCAGTGAGGTTACAGACTGCTGCAGGGAAAGGGGTGCCCCAAAACTAAAACATGAGCACCAAGGCCTGGGAATCCAGGCTGCAGCCAGTTCCTCCACACACACGGTGGGAGCATCCCGTGTACCAGGGTGGAGACGCACCTGCTGCCTTCAAGGAACACCAACTCTGGTAGAGGAAGGAGCCACAGAAATCAGAGCAGTGACATGCATCTGACAGAGGTCTGCTCAAGGTCACTGCCAGCCAGGGATGGAGGCAGGCCTTCTGGGCCACAGAGCACGGCTGGAGTTTACGTCAAGGATACGGGAAGCAGGTTACATGACCAACAGCCCCGCTCAGGGCAGGGAGGGGCGGTTCACCTAGGCTGGAGAGGAGCGGCAGTGGTGGGATGAGGTGGGAGGCGTGGGCCAGGGCCCTGGGCCTCGGGAGCCAGGGCAGAAGGCTGCACCTTACCCTAAAGGAGACTCAGGGGCACCTGCCCACCTGTGAGAATGAGGACCGCATGCAGGACCAGCATCTTCGCTCTCTGCAGAGTCACGACGGCCGCCGCGGGCTTCACAGGCTGCCGGGAACCCTGACACATTTCAGCAACACTTAGGAGAAAAAAAAAGAAATGGCATTAAAGAATCAAAGTCTGCAACCCACGTGCACCACTTTTGGGGACAAGGCGTAAGAAGTGTCCCAGTGCTCATAGCTACTCCACAGAGAAACAGACAACACAGTCAGACATCTGGAATGCGTGAGGCCTCCGTCTCCGGTCACGGCAACAATTTCCTGGTGGTGCCGCGTGCACGTATCAGGACAAAAGTAAGTCTGAAAATGAAATGCACCTTCGGGCCAGACCGCAGAAATCCATGAGGTGATGAAAACTGGATTCTGTACAGCGACACTTGTCTACTGTCCATTAGAGGGAGTCTGAAGTCATGTGACACCTTTAAAGGTCAGGCGGAATCACACACAATCCTTCAGGGGGAGCCAGATCCAAGCACTGCCCTCGACCAAACAGTGAACAAGGAGGCGGAGGGGGAGCTATAATAGAAACACACTTGAACTGGAAAATAGTTTGGCAGGGAGAGAACAGTTATGAGCGAACTGTGTTTGAGTGACATAGAAAGACTAATGTGTGATTTTCATTTCTAGCCAGAAAAACATGGTGTACAGCCACTTCTTAATCACCATCTGGTAATATATATATTGGTAAATTGTGGGATTTTAATTATTACATGTTAGTCGTACCAAAATGATGGTGCACCCAGAAGCAAGAGTCGCTTTTCCTCAGTCTCTCACAGCCACCAGTGGCAACTTTCAGTTGTCACTCAGTAGATGGGACATGAACTGCCCCAGCCTCGGGTCCCCCCCAAATGAGGACTGTGGTCTGGACGGGAGTCCACACGCACAGCATGCTCATGGCCCCCCTGGTGACCTCGCTTATCACAGGCTGGAGACCAAAGTTCTACCCATTTCCCACAAGCTCAGAGGTGGGCTAGAACCTGCCCCCCCTCCCCCGCAGACCTCACAGCCTATTTATCGTGGTCCACACAGTGGGATGCAGGATCCAGAGCTGGGTGCCTGCCTTCTCTTCCAGACCTCCCATTTCCTCTTTAGTTCACTTTCCCTGTTTCTACAGTAGATTTACGGATTGGGGAATAGCTTCAAAGCAGCATTCACTCTGAAATGGAATTGGATCCTAACTGGAGGTGACACAGATGGTGCATACATGATGCACGGTGCCCCGTGTGTGAAAGAAGGGGTCTGGTAGGTGAGACCCAGCCGGGGGAAGGTGACAAAGGACCCAGAGCGTTCTTTGGGACAAACAACAATGGAGTCACAGCTGGGCAGCCAAACTTCGTGTCCCTGTCCAGCAGGAGGTACTGAGGCAGGACGCAGGGAAACGGATGCTGCCACAATCATCCCCACATAACTGGCTCCTGCCACCAGGGGCTCTCAATTCCAGGAAACTCACAGGGAGCCAACGGATGCTCACGGAACTTTCCACATGGGGGAATTGTTCTTATTGTTCTTACTATTCTAATTTTAAGCTAATATTTTTGCCTAGGTGTCTGTGGTTATTTAATTATTAATATTTCTCATGGGTTAAACCCATATTAATTATGCATATTAAATGCATAGCTAAGGTTTATTGCAGTATCCTTACCATAGCACCAAGAGGTACCATTATCAGCCCTGTTTTGGACGTAAACAAAGGGAGGGTCAGAAAGTTTCAATAACTTGTCTGGATTCAGAAAGTCAGTGGACAGCAGAGATAAGACTTACATCAAAGTCAGGCTAGTCTGACTCAAACCCACCACCAATGGGACCTTTGTCTTGGACATTTTGTATCTTCCCCATTCAAGATGTGGATGACAAAAGGATACCGAAAGCGAGAACGGAAGCAAGTCATCACTACATAGGATGAGACTGGGCACTAAGCCTTGTGAAGTCAGAGAGTGGGGGTGGTGGCCACACCCCAGGCACTTCCCACCAATTAGTTTCCAGTTTGGGGGTAAATCCCCTCCACAGAGAACCGAAAAATATCGTATGAAAATTGGGATTAGTCAAGAACAGGACCTGCCCAGGCCACCTCCAGCTCAAATGATGATTCAGAGCAGAATGGAAGTCAAACACTATGCAGTCGGGTCAGAGACAATGTGGGGTCGCAGCGAGAAGCTCTGAAAGCCAGCATCCAAACTTCAGGGCAGGGACAGTTCTTTGTGCCAATGACACCTGTTTCACTAGCCAAGCAGTGAAGTGACTGGATTCAAGGTGTAGCCCGGTACCAGCAGAACTCAGAAAACTGGCCAAGCGCCGGGCAGGTGAGTGAGGTCCAGGTGGCACTGCCACTCTCCCTGTGTGACCGAGAGAAAGGCAGGTGCAGGCAGGGACCACGCAGATGGCACTGTCACACACAGAAAGGCTGGGCTGGGACAGCTGCAGCCCCTGACACTCTGCACACCCAGAGGCACAAGTCCTGCAACTTACGACAGCAGACAACATCCAGAGCTTATGACTAATGGGACGGAGGTTTCAGAACAGCATCCCCTCAGCCACCATTCAGGGACAGGGCAGTGCTTGGAGATGGGTCAGCCCATGAGCTGCGTGGAATCCAGAGAGGGAAGAAACAGCTGCCTGGCCTTCGCAGTGGCCTGGGCGCGTATGTCTGTGTGAAGCACACGGCCTCACAGTCGTACTAGCCTATCAAATACTAGGACCACTGGCTGTCACAGGAGGGGACCAGACATCTCTTTATGGACCCAGTTTTGGGACAACTGAGTAGAAGAAGAGGTCTGGGTGGGAGTCGCTCTGGGTGGAAGCTAACTTCGGAGGGTAATGAAGTGATGCCAAAAAGGACCACTTACCTGGTTCACATAATTCCCATGTGGTTCTACTTTCTAGTTACTGCAGGGGGGAGATGAAGGGAATTTGGTGTCTTATTACCTTTGACACGTCAGGGGGCCCTTCTGCCAATATTCAGTCAATGCAATTAGTCCCTTCCGGTAGTTCTCGAAACGAGGCAATGGTTTGAAGACACAAGGAGAGTCCGTCACGACCTCCTCGCTCTTCTCTTCCTTCCCTGACGTGATCTTCTTTCCAGGGGTCGCATTACTGAAAACCTCAAAACCAGGCTGAAACGGAGTTCTCGTGGAATTCGCCCACTGAGAGCTGTTCAGCTCTGCCCTCAGGAGAGCTGCTGGAGGCAACACACTTCGGATCGCGTCCTCAGGTTGTTCAGGAGTTGCATTCTGACTCAGAGACGGGGTGAAGACCAAAGCGCTCCCCAAGTCCTGGCCGCAGCCACCTTTCACTCCTCTGGAGACCTCGACAGCTGTTTCTGTAACTTTCAAAAGGGTGTTTGGATGCTGAGCAAGTGTCAGCAACAGATTGAAAACATCCCACTTATCCTCCTCTAAGTCATTCCAAAGAGCTTCTAAGGTGAGCTCGATCACCATTCCCAAGTAAGTCTCTATTTCTGTGCTGTTTTGTGACAGCATTTCACCCAAAACTGGGATCGCTTCATGAGCACCTTGACAGAAAATATGAGTGGAAACTGGATTAGGATGTAAGAAGTCTATCTGGTTGGTGATGTTATTTATAGGAACTAAGCAATCCAGGATTTCTTCCCATATGTTAACAGAAGCCATAGGAAATATTTGAGTCCCATTATGAATTGCTACCAGAAAATGCTCCACATCTTCCAAATTAATGTTCCCAGAAGTTAGAAATTCAGCAATTTCTTTCAAAATATCAGAAAAATCCTTGGACTCATTCACATATGAGAATATGTCAGACGACGTATTGAAAAGATCAGAGTCTTGTGAAATATTAGGTTTGACCCCAATCATCCCAAAGGCCAAGTCAAGAAATGGCGTCCACAAGTCATTTATATTTTCATGTACTGAACGATCCACTTCTTTCAAAGTAGTTATTTCATTCACATTTCGAACACTGTGTTGTAAAATGGAACAAAGAAGGTCAAAGAATTTCACGGTGTCATTGGTACCTGAGATGAAGTGGGTTTCAAAAAGAGTGACCATCTTCCCCGAAACGTTCTTGGCCAGCTCAAGTAACTTCACGATGGAGTTCACGGATGTGGCAAGGTCTTTCATTGTAGCACTGTCACTCGCCAGCATGGTCAGAGTGTCAGACATTTCCACGAGGGATTCCGGGACCTGACTTTCTCCACCAGCTCTTGAGACAGTAGCAAGTAATCTCTTACTAACTTCTAAAGCAGCTCTGTTTCTTAGGGGGAATGACGTATTTGCAAAGGAAAGCAAATCTGTTAGATTAGCAAGTATAACTTGTTGGATCGTAGGATACAAGCCACGGAAGTCCTTGTTAAAAGAGTTTAAAAGAGTATCCCTCAGATTTGCTATCGCCAGTGAAGCTGCTCTCACAAGGTGAAGCGCTGACTGAAGGTTGTGACTGAGTCTGAAGAGGTCCTCAGAACTGTTCATATGGAAAAGCAACTGACTCACCAGCACAAGAAAGTCCCAATTATTTTCAGTCTTCTTTTTCATCGAGGTTTCCCGCAGAAGCGCATTAAACAAAGCGCGCATGGACGTCAGCCCTCGATGACCCAAAGAAAACTCTCCATTGTCTAACATAAACGAGCTTCTGATTAGACGATACACAGTCTCCTTTAAGCTTGAAAAAATGCTCATCAATTTGTCTTCTGTCATAAAGGTAAGGAACTGATCCACTTTCAGAGTTTCCAGAATTTTATCTTTTGGGACAAAACTGTAAATACAGATAGTTAATTTCATGCTTATCAATGGAAAGATTAAAACATACAATGATTTTGGGGGTTTATAGAGGCATCGGAGGGGGGTCATACTGACTGAAAGACAACATGCCCAAGTGCACTGCAGATGAAAATATCTTTTTGCGAAATAATGAGAAGAGTAAAGGAATTTCATGGATAATCCCATTACAACGGCTTAAACCTAACAACTTAAAACAGCCATGTATCTTTGCTTATAGAAAAGAAAGAAATGTGAAATGACTGAGATGATTCTCAATGCACGAGGTAACCTCTTTCTGACATTCCAAGTCCTAGCAAAGCACTTAGACATTTGATGGCTCTGACACGTGTCAGCTTAGCTAGGCTGAGTGGCAGCCCCGGAATCCTTTTCTTGTGTGCCTCTGGTCTGGGTGGGCTACAAGGTGGATCACCCCATGAGAGTGGAGGATGGGAGAAAGTCATGGCTGTTTTGTAGCATAAACACAAATAATATAGGTGCCGCTGGGAAGATGTGGTTAAAGTCCCTAATCGTAAACTTAAAGTTAGTAAGAAAGGACATTGTCCTGGGCGTATCAGGTGGATGGCCTTCAGCAAGGGCTCAGGACTCGGCCCCAAACAGCAGCTGGACTCACACCTGGCTCCCTCCCCGCCATCCTTCCTGACCTCCACCTGTGGACGACAAGCTTCCACTCACGCCCGTGGTATCTGCTTCTGTGCTGGAGCCCTGATAGACACAGATGTCACATACAGTGGGATTTCCCTCAGCCTTCCCACTGGCAGGCTTCAAAGGGGATGAGAAAAGATATACGAGGAGCACAGAAGGTGACTGTCAGTTTTAAATTTTTGGAATTTAATCCATTGCAAATATAAACATCATGGTAGATTAATTGGAATAAAAAATATTTAAACCCCTCATTTGTGATTAAACAGTTAATACGTTCATTTGAATTATGTCCATATTTATGTATGTACATATATAAAAATGAATTTTCCAGTTCCATGTAAAATAGAATTTCATAATTATTTTCATAATCCAAAAATATAAGAAAGCATAGTAAGTGATTAATTGCCAAGGGCTAGGTTTATACAGATGTTTACTAGTTAGATAGCAATCCTCCAAATTATTTTATCTTGATATTTTAATAAAATGTTCATCAAGACCAAGTTCACTTCCCAGAGCATCCACAGGTGTTAGTCCAAGTGCTGTGTTGGCCTTTACACCCCAGGAAATAAAGTGGGTCATCACGTGTAATGACTACATGGGCCCCACGGAAGTACTCACCCCATCTCCGCAGTGACGTCTTTGGGGAAGTCTTTCAGCAGAAGAGAGATTTTGTTCTCAGAATTTCCCTTTTGTAAAAAGGAGAAGAATGTTTTCAAAAGCTGGTCCATGAACGCCACTCTGCTTCCTGGAGGGAGAATTCTTCTCTCTCCCTTTTCTGACTGTGTTTGGTCCAAGGCGAGGTCCATGAAATTCACTATTTGAAGGTCAGTATCACTTAAATTCCAGGCTGCCTCTGGAGAACTCCCAGCTAAGTTATTGACTGAATTAATCAGGAAGCTGTCTAAAAGCCACTGAACAACTGAGAAATTAGTTAGCTGCTCTTGGTTTACCAGTTGAGTAAGAAGAGCATCATCAAAATTACCTCCTCTAGAGACATTTTTGAGATGGCCCATATAGGTCGTAATATCTTTAGTCAACAAAGCTAGATCATCAGCTGAACTCTTGTTGGCCATAAGAAGAAATAATATTTGTATCATTCTCAAGTATTCCTCATTCGTATGTTTATGAAGCCAGTTTTTTGTGACTGACAGAAAATCTTCAGCAATTTCTGATGCCTGCAAAGATGACGAATTCAGACTTTCCCAAAAATGGGCAAGTTGCGAAGTTATGTTTTGAAGGGTCACTGAATTAATCATTTGAATGTCTTTGTTAATTTCAGAGAACAGATGTCTGATATTTAAGTCATGACTTAGCTCTTTCACGGTTTGTTCAAACTCAAGCCATAGTTCTTCAAACTTGTAAGTTGCTTCCCTTTTTTTAATAAAACTTGACAGCATTTCTAAATTACTACCTGCAAGGGTTGCGTTCAGAAATGTCATGAATGGAAAGACGAAAGAATGGGTACTATTTTCTAGGCTCTTATCCCCAGAAAGCGATTTTACTATCCTTTCCAAATTTAAGGAAATATTTCTAACAAATGCCTCTGTGCCTTCATCAAGGTTAAGGATCTTGTTTAAACTAGCTAGTTTACGAAGAAGGTTTTCATCTGATGTTACTTTTGTAAAGTTGACATTTTTTAATTTTTCTACAATTTGCAAAGCAACTTGCTTTACAGGACCAGTGGAACAAAGTCCAAACGTGCTGCCATTGCTTTGATTTCCAGAAGATGGGACAAATGGTAACACCTTATGCCAAAATTCTTGCACAGTGTTCACAAGCGAACTTTTAACATGGAAGACTTCTGACAGCGCTAGAAGAATGGAGCTCCAGTCTGCTAGTTCATGAACGACACAGGCCATTTTCCTACTTATTTCCGCCTGCAGGCTTTCATTTGAACATTGTGAAACTTCACCTGAGGGAGACAGGTGGAGGTGGTCAAGTAAACGGGCCACTATGCTATGAAAGGAAGAAGACATGAGCTCATGGCCATTACAGGCTTCTAACTTCTGATTCTGCTGAAATCCAGAAGTTGTGTGATTCCAGCACCAAACCACAGGAAGACAAGTTAAAGCCTCTGTGAGAATACCTGGTTTATCTGATATTAAGTCAATGGCATCCAGAAGAGCTTTTATCACAACAATGAAGTCTTCCTTGGTGACATTAGAAATGCTCCTGCCATGAAGGAGCGTGAAGTCGTAGACATCCCTGAGGGCTTCCGTGATGTTCTTGTCAACTACTGTGTGCAGGAGCCTCGCGGCCTGAGGAAGAACGTAGGACACGTCCACCATAGTGCTCACATCGTCTCTGGGAAACAGGTGGGACAGCCTCAGCAGACGACTGACATCCCAAGAATGAAAGCTGTCCACCACTTTCTCCACCAAGCCAACAAGCACGTTGATCCCCACATTGCGAGTACCAACTCGGCTGACATTCTTAAAGAAATCCATTAGGCTTTCTCCAATCTGCTCAACTTGGTCTACCAGCAGGTCTATGTCTGTCTTCTTGAGAGTACGCAGGAGAGAAGTCACCTTCTTTAAAACTTGACTATTCCCTGGATCTTCTGGACTGTTGTGAGGCACTGAGGACATTACAGAGTAGAGCACATCCCTAATTAGCTGAACACCAAGACCCACTGATTTCATTACTTCATGTGGAATTATCTGGGGTGCATTTTGCAGATTATGAGATAAGTTGAAGGGAAAGTAACTGGCTAAATGGAAAAATAAATTGTCTAAACTGTGTATATCTTTTTCCTTCGGACTGGTAGCAAATATATTAAAAAACTTTTCCATTTCAGAAGAGGAGTTATTTTCCAGGACATTAGGGAAAATATCCTTTGCAAGTTTTTTAATTTCCTTCCCTAGAGCTACTAAATGCAGCCACATATTTTGAAATTGGCTAGGAATTTCATTGGACATTTCTATGGGTCTTAGAATTGATTCAGTAAAATGTTTCCAGTTGGATTGAGATGCAAATTCAAAGTCGCTTGTTAAGTTGTGGATAATCATCCTTATTTGGTCAGTGGAATCATTTAAAAGACTTAATAAAATCTCAAATTTTGGTATCTTTTCTTTTTCAAAGACTGCAGTAAGTATAATATTTAGAAAGTCAGTTACATTTTTCAAGTAAATATTCACACAATTTATGTTTGACTTATTCAATGAACAACCAGATTCCCTCATATTCAACAGCCAAGTAACAAGCGTCAAGGTAGAGTTAAATTTGTTTCCTACATCTCTGAAATTCCTCAAAGCACCCTGAAGATGGCCTTGTGAAGAACTGGGATGACGTGTCACATGCAGATGGTTTATGATGTCTACCCATTCAATGCACCCTTTCAGTCTGTTCATTGTGTCCTCAGAGGAAAATGTGGAATTTAACATGGCCAGAATGTGTAATGTCCTCTGTGAAGTGTTTACATATAATAAGCCATTTTCCAAAATAAACTCAGTAACATTTCGGAAAATATCAGCACAGGACAACAAATCTTGGTCATGGGACACATTTCTGAGAAATAATATTGTTTCTCTTAGGTTGGTGATGATACTTTCAAACTTTGCTCTGTAATTTGTGGGGTTATTTGAAAGAAAGGGATTTATCAAATGTACATTTCTATCTACATATTCTGAGTTATTGCTTAACTCAATGAAAAGGTCAAGCAGAGAATATAAAAACTCTCTGCCTGCACTTGTGTTAAGTGGAAATGCCTTCAGCTGACTCAGGGCAGATTCCATGGTGAAAAGGGATTTCTCTATTTGGTTCAGGTTAAGCAACTTTACTCTAACGAACGTATCACCTATTGCTACCCAGAGATCCCTGAGAATCAGCAAATCATCCCAGCCATGGAAACCATCCGCTTGAGTCACATTTTTAAATAGATGTAATATGAGTCTAGCAGGGTGATGGCTGGGAAATATTCCTTGGCAGGTTTTAGAAATTTTCACATCACTTTCTAGTTCATCCAAAAGCTGAGTGAGACCAATATGAAGAGGAGTGAAAACATTCATGTCCATCTTCAATATTTGAGATATGCTTCCCCAGATTTCAGTCCACATTTGAAGCCATGAAATGGTACAATGAACAGCCATAAACTCATTGAATGCTCTGCCATTTGTGGAGAGGTTTGAAAGAATTTGTGTCCACAGAAGACTAAATGGAGGCCCCCCATTTACTGAATAATTCACAGAAGAAATGCTTTTGTTATTGAAAGCAAAACATTCATTACCCAACAGGGTTTCTACTGAACTGTTGAAGAGGTGGTTCATATACTGAAATAGAGAAACACGAAAATCTTCGTCCACTATGAACAGCTGCTTGAGGCCTGTGAGGGTCGCATGGATCACTTCCAATTCTGGGCTCTCTGTAGACACCAGGGATTGGGCCTGAAGCTCCAAAAAGTTCAACATTGAAAGCAATTGTTGACAGTAAGATACTTCCGAAATTCCCCCAAGAACCTCTGTTGTCTCATATAAAAATGTAAATGCTTCACTGATGCTTTGTAAGTTAAACTGTTTTATGATATCCAAAATGTGTCTTGAGATTTGTGTAAGGACAGATAGCAAACCCTCTGTGCTCTGAATGCTCACAAATTTATAAATACGTTGGTAAAATGAAGATGAAATCTGCAGAAGTAGAGCTGCATCTTTGTCCTCGAAGACATTTAGATACACATGAGTCAAAACCTTATTAACTTCTTGTCTGTGAGGTTCGGGAAGGGCTAAGAAATGATCAGATACATTCCTCACAGCATACACTTTTTCCAAGGCTTCGGAGACTTGTTCCTGCCTCAGAAACCCAAATTCATAGAGGCTATTTATTATAGTTTCACTTAAATGAACAAAATCCATCTCCGTAGCTGGTGATTTAGGCCAATCTGAATGAAACAACTGGGAAAAGTTAAAGCTTTTACTAAGAATCCTCTCACTTTCTGGGACAGAAAAATTTAAAAGTGTAGACGAAGTTTCCACGTTAGCTCTTTGTCCTTTTGAAATGTCATCCATCCACAATTCCAGGAGCTTGGGATTCGTTTCAAAAAGTAATAATTCCATAAATCTCAAAATAGGCCTTGATTCCTTCCTTTCAAGCGTTTGTATTTTTTCAATCATCTCTTTGCCAAATTCTGAAAGTTTCTGAGTATCACGACCCGATGGCTCTCCTTCTAAACGTTTTAAATGGTTTCCCGACGATGACCTTGCATTTAAACTAGTCTCGGTGAGAGGTGGGGGGTCATGCAATTGGGGAGCACTGGATGAGTAGAAAGACTCGGGCAATAACAATTTCTGCAAAAATTCCACAAATGATAAGAGAAAGGTCATGTGCTCATCCTCGAGGGTATGCAGCTTCTTTTCCATCATTAGAAGTTCCTTTGTGGCATTTAAGACCCTACAATATTAACAGAACTGTATTGGTATCAGGAAAAAATGCACAAATTCAAGACAAATGCAACTTATCAAATTTTTAAGATAATACATCTATTTATAGTAAAAAAGATAAATGAAATCTTTACTAGACAATACATTTTCCCAACCAGAATTAATGTGAGCATTTGGAAGTATTTCAGAACTCTGCAGAGTGGTTGCCCATATTTAGCTTAAAGTCTGCTTACTGCATGCAAAACAATGCATTTTAAATGATTTTACTCCATGAGCTCCTATGTATGATTGTTCAAGACGAGTTTGCTATTTACGCCTCCAGTTCCTTATCACCTCTCACAATGTCTTGGCTGCAGAGGTTGTCCGAAGGGCAGGATGGTGGGAAAGTGCCCATGTGGGACTTAAGGACGAATGTTGCGATTTCCTGTTCTAGAGGTGATTCCTGAGCTCTTTAAGCAATGCCATACCTCCCACTGCTAGAAACTCTTTATTTTCCCTGGTGAGCTTTCCCTCTAGGTGTGTTTTAAGACACACATCTTTAAAATAAACAAGCTCTCAAAGGAGCTACTCATCCTTGGACTCGGAGGCCTCACTTGGAGGAGACCCACGAGCCACAAGCCCCTTTGGAAGGCCTTGGGGCCCTGTGTGCTTCAGACATTTAGGAAGATAACGTGGTGCGTATTTCAGATGCCATCAAGGCCTCTTCTCCCTGGGGGCTGGGCAGCCCCATCTCACTCCTTAACACGTCCTCAATGAAACCTGAGCAGGGGCTCCACGGGTGGGGCCAACAGACTCAGTGCCACTTAAGTCTGTGGCATGAATGGTGACCCAACCATAAGAAAAGCTGCCATTTTGAGACTTTCTAAGATGTCAGAACTGTAGGTAAGAGAATGCCTTAAAGGGTGAATTCCTTCCTAACTTCTTTAACTCTAACCCTGCTGTGTAACTAACTGGCACAGGAGAGATACAGGACAGATCAAATGAAGGAACACTGTTTTCTCTCCAAAAGCTGGGATCCCAGAGCAGAGAAAACACAGCCTTAATTTAGTTTGTTGTGATTTGTGGGCAAAGCTTGGCTACTCTGAACCACAGAACACTGAAAACATTTCATGGGGAATCTCCATCAGGAAAGGGGACGGTCCACTGCCGGGAATTCAGACCTGGCCCCCACCCAGCCCTGCACAGAACACACACGCAATGCCGTACGAGTCACCATGTGCGAACAGTGGAACCCAAACCACCTCGTTTGTGGGGATCTGAGAAGTCGTGGGGCCGTAACAGCAGCATGGTAACGCCAAAGTAGAACCAGTGTCACTAGTAGTAATATCGCCACACATTTGTTACGTCACTTCACAATTTATAAGGTACTTTCACAACCGTAATCTTAGTTCATTCCTACAACAGCCTTTTAAGGTACAGAGTATTATTATTATTCCCATCTCATGGGAAAAGAAACATTTCAAAACACTTCTTGTCAATTAACAGATTCACACTGCTATTATACGGCAGGGAGCGGGCATGGCCCAGGTGTTCTCAAGCTTGGCTATCTTAAACTTAAGTGCACTAATGTCCATTTTTATTTATGTATGTATCCCTTCATTCAGTAAGATGACATCCAGTTGTCTAGCATCTATCATGGAAGGTCCTGTGCCAGCTGCTAAGACTACAAATACAAAATGAAAGATGCCCTTGGAGTATATACAGACTCATGTTGTTGCTGTCTCTCTAGGCTATTGGAGGCTTTCGGGAAAGGAAGGTATAAATCCAACAGGAGCAAGGAGCTGACTCTCCCAAGGGCCCATCCGTCCATCCTCCTGTGCCCTCTAACACCGAGCTGAAGAAGTTTCCCCAGGAGTGCCGAGTCCCAGGTCTAGAGATGCTGCAGAATGCTTCTTAAATGCCGGTGTACACCAGAACCTCCTGTAGAAATGGTTAAATCTACAGAAACCTGGGTCCCACACGTCGGCACGACTTCATACATCTGTGGCAAAGTGCAGCATTTGTGTTTGTAACGAACTCCACAGATAAGTTTGACGCATTCATAAGATTGAGAACTACTACTCTAAGGCAGAGCTTCTGTCCCATCACATCCCTACACACTCACAAAAAATAAGTTATACACATGTGCTCTGTGGATAAATATCCATAATTGACATAAAAATTTCCATTTCAATGCATGTGCTAAACTAGCAGAGCAGAGTAGAATCTAGCAGATTTAGTTCCAAAGATCACTTCTTTCCCAAAGTCTCCACAACTAGCAAAATCTTAAATCATTAAGCCCCTTTCCAGACTCTAAGCAACTAAATGACTATTTTTCAAAGAAAGATTTTATTTTTGGAGTATCTATTATAAATCATGCTTTGAAGAAACTGTATTATTATAATCTGCCTTTCTTTCAAAATCCATGGAAACATGAGACACACATTCTATGACACAAACATCTCTTGAGCACCTAACAGGAAACACGGCATCAATAATAAAATGGGGATCTCATGGTTTAAGTCAAGTGCAGCCTTTAGTAGGTTTTGCTTCTCTTCAGATAATAGTTCAACCAAGACATGGAACTTGAATTATGAAAACTTACCTGGATATGGAAGCTATTGGAGACTTGAGTAAGTTTTTAAAAAACGCAAAATAATTATCACTGATGATTTTCCAATTCATGTTTTCTTCATAACAAGGAGATTCCTCCGAGAAAGCTAAATAGAAAAACATTTCATATATTGATGTCAAGATGGATATAACAGTCAAATTTAATAAAGAGGAAAATGCCACAGTGGTTTAATTAATACAGTTAAAAATATAACAAATCCTTCTGATTTGACTTCCGGCCTAGATGAAGTCCCACTGACCCTGGAGCAGTGACAGGAAGGCAGACAAGAAATAGGTCAGATACGGGTGACTGGGGCCACACTAGTACATCTGACCTAATGAACATATGTCAACTACTGCACCCAACGCCACCGTTCACATTCTTCTGAAGAGACCACAACACTTATCAGCCTCAACCATGTGAACCACAAGGCACATCTCAACAAGTTCAAAAGACTGCAACACTCAGAGTACGTTCTCTCACTAAAAGAATTTAGGCTAGAAATCAACATTTTTTAAAGTAACTTGAAAGGCCCCCAAATGTTAATGAAAATTACACAATACACTTCTAAATAACCGTGAGTCAAAGAAGAAATCATAATAAATATTAGAAATTTTTGAACCGTGATGATAAAACTATGAAATATCCAAATGTGCACAGGGGAGAAGGTACAACCTTAAAAACATACACTGGAAAACAGAACATCTGAAAATCAAGAAGCCAGGAAAAAAAGAAACTAAATTTAGTAGAATGAAGGAAATAATAAAGATAAAAGGAGAAATTCGGGAAATAGGAAACAAATTAGGAAAAAGATTAATAAGCTGGGAAACAAATGTACAGAACAGAGAATCAACAAAACTCAGTTGTTTGACAAGTTGTATCTCTGCAACGCAGCAGGCGTTTGGGCAGAGTTAAGCACCTAGCAAGGACCTGTCCCAAGGGACGTGGATGGTTAAGGTTCCTGGATTGTCTTCTTGGCTTTGACACTGAGTTTTGTGACCTACAGCAGCAATATAATCTCTTTAGCATTAGAATTTTTGTCTGAAAATGAAGTTGTACTGGCATTCACGAGCTGACGTGAGGATTGAATGAAATCATTCATATAAAACACAACAGATGTCTGTGATTATCAATGTTATTGAGACTTCTGAGCCAGGCTTCTCGCTGATATAGCCTGTGCTCCTGGAAATAGTCAGAAGTGGGCAGGAATAAGTGATAAAAAGGAGGGCAAGCAGAGAGTTCACGTGTCAGAGGAGTGCCCGACCCTGGAGGACAGGCCATGTCACTGGAGAAGTTCCCACTGAGCCAGCCCCGCTATGCCACATGCAGAGCGTCCCAAGTCGGGGCTCGGCTTTTGTCGCCGGCAGCAAAAGCAGAGCCCCGACTTGTGGCCAGTGGAGTTGACACTGAGAGTCACAGACAGTGGGGGTTCGCTGACAGCCTCAAAAAGCAGCAGCTTGAGGGGGGTGAAAGGAAAAAAGATTAGACGGACAGGGCCGCAGAAAAGGAACAGAACACTCTCACGCCCAACCCCAAGTCCAAGATGCAGGTCCAAGGAGAAGCTGGCAACCCCGTGGCAACAGAGCACGTGCAACACACGGAAAACCAGGGAGCAGCATGACAGCCATGGAGAGGTGGGGACAGAGAGCAGCTCCAGACCAGGAAGAGCAGAAATGCAGGTGTCACCCTGAGAGCATCTGCGTGAAGAGGAGTGACTTTGGGGAAACTGGATGACTCCCTGGGAGACACGCAGTTGTGAATTTATAAAATTCCTATTTCAGTGGATTTTTTTATTTTGAGGACAGCAAGGAAAGAGGGGAGCTAACTCAACATGGAGAGTTCTCCCCGGTGTGTGGTGGACCTAACACTAAGGGAGGTGAAAAGCCCCCACGCAGTCCATCCAGACCCGCTCGGTAGGTCATGATTCACCAGCCAAACCAGGCAGTTTGCTAGTAGAGCAGTCTCTATTAGACAGTGCGCTGGGATAATCCAGCCCACCCAAACCAGGACTTCGAGTCCGTCTTGTCACAGTGGACGGGGCCGAGTGCAATGCAATGCTGACCATGGCACTGGGACTCGGCACGCCGCCCTTCGAAGCTCCCTGCTGTCATCTCTTAGGAAGCCATGCTGCGCCCTAAAGGGGGAGAAACACCCACATTCCTGTAGTGAAACCACTGACTTACCAGGTGGACTGTTCTGGAAGCCTTCTGGCATATTCACATATCGAGCCACTTCACAAGTCTTCCTGATGAGTCCTGTGAGGGCTTTCCAGTAGTGCATTTGTTCCAGGGACAACTGTGCTTTTTCAAGCATATGAAATATCCTTCAATCAAAACGAATCCAGGGAAAAGTAAAATTACAATAATTTTCCACGAGACAGATCATTACAAATTTATCTAAACACAAATATATACAATGCCTGGCAAACCACTTAGGTCAGAAATTAAAGTCTTTGAAATTGTCTCCTTAATATGGAATTGTTTACGAATTCCCCAATCCTGATTTGAAAAATGAGGGAAAACCATTTATGGGAATACATAAAATGTAAGGCATAACAAATCGAGAAAAAAAGTAGAAAATTAAAGGAATAATATGAAATGAGCTGTGAAGCGAAAAAAAATACATTCCTTGTTTGACCTATTTGACTATGAATTTCCTAGCAGCCAACAAAGGAATGTGATCCCATGTAAGAAGGCTTTGCAGTTTCCCTAAACACAGTGATCTGAGGGCAACAGTAAACCAAGAAATGAGATGGAAAACAGGTCAATGTGCGACCCAGGGACGTGAGAAATCCTCCCGGGAGAATGAGCCAGTATCTTCTCCGCAAGTGGGACCCTGGGGCCCGCTTCTCCAGCGGGAAACGGGACAGCGGGGCCATCTTCTCCAGCCAGAAGTGGGACCCTGGGGCCCGGCTTCTCCAGCCGGAAGCTGGTTCCTCACTGGGATCGGCTGCTTCGCCTGCTTTTAGGGCTGAATGTGGATCAAACATCCTCTTTGCCCCAAACAGGAAGGTGAATTCCCAGTGGCACGTAAAAGAAGGAGGCTTAGGACCAAGTCCCCAGTGAGATTTACAAGCACTTCTGTGGAGCTCCAGTTCCCAGGCATATCAACACTGTTTAAGAGTTTCAGAAAGTCGAAGCGGCGGCGGAGGAGCCCAGGACCCCTCAAAGTGGCCCCAACGGGGTGAGTTAGCAGCAGCCTGAGACCCGGGGTCCTGACAGGAAGCTGCGAGCCATCTCCACCGCTGGCACCCACGTGGCCTGGGGCACATTCTCCAGTACAAGTTGAGTCTTCAGAAGCAAGACCCTGCTTCCTGACTGGTTCCAGAAGTTAAAGGGTTGGAAACGTTTAGACTTACTATCTGTTGTGTGTGTCATAAAAACACAGTGCAGTCCCGTACACTTCTGCCAGCACAGTGCTCTCCTCATGCCACGCAGGGTGTAACAGTGTCTGCGACCCTGGTTTGGAATGAACTCTTGTGAGACAATTTTGAGAAACCGTGTGGCTGTGCTCCGAGGAGAGCCTTCACTTCAGGAGCACAGTGAGATGCGGCCCCTTAACACATGGCTGCGCCCACCTGCGGACAAGACCCCACGTCCCCGGAAGCGGCCACGTGGGTGAGTCCACTCTGGTTCCCTCCAAAACGAAAACACACAAGTTCCACATTTTCCCACTTCTGAAATACGTATGGACCTTATGTAAACATTTCAACTCTCTGAAAATTTAAATAAACACGAAAACAGGTAGTTCCTTACATGAAAGGCTTTTGCCTAAAATGTCTTTGTCTTGAAACAAATGTTAAGGACTTGAAACCTGAATTCCAAAATGCCGGCCCCATCTCAAATCTTGTTCCCACAGCAGGTTGCCGTCAACCTGTGAGCAACATCCGAGGCTGCAGGCAGCTGTGTGACGGCCCCCACACGAGCCTGGCACGTTCCAGGTGCCAACCCGACACTGATTGTCTAGCCGTGGTTTTACAGAATTCATTTCTAACAGTCTCATCACATAGTCGTCACAATTCAGTGTTGTCTAGACTAAGCAATTCTGAAACAGGAAAAGTGGCTTACATCTTTGGAGAGGGGGGGCTGCCTGTGGGGCCATCGGCTGCCATGCTGTCGTTCAGGAGGGAGAGCCCAGCGTGCAAAGCTGCCACCACCGTCCGTGGCAGGCTCCCTTCCTCCAGCCGACTGCTGAGCTCCTGCAGACTGCGGCCAGCCCCTGCGAGGACATCCTGCAGCGGGCTGCCCTTCCACCACTGACAGAACACCTGCACATTCAGAAATAAGAACCTCACTACCAACAACAAGAGATGACAGTACTTAGTTAGACAGCCCGTTTTTACGTTGTTGGCAGATTGAAATGTCTGTTCACAATTGCAGTGTGATCGAATTTCTACCCAGAAATTAAAAATTACAAATTGCAGCAATGGATAGATGTCACTTGTTAATTGGGCCCCATTTTTCTCTTTCCTGCCCCCATTCCCATTCCCCAAAGAGAAAGCACTATCATACATTTCTAAGCAAGTGAAATATACCCTAAAAGCTAAACTGGCATGTCTGAGACAGTATAAGTATGTTCATATACTTTAAAACGATATCACAATGAACACTTAGTTACCATCTTATGTCACAGACTTGGGGATAATGACACTAAAGGCATTTAGCACAGTGGTTCATCGTCAAAATTCCACCAAAGTCGATCATTCATGCCCAAGTGGTGACAAGCAGGACGTGCACAGTGTGTGCAAAACGAGCCCCCTTCCTGACAGGAGTGAGGTTACCCAGATAATGCCCAGGGGCCACCTGACCATGTCAGTGCTGGGCAGTCAGCACTGTGCCCTGATCCTTTTACCTCCGGATAAATTTAGTGCCACCAACTGGACAATCACATTTACTTTAGTTTTAAGGTTTTATCCACTATTTGAGATTGGACCTTTATCAGTGACACCTGTTAGAAAAAAAGTTTAAAAAGCGTGTCCTTTGAGGAACCACGTGATGAGAAGTGAGTGGGATGACGGGCACGCGGCCTCTGCGTCTCACCGTCCCCACAGCCACCTGGAAGCACAGAGCCAGACGCTAGCCCAGCTCCTGCAGCCTCCGAGGCCACCGGCATGTGGTCACTGCGGGGCCCTGTGCCACACCTGCACCTCCCAGAGAACAGACCCGGCCTCCTTGTCATTCCCGTTAAACGACAGTCACTGTTTGGCCAGTGCTTCTTGTCAACACCAGCGCGAAGGGACAGGCCAGCCGGCTCCCCAAGTGCTCCAGACGACACGCTGACGAGGGACCCTAGGCCTCGGGCAGGGAGCACACAGCACAGGACACAGGTGGATTCCAAAGCTCCACACCCGAAATGTCCATAATGTATGAACAATGTAACCCCAATAAAGTGCATTGTAAACATTTGTTAAGAGGGGAGACCTCATGTTGAGTGTTTTTACCACGACAAAATCAAACAATAAAAATAAAATCAACCAGTGAAGGATGTGGGAGGAAAGTGGACACATTTGACACACTTGGAACTGGCGCAGCCAGGACAGACGCATCTGCACAAGGACAGCACCTGCTTGTAGACGTGCAGCCAGCTGACTGCCTGGACCAGATAGGTTTGGGCCGCTGACCACCTCGGGTGACAGTCTCCAGGGTGACCCTCTCTGTCACCTTCGTCCTCGGAGGTCTCGTACAAGACTGAACACAGTATCCGCTCCAATGAACTGGGTGTGGGAATCTGACAACAACGTGAAAAATATTTATTAATAGGAGTCAAGCTTTTTTTTTCTAGAATGTTCTTCTAAGAATAACACCACAGTCTTGCCAAAGGAAAAGCTGACAGTGGCTTGACTGAAGACATGACAGGTTGACAAAGTACAGCTCGTAACGTCGGTGTGGATATGCCCTGATGGGAGGAAGGCTTCTGGAGTTAAGGGACAAACCGATTCTGCTGTTCCGCTGGCCCATCGCACTGGGATCAGCTGTTTGTTCAGACCCAGGACACGGGATAACGTCAAATCTTGTTCATCTTCACTCTCTAGCCAAAGCCAGTGCAGGCAGCCCCGTTTAGCTGACAGGGTGGACTAACAAAGTCGCTTTGCCAGAAACATTTCCTAACGATCAAAGATGGATGTAGTTGCAAGGATTCAAAGTGGGTTTCAGAGTTAGAAAGGGCTTAACATTTTGGAACCAAATCTCCTGTATTTCTGTAAAACTTGCACGTGCAGTTTCGCTAGCTGTTCTGTAAAAATACTTACCTTTGTGTTAGAATGAACCACGTTCCCCTATTACATGGTTTTGCAGGAAGTGTGGTGCCATTTTTCAGAAATTCTATTGATGGCCCCCTTGTTCCCTGTGTAGGTTTCCTTAGGATGCAGATCTGTGACTCTCAAGTCCTGCTTCCAGGTGGGCCGGGACGAGGGCAGGTTCTGGAGTCGGGCAGGACTTGAGAGGACCTGGGAACCCATGCTGATGCCACCAGTAAAGGGCCTATGTGGGGTGGAGGCCGGCAATGGTCCCCAAAGATGTTCATGTTTGGTGACTCCAGCTGGCCTCTGGGACCTATGCCTCCTGCTCCCCAGTGGCAGGTATCTCTTTGCCTGGAAAGCACTCCTGTCCTGCCCCCCATGTTCCACCTGGACCCCCACTAGCTGCCATCTCGTCCTCAGATTCTCACATCCTCCCCTGACCTGGTTTCTCCAGCTGACACTGCTGTGAGCAATAAAGTGTCCTTTATGTCAAAACTGCCTTTGAGGCGGGATAAAATGACAAGGTGGAAGGAAAGGGACACCTCTTGAAAAGCCGGCACGGTAGGGCCCGCCCCTCTGAGGTGCTGATGTTAGTGGAGACCGCTGGGCCCGCTCCCGCCGGCCCACCCACCTGCCCACCCACGTATCCCAGAGTCACTGCAAGGAAAACCCAAGCCCGTGCGCAGCAGGAGAGCATGCGTACCTCCATCAGTTCAACTGGATAACTCAGAATCTGTTGTGCATGAAAGTCATCCAACCCGAACCGGGATTCCAGGTCAGCCCGGACCTGCTGGGGATCCCACAGCATGCGGTGCAGCGGCTGCGGGCTGCAGCCGGACCCTGCAAGAGAAGCAGCGATTCACACGCTCAGGTGTTTGGCCAGCGTGACGGGCGCAAGTCCACCAGAAAAGAATGGCTTCCTCACTTGTAAAGGGAAAGCACGTGAAGACCAAATGCCATTTGGACATCAGTGTGAGAAGCAAACGGAGGCGAACACTGGATGCTGCAGACATAAGGGCAGCGGGCACACGCTCCTGCATGACCACCCACAAGTTTCCACAGGACCCCCTGACAGCGCATTTCAAGAACTTTACGAAATTCAAATCACTGAACCCACTCATTTCACTTCTAAAAGTCTATCTTGAGAAGCCTAGTCAGAGCCACGAAGAAAACGCAACATACAACAAAGTTATTCACTGGTTTCACACTGATTAAATATGGAAAAGCAGCTCAGCACCTACAATGGGGGGAATAAAGCACCACACATTATTCATTGTGTAAAACACTAAGCAGCCTCTAAAACCGTTATTTCCAAAAAGTATTTAACGTCATATAAAAAAGGTTCCCCAAACAGTTAACCAAGGTATAAAACTCCTAAGTCACCCAAATAACCCAGAAGTGACACACCCAAAATATAAGTCTGAGACCCACCCCCCAGATCTGACAATAGTAAACACGAAAGCATATAAATTCCCAGGGGAAGCTTCATGTGAAAACCCAGTAACCAGGTCGTTTCAGATCTTCATTCCTCCAACATGTGCAGAGGGCCCACCCTTACCAGGCACCACCTTCACCCACGTGACCTCACAGGACCCTTCAGTTAAAGCTGCTGTCTACAGAAAAGGCACCGTTATGCAGGGAACTTCAGGAAGGTGCTGAGAGGGCCGGTCCCCAGGAACCCAAGCTCTTTGCGTCCAGTCTGCTTGTCTTTCCGTGGTATCGGGGGAGAGACTGATCTGAGATTCAAACCCGCATTTCCTGTGTGTTGAAGACGTACCAGGCCAGGTCCTGGTGAGTCCTCCGGAACATAACAGGTGGGTGCACTAACGATCCCCTTTGTGGGGAGAAGGAAGGCCACATTGAGTCACTTACGGTCCCACTCTGGATAAAGTCATGACTCAAACCAAGGAGTTCTGATTCCCAAGCCTGCGTTGTAGCCACTCATGTCTACTGGCCCCAAGGGTATTGGAATTAGTCTCAGAATTCCAAAAAGGAGGGGGAAATGGATAGGAAGACCAGTCAACAAAGGGGTATGAAAATCATTCTGAAAAGTGGAGACACGGGGTTCTGGAACCCACTGCAAAATGACAAGAGTTCAAAGCACGTGGATTAACAACTTCCGCCAGTAACACGGCTGTGCCGTGAGCTGAAGCCACTGGCGGGGACTGTCCCATCCCCTTCACACACTGTCATCTGCTCATGAGGCAAAACAGTTCTTCTTGGAGACAAGGGAAATTAAGACAATTTTCAGTTGCCTCTAGAAGTATGTTTCGTGATAGTATTCCTTAGCTGTGACTCGCTGGCAGGTTTTTAATTACATCCTTAACTGTAATTATATTCCCACTTGTAAGGTAAACGGACCATTGTCATCGGGAAGATGTGCACACACTGAGCTTCCTAATGACAATGAGTTTGTTAAAAGTGGGCTCACTGGGAAGGTTTCGGAGAGGTACTATGTGTCCCCCAAGCCACCTCCGGGTTTGTTCTCAGGACAGGAAACAGTCGTTCCTGCTGTAACTGACCCAAAGGATGGGCGTTAAGCATCATGACCTAGCTGCCCTCTCGCGAGCACACAAACAAACTTCCTGTCTGTCGGGCTCCTCCCTGCACAGGCCGCCAGCAACAGGAAGAACCCAGGTGGAGGGCTGGGGGTGGTGGAGGGGTCGTATTAGGTTGCCCCGTAGAGCAGAAGTCTGGAAGGGGTCGCAGAAGCCTCTGTGTGCAACCATCTCATTACACAGGTCAGGAGACTGAGATCTCGAGAGTAAGGGGCTGATGGAAACGTCATCCTGGGGCTCCTGACCCAGGCTTGGCTGCCGCCAATCCAGCCCCACACCTGGTATGGACGATCTGTGTTCAACGCAGCTCTGACTGTCCTGGCCCAGCACTGTCACCTGGCCAGGCTGTCTGGACAACTTCCTGCCATCGGCCACTGCAGCCAGACACGGGCCCTTGCCAAGCCTCGGAGCTTCAGGCACTGTTCCCTCTTCATGGCACTGCTTCCTGGTCTCTCTGATGAACTCTAACTCATCCTCCAAACTTCTCCTTGGAGCTTCTCCTGAGAAAGATGCCAGATCCCCATCTGTGGCCTTCACTTTGCCTTTAGTGACACAACTCTCTCGGTTACTATTTAACTATAGCTTTCCTGGAGCAAGAACCGTGTCTTACTCAGGTTTCTTATTCCCACTTCACAGGACAGTGTTTGGCTCATAGAAAGTGCTGAGTAAGTGTTTCCTCAATGAGACAATGAAAAAATGAGTGGACGGATGGGCGGGTGGATGGTGGGTGCCCGGGTGGATGGATAAATGGATAGATACATGTATGAAGTCTAGCTCCACTATTCTCCCTGTGTTTTCCTTACAGAAAGGAACAGAGACAGAGAAATAAAAAGAGAGATTTCAAAGGGAAATCTCCAGGTCCAGGTGCCAGTTGAAGTTATACCCTGAAACAGCAGAATAGTGGTTACCCGGGACTGAGGGTGGGAAACGGGGCGGTGTCAGTCAAAGAGCACAGACTTCAGTTAGCAGGTGAGTGAGTCCTGGGGTCAGGCACAGCCTGGCGAGTGTCGTTACCGATGCCACACTGCATGCTGAAACGGGCTACGAGATCTTAACGTGATCACTAAAACAAGGCAATTACATGAGGGGTTGGAGGTGTTAATTGACTTGACTGTGCAAATCATTTCACAACGTGTACCCATATCAAGTCATCACACTGTACACTTTACATATATGCAATTATATTTGTAAAAAAGTAAAATAACGCAAAATGAATATTCAATGGAAATGACACCCTGAGTCAAGAACAAAGCTGAATAATTCCATTCCTTTCACTGTGGAGGGGCTCTTTCTTCAGTTACTGGGTCTACCAATCCACGTCAACCTGCCTCCTCTCACTGGCCTTTCTGTTTCCAAACATTTCTTCCTAATAGGAGCTCAGGATGGGGAAAGATTAAAATCACAGCACCAGGTAATTTTAACAGGTCTCACCTCAGAGGACATCAAGTCAAAGAACTTTAATATCAGTTATTTTCTCATTAAAAATAACATTTTTATTAGCACGACTGCAGAATTTCAATGGTAGAAAGTCAAATTGAGTTTTGATTTCCAAATTTTCAGGCTACTCCTACTTGTATTAACAGTAACGACTGACTCCTTTCGCATGTATATTTCAATTAAACGACTGCTTAGCTCTGTTGGCTGCTGAGGGGTGTAACTAGTGAAACACCTGAAATATCGCTATCATTCTGAGGGTCCCTACCAGTGCCCGCTACTCCATGCTCCTGCAGGAATGTCAGCGCCGAAATGGTCACATTCAGCACGATTTCGGAAACCCTGGAGAAAGTGGGGTTCAGTGGCAGCCAATCTGAATCTTCCAGAGACGTGAGGGAGCTGGAACCAGAGCAAAGCAAAGCAATGTGAGCTTATCGATAACGACTTATCTAAACAAATGCAGATTTTCTTGATGTTGTGTCACTGACGTAAAACACAGACATAAAGTTAATGCTGAAGCTGATACAGTTCACCAACTGCCACTGATGTCTCCTGATTTCAAATGGTGTCTCTCTCCAAAGAGCCCTCATGCTCTCACCGCCCACAGCTAACACGTTCCGGGCCTAGGGCACGACTACCCACTATGCTCAAATATTTAAGCTATAAATCAAACCAACAACTGGCATGTATGTTCCACCTTCCTGCACTGACAAAGACGCCTCCCCACAACTGGGAAAAGCCATGTTCAAATTTAGAATTCTCTGTGGGGGTTCAAGAGCCCCCACCCCGGCCCACCCCAGGCTACCCCCCCTCAATTGCCCCCCAGCTGTCTGTACCTCAAAGACAGCACGTACACATGTGTGGACACTCAGCCCTACATATCCAAACACTGTCCACACCCCTGCCCCACACCCTGCCAACAGCTGACCCACCCTGGGCCTTGCGGTACACACTCAGGTGGTGAGAGCTACCTCAAAGGGGCATTAGGGAAGCGGCCCACACAGCTCTGGAAGTGGGCTCTGGCCATTGGGGCAGGGAGCTCCATGGTGAGGGGGCTCTGTGGGCACATCCCCTCGGCTCCACGGGCTTCCTGCGTCATGAGCAGAGGCATGGCCTGCAGAGACCAGAGCAGGGACCCCTTTGGGGCAGGGTCCCCTCTAGCCCTAGCCTAAGGGCAATGCTGACTGTTCTCACTGATGGCACATAAAATAAGTCATAATTAAAAATCTGAAAAGAACATAAACTTTTACTAATAAAATACCATATTTGTGTAAACAATAAGTTTACACAAAAGAATTTGGGGAATAAAAGACCCTACTTTGACAACACGGGAAAACCCCCATGGGAAGAGGCCATCTCGAAGGAAACTCTCACATAACATGTCAGATGCATCGCAAGAGACCAATGTCTAACTCACTGAATTACACCTTGGAGAGAACTAAGCTTCTCGATTCTGGATGATATTTTGGGCAACTGCAGCATCATTTGTCAAGAAATTAGTTATATTCATTGCACATCTCCAATAGCGAAAAACTTAGAAATAACCAGAAGGCCAATTATAAATTATCAAGTAGATTATGGCATATGGTACAATACCAAATCAGAGTATTCTGCAGATCGTTTGAAGACTATAGGAACATATGCAATGTGACTGTGACATAAATTGCTTAAACCGGGGAGAAGAGGCTCTGAACATTACTGCACTCATGCAAAGCACCCACACAGGTAAACACACTCACATGAAGCATCTGTACAGGTAGACGGGGGGCAGGGGAAGATGCAAGAGTGCCAGCCATTTCAGGGTGGCTTCACTCTGGATTTTGTTTTTGTTTTGGATCAAACAATTACTCAGAGATATGTATTTTCCCATTTAAAAAAATGAGGAAAAACCCACATGGCTATAATTACGCTTTTCTTTTTAACCTACGTGGAGATTGCCTGGAGAAGGTGTATTCCCCCACGGAGGGCGTCATCAGCATGGACACTGTCTGTGCGTAGTCTGGGCAGGAAAAGTAGAAAATCCCAGACGTGCGGCTGCTGGTGCAGGCTTTCCAATTTCGATATCACCGCCTCGGTCTTATTGAGATCTACCTGATAGAAAAAAACACCAAGAAGTTCCCTCTTTAGTTTCGCGAATCAATTAAATGATGGGGGGAGGGGTGACTGCAAAGGGGTAAGAACATGGGCCCTCTGGTGACACAGACTGTGCCTGCTATGTCACTATTCTGAACAGACAAGATTTCGAAATTGTTCTTTTACATTGGTGTTCTTTAATGTTGTGGAAGTATGAACAGGGAAAGCAGAGAGGTCTGTTTTTGTGACAAGCTGTACCCAATTCTAAGATTGTGAGATAGATCTTGGAAATAAGTGATGGATTGTTCAAGCATGAATAAAAATGGAATACCTACTGTTATTTTGCTTTTTTCTGTTATTGCAGCTGAACCCAATCATAACATAATGTCAGTAACTGAACACTCCACGTCTTCCACAGAAAACCCTCAACTCTCCCTCCCCACGACCCAAAAGCTGTTGAGGATGGCACCGCCACCAGAATTTTGGTCTGGAGAAAGGCAAATAAAAAATTATGGGGCCAGCCCGATGGCTCAGGCGGTTAGAGCTCCATGCTCCTAACTCCGAAGGCTGCCGGTTCAATTCCCACATGGGCCAGTGGGCTCTCAACCACAAGGTTGCCAGTTCAATTCCTCGAGTCCCGCAAGGGATGGTGGGCTGCGCCCCCTGCAACTAGCAACGGCAACTGGACCTGGAGCTGAGCTGCACCCTCCACAACTAAGACTGAAAGAACAACAACTTGAAGCTGAACAGAACCCTCCACAACTAAGATTGAAGGGACGGCAACTTGACTTGGAGAAAAGTCCTGAAAGTGCACTGTTCCCCAATAAAGTCCTGTTCCCCTTCCCAATAAAATCTTTAAAAAATAATAATAATAATTATGGCTAGAAGAATATTTTGCCAACAGTCACTGAATAAGAAACTACAGACCAGATTTTTTTTTTCATGAGTAGAAAAAAATTGTAAAAGAAACACAAGATAAAGAAATAAGTATGTTCGCCCTACCAGGCAGAACACAGACACACTTTCTCCCCAGGCAAAGGTGTAGTGAGTGAAGTAGTGGTGGATCCCATTTCATTAACGCCATAAAGCAGTCGCTTTAAAAAATGCCAAGGCAGGAAGGCATGACTACTAGGCCAGGACAAGAAAGGACTGTGAGAAAATCAGGAAGAAAACCCAATTTTAACTTCGCATTCACATCTTAGTCAGTGTGGTCACACAGCAGCTGTTTGTCCCCCCCAATCTTGCCCTAAGGGAAGAAGAATTTGTGGGACTGTGCCTCTCTGGGATTGAGTTTATAATATCCTGAGTCTCTCCATCTGGTCTTCAAGAGAAGGGTCTGCAGACAACGACAAGTAAGATTCCTCGTGGGAGGGACAACTCAAGCCAGACGGGACCCGTTGAGACCCCAATGAGCTGTTATAAGAAATAATAGGAGGGAGTCTTGCCCCTCCTTCCTCTTGTTCTTGTGGGAAGCTGCTGCTGGCCTCTGCCACTCCCTCTCACCTTATTGTGAGAGCGGCCCATTAGAGCGATAAGATCTAGCTCTTTCTGCTCAGCTCATGGGACAGTTTCACTGCGAGAGACTCTCTCCCCCAGGGTGGTGCATACCGCACCTTAGTCATCTTGGGACGACATGCTTCGGCTGCTTTGGGACAAATAATTGGGTATTGAAATCGTTTGTTTGAAATGGTGTAAGAGTTTCACAGACCCTGCCTCTAATCATGTGATGTTCGTTGTTTGTAATCAATAAATACTGTTAGTGACCCGATTCAGGGCTCCAGTCTCTTGAGGCTGCGAGTCCCTTGGTCCTCTGTGATTTAACTGTATATGAGTCTCTGTCTCTTTATTACTGTTTAACACTCGCCGCCTCCCTCGCCTTCCCAGGCTTGTGTTGTGCAGGTTGCAACAAGTCAGAAGGCACCCACTTGCACCTTGCACGTGATACACAACTTCCAGACCATTCTAGACAAGGGATTTTCTGTACTATATGCAAAGAATGGCAAAGTGGAGAAATAGAACGTGGCCTCCAGGGCGTCCCTGAGCCAACATGCTCGCTCAGGTGAAGTTACGTCCAGTGCCTCAAGGACATCCGTGCGCTGAGCCCCGCAATCGCTGGCTCTCTTCTTTCACCCTCATTCCTGGTCCTTCAAAGAAGCTGAGTCCCTCGGGGAGCTTACACCCTTTATCCTGTCGGCAGGGCATGCTCCTTGTTCTTTTCAGTAAACGCTCTTCAGAGCTCGCGCGGTTCCGCACAGGACAGGCTCCCTGCCTCCTTGGCACCCTCAGCAGGCACAAAGAGGGGGTCCCCAAGCCCCCAGCACCACGTGCTGCCATTTCTGCAGGACCTGGGTTTCCGTTTTCTTCCTTTCCTCTAGTTTTCCATCTTTCAGGAGATAAGTGCAGGCCTCCTCACAGGTCCGTGGAGCACCGCCAACCGGATCAGACCAGTCCCAGGGTTTACACAGGCGCAGGAGCAGCTAACAGGCCCTAAGCGGACCAGAGACCCAGAGGAGCCCAAGGTCACCGCACCGCGGAACCAACCTGCGAAGTCCTGGTCCTCACGGACCCATTTCCAACGAGAACTGTTGTCTAGTCGGAAGGAAAAGCCAGCTGCACGAGGAACGTGTGCCTTCAACCAATCAGATGCTGCCGTGACGAGGCGCGTGGACTTCCTGTGTGCGCTCCCCTCCCGAGTTCCTGCTCTAACGGGACTCAATGCCAAGGTTATCCAGTCGGGTCCCCGCATTAAAATTAACAGCCGTGTCCTTTAAGTTGACATCAAGCCTGCGTCCGGGAGGCCGAGCTGAGCTTCCCCTCCGCCCCCCCGCTTGGCTGCCGCCATCAAAAGCCGCTTCTCTGCGGGGGATGCTGCCCGGCTTCCGGTGTGTCCCGCGCGCGGCGGCCAAGCCCGCGTGTGGTTTGGTCGCAGTGGGGCCTTCGCGCGGGCTGTGCCGGAGGGTCAGCGACGCGGGGCGCGGGACTCGGCGGCGCCTGGCAGGCCTGGGGCGCCCGGCACCGCGGCCTGTGCGCCCCCTGCTGGTCCCGGGCGGTGCTGGGCGGGGAAAGCGCGTCTCCAACCGGCTCCGAGCGGCCCTGCATCTCGGGTCCAGTTACTACTCGGCGGGACTGACAATAAAGTCACGAGGTTTAAGACCATTACGTCTCTGAAAATTGTGTTTCACACTTGTTAGGATACTTACTGTTAAAAAACCAGGACCATAAGAAGAATCTGCAATAAAGAAGATTTCAGACATATTAGTTCCATCAGAAAGCATTTGCTGAGCACCTATTTTATGTCTAAAGTCAAATGGCTCAACACATAATCCTGCCCCAAAAGATGATTCCAGCCAAACTGAAGACTAAACCTGAAGGAAACAGTCACTTTCAGTTTCCAAAACACACTGATAGTAAGTACAATTCCTGGAAAACTGGTCAACTGAATTTCAATAATTTGCAAAAAATGTATCAATCTCTGATTATACAGACATTGTGAACATCCAGGACGGGGTAGCGAGCGTGAAGGGAAGATAAAGAAAAACAAAGTAAGAAAAAAGTTGAGGAAAAGAAAAGCGACTTTGCAGACAAAGTCTGTGATTTTGCAGACACAGTTGGTAGCTACAGAGAATGGAAAAATTGCTTGATGTTGAAAACACACACATTTGTTGTATTATGTGTGAGGAGAGGTTTTCTTTTACACATATATCATGGGAAATGGTTCAAATAGTAACAAATTGAAAATCAAGTGGAGATTTCCTCTCAAGAAAAAATTAGTTCTCCCTTTAATCGACTGTTAAATTTCTCATTTGAAAAAAACAAATTTTATAAAAGTAGCATGATCCCATAAGCACCTAATATAAGAACTGCATCATTTGATGCTTGAAGCTATTCTGGCCTTTTGGTGATGCATTTCGTCCACAGTGAAATCGGCCCCACCTTGCCCACCTAGGACAAAGGTGCTGTTTTCTCTCTTAGAAATAATACGTATCATCACCTCCTCTGTGGAGCATTTTTCTGCCAAACGTTTTATTCCATTTTCTTGTATATAGTCCATAAAAAGAAAAAATTAGATGGATAGATACAGATATAGATATAAGGAAAAATTGTAAGTGGGTACTTAGTTTGCCAGAGTTAGCAAATAAAAACATATTTACTCACATACTAAAAAATTATTTGTTGTTTACCTGAAATTCAAATTTTACTGACTGTCCTGTATTTTATCTGGCAACCATGGATGGGGTTGTATTATTTAAAAAAAGAAGAAGAAGATTATTGTGGCCCCACATATTGATGAAGTTTGGAGGTAATAACTCAGCTATGTAAAGACAGGCAATTACCACCACCCACACCCACCAAAGTCCAAGCATCAAAGACCAGAATTAAAGTGTTACTAAAATAGAAAGACACATCCAAGTCTACCGGAAGGAGGAAAGGAATCGTGTGTGTGTGTGTGTGTGTGTGTGTGTGTGTGTAAGGTGGGATTAGATTTAAACACAGAGGAAGCTAAAGTGAGATAAGAAGCTAGAACAGAAGGAAAGATGGGAGGATAGTGGAGAGAGGGGACCTGCAGAGATAAAGCAAGCATGGGCTGCAGCCTCTCTGAACGTCGCTCCTAAAATGCCATCCCAGGAGAGGTGCTGAAAATCTAGCCCCACCCTCCTCACCCATGAAGGGTGCGCCTTCTCTAAGACCCACACGGCAGCCGGGGCAGTGAGGGGCCAAAGCATAAATAGGACGTTGTGGGTTCTCACTGCCTCACGGGGCCCCACCTAAGCCTGTGTCCAGGTGGGGAGTTGACAGTGTGAGAGATGTACTTGCCTGGAGTCTTGGATCTTTCTACCCAAAGTTTTTGTAAGTTTGTTGCTTTGTCCATCATTTCATAAATTTCCTCAGCAAGGTCGTTCATCTCTTGTAAGAAGACCAGGTCGCTGATCTTCTCGTAATGGCCAGCTGTGCTTTGGAACCTAGATGAACTTTAAACAAATGGAATAAACACCACAAATAGAACTTTTTACAAGAATAAGCGTCCTCCGTGCTTTTGAGATTCTTGATACCAGATATCAAATCGTTTTCAATTGAACTTGTACCCATTTCCACTTATCATTTTTAAAAACTTTGCCAATTTAAAATTAGAAAGTTGTTCTCGATCTCTTTATTATCTGTGAAGTTTGATCATTGTATGTTTATTAATCACTTCATTTTTTCACTTATTTTTCATGTTACAGCATGGCCTGTGCAAGGTGCTGGAAGTAAACACACCAGCTGATGAGTCAGAAAGAGTTGATGAAAATGAGTCTAGGAGCTAACAGGAATGAGCCTAAAGATTAACTGAGGACTTAGGAAGAGTCAGTAAGAATGAGTCTGGGAGCAGACAAGAAGAGTTAAAGACTAACCCCTTAAACTCTGAGTCCCACACACCTACAGACTGACAAACACCACAGACAAACACCAGGACAATTTTCAGGGGAAGCCAACCAAGACAATAGCTCTTCAGAAGGAGCCAGCCACAACTGTAAACAACTGCAAGATAACTAGTCCCCTGCATCCATCATAAAGAAAATATAAAACCCCTACCTCCCCTCACCTATGGGCAGCCGTCCTCTTCAGACACTGCCAGGGGCTTCGCTCTCTGCCCAAACTTCAATAAAGAAACTTTCTTTACCTTCTTACTTTTCTGAGTCTGTGGACTTTCACCTTTTGCAAACGACCAGGGGTTAACTCTACGCCATGACACCAGTGACCAGAGGAGGCCCTGCCATCCAGGAGTACAGCGGAGACAGGAGACAAGCACACAGATAGGCCTCATAAGTGTGGGTTGAAGTCAATGCCAGGAGGAAAATCAATACTTTTTGATAAGGTAGGAAGTGAGTGGAAGTCTGTTGTAGAGATGGCACTCACAGTTGGCCTGAAAGGAGGCAATGTTGGGCAAAAACCTGAAAAAACAAAATGGTCGGCCAACTGGAAGAAGTGGGGGTTGCAGGCCAGTCAGAGGGAGCATGTGCAAAGGCCCAGAGATGGGGAGAGGCTGAGGACAGAGAGAGAGAGAGAGACACGTGGTGTGCGGAGTGGCCACAGGACACAGAGCCCGCTCAGTCATGGCACCAGGAGCAGTGGGGAGTTGGGACAGGTTTCACCAGGGACAACCTGGTCTGATTCAAACTCTAAAAGCGCCCTCGGGCTGAGGGGTGGACGCAGGATTCAGGACCAGGGTGGAAAGTGGAGACCAGTCAAAGGCTTTAGAGAAAGAAGGAAGTGGACAGGTTGAAGTCCACTCTGCTGGAGGTAGACTGAGGACTGTTAATGAGCTGGACTTGGGCTGTTAACCATATCTTTTATTTCCTGTATCTCTGGGGCCTTGATGACGGCTGACCCTGGAGGGATGGCCCATCCCAACACCAGCCAGTTCCTACAGACAGCAGAGGACTCATAGATAGCCATTTCCATGTCTGCAAGTCGCGCACCCCTAGTTAGATCAAATCATGGGCACTATAAAGACAGGGCTTCCGGGAGAGAGCATCTGGGAGAACTTCCAGGGTAGCAGGCGAAGGCAGTGCCTCCTTCTCGTGAGAGGATAGCCACGAAGGTGGAAATGAAGGTAACACTGAGACCCAAGCTCACAGTGCCCACTGGACACCATGGAGAGAAGTCATGGGTGCTTACATGGGGTCTGGAGCTCAGGAGGGGGCTGCAGTAGGCTGGACTCAAGGCCTCTGACCCATTGTCTATTGGTACCTTCACTGTCTTCTTTATGTTTCAAGCAGAGCATCCCTCTGTTGTCACATTTGTAAGAAATGTCTACTCCAGTTTTCGGGGTTCTTTTTGCTTTTTATTTTAGCTTTAAGTAATTTTACTACTAAAAGACAATAATAGACATAAAATGTGTAAATAATAATGACCATCAGAGCAATGATCTCAACGGGAAAATTACTAGAAATACTATAAATGTCCAATTATAAGAGAAAATAGTTAAATGCATACGAACCCGTGTTTTTAAAAGGATTTCCTTTTATCTTTAACAGTGGGGCTCCTGGAAACTGCTTCCTGCAGAGATCAGACTTGGTGTACAGAGGGGCCCCTGGGGATCGTGTGAAAACATAAGCTCTGGGCACCACCCACAGCAGTTCCCACCCATCACTTCCAGCCGCCCAGGAGTCGGCATTCAACCCACACCACCGCTTCTTCTGGTAAGGACGACCCATGGACCACGATCGTGGTGTGGGAAATGCACTCTGTGGTTCCAATTGGAAATGATAAAATTGCTATATTTTTCTCCACTTTATATGTGTCACATATGGGTAAAAGTGATGGTTTTACTAGTAAACAAGAGAAAACGTTCTCACGACCTTTGAAATCAGCACTGTCCTTCCTGTCTACATCTAATCTCAAAATCAGTAAGAAACAACTGATTTAAAATGAAATAGGAAATCATTTCACAAGTTGCTGGAAGCTTATTAAAGTAACTAGGTGTTCAATTACATTTAGCATATCCAAGAGGAAAAGAAATAAAATTTTCCTGACTAGAAAGTTAGAGAACCTATTAGACTTTTTAATCCCAATTCCTTTATTTTACAAATGAGAGAATGCTGTGAAAATGTAGTGACAGTTGTCAACAGGTAAATCTACCATGAAATAATAACAAAGCTTACCCATCCCTCCCACGAGCACTGCTGTTTCATTTTCACCACCGATAATAAAGTCAGAGCAGGTTCAACTAACATTACCGATGAATAAAATAATTCAATGCCTTTCAGGTCACAGTCCACTTACAGGTAAAGAAATGAGGCCCAGAGAATCAAAGAGAATTTACTGAAAGCAACAGGGTGGATACAGCAGAGCCAGGAAGTCCCGACTGCTGAGCACTGGCTCAGTCACCTGGTGTCACTGCCTGCCTAATCTTACCTCTTCAAATGTGGCCTTCACCTTGACTGGGTCAGAATTCCCAAAGCACAACAAAAAGGCAGCTCTCACCTCTGCTATGGCCTCGTGTTAAAGAAGAAAAGTAATGGTTTCATAAAGTGCCCGTGGGAGCAGCGCTCATGTGAGTTCTCCTGCCTCACCCCCACACGGGACTCTCCTGGGACCCTACAGAATGGTCAGATTATAGCGACTGAGGTTATTCTGGGTGCGTTTCCCTGTAACAATGAACTGGTTTTATATTCTTGTTCTAATTGTTATTTCAAAAGTGCCTCAGTTTGTCCTTAAGACCAGATTCTGAACTACTACTAACATGAAATTGTTTACGGCAGAAAAGAGAGAGAGAGAAAATTCGAGCGCCCCGGGGAAATCCCAGTACTGTAATAGGATTTAGGTCGGGAGCAATTTCCTCCTTCCTGAGTCCAGCTCCTTCTTTGGTCTTTTATCAGGTAATGGTTGACCCTGCCAGGTATGAAAGGAGTTGTGAAGCGAAGGCAGAACAAAGAAGAGAATAAATGGGGACACGGAAAGGCCACTTGGCACATGACAGCTTCTTCGCTAGCCCTCAAACTAGTAATGAAACCAACTTTTCACAGGGCTGAGACGCAAATAAGGAAGAACACATGAAACTCTAAATAAAAGAAAGAAAAAGCATCCAGGTAGGAAAGAAAGAAGTAAAACTGTATTTCCAGATGACATAATCATGTATGTTACCCTAACAATTCCACTCCTAGAGATTTATCCAAGAAAAACAAAAATATATATCTATCCAAACTTATTTTTTTTAATGTTCATAGCAGCTTTACTTACAAATAGCCAAAAGTGGAAATAACCCAAATGTCCAGGAATAAATGGTGAATGGATGAATTAATTGAGTCATCCCCATATAATGGGAAACCACTTAGTAATTATAAATGAATAAATTACTGATACACACGACACATGGATAGATCTCAAAACATGTTGGTAGGTGAAAGAAGTCAGACACCACAGATATGTTTTGTATATAAAATTCTGTAAAAGACAAATCTAAATCTCCTCCAGAGGACAGAAAGCAGGTAAGTTGCCTGAGTCTGAAGGGGGGGAGTGGGGCCGACTGGACTGGGTGGGCACAGGGGAGAATGTTCTAGATCTTGGTCGTGGCATTGGTTACCTACATGTATGAACACGTACACACTTACTGAGTGTGCACTTAAATATTATTGTATAGACCAATAAAGTTCATTTTTGAAAGTTAATTGTAGTTCCGTAACATGAAGGACAATCAGTGACATAGTATAACTGATAAAAACATGCCATTTGCATTAACAACAACAAAATATAAAGTAACTAGGAAAATGTTTAACCAGAAGTATGCATGACCTGTGTGGAAACAATCATAAAGCTGAAAGATGCACAGAGCACGTCAGTAAATCACGTGACGTTTCATGATCGTGGGCGTCAATAAGACTCCAGTCAGAATCCCAGTAGAGATTTTTCATTGAACCTGACAGCTAGTTTGTAAACTTTACACGGAAGCACAGAGATGTCCCTAAAGGAGAAGAGCATGAATAACTGCTCTATCAGACATCAAGACATTCGACAGCTGTAGTATGAGAGACCAGGAGGAATCATTTGAGGACAGCTGGGCGGACCATTGAGTCAGAAACAGACACAGCACAGGTGGCAGCTTAATTTATGTCACAGCGGGACTGCAAATCAGAGGAAAATGGACAAATGGTTTAATGAGTGAAACTAAAACAATTACTCATCCAAATGGAAATACATAATTCGATCATTATTATACCATAGACACAAAGCCCAGATGAATTAAAGACTTACAAGTGAAAGGAGAACTGTAATACTTTTAGAAGGCAATGTAGGATATTATCTTTATGACCTAAAGTAGGAAAGAAGTCCTTAAACTAAACTGGTATAAATATGACACAAATCTTATTGGGGGAGAAACTTACAAATGAAAAACAGAGCAAACACACCCGACTCTACCTGTTTTCATGATGTACAGAGGCAGCTCAGATTGGGCATGGGGGCAGGGGGTGCAGGGTGGGGGGTGGCACTCGGGAGGGACCAGCCCCACAGAAATGAACACAGGTAGACACAACATGTGGGTGACTCGCTGTGCATCACTGACAGCTGTAAATCCTCCTCAATTCTGTCTCTAGTGTCAATACCCCTTGAGGTCAGAAAGGCCTTTTAAGAAACAAGGATCCAATTCTTAGCTGCTTTGGATGGAGAAAGAGGATTCTGCTACTTGTCAAGAAGCTGGACCCTGGAATAGGGAAAATAATCAAATAGAGACTGAGGAACAGAGTAAAGAAATAACATGGAATCACCATAGTCAAGCTGCTAAATTACTAAAATCCAGTAGATTGAGGCCTGAAAAAACTGTTCTGTTCTCATGTTAACAGCCTGGGAACCTAAACTTTTGAAATTTTCAGTCCTGAGTCTATGCCTGGATACACATCAGACCTCAGATAACCCTCCGATTACCTTCTGAAGGACTAAGGAAAGAATCGTCACATACCCAGACCACTTGATGTCCAGTATCCAGACCACCGGTCATCTCAGGCCAATGCAGAGGCTAAGAACACAGGACTGATTCTTCTCGAGTATACTTTTTACTATAAGAAAGCTCAGCTTCTCTTTCTTCTTCAGAACTCTGGGTAACACTTAGTTGCATTTGCAGTTTCCAAACCCTAAGACCCTTGAATAAATTTTTATCATTTATTTCTAGCAAAGGCTCTTGACTCTTGAATTCGTTCAACATAGATTATAAAGTTTAGAAGACACTCTAAAGAGGGTCTAAAGAGTAAAAGGCAAACTGAGAAGCCGAGAGGTGAGGTAGCAGCAGGCACTGAGCAAGTGAGATGGAGAAGCAGGAAATCATTGACAAGGAGGTGGGGACACCAAGCAGATGCTCGAGGGGCCTGAGCTCATTTGAGAATGAGATAGATGATTGATACCTAGCTAGCTAGATGGATGGATGGATGGATGGATGGATGGATGGATGGATGGATGGATAATAGAGTGAGAATAGTAGAAAATAACTGGGACTAGTTATAAAGAGAACATGTTGAGGGGTTGAGAGTGGAAAACGACTCAGCCAAGGATGAGAGGGCAAAGCACCAGCGTTGAAAGTGAAGAGTGTTCTGGGGAGGGGGAGGGGGAGTCCCATCAGCCTCCTACAGATTGGACAGTGAAGGGAAGAGACAGGCAGACCTAGACAGCACACTCGTGTCATAAAGCATGTTAACTTTGTGCGCCATTAGCTTTACCTTTAACAAAACAGGAATATAGGAATGATCCCTCACACTGTGAAAATATCCACTTAATCTGCTGTCAGCAATGCCTCCTGGGTTAGCTCCAACGCACTCTTGCAAGAGCCAGGGGGAAGCTCCATAACAAAGCCAGGAATGAGGAAGTGGCTTTTCATAATCATAATCTCCATCGGATGGAATTTGGGAGTTCTACCAAAAGTGAACTTTTCCCGGAGAATCACAAAGGGCATGGAAATTCAGACTAAATTAACCATGATAATGTTTCAATGGACTTGAAATGGAAACCTGCTTTGAGATATAGCTGTAAACTGAGACAACTACCCCAGAGCAAGCAGGAGTGAATTTTTAGTTATGGCTTTGAGGGTCAACTGAATTCATACTTGAATCAACATGAAAACAAGTGAGAAACGCCCGGTCCAGTGGCCAGGTTGGGAGCCAGAGCTGAACCGACTATGTGCGTTCATGCTCTCCCTGGCCCGTCTTTCCTCACTCCTTACAGTTGTCTTTCTCTGTGTCACCTTGCATTTCTCAGATCTTGGCCTCAGGCACTGCTACACTGGGAAGCATTTCACTCTCCATCATAGGTCAAAGGTTTCGTGATGCTGGTGCTCTGAAAACAGACTCCCGTTCCCAGAATGTAGTGCGGACCACTGTCCTCAGGTTTCTGTTATAATCCCTGAGTTTCAGCGAATTGAAGTGGAGGAACGCGGGGAGTAAAGGACAGTTATTTCCTGATGTAGGAAAACAGTTTATTATTGTTACAGTCAGAGTAATAGGAATCTGCTATCATTAACTTCCATGGGGGAGCTTCTGCACTATGCTTTGTGCTAGGCGGTTCATGTATTTTGCCTTTAATATTCATGACACTTGAAGTAAGTAGGTGAGAAACAGATCCAGAGAGGTTAGTAATTTGCACAGATTCACAGAACTGAAAGTGACGGGGCCAGTATTGTTTGAGTGCAAAGCCCAACTTTTTCCACTTGAACAGCATTTGAAGTTCCCATTGTGAGTAAGGAAGAGACATAAGAAAGACCTGAAATGGAATTTGATATGCCTCAAACCCCTCTAATCGTCCCAGAAAGAGAGTTTCGTATATTTCCTTTTTTCAAAAACACAGAAAGATCGACTATGATTTTAGACTCTTTCCAAAAGAGTTTACGTAATACTTTTATAGTATTGCCTATTTCAAAAAAAAGTTAGCACCATTTATAAATATTATACCAGATGTGTGCAAAATTATCTGGAACTTTTCATTTTCTTCTTGTAACAAGATTGAAAGATAAAGATAATATTTTAACATGCTTTACATTCAAATGCCTTAGATTGTTTGATGGCAGGAATACAAAACCCAGATCATTCGTACCCGATAAATTCAAACTATCATGATCAATCAGTCACTTCTCCTCACGCCTGTCTGCACTCAGAGAGGTTTCCAGAGCATTCAGGATCCTCCAAGTTACCTCCCCTATATTTTGACTGTTCTCACATGAATACCTCCTGTTCTTTCTCTTTTTGGTCTTCAATGCCAACTAACGCCATGGAGAGGACAGAGCCAGACACCTAACTGTCGCCTAGTCCACGGAAGTGGCTGGAGCAAGAAGAAGGGAGGAAGTGAGCACTATTTGCATTTCATCTCAGCTGTGAACAACAGGATCCCTGTCAAAAATAGCACCGTAGGAAAACCCCAGTGGGTGGTTCAAACAAACATTGGTTTGGGGATATTTGGCACCAAACGAATTAGCTAAGCAAGTAATTTTGAAGTCAGAGTATTAACTTACAGAGAACAAACCATTACATGCACTGGTATTTGGCAGTCAGGAATCACTTTGTGATTCTTAAAACAGCAGTAGAAAGACGTCCTACTGGAAACTCACCATAAATTGAAAGACATTATCATATGAGTCTGAATTGCATAAAACCGATTTCCTTGTAAGTCTTAATTCTGTACTTTTGATGATCTCTGACCTGTCCCAAATTTTAAGGCCGTACTAAACGCATTATGCCTGTTATCCGTACCAACTTCCCATGAATTCTGGAAAAGAAGCTTGTGTTTCTTACCGGAAATGGTGCTCCGTTGACCCCACATAGCTGATGTTCCTGCATTGCGACCCAGTGTTGCAAAGAAGGCCTTGGACAAAGGGGAAAACTCCCTGGCTGGGCAGATCACGAGGTTGCAAGTAACCTGGATGTAGGTGCAAGGAAGAAATGAGCCCATAGCAACTGGTATCAGAAGTGGAATACCTCCTAAGTTACAATAATAACATATAATATCATACTATTGTATTATTAATCCTGCTATTAATTTAAAGGAGATCTGAGCACTCAGTCAAAAAGAAAAAAAGAAAGAAAGAAACTCTTTACATATATCTAACACCTTTGCCCCAGGATCTGCACTCACAGTGCAAGGTAGAATGGCTCTGCATGGCCACACCTGCGTGACTTGAAGTACATGCCATCCTCACTACCACCACCACCATCACCATCACCACCATCACCACCACCACCACCACCACCACCACCACCATCACCACCACCATCACCACCATCACCACCACCACCACCATCACCACCACCACCACCATCACCACCACCACCACCATCACCACCACCATCACCATCACCACCACCACCATCACCACCATCACCACCACCACCACCACCACCACCATCACCACCACCACCACCATCACCACCACCACCACCACCACCATCACCATCACCACCATCACCATCACCACCACCATCACCACCACCATCACCACCATCACCACCACCATCACCACCACCATCACCACCACCACCACCATCACCACCATCACCACCATCACCATCACCACCACCACCACCACCACCATCACCACCACCATCACCACCATCACCACCACCACCACCATCACCACCACCATCACCACCACCACCACCACCATCACCACCACCACCACCACCACCACCACCACCACCACCACCACCACCACCACCACCATCACCACCACCATCACCACCATCACCACCACCATCACCACCATCACCACCATCACCACCACCATCACCACCACCACCACCACCACCACCATCACCACCACCACCACCACCACCACCACCACCATCACCACCATGACCATCATCTTCACCATGACCATCATCTTCACCATACCCACCATAGGTATCTCATTGGAAACTGAAATGTATCTCCGAACGTGTTACCTCTTCCTCTATTCTTCCTGTATTTACAATGGCACGTAGACACATGCCCACATTGAGGCAGCTTCATTAGAAGAACAAATCTATCTGCTATATTGAGCAAACGTGTATCATTTATAAGAGAAAAAATGTGAATTGATGCTTATTGGCACATACCCCAGAAATATGCCTACTGTGAGATTACAGTGGAACCCTAGCGTACATTGCCCTCAGAATTCAGAGTTTATAAAGAATAGAAGAAAGTGCTCATTTTTTTCTCCAGAGATTTTTTTCTCCAGTGAAACTTACAGTTGTCTCTGTGTCTGGGAGGTTCTTGAAAACGAAGTACTATCAGAATCATGAACAGGATACACGGCCAGAGGAATTCAGCAAGAGAAAGGACCTGGGGAGGTTGTGGGGGAAAATTAGTGCTTGAGGAAATTGCGAAGCACGACGACATCTTCATCCCTTGAAGGACGGTTTCCTGGTCGTTGAAGGATGGTATGAAGGCCTCCTTTAATGGAGGTCATTGTCATCCCCCTATAGGTATCTGAGAACGGTCACTGGCGACGGGGGCCCAGGTCACTTGTCACCATATCCAGGTCCATGAACACATCACTGCTTTTCCTTCTCCCACCAGCTCCTCTCCTTTTACTCTACGTGTTTATTTGTTGCACACTACATGACACTAAAGAAATAAACAACTTCATCTATATTTCTCACTCCAACAGATTAACTATTTTTATTTTTCTAATTTCTTTAATTCCTGACTTTTCCATCTGCATAGATATTTTGCCAGAGTTGGTGGCAGCCCATGCTTACCTTCATTTTATGAATATTTTCCAGTCATGCCACGCATAACTGTCATCTCACTGGTCGCATGATATTCTTACCAAACGAATATATCACAACTCATATTGTTCTATCAGTGAAATTTTTATGTATAAGTTTTTCTGTTGACTTATTTTCTTAAGATTGGAACAAACCCCTAAAACTCAGATTACTGGAGTCGAATCTCTTGGCATAGACTACAGAAGAGCTACTCACACAAATTACAATAATTTGCATAACCTTGAGTTTTCAAAGTCAAAGGAAAGGAACTGCCACTGATGCAAGGAATTTAATTACTTGGGAGAGAAACTCCATCTACAAGCGATAGCCCAGTGAACACCTACTAATAGAAAACCCTCAATTATCACAAGATTATTTTTACTGTCACCATGCTCCCCTTGTTTTTATGATGGATAATGTTGTTCTAATGACTGCTGCCCACATCATTTTACAAATATGAAAGTTTATAGCCAGACAGAAAACAGACAAGGCAATCAACAAGCAAGCCCTAAACACCTGCAGGATTGAAGTTAAGGACACTCGTCTGCCACTGAAGAGGGCACCTTCCTCTTTCAGACTCTGACTTCCAATGCTTCCAACTAAAATGATCTTCTAGTCACGTTAACTCTTTCATTCTTTGAACCACTGTGGTTCAAAGAGCTCCTGCCTGTCCCAGTCCTTTCCTGAAAGGTCCAGCAAACAGATCTAAATGTGATCAGGTGAGTGTGTGTGGCCTGGAATCATACAGGCAAAACACAGCAGAAAATCACCGTCTTTAAAATTCTTCAGAAGGACGCATTCCTTGTGCCAGAAAGGGCATCATTAAATTACGTTCTCTGAGAAGTGCTGAAGTCAAATACCATCCATCCTGGTAGCAGAGGCTGTGTCTGCAAGGCGTCATCCTCTGGCTCAGAGGAGTACAATGAAACCAGAAAGAAAGACCGAGAACACTCAGAAGACCACAGTTCATTTAAGTCATTCTGTTCACTCTCTGTAATAAATTAGTCCTTTCTTGGGACCTGGGGGCAAGACCATAGCAGGGGAGGATTCCAGAATTAATTCTGGCTGAATGCAAATGTGCAAAATAGAAAATATACCGCAAATTAAACTATGCCTTGATACAATTAAGAAGAATAAATACATAATTAATTTTTGGTTTTTCAATTTTAATAAAATATAACTATTTTTTAAGACAAAGAGGTATACAGAAAAAGGTTTGTAGACCCAAGTCTCATATCATAGCTTTGATACTATAAATAATGTGTATGGTTAGGAAATTCAAAAAATACAGAAAGAATACAATCACTCTCCCAGTGAACAGTTTTCTTAATTCATTTTTAAAAATACATACATATAAGTGTAATTAATGTTTTCTGAATTTTTCACAGTAGCACTTACAGTTCTGCCTCACTGTTTTCAAATGCTACATGAAAATCATGGAATTTCATTTATTTAACCAATCACCTAATTATGGAAATTTGTATGGTTTTCTGTTTGGGGCCAATGCTATCATGAGTTTTCTGTCTGGCTGAATTTTGCAAGTATATCTATGAAGTCGCATTGCTAAATGAGATGACTGAGTCAAAGTCTATATGATTTTGAATTTGGATACATGTAACAAAAATGCCCTCAATAAAGCCTCAGCCAGTCATTACTCATGCCAGCCACCTCTCAGTAGTACCTGAGATTAACAAACTTAAATTTCTGTCAAAGTTTTGTCAAATTGTTACATAAAAAATAACATTTAATTACTAAGAGCAGCATTTGTCTTAAGTATAGTAATTCCTTGTCTATTAACTCCTGTTCCCTCCCACGCCCATTTGTCTATTTTTATTTATTTATTTATTTATTAATTACTGTTTTGTAAATCATTGTTTCCTGGGTTTTTTGTTTCTTTTTTTTTTTTTAACTTTAAGAACTCAGCCTTTTGTTGCTTCAAGTATTACAAATTATTGTCTCCAATTTTTCACTTGCCTTTTTATTGTCTAAATATTTTATGCAATCAATTTATCAATATTTCTATTTATAGCATCTGCGTGTTTTTTCCTACCTCAGAAAGACCACCATAATTTAAAGGACCCTGTCAAGGCCAAATGAAAATAGTCAGTTGCAGTTGTGAAATTATAAATATGTATTAGTCATAAAATCAATGGCAAATCTCCACTTTCAAATGGAAACATTAAAAAAAATAAAATTCTACATCTTATTATTGAGAAGTTTCTCTAAAGATATTGAAATAAAATTGAACTCTAAGCCTTAAAATATTGTTTCTTATTTGCAAGCCAATCATGAGTGCTCTGAAAAACACAAGTAGAAAAATCTTCCATTGTTTCGAATGTGAAATTACTGCATTCAAAAGGAAAGTATCTAAACGCCCAGTTCTGCTGTGTCACTGTCCATTGTGAGGGAGAGAGTCACTTCCTGTCATAAGATTATTTCTCTGCAGGACCCCAAAAGCAGCCTTATCTTTCTCATCACATTTTTATATCATGTTTTTCTTCTCGTGTGTCATTATTATCCTTGAATCTTGCTTAACATCTCTAACCTTACCCGTGTTAAATGGGAATGCTTTCTTAACACTAGGGAGGGATGAAGAAAACACTGGTGTTCGTGTTGTACAGGCGGCCAGAACCAGAGGCCACTGCAGGCTCTGCTCTCAAGAGAAACTGTCATCTGATAAACCTACTAGTACATACAGAACAGCAGCCACCCTTCCAGACCACCACCAAGCCCTCGCCTTCCAGCAAAGAGTTTCAAGACAGAAAACGGCAGGAGTGTCCAGTTCTACACCCCCACGTTGCACATTCCACAGTACCTCTGACCATGACTCTCATGGACACCCCTTTCTCGGTTCCCTCAACACAGCTGAGATACAGTGGCATTTGGGAGACCTTAACAATACATATCTATGAACATACACACATAAAGTATTCCTGGCAAGATAGCATAGTGAAACCTACCCACGGACTTCTTTCCCAGACAAAATAAGAGGGGGGAAAGAAAAGAAAAAAGTTAAAGGAGAGAGAGAGAGACAGCTTGTCACTACAAAAAAAAAACAAAAAAATCAAAAATGTCAAAGTAACAAGTTTCCAGGGCTGATCAGACAAGCCTACTGTGGCTCAGTCCTAACTGAGCCCCAAATCTCCAAAGCCATAGTGATGCACCCCCACAATCCTGGAACTCTCCCAGTACCCACGTCTGTGGAGGTAAGAACCCCAGAGTCTCCTTGTCTCCTTCTTCTGACGGAGGAGCTCAGAAAATGCTGCTGGAATGATCAAATGAAACACGGCAAGTGAACAGGGAGGCTGACTGTTGGGGAAATGTCCAGGGATTCACAGAAAAATATGAAAAGAATCCAAAGTTCAACACTAGTTTCCCCAAATCACTGGAGTGAACATGAGATAAGACATATTACAGATTTTCAAAGGAGAGCACAGAGCCCAGCGCATCTGACAATGAAATGACAGCACCCCTGTCAGGAGAGTCCCCTCTCATCTCCACTAGCATCCCACCCACTCTGCCTGCTGTAGAAAACTG